>NC_088111.1:13067857-14353928 GCF_036370855.1 Dromaius novaehollandiae | reverse complement strand
AATAAATAAAAATTAAGTAAAGGCAATTTAACACTGCAATCCTGAGAAGAGTTCCTTGCCAACTGAAAGCTCAGGACATAAACTGGCCCAGAGCAGAACTGTTGTGCTTTTTATACTACAAAATTAAAGCTTGTTTACCGATGTGGGAAGATCATATAAAGCTGAAAGAAACGTAAAGGGCATGGGGCATTTTGTTTTGATAAAGGGGTTAGAATCTGTACAGCCAATGCTTAGAAGTGGAGTTTCATTCTTGGCTACCTATCGATTCACCAAGGCCACGGAGCTTGCTGTTGTGATTTCTAATGACTAGCAAAGATGATCCTTGGGAGTCCGGATGGATCCTTTTTTGCCCAAAGTTTGAGCTACGACAGGTTGTAAAAACCCTCCACAACTCATCAATCATTTTATGCAGCCTGGTCAAGAGGCAAGCAGCAGTCTCAGCTGCTGGCTTCCACTACCTCTAAAGCAATCCTCATTCTTCACACGCTCCACTTTGTTTTGTCATAAGGAACTTTATCTGATAGAGTACTTACATGTGTGTGTAATTTTAAGCATCTGAACAGTTCACTTGGGATACCTCTCTTGTGGTCTGCAGTACAGGGATAATCTTTGCAATTTTGACCAAGATTTGGAAAGAAGAGTAGTGATTTTTTGGTGCTTCACTTATAAATTCGATTTTAAATGTCTTAAGTGAGTCTGATTTTTTTTTTTTTTCCATGGGATGGAAGTTCCGAGCCTTATTGCCAGAAATGAAGGCATTCCAAATAATAGTTATAACGAAAGTCTGTATAAAGTTTATTACAGTCTGCAGACCGTATTTTTAGTGAGGCTGTATGTTCTTATAAGTGACAGTCTCTATAGCAAGGCATGGTACTCGCAAATTAAGCAGCATTGTATATAATATATGTCAGCTATAATATGCATAAGCCTCCTAAACTGTAGTATGCATGATACTTTTTGTTGTTTTGCTAACTTGCAATAACAAGGAAGGAATGGAGAAAAAGATGCTTTCAAACTACTGAATAAAATGTATAGCACAGATAATGAAGCTCCTAGAACCACCACTGTAACCTCTTTTTTTTCACCTCAGTAATTTAGGCTATTTGCAATAGTTATTTTCTGTTCCAAGCTCTGAAGTTATGTAGTTTGCCCATCATAATGCAGTAGGTAAATGCACCAGCCAATACTGCTGCAGTAAAAAGTTGCTTTTTATTCTCAAGTCCTGTGTATGCAATATTATCCAAATTAATCTAGACTTAGGTTTCACAACATAACTGACATGTGAGTTACCTTGAAATTAGTAGCTGGTAAAGATGGTTATGTATTCTGGCGTCTATTATCAAATCCTGATTGCTGTGAACTTTTTCTCAGCAAAGGCCTCTGGGAAGCATGTTTTGAATTAAGCCTACAGAACCTCTTATGTAAAGAGGCTACTGTTGACTTCGGTTGAAACGTGGTACTGAGTGCCACCGAATTGTCTGAGTTTCATGGCATTCCCCTGCTCTGCTCCTGTCCTGAAAAGCTGCGCTGTGTCCACGCAACCCTCGCGCCCTTGCGGGGCAGCGCGTGGGGCTGGTCCTGGTCCTGGTCCTGGTCCGGGTGCCAGGCGTGGGCTCAGGCAGTGTCGCTGCGCTGCCCGGCTGGCTTTGACGTGCCTCATGGGGTGCTGAGGGTTTCTGGCATTCCTCGGGCTGTGCTTATGTGCCTAACGGTGTGAAGCGTAAGGAGAGGAAATCTGCGTACAAATGGTGAACTTAAAAGAAAGAAAAGCACAGATTAAGCGATGCAGGAGAAGACAATAGTGACAACGTCTCCTGGTCGTTTGTGAGGTGTGTAGGCAAAGCCTCACTAATATGTGCATAGTCAATTTATGAAGCACAACAGCAGTCAGGTGAACGATCAGGCTAGCGCTTAAAAATCTGTATCTTTCTTTTGATATTTGGCAATCTATAAGGCTAGCAAGCACCCTTCACAACTGTGTAGGGCAATATTGTTGAAAATGGAGAATAGATGGATGTTTTCTGCGGCTTTAAGAGTTGCTTTTCCATAATATGCAAGTACGTGAACACAGCAGATAATGGGTCAGCTTTTCCTAACCAGTTCCTGTCTGCAGTGCGGTCGGAGCCAATGGGACAGCTTCCAGTGAGGTAAAGAGAAAAAAGTCTCCTTTCTACAACTTCAGATTTTAAAAAGTGCTTGTTCAGAAACAGGACTGTTTACAAAAATTAACTTTTTTTGTAAACTTCCTGGGACACAGAAAACAGCTAGGAGAGCTGGCTGCCTCTTGCAGCAAACTGTACACACCATTCAGCTGGCTTCAACGCAAAGAAGCTGAGGTGATAATTGGTTTGCAAGTTGACTGCACTAACGTGTTTTGGAAGATTTACACCTGGAATACAAAGCAAGTCTGAACCTCAGATAAGCACAAGATTACACTAGTGCCTGCTCTTACCTTACAACTCTGCAGATGAACAGTGCTAAAACTACAGAGAAACAGGAAAAATTTATGGGGGTTTATAAATTGTGGATAAACACAGAGCAGCAATTTTTATTTACTTCCACTTTACAAGATTGATCCTGGGTTTTCTATTCCCTACACATTCTCAAATCCCAGTTGATCAGTGCCATCCAGATTAACCTGTGCCTTAGTTATGGACTAATGAATGTTAGTACCATGGTACTTAGGCTGTTCCATATGTTCTTTTTGTAAAATGGTAAATCACTGCATTGATAAATACTCTTTCAAAAGCCATATAGCATTCACAGTTTTCAATAATTTACCATACTACTGACAAATCTTTTAAAATGTTACTGGAACTAGCTATAAAAATAGGGGTACAAATTTAATGATGTGATAAATTCTGTAATATATATCTTGAAGGTTACAGGCAGAATTGAATATGGACAGATTTTTAGCAGGATATTTTTCAATGTCTGCTAGTCTTGGACCCATAAATCTGGTACTGAATGATAAAAAACAGGACTTATGGATAGCGTTAACATTTTTACTTTCCTACGTGGCAAAGGTAATATAGTAGATACTGTGTCACTGTGAATATGGAGCTATACTTCTGCAAATGCAACCTGCTGCATTGTAATTAGAGAAATATGATCTTGAAAAATAGCACTAGTTCCTGGGCCTGGTTGTCTCTACTTAGGTCAGATGGACAAAGGATGGTTGCTGTGGGGGTGAGGCAAACCTCCACTTGTCCAATGCCTTTTTTTGAAAGGCTAAATACGGTCTCTTCTTCAGCATATCCTAGTAGTTAAAGAATGAATTCAGGCCTTTCCCCTCTAGTGCTTCTACTTGCACAGAAACAAGATGCATCTTGGCCTTGCTCAAGCCTGGGGAAGGGAATGGTCCTTCGTATTGTGCTGGTCATGTTTTCATGGCACATGAGGGGATCCCAAGGTTAATCAACAGCCTCTGTTTTGTCAATGTGCTCTCCCAGGAGCTTTCCACAGGCTGGGGCCTGGACAACTAAAAGTTATGAAGACTGAGCATGGAAGGGCTGAGTAAATGGAGCATGCTGTCTAGATATTGTCCCCTTCTGTCTTCCAGGCCTCAGAACAGCTTTCTGAGGACGGCTGGCAGTAGGCTGCATCTTGCATCTCCAAGAGAGACAGCTACTGGTTCCCAGACTTCTCTCCGCCAGCGACTGCTGTCACCCAAAACTGGGGTGATGTGATCTCCCGTGCTTGCTGGGGGACCCCATGGAAGCCCATGGGTTTGAGGGGGCTAAAGCATACACAGCGGAAAGAAACGTCTGGTCACGCTGCCTCCCTCGTGCACAGTGACAGGGAGGCCGGCGGAGCTCCCGCTGCAGCTCTGCCCTCAGACCCCCTCCTTGGAGTGCCGTGCCTTTCCCAGCAGTGCAAGGCTGTTACAGCCGATTTGCAGTGCAGTTGCAGTGCAAAGGAGTCTCAGAGCTTCTTCCCTGAATGTAGAATTTTGTAATTAGTTCATAATCACATATAAATCTTTTCTCAAGTGTGTTTATTTGTGTCCTAGAGATTTATGTCCTGCAAACTTCATAGAGCAATAGAAAAAAGATTTATCTGTTGGGTTACAAAAAGTCATATACTATACTTATGGCAAGATGATTTCTTAGTTTCCTGGAGTTGGTCTGCGGCATAGAGGATATCTTCTAATACCCACTCACAGTGTAACTCTGAAAATAACTCATGCTAGCTGTGGTTGTGCTTCAAGATACTGTGTAATTTAAAGCATAATTAGAGCTAAAATATTAGTAGAAAATAAATGCTGTAATAATGTCCTCTCATACTTGTAGCTTTTGTCTTAAAGCTTTCCAGCTCACTTCAAGAGCTATACTTGCAATTAGATATGCCCATAATTCTGCTGGTCAGGTTCTCAGTTGTAAAATTGTCTCTTCTTACTGTAGATGTAAAATTTCATAGTACTACTAAGGGACTAATTTACATTTTCCTATATAAATATTTTGTGTAAGAAATTTATGGTATATATTTAAAACAGAGCTAATTATGGATATATTATTATGTAGATTAATACTAGCTTGCTGTCCTGTCAATGATGATATTTCCTACTGTCTATAAAAAATAAACATTGAGTAACTCACAAGTGACCGCATAGTCCCTTCACTTCTAGTGAATCTTGTGCTGCGAGTCTGCTGGGAGAGGATTTGACGAAGCTAATTTTCTGTAGACTCCATTCTCTTTGTAACTGGGAAAAATAGGCACTTCTCAAGTGCTAGTCATGTCCTCAGGTAGACGCTGGAAGCGGATCAGATAATAAGTGATCTAAATGTGCCTGCTTCATTCCATTGACCATAAAGGAAGTCTGTGGACAACTGGATAGGGAAGTCTAAAGCTAGGGGATCTGGATCCCACCAGTGTGTTTTAAAATAACACACCAAACCTAATGGTCTAAGATTGTGGTGTTTGGGCTACAATTCTGTGAACACTTTAAGTACACTGAAATTTAGTCAGTGTGACTAGCTCTGCAAAAGTGAGTACACTTCCTTGCCATTTTATTTATTTATGCATTTATGTACGTGAGTTTCTTGGCATTGTTTAATCAGTTCCAAACCCGTGTTTCATGAAGCTATGGGTAGATGCAGAAGCATTTCATAGCACAGACCCGTGTTGAGGTATAGCCCATTTGTATTTTTGGTAATGGGAGGTCTGTCCTCTTATTTTCGTATGCAGGCTGTGACTGTGATATGGTCCAGGGCTGTACAGTTCCTAGACACTTGCATGTCCTTGGCTGTATTTTCTTATAACACACTCCTCTTTAAATGCCAATGTCAGGCTTTTGGGATGCACAAATATGTTCCGTAAGCTTTTCCCATCCAATTCCCTCACAGAAAATCAGGGAAGAGTCTACTAACTGCACTGTATCATACCACTGTGTCGCATGGATGGTAGAAAACATACAGGCAGATCAGATGAATCTGGAGTTCTGGCTGGGGTATAAAAACTAAAACAGGCTGGGAGCTGGAGGCAGGTTTTTATTCCTGGCTCTCTTTGGCTCCTGAAGCAGCCCCTGCTCCAGAGCCATTGCTCCTCGGAAAGCGCCTTTGCCTCTCCAGGCTCGCTTGGAGTGACCGAAGATATGGGCTGCAAAGTGGATATTTATTTCAAACATTTCAAGAGTGTGTCCCCAGCCACATCTGAGAACCGACAAGAAGTGTAATGCAATTTCAGAAAGTGACGCCGATAACGTATGCTGCAGGTCGGCAGGAGAAAGCAAAACGTTATGGCAACAAAGAAACCCTTTCTGCCCCTTGGTAGTCAATCATTTCATTAGTCGGCATTTAAAGGTCTGCTAAGTGCTTTATCCTTATCTGCACAAGATATTGTTTTGGAGGCCCTGCTTACTACATGATGAATTCTACAATTAATTTCTAATGTATTTATCGGTTCATTTGCTTGTCTGTCCTGATAAAGGGAAAATGCTATGAGAGAGCTCCTGTGTCTCTCACTGATGAGAGAACAGCTTCGGCTTGCTAAATTCTGGGTGACACTTCAATCTGTTTGGGTGGTGGAATATTTAAATCAATGTACAAGATATTTAATTAAAACTTCCATTCTTTCATTTATAAATGTACAAAAGCAAGAAAAATGGATTTGCTAGGGGTAGGCTGGTGACAGTGAAGAGTTCTGGACTCTGGAGATTGCAGAGCACTGATGAGTATTACCTCCTATTTTTCTGCTTCTGTGGCACTGCCTGAGACACACTAGTTAGTATGGCTCCACTGAAATCAGTGAAGGCTGTTGATTTGCTCCAGGTAGTACAAATAAGCAAGTTACCTGATTTCAGTGGAGCTATGCCAAGTTACAATACCTGTGACTCTCGTACTGTGCATGAGTGTCAAAACTATCCAATTCTTTTTAGAAAAGTTATTTCTGTGTAGAAAATGGAAGAGACTTAGCTCCCTATTTCACTTAAGGTAATTGTTTCTAAAGTACCCTTTGTCTTGTTCAGAAATAGCCTTGTTTTTGCCAGGTGATACTTAGAAAAAACAGTAAAAACCTTCCATCCAAAAATCCCTGGGATGAGTTAAGCATGTAGAAGAATATTCAAATTGTATCAGAAATTCTTTTGGTTTTCACTCCTACTAGTGAGCACTTTTGGAGAAAGATCTGAAGTGGCCAAATTGCTGCCATCTTCATTATAAAGGTTGAACGCTTGTCTAAGTGCATACAGCAAGTCCATAGCATATAGGCCTGTCCTTTTCCCCTCAGTGTTTCCTACCTCCTGGCTGTAGCTTTTGGTTTACATTACCCAGTAACGTGTGTGTGCAAAGCTGACCAAAAAAGCAGCCTGCAACGCCAGCCCAGATCAAAGCGTGCTCCAGCTGGCGCTTATGGCAGCATGAGCAGGAACAACCAAGAGGGAGAGTGGTTGGGTCCTGAGGAAAGCTGTAGAGTTGCTATGGGAAAAGTGTTATGGGGGATCCACATGCTGCACTGCAGAGAATGGCCAGGGAGGACCCTTTGTTTGGGAATCATGTTGCTTCTCTTCAAGGCTGGTCGCTGGTGAGTGTTTTCCCTTTCGCTTGGTTTTTATTTTCCCCTAAAGTAACTTTTATGACTGTAGTTAATGTATGCTATCAGCTATGGACCCTGCAAATAAATCTTTGTGCACGTGAACCTGTCTCAGCATCCTTTGGGCAAAATGTATTACTGCATAGACGTCACTGAGACCTGGTGCACGAGGCTTTACACACAGAAATAAATGTTGCCCATAGCTTTCAATTCTCCTGCTGCAGCTATTTGACAGTATTACTTGTCAAGAGCTAGAGAATCAGTGTTGTTATTCAATAAACACCAATTTTAACTGGGCCTTTGCTCTACTACTATGCGTCTCTGTAAGCTAAAGAAAACCACTAGAGATAGAACAAGACTTCAGGAAGGCAATTGCCAAACAGGAAACAAAGGCTGCCCCAAGGGCATTATGAAATTTTGAAGAGGTTTTCGTGTTGGGAACTCTGTGATGCAATTGTTGTGTTTCACAGTAAATCATAATAGCCTCCCTCTCTATTGGTGACAAGCAAGAATGGATTTGCTCTTGGGAGTAAATTACTCCTGGTTCAGGATGTGACCTCCTTCATTTATTCATCATGAAATATGCACATTACATACCATGTGAGATGAAATGGCCAACATAAATCCTTTGCTGACTAGAAACGTATGATGTGATACAATATTCCAGAAAGAATATGTTTTGATACACAGCCTTAGAGTTCAGATATCTTAAATATGATGACAGAAAAGTGCTCAATTAACTGAGCTTTAGTTTGAAATAAATGCACAGTGTGTGCAACCTGAACATTATATAGACTACTTCTGTCTTTTTTTCATTTCTCTATTATCTAAACAATACTTTAAATAGTGTAGTTATCACAGATAACAACCTGAGTTTCATAATAAAAATGTAGTGAGTGCTTTGTTATACAGTGGGAACTATGGCAAATCAATTATGCAAAAGAGGCCTGTAAAGGTGAAAATACAATAGAAATTGTTTTCACTCTTCATCTTTGACCTTGGCAGGAGCTGTTGGGTTCAGACTCTTTTGAAGGGTCATGGAATAGTCCCCATTAATCCTAGCCCCTGAACTCTCAGAATACTGGGGAAGGAGGATAACAAAGGAAAATGAATACAAAAAACCCCTAAAGGGGTTTATAAACAAAACACAGGCCACTTTCATCTTCAGAAGAGCATGTAATAACACATATAAACTAGAAGCTTAATAGGTTGATTAGTGAACATAGAATCATTTCTTACTAAATTTGTGTCTAGATGAGGATTTATTTTTAACACTCTGCTAAGGCCCATTTAGGGCCTTCTGGTCCTACTGTGGGTCACTTGAATCCAGTTAAAGTCTTTAGACTAGAGCAAGCTTATGAAAGAAGTCTTTCAACAGGGAATGAAATGAACTATATGTTTATTTTAAATGATAAAATGGCTGTTTTTCTAATATGCATGCTATATTAGAATGAAATTGCATGTGTGCCAAAAACTGGACTGTAATTTAAAGGATGTTAGTAGAAAAAGCAATGAGTTAGGAAAACATGTTCCTTCCTTCAAAAGTAAATTGTTGGGAGTAATATCCATTCCTGCATCTTTCCCATCTCTCTCTATCCCTACCTTGAGTTAAGCTTGATTTAGATGATATTGTGGTTCAGAAATTAGGCAGGAATGTAAGGAAAATTAGCTTTGTACTGGATGACCTGTGAATGTTACAGAGGCTTTAGCAGCATTTATGGTATAGATGGTAAAAGGTATAGAGGAATTCTGCCATCATAAATGGCAGAAATCAGATGGGACCTTATCTCTCATGAGTATCTTCCCGTTGGAGGCTGGAATTTCACCAGCTCTTAACTATTCAGTGCTGATCTGGGTGAGAAGAATTGGGAGGAAACAAGTGAGAAGGGCCAGTGTATGGATATATTATTGGCAAGAGAGTACTTGTCATACAGTTGACTGTAATTGAGGGTGAGAAAGGTTAATATTCCTTAGCTCCTTCTGCGAATACTCAAAGCATCCAAAATAAGCCTTTTTCAGGGTGTAACTCTAAGCATAAAAGATGGACACTGAAGTTCAAATAGAATTTCTCAGTGTGAATCTGGAAAAGTTTGAAATACATGATTCTAATTTTGGCCTTGCTACATGTGGAATATGGTTCTTCCTGTCTGTGCGCTCTATTATTCCTAAGCAATTAAATATAAAAAATCGAAATAAATGTAACCACCTCCACTGCAAATCATTATGTGAAATTGCACATGCTAGCTGGTACAATATAGCCAGCAGCTACAGGCTTTCCTTTATTCTTATCACAACTATATACTACCGGCTTACACTCTTCAACTTCACTTGAAGGTCAAAGATGTGAAATATGAGCACATGTGATATTCTGAGATGCTGTTGGTAGTAATATTAAACACATTCTGAAGTAGGACATGTACTATCTATTTTTAGCTGTAATCTTGGCTGAGTGGCAGAGTTAATGCTCTGGTTAGAATTTGAATAATACATGAGACTTGCACTATGAGAACAATAATTTAGCTATAATCTGATGCATGAAGTAATGAGTGGTAATGTTCTCTTGAGATGCAGTAAGTCACTATGTACCTTAGTAAACAAGTGTAAATGGTTTGGCAAGCACATGGTAATCATAATGGACTCGTTTAGCTTCTCATTGAAGTCACAAGAGTGATGGCAGGAATACATTTAGCCTAGTGTCTTGCAGAAGATTTGCAGCTGGAAAACAGGGAGAAGCATGTACCAGTAAATAAAATGTGCTTATATCAGAAAAGTAATTGAGAATATTTAAGTCTGCGCTTTACAGAAAAATTGTTCCCTAGAGACAAAACTATTGTATTTGCAACAGACTCTAGTGATACGAAAAATTGCTTGTTTGCTTAAACTTTGTTTGTGTCCGTTGACTATGAACCTTTCCCTTGGGGAAGATGTCTTGCCCATATTTACTTATGATGGGAAATGTGGTCCTGACCAAAAAAAAAAAAAAAAAAAGAAAGGCTAAAGTGAAAGATAATTTTATCATGGTATACGTGCATATAGGCAGTGAAAGGAGAATGGCAACAAACATTCCCTTTTTTACTGACTAAACTTTAATCTTGGATAAATGGGTGGGTTCACCCAAAAGGAACAATCTTACTGTGTTTCTGTGGTGATCTTTTCTGTCAAATCTGAATGAGGTCTGTGTACCTGAAGTGCCCACTTACCTTCTAATACCCCAACACTTCTTATATTTAGTGGAGGCATAAGCATAATTTCTTTGGATGTACAGTATATAGATTCCTAGGTAGTAATACACATGCCTCATAACTCACAATATCTATGAGATGGTTGCTTTGTATACCTCTGGCGTAAGCTTCTCTTTAAGCCAGAGTTTCACAGGAGTTCGGTATGCCTGATGGATTTACCTTGAAGTGTAATCTGACCTCTTTTGAAAGTCTAATCTCGAGTGCTCTGTTACCACCAAATTCCTGGTGGATTCTGAGGTCTTGCTTTGTTTTCCATGCTTCACATGTTAGTGTGGAAGCTATTGGTAGAAGCCTGAGCCAGCTCTGAGTTATTCCAGAGACACAGAACCAAGGGTCTAAAGGTTTTTAGACACACTCATCTGTATAGTTAGGTCAATATGGGCAGATGTCACTAAAGTCCTCCTGAGGTGGGAGTGCTGAGCTGAGCTTTTTTCATGGCTCATTTAATGTTGCAATGATCGAGTAAAGGTGAGGTGAAAAAATCCTTTGCTGAGAGTGGAGAAACCATGACATAACTCCAGTCATCTTGACTTTGACTTTTGAGCAAGAGAGAACAAGTCTGGACTTCTTCCTAATGGTAGGAAATATCAGCCCATCCAGAGTGTTTGATTAAGTCAAATCTATTGCTCCTGTCACTATAACACTGACTGACTTTGTTTGCCACCTCTTCTTTATGGCAGATTTTGTTTTATTATATGCACATTACAGCTCTCTGCTCTGTTACCCTGTTATAAACTGATAGAAATGTGACAGTGTTAAAACTGCGTTTGACTGAAATACAACTTTGGAATCTTTTGATCAGGTTAAACAAATAGAAAAATGTTGTTTCAGTAACATGATGTATTTTATCTGATCTCAGACAAAAAGTTTTGTTTTGTTTTTGCTCTTTAATAGAGCAGTATAGAAGGGGGGCAGCTTTAAATTCATGGTGAAACACAGTCACATCAGAAGTTAAATTTAATTGCTTTCAACATCCTCTTAAGAGGCAGTCCTTTGTCAATGGCAAAGGGATACAGAGATAATTGGTAAAGAACAGGTAATGCTGAATTTGATTAACTGCTTTGGTTAATGTTGCAGAACTGGCAGTCTGTGAGGTATATGGAATTGTAGCTGTGGCTTTCTCTGCTTGTGTTACCCTATTTTCCATATCATCTGGATTTGAAATGAAGCCAATTTAATTCCACAGTGGTTCTCTCTGACCTTATGGCAGTGCCATAAGGTCACTATGGAGAATTACAGAGCACAAAAAGCAAGTAGGAAACTGAAGTGATGAAGGAAATGGCGTCAACCCAGTCATTTTCATCATTTAGGTAAACCTGGCCTGGAATTTGGTAAGGGCAGGTTTATCTGAAGATCTAGTTCTCCTCCCTTAGAGCAGGAGATGTGCAGCCCAAAGTTTAGGCTGATGTAAAGCAACGCAGCTCCGCTAGGGCCCACAGAGCTGCGGGAGCCGCGGCCCGGCGAGCGCACCCGGGCACGGCCGCTCCTGGGCTGCACCTGGAGCACTGGCTGGCCAGGGCTGTGACGAGAGGAACCTCGCGTTAAGGCTTGTTCATTTGAACAGGCTGATTACTGCCAATGCCTTGGCTCCTCTATGAATTCAAGTGATGCTTTCAAAATTTGAAAACTTCAGGAAAATTACTAACTAATCAACAAATTAGTTTGTTATGAATTATTCAGTTAGTTTTGGTGATAAGGACTGCAGAAGAAAAAAAAATGCCAGTGCAAGCCAGGAAATAATGAGCTGTCCATTTAAAACAAAGCCAAACCAAGCCCAGGAGCATGTCTGGGAAAAAGGGACACAGCATTTGCTCTTGCAGGAGAGGCAATTGGTGAATATTTAAAATCACTACAGCTACAATTAAGTGATGGGATTTGGGGCAAAATAGAGAAGGATGGGGGACTTGGAGTCAAGGGGCCATTTCCTGCCTGGCTTAAAGCCTGAAACAGGATGCGTCACTGGCAAAGCAAACATCTGTCAAAATCTCAAATTAGAAAAGAGAGACATGAAAACAAAATAAAGCTCACAGCAGATTTGATTTGCATGCAGTGAAAGGTGCAAAGCCCTAGTTGTTTTGACTTTTATTAATTTGAAGTTTCCTTCACCTTCTTTGTATTTTTTAAGTTCCAAAGTTCAAGAACTGTTCTTGTCCCCTCCCAGACATCTCATTTCCCAGGATATAGTTTCCTATCTTTGACAACTACACCATGTTCAGCTCACAGAAACTGAGCAAAGCGAAAGAGATCTATCAGCTTGAAAATACTTGTATGAAAACAACAAAATCTCCTTATTAGTAAGATTTATTCAGTTTTTACTTGTAGTTTTAGATTTTTATAAAGAGTTTTCTTTTGCATAGTGACAGAAGCACGCTGCAGTCATGGAATTGCCAGAGAAAACAATTGTGGATGTGAAATGTCAGAACTGTGTCACAAGGGGAGTTACTTCTACTAAAGGATTTTAACTAGCTTGAAAATCCAAGGTACTGCCAGATGGAAAAAAGTGTTCAACAGCACTGGAAGATGCTCTGTCAAAGAGTGGCTGCAAATCTTGGCTGCGAGTGGCCCAGAGCACCCAGAGGAAGCTGCTGCTTTGCCAGATTTGGTAGTGGTCGCAAGAGCCAAAGTTGCTGCCAAAGCCCCTTGGAGCTGATGACACGAAACCTCTGCTCCCAGCTGAGAAGTTCAGTTCTGCCCCTTCCAGGATGTCAGAGAACAGCACAAGTGGGGCAGGCTCAGAGTCTGCAGAGGGGGATGTGAAGCCTGAAGGCATAAGAGGAAAAACAGAGGGAACAGATAGACAGAAAGAGGGAAAAACCAGGGCAAGAGGGAGAGAGATGGAAAGAGGATGGAGATAGGGAGAGAAAGAGAGAAAGAAGGCAATTAGAAACCAAGGACAGTGAGTCAGGGAATAAAGGAATCCCAGAAATACGGAAACTAGAGAAAGGAGAATAAAAAAGCCAGTAGACTTTAAGACTCACTTATTCAATGGACAGAACATCACAGATCCTGTGCTGAGCTACTCAATAGAAGCACAGTGTGAACAAACAGAAAATAGCCAAAGGGAATTGTTTACAGCCTAGCTTTACCAATCAGTAAGTCCAAAGAACATTTGTAAGTAAAGCTCAGTCTCGGTTAAGGCATAATGCTTCTTTATGCAGCTCCATAACAAATTTTCAACAGATCTTCTGTGTGTCAGGTCCCTATTTCTCAACAGATTTGGCACTCTTTAAAGGAGCAGGTCTGTGCTGTGAAGTCTGTATCTGCATCAGTGAGTTAAAACAGTATCTACCAAGAGTTTTGTAGTGTTGATACAATCACGTCTACAGCTTCTATAATGACCTTGTTCCTTTTTGCTTCAAGATGAAAAAGATGGAGACGAGGCCACTTTTAATCTGCAGCAATACAATTTGGTTTTAACCAAGCAAAGAGGGTTAAGTATAATTTATCCCTAGCACAACTGTATGTGTTCACTGGAGCTACACTAGAGGAGATGCTGGTGTGTAGTTTTTATAGTGGAAGTAATTAACACTGAAGCACAAACGTTTATACCAGACTTCACTGTGGCTCATTTTTAATTATTTTACAACTTATTTACTCGTTTAATTATACATTGGAGTTTAAGCTCTATAAAAGTGACATTGTTATGACGCAGTCACTTGAGATTCTGGCTTTTACAGCTTCTGGGACCAATCATCTCCTTTGGAGACTTGCTATTTTTAGAGCTGAGGATGGTTAGCATCTTACAAGAGCATCTCAGCTTCTTGCAGGATTTGCCCAGTACTGATTGTCCTCAAACCAACATGATGATGACATGATAAAACCTGACATAAGATGTTCTTTGAATCCACCTGTGTAATTCTATTTAAATTTCAAGCAAACAAGTTGACATGTTTTTCCTAATTTCAGTGTCTGTATATTCTATATGCTTAGGATCTATCCTATATTCTTAGGATTTCCCATTAACTCCCATGTTGCCTACTGCATCCAGTTGCTCTGTGCCCCAGTTAAGAACATATAAATCTGACTCTGAGGTCAAGAGTTGAGAAAGATGAAAGAATGAACCTGTTAAGCTAAGAAAAAGGCTATTATTTTTAGTAGAATGGTTTCACCAGAGGAGATATGCTAGCTTTATTATGTCTACATAATCAGTTCCTAGAGAGAACAAGGAAGAACTCAAGCAATTTATGCCTTTGTATCCAACTGATGTACAGTTCACTGCAGGGCCATCTCAGTGGTCAGTATGTCTTTCCTATGAGAGGAGCTTTCAACATCCAAGCTACATCTAATAGGTAATACTCTAGATTTAATTGCTGTTCTGCTTCAATGAGGAGTATTATGGAGGAAATTTAGAAAAGTTCAGTTTTATCATGGCTTCCCTGGACAGCCATGGAGTGAGATTTCCTCTGGGATGGACTAAATCAGCAGTGTGCTATCAAAGCTAAGGAGCTGAGCCAGTTTGCTGCTTCACTGCTACTTACCTGGCAGAGGAGATACCATGATCAGGCAGGTGGTTTTCCCAGGGTGAGGCTCATCCCTTGCACCCCGGGTGACCATGGTGTCTGCGCTGACCACATAATTTGTGGTAGTGGGGGACTGCGTTTGCACTCTCCCCTGTTTTTGTGGTGCCCAGCAACAGGAGGAGAAGCAATGGGCACAAACTGAAACACAGGAAGTTCCGTCTGGACATGAGGAAAAACTTCTTTACTGTGAGGGTGGCTGTGCACTGCAGTAGGTTGCCCAGAGAGGTTGTGGAGTCTCCTTCCTTGGAGATATTCCAAAGCCATCTGGACACAGTGCTGGGCAACGTGCTCTAGGTGACCCCGCTTGAGCAGAGGGGTTGGGCTAGATGATCTCCAGAGGTCCCTTCCAACCTCAACCACTCTGTGATTCTGTAATTCCCACAGACCTTTCTTAGCAAAGTTCGGAGATGAAGGATGGAGTTATTGGTAATTTCTCAGTATCCTGTCCAAAGTCAGAATACATCTGTTTGTTTCTATGTTTAAAGATCTATTTCCATGCACCGTGAACTTACCTGATGCTGAGGCTACAAACCAGCCAAAATGGATGTCAGCCCGATGCTCTGGACCCCACAGCCCCACTGAAGGGGCCTGTA
Organism: Dromaius novaehollandiae; assembly: GCF_036370855.1. NCBI lineage: Eukaryota > Metazoa > Chordata > Aves > Casuariiformes > Dromaiidae > Dromaius > Dromaius novaehollandiae. Next base: position 14,338,544 of record NC_088111.1, on the reverse strand, counting down.
GGGGCCTGCTGTAGCCCATACTGGGGCAGGAGCAGTGACCTGGACAGAGCAGCACAGCACTTGTGTGGGCACGCCAGGGCAGGCAGTACAGCTTCACCAGTATAGTACTGCTTGTGATAGGAGCATCTCCCCAGGCGCGAGTTCCTCTGATTACCTTGCTGGGAGTTAGTTGAACCTGGCTGTGCAGTAACTGATGCACAATGAGTCATGGCCAGGAGAGTTCCCTTTCTTGGAAAGAGCCATTAGTGTCAAAGAGAAGTACTTGTGCAGAGCTGAGGGCTCCTCTGGTGCTGCATATCAGGGACATAGGCTTGTGAGAGGTGAGGGGGAAGAGACTCTCCCACTTTCCTTGCTTTTGCCTCTTCCATTGGAACAAAGAATTTAAGTCTTCAGAGTGCATTTAAGAAGGGCTTATACCGTGCATCCGAACAACAGCATCTGTCCTTGTGTGTGAATACATGGAGACTCTCTGGAGGCCTTCCAACTATTTAAGAGAATCTTATCCTATTTCTCTACATGCTAGAGGGATTTTTATCTTTTTGCCTTTACCCTCTCCATAATCTGTTACCAGTGAGGTTTATTTAACAAAACTATTGACAAATATTCATATCTATTAGCTGCCACATCATGTTAAGTCTCAGCTGGTCTGTTTTCCTCTGTCAAATTTAACTACGGTTCAAAAGACAATGTAACATGATATAAGTGACAAAAATTGACAGGACAAGTCACGACAAAATGTGTCAGCCTGGAACATCCAGAAGGCAGCTCCCCAAACAAAGAAGCGATCCCACCTGTCCCCCAGCTCCTCTCTTGACTTCCTCTCCCACACATATGAGTTCAGTTCTCAGCTTGACTGGCAACATGTCTAAAAAATTAGGCATTTTTTTCCTCCTGATTGCCTGTCAAACCAAAAGTCACATCCTGTATATCATTTATTACATTTCTTTGTTTTTTTCTTTTTACTGTTCTATAGGCTAATTCCTGCAGTCTTGTTTACATCTGGCCTTGTCTCTAACGCCTTCTAGTTCCTGTCTAATTTATAAATTTCTATGTCAAGCCATTTCCTTTAGTCATATCACATTTACACTCCTTCCTATCAGCATTAATGAAAGACCCTCCACTGTTTCATTCCTTTGGGCTATATTCTTTATGCCCACAAAGCAAATAATTTAGATCCTAAAGAGATAAAGAAATTCTTTGCTTGGTTTTGGCTGATATTCTGCAAAAGCTGCATTCTTAAGCTGAAGGTTACAGCTGTGTCCTTACAAAACAATGCAGTCAGAGTAAATTTTAGGACTAGTATAAGAAATTCTCTGCTAAATATATTTGAGAGAGGGAAAGATTTTCTTTCTTCGTGTTAATGGTATCCTCATGATCAAGAAAGATATGAAACAGGCAATTTCTTCAATAATGATTCCTACCCTTCAATAAATCCCTTCTAGACTTCTTTTGAAAATTCATGTGGGTGAGTGAACATCTCTTAATGGCACTATTTCATGTACTGGCCAGCTTCCACTGAAATTTTGTTTTGATTATAAGATGGTCATATTTTAAAATAGCTCCAGGAACGTGCATTTCTTTGACTAAGTAGCATGGGTAGGTAACATCTTAAGAATTGTAATGTGGAAGGGATGTGACAAGTATGAGTGATCATACTTCTGAAATTAACTCATTTTCCTGTTCACAGAATATTCATCGATTAAAATCAGTTGATTCCTTTCATATATTTCAGTTATTTAGCTACACAACAAATGAGAATTTGGCATTGTGAACTGATTGTTTTATTGATTTGCTACTGATGCTGTTGAACCAGCTATCTTGTTAGTTTTTCTCTACACATTTTCTCTACACAGCAAATATAAAGAAAGAGGTACAGTTGAAATCCAGAAATTACTGCCCTACCAGCTTCATGCAGCAAATCATCCTAGCTGTGTGTATATATATATGTATATAAAAAATACATACATATATATACTGCCTCTCTGTATAATGTCCTGTTTTGGCTTCTGAAACAGGCTGTGTAGCTGCATTACTTTGCTCTTCTGAATGGACTGATTCAAACAGTGACACAATGGAACGCTTCCAGTGTGACTTCTGCCTGTACAGCTGATGTTTTGTCTTAAAGTTGTTGAACTGGATTAGCTAAGCAATAAAAATACTGTTCACAAATAGTGTCAAATGCTATCTATTTTTGAGGTGACTTGGAAATGTTATGTTTTTAATATGATTGCTCAGAAAAAAATCTGTTACCATATGATCTTGTTTCACTTTAAATTGAACTTCAGAAATTCTCAGTTAAGTATTTTTAAAGATGGAGATCTGATTAAATGCCGATAACAAAAAAATATAATTGTGAGTAACAGTAAGTAGTATATTTACAGGACCATCTGGCATGGGCTCAAAGAACGCCAGGCACATTTCAGTCTGAAAGGCCGCCATGTGTGTTAATGTCCACAAGCACTCTCCTTATTGGCACATTTTGAGAACAGAATTGCAAGTCTATCTTAAGAGAAATGAGAAACAAATAAGAAAAAAAGAACAAACATATTAAAAGTAAACATAAAGCTAAAATAATAACCTGAACTGTTTCTTTCTAATTTTTTTTAAGCTCTATCAGGACTTTATTAAGCTTCTAGGGTGAAAGGACCCGTCTGTGTTTCTGCAAGCACATACTGACACTTAGGTCCTGGCAGAAAGTGCAGTCCTGCTTTAGATCTGACTGACTTCTTCTGATGCTCCATTTCCAGTGTCCACAGCTGGGTTGTAATCACCACGGGCATTTTTCGCCCCCCTTTCAGGTAGTTTTTCCTGTCCTGGAGGGACATGCACCTTTTTCCAGAGGGAAAATTTCTCATCCCACAGGGCTTCCACCACATCCCACAGTACTGCTTTTTCTTCTTGAATGTTCTGGTCATTTTCCCTGAAAGCTATAGATTCTTTCCAGAGAATCAATTTGTTCCTTGAGATGTTCATATCTTCCTCCCAGAAGATCTTGTCCTTCTTCCAGAAAGCTATATAGTCCTTCCAGAAAGCCTTGTTCTTTTCCTGCACAGCTTCATTCTTTTTCTGCAGGATTTTGTTCTTCTCACGCATGGTTTTATTCTTTTCTTGGATATCCTTAGTCTTCTTCTGAAAATCCCTGACTGCTTCCTGCCAAACCTTATTTGTTTCTTCAAGATTCTGGATCTCTTCCTCAGCAGCCTTCATTTTCTTCTGGTATTCTTCAAGCTTTTCCTGAATGCTACTAACTTGTTCCTGGAAAGCTTTTGTTTTCATCTGGAAGTCCATAATCTTTTGTAGGAAACCTTTGTTCTCTTCTAAAAAATTCTTGATCTCTTCCATGCAAGCTTTGTTTTTTTCCCGGAAGGCCTTGATTTCCTTCCGTAAGGCTTTGGCTTTCTTCTCCTCCTGAAAGACTTTGATCTCTTCATTGAAGTTCTTATTTGTTCTGCAGAAGTCTTTTATTTCCTCCCTGAAGTTTTTTTTCTCTTCCTTCAGAATCCTGCAAAGCTGCTGCTTGTGGCAGTTGGACAAGTTTGTGTGAAAGTTCTTATTCTCTCTCTTTGCATGGTAGAAAGGAGGTATTTCACTGCTTTGTTTCACCTGCTGCATTCTTTGCTCAGTTTTTTGCTTTCTTTCCATCAGATTATAACTAACTCTGGAGAAACTGGATGCCTGGAGCTGACAGGGTGAAGCAACAAACCTTTCAAGTACAAATGTGTTGCTGTGCATGATACTGACTGCTTCTGCTAGAGAAACAGGGCGTTTGTTCAAAGCCTCTGTTAGGACCCCTAAAACAAAACTCAAGGATACAAAAGCACGTAGCATTAGCTATAAATTCCATGGTCTGTAATTGAGCTATATTAGATTAAGAAACTGTCCAATAAAACTAAGCAGGTCATTTTATAAATGAAGTATGAGTTAGGGTATTAAAAATTAACAGTGAATAGTTTTCAGAAGTGACAAATGATTTGGGTAACTCTATTTTCAGCCTAATGTGATGTACCTAAAAGGGACTTGTCTTACAGCATGGCAATCATAATCACTAGTCATTTAGAATAATTTCAGGAGCCTTATATTATTTCATCACAAATTCTTTACTGAAGAGTTTAAAACTGTGCTATGGTTTGCATAGTCAAATTTGTTCAGTGATTACTGGACAATGTGTGCCTTAATTTTAAAGGAAATTGCAACTCAAGCAAATACTTATGCCTCTTATATCTGTACTTCTAGCTTAAGGGTATCATGGGTGTGACAGAAGGGGATGAACAGTCTTCTGTGAATTACATTCTGTGAGAAGATCTGAATTTTTTGTGCAGGTGTTTAAATATTCTTTGATGCTTTCGGTCATTCTTTCAGGAACACTTTTGCCTCTCTTTTGCTTTAGACTTTATCTTGTAAGGTTTATGAATTAATGATTAGATGGAAATATGCTGAATTTTTCAGGCTAATACCCTTTTTTCACCCCATAGATTACCCATATTAGCCTATCTGAATGCATGTGTTTGTGGGTATACGAGGCAAGTTTTGTTTGTTATAAATATAATAGTATGGTAATTTGTAGGTACAATCCATTGTAATTTACACTAGTAGCTGCTTCTTTTCATACTGTGTTGTTTGGAAAGTGGAGTTACAGCTCCAGTAATATCACACTGTCTGTAAAGGATAGCAAGAAGCAACTGATTACTCACTGTAAGCAGCATATGATTTATAATGGCTGTGAGAAAAATCTGTCATCGATGAGCAGTGACCATCTCAAAATATACATGAACTCTGCTGCTTGGAAGAAAGAGAAAACACTGAGCAGATTTACCATAAAAGCCTCATTTTGGCCCACAAAGATCTTGATATTGCAACTGCATCTCGAAGTATGCTTTACTATGAACATCCGTTACGAGGCCTTTCTCAAAATGGATGCAGCGATTAGCAGATTCCTTTTTTTGCACTCATTACCTCTCTGTACTGTGTGATATTACCTTTCAGGGGTTAGTTTTTAAAACATATTAGAAGCTTTGGCTCCCTTTTTGTAGACTGGCTTACTTATTCTCTTTACCTCTAAATCAAATTTTCATTATTAAATGATGAGTACGTATTTCCTGTATTGTAACTAACCTGCTTGTTTTTGCCTGTGCTGGAGAGTCCTGTGCTGTCTTTGCTGTCAGAGCTTGCACCCTAAAGACAAGAGCATCGCAGGGCCTCTGGAGCCACTGCCATCACGTCTAGAATGCAAAGAGAGTAAGAGCTTGCTCAACATTCAGTAGCTGTGAGGTCACACAGCACTGATTTTACTTTAGCAACCAGTGTATTACAAGATGCTGAGCAACCCCCTGCCAAGTCTTAGTGTCACAAATGTTGGTACAAATAATTAGTTTTACTAAAACATTTGAGCTTCAGGAATGTTAGCACAAAGGTCTTGCCAGAGATTCAGATACCCTGAATGAAGGCTACTGTAACAGGGCTACTGCTGTTGCAGTCTGTCTTTGACTCACAGATGTTATCTCTTCTAATTGACCTATTTCCAAGCTTAGAAAGTTAGCGAGAGGTGAGCTGGCTTCTGGGAGTGTTCTCTAATTCAGTCCATGAGTGACAACTGTGTTATGATAATGTTACTCTGCAAGGGCTCTGCAGGTAAGGCAGAAAGCTGAGAAGTGAGATATGTCCCAGAATACGAACAAAACCCAAAAACCCCTTGCCTAGCCTCCTGCATATCCACTTCAGTAGATTTTGGGAGCCTACTAGATACACAGAGGAGGCAAATGGAAATACAGGAAAAATAGCTTTAAACTCTTATTTGTAGAAGCTGTATACCATATATTGTAAAAACTGTGACCAGTACTTTGAGAAGAAACTAGGTGCCCTGCTTTCTGAAAATCAATTAGGCTTGGTTAGCTAACTCTCCAAGCTGCCTTTGGAAATCTTTATATACATCATCTGTGGAGTATGTGTAAATGCTGCATTTCTATAAAGTACTTTCACCAGGAACATCACTATGTTGTGTCAGGGAAATAGCTGGAGTGGGAGGTTCAACTATTTTTGTTGTCCCTAGCCACCTCTCAGGACTCTCTCTACCATTGTTAAAATTTGAACCACAAATGCATAGTGGGACATAGCTAACTGGCCAAATTGATAAGTGGATTAAAACCCCAGTTCCATATTTGCATATGTTAAAATTCAGAAAAATGTGGCTATCCAGTATGAGATTTCAGTTCATGCCCCCACCTGAGTAGACACTGTTTGGGTGAAGTGCTTTGTATTTCATCATTATTATTAAACAGTGGGCTTGTCTTCTGCAGAACAACTACCATGTGAACAGAAATCCTTATACAATACATTGTATGTAGTCTGCTATGTATGTATGGACTCTCTTTTGCTTCCTTTACATTTCATTTCCTTCTTCCTTAAAGCTCACCTTCATTTGATTTAAGGGTCTGTTAGATCTTCATGAAAATCAGCATGATTAGAGGATTCATCTAATGCTCATTGTTATTTTTTCTAAATGAACCTTCGGTAGTTCATTTCTCTGTCCCTCCCCCAGGAGTTGAAGAATTCCATCAAGATGTTGAAGTCAATGGAAATCACTTATATCTGTGCTGAATAACAGGGAAAAAGGTCATGAGGGAAATACAGCAGTGCATTCATATTTTTTGCAGTGCATCCTTTTGGGATGCACCATGCACTTGGGTTGGGTTTCATCATTATCAAGCATAGTCAAAAATTGAAGAAATGTCCTTGCTGATCTTGGAGAATCCTCTTAGTATTTCTCTGAAATCTTCCCTGGGGTGCTGAGTCTCTAATTCAAGTGCAAATGTAAGTTTGAAGTTGGCTCTGCTTTGAGGAGATTGGACCCGATGACCTCCAAAGTCCCAATCTAAATTACTCAATGATTCTAATATTGGTTTTCAAATATTCGGCAGCATGGTACTGCAAAATCTTTTCATGCCCAGCAGAGACCTGCTGGTCCAGAGAATGTTGCTGCTTTGGCAGCTGAACAGCACAGAGGTTTCAGAGCAACTTTTGGATTAAGTCATCAAGCTTGACATCTGCATCACCTCAGGCTAACATGAATGAACAAACACTAAAAAGTAATGCTTTGCTTTCTCACTGAAATCAACATTTCATGTAATTATCCCAAAGAGAGACAAACTATATACATGAGAGAAATGGGGCTGTTGTGTATCTGTGATAATTATTCTGGAAACTTCAGTGTTAGTTAGTGCTCCATTATCTGAGCTCATTTGGGTACAAGGAAGGAGAATTAGACAGCTGTATTCCTTTTTTGAAAGAACAGATATGATTTCAAGGGAATATGCAATGCAGTTGTATGAAGCTGTGAGTGTTCAGTCACTGCAGAGGTCAAGGCATTCTGTGCAGCCAGCTCAGCTTTACTGTAGAAGTGTTTCTGCATGTCTTTTAGGCGTTTATTGCACTGGCTTGCTTTCTTCCTCCCCCCTCCTCCCTTCTCCCTCTTGCCTCCTCTCTCTCCCCTTCTTTCCTTTTCCCCGAATAGTTTGTCACATCTAGGAACTATCAGGAAAATGTAGTGTGAATGTGGGGTTGATATACCTGGATTTCCATAACTTCTTTGAAAAGGACTGGATTAATGTATAAATGAGTATTTTGGTCACTTCTAGAGAATAAATCCTGTTATGAGACTCAGTAGTGAAACCATAATTATTTCCAAGTAGTACATTCACCCCTAATTATATTCACCATTTTCACTGAGTTTTAATGAAAGAATTACTAATGCTATAAAAATTTCTGTATAATTATATTAGGAGGATTAGAAACTTGATAGTTAAGGTTTATCCTTGATGGAGCTAAGATTTAGCAACCCCAGCATCACCATCCGCCTGTGAGTGAGTTAGGAGAGGGCAGCCTAGTGGCACTGCCCCATCAGAGACAGGGAGCTGAAATGGAACAAAATCGACAGAGGAAACTTGCAACGAAAGGCTGTGCGATGCCAAACAACGACCAAGGCTTTATTAGCTTAAGAAGGCAGGAGTCATTCTAAGCATGTGAGTTCCTCAATTTTGGTTTACAGCCAAAACAATAGTTTATACGGGCTATTTCCTTCTGTGATTGTTTTTACTTTGCAAGGAATCCCTGTTCCTCATTCCAGAGGTCCAGTTCTTTCTTCCAGAGGTCCAGCCCAATTTTCCACTGGTCTAGATCCTCTCCCCAGATCTCTGCTTCCTCCTTTAGTAGGGTCTTGACATTGCCCCAAAGGATCATGCTTTTTTGCCAGAGAGTCATGTTCTTTTCCCAAGTGGCCTTGTTCTTTTCTTGGAAGGCTGTGATCATATCCCTATTCTTTTCCCGTAGTGACTTGAGATTTTCTTTCCTGATCTTCCTCCATTCCTTAAGGGTTTGGATCTCTTCCTGTAATGCTATTGCCTTCTCTTGTAAATCTGTGATTAGGAGGCTTATCATATTCTTGAAATAAACTGTTAGTTTGTAACCAAAGAAGAGAGATGATCTAACAAATTGGGAAACTCTGAACTGCCACCTTGCAAATGACATGTCCACAGGCCAGTTTGAGATGCAAAGCGAGAGCCTATAATGGGAATTAAAGTAAGTTAAAAGATGAAATCATAATTGCATAGATGAGTTTGCAGAATAGAAAAGAATGAAATAAGTAGTTTTATCAAATTTATTTTTGTTGCAACCTCTGTATAAATCCATAAGAAACATAGTTCTATAATTTAATTTGTGAATTAATAATAATGACTGACAAAATATCAAATAGCCAAACTAATTGTTGGAATTGTGTATTGTTCTACCTCCTTTTTATAAACAGCTACTATGAATTTAAAGCTTAATTCTTCTTGTGTGACAAGGAAAAACAGAACTTTTGTAAGACAGCTTTGATGAAAGTTTTCCATGGTGCCCTGTTATTAGCCCTCCATCAAACCTCAAAAAAAAAAAAAAAAATCACAGTAAGATGCAATGATATTTCTCTGTAGTGACAGCTAACAATCTGCTTTTCCAGTTGGTCTGTTGTAGTGGCTGCCTTTGTGATGTGAAAAGTATGATTTATAAAGGGAATCAGAAGTACTTTCAGGCACAGTTCTGTACTGTCACTATTGATGTGTCAACACGTATCTAAAGAATACACTTTGCAGAAGTGGGATTTAGGGCTTGATGCAGGAATTACTAGATGAAATTTTATGACTCATCATAAATGGGCCTGATTAGGGGATAGTGGTGCTTCTGGCCTTCAAAAGTGTGAGTACCAACAGCTGTTATGGTGTCTTAGTGAGATAATACACATGAAACTCATTTACAAAAAAACAAATAAACCTCACAGGATGCCTCAGTCATTTCTGTTCTGCAAATCATCAGATAAAAGCCCGATGAAGTGTCCTTTGGTTTGTGTAAGTTTTATATGCACTCTGAACATCTGTAAATGGAGCTGAGCATATAAAGAATTTTTGGATTGGTGATGGAAACAGAAAAGAAATGAAAGGGAACTAGACTAGATATCTGAGAAGCACAGGCTACAAAATTAGAAAATATATATTCTTTTTCAAAGAGAATATATATTCTTTCTCCTGACAACATGCTGTCTCGCCTCTATCTGTGATTTAGGCATTGCTCTCCTGACTGTAGTTTTCCTTTTCTCTTTCCTGTGAGTCACTGTTTTCCTATTACACCGGTAGCTTCTTCCCCAAGCCTGCTTGCAGTCCCCAGGACAAAAGATCAATAGAGGAGAAAGCGTCTCCTGTTTATTTTGCTTTAATATACCTTGGATCTCCTCAGGGTCACAGTGCCTGACTCAAGGTCAGGTGAAGAACACACCAGTTCTTCTCCACTAGTCCTCTTACCTCTTCTTTCATTTTCCTCCTTTTCTACTGTTATGCACATCCCAGGCCACTCCCCATTTCACTTAACACCTCTGCTGTGTCTGCTTCAAGAGAGCTTTTGTAGGTTTTTATAAGAAGGTTCTTCTATATTCTGGTGTATAATGAAGCTGCTTGCTCCTAAAACTGATACTCCAAATTCACCTGTGTGCTCCCTTGCGGCCAGCTACGCTCACCCTCCACAGACACTGTTAATGAATTGTTGGGTCATTTCACTTGTGGTGATGTCATATCTCAGGTTGGTGACGCTAATGCCACAGTACTGAATATGCCTGAGATGGTCCTTAGGATGGCGTTAAGAGGAGGAAAGGCTCTGGGGAAGGTCTGTCCTTTCTTCATGCTTTTTATGCTGATGTAGACACTTCAGGAGTGCAGCCTGTTTGGCTCTACTGCTTTAAGTTACATACCCAATTTCAGCACCATCTGACATAGAAGTCCAGATGTAAGTTTTCCATAAGGTTGGAATAACTGGAAATTTGTTTCTTCTGGAAAAAACTCACAGCTTGATTTGAATGGAGCTAAATTCCATTAGGGACCTTAATTGGTTGTCTTATGCTCAGCATCCCAAAACAGGGGAGGGCAGAAGAACAGGGGATTTCCCAGTAATACTGGGCAATACTGAAGAGACACACAACACAGACTGTGAAATTGCTATACTTCTGTTATGACTTGTAGTGGAAAACACAAAATGTCAAGGACTCATTCAGAGCAAGAAAGATAATAACATTATAAAATAATAAAATAGACACAGGCAAGCTTAGTACAATGTGTTTCATTGGAAGTTCTCACTAAAAGCACACCATTAGGATTCCTGCAGGAGGTACTAAGGAAGCAAAAATGTCAAAGGTTATTTTCCTGCATTTCTATTCCAAACAGAAACAAGACTGAGGAGCAGAGAGAGCTCAGGACCTGGCGATGGTAGAGCTAACATTGCCTTCCATCTGGGGCGATGGCTGGTGTGCCAATGTGCCAACAGCCCTTCCCTCCCTCGCATTCATATGCAGCCTTTCTGCATCTGAATTACTTGCTGCTTTAGGCTTCGGGTTCTGCGCTCTCCCTGACTCAGCTTCTGACCTCAGGGTGAGCTGGGACCTGTTCATTCAACTCAGCTGCTTTCCCTGACTGCAACATCAGTGGCAATGCAGAGGTTTCCTGACACTTCTTATACGCTGTGCAGGTGGTAAGGCTTGTTGTATTCCCCACCTGAGGCCACAGAAATGAGCATTAGCATCCACTAAAATATGGATGTTTCTGTTTTACATAAGAATTTTTGAGTTTGTGCCTTGACAAGGGAATGTGGGTAATTAGAAGCTCGTGATGTTTTCATAAGTGACCTTGTCAGGGATACCTTTGATATATGAGCTTAGTTTGGCCACCAGGATAGGGGTTTTCTCATAAACCAAGTGCTTTCTAGCGAAAGGTACTAGTGCAGTGCTGTGGCACTCTGAGGGACAGCAGCTTGAATTGCTGAAAGAACCAAATCACTCTCTAAAGGCAACTCAAATTGTACCAGAGAAATGGTATTATTTGCTCTCCAGGTTTCTCTTTGAGTCACCACTTACTTTGCTGTTTTCCCCCCTAGGATCATTGTCGGCTTTCTTACAATACATATTAAGCCATCAAGAAAACAGAGTATTGGTAGGATCGGACAGATTTATTCAGTATCCTTCAGAAAAGAAGGAATTAAAATGCCTCCTAGCATAAGATCATGTGTGCCTCTCCCTGGGCTGGCTGGTAGTTCCCACAAAGATTCTCCCTGCTCACATCGTGGGACATCTCCCTTCATCACCCTGTACTGCATGTAGTTATTTATAGCTGTGCAAATGAATACATAAGTACTGTGCAGGAGTGAGATGGGTTCAAAAGCTTTGTACAGGGAATTAAGGTCAATTATCAAGGTAGGCTTTCTGCCATGTAATTCTTGGAGAAATTTGTTGTCACAGAATAACTATATTTCAAAACTGGCTATGAAAATGTGGGGCTAGAATGTGCAGAATGGGCTTTTCAGCGCTGTTGGTAAAGCGTTCGATGGCCAGAAGCTACTCCAGTTCTCTGAATTGTGATAGCAGATTTAAGCAGATTTCTCAGGGCAGTATCTAAACCTTGTGGCTACATAGCAGTTTTCCCATCTCTGCTGTTGCAGATCTTCCATTTTCACTTTTCCCCTCCTGTTGTCTCCTCTTGTTAGATTGCTCTTTGCCATCCCACTTGCCCTTCGCTAATTCCTGTCACTGTACCTGTCATCAGTCCAGGCACTAAAGTACCTCAGTCAGTGATCTGTGTTTGGTCCACTTGCTATTTGTGCTGTGAAAAGGGTCTCCGCCAAAAGAGAGGGGAGAGGCTCTGCTGGGAGATGGACATGCTGTTTTGGAGTGAATGTTGCAGCCTGCATTTCTGTGGGTGTGCTCCATGTATCATTTTTAAAGTACCCTTCCCAAATACCCAGCGGGCAGACAGTACTTCAACAGCTAGTAAAACACCCGCAGTAAAATCGGTGTTAAGTTATCAAAATTCCTAACGTGAGCGTGACAAGTAAATTAAAATGTGTGGGCTGACATGTATCCCACAAACTAATTCCTAAACTCTGACAAACCTGAACAATTTGCATGCTATTTAATTGCCTCTTACCACTCTTTCTCAGCAAGGATAAAATTAAGATATAAAAGGCAAACAAATTAAGGCTTTGACCTATTCCACAGATATTTTAAATGGCTGGAAATAAAAAAAGACAATATGGAAGCAATACAAAAAGTTACAACTTTCTTCCACCTACTGCTTATGCAATGTAATGTCACCTGCAGGAGGGAAGTGCATCAGCTGCCTTTACAGAGGTGGCCTGACTGCTTGTTTAGGCACAAAGGACCAGACTAAGAAAACCCCCATAAACTCTTAAAGTGGGACCTGGGGGATCTGTATCTCCAGTTCATTAATTTTGACTGCTGTTTAAACTTGTCATTGAAGGAATCGCTGAATGTCATGGTCCAGTGGGACTTGGATACTTGGAGTACCAAATCCAGGTCCTGTCTTCCCCTCTCTAGTCTCACTTTTTGGCTGCACCATCCATAAGTGCTTTGCTTTCTTCCCTAGACAGTTCTGGACCTCCCTAACATTGCACTTCGCCACGTGTCTAAAGCTGCCATTGTGCCCTTGCAAGTCTGTGAGTGCCACCAGGGTTTAGGCTGGAAGGTTCCTCATTTGGCTACAGTGGGTCCCTCTGCTGCTCCAAAAATCTTCTAGTCCGTTATTCCTTCTGCCCGAAGATCCTAGCCACACAGTATCCCCACCCCCTTCTCCTCCTTATAGGACCCTTTCTAATTCTCTTTTGCCATCTCTGTCCTATTGAGAGTAAGGATTTTTCTTTTTTGCTTCTTCCATCTTTCTCCCACCTCCCAGCAAGATTCCTCATCATAAAATGATATATGTTAGCTAAATGATCATTGCATTATAATGATTCTGTGTGCTCTGTGCTGTGACCAAGCCCTAACTCAAGAAGACAAGCCCTTCCCGGATGCAGATGGATGGCACAGGCACCAGTGCTCACTGATGTAGTAATTCCTATAGAGAAAAATTTATAGCAACATTCAGAATTCGTAAGCTTTAGGCATAGACTCACACACACATGTGAACTGAAACCACAGCTGTGCTTTGAAAGTTCCTTTCTTGCTGGCAGTAGCTTTGATTTACCAAACCAATAACACAGTTTTTAATGAAGATGCTGTTGCACCGGCTGCTCCTCTGGTTTCCTTGCTGTGTATTTTCAGAGCAGGAATAACACCACCTCAGGGCCCTGCATTCTGCCACAGGCATTTCATAGCAAAATGCTTTATCCAGGGCTTCTCAGCGTAGCAACGTAATGTTCCAAGCGGCTTGGCCATCATGTCATTTTATCAGCCAGCGTTATCCGATGCTGTGTTAAATATTTCAGAAGAAATAAGAAGTTAATTCAGTAGCACCAACCATCTCCTTGTTCTGGTACGTGATTAAAGAGGTGCTGTCGAAGTGGGCAGGCCAGAAAATTAACTTAGTTTGAAAAGTGTCTCATTTAGTAGCTCTTTTTTTTTGAATAGTCTACTCCTGCTTCCTTGGCTTTTGATTCAAAGTTTAGCCAAAATACAAAAGCAACTGCCGACAGGTTTCCTCTTGCTCTTGTTTCAAACAAACCTGCAGAAACACGCAAGCTGCTTGATGGTGATGCATCGGGAAACAAGGACAAGTCCACGGGCAGTCGTTTGCCTCTAAATTTTCCTTGACTGCGATATAGTCTCCCGCCACTGCTCCTCAGGCGGAGTGGGTGGTAGCAGGGCTGTCACAGAGGTCTGTTTTCATGTTCAGACCATGGAGCAAGACGTTCACCGTGACTTTGTGTCAGATCCCAGACCTCTGAGGTCTGGCAGCAAGTGGCTCCTGCTGCAGAGGCTGCCACAGCACACGAAAGCGGAGCAGGTGAAAATGCAGCAAGCGGTACTCAGGTGTGCAAGATGTTATTTCTGCTTCATTTAGTTTCTTGGCGTCCCCACATCTGGAGTAAAGCAAACAGTTACATCACCACTGGAAGGAGTGTGGCTCATCCAAGGATTTCTAGAGAAACCACACTGCCCAGGAGAAAAAACTTACTCTTCTTACAATAAATTCCGTTAAAACGAGTTAGCCTTTTCATATCGTCTCCCAAAATGTAGCCACAGCAGTCCATGATGTAGGGTGACAAGAAAGGAAAGGTGTCTGAAATAGAAAATGCTGACAAGGTTAAAATCAGATGCACTGATGAGGCACTCAGATTCCCAAAGCTCGCTCTCCTTCGAGGCGACTGTGAGCCGTGCTGTGACAAACGGGCTGCGTGCTGTTCGCTTCTCCCTCGTATGCTGCAGTAATTGCGATAGGAATCATCAGTGACACTGAAGTAAAGCTCTCGTTATGGTGGCCTCGCTGTGGACTGTACCCTTGTGCTCTGCTTTGAACGCTGGAAGGAGTTGGTGCACGCACAGGAGCGGGATGAGGAGGCAGTCCTTATTATGAGAGGGAAACTCGGAGCACCAAAGGCCAGCCAAAGGCCAGCATCGTCAGTGGGGACTTCCTTTCCTTGCTTGTGAATGCAGCAGTTCGTAGCTGGGGCTTCTCGTGATAAACTGTCCAAATTACAGGTCATGTTTTATAGCAAATAAAAGCAGTGGTAATCATACCAGCTCACTGCTGGATAGCTCAGTCTCCATCTTCTCCCAGGCACCTGCTCTAAGAGCGGTTCCAGTGCTGCCTTGGCTGTACTTTTGTTCCCTCTGTAAGTTGTTGATAATATAGGTGTTTGCTTCCTGGTATTTTTCATGCTGGCAGTGATTGCTACGTTGCCAGCCACCACTGATTTTCCCCTGAATATAAAAACTCCTTTTTTTTCAGATGACAAGCTTGAGAGGTGTCCTATAAAGAAAACTAACGCTTTCTTAACTATGCAATTGATGTGCACAGCTGGTTGGCGGTTTTGGTGTCAGACTAATACTGGCTGGGATTAAATGGAGGTGGATGGGCCAACTGCTTCTCTTCTGGACTCAGAACAAATGTTTTGCTTCTTTTGTACTGTGCTTAAAATAAAAAAAAAAAAAAAAAAAAAAGCATGAAGTCCGCTAAACACTAGGTTCAGATAAGTATTCCTGCAGGTTTGTGCTGTGGCTTACTTGCTTATAGAAAGGATTTACTTCTTGCATCATAATATGTTGCTTGCTCAGATCAGAGAAGCAAGATAAAGTGCTTGTTTCTCCTGTCCTTTATAGGTATTGCTCCATGGGTGAATTTCTTAATGGGCTTGTGAGGGAGTTTTCTCAGGGATTTTTTTTGTGTGATTTTCTAAAGGGAACAAGACATTTCCCAGCAGTGAGAGCTACATTCCAGTCGATGAGAGTACGCATCCTCCACATTCCTGTTGGTGTTTCTGTGTCCATTCGTCTGACTTGCTTTCTTTTCTCATCCATATAGATTGCCTTTCAATTTTTCGGTACTCACCATGAAGACAGGAATGTAATAGAATAAGTCTAGGGGATTGGATCACTGAACTTCTCTACCTCTTGTGATAAAATAGTCATAGTAATAGTTAGTTTTCCAATTTCTCTGAAGCTTAGCTGTTCATTTGTCCTTTAAAAATAAACTGGTGTAAGCTAGCTATTTTTAATACTAGTTTTTTAATACTATCTATTTTCAAAGTTACCTGGTACTTTCCATACCTACATGTAAGGGATTTACTCTAAGATTTCCCATGCTAGATGTCTGCCTCTGTCTTTCTTTTTTCTTTTTTCTTTTTTCTTTTTTCTTTTTTCTTTTTTCTTTTTTCTTTTTTCTTTTTTCTTTTTTCTTTTTTCTTTTGAAATGTTAGGGAAAAATTTCTGGCGTACAAATGTAAGGGCTTGTTATTTTATTCCCTTTGACAATTTTGCTTGCAAGAACCTGCACCCAACTCCTCTAGCCCGCTGTACCCTGCCCACATCACTGCCCGTGTGTCTGCGCTGAACTCAGAAACTGTCTAGACTTTACTGTGCTTTTCTCAAAACCTTGCTTGGCAGAGTAAGATATATTCTACCTACTCCAGTCTAAAGCAAAGTCAGCTTTAATAACAGACTACTTAGGATTTACTATGCAGTCACAGTATTTTTATAGCTCGTTAAAAACCCTAGCTGTTCAAGCAAAAGAACAGTATTTATCTTTCTAATAGATTCTAAGTAGTTTATCACAATATACATTTTTGATAGAAATATGCCTTTTCCTGCTTTTTTTTCCTTTTTGGCAGGTGTATCATTTCCTTGGAATGTAATTATTAGCGTGATTTTCTCCTCCATTACTTACCCTGCTACTAAGACTATTCTCACAAGTCTCTCTAGTCCATAGATGGGGATAAGAACATTTCTAACCTTTTGTATATAACTCCTGAAGTATTAAGGCTAGTTCTAAGTGTTCAAAAATTCTGCCCCCAAATACTAGATTGGTTTTAAATAGTGAGAGTATCTTTCTAAAATGAGTTCTTTTTAGCTTGTCTTTTGGTTTCTGAACTTTTATATTCACAATTACAGTTATTTCTGTAATTGAGGTACATAAAAATGTCCTTTTCATCAAGACAAAGCAGATGATGTCATCAGATCATCTGATTCTAGGAGCTATGGCTTGGTGAAAGACTAAATGCCATGAAATCCAGAATGAAACTACAATAATAAACAAGAGAGTCCCATCTCAGGTCTTACAAAGCATTACAAACCCTCTTGTGAATCTGTAAGTGCTTCAGATACCGATGAAAAACATAAAAATTATTTTTTGGAAAAATTCTGCATGATGGATACAGACTTGGAAGTCAAATGCAAACTGGCAAAGCAGTGCAATACATTAATGCATGTATTTGCTCAGTAAATATTTTAAAATGTAGGAACTTCCAACTACATTAATAAAATATGTTTTAAAACTCAGAACTGTAGTAATTTTGTTAGTGGGTAAGAGGATCACTATAATGGCCTGGAAAGCTACTGCAGTCCAGCTGTCAGCTGCATATGGGTCTTTGCTGGAATTATGGTCTTATGGATACCTGAGGCTGAAATACTAGCCATGAATTCAGAATTTCCTGCAGTCTCATTGTTACTTTTGGATAAGTACTTCTTTTTGAAGCCGCTAAGCATAGGCCTTCGTTGTTGCATAAGGTATTCCCACATACAGATTTCAATGTGTGTATTGGGTGTCCAATGGGATGCTATAGCAAAAATGGAGCTAGACTCTTCTCGAAGGTGGCATAGCAATAGAACAAGAGGCAATGGTCACAGCTGGAACATGTGAAACTATCAATGAGATAAAAGGAAAACCTTTTTCCTTTTGGTGATGGACAGACACTGGAACAGGGGTTTGATGAGGCTGTGGATTCTCCTTCCTTAAAGATAATCAAAATTCAGCTGGATAACCTGAAACCCAGAACAACCTGATCTAATTGGATGTGCTTTGAGCTGGGCGGATGGACTACAGACTTCCAGAGGTCCCATACAGCCAAAATTATTCTGTGATACTATGGTTCTGAGCTTTATCCTTGATCTAATCATCACTGCTTGCCACTGTTCCAAAAACATCTTTTACGGGCCAGAATATCTTTGAGGAAAAATTATATGCATAATTGAGCAATTCCAATCCTGCACTGAGGTCCATATAGACATTCTTATATACAAACTGCCCTTTCTCAAAAGTAGTAGGGAAAGGCTGATTTCTCCCTAGGCTTGTCCCCTTCCTACTCCTGGTTATGAATTTCAAGCTGCAGTGAGGTTAAAAGAAAAGAAAACTGGAGGGAAAAAAAGATTTTGTTGGTGTAAAATGCAGCTGCAGTTCTGACACCCCTTCTGTGGCGTCGTGTTTTAGTTTGATACCTGCCCTCAAGATCTGGGGAGCGTGACTTTATCAGGCTGTACGTAAATTGTGTGGGAACGGTGTGTAAATCATGATTCTCGGCATATGATGGTCACAGAGTCACAGAGTAGCTGAGGTTGGAAGGGGACCTCTGGGGGTCATCCAGTCCAACCTCAACAGGCCATCTTCAGGCCTGAGGAATTCTAGCTAACATCAGGCCTGAGCCTGACCCCCAGACTCAGTTTTCATATTAATGTAATTTCCCTGTTATTTTTAAACTCTGTTTCAACTAATGTTGTCTGTCTGTCTATCTATCTATCTATCTATCTTTTTTTTATATTTAAGTAGTTCATAAAAGGAGCTTCCTTAGACATATCTTAAGCACACAAATAATAAGAAGGAAAATGAAGAACATTATTTACAGTGATCATTGAAGGATATTTTTGCAACTATCTTGTAAAATACTCAGTTTTAAGACCAGTTTGCTGCCAGGAACTACTTTGATTATGTATTTGCTGTCTTTATAAAGTTTATGCAAAGTACTAGGCTGACAGTACCAAAGATTCCAGATAACTTTTTACTTACAGCCTGACTGGCAGGGAGAGAGCCCCCAGGCAGAATATTAGTGTCGCTTGTGGGAAACCTTGGTACAGTTTTTTACTGTTAGCTTGCTACACGGTTATCTGCAAGTTTTTGTGCATCATTTTTTTGCCTGTCAAAAGAGAATTGAAAAATTGCCTTGTCTTACTGTCGAAACTGCAAGGTACCCCTTTTTATTTTTGAAGAAACTTTGTGAGAAGACAATTTTGTGTCCAACCAGTTTATATTAACCCTGATTTATACATATAGCTTCTGAGAGTTTAAGCTTTTTTCTATGGATATTGGAAACTTTCATGTGTTTATCCTTTCTCATTGCAGGTCCATCAGATGTTTACGTTAATGTTGGCTGTGTTTAACCTGACCATTCTCATCTGGAACACAAGTTGCTCATATTGATTATGAGAGGAAATCTACTATAAATATTTTCTTATAAATGTCATAATTCTGGCAACAGACCATACGTCACTTTGTATACACACATATGTCACTTTGTGTATTAGAACCTGAGGCTGCCTTTTTCCTGAAATCACTGTTTCTTCAATATCAGTTTCAACTGATACAGCTTGGAGGTCAACAAATATCTCATCTGGCAAAGTACAAGAATGAATGCACTTCAGAAAGAATATCCTATCCAGAAAGAAGAGCCTTGCATCTGTACAGGCTGTTGACCAAGTGTCTGGGGAGCAGCTCTGCTGAAAAGGATCTGAAGTCCTGGTGGGCAGTAGACTAAAGATGAGTCAACAGCATGTCCTGGCAATGATGAAGCCTAATGCTGTCCTGGGCAGAGCATAGCCAGTAGATCAAGGGGGATGATTATCCCCCTTCACTTGGCACTCTTGAGACCAGATCTAGAATACTGCATCCAGTTTTGAAGTGCCCCAGGACAAAAAAGACATTGATGAACAGGAGTGATTTCAGCAGAGGGTCCCCAAGATGGTTGGGAGCTCGAGCGTGTGCCCTGTGAGGAAAGCCTAAGAGACTTGAGTTTGCTCAGCCTGGAGAACAGAAGGTTTCAGGGTGCTAATAGCAGCCTTACCATACCTGCCAGCAAGCTATCAAGAAGATGGAGCCAGGCTCTTCACAGTAGTACTTGGGTGGGAGTTCAAGATACAACAGATATAGGTTGAAAAAGAAAGGTTCTTGCTGGATAGGAGGAAAACTTTATTGTTTTGGGGACAATAAAGCATCGGAACAAGTTGTCTGGAGAGGCTGTGCAGTCTGCCTGCTTGGAGTTTTTCAAGACCTGACTGGATAA
This sequence comes from Dromaius novaehollandiae, assembly GCF_036370855.1. Classification (NCBI taxonomy): domain Eukaryota; kingdom Metazoa; phylum Chordata; class Aves; order Casuariiformes; family Dromaiidae; genus Dromaius; species Dromaius novaehollandiae. The sequence continues at coordinate 14,318,480 of NC_088111.1, read as the reverse complement.
TGCCTTGAACCACCTAGTGTGATCTCACACCTGACCTTGCTTTGAGCTAGGGACCTCCTAAGGTCCTTTCCAGACTGGATTATTGTATGATTCTGTGAACTTCTACAAGAAGAAGAGTAAACTAGAGATAATGAGGAGGAAGTTGTGTAAGTGAATATATTCTCAAAGCCTTTAAAAATAAATTTAAAAAAACAAGTTGAAACCATGGACTACCAGTTTGAGCTGATTGCTGCACATCACCGATACATCACATTGCAATTTCAAAACAATGCCAAACATTCATCTAAAGCAGCCAGAAAATGTCAAGAGCCACGAATCAATCAGAGCATGACATTTTAAATAATTGCATCCTAGACTGGTGAGTGGTATCAGTATGGGCTATGTGAAGAGGGGAGTACAAAAAATAAAGCCAGGAAGGAACTGCTGTTGTTTGTTATGTCTTATGGTAGTTCAGTCCTGAGAAGTAATGAGACTTCTGGCTTAGGTTTGGAAAAGAACCGAAGTATGAACTTCCCTTACAGCATGTGGGTGATCCAGTGAGACTAGTCAGACTGAGCACTGACAGAATTACTGCTGTGCCCAGGGTTAAGTGCAGGCCTGAGAGACGAAGCTGGGTCCAACAGACCAGCTCCTTGGAGATCAAGCAGTCTGCACCTCCAGCCAGTCAGCCAGGTGCTGTGGTTGCAGTTACACTGATAAAGCTCTCTGCAAGGCTCTTCAGAGGGATGCTCAACCACAGAGCTGTACTTTGGCTGCTGGGAGCAGCCTTTATTTAGGAAGTGAATGCTCATGGGGTTTGAATAGTCAACAGAACGGCAGACTGTCCTCAATAAGTTCAAAAGATTTGGGTCAAATTCGCTTCCTCTCCCACCACCTGTCATGTATATTAGTGTAAGGAAATGAAAGCAAATAGCCCCCTGAAGTATCCTGTGAGTTACATTCAAAAAAGCTACAGACTGACTCTATAACCTTGTGCTAGTCACTTTTCTCTGAAATGTATTTAGATGGTGAATTTTCTGAGCAGCAACTGTTTTTTCCCCATGTCTTTGCAAAGTTGTATGCAGCATTTTGAGATAGATAAAATAAGAGCTATATGACATTGTTAATGTCAAGATTAGTGATGACTGAAGTATCTTCAGTGGGGAGTCGTTTCCTGGATTGGATGTTACACTACTGTTGTGCTTATATCGAGGAGTTCCCATCGGAAGCTGTTATCAGAGGGAATGCAGAGGGCTGTGCCCTTGTCTTGCTTGTATCCTCCAAAACCCTGACAACTACATAGTTATTGTACTTTATGGGGAAACTTTGAAGTGAAAAACTCTAGTTTTCCTTTTTCACTTTTTCGTGCTACCACTGCAGTTTTACCTCACGTATAAATTATGCACCATTTGCTGTCTTCAAATTGTCTGTTGTTTGAATTTTATGCTTTCCAAATGTTTTTTCTTTCTGTTCTTGTTTAGGTCACTTTGTATGGTATGTGACTCTGACTGCTATTTATGGGGATTTGATTTATTGCCTTTTCCTCTCAAATCTATCCAGTCTATTTATATATTTTGTTTTTCTCTCTCTCGGAACCACATTTTCCATGCAAACCGATCTAACATGGTTTTGAAAGAAAGAAAGTCCTTCCTGAATAAGATCTGCCTCACATATAGTTATCAGTATCTTTTCAAAAGAGAAAACCAATTCAGCCAAGCTGATCTCTCTTATGTAATTTTCTCCTTTTTCTATTTCAAATAACCTTCGAAGACTATTTGTACCATTCTGGCTTCAAAATTATTTCTCCAAGTTCTAGAAGATATGTCACACAGCAATAGATCTACTCAATCTTGGTACAGCCGATTGCAAACAACGTAGATGGGAAAGACTTTCAGGACTGGTCACGCAGAGTGGAATTCAGCTGCCTACAGGAAGGTGCCTTGATGGGGCTCGTTGATAAAACCCAGCATCTGTTAGAAACCGAACCCCAGGTTACCACAGGTTGTCTGAAATGGCATTAAACACCTATGTTTAAGCAGCTGAATACCCTGGTTGTCTTCTGTCATTCTCACTCTCTGGACTAAACTACATAGCTAGACAGTCGAGCATGGCTCTTTTGTGCCCAAGAGAAAGGGTCGCCAATGCATTTCTTTTCTCTGTATTGGCGAAGCAGGCGTTTCCTCCCAGCAGAGGTGGCTGTGTCTGTAAGGATGTCCTGCTGCTTGGAGTCCATGCCCACAAATGGATAATAGAGTAAGAGCAACTTAGTGAACCTGCATGAAGATGTGGTATTGGAAAGTGCAGGGGTAAGATGGAATGATTCTTCTCACCCTACTCTATTCTGGACCTGCATGCACAAGCCATGAGTTGCGGTTTGAAGACAGAATCACCCATATCTTAAATGGATGCAATTGTGCTGATTCCAAGGGAGTTGTTTTCATTCAAAATAGACTTGAATTTCACTCAGAGGTAACACAATACTTTGGAAGTAAAACTAGTGGCTGTTATAAAAGCCTTTAAAAAAAAGCATCCTTTACACATGCACATACGTGTGCGTGCACACACACACACAATTTACATCTGCTTTAGAATCAACACTGAGCAGTTGCTTTTAGCAGCTATGTGGCTTAGAGTTCTTTGAGATCAGCTTTATACCACTCTAACTATATCAGCTTTAGAGAAGTTGCTCTTGATTTATGGTAAAAAAAGATGGGAATCAAGATGTAAGTATTTTGTTTTTTAAAAGAGCAGGAGAAACATGGCATTTTCTTGTAATATAACTTCCCCAAGACCTACAGTAAGTGCTCTGTCAGTCCTGCCTGCCTTGGTGTCGGCACTGGGGAGCAGCAGGATGCGATAGGAGGGGCGGGGGCCGAGGTGCAGCTGACCTGGATTTGGAGCTCTGCTGCCCAGGGCAAGGTGCTTCCATGCTCTCTGCCCCCATTTCTCCTCCTGTCCCGTGTTCAGGTGATAAACATCAAAAAAGGACTTGCTGTGTAAATGCAAAGTGCCAGCTCAGTGGGGCCTTGCCTGTGTTTGCAATTGGGGCTCTACTATAGTACAAAACACAGACTCAGTACAAACACTGCTGGTTTTATTGCTCTGGGAGTGATCGTTTTGAAGGCTCTCATCTCCTAAGTGCATGGAGGAGGAATGCATACAGACTGGAGACCCTGTCTCAGAGCATGGATTATACTCGATATCAGAGTTTTTTTCTGCCTGGCAAAATCATCTAAATCTCAGTGCTATGTTGTTCTGTGGGCAGTTGTTCATGTAGCAGTTTCATTATCTAGCAGCAGAAACAGCCTATTGAGCATAGAATTTGTTTCCAAGGGAATTGTTTCCTGGCCTCTAATCAAGTGGATGTTTTTTAGTGCTATAATATCAGATTATTCAGTGTTGTCATATGGGTACTCTACAATGGTTTTCTATTGTTAGAACATCAACATTTCATTAAGCTAAATGTTTATTATGCAGTTTCAATTATCTGAGCCTTGCTTCTGCAGACATTTCTAACACCTCTGTGTTAAAGCTAAATGTTTAATTTATATATTTACCTGCTTTATATGAAAGAGAGGAAAGCTCCTTGTTCTTGTAGCCAGGCAGTGGAGAACTGCCCCAAAGTGTGCTGGAAAGGTTACCATAAGCTATGTACAGTAAATCCCGCAGTAGAATTGCTGATTTACCTATCTCTGCATTTGAAGACATGGTTTGAAATTTAGGTTAAATTAATAGCAAACACAGCAACAACTTCAAAGAGTGATCTAGACAGATGACTCACAGAATACCTCTGGGCAACGCAACCTGCTTAACGCATAGAAAAAAGATCGAACAGGTTTTTTAATGATCTAAAAATTAGTGGCTGGGGTTAGACCAGTATTCAACACAATTACTACAGACTCTGAAGCAATTAGGAAAAAGGAAGCAGGCCACAAAGAGTCTTCACTTCCACGTGGATTTTTGTATTCATGCTTCAGTCTTGTTTCAGTGGGACAATACCTGTGTTTTAAGATAAATTATACCTAAATGCTAGGTCAGGGTAGGGATTAGTAGAGGAACGTGTGATTTTCTTTTTTATTTTCTTTTTTCTTTTAGGTGCCTTATCTTTCTTTACTAGTGAGAAGATGGGTGCCTGACAAGTAGAGAGAGTAGTTTAAAGTGATGGCCAATGCAATTGAGTGCTGGCAGGGTCCTCCTGCAGACAAGATGTTTGGGAAGCAGTTTAATGTGCAGGTCTCCCGCACGGCAAGGGAGAGTCTGCTGTAGATGTGGCTGTGTGGGCTGAGCGCCGGGCAGCTACGTGTCCCAGCTGGCTACTGTCTTTCTCGGTGGAATTTGTATCTTCTGGACGGGCAACTTTGTCTTGCTTGTTCCAAGACAATTAACAAGGAAGAGTCTGTGGCTTTGGGGGCTTGGGGAAGGAGGAAGAAACAGTCTGATAGCTATGGCAAGTTGGAGTGGAGCTTTATTCCTGTCCTAATACTGCCATGGGAAAGTTTAACACCTAGAGAGCATCCATATGAAAAATTCAGACTCCTTTTGTACCTCAAAGCAAACTGGCTTCATGGGAAGTAGGCAAACTCTCATTGTTACCCTTCATCAGTTACAAACCTTTTCAAGCTCTCTGCTTTTTCCTGGCTAGCTCTCAGATGCATATTTCCTCACACAAAGCAGATCCCTTTCCAAACATCACTCTTAAATAACCGTCCACACTAGCAATGTCTCTGTAAGTCTTGCTTGAACTGGTGTCCTGTGCAGCCAAAGTATCTGCACTGAGCCAGTGGTTTGGGGTGCAGCCTTGATTTTCATTGTTTTTTATATTTCGGGAGTGCGGGGATTCCAGGTGCTGTGCTGGGTGCCGTGCAGGTGAGCATCTATGTAGAATGTTTTGCAAAATATCATGCCAGTTTATACTGCTTTGAAATAATGCATGTAGCTAAAGTATTAAATAACCAATGGCTAACTCTGTAATAAAGTTTCAGATTATTTAGTTAATTTCCAAACAGATCAATATACATTAGGGCAGAGAGTGCAGCAGTGCTCAGAAATTTAGGCACATGGGTTCTACATTTTTTAATAGGATTGGCAATTCAAGTTGCTTCATTAGAATTAAAAATTTCAAACACTGGTTATGTATACAATGCATTGAATACCATGATTTTCATAGTCCCTCAATATAATAAACACTCTTTATGGTTATATTTTGCCTCAATTCCTATGCATCCATATGACTTCAACACTGCTTTCAACTGCCATAACTTTGTGCTCTATAAAGGTTTTTGTTCTGTAACCAGTAAACTTTCACAATAAGGAAGTTAAATCTCAAATAGGTCCTGAGAGCTCTATTAATCATATAAATGCCCTGATTTTTGTTACATATCTTCACAAATAGCTTTATGCATAAAGAATTGCCTGTTTTGTTTTGCATACTCCTCTCAGAGGAAAAACAGATCTCTGAGAAGCAGGGAGAATAACAGCCTGGAGAATGCAGCCGAGCTATGCCACTGGACTACGGAAGCAAGGCCATTGACAATCAAGAAAGCAGCAGCAGGAGATCAGCATATTCCCATGTAATTTACTACACTGCAGGCATTTTAATGGGTAGTTCAGCAGAAATAGAATAACCTGCTAAGCAAGCACACCACTGAAAATGCAAAACTGATTCTGAAGTCAAGTAGACGTTGTCATGTAAGCAGAAATCTGCCTCTTATCCCTGTATAGATTTCAAAATGAATAACAAAGATTTAAAAAAAAAGAGCAGGAAAGAATGTGATGGCAATATTGCTTTGATCTATGTCTTAAAGGGAGAATTGGCTGACACAAGGCCTTCGCTCTGTTCCCAGGTTGCTGAAAGGATGTTTGGATCAGTGAAGTGCATCTGTCATGCTATCTGCTGTCACCTCATGATCCTCCTTCATCTCCCACTAGGTAAGTAAGTCTTATCTAGCAGATGGTGCACAACTTGCAGAAGTAGTCTATCATATTAAAGAGAAGATGACCCACTCAGAGATGCTCCCTTTTGTGCTCGTCTTCCATACTTGTTTTTCTTGTCCTTGGCTATATACTATGGGAATACTTGGTGGAAAAAAGGATGTTTTCAGGTAGCTGCTATGAGTATTAAACATTGATTTGGGGAAATAATGGCCATTTCAGATTGCTAGTTAGTTAATTAGAACAGCTGTATAGGTTCTGTACGATGGGATACTTATTCAAATCTTAGACTTTGGTATCAATCAGTATTTATCAGCTATTATTTTCTTATTTAACAGGCAACATGGTACGGTCATTTTAGAAAAAGAATTGTTTTCTAGATAATGATGAAGGAGGTATATCAATTCTGGTATTATTACTGTTCCAGCACATTTCTAATGCCTACAAACTTAACTTTACCAGCAGCAGGCTAATGGCAAAAAGCCATCAGAACCCTCAGATTTTTCTGGGAGTTTATCTGGACTCGGAGAACAGAATTTTTGTACTGATGGAGTTCGCAGCTACTCAAGACCTCGATCATTAAAGTTTTATGTGCCATTGGACTCTAACCACATTTTCTAGAAGCAAATGTCTGACTCCACTTTTGCAGGTGTCCACCCCTTTAGTTTTTAAAGGATAAAATAACAGATGTTGAATTGTTATAAAATGATATTGTACTGAGATTTGGTGTTACTTGGCATCCTTTTTTGGACTAGTGGAGACAAATCTGAGGCTTTCAAAGGGAACGTCTGCATAAATAAGAAAAACAGTTTGCCAGAAAGGACAGCCGTACATAAGGACATAAAAATTGCAAAAGTTTTTTTCTGAAATGTGGGAAGATTTTCTTGGCTAACAAATTCCAGTTCCAATTCAAATGCCAACAGCCTGGAACAATATTAAGGGAAGATGGAATGGAATGAGTCAAAGTCAGATGTAGTGGTAGAGGTGGTTGTCATGTGAACCTGGTCCTGTGGTACCATGAACTCTTCTAATTTTATTCCTAGCTCATCAGAATAGTGTGATCTAATTTTTGGTTTTTAGAGGAGCCCGACAAAAAAGTCATACTGAAATCTAGTGAGTTGGCCTTGTTTTAATACTGTTAAATATTTCTGTTGTGTGTTTTGAAAGAGCAGGTTGATTTTGTGTATGTTCTAGTGATAAAGAATGATTTTATATTTTAGCAGGAATTACAGAGTATTTTGAGCAACCACTAAGGTTAAATATTTTTAATTTCGTAGAAGACAATATGCTTCATTGAAGCATATGGCTGACAAATGTGAAGTTTATGCCAAATAAGAAATTTGGAGAGGCTCATAAAAGAATTACGAGAATCATTTGGAATCTGGAAGATATATCTCATAGTAAGAGGGTGAGGAATTGTGTTTGACCTGAATCAGTCTGTTTGGTTTATTCAGAAGAAGGCAAGAAGTTACTCGATTGTTGTCTACAAGGACCCTCGTGGGGATGCAGTTTCTGACAGCAGAAGGTTCTTTAATCAAGCAGAAAAAAGGCATAATGCAAGCGGTTGGAATCTAAAGCTAGACAAATTCAGACTAGGAAAAAAACATACATTTTGCAGCAAGGACAGTTTAGTTGCTGGAGCAGTTTACCTTAGGAAAGGGTCAAATCTATAATGACTGAAGGCTGAATAGATGCATTTTAAATGATGCATTACAGCTCAGTCAGAAATTATGTGATTGAGGTAGAAATTGTTGGTATGATATTGTGTACCATGTGTTACACAGGCAGCCAGACTGTGTGTTCCTTAAGGTCCTCCTAGCCTTGAAGTAGATAGAAGAGGCCCTCATTTCGTAAAGATCGTAACAAGTTGATAGAGTAGACACTGAAGGAGACCACTATTCTGAATCCATTTAAAGGACTGATGTGTTTGCTTGCTGCACATAAGAAAGAAGGGGTGAAGGGGAAATCCCTGTTTCTCTGTGTTGGCATGAAGCATGTGTGTGGCAAACTTGATTTTGTGCTTGAGAACCTGAGGATAGCTTTGGATTAGATGAGGGACAAGCTGGAAAGTCTGCAGAGGCAAGAAGGAAACACAGAACTGGGCAGACCCGGGGGAAGCTCATCTTTTTGACCTATTTTTATATTTCAAGTTACATTTTAATTGGAATTCTGCTCTCTGGTCGTGCTAGGTTTTGGATGGCTTGTCTTCCAGGATATGCTACAAATACTGTGATGCTGGATTCTCACTCAGTAGGAGAAGAAACATTTGGGAGCTTCATAGCATCAACCTAAAAATGTTTAAAAGACACTTGTCATTCTATTTTACAGCCCTCTGCGGGCAAAGCATTTTGTCTGGTTCACTGATTGGAAAGAGTCTTCATTCTTGCTAACTCAGCTTCTTCTATTGTTTAAGTATAAGTCACAATCTGGTGGGAAATGAAACTGTTGTTTTTACGTTATAGTTCCTTGTCTTTGAGTATAACTGCGATTATGTTTTGTGATTATAACAACTACTCCAAATGTATTATAAGAAGGCAGGAGGGAAGGAAAAACCTGCTGCATTGCAGTCCAGAGCCTATTCCCAATTCTTAATATAATTTACTTACAATGAATTCTGCAAATTATTCATAAAACAGCAGCAAGCCTCATTTAACAACACGACAGGGCTGCATGTAATTAGAACTATTTTAAAGTGTTTTTTTCCCCTATAGATCAATTGTTCCTGCTATAAATGTTGCTAAAACAACACATACAGTTTTTCACTATAAAGTGGAATACAACCATCTGAAGTAAATATCTGGCTCTTAGTCTGGGAGTACCTGATGAATGCTCTAGGGTATTCAGTCTCCAGTGACCTGCTCTGAATATGGACTACCTGTTTCTTCTCAAGACTTAGTAAATGTATATAACTCCGCAGAGACACATGTGGAGCCATATGCTGCCCAAAGTTATTCTCAAAACTGGGGAGAACCACTGTAGGTCACCCATTTCATCATTCAGAAATAAAAGAGGGTCAACAGTACCAAACTTCTATTAACACATTCCAGGATGGTGTCTACATTGTAATTTCACTGTTAGCCCACGTCTTGTGATATGCTTTATTGAGACACAGAGCAGGAAAATGAGAGACAATGGCCATAATTTGAAAAAGGGAAAGTTCTGACTTAATATGGGGGTAGGAGGGGGGAAGGCACTATTTGAATAATTAACAGTGAAACAAGTTGTGTAAGAGAAGGTGTGAGATCTTTGTACTTGGAAGTTTTCAAGACCCACCTGGACAAAGCCCTGAGCCAGCGTGTCTGATCTCCTCGCTGATGGTTCTGGATTCTGTGAATGAAGGTGTTAACTAATGGATGGACAGAATTCTGCAGAAAACAGATCTGGGCAGCTTCAGGGCTGATGTTTCACTCTATAGAGACAGTCTTCAATGCCACATAAATCTCTAAATTATTGTCTGCCTCAATGCTTCCCAGGCCTTTTTCCCTCACTTCCTTTCTGCTTTTAATTTTCCTTTCCCAGTTTTTGTCTTAATATCTTGTCTGTCTGTCATGGATGGGCCTCTCTTCTCTGACAGTAAAGACGTCTTCATTTCTGTCTTCTCTATGTCTCAGATTAAGAGTGCTCTGGACAGCTACCAGTGTCATGCCTATTGCTGCCTATTAATGTCAAATTGCCAGAGCAGCTGTCCAGATGCCCTTGCTATTCACATAGCTCTTCCCTTTCTTTTCTCTTTAAATACTGAAGGTTTTGAACAAATCTCAAAAGAGATTCTCTCCTAGAGATGGACTCAAACTGTAAACTGTAAAATGAGATTTCAAACAGCCCCAAGTCTTAGCTTTATCTTAGCTTAGTGTGAAGGTGGGGGAATTTATAAAATCACATCTCACTAAATTTCAAGCCATACCAGAGTGAGGCAATGCTGAGGGAGGGTGAGGGAAGAAATGGTAGAGAGGAGAAGCTGCAACTTCACAGCATTTCCATTGCAGAGTTTAATGTGAAATGCTAAAAAAATCCCTAGTATTCCTATCCCTAATGTTTAAAAGCTTAATTCAAAACTCACTAAAGTCAAGGGAGATCTTTCTACTGACTTTAGCGGGGTTTAGATCAAGCTGTGAATGTTTAACAAATGGTTATTATGTTCCATTTAGGTAATTATCTCCTTCTTTCTTCCTTTTCACATTACTCAAGTTCGCTTTGCCCACGGCATTATTTTGTATGTTATTTGCCTTTTATCTCTTCTGTTTCTATGCCAGTGGCCTAACTTTAAATGGGAGCTGGATTAGCTATATAATTATGTTTTCTGATTCTGTATAGAACATTAATTCGTGTTTACAAATCACAAAGCCTGTGTATGTGCATTTAATGCCACAGAGACTTAGGAGGCCAGTCCTTTGTAAGAGGAATTATAGGTTAGAAGTGTGGGACTTTCCTGAACTTTTTGTGCCCTATTCAGCATCTCCTTTCTCAGCCTCCACTTTTTCAAGCCTTTGCGAATGTTAACTACTCAGATATATTTTTTTTCATGATACTGAGAGCAAGGCTAGTGTAAGAGATGAAAGGAGTGTGTCTAAGAATAAGCATGGTAGATGCTTAGAGCCATATCTTCAGGTAAGCTTAAATCAGTGGTGTTCCATTAACTTCTGTAGGATGTGGTGATTTATGTCTCCAGGTGGCCAGGTCAAGTCAGTCTCCAAAATGGAAAGGACAATTTATAAAAAGCTGTGTGGGATGAGACTACCAAGGGACAAGCCCCTCCTGCCTTCTTGCTGCACAACTTCTGCACAAATGTGCTGTTCCAATAGACATTTTAAATAACACCTGGACTATACATGACTCCATTTCTGTCCTTGAGATTCTGTAAAGAATCAGCCACATGATTTAAAAAAAAAAAAAAAAAAGCATTTTCTGCTACAGTTTTGTGATAACTGAAGCATATTTGATGAAAGGGAGAGAAAAAAAAAGAGGCTTGTCTTTAGCAGCATGAATGTTTACTGTTCGTTAAGTCCTTAGAGTAATGTCTGAAGGTTGAAGAAGTCCCCAGTGTTTCGTTTGGATCTCAACAGGTGATTCTGAGACCTGTTTGGAACCTTATTAGTTTTCTAGGGACTAATAAGTAGTACAATGAGCCATTTATAGGGATCAGATTCTGTCCTGCTCATCATCATTCGGTATCAGCTCAAACCTCAGTTCAGCACTCTATCCTCGTAGAGCAAGTCATGACACTTAAACACATTTTAACTGTAATGGGCTATTGCTTCTGCCTATGTTTAAGTGCTTTGATGAAATGGTGCAGATGGAAGGAGAAGGAGAATGGAAGGTAGGAAATTAGATCATGGGCAGAAAGAGGCAAGCAGATAAACAGAGATGTTGTTTGGAGAAAAAGGCAGCAATTAGACCTTGCTATATAGAGCAGATTTATTAACTGGGAAACATTTTTAAAAATTCCAAGGAGGGAGAAGCTTTAACCAGGCTGTTGTTTTCCAGGGCAGTGATCTTTACAAGAGAGCTCCCCAAAGTCATTTCCCGTAAACAGTAATGTCCACCGGAGTGAGAAAATCGTTATTTTCTCTCCAGCTGAGATGTCTAATTTTAGGATTTGAAGAACTTTGCAAGAAATTTTCAGGAAGGACCATGTATCCTTAAAAAAGAAAAAAAAATAGCCATTTGAAAGTATGTTTTCAACATACACTGAGGGGAGAATTAAACCTGTCCAAAAGTTCTAGAACTATTTTAGAGATAGGGAGTGAAAGCAAAAATTCACAGAATAGGTGAATTGGCCTGCAGGAGACTTTGGCTCACACCAAGATCCTTGACTTGGGTTTTAAAGCACTCATGACAGATGGTTACCCTAAATACAGGCATAGATTCTGGCCTAATGAATATTTAAAAAGGGACAGCTTAAGAAGAGTGATTGAGGTCAGAGTTAGGGAAGTTGCATGAGATTCTTGCTAATTTTGGAGTGGATAAATCTTGTTTCCTTTCCTCTTATTGTGATCGGAAAAATCTATTCTGGACCATATTCTGGACCGTTCTTGCACAAAAAATACAGTAAAAATTATCTCCATTTCTGTAGAGAGCCCCATTCTAGTGGAAAAAAATGCAAAACAAATTCCCAAGTAAATTTTCTCCCTACCCATCTATATGCATAGGTAGTACCTTACTGCATAGTCCACCAACAGACATGCAATAGCACAAAGGTTTGGGAAGGAAACTCAGAAAAAAAATCCACATTTATTTTTCTTTACAGCCCTGGTGTTCAGTTATGTAAAACATTCAGGTGTTGTCTTTTTCAATAGATGTTCTTTCAAGCTGTTGAAAAGGAAGCTGTGAGACAGCACATGCTAACAAAGAAATACCTGACAATTTCCTATATTCATAAGGAAATTCATCTGATTTTGGTAAACAAGCCTTTCTCTTCCTCATAATCTGCCAAGATTAGGATTTTGTAATCTGTGTATAGTAACCATTACTGCAGGAATCCAGCCGGCCTTTAAAGAGAGATTTTGACTCATAATTTCATCTCACCTGTGATATCGTATGAGCATAGGAAGGCAAAGAGGCAAGGCATGCCTTCCTCTTCTCGTGAGGCTGCTCCGCTGTTATATTAGATAAGCAGAACCAGGGCTTCCTCCCCGAATGTCTGCGCCCCCACTTCTAGCCCAAGCAGAGCCTGTCCTTCCCTTTTTGTGCACCGTGATCTTCTGAAGAATGTTCTTAAGGTGAGAAATATTCGAGGGCTAAGTTAGAAGGCTGTCAGTAGGAGCGGTAAGGTGAATGGGAATCCTAGTGCAGTTGGTATAAAATGATGCTAATACTTTTCTCCTGGTGTTTGTTGATAGGCAAAAACTCTGTTCAGAGATACATACTGATTTTTTTCAGCATCGTCTTGTCAACAGAGCGCTGAGATAGTTTTCTGTCCATGTCTGTCATCTGTAAAGTGTCTTAAATGACTCATCTCACATCTCTGTTACTCAGTGTCCTTACCTCTAAAATAAGATTAAATGTACTGATTTCCTTTGTGAAAGAGTAGTTAAGAGCTAGCAGTGGCAAGTGCTATGTAAGACTCACGTATTTATGTTACCACTGAGAGAGGAGGAGATGGCAGATGCAGAAGAAAGTCAGAGTATAGCCAGGGAGCCTGGGATACAGAGCTGTCCTGATGAGGCAGGCCAGCGGCCCACCGCAGCACGGTATGAGGATGAGACACCCGCTGGAGCCATTCTAAACCTTCCTTCCAATGGAAGAAGGTGTCTGCATTTCCTTAGTTCTCGGGGAAACAAAGGTACAATTTCCAAGTCTGTAAGCCTCTGACATACAGCTGTGCCCTAAACATGCATAAAAAGACTGATAATCGGTTGTCCTATTAAGAATGAGCCATACGTGTTAGAGTGATCAAAACCCACTCCTTACAAAGAGAGAAGATGCTGATGCTGCATTAAGACTGACAGTGTCCTCCTGCACCTGCGTGACGAGGAAGGAGGAGGGAATGAGAGGCTGTGAAGTATTGGAGGGAAAGGGGCAGCATATGGTGTCTGCTGTTACCCCCCTGCCCCCTCATGGGTGGTACCACTCCCATGGATGTTCCAGATCAGCATTTAAGAAAGCTTCCAACCATCTGTTTCTGTAGATCCTGCTCAGTAAAGCACGAAAGCATAGTTTCGTTGCAGAAAAATGCATGTAAATACGTGTTGGTGATGTTAATTTACAGTTGTTCTTATCTGCTTTGAGGAAGAGGTCTGCTGAGTTTTAAGTAAGCACAAAGACCTGTTTGGTGGTAGCTGGGAGGTGGTCTCAATAACTTGGGTGAGCCTCTTTGCCAATTCACTGCCAGTCATGGCTGAGATTCTTGTTATACAACATATTTCCCAGAGACACAATTTATTACGCGGAGTTGCTAAGACAAAATGATAGCCCATAAGGAGAAAGGAAGTTTAATTATGCTTTCAGCTAGGCTGCTGTTTTGGCAAGTTTCTTTTTAATTTCTTTTCTTTAACTCTTTTCATTATAACTCAAAGCTCTTTGCTCTTTGGGACCATAGTCAGACACTTAACATCTTATAAACATCATATTTCTACAGTTTAATACTTGCAGGCTCAGAAATCCCTGGCAGGCCAAAATCTTCGGGGCGCCATTAGAGTGTGAAGCGTAGAACTGAAAAAATGAGATGGATGCTCGAATGAGGACAGCCCCAGCTGACCTTAAGGTACTTTTTCCTAAGTGTTCTGTTTTTTCAGCATCCATTGCAGATGCTCTCCCTCCTCTTACTTTCCCCTGATTTTCTTCAAGAATAAGTAGTCCTCGGAGATAGGCAAGGTGCTTCTGACCCCATTCTATACTTTCAGCTCAGTCCCTCCCTGCACATTGTGCAGAGTGTTACAGACCAGTGCAGACCTGTTGTAATGTTAATAAAATATGCAGTGCAGTAGATTGTCCTTGCCTGCCTGAAGGAGAATGGGAGAGGAATGAGATGATGAAAAGAGTTTACTTGTCTGATATGCCCCACTTCAAGCCCTCCTGTGATGGGACATGACTTTCTGTGGTGGGTGACTTCAGAGCTCCTAAAGACAGACCTGAAGGCGAGTTGCTATGCGGCACTGACTGCAGGCTCCTAGGCCGGCGGTAGGGATGCTCCGCTGCGCTGAGTCTGTGCTGTGCCCGCTTCATTTTGCACTCGCAGGTAACAAATCACTTAGAGGAAGGAAAAGACAGAATTGTGGCTCCCTTTCTGCTCTGCATTCACCTGGAGAATTTATTGGGCCCTGAAAGGCATTTTGGCTACAGTGCTTGAAAGGTGACATTAGAAATGACATTTCCCTGAGTCTGGGAAGGGATAACGTCTCTACTTCGGCTATAGCTGAAGGATAACTGGGAGGTAAGTCAGCCAGAAATTGTGCCCCAGATTGCTGCATTGGGATATTCATAGCGGCTTCTTTGTCAGCCTTGTCTTCACTACAGCATAGATGGTGAACTGTGCACTGTAGGATGGCGAGAAAAAATACATTAGGCTGGTGGCCATAATGCACACAGGAACATAGGACACTGTAATCAATCTTTAAAAGCAGGCTTTTTTCTCTAAGTTCTGGGAATTTTCTAGAGGTATTTGTGCTAAGTATTCGGGAGTTTTTGTTGATTTTGCTTTTGTTTCTCAAAAGGAACCTTACAACTGCTACAGCTTTCCTTGCTAACAATGCATTCTGGTGGTAAATAAATAAATAAACCCAGGTATTTTATCTTAAAGTGTTGACTTTTCAATTGCGAGTCAACCTATGGCAATAGGTATTCATGACCAGTATAACTTTTGTATATGGCCTCAGTCCAGCAAAGCACTTAAGCACCTGCTTAATTTCAATTTTGAACTAAATGGGGCAGCGAATCACATGCTCAAGTCTCAAATTAGGTTAAAATTAAAATTAACCATGTGTGTCTCTGCTTTGCTGGATGAGGGTTGTGTACACTGCATCTAGTGCTTGCCAGCATTTCCATTACTGAGAAATATTCATTCTTCTTGCTTTTTATCATCTATTGTTTAATTGTTCTTGAATAGTTTTTCTTTGCTTCCATATATAGATGGGTCTTATTTCTGTGACAACCTATGATATCAATTTGGCACACTCTGACTGATATCAGGATAGAATCCTGAGATGATTGCCTGGTCAGATTTTTTCTTTTTTGTGTGTTTGTGACGCCTTTGGCTTATTCCCCGTCACAGATACATGAGAATTAAAAGGCAATTTGAAACAACCAGTGCTGCCTCTTCTGATCTAAGAATTTTAAAATTATATTTGCCATATTGGAAATACCCTAGAGAAAGGAATGAAAGGAATGAATTGTGGTGGTTTGCATGGTACTCTGGTTAGAAGCAAGAAAAATCAGAATTAATTTCCGTCAGTTCTATATTCAACATCTTTGGAAAGATGGAGATAAGGTGATCTCATTCTTAGATCTTACATTGTAAATCACTCTGCTGGAGAATATCGAAATGATCTCTTGTCCATTTTATTAATACAGTACAAAACTCCTTGATATGTACCAGAATAATGAGATAATGGGCAGAAAGAGATGAAGGGAACATATGTAAGTGGCTGACTGGAGTCTAGTTGACTGCTTTTATTCTATTTTAAAATGTTATTTTGCGCACAGAGGGCAATGTTCTCAGCTGCTTGTAATTGGCCTAGATCTTTGGGCCTATAGATATCTGAGGGATTGGATGTGCATGGATTCTGGCAGCACTTGGAAAACAGCAAGGCAAAATAAGTTGTGTCAGAAAAAAGATAGGGACACCTATGGTTGATATTCTTCAGCTGTTAGTTTTCATTTCCTCCTCCATTTTGCTGTGTATTAAACTCAATAAAGAGCTTTTTATCTCTCTTAATCTCTCAGTTTCCTTTTTTCTTCCTCTCTGACATGATGTGCTGCAGGCTCACCATGGAGCTCATACTCAGCCTCTCTATCTCAGGAACGTGGAAGGTCGCCGTTTCCTCACCGTTCCCACTGCTTTCTGACTCCCCACAAACCAGCAGGGACCGAGAATCTTTCCATGGCTGATTCAGGCTGACATGTGGCTGTGGCCCAAACTGAAGCAGCGCATTCGTCCAGTGAAGGTAGGAGGTAACTGGAAAGCACTGTGCTGAGCTTAATGTCCTGAGCGGCGATAAATGTTTCCTTTTTAGCAAAAGGGGGGGGGGGGGGAGATCCCTCCTTCTGCTATCAGAATCACCTTTTGCAGTGCAATTATCATAGTTAAATTTGTTTTCTACATTCATTTTCTGAGTCTAATTCTTACCTGGTGGTGCTCCTAGAGAAGGGGCTAGCCTTTTGCTTGATAAGGAAAGATTTGTGCTCCAGGACCTGCACTTGAAACTTGCTACCAGATATTGTAGATGATGCTAATTAATGCTTTTTAGAGCTTTTAAAATTCCATTTCTATCTTTTTCTTAGTGGAATTTTTGTTTAAATTTGGGAAATGTATAATATTCCTTGAGTCAGTTGAGAAATCATTAATTTCCATTCTTGTTGGCTGGAGTCATTTCCTATGTTTGCTTAATGGCAAGGTTTTAAAAAATCTAACATCATGAATTTGTTTTAATAGGAGGAGATCCTACTGTTTCATTTTGTATCCGTTCATTTGCTGTCTATTTCCCTTCGTATTTAAACGCTCCACTTCAGCTAAATTGACATTACTTAAGCAATAGGTAAGGGGTGCTTACAAGAAAGTTTAATTTATGGATGATTCTGAAGAGTCATCTGTACTATGTGAGTTGAACTCATAGCGGGGAATCCAATCTCTACATTATCCAGTGTGTTAATTGTTTGTCTACCTTAGGTGCACAGAATTTTTGGTAAATGGTAGTCATTACCCTGATGAAGTTTAGGCATTGTAAATATGCAAAGAAAGAGATTTTTTAAATGCCCACATTGGATTTGTAAAGACTTGTACGAGCTTAATGGAGCTTCTGTTAATTTAGAAGTCCAAGGGAATTGAGGACTACAAGCAAATGTCTTCTAATCCTGAGTGAACCATCCTTGGCTGGTTTTTAGTATAGAGAAACACTACTGGCACCCACCTGATCCAGCAAAGAATTTGTGATCAGGGATAATCTCTGTGCTCTTCTGGGCAACACAGACAGGAAAAGGACAAGCCTAAGGACAGAGTGGGTTTGTTTTAACTTGATTACTCTTGCTGTCTGTACTGTTGTTGGACTGATGTGGTACACGATGGAACCTGAGGTGGTTGAGAAAGAAATAAATTAATATCTTTTCTTATACATAACATTCAATTGTTTTACTAGTGTAAAGCAAGTCTAAATTAGTAAAGCTCATACCAGCATGTGCTACTATATATGAAGGCCCCAGAAGTGAGAGCTTTCCTTCTGTAGGTCACTAGCTTCGAAAGATCCCACCTATGTTCATAGCAAGCAGAAATGTTAATTGGTGGGCCAAGAAAGGAATTTTTTAATTTGCTTAAGAGAGTCCCTCTTAGAGCAGAGCTTAATGACACTGGCAGAGTTTCTATTTGTGCTTTTCTTTTCACGCTTGATGAGAAATAAGAACATGGAGGCTGGGATTTTTTAAAGTGCTCAGGACATCTCACTTAAGAAAAATGCAAGGTGGTCTTTACTACTCCAGCCAGCAGCAGGGTTCAGAGCTGAGCAGCAGGAATTGTTTTAAATATTCCCAGACTCCTACACAAATGTCTGAGGGCTCATTCTTATATTACTTATGTGTATGTACTATTACATGTAGATGACTCCTTCCCCTTCTGTGCTCTCCCAGTCTTTACTTTGTCTTTCTCAGTTTTTCCTCCTTCATTGAAACATCTCTTGCCCTCTTTTTCATTTGGTTCTTTTGATACTGTGTTCATTGTCTGCCCCCTGCCAGTTCCCTGCCGCTACCATGATCCTCTGCAACTCCAGCATGCTCTGGCTCTTTGGTGTTCGGGAGGAGAAGGGATGTCTCCACATACCCTCAGATCCACACCTTCATCACCTGTTGCTCACTCAGATTCATCTGCGTCACATCCAAGATCTTGTGCATCTTAACTTTTTCCAGGCTGTGTGTGAGCCACTCTGAAGTAGTTTATACAGTGACAGAGAGAGATTTTTCCCTATGAAAAGACTTTTTATGACGTGACCCAGGACAGAGCTGTGGGTAACAAGTAAGAAAAATCAGCGAAGCCAACCAAATGGAGTAATCTGCAGGCTGTACTTGCATCTACACAGACTTGTTCTTCCCACCCTACCCAAGTAAATAGTCTTTCTTTAACCTTCTGTAAGAAAAAAAGAATCAAATAATGGACAAGATAAGAAATCATAAAGGAAAAAGTCTTTGGTGAAAATTATGTCATGGAAGTTTAAAAAGGTGTTTTGTCTTTGGAAGCTAATTCCAGTTCAACCTAGAGCAGCGATTCAGGGATTGTTTTTGTAATATAAGTGAAAGTGAATGGGAGTCCTGGGAATTCTCAAATTATGATTGCCTGCAAATCAGATGTCAGATTTTTGATGTTTTCAGAGAGCTGGGGTCATATACTTTGTGATGACATAGGGCAAAGCTTCAATTCCTGGTCATCTAGACTGTACAGACACACACAAGGTTATGCAGTTTAAGGAACTCTGGTATCAGAAGAATGCCATGGATCTGCCATGGGCCTCCCTTTCACAGACACTCTGGAGACTGATTAGGAAATGTAGGCACACACATGCACTGTCAGAGTAATGCTCAGGAATGGAAAGTGTTGTCCTGAGATGCCTAATACCAGTTCTGGGTCTCACTGTGGACATTGCATCCAGACCGCATCAAATTAAGCTCAACTATTTCCGCTGCTCAGCAGATTTCACCAAAGTACATGGAAGAATGGCTACAAAGACTACTCCCCAGAGAAAGGGGCATGAGTTCTGAGGTAAGGAGAAATGACATCAGTGTGTGTGACATGAACTTAAATTATAAATTTAGAACAAAACCACATTTAGTATCTCCTCAACAGCACTGCTGGGATTTCAGCTGTTCTCTACTCTGATGATCACCTCTAACACTAGGCAATGACTTTGCCAGTAGTTTGCAGAAACTTGATGCATGTGAGTTCGTTGGTAATAGTCCTCCAGAAGAAAAGGGCGTAGTTTATGTAGAAACTCTGATGTGGTTGACTGTGCTGACAAGAAATTGATGAAAATAGGTCAGCCCCACAAGTGTAACATGGAAGAGCCACAAAGCTCAGTCATTAAGAGATCCATTATGATTTTAGCCTCTGGATAATTACTGAAAAATCAGGGCTTGAAAGAATTTAGGCAGGACTATTGGAATAACAGCCTAGCTTTGGAAATTTGTTTGATGATGATGATCTTCAGTCTAAATAAAAGTCATTTTTTACTTATTTTTTACATTTTTACAAGTCATTGTTTACTTATGGAATATGGAATAATAGGATTGATGGGACCTGGGGAGGTCTCTAATCCTCCTCCCTGCCCAAAGCAAGCCAAATTTCAATGTTAGTTTGGGAATCTCAGGGCCTTGTCCAGCTGAGTTTTGAGTGTCTCTAAGAATGGAGTTTTTACAGGCTCTCTTGGCAGCCTGTTACAGTGCTTAAACACCCTCAGTGTGAAAAAATGTTTTCCTTATAGCCAGTTGGAATTTCCCTTGTTGCAGCTTGTGACTATTGCCTCTCCTTTCTTTGTGCATCTTTTAGAAGAGTCTGGTTTCATCTCCTTTATCATCCCCCTTTTAGGTAGATGAATGAAATAATAAGATCCCTTCAGAAGACTTCTCTTTTTCCAGACTGAATGAACACAGTCCCCTTGCCCTCTCTCAGGGCAAGTGCTGTGCTCCAGCCCTCTGACCATCTTGATGGCCTTCTGCTGGCCTCCACCGATTGGAGGTCTTGAAAAATGACACATGGCATAGAGAGCGGAGATGGACTTTTGGTTTGAAGTCACTTCTGAAAGGTGAAAGTTGCTGTGGCCAAATACATCCCACCTTACTCTAGCTTGCACCTACTTGGGGCTATTTCTCTGTACTCATTAAGAGAGGCACCTCCAAAGAGTGACTCAGATTCCTGGTGAGATACGTACTATGTTCTCCTTTATTTTTATTACAAAAATTAAACAAAGGAAACTCAGGAATACTTACCAGAAACACTGCACCGCAGATTAAACTGTGCTGGCTCTGTTCACTTGGACAGTCCCACAGTCTGGGAGCATAAGCCTGTGAGTCCAGTGTAACTAAACGCATACACCAGATATCCCCATATCACAC
Organism: Dromaius novaehollandiae; assembly: GCF_036370855.1. Taxonomy (NCBI): domain Eukaryota; kingdom Metazoa; phylum Chordata; class Aves; order Casuariiformes; family Dromaiidae; genus Dromaius; species Dromaius novaehollandiae. The sequence goes on along the minus strand of NC_088111.1, from coordinate 14,297,825 downwards.
CAAACATGATGTGTGCCAAAACTTTGTATCAGAGTGGAGACTCCACAAAAGATTTTTAGCATCTAAAAGTTTCTGGCTTGTTGGTTTCAGTCTGCTTCTCTTTGTTCCAATTATGTATCAAAAGAAAAAGGAGATGGTTTCTCTTAACTATTTCTCATCTTTTTTTAGTGTATTGATTGCATTACACGTGCTTAAAAAAATCAATATTCCATTAGGTAGCAGAGGAATAGCACTATAACAAAAACCAGCATGGCTGCTGCCAAAATGGAAAGCTCAGTGTCCAAAGAAAAAAGTTTTTCAAAAGCAGAATGAAAATCTTTTAGGTAACTGAACAAATGAGTGTATTTCTGCAGACCTACTGTCAGGTTGTAGCTGTTGCTGTCAAGAACACTTTTTTTACCCAGCAGCCCCAAATCTTCAGTAAGTCAAGAAATTATCTGATAAATATATTAAAAGAAACAATTTAGCAATATTGGTACCAAGCAGGAATGCAACAGAAGAACCATAAAATGATGTTGTTTAACTTCACTGATACAGAGCGCGTGGAAATACACAGGAATGGGAGGTATCATCTCACCTAAAGTTGGTTTTGTCCTGCAGCCTGTGTTTCTCTACCGTGAGGCTGTTTAGGTGAGTCCAACCAGCATGGTTAGGTCTTCTCAGCAGATGTTTTGAAGGTTTTTGGATGGTGTATGTCAAGTTCATCTTCTTTCATTTTCTTAATCTTATTTTTGCAATGAACAGGAACCTGTATGATCATATAACAAGGCATTGTAATTATGATGAATACTGTTGTAATTATAAACCTTTATATTATATCATGAAGAAATGCATTTTTTTGGAATTAGTACATTTTTAATTGTTAGAAAGGGAGTTATTTTTGTTTGTAGGTTAGAATCAAAACGATCTGCTAGCTAGTGGGAGGTACATACCTATTGATTTACAGAGTTTCACACATTTAGCAAAGAATGTAGTGTGACATTCCTGGAAATTTTCATTAATATTTCATACCCTCAGTAGATGCCTAATTCCTCTCTGTACAGATGCTAGGCAACAAATGCATGGAGCACTTAAGAAATTTTAATATCCAGACTCTCTTTCTCTGGTGTCAAAAAAAAAAAAAAAAAAAAAAAAGGAAAAAAGAAAAAAGAAAAAAGAAAAAGGGATGCCAACAAATTTCAGAACTGACCCTAATGACAAGGAATAAGTGGTGGTAAGTTTGACACTTGGTGCACAAGAAGTTGCTGCACTTGTCTAAATGCTTGAATGGGACATAGTAGGACTGAATTCCTGCGAGTCCCTTCCATCAGGTGCAAGTTTCAATCTTAAATCACACCGGCAATCTATCTGCCTTGATGTAACCCAGAATTCTTCTAGATAATTGTTTTTAGGAATTTGTTTTTGTGAATATCTATAGAATTTAATAACTAACTCATCTTACAATTTATTACTGAATAGATGAGAATAAATTCCTTTAGAAATAATGCTGACATTTCACTCAGTTTAAATTTAAAAAAACTACTCTTCTTTTAGAAAAGAGTGTATTATGTACTCACAGACCTTCCTTTTTATCACATGTGGGGAATGTTCTGGATGAAAAGACCCCTCGCACAGTGTACTGTACTTTTTATCATATATGTGAGAAAACATAGATATAGCTTTTGACTCTAATTTTGGCTTTTCTCCTCAAATAATATCGAGGGGAGTACGCAGCTAAATCTCTGCACATTTAATGTCATGAAACCCTTTATATTGCTTGAGGGAAAAAATGGAAAAGCAGAAAATTGTTACTCAAGGACACAGCATTTGAAATGGCCATAAGCCAACAGAGTAGAAGAGACAGTAAAGCCTGGAGAGCAGTGATTAAAAGTAAATGTAGTGATGCTGAGCAGAGTTGTCATTTTCAGTGACATTCAACAGTTTCAGTTGAACCTGAATAGAAAACTTTTGCCAAAATAATTATTTTGTTAATATTTCTAGAAAAAGACCACAGCTAAGAGGACACTGGTGTGGGTTGCTTAGTCTGAGGTTCAAGTCTCTATTCTGATTGTTTTGGGGGGTTGTTTTGATGCTTTTTTAGTGGGGGAAAGGCATTATGATCCGCCTACTTAATAAAGCATGTTAAATTTACAGATGAGGTGAATACGAACTCTAACTATAGAGGAGGAATTTCCATATACTTTTATATATTCTCCTCTTCTACTCATCACTGATAAAACTTTACCCTTTTCCTTCTGTGGCATGAGACAATTTCCTGTAGTTCTGAACTGCTGTCTTATGGTATCAGTTCATGAACGCGGAGGGCGCTGGGCAACCCTGACTGATGATGAGATGATATGGAGGGAGGATGGGATTAGTACTATTTGCAGGATTCAGGAAAGTAATGAATGCCTTGGCTGGTGCCATTTTGGGAAGGGAATAGCTCCATCTTTGGTTATTTATCAGTGAACAAATAGACAATAACACATAATTGGAGGCAGTGGTAGTAATGTGCGAGACTTAATTTTGGAGAAGAGCAGAAGGGGAGAACAGTGTTCCAACAATTTGTTCAAGGAAATACAGACATCTAGCAAACTGACGGCCTTTCTGCAGGAGACAAACATTAACAAAGAGACAGAGATGGCATTTGAATCAACACTGACTCATTGAAGCCGTTCCAAAGTGATGGCAAGCTTTCACAAACCTCTGAGGTGAGGGATTTTCCTCAGCAGTTAGTTTGTTTTTCCTGACAAACCAGTCCATTTGGTCTTGCCGTAGTAGGTATTTTGCAGAGGTGTTATTTGGAGTGATGAGATTAGCATGCCTGCTGACAACACAAGCACAGCAACAGATGTCTTCCAAAGAGGCAAGACAGTATCTGGGCCAGAGTGGCAATTGTTGGTGACAGAATTTTCTCTCTGCTTGTGGTCCTTTGGCAGAAAAGCCTGGTTTCTTGCCAAGTTCATCACTGAAAACCCTCCAAATATATTTTTTTTCCCCCAAGAAACTGGGTATCACTTCAAATCTCATTAACTTTTGGGCTTTGCTACTCTTGCCTTTTGATAAAGAGGAAAAGAAACCAAGTTCAAAAAGCTAAAACCAATGGCGTATAAAGATGCGTCAAAAAAAAAAAGCAGTTCTTTTAGGAATTTCACTCATTTTAAAGTCAAAGCATAAAGCAGGCTCTTTTCTCTTGCATCTCTTATCATCTGCCAGATGTTAGTAATAGTGAAAAAAGAGAGATCATGTCAGCTTTGCTTGTTCTGTAGACAAGCTAGATTATAAACCCTCCATTTTTTTGCAGAATGGAGCTATTCTCCATTCTGTTATTCTCTCCTGCCCTGGCATAAATCTAGGATTATACTAGTTCAGTATAGTGCAGTGATTATACTAGTTCAGATCACTCAGTTCAGTGACTCCAGGCTCACGCTTGCATCACTAGAGCAAAGCTTGGCATCTGTGTTCTCCTGATTACTCTCCTGCCTGTTCTACATGCAGGTGAGAAACTGGAGACCTCTGGTTTGGCATCTCAGCTCGTATTTTTGTGTAGGATTGAAGTATCATTTGGATTGTGAGTGAACTTCTCCTACTCATGAGAGTAGATAAAATAAGAAGAAATCTCAATTTTTGAAGCCAATATTGAAGTCAACATTGAAGCCAATAGCAACTTCCTCTGTTATTCAGGACTTAAATGTTATTGGCATGTTTGTTTGCTTGCAGTCCCTGTGACAGTCATGATCCAGGGCAATGCCTGTGGGAATCCTCTAAGAGTTTTTCTTCTAATTAATCGCAGAATATATATGCTAAATTATTGACAGAAATTACGAATACTATGCCCTTTAAAGGCACAAATTATTTAAAAGGCTTCTAATTCTTTAATCTCACTTCAGTTTCCTAAAGTGCCCTTTCAGAGACCTCTTATCTGTCTCCCTGTTGGAGGCCTCTAACTTGCCTATGTTTTTTTGCATCCCCTGGAGTTGTGGCTGCATATGAGGAAGTGTGTCTTTGCGTTTGCTACACAGAATGATCAGAGAGGAAAAAGCAGAAATAGATACATGGAGAATAGAGATAGTAGCTTTTTAAGGTCTATGTGTCCTAAGAGCCTGAGTGCTTTTCCTGATTTTCAAAATAGGAGTTGGGCATCTGAAATTAGATCATGTCAATATGAATAGGTGTAGATAGACATGAAATTCTCTGTGCATACTTTTGAGCTGGCTGAACATGAGCCAGCTCTGGTCCAGAAGCGACTCCTCTGCCTTGTCATGGCACGGTGCCCGCATTGCTGTGCTCTGTCTCTTGCAGCACTCTGCAGTAATTGCCCAGGACCATGAGCTGCCTTCAGTAAATTCAGGGAAAAAAATGTGCACGTAACTGGTTACTGTGGTATAAATGACTTTCTTCAAGCTCATGTTCCAGCTGACCTTACGGGAACTTCTGTGAGCACCAGTTAGGCTGCAGTGAGAGCAGAAGGCCATCATATGTGGAAGTGAGGAATGTGGTGACCTCCAGAGAGCAGCCTGAGGGACTGATCCCAAGCCTGTTGAACATGACACTTGCATAGGAAAAGGATCTTATCATGGAACATAGATGTGGGAGGTCAACCCTTAATGAAAAGAAATACACACAAACCTATCTGTACAGAGCATGTATAAATGTTTACTTGCAAATGAAGATTTAACCCAGGGGGCTTAAAGATGCAAAGTTACCTGAAAAAGGTATTGCAGGAACTTTTTTTTCTCTAAAGGTAATATTTATGTGTAAAAATTGCACAGCTAGAATCCAGAGTTAAGATATGTATGGGCATTTTTTTCTAAGCACCTGGCAAAGTATTTCCAGAAGGGGCTATAATTAATGATATTTAATGTCCACCTAAGGACACTTTTTCTGGCTACATTATCATTAAAGTAATTCTTCTCAGTGTTCCACTGCTTAGAAATAAAACAGCAGTTAAGAAAGAATTAGCTATCATTGTAGAAAATTAAAAAAGCCCAATTAAAATTATTCCTCTGGGCTATAAATCAATAGAAATCAATTCTTGCATTGTTTGAAAGCCAGTGATTCTCCCCATTAATGAAGCGAGCATAATTCTGACCCTTTGAGGCCGATGAGCAATGGTTTGGATTCCATTGGAGCAAAATAAATCCCAAGAGTAACCTTTTGAAACCAGAGACTTTGTTCCTGTATAAAACTTGGCCAATCCTCTGTAACCATTAAAAGACATTTATTATAGTAGTCCGACCTTGCCAAGGCTTTAGGTTTTCTTCTACCTTGTGTTAAAAACATATGCCACCAAAAATCGAACTGCACAACTTCAAATAAAGTCTGAGTAGAAACTATGCACTTCTCTAGGACAAAAACGCTCCTTAATTTTATAAACCTTTGGTCCTAAAAATAGGTTTTGTGTGGCTGATAGATGCCAGAGTTTCCTTAGCATTTTGAAAGGCTGACATTTTACATCATGTATTCTTCCCTTGTTAAAGAAATAAAATGGTATTTTGATTTAAATATAAAACTAGTTTATTAGGAGATGGAACCTGCATAACCACAGGATGGAAAATAGCCCCCACAGGAGCTGGGAAGTTGCTAATGTTGTTGAATTAATATAATTGTTAATGTACAGTCTGTCTAAAGGCAAGTTTCAGTATTATATTGACTCAACCTTCTTAAAAGGACATGAATGCAGTTTCTTAGCTTTGTGGAAAAGATGATGGAAGCTTTTTCCCCACAAACATTTTCTGGGGTAACTTTCTCCAAATAGGAAAAAAGTTATGAGAATTCTTCATCTTTTCTGGATGAACTTTACCCTGTGTTGACAGGCAGCATTTGGCCTAACTAGTAAAAACCTAGAGGGAGGATTTCCACTGCACACATGTTTGAACAGCACTGAAATCTGTGTAGTGCATGCTGGTGGTTCCATAACTGCTCTTTGTGGGATGGACAAAAGAGAGATGGCTGCGCTGGCAGTGCATGTTACTAACTTGCAGTGACTTTGCAGGAACATTTCTGGCATATTCATCATAAGTGAAACTCTTCTTTAAAATGGAATCCTAACAGCCTGTTTCAAGGTGGTGATCTTATTTTCCAAATTTGGGAGGGGATGCCTGAAGGGAAGTTGGAAGGGGGAAAGAGGAATAAGAAAAAGAAAAAAGGTTTCAGTTGGCAAATGGAGCAGCTATTACTCTTTGTTGCAATAATGATGGTTCTTCTCAGCACAGCCGCTGGGTGCATGGGGAGATGGGTCAGATTTTATGTAGCTTTCAGAAGAACTGAAGGGAAATAATGAAAAAGCACCTGTGTCAACTCAGCTATACATCTGTGAAGCCCCAGGCGTCTACCTGTGCCAATGGAGTCTGGCTAGAGCACTCCTTTCCTAGCAAGGAAAAGAGAGTATTAGGATTTTATGACAAAAACTCCCATTGCTGATTCTTTATGCATGCATGTTACTGCTTATAAATGTGTTTAATTGAATCTAATTTAGTCTGTAAGCACGCTGGGGCAGGGGCTGCCTTGGGTAGAGTGTTTGCATGGAGTTAGCACAAGGAAACTTCTAGAAACTGTTTGCTTAGTTGGGGATGCAGACGTGAGGAGAGGAATTTACTCTGGAGCAGGAAACTGCAATACTCTGTTCAAAGAAATGACTGTGGTCTTTTTGGCTTGGAAATGGTTAGGAATAGAAGACAAATTTCAGATCAAAAACTTTTTTTTTAATTACTGTTATTTTGTATTACTAGAATTTGGAGTTAAACTAATGCTTTTTAACCATTCTAGTGAATTACATTTCCTTAAAAAAAAAAAAAAAGTTTTTTTCTCTTTCATCTTTTATTATATAGACCGATAGAATTGATCTCTATAAGCTGGTCACTTCTTTTTCTTTTTTGTCCTTGGCTGTTCTCTAACATTTAAAAGTTTTCTAACTGTGGGATCACTCTGATTGGAGGAAGGAGATTTTTCTTTTTACCCATGGGTAAGTTTACAAAAATAGGCCAGAAAGAAAAATAGAATAAAAGCTGTAAATAACAACCATTCTATTTTATGCTGTGCCAAAAAAGGACAGAGAAAAAGTGGAGGAACAAGAAGACCAAAACTTTAAATGGTCTTTACTGAAACACTGTGGAAACATCCCACACAGCAAAAAAGTTTTCAGCTTTTAAGAAGGCTACTTCTTCACAAATAAAAACGTTGACAGCTCTGCTTCTAAAGAAAGGCTGAATTCTGTCAGACCAAATTGCCATGCTAAAATCAGATTGACTGAAAATTGGAATCTAATAAAACATGTGAAAATACATCTTTTTGCTTCCTTTGTGTATGCTTGGACTCTGGCGATGCCAGCAGTAGATGCTTAGGGAAAAAGCATACAAAATACAGCAAATCTGGCTTGCTTGTTCCTTATTGTGCTCTCCCCTGCTTCTAGAAATCAGCAAATTAAGGGCTTCCTGAGCCAGAGGTGGCCTCTGCTCTGTTGTGGTTAATAGGCGTCAAGGACCACGTCACCTCATAGCTTTCGGCGAGCTCCTTTTGAACTCATTTTTACTTTTCTTCTCTGTGGTACCCTGAGGTAATTTTCTGCCATAAGAAACAAGTGAACAAAACATTTGTTTAATTTTTTGTGGCTTCTTTACATGTTTGTTTCAAATGGATTTTTTTTGCCACGCTTTATACCAGTCTAGGCTGATAAGCCGCCTTATTGCTGTGTCCCGTCCCCTTGCTCCTACTGTTAGGGCTATGGTGAATAGTATTGCCTTACACTGAGATAAAACCTCTTTTGGAATTCTGTCCAATAATAATAAATGTGGACCAAACAACATGTTCAGAGGTGTGACATCAAGAATAACTAGACCCTTTTGCTTTTTTCCTGGTATGTTTAAAGCCCTAGGATCTGGCAGTAACCTGAGGTGTAGTTTTGTATGTTGTACCTTCTGGCCAAAGCATGCCTCCCCCACCTTTTTCTTTGCAGTAGCTAGAAGCTAAGGTTGCCATCTGCAACTGGCAGTTTTACAATGCATCAGAAAAGCCTGAGCTTCAGCTGATATATTTTGAATTGTCTGTCTTTGTCAGATTAACCTGAAGGGAAGGAAGGCATACGTAGGAACCTGGGAAGAATGGTAAGCATGCTTTAGGCAGTGCTTTTTTTTCCCCCAAAGTTGATTGATTTAAAGAAATCATTGTGTGCAAAGTTTGCAGGCTTGATCCTTGCATAATGCATGTCTGCACTTGGGAGGGGAGAGTGGAGGGGATAGAGAGCTGATGCAGGTCAGTGGTGTAATTGCTTCACTTACCAGGTTAGGCAGGGCCTGTCCAGCCAGCCAGTGTCATTTTGTGCAATGAAACCCATACATTGTCACCCCTGCCAGGTCCCTCAGACCCAGTGTAGCAGCTCAGATGCCCCCCGTCTTGCCCTTCCCCTGCAGCGTGGCCTTGGTCTTGCTCGCCGTGACGGTGCACTGTAGCCTTCCTCCCACGCGATGTCCCCCAGGGCGCAAGGGCCAGCAGAGCAGTGCCCAGGGCACAGCGGGGGCCCCGGTCTCCCTGCAGGCTTCATGCTCAGGGTGCTCCAGCCTGAAGGCATCTTCTCCCGGGCTCCTGCAGCTCTGTAACCATTGCACTCTGCCTCTACCCTCTGCTCCCCTTACTGGAAAGCATGCAGTCTGATCTGCAGCCCTGCCATGAGCTGTCAGCACCATGCTGGCTCATCTTGCCTGTGGATGGGGCACACCAGCCCTTCTCACACCAACCCGCTTTGGGAATCGGCCGTGAGAGGGAGTGGGGCTGATGCCCCATCTGTGACAAGCACTGGGGGCCCTTCTGCAGCTCTGCGGGGTTCCCGTGACGTGGAGCAAGGTGGTGCCAATGGACAACGTTCACCCCTATACAAAAAGCCGCACAGTAGTTTAAATTCTATTTTCTTTCTTAGATTGCGATTTCCAGGATTCATATATTTTGTCCTGGTTCTTCGTAAATGGGGATACTTTCACCTTTAAGTGTGTGTGAGCTTCCAAATCAGATGCTGTAGAATTAAGAAAAGTGCCTGCAGATAGTGCTGTAGATTGGCTGTAGTTTCTGTCATATAATGACTTCAGAGAATGATAAATAGATTTTCAGGAAGGCAGTATCAGGAAGATATTTTGTCCAAAAAAAATCTGAACTGGGTGAAATGAAGTGTTTGTAAGCCTTATCCCCCTCTGAATTGTTCAAATATTGCTCAAATTTCATTATGAGGTTTTTTTTACAATGACTCATATAGTTCCATGTAATTACAGAGGTATATCAGCATCTGAAACATAGGGAATTGGGGAAAGGAACTGAATTCATTCTGTGAATTAGATTAACTGTTGTTCTTTATTTTGATACAGTAGCTTCTGTGTTCCTACGATAGAAAACTTTTATCTTATGCAACGTAAAATCAATGCTAGTTCTAAATCCCTGCTTCAGAAGTCTTGGCAAATATGTAGTGGAGTAGCTATCATTTCTTAAATAACCTGAAGCAACCTGAATTTTCCCATTACTCCTGCATAATCTTTCCAAAGTCATTAAAACAAGCAATTCACTCCAGCCATAGGAATTTTTCCCGTTTCTTTGTTTTTAATAAATGATGATAGGTTAGAGAACAGTTTTTCTTATCTGTTTGCTTTGCGTTTTAAGCACTGTCTCTTTTTAATAAAATGTTGGAGATTGGCAAATAAAATACCTCATGAGAGTTTTCTACCAGTGATCACCTGAGAAATTAAAAATTGTCTATCATTCACATTTGTTCATAGATGACTCTCCTCAAAGATATGTGACAGAACCCAAAACCCACCTTTTCTAAGTCTTCAAGAGCTAAATGAAGTAGAAATCATAACTTTTTCTTTCTACAAAAGGAAGGATAGAGAAGAACAACCATCTTGTGTGGTCACAGTACTGGAGACAAGGGTAGAAAAATCTTCATCTTTTTAAACATTTGTTGTGTTATCCTGGGTAGATAATTAAGGCATTGATTCTGCACTGGCTGCAGAGATTTCTGAACAAGTGCAGGCAGGTGTTTTCCCCAATATAGGGTGGCGTTGGATCCTGATGGCAAGTGAGTTCTTCAATTCTGCCATTGGTCTACAGTGCCAATGAGCCTGAATTTGGTTGCCTTGTAAAGACATGTGGGATGAGGTGGTGGTGCAGGTTCACAGCGTGCTGAGAGGGAATTCATCTGCAACACTGGAGCTCTCTTTTCAGAACTGATAATCCCCTTTGGAAAATTTGAGGCTCCATATCCCTCACTTGTCATTGTAATATCCTCTATCACCCACCTTTGGTGTCTTTCTTATATATTTAGATAGTCAGTTCTTTCATCTGCCTGTACACTGTGACCAGGATACTGGGGCTATTGTGGATTGCAGTAGGAATGAATTGGCTTGAAACAAGTAGCTATATATCCTGTAGGAAACGGGACTTCCTAGTTGCACACTTCTCCACAGTGCGTGACAAAGAGGAGTTGTTCTACCCACTGTGGTTGTTCCCGTAGGAAGGCAGCCAATCTGATCCACATCATTTGAGATACGAGCTGGAGGGAACCCTGAGAGGTCATCCAGTTCATCCCCAAGTATGCACCATGATCAGCTGTGCCCAAGACATTTCTGACAGACACTGTCCAACATATTTTTAGAAACCTCCAGTAACAAAGACCTCCCCAGGCACTCTGATCCAGTGGTGCTTGTCTTACTAGTATTGCTTATTTCCAATGTCAGTTTTGAATGTTTTTGCTGTAATTTAGTCTGTTATATGTTGTCTTCTTTACCCAACATGTAGGTTTCTTTTTTCATCTCTTTTACTCACTGCAGAACAGTTATTGTGCCCCTTTCCCTCTTTTCTCCCTCAGAACAAACAGTCCTGCTGTTTCAAAATTTCTAATATTCTTACTGCTTTCCTCTGAATGCTTTCTAATTGCTCCAGATCTTTTTGAAATGATGTGCCCAAACTGTATGCAGTATTTCAGCTAGAGCAGTCCCAGTTCTGAGTGAAGTGACTTGGCACATCTTGCAGGCTGTACATCTGGTCAGGAATACCATTGTGATCATTGCCTTTTTCACAGCAGCGTGCCATTACAGACTTTACCTTTGATTCACTATGACCCTTGGATCCTTTCTGGAGAGTGTTTGTGAGCTGAATATTCTTGCATCAGTGTAGTACCTTTAAATTGATATATTGACCTGCACCACGGTTTTATCAGATATTTTATCAGGTATTTCTCCAATTTTCAAGGTTATTTCCCATTCTAAATATCCTCCAAATACAGACCCAAGTCCTTGCAATCCCTCCTTCCTTCATATAATATGGGAATGTAAAAAAACATGCTTCTTATTTCATCATGCAAGAGAAAATATTGAATACTATGCAGGATAGGCCCGCCTGAGAAATTTCACTCAATATATCCTTCCATTTTGTGCTGAATTGTTGCTAAGTCTCCCTTGGTGCATTATCAAAATGATATTTTTAGGTAACAGAGATTCACACATATCTTTATAGTACTTTCATTAAAAAAATAGATTTTCTTTGCTTTTAGGATAGTCACGTGAGACAGCATCTGAAGTCTTTCCAAGGTCAAGTTATATGACATCAGCTGCTTCTCTCTTATGTATATTACTCTGATAGAACAAAATTAAATGGGTTTGCCCTGATTTCTGTTGATAAACCTACATCAGCTGTTACTCATGTCCTTTTTGTTTTCCAATTGATTACAGATACTGTGTTTTGCTTACTTTGTATAGACTTTTACTGGGAATTTCAGCTGAATTTAACCTAATTTCATGGTCCTTCTTCCCAGCCTTCATTCTTTACCTTCTGCCTATTTTAGGAATAGACATTATATTAGCTTTTTGCAGTCATCTTATACCTCATCTGTCCTTGACCAGTTCTCAGAAGTGATCTTTAATTGTTCTGAGATACTTTCAAATGACTTTTAGGTGTCCTGTGATGTAGCTCATCTGACCCAGTTGATTCGAAAATATGTTGCTTATCTAAGAGTGCTCTAACCCCTTCCTTTCCTAATCTAAACTCAGATCTTATGCCTTTGTCACTGATATTGAGTGTGACTCTAGAAGCTTACAGCTGTAGCTAAAATGTTCAGGAACTGGATGCTCAGCAGCCCTCTGGAGGAGTCAGGAGCTCCCTGGTCTTGAGGCAGGGGTCTCCAGTGCTAGGAGCCTGCCGTTCTTCTTAGCCATTCATTCTTTCCCTAGAGAGAAGAATACCAGAGAATCAGCAGTGACTTAGTCGCACAGGGGAAGCCAGAGAAAGACAAGGGACAGCAGAATGGGAACATCCTTATGGATTAGTTCAGGGCAGGAAGGAGATGACTTCTGTGGGAAAACTCAGAGAAGCCTTTGCTGTAAAGAGGAGGCAAAAGATTCCAGCTGGGAGAGCAGGCAGGGCTTCGGCAGATGGGGCTGAGGAAGAGATTTGGAAGCACTTTTGCGAATATATTATTTTTCTAGATTCTTGAAAACTGTATTTGTGTGTTAGGCCAAAGAAAGACATTTTGAAGCTTTTTAAAGATTATGTGGTTATGCTGGAGGGGAAAAGTTCATAAGTAAAGGTGATTCTGGCTCTAAAATCCCTTGAGGAGTTGACAGTATAAAAATGGAGGTGAATTTCACTGCCATATAAATTCATCCAGAAGGCAACAGACTGGCTGCATTCATTACACAGAGAAATTAAGAGACTTACTAACTCCCCCTGAGGTGGAGACAAGGTTTGGGACTGACTCAGATCTGATGAGTGTGGCCCATCTTTTCCCATGTAGGATTATGAAGCGGCTAATCCTTACTGCTGGATTACTTTTTGCTGAGACGTGGAATACTCCCGCGATAGAGCTGATCTGAAATAGGCTTTTTCTCTGACTCAGAGCCATTTTTGAGATGTTGTGCCACAGGTGTCCATTTGGTAAAGTGGGTTCAGTATTTTTTTGAAGGTAAAGATACACATGGTGATACCCCATCAGTCAGTGAAGGATAACCTGGTCGGCTATTTGTGTTTGGCCTTCACACATTTTCTTGTCACTAGAATTGAATGGAGAAAGAAATAAAACACAACTAAGTTAAACATGTACATTCCCTACTGCTAAAGTTGGCAGACAGTATGTATTGGAAACTACAAATGATTCAAGGACACATTTTGCAAGAGCTGGCATACTGTGTATGTGCCTCTTTTGTTAGTCAAATTTATGTTGTTTCTTTTCACTTTATTTTTGCAGGCAACAGCACAGGGCAGATACTTAGGTTGTATAAATCAGCAGATCTGCATTCATGTGAAAGGAACGATGACAGCTGAGGAAGTGGCTGAAGGTACTTTTATGCCTTTATTATTAGCATAAGAACATTGCATGACTGAACAGCATTAAATAGTGCCATCTACTAATTTAGTGGTGGCCATATGAACAGTGATCTTGATTAGGCCTCCTGATTAATCCACTAATGTGCTTTGACTTTGATCAGATGGATTCTGTTTTACTGGAGACACCAGGAAAGTGTAGATCAGGTTGACCAATTACAGTAGTATTTTGTTCATTCTACTGTCCCAGTATGTAAGACTTGACTGGGATCATATTTGATCAATAAACATAGCAGTTTTGGGCATAAAGCATGCAATTCAGTGTCTGTTAGCTCTCACTGTATCACAATGTTTTGCATAGAAAGTACGGAATTAGCCTGTACAAACTGCTGCCAAGTGCCTTTAAACTGTAACACAGAATTACTTAACCTTCCCAGGCTAAGAACTTGGCAATTTCCGCAGTGAATACTCTACACAAAGAGTTAGCAAAGGCATCTTTGTGGCTTCTGTACTGAGACAGGCCCTCCACTTAATTGCCTTCCTTCTCCCTCCCTCCTTCCTGAACAGCATTAACTAGAGCAGCTAAAGAGATGCTGCAAAGGAATTTATGAGAGTTTAGGAATAGCTCAAGTGGAAACACTGAAGAAGTGACTCTCTCTCCTGTGCCTGAAATATTCAGCAGCAATTTTGGGGCTTCTGGAATTATGGGGTGGCAGAGTGGCATAAAGGAGCTAAGGTAGAAGGCAGAACTGAATCGAATATGTGCAACTTCTTTTTAAAATGCCTGAATGATAGGCTTTTTTTCTTTTTTTTTTCTTTTTTTTTTTTTTTTCAGCCTGATAGATAAGAGCCACAAAGGACACAAAATGCTATTTCCAAATTCAATTTGGACTTTATAGGATATATGCTTACTGACTGCTGCTTTCTCTCCAGACTGTGATAGGTTTCCTACTTGAACAGAACATCCACTCTCTGGCCAATATCCCTCTGCATTTAATTTGGCCACACTTCTTTTTTTGTATAGTACTAGAAAGTTTTTACAGCTCTTCCGTGCACCTGGAAGAGCTGGTTTTGAATGTGCTGAACTCTGTTGTGCCAAGCACTGCAAGAATTCAAACCAAAAGGATATTCCAAGTCCCAAAGACTTAGCAAGCTAAATGTTAAACAAAAGATATAAGGATCAGTAGTTAAATTTGGAGAAAGAGGTGAGCTGGAGAAAGCAATAAGATGATTTTGGCTAAAATGAGACATGAAAAAGCAGAACATAAAGAGATGTTTGGGGAAGGATAAAGGTTGGATGGAAGGCAGATCTTTCGGCAATTCAGGAATCCTGTGATAAATACTGTTCCTCTACTTCCCCCACTATGCCTGCGCTCTGAACTACTCTATGTGCCCATCAAGGGGAGAACCATTTTAGTTTGACTTACGTTGTACCCATTGTACTTTCTCAGTTCTCTTATTATTGTCTCTCACTGCCTAAAATCCGTGGTGTCTCTCTCTCTCTGTCTCTTTTCTTTTTCTTCTTTTTATTAATTACTGAGATGTCTTGTATTTTGTGAGCATCGATTCTTTCCAGCTGGTCTCACCACTCCAGGGGCTATCATACTTTCTTGTTCATCATACTATAGCTGTAAATGCTCATGTGTTGTTTTTTCCCTAGACCTTAAACTTAAAGAGGTGGAGTGGTTTCATTTCTTGCTTGCTCTCACCTTGACTTCCCTCTAAATGCTCTAGGTAGATGTATTCATTAAGGGTGCACTCATGAGCAAATATAAATAAATGATATGGAAAGAAGTATCCATTCCCTGCTTCTAGAGAACACTGTTATATGTTACAGTGCTATACTACGGCTGACTTGGCAGGATGTTGAAAACTTTTGCTTTATTTTTTTGGCAAGTTTAATTCAAATGAACCTTGAATCACAGAAACCTGATTTGCTGCTAGCATGATATCTGTTCAATCATTCTGTTCAATATTGGTATTACATTATACTGACTTTTTGAAATGCTTCTGGAATTATTAAAAACTTCTCTCCCTCTTCTTTTTCAGTGGTATCTTCACGCAACTGTTTGAAAAGCAATGTGAAAAGGTGTTATGAATAACAGTGAAGCAAACCAGTGAGACTCTTTGCAATAAATAGCAATTGTTTTCAACACACTGTAATTCTGTGTGTCACAATCACACAAATTTGCAAAAACAAAAATCCTGCCAAAAACACATAATGACAAAACCCACACAAAATCACACAAATGAAATCTTATTCCAATTCAGAAATACTTTATTATCATTTAATAGCAGCATTAAGGACATTATTAATGATGTTTTAGCTAGCATGAGGAAGATAGTATAAATACCTAGATAAAAGAAAAATAGGCTATTTTTATCTAAAAAAAAAAATCTGAGCAGCTTTTCTGAGCTCCAAAACTGTATTAAGTTGCTCTAATGTGATAAATGTGCAATAACAACACAAATGTACCAATAGTGATGTATCTCTGATTTCAGCAGATGTAGCCCAAGACTTGTTATTTCATTTAGTTTTCAGCTTTTGGAGACTTTCTTTGCTCCTTGATTGTGAACCTCATCCTGCATGAGTCACACAGCCACAAGTTCCAATGGTACAATGTGGATTTGTCTGTGGTAGAAAGAAAAACATCACAGTTAAGGTATGTCAGCTTTATTTTTATTATTATTGCTGTTATTATTATTATTATTATTGTTAAAAAGAGAAAAGTCTTTGGTGCTGTGTTCAGTATTCACTAAGTATTTGTGCATGAAAATAGGAAGTAGTGACCTACTCCAATCCCTGTCCTGCTGTTTATTGATATTATTCAGCATTTTAAAATAGCTGAAAATCTGTATCATCTTTAAACAGGCTTGTACTGCTGTATAGTGGTCTTTTTCTTTCCAAAAAATGATAGAAAGAAATAAAAAGAAGATTCAGAAGCTGTTCCACATTTTCTTTTTGCACAGTGTGCACAATGCTTGATTGAACTAGAAGCCTAGTCAATTCATTAAGGGCTATATTCAACAGAAATATTGTATAAAATAGGCCTTTTGATCCTTTTGACCTGTTTAGCAGAAATGTAGCTGAAGAATGCAGACCAGAGCAAGTGTGTGCAGCAAGCACTGCGCGGTTTAATAACCTTAGCTTGCTAAGACATTTCTTGATATGGTCTATAACATGTAAATCCAGCTAACGGAGAAACGGACTGTTTCTGTAAAGTTAAGAGTAAAGACTATATGGATTTGGTGGAATCAGCTTTAGGCCTTTGAGTCACTATAAACTGAAGATCACGTAGGAAGTCCAATCACTCTTAAATGTCGTGGTAGTATTTTTTACTAAATAAAGTTAAGTCAAAATTGAATATTTTCAACATTATTTCTAAAATAATTAAATTTTGAAAACTTTCAGTTGCAAAGCATATGCTGTGTTGTTTTCCTATATATAGAATGCTTTAAGATGAAAATATGCATACAAAGTTAAAATTGATTTATATCCTGAGTTAAAATTGAAAGATATTTTACCAGCAACTCTACAAATTTTGTTAAAATGGTGCCTTTTACAGAAAATGTAACTATTTGAATCTACAATTTAAATCCAGGGGATGCAACCAACACTGTATTGCCATAGAACTGTAAGTGCCTATCTCACTTTCATTTTCTAAAATTAGGTTTAAATTAAATTTAATACAATTCAAGGCTTAACAAAGCTGCACCTTCTCTGTAATCTGGAGATAAACAGATTGAAAACATGTAGCTATATTGTAACACACTGTTACCAGAACATATAACTTTAGATCTCCTTTTCTACCAGCAGTTAATTGGCAAATCTTGGCTGACAATTGATTTTCTTCTGCATTTCTCTATTAACTCATAAACAATAAAAAAAGGTTTCTCTTTAAAGTAATAGGATTCAAAGATGGAAGTCAAAGCTGCATATTATTCCTTTTGTGACATTTTCATGAGTGGTTTAGTTCCAGTCATCTTTTGTCTGAAAGTTATCAAATCCTGAGGCAGATGGAGAGGAACCTGTAGGCTGACACCGAAAGCAAACACTGGAGCTTTGTGCCTCTTGCCACATTTTCAATTAGCGTGTGTAGGTGTTAACACTGTGCGTGTAGAGTCCCAGGCGCAGCTTTATTTTGCATCATTCACAGTGACTTCAGTACTGTTAAAACTCTGAGGAGAGCAGATGGCCTGGACATTAATGTCTCTCCTGGTCTTCAGGCTTGTCAGTGTCTGCTTTGAGCTTTAGACCATCACTGTGGCTCTTAGAAACACGGCTATTAAAGGTAAACAGAGCCCATTTTTCATTAATGTAAAAAACAACAAGAGTAGAAAACGGCTTCCTTCTACTTAGTGCAATGAGGAAAGACAAAACCTGTGGAACAACTCTAAAGGGCAAAGGATTTTTGTTTTTTTTGTTTGTTTGTTTGTTTTTTGTTAGAGAAACATTTAACTCTGAAAAGGATTCTTTTGAGTTTTATAACTTTTTCCTATTTGTTATCCTCAGTACAGCAATAACAAGATAAAGTTCTAGAGAAGGCCTTGTGAGGGTCCTTCTGGATTCAATGTATCTCAATAAAAGTGGAGCATCTCTTCAAAGGCTATATCCCCTCGAGCCCGTAGCCAACAGCAGGCCATTAAAGGCATTGTTGTAACCCTGAATCTCTTTCTTACATGCTGAATACCATCTAAAACATATCCAGATATTCAGATGAGAGACTGAGCTTGCTGTCTTGTTTCAGAACATTGCAGGTTTGAGTATCTGTGGGGGTTTGGAAGTAGCGCAGAATCTAAATGCATTCTTCCAGGTTATAAATACAGCCACAGGTTAAGGCGCTTTTTCAATGTCATGTTAACTGTTAAATAGTTGTTTTAAAGCCCTATTATTGCTGGTGAAAAAGGTGCCTTGATCCAGAAATACATGTAAAAGCTCAAATGTCTTGCTGAGTTCAAGGAGACAATTGATGCAGTTACAGTTAAGGAACATGGGTAAGTGCTATATTGCATCAGAGGAGAACTAACTATGACTAAAAGGAAATCCAGGAAACACAAATTTTTACCCATGAGTTCAGAAATCGAGATATCACTAGAAATTTTTCTGTTTAGCCAGTCGACATTTGAATTTCTGAAAATCTAGTAGACTGGAATCCCACTCATGTTGTTAATTCTCTTTCTGAATTTTCCCTGCACTTTTTCTCAACTTCAGGAAGAGAAGTAAGATTGCACTAGTCTTAGAGCATAATAGCTCATTTTTTCCTGTGGAAAGCTCAAAACAGAGCAGGTAAGAAGCAATAGGTGTAAAATGACAGTTTGCTCTCCTGCTGAAAACATAATCAATGCAATTTGTGAGACTTATATGCCGTTCCCTAGATAAGCATTGATAAGGTTCATCCTTCTTTTTCAGAATTCTTTGCTAACAAATATCTTTTTCCTGCTGGTCACTGCACTGCAATCTGTGATTCTTTGTAAGGACCCTACAGACAAGTCTATGTCTTCTGACATTTCTAGACCTATTCTTAGATATTATTCCTAAACATCACATATTTGTGGAGGAGATTTTGCAGCATTTTGACCTTTAAAAGAATGCCCTGTGGCTTCATGATCTAACATCTCCTACTCTTGCAAACTATATATGGAGTCTTTTCTTCCTGGATCTATGGCTGAGCGTAATGTGAGGTGGACAACTGGCACAAGTTGCAAGGTGCACTGAAAGCAAAAAGGCCAGAAATAACAGCCATGCAAAGGCCTTAGTGTGGTATTGAAATATGACAAGCTTGGTAAACTTTAACAAGAAAATAAAAAAAGTCTATCTATGAAGAAGAGAAACTATCAAGGTTACCTCTATGAGGACCACAGACAGGAAAGAAAACCCTTTTTTCTTTCACAGTTCTCTCATTCTGAAAGGTCATAATATAGTCCACTTGCGTTGGTTCCTCCTTCATTTTGATGCTTTGGAGAACTAAGCACTAGGTCCTGGGAATGACTTCACTCCTTAAACGTAATATAATTAGGCAAAACATAAACAATTGTCTCATCTCAGGTTGTTGCTTCGACTAAATTCCTTATTGCAGAACCTGGGACTAAAAGTAACTGAAACATGGGGAAACTCTTCTGAAAATGTGAAAGCGAAGCACAGTCTTAGAGCTTTGGAGTGCTTTGTTGTGAAGACAGAATTAGACCTGCGACAGCTAAGTCATATCCACACAGAATTCACTGAGCAAGTTGGACCATACACCAACAGACTTAAATGTGCAATATACATCAGTAGGTGACCTTTAAACTACTTTTCCAAGTTTCCACATACTGCAGGGATGAGTATAGAAAGGATGATATTTACACTCAGCAAATTTTTAAAAATGCTTATATTCTTTTCACATCTCAGTGACATGCATCTTTTTTGATGAATTAATTTCTGCAGCTTTTATTGTCTAGCCTTTTCCTGGCTGCAGAATGAAAGCATTGACCTTGACTGAAGAAATCCATAAAGACAGAAGGAATCAATTTTAAAAATAAAGTGTTTGTGAAGGAGGTAAGTTTGCTATATTATTTTGAACTATGTGGGCTTGCAGATCATTCCTGCAATGCTTTCTAATCTTGCTAGCATTTCTGTTGACTTTCTCATGTTGGCCTAAATCTATAAAAACCCAGTTATGTTTCTTGTTATCATCTATTAGAAGTTGGTGCAGTATAGCTGGACAGTGAAAAGTCATTAGGCCTGCAGATAAACCAAATTTTTCTTGGCTAATCTAAAGACATACAAATCAGTCATAACTTAACTTCATGGTCATTTACTATTTTCCCACATATTTTCATCCTCCCCTGGCCTGTACTCTTCATGTTTCAATATCAATTTCACTTTAAAAGCACACACAAAAAGATGAATTTTAAAATCTAGCTGTTTCTCTTTTCGATAGTAAATTTTGCCTTGGAAAATCCTTTCTGCCATGAAACCATGTGCCCAGGAGGAATAACCAAAGAAATGAAAATAATCGTTTTGTAGCAATGGGCATTAGCTGGTAAATGTTGCCAAAGTGCTCTTGAGACTTTCACAGAATTACAGTGCATATGTTTGTAGAGCGATGATGTTATGAAACCCATGTCCTAATGCTATATCCAAAGGCTGCTGATACGGTGCTCTTAATTATTTGAAGTATAAATGTATAAAGATGCCTTTTCAAACTCCTCCTAGACTCAAATTTGGAGTTATTACTACTGGTGTTGCTCCTCTTTTGTGTTTTTTTTCTTTTTTCAGTAGATTATTTCAAAGTGCATTTATATTAACTGCATAAATCTCACAGTGCTGCCAGGGGCTGTATTATACGATAGCATTGTATTTATGGAGGATAAGACTGGGGCACATAGAGGTTACTGGTTGACCCGCTGAAGTAACTTCCATTGAGGTTAAGCTGGCATCATATCTTGAAGGGAGGCTGTAGGACTTGGTAAGAACAAAGCCACAAATAGTTCATACCCCTGTGACATGTAAACCTAGTCCAATATCCACTTAGGAGAATTAGTCCTTAGAGCCTTCTTACAGATAAAATGAAATTGCTGTGTTCACTTCTATAGCAAGTAGTCCACATGACTTCGGAGGAACTGCTTGTGACAGAAAATATTGCTCCACTTGAGGATTGCCTTCTGGCCCTCAGAGATGCTAATCTGTAGAGGTATCACAAGTCACTACTCTTTCAGGCTGTTGTGTTTCCTTGGAATCAACAATTTTGTAGGCAAAAGGGAAGGGCTGTATACTGCCATCATGGTCCATGTTGGTTCTGTACTTGGACTTCTTTTCGGCAGAAGAAATACAAGATCTTAACAGAAAACTGTTGTTCCATAAGATGTTACCCTCCAAGGACTATTTCTCTCCGAGCTATTAATTCAACATCTAAAACTACAGGATAAAAGGGCAAATATGCCTTTGAAATGGTTAAAATGAATGCACAATGCTATAGGAGCACTTAGTCAGCAGAAACAGTCCTCTCAATGTCTTCAGTGACTCCTCCATGTAACCCTTCACTCCCTGCTTCGGACTAATGTGAGTGGATGTTTGCAGATGCGGGAAGGACTTTAAGTGTTGACAGTCAGAATTACAATTGCCCTTTCAAATATACTTCCATAATGCTGCCTAAATTCAAGTGCTGGGTAATCAAGAGATTCAGCTTCCTGGTGTGTGCATGTGTTTTCTGAGTGAGATTCAGATGGGTTGTTATTTCAGGATCGCCTTTAGCAAAACTCACACCTGTTAAGCAGTATTAACGCAAATGAGTAACATTATTACCTATATCGCAGTAGCACAGGATGCCCTTCCCATTTGTGACAGCAGCGAGCACACAGACAAAGGTCATTGCCATTATAAAGCACTCTCAGCCCAATACCTGAGCCATATCTGGGTTGTGCTGGGAAAGAGCACGCCCAAGCCTTTCCGTGCGTGCTACATGGTGCCATATCATCTATATTTGGCTGTGTGAAGGAATCCTTCTTCCCTCTCCTGGCTCAATCTGTTCTGTGATTAACCAAGCAGCATCTTATCTGCATGTGAATACTCACAAGCACCGTGAAGGGAGGAAAGCCCTTGTGCTGGTGTCGAACTCTGATGGCAAGCAATCCTGGAGTGGTTGCCAGAAGTGTGATTGTTTCAGTCATTTCAAGCCTTTAAAGTAGTTTTTAAAAGGAAAGCACCTCATCGTCCCCGGGAATAAAGGCATTCTTGGCCTTCAGTCAGGTGTTCTTCTTTAGAGCTAGTGACACACTTATGTGATTATAATGTCAAATGACTCTTCTGTCCTTCTCTGTTTGTATAATAGATGAGATGTGCATGTTTTTGAGGATGGAAGAAATAAGGGAAGATGGGACATTGTGACCGCACAGTGCTCTTGTTATTAAAAATACAAACCAAGGAAAATCAAATCGTGATCTTAATGTCAAAGGTGCAAGTCTAAGATATGTGCGGTATCAAAGTCAGGCAAATTTTGCTATCTGATTTGTAGGCCTAGAAAATGTATCATTTCCTATTAGAGTCATTATCTGCCTGTTTTCTCCTGGCTTTGTTAGTCTACTAGCAGGTCAGATAAAGCTAATCAGAAGCTAGCTGATAAAGGTCCAAAATCTGCCATCAGCTAGACTAGTGCAAATCATACGTGATCAGTGCGCCTTACTCCAAATCAAGTGAACCTGACTGTGGAGTTTGGTCCATTGTGTTTCATCAGTACAGAGCAACAGTAAAGGTACAGGTGTCCTGAGGCTCAAGGTGAGCAGTGACCCTGGGGAGTACACTTGGTCTCTGTGCCTTTAACAGTGCTGACAAAGTCCTGATTCAGTTGAAATCACTACCAGAATTACTCATCCTGATTTCTTCCCTTTGTTGTCTCTATTTCACAAGGGTGTTTCACATTTTCAGAATGAACACAACACTTCAGTGAAGTGTTTAATAGCCCCAGCTGCCCCAACAAAAATTGTTCAAAGCAATTTCATGGAAAAAAGCCTAAAAATTTAAGTTATACAATGCATATATTTAAACTTTGATGAATAAATTTGGCAGTCAGTGTCTGACATCTATTAAAGGCATAGGTTTTTTTTTTCATCTTCTCAAAATGCCAACTGTGTTATTATTTAGCTGGTCTATTTTGTAACTGTGTGCCAAATCTCAGTTCTGCTGAAGTCAGGGAACTTGCCTTTGCACCTGTCAAGGCTCAATCTGGCACACGGTGCATGACAAAAAGTCAGTGTGACAACCTGAAATTATTCGTGCAGCAACCTTTAAATGCTTGGAGAGATTTTTATCTCATGTTTTAACTGTACAATCTCAATTCCAAAAGTCCCATTTTCTACTCTAAACAATTTTCAGTGAAAAAAATGAAAGAATCCCAAATTCATATGTAAACTCTGATATTAAAGAGCTGAAGTTCTTCAGAATGAAGCATATTGCAAAGTTGTATCAGTGAGAGTTTCTCCATTGAATCTATACTGTAGGAAATGAATCTTTCTGGACTACTGTTTCATAGATCTAATGATCTAAAATACAGAAGAACTGTCATTGAACTTCTATTTCTTTTTAATAAGCCTATCTGACTGGACATGGCCCAGAGTAACCTGCTAGAGCTGACCCTGCCTGAGCAGGGCAGTTGGACTCTCTGATCTCCAGAGGCCTCTTCCAATGTCAACTGCTCTGTGATTCTGTGATTTTATGCATCTTGACAAGATTTACATCCAGCGTTTATGCTTGGCCACTGGACCAAATCAAATGTATACTCTAGCATAACTTTGTCTTTAAACCATGTATTACAGATTTATGAGTTAATATAAACACATGCAAAAGAAAGAATGATTAATTCTCACCCTTTAAAAATTGTAACAGATTATACTAGAAATACAGTCAGTATAGAATAAGCTGTTTCAAGTTTTGGTACCTAGTTCTTAGCACATTTTTGATTAATTCCCTTTCCAGTGCAGGAACAAATCTTGAAATTTTAAAATGGCACTTTGCTTAGTATCAGCATTAAGCTTCAGTGCCTATAGGTGGAAGTTGCTGGTGTGGTTTTATGATACTCAAAAAACTGATGAGAACTGTATCATTTTGTTTTTTGGGGAATTTATTCTGTTTCTATCATCAAAACAATGAAAATTGAGAAAGAATAAAGATCTATACTGTCAAAAAGTATTTCTAGGTACATAAGTTAAGGATTTGGTGCTAACTAACAATTGTAAAATAAGATGAATCTTTATATTATCAGTATATTATTTATTTCTTTGAGAGTGTTTGGACAATACTTTACTATGGTATACTGGGAAATAGTATATTCTTAAAAGCTCCCTTTCAAATGAATCCAAACAAATGAAACCTTTGCTAATGTTGCAAAAAATTGATCATGTCAAGACCATGAGAGAGAAAATAATAAGAAGGATA
Organism: Dromaius novaehollandiae; assembly: GCF_036370855.1. Taxonomy (NCBI): domain Eukaryota; kingdom Metazoa; phylum Chordata; class Aves; order Casuariiformes; family Dromaiidae; genus Dromaius; species Dromaius novaehollandiae. Next base: position 14,273,641 of record NC_088111.1, on the reverse strand, counting down.
AAAAGAGCTAATTGGACTTTTAGACGCCAAAGTAACTGTTATACGTAAACTCCCAAATTCAAATGGGACTTGTCACATCTACAACCGATTCAATCTCTGTGCTACTGAAGTGTGTACTGTCAAAATCTTTTTCCTATGTAACTAAAGTGGACATATGCCAAAGTGAATCAGCCACCTCCTTCCAATGCAACTATAAACAACTTATTACACATAATTCTGGTTAGATGGTTTGGAGAACGTCTGCAAGTGCTAAATAGATCACAGAATGTCTACACGGCAATGACGCTTCTCTCTTGTTTTTAAGATTGATTTCAGTGAATTATGTCACTGTATTCACCAAGCTTTATTACCGTTGAAAGGACTTTCTGTTTCTTACCATTTTTTACCTGCTTCATCGGTTATAGTACATTTGCTTCCAATTGTTATGGACAACTGCACTGTCACAGACTGGGACTTCTATGGTCCTGTTCAGCTGATAATGGATGATCTTTCAGTCAGTTTGGCTAGGATGGTGACTAGTGTCGCATAACATCTAAACAAATGAAGAAGTGTGTGCCCAATTCTTACGGCAGATAAATGGCTTTCCGTTAGGATTCTGGTTTTCTTGTAAAAAAAAAAATTCCTTATTTTTAATCAGCATTACTGGGTTTAGCATGTTTTCCCAAACTGCCCTTCCTAATGTACATTGCCAGCCACTGATGCCTTGGCCATGGATGTGTTCTGTCCAGATTAAAAGTTTCAGATGATACTGAGCCCAGAGGATGTTTTCACACTATTTAATTCCATTTCAGCTGATACATGTTGATCTGCTTGGTCATTTGACAGCCTATTCCTCCTATCCTGTGTGTGCGTGTGTGATTTTTCCTCTTCCTGGTATATATAGGCAGTTTGTGACTAACATCTTTGAATGAATTCTTCAAACAAGTAGAGGACAAACTGTTAAAAGGAGTAGAGTTTTCACTCTAGTTGTGTAAAATCCTGTTTCACCATACAGGAAAGCCTTACTTGTTTTTATTTGCCTGAATTACTGTCCATTCTTATTCTGGTTTATGTCTTCTACTATCAGTACAAGTCTTAAAAAAATACTAATTTTTATTTTAGCAGCACTAAGGACAGACCAAAGCAATGTTATTTCACATATGGCAACTGGAAGATCAGAAGGCATAGCTAACATTTACTGTATTTGTATAAAACATCAATTGTGTATAAAATATATTTGCATAAAATGTTCTTCCTATTCATTTACCTTTCATTCACAGCTGAATGAAGGATGTTGAACAGTCTGATTACTTGTGAAAAATGATATGTCTTGATATTGCCCTTACAGCCAAAGTTGTGGTTTGAAAGGTTTTATGCACATGGGAAAGGCAAGGCTAAAACCTTTTACTGTGGAAGTTACTCTTGTATTCATCAGCTGGATTTTTAAGATGAAGACCCCCTTCTGTTATAGCACAGCTCTACTCTTCTAGAATACTCTCTCTTTTCCCTGTCAGTAAAGAAGCTCTAATTATACTTACACCAGTGTATTAGTTAGTCATTGCTTTTTGAATTATTCTAACAGATAACAAGTCAAACCTACGTTCTTTGAGAAGATTTGGGATAGGCTGCAAGGCCTGCTCTACCACTCTTTGTTAATAGAGCAATAAACATTTGAATAAAGCAATCATGACATATATTTTTCCCTGGACTATGGTATGGCAGCAATTTGTGATGGATCTAATGTCCCGGAATAATCTGTTATCTTCCAGATGAATGGTCGTGGAGGTGGAGAGAAAGAACAGCAACCTACATGAGAATGTATCAAGCAGAAGAGCAGCTGATCAGACTGGAGAGAAGCAGATGTGACATGATGTAGTGTTGCTTTCCATGCTGAAGAAATCCTACCTGGAGAGTTTCTTGAACAACAGGTAACTTTCAAATGAGGTTGCACTCACTAATTAATTGTTCCGATATTCTACAAATATTCCATCCTTATCTGCAGAAGCCTAAGATGCTTAAGGATCCATAGGCTTTCAGAGTTTCAAAGGGAAACATTTGTGATTTGTGCTTGAATATTTCATGACCAAGACATAATTGTAGGCCTGTTCAGGAATAGTTACAGAAACAGTCATCCTATGAGTAAAAGGAAGCATGAAGATGTATCACCCATAATTTCTTCCAATGTAGTATCAAAGCAAAACAAGGCAGAAAGAGACCTGCAACTTTCTTTTCCTTTAGCTACAAGACCTAACAAAAGATGAGACATTGAGGAAAAATGCAATATACTTGAATTTTGTGTATAAATTACTAGTTCATAATATTGATATAAACTACGTGGAACATGTAGTTGCATTTGTGCAGATCTAAAGCTAGGTGGGAGTGTCACAGATGAATGAACTGAAAACTGAATGGCAAATATTCATTGAGCAAATCCATTGGGCAAATATCCATACACAGAGTTATAGTAGAAAATTACTCGTTAGCAATTTTCTTAGCCTTTTTAATCAGATGTCACAGTTTAAAAAAGAAAAAGTACTATGCTTAGAACAAAGTGCTATATACTTTATGCAAACTGGCTTACTGGATTTCTTAGATAGAAAAAAAAATGCAGTGTCTCCAAATGACTAAATTTTAGGAAGAATTTTTTCAAATTTGGTTAGGTTTGACAAGTTTGTCATTCAATTTTATGTGTTTTCTTAAGTTAAAAGGTCAAAAGATCTATTTGTGAATTTTATTTCAGATCCAGCTGGGATATTGTGAAAACAGTTATTCTGACAAGATTTTAACTCAAAAAGGTAAAAAAATTATGTCTGAGGCTGATCTTTTGTGAATTCCAGTATGATACCTTAAAGCCTGTCAGCTTTTTGGCATTATTAATTCTGAATCCGGACCCTAGCTTTGACTAATTTTTATTCAGATAGATGTAAAGCAAATTAATTAATTAACAGAATCGTTGTTATATATTTAAATAAAATACTATTTCTGTATTTTTATACCACTCTCAAAAAGGCTTTGTAAATACAAGAGTTGAAAGTGTTATGTATCACAAAGCTCTTAATTAGGGATCAGAATTCTCACTCGTTGTAGCAACTACCAAAGAAGCTACTCAAAAGCAACCGTTCTGTGAGATAAAAGAGAAATTTGTTTGTGAGAACAGGATTTTGTTCTATGCCCAGTCACAAGAAACGGAATCAAGATCAATCTTGATAGGTTCATGTCACTCTGGTAACTTAGGGAGGAAGCTCAGTATCACAACGAGCTGGATTTATTTTGTAGGAAAATAGGCCTTCAGCCTCCACAGCTGCAAATTTGCTCATGTTGCATGAGTCCTATGTGAGTGGTGAGTAGTCCCTGTGTAGATTAAAAAGGAACGTCTACAAAATGTAACAGAAATTGCACACAGAATTGACAGTGTAAAATTAATTAAACTATTATTTTTCCTTCCGTGTTAAACCATGGCTTTGACCATGTATCCCTTGTAACTCTTCAGAACGTGCCTGGGGTATAATGAGTTTATACAATGTCTGGTGAACTATGCCCAGCCTAATGGTTAGTCCTTCAGCAATTCTGTAATAAACATGATTGATAATGCTAATAAATTGAGGCACAGAGCTGTTGTATGTCAGGGCATATGTAGAGTGCAGGCTACTCGAAGTAGAGCATATTTTGGAAGGACCTGAGCAGCATATGCCGTTTTTTAGGCTTTTACGTGAGTGCTGCTAACAAAGAAAGTGATTTTTTTTGTGGAGATGAGTTATTACTGAGTAGGGAACAGCTTTTTCTGGGTTTTACTAATCTCCACAGATTACTAAGCTTAATTTTTATACTGCTTTTCTTTTTACAGTTAAGTAAAATGTTTATATAACTCAATAGCTAAATGCAGGGCATCTAATTATCTTTTGACCCTTATCATTAATTCTTAAGAGGATCAGCCCCTTGGGACTGTCCATAAGTGGTCATAAATCATATGATGAATAGCCTGACAAAAATTATTTTTTTGTCCTATGATAGATGTGAATATCTTGTGGGATTTTAAAAAGTTCCTGAGCACATTGGAGATAATGAGGTTTAAGCATATAATCTGTTTTGGTTATCTTAAAAATCATATGAGGCACTGGTGCAAAAATACAAGCGAATTTCTTACAGACTGACATTAAATGTTTTAGACTCAGCCATGTTTTCAAAAGTGCCTTAGGAACATTTAATTTGCTAAATTAGAATGGATCACTTCCATTTGTCCATACATCTACAAGTCTGCAGAATGCCTTGGAGAGAGAGAGCAAATGTCTCCCACGGAGAGCTCTACATCTCAAAATACACAGTAGTAGCTAAATTACTACTAGCTGGGTTTAGAGATCTGAGGGCTCAAACACTCCCCAACTAAAACAGGAAATAGGAAGAAAATAAAATGCTTTTTCTGTAACTTTGTACATTTCTCCTCTCATAATGGCCTAACCTGCACTGAGGACTGTTTTCTGTCACATCTCCCCTCTCATTTGAATTTGTTATTCTTGGATTTTTTTTCCTTGGGGACAATTTTGTTTGTAGTTGCTGTTTGCTTACAGGATTGGAAATAAAAAAAAAAATCACTGCCTGTCATAAAACAATTTACCTGAGAGAAAACAATAACTCCGCTGAGGCAACTGCACAAGTTACATTTCTTGGTAAATACATGCTTTTTAGTGACTGCTTTTATTTGCACAATTCCTCTCTCACAGCCCTTGCCAGCCTCTAATTCCAGAGGATAAATTCCCTCTTGCTCCAAAGCTAGATTTATCAGTTATGCTGATAAAGCCAGTCCTATTAGCAAGCTTACTATGTTCTCTGAAGAAACGATGGGTGATACAGAAGAGTGACAAACCAACAATCAATAACAATAACATTCTGACATTAGTAAAATAATACTAAAATGGCAACAGAATTGCTCTTTTGCGTTTTTTCTCAAGGTCTTGAAACCATGAATCAAGATTTTAAAAGCAAGCAACTGAAATGAGGTCATACAGAGCAGGTCTAAAGATCTCTAGGAAGTTAATGATGTAGATACGTACCTAACTTTTCTAGGCACATAGGTACTTTGGAAAAATTCACAAGCTCTCCTTGATCAACAGAATTAGTGGCCTTATTTTCAGAAACGTTGAGTACCCACCAGCTATCTATCAGTAGCATTTCTGATAAACCACGCTGCTGAATTTGGACACTTAAATAAAATAAATTTGGACAAGAACCAAGATGTTTAGAGAGTTTTCCATTCAAAATATTTCAGTAAAATTCTTAGTATTATTTTTGTTGCTATACATATTTTTAAAAATTGCTCTTGATCTTAACTGTACTGACAGATGATTTTCTTCTTCTGTCCTTCTGCTTCTATTACCAATTTCTGCAATTTCTACCTCTTGATTTATGTGTACTACTGTCAATTGTAGTACTTTTCTAATTTATTAAGTATTCTTTTCTTACTATTTCATGGATTCTTTCACCTGTACAATAAGCCGTTTAAAATTAGTAGGTTTCCTTGCATTTGGAGCAATAATAGAGTGGTAATCTCTTCTCATTCATGCTTTTCTGTTTAAATTCTAACAATCAATCTACTTTGTAATTGTTTCTAGCTTTGTGGAATTGGTTCTTTAAAAGCAGCATGATTTTTTTAATATATATTTTGCTTGCACATAAGAAATGGAATAGGATAATTGGTTGGAGCTCAGCTATCACAATTTTTTTATCTGTAGGAGCAATGAGTCTGTATTAGCTTTACCTAGAGAGATAAAGATTTCCAAGCATGTTGGATTCAACCCATTTGATTTAGGAAATTATCTGCTGGAATAGCACCAGTCTTAATGTATGCCTTCCATATTGTAGCCCTGTAATTTAGCACGATCTTTTTCTCTGTGCACAAACTCTAAATAGATATTAAGGACACAGGCATCCTTTTCTTTCTGTTTTGTTGGCTGTAACAAATACCATTTAGGGCCCTATTTTATGCTTTATCTGTTGTCATACTGAGCATTCAAGATCACTTTCATATTATTTTTCAGTGAATCAGAGATAGGTAATTCCATTTTTGACGTAGAGTTTTCTCAAAAGCTGGTAATATATTTTGGAATTCTCTAGTTTCTGCTTATGAAATGGATGCAGAATCTATCCCTGTGGTTGTTCTGTAATGCAACATCTTTCTCATATTAGATATTTTTTGATGATGCCTTCTGTACTTTGTGAGGATGAAAAACAGTAGCTTATATCTAATAAATGTCATACCAAAGATATACCAGATTCAATAGGAAAATGTGTGAAGTGCACAGTGTAAAAGCCTCAATATATCAGTTGAATGCACAGGCTGGCAAGGACTGTTAGTTATGTCCTGATCCTTTTATGATAACATTTTCAGTGGAAAAGAAACTCTTCAGGTTAAAACAGGTACTCAGTTTTTCTCACTTAGCCTCTCTCTCCACAGTCTTTTCCTTATTATTCATAATGCTCTAGGAATTAGGAAATTTAAACTTTGAGATTTCTCTCTAGCCGAACAAAACCAGTAGAGACAATAAATATTAGTTATTTATGGAGAAAATAAGAATTCATATCCTCTCATAAATCACTTCCCTTTAGAACAGAGAACTGCTGTGATCTTCCAATGCAGTAAAAATATTTGAATCTTGGGAATGTGTATTTCTCTCATTGACTCTCTTAACAGCATAGCAGCACACCATGGTTTACACATGGGAACACAATTGGTGCTGTGCTCCACAGGCTGTTAAAGAATGGGGATGGCTTTCAGTGTTGCCAGAAGGATATCTGAGGCATTTTTGAGGAACAGTCTGAGCAGCACTGCTCTAAGACAGTGGCCCCTATTTTTTTCCTCTGCATGCTGTTACTTCAAAATGCATTCAAGTCTGAAAATAACTGATCTTCTCTTTGCAAATTTGGAGAGAGGCTTTTTTTTTTTTTTTTTTTTTTTTTTTTTTCTCAGTCAGTGCTCTTTGGTATTATCACATCCCCACTGTTCTTGTTCTTTGCACTAGATGTTTTAAAATTGCAATTTAAAAATAAAATATCCTGGTAGCAGCAAGAGAGGGCTTATCACACATTGATTGGATGTGCTCACCCAGGGTGATTTTGTTCTTTTATTGCTTTTCACAACATTTATAAATTTCAGTCGTCATAACCTGTGCAAATCTTCATCCCAGGTTATTAGTCTTACCCATGAAGGACATATGATATACATTTTTACAGCATATTAGGCTATTTGGCTGAACATACACAAGAACTCGGCTTGAAATATTGGCCTCCTACACAGCTACATTCAAATTACTGGGTAGGTGGTCCCCCTGGGGTTCCCGTTTTGTACCCTGCAACTGCCGAGATTCAGCATGCCAGTGAGGATCCTAATGATAGCTAAGAGTCCCGAAACTTTCCGTTTTCATGGCAACCACACGGTCTGTTGTACAGTAACTACTGCTTTGTCAGTTGTTTTAAGTTGAGCTTTGAAAACAGTTGGCTGTTGAAAAGCATCTTTTTATGTCCTCTCTCGAAAGAGCCTGATATTTTTGCCTGATGCATTTTGTTAGAGCACAAGATGCCTGTCTTTCCAAGAGAGCAACTGGCAGCGGGCTCGCGGTGATGTTAATGGGTATGTGGTTAGTTTGCTGCATGCGGCACTATGATAATGAAAGCTTCCTTGTGGGAAACAAAACTGATGCTCAATTCACATGCTCTTTTTTCAGATGAAGCTCATAAAAGTCATAGCAGAGGTGGTAAGGCATAGTATCAGCAAGCAAAATATTCATTAGTTGCAGATATCCAATTAGATACCAAGTAGGCAGGGCTGAACACAGTCATTTGTGGAGGGGATTAGGGGCAGAAGAGGCCTTCCACAAATACTCCTCTCAGAGGCCTTTTCTCCTTCTAAATTGCTTTGGGCCACAGTCCCAGAACGGTGCTGAGGCAGGAGCTTTCAGTATAAAACCACAGTCTTGGCTCCCTGACCCTTATCACACAAGTACAGTAGTGTTAATCTACACAGATCCACATAAAATATCTAGCTTTCATCTGCTACTCCAAATTGCAATAAGGTCTGAACTGCTGCCTGCTGAAAGCTATGGAAAGGACCCAATAGATTCAGATCTATGGGGTCAGGTTAGATCCAGGATATTCATTTTTGCACCCATCTTTAGGATAAGATTCCAAAAAAGCACATAAATGCATAGTTAAATTTAACAACTAACTGTACTTCATCTGAATAGGTGTGCTATCTTGACTCAAGGTGTGGTTACTTGTTATGATACTGTTATTAATATGTATTGATAAGGAGCAGGCACAATCTACTGCAGATGTGGCTGTGCATGAGCAGCTGGCAGCGTGGTGCGTGTAAGAGCTCCGTAGGTTTTGCAGGGGGACTGATGGGGGACTTGCGGAAGGAATGGCCTTCTCAGGTGTGACAGCCACAGGAACAGTTCCGGAGGGGTGATCTGCTCCAGAGTGGAGCTCAGTATGGTAGAGGTTTTTCTTGAAAAATATGATGACAAATGAATTAGGCCTATTTCTGTGTTTTTTGTTTATTTGTTTGTTTGCATACACACCTGCAGCCAGTTTATTCAACAGACAGCATCTGGTAGGTTTCTGTGTCTTTATGTGAACCGTAAAAGTCTCTAAATGCTTAAGAAATCCTTATAAGAACTCCTTTGATCTGGATGAGGTATCAAAGAGTTTAAGAGTGGCCAAAAGCAGTTAGATCATTCAATCCAACCTTCTGTGTATCGCATCTGTATTGCATCTTCACTCAAATATCCCCATATAGAACACAGATACTGAAATTAGACTGAAGGACTATAACTTTCAGGATACTAAATGATGTGCCATGTACAGGGAGTAGATGGACCAAAATGGACCAACCTCCTGCTATTTCCAGTAATCGATTAGGGGAGATATGTTGCAGCAGTCAGAGCAGAAAACATGTTTGTCCGTCCTTGGGTTCTGAAGGGATGTATGGCTAAACAAAAATAAGAAGGAAAAAAAAAAAGCAATGCTCAGTGTAACACTGGGCATCAAGAAAGGGAGTTTGCCATATTGCCTCAGAGCACCTGCTCATCCCACCTGGAGTCTCAGCTCCAGTTGTGGCCATGCACTGATTATCAGAAAAAAAAGTGAGGGGAAAAAATCCTGGAATGTCTACCTTGCCCAGCACCCTTTCACCTGGATATGCCGCTGGCCTTCTGCAGGCTCCCCTGCCATGGTGCCATAGACGTGACTCAGTACCACCAGTTAGACATCACCTCAAACAATAAATTATTTTTTGAGACAAGCTCAGCAAATGCTCCCTCAGCTCTTAAAGCAGGTTTTAAGTTGCAATGGCAACGAACTCTTGCTGCTGCCTTTGAACGGCTGCCCTTTTACTTTCTGCACTTGCTCTGATCTACACGTTTTCTTTTGTTTTGCTAAAAATAGGTGGTCTCAAGCTTTCAGCAAAATGAAGTGACCTGTTCAGAGACAACTGCCACATTAAAGAGTGCATTTGCTTTCAGCAGACATAATGTGCATCAAATCAGTTATCTCAATAAAGGCTAAATAGCATTTTACTTTATTGACTGGGGAACACTGAGGTTCTAGTGTCTCAGGCACCTTTGGGTTGCTCTGAGTATGGTTGTTTTCATAAGAGAATATAGCACTGATTAGGAGGAGATCAGTGGCAGAGGCAGAAATAGATCTTGCTTCTCCAAATTCCAGCTTGACTTCTATACAGTGCTATCTTTCAAGATACAAGGTGCAGGATGAAATAAATATTGATCCAGAGGCACATTTTCAGTCTGGAGTTTTAGATTTGCCGCAGTTTAAATAATATTGCCCCATATTCCTGTTTTATTCCATTAATCTAATCTCAATTGGCAGGAAAGACGATTGCAGTCTCTGAACCTGTCAGTCCGTTATTACCTGTGTTTGTTATTTATGTCGTTTTTTGAACAGCTGCTTTGGGAAGAGGCTTTCATGTGTAGAGTTTCCCTAGTACTGTCACTTCAACGTTTTTAGTGCTGCTGCAGATATTTTGACAAAGCGTATCAACAGGCCAACTTTCAAGTGCCATCCAGTTCATCTTGCTGTCTCATCCAAATTTAGAGGAGCTACAGATATTCCTGTTTCACTGCAGGTTGGGGGGGGGGGGGGTCTGTCCTTGGATTATGGGTATGCAGAAAGTAGATTTTCCCATTCACAGGAGGAGGGTCTAGGCCCAAGACTTCCCCCTTCCCAACAACTGTTCCAGATACAAAGTAAGAGTCCTATTTTCTTTGCACCTCTTTTTTCCTAGCCCTGCGGACTACATCTCTTCCTGTGATTTAAGACACTGGTACCCTGCTCAGTTTTCTCAAAGCACTGACATAGTTCCTGGTGGAACAGCTAAAAGCTTTTTGGGCAGGATTTTAGACATTCTTTCTGCTTCCCTGGCTGGTTTGATGCACAGTATGTGGGATTTCAAATTGCATTTGAATGTGCCTTGCTCACCTACTGTCCTGGGGAAATAGGCACTCTATCTCCAGGGTTTGGTTTCCCCAGAAGGAGCCAGCTCCTAAGCATCCTTGTCTGTTATTGATTATTGCATATTTTGTTTCACTTTTGCATTTGCTTTGCATTTATCTTTGCGGTATACAGTCTTTAGCGTTGACATTGACTTTAACTCAATTCCCTGATGTCAACAATGGCTGCAATTGATTTTGAAAAAGCAATTAGCTTTGCTGTGGAAAAACTCCAGATATAATTTACATTAAACTACACTGAAACCTCTAAGCCAAACCACTGCAAAACCAAGTGTTTTAGCAGGATCAACCCTCCAGTTTTAAGTGTATGTTACTGCAAGGTGAAAGGTGCTTTCACAGAGCCATGAAGTAGAAAATGCAATACAGCAATTAGTTTTAGAGGTCTGATGTGTTGTTCTGGGAGTATGTAGATAGGTTCCTGTGTGATCCAGTCCTTCCATATGCATTGAAACGTCACCTCCCTATGGAGCCAAACATCACTTGGGCACTTTAAGAAGGGTAGGTGAATTTTAAACCATTTAGCTTTTCCCAACTTCACATTTGCAGGCATGTTTTGAGCCAGAAATGACAAAGTGCGCTAAGTGCTGCAACACAGTGTTATGATTTCTTTTTATGTTCTGTGTCCTAAATGTTCCAGTGTCCCTATGAAGCATAAACTGTCTTAGATTCTGTAGCTTTCCTGAATCCTCAACTTAATGAAAATATTGGCTGTTGCAAGTGATAAAATTTTTGGATGATGAGTCTCCAAATGTGGTAATCAACACAACATCATGGACACAGCAAGGACTATGTGAGCAAGTATTTCCATATGAGGTGCTCATAAAACTGGGGCTGTATCTGCCCAAATTCTCATGACAGAACCATCAGTTTCATCAGGCAGCTCAGCTCAAAAGCACAGATATATGATCAGATTTGTTTTGAATATGTATAAAGCTGATTTGTGTTTCAGCTCCTTGTTAACATAAGCAGGATTAATGTATGCAATTTTTTTTAGGAAGTCTCAGAGTTTGCAAGTTTCTTATTCCTGACCCTGTTTGGAGAAACTGAACCAAGTTTCCTCATTACTGCCTAGCTTCTTGAAGAAATGAAAGGTTTCATCCACTTTCCTTTCCAAGCCATAATTGTACCACAATCATGATTTGAAATATGATCCAATGTCATGATCACCTTCATGATAAGCTTCATGTCATGGTAAGATGAACAGTGAAAAAGCTTCTAACTCAATAGCTTTTTCTGACATTTTAATTATGTTTCAAAACTTCAAAATATCTTATCCAGTCACACAAAGATATTTTAATTTAGAAAGAAATTAGTTCTACAAGACAGGGTTTACCTGGGCAGCACAGTCTCTTTTAGAATAAGGCGTACTTTGTAAAAGTATGTTTTTGCACATAAAGAAACCACAGAACTGGTCCAAATGAATATGGAAAATACTTGTGGGAGAACTTGTCATTGCAATCTAAATCTTAGAACTTGCCTTAGCTTGCTTCTGAGTAAGATGTCTAGTGCAGTTTCAAAATAAAAACACAGAATATTCCACTCTTCCTTTGGAATACAAGTTTACAGCTTAGCAGCAGAATTAACAAAACAGAAGTGTCTTAAAGTCAGTATAGAAAGCACAGAAAACAAATTTTTGTAGGACATTTATCTTATAACTGATCAATTACTTGATCTTTTTTGTTAAAAAAAATAGGTATCTGCAATACTCTAGCACTTCTACTGAGTTTATGATGAAGCAATGTCCATTTATTTTAGAATGCCAGGATCGGTTTAACCTCAAGATGGTGCTAGATGGTAAGTTGGGTGTCACAACAACTCTTGTTTGTCATTTAAATTTTTGCAGAATGAAAAGGTATCAATAATGTGTAACTGGTTAATAACCAATACGGAAGGATAAAGGCTTCTTATTAAAGCGCATTATATATATAGATAGGTAGATAGATATGTTTAGTTAGCTGAGCAGAACATAGATTGAATTGAAAAGATACTGGTTATACCAATGTCTCAGAACACAATAATGCTTGGGAAGAATCAAGGCATATTTAAAAGTCACTGGGGCAATTGTGATAGGAGATGTACAATACGCCATGGGAAGACTTACATGGCTGTTAGAACCAGACAGTAGTCTGAGAGTAATGGAAGCATCATTCTTGCAAGTTAAAGTAAATGAAATGTATCAGATAAATGTTAATTATTTAGCATTCTTGAAGAACTTAAAGGGATACTAAACTCTTTCATTCAAAATAAATAATGTGTAGAAGTACTTTAATTATCATTCCCAGTGAAGCAGTTGTCCTGATGGAAGATGGTTATCCAGGGCTTGGCTGTAGTGCTTTAGCTATACCAGTACTGTAAAAGTGGTAAGATCTTGCTAGCATGAATACAGAGGGACTAATAGGATGTATTAGCATACCCACTCTTGCGTCGACAGGGAAATGAGCTGTACCAACATACCAGGACCATTACTCTGACAACTTTGTTAGCACAAGCAGGTGTGCAGATAGTGTTATCCAGCACAGAAAACTCAAACTGCCATCTGGAAGAGTTTCACAAGTAACGAACCTGCATGCTGCACGTGCCCCTGCGTTCGCTTCCCGGTCTGCAGAGCTTGGAGTGGGCTGAGCAGCAAGGCCATGGCTGCAACCCTGGGCACTGCCATGTCTAGCCCTCAGAGCTGCCCTCAGAGCTACCCTCCGGAGCTGGCAGGAAGATCTTGGTCTCTAGTATCAGTGAAAATTGGAGATGGTCACAAATAAATAGGCTATTAGAAATTCTTCCTTCCTGTGAGAGAGAGGTCATCACACACACAGGATAGATGAAATAAACACAACTTGTCTCCTACCTTTTTGATTAAAATATTCTCCAGTCTGTCCAAAAATTTAAAACATGGTGATACTCAAAGCTCATATTCAGGATTTTCCCTTTCAGATATGGCACCAGGTTTGATTTTCTTGTGCAGCTAACTGTGGCCAGATGACCAGAAAATTATTTTGCAGCTTCCTTCCTTCCTTCTCATGACCACGTTGTCACTATTTATGGCAAAAAATAGTGCCCAGTTCATAAAGTGCTTGTAACTCAAAGTATTGGTGATGGAAATGGACCTAGTCACTTTGAAAAAAATCCTTTCCCAACATGACGTCAGAGTCTGCTCGAAGATTGTAGTTCTTGTGCCCTTATCCTGCAGGTGGTGGGTATTAGAAAGCAGTTGCTCTCACTTTCTAACTCAGGTTTTTTATGTTTCCTTGTCTTTTGTCTTTTATAATGCTTGCTGTTTTGGCAACAATATTTAGTCTTATAGAAAAGCTTCAAAATGGGAACAATTTATGTGTCAAGTCAATTTATTTTGCACCAGAGAGGCCTTTCAAAAAGATGGTTGTTTAATGTATAACTTTATAAATGAATCAGCAAAATAATATGGGGACTTCTAGATCAGATGTACAGTGACAGCAGGCTTTCTATTTTATTTTCTTTTTAATTTGGAATTTTTTATTTTGACAGGCATTTGTCTTGATATCTTCCAATGATTTTATAATTGTTTAATGCAAGCAGTTACTAATGAGGAGGCTGAATCAGCCAAGACAATGTTACAGCAATCTGAAATATTCTGGCATTCAAAGGGGCTGCCCAATCTCCTGAAATCCTTGGAAATTTGCCACCATTCCTTTGTATTTAAAAAAGAAGATTTTGTTGTCCCTTTCACTTGTAAATCTGGAATGACATAAATGAACACACTGCTGCCTATACTGCACAAATACTTAGCTTCTTTAGCATTTAGTGAATGCATTTCTTGGAGAGAAAGAATCAGCCAAATGTAGTTGTTTTTAAAGCAGAGAAATAGAAACAAGACGATGTGTCCTACCCAAAGATTTGTATGAGGTACACATAAAAGTATAAATAGCCTAGGAGACAGTGTCCTCGTAAATGATGATCTTAAGGTTGTAGGGCTTTTCAAGAAGATATTTCTTGTCTAGACAGTTATAAAGAAACTGGAAGTTGATTTGAGGTTTTATTACAGGGAATGTAATTCTACATCACTCACATTCAGTATTTAAGCAGGGTAGATATTTTATGTATAATTTTAGAAAGTATTTCAGAAGAAAATATCACACTGGTCATCCCAGCTCTCTGAAAATCTACTTTAAAAATAATTTCAAAAGTAGAAAAAATGGCATTTTTAGAACAGTGGGGAAATCATCATACTATGACTTGTTTTCATTAGATTTAATTCCAAAGTGACATTCCAGCTGACAGAAGCAGGGAGCTAGTAATAACATTCATGCTTACATGGTTCAGGATTAATCAAGAGGAGAGCTAGGGTAGGAGTGTTTAGCTAAAAGTCATTTTAAGTCACAAGTACATACGGATAGATGATTAATTATGTTGTCCACTTTGGGCAATGACTGTGCAGGACAAATTGCATTTGAACTTAGCCACAAGAGAGTTTAAAAAGCAAAAGCACTGACTGGCAATTAAAAAAAAGGGTATTTTTTCTTCGCCTTATAACACCATGTGTTGTTACAGGGAAATGATTCCTTTTGGCTTCATAGAGGGATTTAGGATAGTGTTGTTTATAGATATTGTCCCTGACAAAGGCTCCTCCCAGTTCCAGTCTTGGAGGTGCATCTTGCTGAAACACGCGGGCTGAGTCTGCTGCTAGTTGCTGACCTCTGCCACGCAGAGATCAGAATCAGCATCTGGATCTCCATATGGAGGAAAAAACTTCCTGTATTAAAAAAAGGCTTTCCAGCAACTATTTTGGCAGGGACAATCATAAAGATGGTCTTCAAGCATCTTATTACACTGTAAATATATTCCCATCAGAAAGTTAAACTAATTAACTTCTCTCTTATGCATACCATGATGATATTTTTACATTTCCCAGAGCGCATAACCATTCAGAAAAGAAGGAAAATGTCACCTTCCCATAGACACTCCATGGCAGGCACTGGAGAACATACTTGAAGCAAAATGTTTCGTGTGCTCCAAGTTTCTTGTCAAAGCAGGGCAAAAACTCAGTGCCTCAGCTGACACCACTGGTTCAGCTTGATAGGTGTCTGTTCTTTCTCTAATGTTTTTCAATTTTGTTGTGCTCTTGATATCACTGTTGCCTATTCTTCCTGTGTTGTTTGATTTCCATTAAAAAAATGATTTAAAAATTGCCATGCAGCATTTCTGATGTCATCAGAGAATGTAGTACAATGATGTGATAGTAAAGGCCCTGGATCTCTTTAATCTTGAACTGAACCTACTAAGTTGCTTGCCTTCTTTTTTTTTTTAAGGTTTCATTTCTTCAATCTGTCTTTGGAAACAAGAAAAGCATCCTTTGGAACACCACGGATCTCAGCAATGAACCTTGGTCAAGCAAAGCAGTGAGTAATCAAGGACAAAATACACAACACCAGTGTGTGTATGCAAACTCACCCTCTGATGGCAACTTCTGTCATTTATTTATCAGTAGTATTCCTACTGTAAGGAAGTGCACTTTACGAGTATTGTTGTCAATGTATTGTGGAAAGCAATGGTAAAACAGAAGGACAAGGACCATTGTCTTCAGCTGCCTAGAATGTCTAAATGAGATATTTTTAGTCAATTGGAATCTAAAATGGCTTGTGTATTAGTCAAGGTCATTTTTTTGAACTTGTCTGATGCACACAATGAAGCTCCTGTATTAAATGCAATTCAGCATAATATCCCTAATTTAAGATGTAGACAATTATGACAGATTAACCAGAGATAATAGCTGTGAACCTGATTCTTTATTACCTGGATCAGTGATGTTGGAAGAATAAATGGAAGGCATAAATGAAATAATCTGTTGCCGCGCAGTTGAAGAACATGCTAAATCACTTGGCTAACCAAGAACAAAGATAATGTTTTTGAGCTGACAGAAAAAATCATGGTTAAGGTCACTGCAGATTTATTATGCCAAGGAGCATTATAATAAACTAGATTGTCTTTATAATATAATTAACTATAAGAAGCCTCAATCTTCAGCTGATTCTCTGTTGCTAGCACATGAATTTGTACTAAAATTCATTAGATGACAATGATGTCATCTGTTCAAATTGATGGAACTCTACTGTGTGAACTTAATGTTCATAATGGAACTGTATGAACTTAATGTTTTCAAAAGTGCAAGAGGGAGTGAAGATGTTCGCAGTACTTGCTTGTCTGGCTTTTAAGAAATTCCGGAGTTTTATAACTTTCTATTCCAAAGCCAGGATGAACATAGAGTTTGGGTTTTTTCTCCCAAAGCAAAATCTGTGATGGGAAAAGGTGTTCTGGATGATTTAAATATAATGTTCCACTTTCTATTTTAAAATGTCTGAAATATGAAGTGGATATTAACTGCAGTGAATTTTATTATATATTTCATGAAAAAATAGAAGCACATTCTGACAATATTTGAAACCATTATCATTTTTTTCTCATTTTAAAAATACACTTTAATCAAAAACCACATTTAAAAGAAGCTCCAGTTTCTGTGAAGGCACCATAGTCACTGAAAACATTTGGATGAAAACACTCTGCAAGCCCCATTGGAGACTGCATGGCCCCTTAAGCATTAGCTGCCTGTGGCACTCCCAGCTGCTTTTGGGACCCTGTGCCCAGGTTTATCCTGTGTAACTTCAGCAGTTTCCTTCATGTGCTTGACAAGGATGCTCTTTGCTGGTATGGCCAATGCAGAAGGGTAAGCAGCTCTGAGCAGGCAGCAACCCATGTGGTGATGCCTTTTCTTCCTGCTGATGAGGGCACCTGGGTATTTCGGCGTCTGGCACGGAGAGAGTAAGCACACCAGAGGTGTTTGGCTCAAGAGGCTGAGGCCTGTGGGCCTGAGCGAAAGACCTGTGGTTTATTCCCTGTTGGTGATGCTAGCGAGGACTGGGACAAGTCTTGGCCTCTAGAAACATTTTTGTGAAGCTTTAAAGGGTCTTCTCCTAGCCAGGTATCTCTCACTGCTTGGTTTAAGGTGGGGTCCCTGTTGCTCTTTCCAATGCAGCTCAAGCTGGTCAGCTAATTTGTGCTATAAAATTGTGTGTCATGAAACCAAAAGCCTTAGGTTCAGCTCCTCCTTTGGGGACTGCTGAGCAGTTATAGAAACAACACCAAGAAAAGGAGGTCATACCAAATCCTTATTTCCTGTCAAAAAACACTTTCAAAATTACAGGGTAATAATTCCAGGCAGATTGAGGAACTTCATGGATGTTTCGAGAATATATACTTTGCCCACAGATTTTGAAGGCAGTAAATTTGAGTGTGCCTGTGGTGGAGCATGCAAGTCTGTCAGTGCTCCTCGAGAGGATGCTGAGGCCCTTTCACACTCTGAGCTGCACAGGGTCTATTAAGAGGAGATCCTGCCATGTCCCTAGGAGTTAAATTCCCAGCCACGGTTTGAAGCTATTTAGGGTGTTACTAATAATGGCAACATCATTATCTGCAGCCAAACTCATTTACATTCTATATTTTGAAAGAAGGGAATTGGGATTAGTTAGGAGAGGACTGCTCTTCCTCCTAAGCAAAGAGATGAGCTTTGGGGTAATCAGGTGAGACCCAAGAGACATTATAATGTCTTGTTCTTATGTTTATTGATTCTCAGCCTACATGGATGACATGCAGTTACAGATATTTCTTTGAAATAAAGCTTGAGTGTTTTGATATAAGCTACACATGCATCTTGTTTAGATTTTAATAACAATTTAATAGCCATAGTTTTAAAATCTTCATATTAGAATTTGCATTAGTGTGTTTTTCTGCTGGATGCTGAAGTGCAGCCTGTTTGCTGTGTTTGGACAGGGCATTTTTCTCACTGCAAGGTGAATTCTTTAGCATGAGCTGTACTCCTCCTTTTGTGTGTGTGTGTGTGTGTGTGTGTGTGTGTGTGAGATTCTCTCATTTCTCTGCTAAATAGGGATAGGGAATCTGTTTTTCTCTGAATTCTCATAAGGCATAGATCAATTAAGAAGGTAAATGGTGAAATTAGAAGTATGACAACAATCTGGATAGTCAATCAATATAGTAACATGACTTTGCAGGCACAGAATCCACAGCTAGTCTGTATTTCTAGAACCAAGCCTGCAAATGTTTCCAAAACAGATGGCCTACTTTGAGTGGATGTTATTGAGCTCAGAGCAGACTGAGCGGGTACAATTTTATGTCCTGTATTATGCTCAAAGTCATACTAGGTGGTAGTAATGGTCCCCGAAAGACTTACAATAAGGCCCACAGAAAATTATTTCATTTTCTACTTGATAAAGTGAAAACCACCCTTTACTGTCCAGCTCTGCCTTTCTCACAGAAGTGAGTTTTGCTTCCTCCCCATCTATTGTTAAGAGAGATATCTGAAGTCAGTGGTTTCGTTTTTCTGCAGGAACACTGTTGCATGTGTTCTCTTCAAAGCACGAATCTGAGAACCAGCAGCCCTATTAAGGGCTTGTTCACACGCACTCCTCTCCTATCAGTAAAAATAAAGTACTCGCCTTGGGAAACATTATCTCAGCACCTGCAGCGGCCACTACTGCTTTATTTGCCTCTAATGCCCCAGAGTGCCAGAACGATTTCAAATGCCATCCAGTGTGAGCTAATATTGCCAAAGAGATTTCAAATACCAGCCAGTCCATGCTATTAACACCCGAGGAGTTTAAAATACCAGCACTACAGTAGCCTCATAAATTAGCAGCACATTACATTTTTTCATTACAGATGTGGCAATGTCATCCAAGAAAGTTAATGACTCAGGCACCAGGAAATGGTCTTCCAGGTAGCAAATGTTCAGCAGATCACAGTATTCCATTTATAGCACAGAAGATGATCTAAAATGTCACCATTGCTCTGGAGAAAACAAAGCACTGCATCCAAACATGCTGGAGGCTCTGTCAGTGAGAAAGGAGTTTCTCTTGCTAGCTCAGGTAGTTAACATTCATGCTCATCTATTACACTACACATACTGTCTTTAGCATCTCTGTGGCTCTATGTAATAATATATGGTAATTTTCTCATGATAGGTATTGGTAGTCAGCGCTAGAATAGTACTTTTTTTTTCCTGGATGCTTCAAGCCCCACTACAAATCTTAGTAATTTTTGCTGCCTCTCTTTGACATAGGTCTTATTTAATTATCTCAGGAAGACATGCACTGAGCTAAAGAGAGGGGACAGAGTTTGTCCAAGGTTACCTCAGTGATAAACAGATCCGGGTACCTTTGTTCTCAGTCTGCTGACCTCACTGTTACACAGGGAAGTGTCTTTTCCAACAAAATGGTTTTCGCACACCTCCCTATGGGAAACCTGTGATCCTAAGCATACTAAGGTGATATTATTTTATGTTGAGCTTTATACACTAGTCAAAGTTTCCTAAGTAATTTCTATGAGATTTCTATGATGTGAACCTAGAGTATGGGGATTGCCTAGCTATTTCACATAGGAGACTGGAATAACATGAGATAGTCTGCAACAAAGCAAGTGATATATATTGTCTTCAAAGGAAGTCCTTAGCCTGTTTTCTTGAGAAAGCTTGAGCTTTCTCTGGTACATTCACTAATTTGTATCTTCCTATGACCAAATTCAAGGTGAGTTCTAGACAGAGGTGGCATATATCTATATCATCTCCTTGAGGTAGTTAATTAAAGCTTTCCAGATGGTGAGGAAACATTACCCATTTTACCCTTCCTTTACTGAAGCATCTTCAGATTTACTAACAGTAGTCACCAATGTCACCTATTTTCACTACACTACACGTACATCTCTGGATGGGGCCCTAATAGGCTTTCCAGATGTCTTTGAAGAGGGGAAGAAAGGAAGAGAGGGGAGGCTGGTCCTGGCATGCTTGCGGCAGGGCTGTTGCTCCTGAAGTCCTCAGAGTTGTTCTCAATGGTTTGGTCCAGAAGCACTTGGGACTGAAAGTCCACCAGCAGAGCGGTTCATCCAACCTGCATAGGAATTGGGCTTGCAGAACCAGCTTACTTAAAGGCCAGGTTTCAATTTTTCCAGACAGGAAATACAATAGGTGCCCTGAAACATGGGCTGCCTGGGTAGAAACTATATGTCTGGCTCTAGGCACTTGGATTGCTACATTTCCCCAAAATGTTCCCAAAGCACCAAACGCAGAGTATTATCCAAACTGATTTCCCACCTTGTCCAACACTTTTTACAGCCTCTACTTCTCACATTGTTTTCAGTGCCCAGGAGCATTCAGAGCTTCACAACCTATCTGGATAGACTTTAAAGAAGGGGAAGACAAGAGGGGAATGCATTAGTCAGAGTTTAACAGCTTTTCCAGGAAAATGTCATGTCTTTGCAAGCTTGAAAGTTTTCCCTGGATACTGAGTCATTTCTGCACACAGAATTATTCTGGGCCATCCAGTCCATGATACTTCACTCTTCACACAGTTGCATAAGAAAAAGAAGTCATGTCTGGTTCATTCAACATTTCGTGGACAATTTGGGAAAGTATATGAGAATAGCCACAGGTCAGGATAGTTGAGAGTCAGGTTACATTATTACAACTTGCCAGAAACCAAGCCTGAAGGCAACATTCAGTATGGCAAGAATTGTTCTTGAGACTTTCCATCACAGTTTCCTGAATCTAATATAGATGCTGCTCTTGTTTGTATGGAACACGGAAGAGAAATTATTCTAGACAAGCTAAAATCAAAGACTTGGATTGTAAATAATCCTTTTTTTGTTACAGATTGAGAAGAACGGTTTAGTTATATGGATACTATTGCATCTGCAGAAGAAAAGCAGCCTGATCTCCAGCGCATGTAAAACTGATCGGATCTTTGTATTTTTAAACTAGGGTCACAGAGAGGAGAATCAGGGCTACTTTGTGTATAATTTAGCAGAAAGCAACTTTCTAAGACATAAAAACTAATTCTCAGAGTTCACAGTCTTGTCTGAGAACAGAAATGAAATTTCAGCCAAACCCTTTTACTTTTACCCATCGTTGACTGACCTTTTCTCTCAGAGCATCGCCCAGCTCTGAAGGAAGCCTCTGGATTTTTGACATTACAGACTCTCCTTGAAATCTGTCTTTTTTTTTTTTCTTCTGTTCTCACTGTCACTATGTGTTGTCCAGCCTTCAGTCAAGAGGATCATTTTTGTTCAGTACTAACATCTGATTCCTTCTACAACTAGCCAATTTTCTTCATTCTTTTCAGTCTGCAGAGCATCCCAGAGGCTGTAAGAGTTGTGTTACCATTCAGTGTCTCAGCTTTCAGCACAAGTATGCCTTGAACCCCAAAATATTCATGATCTTGCTGTCATGTGGGAGATGGTCATCATGTGGAGTGGTGAATACTACATATAGAAAAGTTTTTGAGAATTATTGGAAAACTGTTTTTGAAGTGTTATTTACTCTACTGTATTTTGCATATCAGTTCATAAAATAGTGGTTAGTGGAATACTCTTACCCTTTCACACATATTTTGAATCAGCAAAATATTTAAGTGAGGGTCCAAAGTGAAACCTTTGAAGCCCCTACTGCACGGAAGGTAAAGTAGCTCTACCCTTCCTTATGTGGTGTATGCGTTTTTGGTCTCACGGTGAGAAAACAGCTGTGTTCACATGCATAATAAAACTGACATTCATAGTCAAATGATTTCAGTCACATCCAGATTTCCCTTTATACCACAGTTGGAATGGGGCTGGTATCCTGCTTTATACAGACCTAAATCAATCAGGAGGCCTTTCTCAAAAGGGTGTTTGTATCCACTGAGTCCACTTGACATCATGGAAGTGTTATAAAGGAGCCTTTATGTGATGGAGAATCAAACCCTCCTATATTAGTGTAGAAAAACATAAAATATGGTAAGTAAATATCTCAAAAGAAATAAATGAGCATAAAGAGAAAACAAATAAAAAGAAAGAGACCTGAGGGAAGATTATTTGGCTTTCAGAATTGCCAAGGTATTAATCTAAGTTGCATTTTGGTTTCTGTCCAAAATGATCTGATAACCTCCTGAAGCACTCTCTCTGAAAAAAAGAGAGGCCGAGTTTGCCAGAATCCACTAGTATGCAGTTAAACACTTTTGAAGGCCTGCCTGGAGAGCAATAGCTTGCAGTTTATTTTGTTGTTTCAAGCAATTTTTACATCAAATGGAATAGCCTCCATTTACTATGACCCTTGGCTTGTAAATACTTTGGTACTTTTTTTTTTATAGTTGACTGTAGACCAGTTAAAGGTGAGCATTCATCATCTAAAGGACATTGGGCACATGTTGCCAGGGACATAATTAAAACAAGCTGATTATTGTTTCTTAAAAAAAGTTTATATTTATATTTCTTAAAAGCAGTTCCTCTGTCAAGTTCTATGAGCATTTTCAGAATAAAACAAATCCAAGAAGAAGGAAACTCAGTTCGGCAGGATTTCGAGAAGAATGTGCAACAGTTTGTGCAATGTCTTGGTCTGCATTTAGAGTTGCCGTTTCTAAATGGTCACTAGATGGCCATGACAGGCTTTCAGGCAGATCAGAGACAAAGAGTCTGATCCATCCAGAGAGTGGAAGGAGTGATTTATGGGAAAGTGGTAAAAGAGGAAAATAAGAGACATGATGTTTGGAAGCAAAGAGAATCCTTTTCATTAGAGGAATGGAAATTGGGAAAAGTGTTATCAGGTTTCTGATTTCCCTAGCTGTTTTAACCACTCTGATATAAAATATGACTCCTCCCTACAGTTTTGCTTCCTTAAGTCTAAGCTTATGTCGTAGCTGTAATAGCGGTGCTACTACTACAGCACTGAGTAAATAAGTGGTATGGTTAGAAGCTGAACAGTGCTAAGAGCAAACTTGATCAATCTGCAAATTTGGGAATACTAACAAATAATGGCAGAGCTGTGGTTTTGTTGCAAGCACTTTGCAAGCATCAGTGCACAGTTTGGCCATGAATGGAGCAAATCAAGTAGGAGAGAAAGCATTTCATTACCTGTTGGAAACTACAAGCTATATTTAAGCAGTGGAAATGATTTTACCTTGAATGAACATTGTTATTAGGTAGTGTTTGCCCAGGTCTAACTTTGTCAGATCCGAAGGTCTGGTAAAGTGATCTTCCACCCATCTGTTCCTCAAAATCTCTCTTTCTTTGGGGCAGGCAGAGGCCAGACAACTCCAGGATGTTGAAAGAAGAGGAGTGGGGCCTCTCTTCCATGCCTTTCCTTGCAGCCCTGCTTCCTCACCATTGATTTTCTTTCTAGTGATAGAGAAACACACTGGCCTTCACTTTACTTATGCATTTTAAAATAAAAGTGCACATTTCCTTTGTGATGGCTGAACAGTCTTCTGTTTATTAAAAGCTTGTTTCGCTGCCTTGAGAGTGTCTCCATTTGTGAGATAGCCTTTGCTATGTGGTGTATGATGATGATTGCTATAACAAATAAAAAGCATTGCTATTAAACTTCTGTTTTCCTTAAACCATTTGCAATGAAAGGTCAAAAAAAACTTTAATTCTGAGGTAAGGCATTTGCTAGTGGGTGGCTCAGTGTTTTGCCCTTATATATTGTGCTGTTTCCCTGACTAATCTACCTTTTCAGTGAACTGAAAACAAATTGATGGAAGTCACACCTGTCCTATGCCACATTTTCAGTCAAATGCACTTGGATGCAAATATTTTGGCAGACCATACAGGAGGGAGAATTGCAATATCTGTAAGAAATAATATCAAATGTCAGTTTGCTTCTATGAGGCTTCACATAGAATAGCTGCTTTTCATAATAACAACTAAAAGCCCTTGGTTCTGTCTAGTGTACTGTTGCAGAGATAAATAGCAGAGCCCCAGCCAAACTGTTTTGCATATGGGAAGCTGTTTCTTTTCAAAAGCTTAGGATTGCAGCTTGGGATCACACAGTCATTTCCAGCAGGCTGGCTCCCTTTTCAGTTGGGGGTAGTATTCCCATAGGACGTTGGGAAAATCCCTTCATTTCACTCTGTGGTGATGCCTGCACATGTTCATTTGCATCGCAGCCTCCTGGCTGTCCTTGTGAAGGCAAGATGAGCCCATCCTGCCCAGAACAGGGAGGTGTCCCAAACCGACTGCCAGCAACATTGGCTTTTCAGATAGGTAGTGCCCAGGTCTGAATTATGTCTAAGCAGCTGTTCCCACAAACTGGCTGCTCTCTTACTCAGCACAGTCAGGAAGAGCAAAGTCCCACTTTTTCTGGTACTCACCATTACCTTCCATTCCTGCACATCCTTCCAGATCATGGTCTTCAATCTCCTCAGTAAAATTTACCTGTTTAAATGCACAAGTCTATGCTGGCTCTGCACACAGCCACTGAGCAAAGTGGCATTTCAGTGGTGTGATCTCCACAGTCTCAGATCACATCCCACAGTGATATGAAGAAGACAAACCGGGTGGTGTCACAGTGTCATTTCTTTCAGGCACGGCTTGTTCGGGTTTTTCCCCAAGGACAGCAGACACTCTCTGAGGAAACCACCTGTACAGTTCTCTACCAGTGCACAAATACCAGCAGATTTGCTTTTGCCTGGTACCATTCCAGTTACTGTCACACAATCCCCAGTGAGGCTGTGCATGGGCAGAGAGCGCTCTTGCCTGTCCATGGGTACCATGTAGACCTACCCCAGGTGCTTTCCCTCTCTGCTTGATCTGCATCAGCTGTGGGAGAGTGTTTGCAGTGATTGACAGATAAAGGTTGTCAAAGTGTGATATGGCCACCTTCTCGCTGAGGAGGCTGACTTAAGGAATCTCATCGTTAATAGTAATAATTATGGTTTTATGAAAAATAGAGCTTGTCAAATGAACTTT
Organism: Dromaius novaehollandiae; assembly: GCF_036370855.1. Taxonomy (NCBI): domain Eukaryota; kingdom Metazoa; phylum Chordata; class Aves; order Casuariiformes; family Dromaiidae; genus Dromaius; species Dromaius novaehollandiae. Next base: position 14,248,394 of record NC_088111.1, on the reverse strand, counting down.
TTTTTTTGTAAAATAATGAATTTGGCTGACATGACAGAAAAGGTGACATCAGAAGGGGACTTGACTGGATTGCATATGTCTCAGGCTTAAAAAGGAGAAAGACACAAGATCAAGTATACAGTAAGAAGATTAAAACCTCTTCAGAAGTGTGTATTTTTCTATTGGGGCACTGCAGTTCAAGGGTGAATCAATTAAAGGCATTTCTTTCGTTCTTTTTTTTTTTTTTTTTTGCAGAATGTCTGACTGGTTGATCACAAGAGCCTGTGCCATCCTAACTTATGAGTGAGGGCAAAAATCAAGAATTACTAGCATTTGTAATTTTGTTGGCAATGTAAGAGCTAACATTTTGAAAGCTTCATTCCTGAGGGTGTTGAATGACTGAACGATTGTTGATAGAGTTGGGATTTTAGAGACACTCTTTTATGGATACTTTGTCTAGAAATATTTTTCCCTTCATACTAATAAAAATGTTTTTTGAGAAATGGAATAGATAATTAGTTTTTCTAGATGAAAGGATGTTTTTCTTATTTGAAGGAAAACTGTTACACAGACTCCCAACTGATCCATTGGCAGAGTGGCACAGCTTTATCAGTTTTAATGGGACTGTACTGATCACTATAAATCATATGACAACCCTAAGTGTAAGTATTTCTTGTGAATGTGAGGTGCATTTTGTGAAGAGATGTTGTTGTTCACAAATAAGGTATTCTGAACTATGTTCTCTCACATCAATTCGCTTGTTTACAACAGGCAGTAATTACATTTGTCCATGGAAGCATATGGATCAGAGCACAATTTCATGCAATTAAATTCTGTTTTTGAAACTCACTGAATTATAGGGCCTGATTTTGATGGATGAATTGATTTCTTTTACTTTAATCTTAGTATAAAACTGTATATATAATACAGTCATACTTGCAACTTTTTTGGGTTGTTCCTCGACTACTCTTTCAAAAGTACTCCTTCTGATAAGTTAAGATCTATTATCTGTAGTTGAGGTGAATGATTAGATTAGCTTCTGTTATGTGTGCAGATTGCCCTCTGCCTAACTTTTTTAGATCTATCACCTTTATAGTAAGTGACAATGGGGAAAAAAAATAGTGGGCTATAGAATTTGCAGAATTTCAACAAATGCTGTACGACTGGTTATAATCTCTTTAGAGGCTCAGTTTTGTATATTAGTGTTGTCATTTGCTGATTGGTGGCAACTCAGGACTTTGCAGTTTGGCATCTCATCATAGGAAATACCATACTCAGGATCTGGCTCACCCCTCCGTGTGTTGAACAATACACTTGGCCAGCTGTATTAAATTTTGATGCATCTGGCAGGAGAAGCTGATGGGAAGAGCCCTGTCTTCCTAGGACAACACATGTCCTACAAAGTAGCACATCTTCAGTGTGGCTGGGTTCAAAACAAAAGTCCCCCAAGATCTATAAGCACAACATCTTTCTCATTTTATTCGAACACTAGAAAGAAAATGTCAATCTTTGAAGAGTTTTGGCATGAAAAAGAGAAAGAATTTTGACAACACAGTTTGTATGCCACTGCCTTCATCCATGCTCTTCTTCAAATGATTTAAATAGATGCATTCAGCCACCGTCTCTGGTTCAGCACAGTGCACTTTAGCAAAATGAGGAATATTAAACCACCAGAAATGTGGTCAGGTCGATTGTGTCCTAAATTGTTTAATAGTATGGATAGAAACAGAGACCGAAGGAGGAAAAAGGTGGCTTTATGTTCAGATTGTGGCCATGCTCAGACAGTCACCCGCATGGGCCACAAAGACTCTTTGAGAACATGGGCATTGCTGCAGAAAATCAGACAAATGTATGTTTAGCCTGATGGTTTCTTGCTGATGATTACCAGCAGCCAATGCCTTCAAAAGTGAGAGCGAGCTCCCAGCTGTCAGATCCACACTCCTGCATGGTATTCAAACATTTTTGATGCATGAAGAGGGCAAAAGCATTTCGATAGCCTCAGGACTGCCACCCACTCACCATGCACCTAAGGGACCCTCCAGGCCTGTTAGAGCAGCAGGGAATGAGGGTGGTGGCTAACGCCCTGCCGCTCTTTTAGAAGCCATGAAAAGAGTGCAGATGTGTGTTTAATGACAGCAGGCCAACATTTGTAGTAAGTGTCAGAGACCATTTCACTCATTTCTCTGGCAAAACAGAGATGGCATTACCGATTTCCTCTATTTCAGCTTTTGCAGTCACTAAGTCAGTTTAGGGAAACACCATCTCCTTTCTGATCGTATTGGGATGCTGTTTTGTGCATGGCATTTGTGAGTAATCTTGCCTCAAGGACAGAGTTACATTCCCAAGAGGAAGGATGCATTGCCGTGTGAGTTATCACAAGTTTGGTGTGTTTTGCTTTGTTTATTGGTTCAGTTTGACTTTCTCACTCATCTTTTTCTCATTCAGCCTCAGGAGAGGTATGCTATTATATTCAAAGTGCAGATTTGCAGGGCAGCAGTTTGTCAGATAGTTAACCTGAGAGAAGCAGGCGCTGTGTTTGAGTCCGTAGCAAGACCGTGCTTCCCAACCGAGCAAAGCGTGGGACCCTGCTAGCTGGTGTGTTTACGCCACCAGCACTGCTGTCGTAACAGCTGCGCTTGCCACCAGCTCACGCTAATTGGGAACCGCAGCCAGCAGCTATCAAGCGTCACTGTAGATTGCGGGTTGTTGAATGCCGCATGTGAAACTGAATCCCCCCCAGAAACGCTGCGCCATCACCAGCGCTGCACTGAGCACGCAAACCTCGCGCTCCTGCAGGTCCGCTATGACGGCAGCATCGGCTATACCAGCATCAAACTCAGTTTCTCAGGCATTTTCCTTCCTGCTTTCCCTTCCTTAGCTGCAGTTACAATGCCAAGCTTTTGTCTTCTGAGGCTACTAACTTAGTGTTCATATTGAGTCTCTTCTTATTTTCTCCATTTTGTCAAGCGTCGAATCCCCAGTCTGTCTTTCAGACCCCTTAAATCTGCACTTATCTCGATTTTGTGCTTGTGAAATCTTAACCTGAATTTTGGCATCTCTTTCTGAAAACTGCAGCCTTTTTGGTCTCTCTATTTTTCATTCTTCTATCAGCCTGAAACCACAGCAGGAAAATCCTCTTCCCAACCTTGTATTCCAAATCTAATCCTTCTTGAACATCTGTCCTTTCATCAGCACTAATCTGAGGCCCACTGTAGTCTTCATCACTAAAATGGCATTTCATTTGTTATGACTCTCTTCTACCATCCCATCCTACCCATGTCTCCTCTCTTTTCAGGCCTGTCAAAATGCAGCACTCCATCACCTTAGTGGGCTTTTGGTCAATCCCTATAGCACTTCCTCCTGACTCCATGCAGTACCTTTTCCCCAGCCTGTTGTAAATGGCACATCTGTGTCTTGCCTCTCTTCTGCAATAAGAGGAGTGAGTGTATTGCTCTGTATTCGTTAAGCCTTGTGCACCTTTCTGAACTATGTAAGAGAATCTCATTTCTATTATTAATAAGATTGAATCTCCAACCCCCTTGGATAACCTCAATATAAATGCAACAGAAAATGCTCAATATATTTACTTTGCCAGGATGAGGAAATTAATATTTTATTTCTTTTATTAAATAAATAATGTTTCACTGGACTACTGTCCTTTGAGGTATAGAGATATTGCTATAATTACCGCCCCAGTCCTATTTCCTTCAAACCTCCCAAAGAATTAAAGGAGAACCACTGAAGTGCTTTTGGTATTTCTGATTAAACAAATGGCTGGAGGGATTATTTCAACCTTGGATGAATTTGTGCAGTTCACAATTAGTCCTGTTATGAGGGTGCTCCTTCTTCCCTCCCATTTGTTTGGGTAAGTGCACTTTTGGGTAATGCTTTTGTGGTAGCTGTGATATAAAGCCACAGGCTTAAAGATGAGTAGGGAGCCACTGTAATTCTCCAGCTGTTGTAGCTGCTTTCTCCATCTCTCTTTTTTTTTAACCTCTGTAATGGTTATTGCTGGCATCTTTATCAAATCAGGAGTGTCATTCCAGCAAGTTCTCCACATGTTCCTCTTCTGGCTACTCTGCCATGTTAATCTGCTTTCTTTAATGAAGGTGACTGGAAGCCATCTATCCACTCTGTGCAGCACTCCAGGGTCTTGCGAAACACATTAGGGGAGCATATTTCTTTAAATATTACCATAAATGCAAAATAGATGTAATACTTCACAAAGAATAGCCTTGAGTAAGTTCCTTTTATGAAAAGCTTTCTATTAGTGAAATCTTGCCACTTGCTAGCAGAACAGCAAAATGTTTTCTGGGGAAAATAGAACAGGATATATGGAGTTGTCAAGCACTATGAAATGAGTCATAACCGGATTTTCCTAGCTAACCAAAATTCAGAAATATCAGTGCTTTTGCAGAATTTTTTACTTGTAGAAACTATTGCTTTTTATTATATTTTTCTCAGTAAGTTTGAGTCAGAGCCTTTTGATGTCAGTGAGAAGAGCTGTAGTAATTGCAGTGAATACAGGATAAATCTTGGTAGAATAATACAACTATTCTTGTCTTGCAGTTAGGACGAAATTTTCCTGAAGCAGATGAAAACTGACCCCTGCAAAGTTTCTTGCGTTTTCTTCAGAAGAATTTAAGAAACCTATTTCCACAGACAAGGTGTTATGCTAATCTGCCCATGCTCTGATTTAGCACTGCAAAACCTGTAAGCGTGACTAGATTTGTCTAAAGGTTTCTGGCTCTACTTCTTTCTCTTTCTGACCACAACTGAGGCTGATATGCTCAAGAAAGACAAGCTGCAATGTGTTTCATTCAAATCTCTCAGCCTAACCAAAGTTGTAAGAGTGGAAACATGTTTAGGAAAAGCTATGCCAAGGAAAAAGAAAAAAGAAGACTTTGCTACCTATTCTGTGGCACAGTATGTAACCTTTTACTTCTATTACTCATTGTAAATCTGGTGGAGGTGTTCAGTACTGGCCTGATTAGAAAGTCAGTAGCATATTTTACGAGGAAAGAGGACATTGTACAGCTACTAAATAAATGTCCTGCCATCCTGAAGAGAACCAGGTTGTACTGCCAAAGAATTTACTTTAATATGGTTTTAACAGTATAGAAAGAATCACACAGCCTGGAACAAGCTTATGTAGACATTTTACATGAAGTCATGTTAGATGTTAAACCAAAATCATAATCACAGGAGCAGAAATCAAACTCAGGACCCTGCTGTTCCCTGTGAAGTCCCCAAAACCCTAGGGTTCCTCTCACCCTTCTGCACACTCTCAGTATCATGTTTTCTACATTTCTACAAGAAGAGAAAGCTTGAATCTACTCAGGCTCAGCAGGCACATAAACCTCTCTGTCCAACTTCCTGACCAAGTGCATTAGCTGCTAGACACCACAACCCTTTATTCCTGCTGCCGGTTTTAGGAGAACGTTCCCTACTGAGATTTTCAGTGATTCGTAGCATCCATTCAGGACTGTGCACCCAGGTACTTGGCTTGCGTGGGCAGGAGCACCTCCGTGGCCTTGCAGCTTGCTGCTGTGCTTCACGCTTCCTGCTGGCATCGCTGCATTCATCATGCGGGTTTTCACAGGCCGTCCTGAGCTCCCTGTCCCTCCTCAGGCACCAGAGCAGGAATGCACGTCTTTAACTCTGGGCTATGAATGTTGATGAGGTGGTGCCTAATTTGGAGGTTAGGTCTGCCTGCAAGGCTTCACGCTGGGTTGTAAAAGCATGAGGATTTAGCGTACAGCTGCCACTACTGCGCCTCTCAAGGAACTGAGCCCTGTGCTGTCCTTCTCCTTGGTTCAAAGCTGGGAAAAGTTGGGGACTTTTCCCACAAACTTGGATATTAGAGGTGGGAAGAAATGTGGACTGATGCAGACGGACTGATTAAAGGAAAGAAACCCATGGGGATAGTGTTAAGCATGTGATTAAATGTACTATTCTGTCCCATTTAAATCAAAGTTAATCGTAAGTTAAGAATTGTTGTGAGGGGCAGAACTAAGCATGCAGTTGAGTGTTTTCCTCAATTCGGACACTGACTATGTTTTTCTTCAGTTAAAAATGGACCTCTCTGAAAAAATCAAATGTTAGTTTTAGGTTATCCATAGAGTAATGTTCAGTGTGATCATATATACACATATGTGCTGAAACATTAAATGACATTAATTGACACATATTAAGATCAGCGGAAAAATTGGGAATATATTGCTAAATTCCACTTATACTGCAGTTGTATCTTGTTTATATTAAACCCCATGAACTTCCCATAGTAATAGCTAATAGTAATTATTAGTTGGTCTTATAACAGCTGTACAGTATTAAATAATTAGCTTGTAAATAAGGTATCTTAATTTTTACCAGAATAAGACATGATTATCATGAGTTTCGCTACTCATCTTCATTATTGTATGATCTAGTAACTGCTATAACTAACTTTGTGAAGTGTATGTATTACATCTTATCATACAAATAAATGAAAATTATGAAAGGGAGACTTAACACTGTTTCTTAGCCAGGAGTTTTATAGCATTTGTGAGAGATTCTTTATGACAGGTATAAAGACATGTTACTAAAATACTTTATGTTTTTGGAAACCTATCACAGTCTATAAATGTCTCTCAAAATAATGCTGAAAGCATTCTGATATTGCATCCCAAATATACAATTTTTTTCCCCTGTCTTGAAACAAACCACAGAAAATCTTTGGTTTGGACTGTCAGGAATAGCATTCACCCCTAAGGGGAGAAATCTGACTTCCATCTGTTTTGGGGTTATTTTTGTTTGTTTCTTTCTTGTGCTTCTAGTCTCCTAATTTTTTAACTAGCATTTTCCTTTGACGTGAACCTTATTTAACCTTCTTTCTGATTTCTGAGTGTTCAGGCAAAGAAGAGTACTTGCAAGAGGATTACTTACTTTAGAAATGGAAATTTACCCTCTCACTCTAATGACAGATATGCTAGCAACAATTGGATGTCTTTGTCCACATCACGTTATCCCCACCTAGCTATTAATTTACATTGCTGAATGAACAAGCGTGAACTTCTTGCCTTCCTTGGCAGTCCAGCAACACAGACTCTGCTGTGGGCCGCTGCCGCCTGCCATTCTTGCACATGGGGAGAGTCACTTGGGGTTTGTGGTGGTTTCTTTCATTCGTTCTACTCAAGTTAGCTTTATCTGCTGGTAATACATTGCAACTCAGGATCACAAGCAAACAGAGCTCCTGGAGGCAGTTGTTTTCTGGTAGTTCTATCCAACACCCTAAGCCACCTGCATGTTTTGCTGTTTATTTTCCTTCCATGGTTCCATTTTACGAAAGACTATTTTGCTTTCAGCCACAGGCATAGGTAAAATGTAAATTTTTCATTAATTCTCTATGGTTTTTTTGTCTAGTAGTAGAGCTCATACTGGCAACTGAAATGAGGAGTACTATATCTAAAGGCTCTGTTGATCTGAAACCAGTAATAAATATGCTGTTATTAACAAAAATGAGCAGTAATTTTGGGAACCCAACATAATAAATACCCAAGAGCCCAACCTCTAACTGTCACTGAGCACTCTTTAGGAAAACAAGACTTCTGAGGATAATTCATGTTAGGCAACCCAAAATCTAAATGCCTAAATCAGGTTTCTTAGCTTCAACATGCAGGGTGGGTCTAGCAGCCAGAAAAATTTGTGCAGCTGCAGTGCATTCTGCACAGCCAGTGCCTGCGACCAGGCCAACAAAGACCTCAAACTATTGATCACCTCTGATCCCAGATTTGTTCTCCAGATTGGATCTCATACTAGTATTAGTTCACTAGTTTCATTACTAAGATTTGGCAGGATTCCCAAGGGTGTACCTGGGGAACAGAGTTTGTACGCTATAAACAGGCCAGGTGAAACAGATCATCTTAGGGACCACAGCACTTACAGCTCAACACCTGGGAATTTTTGGCCTGAGTGTTCTTCACCTGTGGAAGGATGTGGAAAATGCCATATTTTACCTATCCTATATTTTTAATAGGATATATGATTTATATATATAATATATAAAAATATATATATCACATACACATATATATGTATATCCTATACCATGTATAGGATGCATGTTTTCTTGCCACTTTCATTTTTGAAAGACAAGAGAAGGGGAAGGGCTGGAACAATGGATGGTGGTGAAAGGAAGGTTGAAACAAAGAAGTGTGGAGAAATACAATTCTAATATGCAGTAACTAATTAGAACTAGGGAACAGGAAATTCAAGAAAGAGCCTTTATGAAAGGACAGTAAGTTTAAACATTCACAGTTTGCTCCAAAAGGGGACTCGGGAGCAACATCAGGTGAAACCAATAAAAATTAGCTCTTCAGTGGCTGGGAGGTCCAGAAGAGGCAGAGGTCAATCAGTGCCAGAGAGGCAAAATGAAAAGGGTTATCAGGCTTGTGTCTGGTTGATAGTTTAAGTGAAGTTAAAAAAAAGAAGCTATAGCATTTCTGATCTTTCTTTGATAATTGTGTGGTTCTTTTAAAAGAAATGAATGTCTAGATGGTCTTACTGTTGCTGAACAGCTTCCTGCTCTAAGGTAAGCTAATGAATTACTTTTTCTGGCTTTATTTTGTAACTTGCTTGGTTGCTCTTGGGAAGAGCAATTCCGACAGTGAGGCTTAACTGATGTTATAAATTTCTTCTTACTTCCATACAAATGTTAAAACTTTCTTATACAAAAATTGCAAGATTGGCTTTTCAGCAGTTTGAATTCAATTTTGAATAGGCAATACTTTGTTGAACATGTGACAGCATGTAAATATGCTTATGCTGGTGAAGGATGATTGAATCCTAGTATTGGAAGGTGTTATGTGAAAGATGCTTTAGGTTTCATTGTAAATGGGATAGGTACAAGCTGCTAGGTATCTGTAGGGTCTCTTCCATGGTGCCATTAGAAGGGTCACTTCAATAACTTTGCTATCTCTTTCTAGCTCCCTGTCTTCTGTTTTATGAGAAAATTCACTTGTGTTTTAGAAAAGAATATGCTGGGGGATTCCTCAGAAGTAATGAGGAAATGCATAGTGTGATAGTGCCTGCGTCTTTAAGTTCTGTCCCAGACTTGAAATCTCCAGATAGAAATGTCTGGTATTATGAAATGGTTTTGCTACAGAAACACTGAATGGCAGCTTTGTAGCTTTTCTTCTACGAATGAGATTGTGTGCTGGTCTCCCAAATTCATGAAAACACTTAGCTATATTTTAGAACTGAACACGTTCATATATATGTTTCCTTTCAAGTATCGTGGCATCTCTGAATTGGTTCTGAAGGAATTCAACCTGTGCTGTTGGGGACAAACTCCAAATCTCTCATGGTCTGTTGTAACCTGGGTCAAATTCACCTTCTAGGTGCACTGCCATGTCTCCCCTGTGTGTAGGAAAAGGATGATCTATTCTGGAGGTGTGTTCCTTTCCTGAGGAACTGTAAAACATCAAAAGCACTTTCCCAACAGAGCTTGCATTTCACTGTCCATTGATATATTGATGGAAAAAATATATTAAGTTCTCCTTACCTAAATCTGTCATGGAGCAATTCTTCTAAAGGAGTGCCAAGGATTTCTGAGCACTGATTTAGAGAAATATGTACTTTGGCATTTTGATGTGGGGATACAGCATACGTGAGGTGGAAAGTGAGCCTGGGACACCAGCTTTATTGTAGAATGATCATGAGGTTCATTGTCATAGCTATAAAAGCTCCATTGCTTCTCCTACCTAAAATAGTTTTTGCAACACTCTGTATTCAGGACTGAGTGAAATGAAAGAATTGCATGTACTGTCACAGCCAGACTGGGTTTTGTTGGGCAGATGGCAAACAATAGTCTTTGTTTTGCATGTGACACAAAACAATTCATAAGTGCCTACAGTAAGTATTGTAGACTTAAAACCTTTATTGTGTTGCTGTCTTCACTTTTCTTGCTGAGTTCTGTGCTGCTCTATGTTGCTGCAAAGGAATACAGATGCAAATGGCTACAAAACAGGACCTGAGGTTAAGAAAGGAAAATGCTTGCAAGCTTAGTCACAGGAATATAATACTGAACAGGGAGGAAGCTGGTGTGGAAGCAATCAGCTGGTGCGGCTTCATCAGCAGGTGTGGCAGGAGAGAAAAAAGGCCTGTGAAAGTCTTCAAAGAGCTTGGTAACAGTGTGACTTCAGTTCCTATGGCTTGGCCTCTCTGGTATTCTCACATACCTCTTCTTGTTCTCTGCAAAAATACAAACATATTCTGTTTAACTTACTACTCTATTAAGGTATAGGTTGGGTTTGTGCTAAAGATCATGCAGCAAAAGCAAGCGAAAGTAAATGTAAGGATTCCTTATATAAAATGTTTCTGTATGCAAGTTCCCCAGCTCTTGCCTCTCTGCAAGTTCCCATCCAATAGACACTATCCTGCCTTGTTCCCTCAAAGATCAGTCTCTCACTGTTAAAGAGCGAGCCTTCTTAAAGAAGGCATAAACAACATCCCTAAATTTTGTAGCAAGCAGATAGACTGACGCAAAAAGTCCTCTGTTACTGTACGATATCTTGCATTTCTGTTTTGCTACATCCCATCATGTTTCCAAAGCAGTACCTGCTGCTCTCAAACAACACATGCTGTCACCAGCTCTGTGATAGACCAGCTGGTATAGTCATGGCTGAGGAGGTTTCCTGGGCAGGGCAGCATGAGGAGGGAATACTCTGTATAAAGGCGAACAACTTGCAAACATACTCCTGACTATGGCTCATTGCATAAGTACCCTTTGGCCCTGTTGTCTCTGTAGCTACTAGTACCACTGCATGAGCTCTAGTGTTGAAGTGCTATTCTGTTTTAATATGTTATCTTCCCAATGCTGCTGTGAAGTTGGAAAACATTTTCCTCTCCCTTTATACAGAGAACTGAGCCTGTAAGCTGTGCACACAAAAAAAGAAGCTAAACCCAAAGTCTCCAAGTCCCAGTTACTGCTCTCAAATAAGTCGGAAGCAACTTTGCAGGTATGCGTGTTCCACATGATGTATGCCAGTTGCAAGCTATTTCTACTGTCATCGATACCTTCTCTTCCTAGACTCTGCTCAGTGCCACATTCTACGCAGCAGACCCATTGCCAGAACGTTGTATGGCAGTAAGCCACTATATTTTTGGATATCATCAGTGGGATAAGTCTCTGTTGCCTGAATTCCAAATAGGTTTTGTTGCTTTACTTCCCGTTTCATGGTGGCTAATGAGAAGGTGTTTGCCTGCAAGTTAGGTGCTGATACTATAGACAAAGTATGGCATGTACAGGAAGATGTAGGATTGTGGGTAATAGGTACCTCTGTATGTAAGCAGTATATTAGTATAATATAGCAGCAAAATGAAGTACAAAATACATCAGTTCTCTAAATTCTGGGTTAACTTCACCCAAGAGGGTGACAGGGTTAATGTGCTATTAATCATCATAACAGTAAAAGGAGCATTTTAACATTACAACATCTGTGTTCCTTTCATTCTAGAGTAGAGCAATACTAATATATAACTATATGTTGTCTGTGGAAGCACTGTATGCAAAGCAAAGATGCGTTGTAAGGTGATAATAGTGTTTGTAATGTCAAATGGAGTTTGAACTCTCAAAAAAAATTCAGGACTTTTAAGAAACTTGACTTTAACACTTCTCCCATACACATACATACCCAAATTTCTTTTCCGATTTATCTGTTTGATGGTTTCTTTAACAGGCTGTAGTGATGTAAAAAGTGTCTTATTAGAGATAAAAATATAAAGTCTGGGAGAAAAAATTGCTGTTAAGTCAAACAAATCAATGAGTAGCTTCAACTAGCAGATAAGGTTAAAGCTGCTATATGCTACTTCAAGTCATAGAATAAAGCTTAATAATCTGGTCTAAAAACAGCTTGTTTGTGTGTCCTGAATAATTGATTTTTGAGGGGAAAGAAGGTCATCTACTGCTCAGGACTCCCTCACTCATGTTTAGGGCCTGAATGCCCTATGGAGTCAGAATCTCATGGTATTGGCTCTCCTGGTTGTGGAGAGAACGGGAACTGAACGCAACTGGCCCAACCTCTGTTGTGGCCTCCAGCAGAGAGGGGTCTCTGCCCAGCATCTGCTACCAAACCAGGCAGAGGAGAGCAGGAGGGGACACTGCTGCTATTCCAACTGGGAAAGGGTCAATGCCAGGACTCCTGTCTGCATGAGAAATGAGAAACTCTAAGTGATTTTTTTTCTGTCCTTCCCCTCCTCTTCTGAGCCAGTCTAAGGCCCTATTCTTCGGCAAGTGAAGTGATTTGCAGCATATGGGAACAATGCAGTGTGCTGTGAGCAAAAAGACTTGTTCATGATACGGAGAGCCCAAAGGGTCATCATTATTTTACAGAAATCAGGAGGTTGGTTCCTTCTTCAGCACTTAGCCAGCATTTGATAGATACTCCCCAGTGGCTACGGCAGAGCAGGGCTGACCATCTCAGGGAGGGCAGTGGCACAAGCCCAGTGTGGTTTTTGACAGCTCTCTGGAGCTGCCACTAAGGGATGACAGGACTGGGTCCAAACTTACTCTAATGAGGCAAATACCTCTTAAACCGAATGAGATTAATATTAATTTCTGGTCATAGTATAGAAGTGCTATACTCTCAGCAAAATACCACACAAGGCTGATGCAAGACAAATCAGCCTAGGCCAGGATCATGTTTTAGTTTTAGGCATTATATAATGCTACTTCTCACAATCTTTCAGATTTAGAGCGAAGGGTAGAGTATGGGGAATTTTACTGATTCCTTAATAAATTTCATCCTGTTTAACTTCCCAGCCCAAGGGACTGGGAAACATGTTGTATCTACAACACTTTTTCAAGTGGGGAGGACTCTTGCAGAATTATATGAAGTCTTACTCCTTTAAAGAGTCTCAAATTTATCCCGTTCCTTTCAGCTAAGAATATGTCTCCATTCTGTTACTAAAATGGCTCCATTGCGTCATTTATCAACTCTGCAGTACATGAATCATTTATCACAGATTTCTGTGTGGTCTGAATTTCTGTTAGACACTGCACCTTGTACCCTACTTTTTCAATGCTGCTTAGAACTAGTTGTGCTATTTTGAAGTTATATCTTCCTCCTGTCACACTCTTATTCTTTCAGAAGTCCCTTTGAACAGCTTTCCAGAAGGAACCCTGCAGATGCCAGCCTTACTTCTTATGAATATCTCAAATATTGACAGTCTTGCCCCATATTTCACCTCCTATTGATGTTTCTACTAAACCAACAATGGATAAATTGATACATAATTCATCAGACCTAAAGGCGAGCAGGCAATAACAACTTGTACTTAAGATTCAAGCGAACTGCTTATTTAGTTCAATTTTTCTTGATAAATCTAATATTTCATTAGAAAGAGAACTAATTTAAACTGTGGACGCTTGGTATACAGTGTCCATTGTGGTCTGCAGGTGACGGTAACCCTGCTCTTTTACCTAGGGTCAGATAGCTGATTTGCACTAGAACCACTAAGGGATTACCCAAATATTTCCGTGATTTATCCTCCAAACCACACATCTATCCCCTGGCATGTGTTAGTTCTCACTCTTGCTGTCTTGCATCCAATACTACTCTTACTGGAGCCTCTGGCTGGGAAGTAGCTGAATCTAATTTCCATATCTGACCCACGTTGATGAAGTAGCTGGCAAACTTTGTGCAGGAAATGAGTACTCCAGACAAATGACTTTAAACAAACAAAAAACCCTGGTCCCTTCAGCCCAAAGCAACCCTCTGTCCAGAAACTCCATGATCCATCAAAATCTAAAATATTCAAGCTCATCATGCTGGTGGCTACCTCATATTCAACTGGTCATTAATATCTGTACTTGGTAACCTGACCACATTTGCTCATACAATAAAGGGTTTTTTGGTTTTTGAAGTAGTATCTGAAATTCTTCAGACACAAATATGAAGTCTTTAAATGGAATAGAAAAAGCAAGTCCTGAAAAGCATTTTTAGGAGTTTCTACCCCTTTTACTGTGGAAGACTTGACTTGCAGAAATATCCAGGCAGATGAGCAGGGTCTCTTGGAAAAGCAGAAGGTGCATTAAACGGATTAGTTAGGCATCTTTCGCACCTCTTCCTTGGCATGGTCTGTTGTGTTCCCATTCATCAGAGCAATCCAGCATGACACTATTGTTTTGCCTCTCACCATGTTACTGTATGCTGCCCTTTGCTGCTCTTTGTGGCACCAGGTTTATTTCTTCCCTGTCTCTCCTTGTTTGCTGTATGTAGAGTTCTTGCAGCCAGAATAGGGTTGAGATGTTACTGGACAAGCTATTACTACATGCACCCAGGATTCCTTTGAAATTGTTTCATTTGATCTGGCAGCCAGTTTAAGAGTTTCAAAACTGCAAAACTACCAGGATGTGTGCTTCTTATTTGTGGATGTGGTCATGGTGTTATTGCCTGATGTCATATGAAACTTTATCAGGCTAGTCAATGTTTAGAGAAGATAATAACAGCAGGAAGTGATAAAGGCATAAGTTCTTTTAAAATATGAATGAAGCAAAAAAAAGAAGAAGAAGAAAAAAAAGACTGTATCCTTAATTACATGATTATTCATTCCTGGCTTTATTTTTACTGCATTCAATGATCACAGCATACACAAGTGCTAAAGAAAAAATGCATCTTCTTCTCTTTGGGGGAGGCTCAATTATCTGACTGTCTCAACGTGGTGATGCATGTGTGTGCAATAGTGTTAGCGTGATGCTTAACATCTTACATTTTGTTAGTAATATGACTTCCATCAAAGAAGGAGATGAGGGGAGGAAGTGGAGGAATTACTGTAGAGATGATGCATTTATATTTGGAATCAGCACTGGCGTGCCATTATTGGGATGTCTGTGAGCAAACTCCAGGATTTAACATCCATCAAGCTGCCTAACAACACTAAGCCTCCATTTGTGAAATTTCTCAGAGGATAGGGACATAAATCTGAGTTATCTGCATAACAAGGATATTGAATTATGTTGCACAGGAGAGGCCATAAACATAGCTGTGCTGGAAAGCATATCTAAGAATAGAGCCCTGAAGTACAACTCATTGTATTAAAGTAACACTGGTTTTATTATAGCTTTAACTTTGAACAGAAACAGAAGGGGGAAAAAAAATTAGTGTTATCCCTTTGGGCTGACTGCTTAGGCCACATGCTTATGTGACATTCTGCAACTATCAGAAAGGGATAAAATAAAAACAGCCAGTTCTGTTGTCATGTGGAGAACAGTGTGTTCATCTAAGTGTCTGTTAGTTTAACAAGTGTTCACTAAAAACGTGTGACTCATTGAGGAGAAGGCAAACAAAGCTTTAGCGGACTATGTCTACTATTGAAATGCTTTGGTAGACTTAACTTTGATTAACAGTTCTGGCCTAAGCTTGTTGCCTAGGTTACCAAAAAAAGTATTCGGTCTATTAGAGCTGATTGTTTTTGGTTGTTAATCAGTAATTTTGGTAATTCTATAATTGTTGTCATTGTTAATCAGTAATTTCAGTAATTCTTCATCACACTTATGCAGTAATGCCATCTGGAAACTAATGGCATTTCACCAGAATAAAATGGGTCTGACAGAGCAGGGAATTGAGACTATTATCACTAGATCTTTCCCATTAAGTTGTATCACTGTTGAGTTGAATAAAATATTCATCTGTATTTAATATAAAATACCTTGATTCTATGTTTATACAGAAGCCTCACATTTTCAGTAATTAAATTGAGATGATCTTTCCATTTTACAAAATGTGTTGCTTTGGAAAGACCACTATCAATAGAATTAAGTCTTCTTTTAAGCCATCAGTGGGATATTTCAAGTCATTCTGCCTTCAGGACCCTTTAGGATTTTTGTTCAAAAACTCAGAGTAGGCTAGAACAAGCTATAATGTGAAACGGGACTAGGTTGCAGCTTATGCTACAAAAATTTTGATGAAGTATTTGCTCAAATCAGCTACACATCCAGGGCACCAGTGTTTTATTTTTATTTATAACTTAGGATGCATTACATCATGTCTGAATTTCATATAACAGAAGTGAAGAGGATTGAATGGAATGGAAAGGGGCACAGTCATATACTATAATGTGTCTACTGGCTGGTGATGTTAGAAGATCCATAAATTTTTCTTGCTGAAAACAAAGCCTAATGGAGAGCTTGAGCCCCTGTGATCCCGGCTCTGTCATCCAGACCGACTGCAGGAACGTTATTTGGCTCCCTGGTTCTAAGTCTATTAAAACCCAGAGCAATTAACCCTGTGGGTTTCTGGGACACCATCAATTTTGGAGCGTTTTAAGTTAGATGCTTATGGTGTCTTATTAGGTTTTTAACTGAGTCAAGCTGAGCCCTCCAAACCCTGCAACTCTGCAGGGAAATAAGAGCTCCCCTCAAAAGCGTGCCCGCCTCTCCCCTCACCACCTTATCATCTAGAGAGACCAGTACAAAATGAATCCACTCCCTGTTTGTACTAAACAGGCAGGGAGCAGTGTGAAAACCAGTGAATTTCTTGCATTAGAAACAGGAATTAACACTTATAAATGGAAAGGGAGAAAGCTTGATCAGTTGACACGCTCTCTTTTCATGCTAAAAGAACAAAGGAGCTCAACAATCTGTAATAGTTTTATTCTATAAATAACCTTAATCCTTCCTAATGACTTTATGAGGTGGTCAAGTCAGAGTGTGCACCTAAATGGCCTTACTCGGGGGCTATGGGAGTATTGCAGCAAAATGAAGCATTTGTCTCAAATTCCTGAGGTTGCCTGGCGTGGACAACTCTTCTCCCTATTCTCATCCTTCCCCCTTTCATTTCCTCTTCCACTTCTGGATTTCTGTGCTGGGAGAGTCTGGGACTGAAGATAGAAAGAAATGCATGGGGAAACAACTGGAGTCATTTTTAATAACTGTATGATGTGTGGAGTTGGAGGAATTACAGGATCGAGTTAGCACGCTGGGAAATGCTTTTCTATTTTGGTAATAACGTAGCTGTGACTTGGAGGGATCATCTTTTCAATGTGCTAAGAAATGTTGACATGTGGCCAGGTCAGCACAAGTAGGTGTATTCAGTACATTAATGGAAATAAACATCTTCATTGCCAAGCAAGGAAGGATTTTTTTTGAAGAAGAAGAAGAAGCTTAGTCATCAGTTGTCCTACAAAGCAGTTTTTACTGACAAATAAGTCAACTACATGAGTATGTGGGTTTTTCAAGCGCTAAAGAGCCAAGTGTATTAATAATCCTTCTAAGTACAGTGATTGTGGAATAGAGGCTCTTTTTTTTTTTTTTTTTTAATGCACTTTATTTTACAAATAAAGAGCAGTGGGACTTGCAGAAGAGATCTTTATAGATTTATTCTCAAAAAAATCTCTGAATCAACCCTGGAGGAGTTTTTTTTAAAAAAAGAAAACAAAACAAACAAAAAACAAAATCTTACAAATTTGGGAGAGTCTAAAAAGCAGTAAAGCTGCCAACCCAGAACTGCAGTTTAATGGCACAGGCACTACTGAGCCTTGCAAGCTGAGCTTTATAGGAGATTGTGCCATA
Source organism: Dromaius novaehollandiae (assembly GCF_036370855.1). Lineage (NCBI taxonomy): Eukaryota > Metazoa > Chordata > Aves > Casuariiformes > Dromaiidae > Dromaius > Dromaius novaehollandiae. The sequence goes on along the minus strand of NC_088111.1, from coordinate 14,230,864 downwards.
AAACCAGACCATCAGCTCTGTGCATGCAAACTTCATCTCTTTACTGTTCTCCCTTCATAAAGTTTTATTTTGAAAATGTACTGAAAAAAAAACTGTTATGATGTTTGTGTTTATGGGTCCTTAGTTTGCTGCATGTTAGGCAGATGTACTCAGCTGTTTGCTAGGAAGGTTTCACTTGCAAAATGTGGGCTTTGATTTTTTTTTTTTTTTTTTGCAGCGATTTTATTTACTTAAGTTTTATTCTCTTAAGCTAGTTACTGATTTTTGAGTTTAAGGCAATTTTCCAGGTTTAACCTCTAATTATCACCTTCTAAAATGAGAAAGATGGCCCCTCTATCAGGTAGAACTACTTAAAGCACATATAGGGAAAAGCTGCTTTTCATTCTCTTCATTGATCTTTCTCTGTTGCTTGGCCAGAGTCCAGACTAGTAGCCTCCCGACAAGTCTTGGCTGACAAAGCGTAACATCGTTCAATAAAGGAATAGTTGTCGTTGTCAGCAAAAGTAGAACAGGCTATGTATACTAGTAAAAAAGAGAAAGTGAGGAGTAAACAAAAAAGAAGTACTTGGATTCTTTGACATTTTTATCACACTTCAAATTTTTTGTACCATGGGGTAACATATTCATGTGTACACCATTGTATCATTTTTTGCTTCAGATCAGGCTGAGTAAAAACACTCTGATACCTTGACATAATGAGAGGATGTGAACATAGAAGCATTTGGGGGGGAAGGAGCGGAGCTGAAAAGGAAGAACTAAACACTGCCTTGGTTTGAGCTTGACCTGGTATATGTATTTGTTTACATGTAAGTAGACTTATTCTGAAGAAAGAAACCTCTGCTTCCTTGGCCCTCACTGTTGTCTATTACGATATGTGAAGCAGGGATTGTGTCTTTCATGATGTTTTTTTAAATAAAACTGCTTACTTTAGTGGGGGAAAATCAAATGGCTTCTTGGAGACCAATCGACAGCTTGGAGGCAGAAGCACAAAGGGAGCCTCTGGCTCCTGGCTCCAGCCCCGTGCTCCTTCCTCGTAGTGGCGCAGGATGGTCAAAACCGGAGGTGGCACCTCTGTGCCTGCTTTGCAAGGTCGGTGATCTGTGCTCTTGCCAATGCCATGCTGAGGGCTGCAGTGGTCCTTTCAAACACACAACATCCAAAACAATCATTTCCTGGTGTCTGTAGTATTTAGTAATACAAGCGAAGAACACTGTTATAAGACAGAAGTAGCAAATGTGTTAGAGCACACTGGAAAGAGGCTGCTGTTATAGGAAATAAACTGGTTAAAAGTGAGTGCAAAAGGCAACACTTAACAGGTGAATTTGTAAGAAAGCAAGATTTAAGCATGAGTGTGTTAACCATGCTGAATTATGACACATCACAATCAGTCTAATAAGTTTTAAATAAGATAAAAGAGAAAAAAATCTTTGAAGTGCAGCTATTATTTAAAGTACTTTTAAAGTGATCAAATTACGATGCATCAAAGAAAGCAGTAAAAGGAGTATGGTGAAAGAAGAAAGTTATACTTCAAATGTACTTCTAGATTATTCAGTTTAATGATTCATGCTATATTATGCTGTGCTTGAAGCAGGGTTAGAGGAACAGGGTTAGAGGTCAAATGGACCAATGGAAAGAAATAAAGCATGAAATGCATGCTCTTGTGTAGACAGGCAACTTGAATGAGCAAATTTACCATTGCTCACATTCAATCTTTATGGAATGTCTTTTCTGGCTGGTTAAACCAATATCACTCAACTGAAATCAGTATAGTTCTGATTTATACCTGTTTAGCATCTACCTCCAATAAGTCTCAATAAAATTTCTTTTCAATGTTCTAATAACAAACTCCAAAGTAGAAGTGTCCAATTTCTCTGTTGAGATTAACCTATGTGTATTGAATTGTTATAGTAATGGTCAGTTTTAGAGGTAATGTGCCTCTGTGTGTGCGTATATACATATATAAATATATGTATATAAAAAGAGATGGTAGGAAGCAGAGTGGCGTAGACCATATTGTGGAAAAGTAAGAAAATGGTTGTGAATAAGTTTAGTGGTATGTTGCTGGAACCATGTAGTTGCAGGAGTGATGGAATTGTTTTAAGCTGTTTGGGTGCTACCTTGTACACTAAGGAACTGTGAAAATATGATTTAGGAAAGAGGCTTTTTATGCTTACACATAGAAGAATGCAAGCTAAACTACATGCTTAGAAAACAAATTATCAAGTTTGAGTTGCAGTGTCTTTCTTTTGTCTTGTAGGCATATGTGAAAGAGATTGTGCTTTTCTTTCATATCTTTGCAGAGATTCATGAGAGAAGAGGAAAAGCAGCTGTTCAGTTCACTGACAACTTCCACAAATTAACAAGAATCAGTGAACAAATACTGCATGTGACTTTGAAAGTCTCAAATAATACTTGTCTGTGCACATAAGGGATTTTCATCTTTGTGCGCAGACATCAACTCTGTGTAACAACTTTCTTAAATGGAAAAATTATGTAAATTTACATTCCTCCTCCAGTCCTTTACTACTTTTGGTGATTCTAACATGAACATGGCTATTCTGGGGAAGACTGAGCATCTATATCCTTATAAGATCTTAGCAGATTTGGATTTAAGCCTAGGCTTAAAACACTTAAGGAATGCCAATAGCTGGTTGCCTAGCAAAGGTATCATAGGCTTTATTGTATTGTCAGATCTCAGAAGAGTATGGTAAGTTTTCTGGCTGAGGTCATGCAGACCTTTAAAGTGGTTCTGGTATGCTGTCACGATACCTGTGCCTCATTTGTCTAGGAAACCCTTTCTTTCAAGATTTTTGAAGAAAAGCGTAAGAAAAATCTTCCCTTAGTAGTGTTTCTCTGAAACCTCAGAGGCCCATACCCAGAAGGTCATTATCTGCGTAGCCCATAATGATTAGGGACTTTAACGCCGATGGTCCTCTAGCATTTCTGCCTGCTTGACTGATGGATCCATGTCTGAATTCCAGCAGGGTTTCTAGTTTCCATTCTTTGAGGAGTGAGTTTTTCTGTGGTCTTAAACTGGATGAGCTGTGCGCTGCCAGATGCCCTGGGGGCACCACCCCGACACGGATTAAGAGTGGATATGGCTCCATTTCTCTCAAATGAGAGCAAGCACTGGTGGTGCCTCCCTCCATGGACATGCCTCTTGAAGGTCTAGCTGTGAAGTGCATGTTTGCGTATTCCAGTGTACAGAGGGCATTGGTGGCTGCTAAAAGTTTGGTAAAGGGCAGGTCTCTAGGCTTCCTTTCAAAGAGGTTCTCGGGAAGTGCAGAGATATGAGTAACCAGAGCTCCCTCCTCTCGTTGCTGTCCTGCAGTTGTCTCATCCTCAGATGAGATCAGCCTCCTCTTGTGCTAGGCCATGTACATGTTGCTCCTAGTAAGGAGGAAATTTCTTTTTTTCTTTTTTGGAACAGGAAAAAGTGGAAGGGGAAGTGCAAGTGTAGATAGGCACTGATTTTATCAAATCAATTCACTGGAAGGGGAGAAAAGTTTGTTCTTGAAGCTTCAGATGAAGGACTTCTCCATTTTGAGATTGCTGCATGATAGCAGAACACTTATGCCTATGATTTTTGCAATTTAGGATCTAATAGTACTGTTTGGGTGTTTTTTTGCCACACGCTGGTGCTAACGTTCACCATGCTCAGCTCCTAGATATCCCCACTCAGTTCTCATTCTGTATGTCAGATTTTTTTCTTCCATCAAGGAATATTGTAAAGCAGACAAGAGAGCTGCTTATAAATGTAACTAAATCAGATTAAATCTTTCAATTTTAAAACATTCTTTCCCAACAGGCATTTGGTTTCAGTGGTAGGGCTATTCGGGTTTTCTTTGCTTGTCTTTTTTTCTTCTTTCTTTCTTTTTTTTTCCCCTCCTCCCTTCGTTCCATAGGAGAGAAAGTGCTAAATTACAGACAGGTTGCAGTTGTAGCTGATGTAGTTGAGTGCTGTATCTTGAAGAGATTCACTGGAGTGATGCGTTCACAGGCTTGCTCTACAGTATATGGGATGGAATCTTGTTCTGATAGTATTTGGTTTGTGGTTTTTTTTTTTTTTTAAGCCTTCTAGATGCAGTGGGTTCTGGTGCATTCCAGTTGTATTCAAGTATGTTTAGCATCTTGTCAAGTGATTTAATAACAGTCTAATCTCAGAACCAGAGTTTTAATGGATATTAAAAATAAGAGTGTAAGTGACCTAATGAAGGAGGAGAAAAAATACTGGAACTTTCCTCTTGTATATTTTGGATCACTGCTGGGCAATAGCTTTTGTTAGTTCCTATGCCACCATGGAAGTCAAACACAGGTGAATAGATGAGAAGTGCTGAGAAATAAATGTCTGTTTGACTCCTTGTCAAATGGAGACTAACCAAAATTGTAAGCAGTTTCTTCCTCAGTCGAGAGCAAATAGATCCCCATTTCTAAGAGTGTTGTGGGCTCTAAATACTGCATCTCCAGCAGTGTTTTGTTGATTTCTGTGCTAATGGAAATTAGCACACGTGTCTTGCATTTCACTACTGTCACATCATAGCAGAACTGGGCAAAACCTGCACGATGGTATCATTAAGCACTGCTTTTCAAAGTAGGAGTATGTAAGCTTAGCACTTTTTCTTACTCTGTCTACTTGATGAGATATAATCTGACTGAGAGCTGCCCCTTGTGCCAGAGAGCCGTGCCCACAGGTGTGCTAGAGGGAGAGGGGAGCTGTTTTGTGGGAAGGAGCTCCACAGTGTGTCCTCTGCAATGGCTTGGATCTCCCTTGCCAGGGCAGATCTCTCTGCTGGGGAAGGCCGGCTGCTTTCCTGATGGCCAGTCCCCAACCAGGCTATTTTGAGAGCTTGTAGTTCCACTTCAGGACCAGGGGCTGCTTTCCTCTGTCTATCCCCATCTCGCATGGAGGAGTCTTACTTGCTAGCCAATGCTTGTAACCTCGTAAGTGGTCACACTCTCGAGTCTGCTGATTAGCCTCTCTCCAGAAAAACTTGATTATCTGCGTAACTTTAAGCACTTCCTAAAGTCCTATTAAAGCACTTGGACCTTAAAACACAAATTAAAGTGCTGTGTTGAAGAGAGTGACACAAGAGCATTGTCAGCTGCTCTGCTGAATCAGGGCTGTGGTCTTACTGCTATGAGATGTGAAAAAAATTGTGTGTGCTAGGCATGCTAACAGGATTTGCGTAGCTATTTTATGTTTCAGCTTAACTGTTTTCCTAAACCAGCCTTATTCATTAAAACCAAATGATGCTCCACTAATAAAACCTGATCCTTGCTTACATAAATCTACTCTGACACAACCTTTAATAAATTGGAAGGAGAAAGTGCCAAAAGAACTCAGTTGTGTACATCTCTGGTATATGATACTGATACACTTTGACACCTGCACATTTTAGTTTGCATCAAAGGTCACTTTAAAGCTGAGAGGGAAAAGGATTTTAGAATGAAGTCAGCAAATTTACTTTAGTCTTTTACAATAAAAGTGCCACTTAATTTAAGAAATCCTTTAAAAAAAAAAAAAAAGCCCACAAAGTTGTGTTGTATGCTTCAGACTTGTGTCTGAAAGTACCAGAAAATGCTGCTTTGGGGTAAGGTTGATCTAAAGAGGTAAGCATGTGGGGTTTGCTGTACCCAGTCTGACCTCAAGCTCATTATTCCAGCTGTGGTGTTAGTCAATGGCAGGTGATTTAAAGTACCCTATAATAGCTAGAGTTGGGGGGGATGCTGTCTCTGCACTGTGTGCTATAATGATGGGAAGTCTGTCTAAAGCACAAAATGCACAACAGTATGTTATGGCAGAGGCTAAGTGTCCTACACATCAGAAACATTATTTCATTAGTAAGTGTTATGATACTAAGAACAAGTGAGTTCATAGGATACTTGCTTGGATTTACTTTAATAAAAGATGGAACAAAAAGCTGACTGGCATCATGGCCATGGCACTATGAGCTTGTTTTTTAGCAGAACTGAAAATCAATTAAGGAAATCTAAAAGCTTTTATCTGAACCCACAGAAACCTACTTCACTTAAAACATCTGTTTGTTAACAGTCAAGTGAGATTAATGTGCACTAAAAGTCTTGTAGGAGAATACCCTTAACTGAGGAGGTTTAAAATTTGATCGAAACTGAATAGAAAAGCAGTGTTTCATGTTGCTGAAGCACACTTGCTCTTTAAAAAAAAAAAAAAAAAAAAAAAACCCACCACCAACAAAAAAATCCCCCAAAACTCATTTGAATGTACTGTGAATTGATTAACTGACCATCATGTGAATTGGGATCCTGGCTCTTTACACCTCTTTATCCTGTTCTTAAGTATAAAGACATGCTGAAGTCAGAGGACGATACAGTGTACTGTGTGCAAAGCTGTCCAAGAATTGGCATCTTTTCCAAAGATGTAGAGAATGTCAAAAACAAAAATCCAAAAAATGCATTTAGATTATTCTGTAAATGGCTGTTGATCTTCATTGACAAGGCTTTGGGAGATAATGCTGCCGAATGTATTAGGGCTGACTACATTCCCCTCCCACCCCAGTTAAGGAAGAAGTAGTTGAATTTCAAGGGATTTAAAAAAAAGTGTAAATTCCTGACCTAGGTCCTCTTTTCCTTTATTAATCTTTTTGGAAATAAACTGGAAAAATGGTATTCTAAGTGTATATGAAACTATATATTTAATGATAATCTAGAGATTTTACAGACAAGGATAAAAACTCTTAATTGTATTTGCTTCATAATTTTAATGCGATTACACCCATTAACAAGTAAAGAAAAAGGCCTGACCCTGTGAAAGTCTCCATAAATCTTGGCATCACCCAGCTTAAGCAGAAAAGTGCTCTGTGGTGGGCATGGGACCTGTGTTCCAGGCTTTGTTAATCTCTGTTTAAACATGGGAAATCATGGACAGATTTATATATGTTACCACTTAAAACCTCCAGAATTCCTCTTTCTTCCTCATCCCTAATGGTTTATCAGAAGGGCTACATATAATTGAGAAACATGATTTTCCTTAAGCAAAGTAAATATGCGATGTTCAGAACAGAGACTGGGTTTAATTCTTCTCATTGGTAGCACAGCGAGATATCAAGGGCATGTTCATCTTGTCAGTTCCCTGTGTGCTTATCTCAGCAAAGTGATAAGCAAACTCTCCTGTGCAGTGAACTATTTTGCTGTTGCTTCTCAGATTTCATCTCTAGTCCCAAAGTATTTAACTCCAGATTTTTGTAGTCTCTGTTACATACATCTTAAAACAGGGAGAAAATCAGCTTTTCTCTACCAGAGCCCCCATAGACCGGACTGCTTCACGTTTGCATGCATCCTGACCTGATGGAGTCAGCAACTCCCTCAGCTTACTGACAAAAAGCTTTCAGGATGGGCTTTTGCCATTCACCTTTGTTTCTCCAACAAACCCCATTAGGTTGTTGACCTTAGACTGTGCCTCGAGGCTCATCTGTTCTTAATGGGCTATTAGGGTTTGAAGTCTGTTAGGAATGAGTCACTTTTTTTTTTAACCGAGTAGCTTAAGTAGTATGTCTATCTGAAACGGTCTGGATCACCCTTGCTATTTGTTTCTGCGTTTATATTCTTCTGGCCTTATTTCTCCTGAGTGGAAATGTAAGTAGGGTCAAGCTAGCAGGAATGTTGCCAGACGTTCTGTAGAGCTAGGAATTCAACGCTGAACTTTTCTTTTCTTCCCCCCCCCCCCCCCCCCCGAATTTATGAAGAGCTGATGCTGCTGTTCTTGGAATAGGAGGCTAATGTAAAAGTAAAATGTAAAGGTGATAATATTTCAAAACTTTAATGTATGGTACACAGCTTCTAAAAGGGTATACTGGACATAATTGGGGGGAATGTAGTTCTCTAGCTAATTTTCTGTATCCTGGATGTCCTGAGTATCCTGTCTATTGCAAATCTTTCTGTCCCTTAAGACTTCATACTATAAGCCTCCATGTTGAAAAAAACAGGATTATTTTTTCCTGTTCAGACAGATAAGCTGTATGAGATCAAGATTTGTGCCTTTTGGGTTTAGATTAGATAAAAGTTGAAAAATGCAATAGTCCTGATGCTTTTTCGACAAGTCTGCTCAAATGCACACCAGTGGTGGTGAAGTACACAGACTATTTGATTGCCTCCTGTTACACAGTAGTAGCATCTGTGTTGACACAGTGATGATCTTGAAGACATAACAGACATAGGAAAGGAATTTTTCTTTATACTGTTGTGAAATAGATGACAGCAGTATGTCCCTATAGCCCTTTGGATTTGCCAGACTTTTATTCATTGGGTATGATCTCACATTTGTATGAGACAATTCCTTCTTTCTTACACCTTCTAACTGACTAGTATTTCGCAGCAGAACTGCACAAAAACAATGATCTCAAAACTAAACTGATTGTATCTGAAGCCCGATAAAATACAGCATAGAAAATGGCTGCCTATTAATTTACCTTTCAAAGTTACTTATTTGCAATTATAAAATATGACCAAAGTATCTTGCAACAGTTCTGACCTGAATGAAAGGAAAAGAGTGCATGTGCTATACCTACTGCCAGGCTGCTGCAGAAGGATGCAAATGCAGCAAAATGTGCTACTTTAAAGTCTCACTTAGTGCACAACATGCCCAGAGTCCTTCCTAGCCATACTCTTCTAGATGAATTATGTGGAAAGCAGAACCTTGGAAATCAATTGCATGATAGGCCTCAGTTGTGAGAAATTATCAAATAATTTTAATCTGGAACTGTTCATGCTCACTATGGTAGTTTAAAGACTTCTTCCATTTTGCATAGCTGTTGATGTCGACGGGCATTTTAGCTTTTGGGACAGGACCCATCCTATTCTTGTTAGGCATGCAAGGAGTCTCGCCATCGATACCCCTCGATATCGAGGGACATCGAAGCCTGTCCAATTCTGCACCTATCGATATCCATCGTCATCGATAATATCAATGCCTATCGATAGGCATCGTTAGCTGCCGCTCTCGCGAGGCATGCAGGGCTTTCGGTGTGTGGGCTGTGCTGCTCTTGGGAGGCACCGAGGCCCATCGACGTTGACCGTTTTTGGGCTCGAGGGCCCTTCCGGAGGATTGATTTCCATAGGCATCGCGCAGGAAGGACACGCGGAGATAGCCAGCCCTCTGGCTCTGCAGGAAAAGCTGTCGATCTCGACAGCTGCGTAGCCAGGGGTAGGCATGGGTATGGAGAGGCGTGCCTAACTCTGGATGCCTATCGATAGCTGTGGACCTCGACGGGCATTTTAGCTTTTGGGACGGGGCCGATCCTATTCTTGTTAGGCATGCAAGGCGTCTTCGCCTTCTAATCACATAGCACAATCGTCAGTTTATGTCTTTGTTCTGGGCCCTGGTGTCATTACAGTAAATGATTGCATTTTTTCCCCACAGTGTAAGGGAATATGGCTCCGCCCCCTGGACGCCACTTTCTGGCTTATATGTAACACGCATAACAAGTTTAATACTTTAGGCTACAGTCCTCTTAACTTCAGATTCAGACTCCTAAAGCACTCTATTAGCATAGTATGGCATATGTATTCTAGCACCATCTAGCAGTTTTCCAACGTAACTTTTATTAAACACAAAACGTCGTTTTTATGTAACAAGAGGTAAGGAAAAGAGTTAGAGGGAAGAAAGAGAAGAGGAGCAAAGAGAAATACCCGAGGAGAAATCTTTTGGCCTGATTGTAGCTTGGCTTACTCAGAGGAGACCACTTAAATGATTTCCTGAAGTGCAAGCCTTTCAGCAGGGCAATAACTGCAATTCGTGAGGTCAGAGAGAAAACCAAACTGCATAAAACACATCTAATGCTTTGGTTGTGCAAATGGCTTTGAGATATGTTTTATGATGGCACCCTCTGTTGCCAGTGCTTTGTCGTGTAATGCATTAGCAACAGTGGCTCTGTGGATAGTTTCCAATATCAACCATTTCCAAGCTTGCTTAGAAAAGCTTATATTTAAGATTTTAATTTAGTTAATCAAAGTTCATATGTAGATTAGAAAGAAAACCCCATTGAGTTATTTCTCCATCGAAGCCTTAACTGCAAATACAATGTTATGAGACGATTAGAACCCATTTATTCCCCATTTCTGCTAGTACAAGTAGCATTTGACATCAGGCAATTGCAGTCTGTGTGTTATTGATAAGCAAGATCTTATCACTAAAATGCTCATACTTTTCAGAGCACCTTTTCATCCACTTTACTATCTTTCACAGGACTGTGACGCTTAGAACAGTAGGAAGGTCATGTTCTGAGCTGCCATGCTCAAACTTAATGTTTCAGTTACAGGAATCTCTCCAGGAGACTTAGCAGAGTCCTCCTGAAACTTTGTGTCCTCTATAGTAAAACTATGATGTAGGATGCAGGTTGATAATACACCTGACCTAATGAACAGCTACCCCTTTTCCCTGAACCACCCCCCACCCAAGGCAGTATACTGTTGTGTATATACAGAGGTGCTCACTTCAGAGGAAGAAACTGGCAGAAAACTAACTTTGTAGAAACCATTTCTTCATATGAGGTACATATGAGGTACTCTGTAGATATCTGTGTATTAGACTCATTAGACTGTAATTTTCTGAGGGGGGGAATCAGGGGGCTGACTTAACGCAGTATTGAATCAAAATCTAAGAAATGTGCAAATAATTGCAGGTAATATAAGAGGTGAAATGAGGCCCATGACAAATAAAAAGGCTGGGAGGTTTTTGTTTGTTTTTTCACTGAGCATGTAGTATCTCTGGGATCTACCCTGTTCCACTGCATGTAATACAGTCAAATAAAGGGTAAAGAGACAGTTCAATAGTCGTTGGTATAAAAGGTTAGGCTCTAGAGTCTATAAACACTGGGCTGCAAGACAAGATAGTGTAAAGTATAAGGTATGACTGTAATTGTTTTGGAAGCAAGAGATAAATATGGCCAAAGAAATCAAAAAGCCAAAAAAAGTCAAGTAATACCAAATTCAGAAAAAAATAAAATGTTATTTCATCACAACTTATTACACTAAGTTTTTACTATCTTAAAAAAAAAAAAAAAAAAAAAAAAAAAGGCACCCCAAGGAAGCAAATTTCAGGAGCTCTGTAAATCACAGCTTCCACAACTTATTTCCAAAAAGGCAATTCAAGAGCTCCGTGGTTGTTCTTCTGGTGTGTGTTTAAATCACCAAGCCCTTATTAGGGCGGAGTAGAATAACTTTTCCTTTCAGCCTATTTATTCTGCCATTTCATTTGAATTTAGCAAAACCCATTAGCACAGTGTCATTTTCCCCAGAGTTAGTGTGGACATGGTATATCCTCTATCTCTTGTTTGGGGTTTGGGAAGGCTTTGCTCTGGGGCAGTCCTCCATAAAACTTAATCTAATTTTTTCACAGCAGATCATCACCTACTGCTTGGCTGCGCTCTTGGCAGGGGCCTGTGTAATCACCTAACACTCTGCTTTTCATGATGTCTGTAACGTTGTGTTTGTTCACAGGAGATCATACAAGAAAGCACGTTATAGCTACTGTGCTCCAGTTTTGGTTGTCACTTGGCCATTTTGCATGAGTGTTAATGGGATTTTGGGTTTTGAGAGAAACTGTTAGTCCAAATGGCTTTCTTATTGTCCCAATCAGCACTGCAAGCTTAGGAAATAAATATGGCAATGCATGTTCTGACAAAAGACCAGAGACACTAGGTGTAGGGGGTTAGGTTTTAGTTATTTAGCTGTATATCTTTGTTCCTGAGTAGTTTGAAGCATCCTGTAATTGTCATTGGTAATGATTTCTGTTGTTTCTGTAAGTGAAGGCCCATGGGGCATGTTGTTTCCTTACAAAATAGTAGTGCTAGGAATGTAGCAGTGGACAAAGGAACTGCTTCGATCTGCTTTCTCTGTTAGACCAGGGAAGGAATACAGGAGTGACGTCTGCACTTTTTCTCATGATGAATTATTGTAACTTTTGGGACATGGAAACCTTGAGCCCATCCCAAAATACAGGGCTGCTATCCCCTTCATAGCTCCAGATATAGAGAGAATTTCTCATCCTTGACCTGTTCTGCTACCCTGTATGTCCCTGTAGTCCCTACAGGCATCTAATAAAGTTGCCTTTTCTAGTACACTGCATGTCATAAACTGGTATGTTACACACCTATGCATCTATCTTGCACATTGTAGGACATGAAAGTCAAAACCTTCAGTTTTGAAAACGGCATCATTGCTTATGCTTCCAGACCTTCATGTCTGACCAAAGTCCAAAGATCACATCCTTACCTACAGCTTGTTCCATAGTTTCTCAAACACGGTAGATGTTATTTTGCTGTTACTTCTTTTAGTTTAGGTGGGAATGTGGCCAAGCCTCCAATACCTAAATTCATACACCATGTGGGACACTTGTTTTTTTAATTGTTTTTCTCTCTCCCTGTGGCATCTTACTCTGGGTGGGGAAATGAAAATGCGTGTGTTGAATCTGAACAGACACTGGAAACAGATTGCCATCTTAAGGTGATTTTGCCTTTAAGACTGGCTATGTTTGTCTTACCTATGGTGAGATTACAGCATCAGGTGTAACCGCTTGCCTGGACCTTACAAGATTACAGTACAAGAGAAGGAAAACACATTTCTTCCCATGAATTGGGAAATGATATGTTTCCTGTTACTATTGACTGGAAACTGAGTAATTTCATTGATCTTGAGGTATCCAAAGTAGCTTGGGTAATAACACTGCACCAAGACAGCAGGATAGCCAGGGTCTAGAATCAGCTATAAATATTCCTCAGGTATCTTAGTCTAAGAAAAACAAATGCAGGTTTTTTGGCACATTCTGACTCACTTTGCTGGTTACATATTTGTGCTCTCTCTTGTGGAAAGGATTTATTAGGTTAAGGGAAATTACCTAAGTGTACATTATTTATATAGTCTTGAGTTCTGTGCTGGGTGACTTCCAGAAACCTAATGACTCTTTCTGTTACATCTATTACACGTACTTTACCCCTTATGCGGAATTGCAGTGACTTGCTATAATTGATAGGACAAAGCTCATTGGGAGGGAAGAAGGGTCTCATGCTGTGGGGCACAGGATTGGGGTCACCAGAAATCTGGAATCATCTATGAAGGACTTTGTGATGTGACCATGATACATCACATCACTTTTCCTGTCCCTCATTGGTATAAAGGGGATAACATCTCTCCCCCCTCCCTCTTTTTTGGCTTTGTCTACTTAAATTTTCAAAAACTTTGGAGCACAAAAAAACTTTTGAGATAAGTTGGCCAGAGTATGGCCTCAGCATTAAGCAGCCACCCACCTGTGAATGGCTACTAGTCACATAGCCTGAGCAGTTAAAGATGACCAGGTATGGATGACAGCCACTTTGCTCCCTTGCATACTGTCTGGCTTGAGTAGCTGACATGCATTAACCTCTCGGATCAAGTGAACCATTCTTGCTGAGGGGGATCATGCTTGACTGGCACATCTGTCTAGGTGTTTTCAGTGTTGAGCACATATAGGCTCTGCTTTTAGCTGGGGCCTTTAGACCTGATATGAAACAAGCTCTAAGTATTAACTATACTGGGCACCTGAATGGGAAGTGAGGGTCAGTGGACTATGTTGTAAGTTCACACACTCCTTTTGCAACTATGATGACATGGCTACCAGAAAAGGATATTTGCATGTTTTTTTTAGCTTTTCACTGTTACAGGTTGTTTCTCTCCAGATGGAAAAGTGAATTGTGAGCAGCTGGGAGAGCACTGGAACTGCCTTGCTGAGGAGAGTGCTATTTATTTCTCATCACGGCGTAGCTCGTATCCACAGGAAGATCAGAGGGATTAAAGATGCCAGTGTTTGGAGATTTTCTTTACAAACTTTTCTGTACTGCTGGTCTGTTTTACTTCCTCACCTCTTTGTTAGGCTGTTGAGTGCAAGATGGTCGTATGTCTGTCTTCAGTGGAAAGCAAGGATTTGCTTGATTTTGTCAGAAAGCACAGGGTCAGAGCTACTGTGCCTAGTTAGCCAAGAGATATAGATTTCATTTACAGAGGGAATTCTTTGGAACCCTTTGAAAGAAGGACTTTCGAGAGGGTCAAGAGCAATCAGAGCACTAGAGCTCTGCCTCATTGTTCTTCAACCTCCTCTGGCAGGGGGAGCGCAGGAGGGCCTGCAGCTTTGTTGCTTCAGCTAGTCAGATGGGTTATTTGTATCTGGAATGGGTAGTTGCTGTTAAGCTGTTGACAGATGAGCACTGGGCTGTAGCTGGAATTCTCAGTGGCTGCTAGCACTCAAACTGGACTTCTTACCTTACATATCCCCCTTTCAGTCTATATCACTGGCATGTGGTCGTTTCTGTCTTCACTGGTAATTACCTCTGTTGCTGGAGCAGGACACTGTCCGTTTCTGAGCTCCGTGAGGTGTTGGTAAATATAATGTAAATGAAGTAAATGCTATCTGGATGTTTTCCACATCCCACATAACTCTTCATGCCTCTGTAGCCCAGTTTTCTTGTTTTTACTGCCCAACTCCTACAAAACACTCCTGCAGCCTACTGTCTTTCTAGATAAAGAAGGGATTCTGGAATTAGACATGGGACCCTTTTGCTGGTGCTTAAACCACAGATTTCTAGTGTTTCAGGGGGATAACCAATTTATCTCTAGTTGCAAAAACAATGCACTGCTTTCCTACCTTCTACCCCGCAACTAAAAGCAGCACCAGGGAAGCTGGGCAAACTCTGAGGCTGAGAGGAAGAATATAACCAGAAGCTACGATAACTGGAGTGAAAGTTCATGAATAAAATACTTAATAAAATGCAGTGTCACAGTGAAACTAATCACCAGCTTGTAATGAGATGAACTGTTTTGCCAGCCTTTTTTCTTTTCTTTTCTTTTTTTTCCCCCTTAGTTTCTGGTGTAGTTGCTGCTTGATTTACCTTTGCTCTACTCCAGCTAATAGTCTCTGGGGTGAGTTTATAGCAATCAGTGAAAAGGAGGAGTAGGAGAGCCACTGACCTGTATCACTGGAATAACTTTGACAGGCTAGGTAACTAACATCATTATACTTGCATTGAACATCCAGATAAACACACAATTACATGCAATAGGAAGATAAGTATGTACATGAGACTAAAGTTGTTCAAGCACTATCGGCAGAGAACAGAGATGTCATTCAATGGAAAAGTGGCTTATTATGAAAGCTTTCTTTTTTGAATAGCACGTTAACAAGGTCAACTTTGGAAGTTGGGAGGGACAGAGATTGAGAGAGAGATCGATGGCGCTGGCTCCTGGGAGGCATCGATGCCTGCCCATATGGTCTGTTACTATATCTCAGTGAAGAGGCCAGTCACATCTAAAACTGTCTCTGTGCTTCAGCAGCAAGCTGACTAGACTTGGCTGCTTTGGCACCCTTAGAGGTAAATGTATCTGCAGAGTTTCTGCAAGTGCTATAATCCTTCATGAGCAAGGAAAGTCTAGCCTATTTCAGCCTCTCCCACTCGCTGGCTGACTCTAGGGCATGGCAAATGAAACCCAGTTCATGTTGATCTCTGGGTGAAAATGAGAGATGTAAGCAAGAGCTATGAAGATGGAAGATCTGATAGAAGGAAGGGTGAGAGTTTACTATGTAAAGAATGTAATAATCTTAAAAATGTCTTGCAGAACTCTTACCAAGATCATATGAGGGGAAAAACTGCTCAAAAAGCCAATAATTTGCACTGAGACACAGTAAAGTGGAGCCACTGTTTACTGGTAACTGCTCCATTAATGTCACTGTTGTAGCAAATATGCTGCTGAAGTCATGACTGCAACTTGGTTTTGAAGAATTACTGACAAGCTTTGTGAGTCTTATCTAAGTAACAGTATAATTGTCTCATTGAAGCATAACCTTACAGAACCTTGCTGCTTTGAGTTTGGTGTATCAATTGTGTGCTAAAGATAAGTTGGTAAATAATCAAAGCATTAAGAGGCATCTCACTGGCAGTGTAATACATAACACAAACAAATATATTTAGAGATGGCAAAGAGCATAAAACAGATAATGTTTTATATTTATATAGATCAGCCTTTCAAAGCTGCTTTGCCATTTAGGAATATAGCTTCTGTTGTCAATAGACCTCCTTATATATCAATAAAGTAATGCTAAATTCCAGTAGAAAAGCAGGAGCAAGAAGTAAATCCTTTTGAAGTGAACAATGTTCATATCCTGCGGGTCCTGGATAGACTATGCACTACTCTAATTCCCATCAATTTCAAATGGAGTATTCCCTGTGCAAAGGCTGCCTGAAGGAACAATGTTACTGCACCTACACTTTCTTCAAAAAAATGTATGAAACATTCCCAGAGGAATAACGCGGTGGCCCAGATGGGCAGGAGAGTGCTTTGGCTTCTGAGAGTGGAGGAGGCTCTCCTTGGAAGAGATCCAATCTGAACAAAGTCTCTAATTGAGTGACACGCACCTATTTACTTCAGACTCTTCTCCATGCACCATTCAATGACTTACAAATAGAGATTATTGAACCTTTGTCTTGAATAGTTTTGTAGGTTCAGTAAAACATCTTGCAGATGGTCAGTCTAATCTGCAGTTTCTTTAGCTTGTTTGGACTCTTCTGCTCAGGTGGGAGATGATCGCTCTGATAGCTGGTAATAGTCATTTGCTCAGGTCTTTTTGAAAGGAAAGTTCCTCATATTTCAGCATGGTTGACTAAGATATCTCAAGGGTCACAGAGCCCCTCATATTTACCTTTCATGAGGGTTTATCTGGTTTTGACAGAGGGTCAAAAAAAGGAAGTGTGTTAAGGAAAAAACATTTTCTCTGCAACTTGATGTAACCACCTGTTCATTTTGAAATAAATGTCTCCAGACTCCTGCTACAAGTACAAAACAAGGCAGGAAAAAGATAAGATTCCAATACCTTTTAAATGAATGGTGACTTTTCTAGTCTTCTAAAAGCCAAGAAGAAAGCTTCCCTCATGAATAGATGCCCTGTGAATGTTCCCTTTCCATTCAGAGCCCTTCCCTCTAAGCTGTTTGTTAGCAGGGACCTCAATACTTCCTTCAAGCTGGAGCACAATATTCCTCTTCACTTGCTTAACCCAGGATTCCCAATAGCTGCTGAGAGAAATCCTGCTTAACTTAATCTGATGCTTAATGATGAGAGCAATACTAAAATTGTCTTCCACAGGACCTTTGATTCTGTCCTTTGCTGCCGTCACTTCAAGACCACCTAATAATAATGAAGTGAAAAGTGGCAGTGATAGTAGGAATCAAGGTGCTGTTTAATAACTCAGTTGGCTACGGAGCTGAAATTCAGGTTCCAGTGTCCTCTGTGGGTTTATGAAGCACAGAAGGTCTCTAACTCTAAGCAAATAGAGCCCTAAGCCTTTACATGTTAAACACATTAAATGTTTCCAGTTAATTTCATCTGACATCAATCAAAGCTCCACTAAAATTACTCTTGGGGAAGGCAGTGGGGAGGAAGGGGAATGGCAATACCTCTAAGTAAGTTGACTTTCAATCCTTTATGTTATGAAAAATCACTGAGCACAGTTGGGAAGAAGAAAAGACTTTCTGTCTGTGTAAAGAATAGATCTTCCTGAAGGCTACATTATCTGCTCAGCTTCCACTGAGAAAGAGTAGGAGAATACAGAAAAATGGAGTTTGGGGCTATATTGCAACAAGAAGGGATTCTCTTTAATAGGTGAAAACTCACTCACCCCTGGGCAAGTCCAAATAAAAGCAGAGGATTTGCTAACATCCTTCAGTCTGAAGAACTGTTGAAATGAATGAAGTTCCTTGTTCACAAACTGAATGCCAGCAAGTTCATTCATTTGGAAAACAGTTGAAGCAAGGTGCTTGGAGTGACAAGGGCTGTCAGGTTATTAGCTGGGCAATACTCTTAGAAAGCAGCTGTTCTCATTTGGTGAAGTATCAGTTCCCAAATGAGGGGAAGAGATGAAGGGAGGAGAAGAAAGGATACCTTAATGCTTAGAAAGAAATCTATAAATTATCATTTGATAGTCTGTTCTCTGGAGCATTTGAAACAGCTATGCATTTAGGTGGTAGGGAAATGAGTTTGTACTATCCCATAAAAAGGGATGTAAGGTTTCTCTAGTGTTCTTGTTTTGACAGTAATAATAAGAGGAGTTATGGAGGTCAGCTCCTTTTTTGATGAAACTAGGGGTGCTGTAGAGAGTTATACCAGCTAGCCCCAAAGCATCCGCATCTGGTCACATATAATGAATTCAAACTATTTCTGCATTTCTGTGGAGAGGTACTCTGTCTCTAATCTGGTCATAACCTCTTCTGAGTATTTCTCTGGATTAGTCCATTATATTCTGGTCTATTATGATAGCAACTCTCCTTCTTTATTTCCCAATTTACATCTAACTGAATGTTCTTAGATTTCTGACTTAAAAGTTCCTTGGCCTTGGAAAATCTCCAGTGTTTCTAGCACATTAGCTGAGCTAGCCTGATGGTTTCTTTCCAGTCATCACGCCTTGGTTCCTTCTCTGCACGTGTGCAGTCAGGCTTGGTCCCCTGTGCTGTTTCGCCTGTCTTCCCTCACAGGTTGTCCCAGATTCCTTCATTTTTAAATCCCTCTCAAGAAGAGAGGCTCAGTGAAGAAGACTGGGATGCAGTGCCTACAGAAAACAGACCACACCACACGAGAAGGCACAGAGGATGGCCTGCTTTTTGCTCCTTAGATGTCTCTTGTTCCTTCCACAGCTTCCCCAGTCATGTTACTCCATTACACGCATCTTCACAGGTGCCAGTTCCTACCTGACGGTGTGGCGGACAGATGAATGAATTTTTTGCCTTAAACATTTTTTGGTGCATGGGGTGCAGGCAGGCCATAACCACGAACAAGCCATCTGTCCCTGGCAGAAACAGGACTGGGCTGCTGCGACCCCCGAGATGGCCTCCCTGCGACCGCCCAGGACACACCGAGCCTGCACTGAACCAGACCACAATGGGGCAGAGACTTTGGGATCTGGACTGTAAATTATTGTCCGTTTTTAGCACAACTTCTATAAAACGTGCTTGGCATGAGTGGCTAAATCTGCTGAAGCCTTAGGCCGCACTCCCTAGTACAGTGAGAAAGGGCCCCAGGGGAAGGATAAGGGCGTTACCAGCAATTTGCAGTCCTGTGCACTGCTGAAACAGTGCTAATTGCTGGAGTTACCACCTCTTTGTCAGGACCTTGAGAGCTAATGGCTGGACCCAAGAACGGAGACACACCTGTCAGCAGAAACGGCAACAGTGAACGGCCTGCCTAGGGACAGCGAGGAGACCCAATAAGGAGCAGGAGACCCCAGACCCAAATATGACTATTGGTCTGAACTACCACGTGAGGGGTGGGAAACTTCATTTGAAAAAGCTATAATTGCCGAGGGATTTCTTTGTTTGCCCCCCCCCCCCGCCCTCTCTGTCTCTCGGCCGTTGCCCCTCGTTGGAGGCCCCCAGCTTGAGCTGTGATTCGAGCGGAGTCAGCGGAACATCATCGGCCTCGGAGTGGTGGTAGCTAGCTGCTTCTCTCCTCTTCCAACTTTCTCTATCTTTTCCCCTTACCCTTGTTCCCTTTTTCCCTTCGCCTCCCCTTCACTTTTCCCCTCCACCTTTTGTCCCCACTTCGTGGAAAATAAAGTTAAAAGGTTGTACGATATTTGACCGGTTTTAGCGTCTGAATCTCGTCCTTGGGATCGTAATGAAAACCCTCCCGATATTGGATCGGGACAGACAGTGCCTATATCTGATTTCTTTACTGCATTCACTGCGGCTGACAGCCATGGAGTCTGGTTGGTGCCTCATTTTTAAGTGTTAAATGAGGTATGTAATTCTACTATGATGATTCCTGCCTTCTTTCGTTCCCCCCCCCCCCAAATTAAAATTGCTTAACAACTTTAATCAAACTCAACCAAGCTCTTGACTAAACTAGGAAATGTTGAGAACATCTCATTGCATTTTGATTTAGTATATTTTAATGGGAAGTAGGAGGTACAGATGCTATAGAAAAGCACGGATAAGCCCTGAGAGACTTGGCAGAGTACTAGCATTAGAAAGAAAGAGTTGAATACACAATTCTATAATCCATGCACTGCCAGAAGCAATGGCCACGTGCCATGAGCCTTCATGTGCAGCCAAACTCTATCAGCTGTGCTAACTGCTATAACTAATCCTATTTACTGTCATCACTGGCTCCTTTTTTAAAGGAGGGGGGAAGAGCAGGAAGTTACAAGATCTGAGGTTCAAATTGCCTGAACACCTTGCTCTGCACCTTGCCTTCCCAATGCGTGCTCCCACCCACAGCACTCTCCTGTTCATTCCCGGTGCACAGCCAACTGCAGTGCACAAATCCAGCCCCTCGAGCTGGGGGTTGTTCTCAGCCTCTCGTGAAAGCTCCTTTTATCATGTTACTACTCTGCAATCAGGTGTTGTGTTAAACTTTTAAAGACGAAGTTAAAGGTGTGGCTCTGTAGTTGAGTGAATTCTTTAAATGTACTGAAGAATTTGAGGGAGGTTTTGCCTGGTAATTCTACAGGAAACATTAACTAGCTTCTCAATGCTGAGAGAAGGGTTCTCTATATTAAAAAAAAAAAAAAAAAAAAAGAGGGAGAGGGAGAAAAAAAGAAAAAAAAATCCACATACTTATAAGCAGTAACAGACTGATGACAGCTAAAAAGTGCCAAGGAGCAATGAAGACTAAGCAAAACTACCCACTCTTCCTTTCAGCAGAGGACTGCTGATCCTGTTCATACTGAACAGTAAACCAATGTCACCTGAGTCAGCTCATAAATATTTCAGAAGCACGAAACTCTCTGTCTATTAAGCTGGGGATTTAACACTAGGCACTTGATTTATTTAAAAAAAAAACCCTAAAACTTGTGATAGAGGGAAGCGGGGCTACACTTGAAGTCTTTACACCTTGTAAAAGATATAGTAAAGTTTTATGTATTTTTTGTGGAGGGGCTATATTAATATGTACAGCTGAAATTAATAGCAGTTTGCCATGCTTGTTTATTATTTGGGGATCTGTTGTATGAATAGAGCATAAATAGAGCAATTAGTAACACGATTTTGGAAGAAGCTGAGAAGGGAGGTACAAAAGGGCAGTATCAGACAGATTGCCATGTTCAATCTGACCAGAGCTGGTGCTTCATACAATGCAGAAGCTAAAACTGAGAGCACAAACCTCTTCACAGAAGTTGGTGGAAACTTTCCCTGCCTTAGCTGTAGCCTGTGGTTTGCATCTTGGTTATCATAGTATTTATTCCTCTGGCATGTCATTGCCGTGAGTGGCTATCAATGCCCCGGAGGTGACAATGCTTTCTGCATCGCAGGAATTCCTCTCTCTCTCTCTCTCGAGAGTGCTTAGTTTTGAGCTGTGCAGCCAATAGATCAGTGGTTTTGGCCCTCTGTAGAAAGGTTCCCAGCACCTTTAGTGTCAAAGGAGGGCCAACAGCTCCCTTCTCAGGCTTATTGGGAAGCTATTGGGATGTTCCTCAGAGGTAGGCGCAGCAGTATCAGAAACCCACGCGTGGGCTCTACCAGGTGCCAGAGGAATGAGCTGTGCTGGTGTAGTTAATGCAGGACGTGAGTCAGACTGGAAGCCCAAAGGGCCAGTGGGTGAAACACATTTCTGCTGGCTGATGCCCACGTTCCCATTTACAAGGAAAAAGAAATCTTAAAGGTGGGTGTGTGTACCTGAGAGCAGTAATACGTGAAACTGCCGTAAGCTGCCTTGTTTCTAACAGTTCTCCGGCTAAGGCATGCCACTGTTGTATGTGAGCCATTATCCTCAGTGCAGAGGTGCCGCACAGGGAGGTCTGCTGGCAAGAAAGGGGGAGCTTGCTGGTTCCAATAAAGCTCTGGATATTCTCAGGTGGTGGTGTTCACTTCACAGTTTATCCCTGTCCGTGCTAAGAGTGTATAATGGCTGGTCAAGCTGACCATCCTGCCAGGTCACTCATGTGCTGCAAAGCTTTAAATGGTATATATATTTTTTTCCCTCCCTCCTTTATTAAGTGTCTTAATCAAAGTATTCTTAGCACCAAGATTCAAAACATGTTTGCTTTATCTGTTGGACCGTAGTCCTTGTGTGCTGATCTACTGTTCTGGCTCACCACACTTAAATTTCATCCTTGCTCAGCTTATTCAAAGGGAAAATGAATTTTGACAGCTGGCATCTTTTCTTCATTATTGTGACTGGTGTATATCTAAAATTTATACTTTGAATTTTAGCAAAACTATTGCACTCAGAAGTTGACTTGTCTTATTACCCATGTAATAAAAAGTGCTGCAAGTGAAAACTTAAATTTTCTTTTGTTTCCTGTTTAGCTTTGCCTTTTTCCTTTCTCTGTTCAAGTGTGTGCCAAATTTGTGCAGCCTGTGAGTGAAACTGAGCAGATATTGCTATACTCAACAACTTATCTTAGCAGAACGCAGAAAGCTGATGCAAAGAGACAGGGTTTCTGGCCACGGAATGGGCTGCACGCTAGGAAGTGAAACAGTTGAAAAAGGAAGGAAAAGTTTGGCATATGGAAGAAAGGAGTAGGGAAAAAGACAGAGGGAACCACTTGGGGGGGAGGCCTTTGTAAGTATTCTAGAGACTTGCAGGGAAGAGGGGAAGGTATTTTTAGCATCCTCCTTTTTCTGTTTTGCCAGATTTTGGTGTTTGAATCTTGCAATTTTAAATGAGTACAAGGAACTGTGTACACTCCCTGTACAAGTGTGTACACAAAAACTGTAAGCCAGATATCTGAAGTTGCGTGAATCACTTTGTTCTGGTACCAGTATTTCTCTGCATAACATCTAAAGGCATCTAACTAAACAAAATAAGAACAGCTTCCGCTAAATCCTTTTTATTTATTTTAAAAATGTTTCTTAAGGAAATTGAACAGTTAATGAGATGGAAAAATTCTCCATGTATTATTTAAAACCTACTCCCTGCCATCATATCAGTTCACAATACCCATCTGTTCTGCAGTTAAGCAAGTTTCCCTCTGAATGCAAGCAATATGAGCTGCTTTGGCATGTTCACTAACTTAAAGGAAACAAACACACTTTCCCAGAAATTACCCCACTATAAGAAGCAAGAAGAAAGTAAAGTGTACATTAAAAAAAATTCTGCCCATCAATATGCAAACATTACATTGACATAAGCTTTTAATTTGTGTCTAATAGTTTATCCATGCATGAAAAAAGCAACGCATGCTCACTCTTATTTTACAACAAACCAATGAAATGACACAATCAATTACTCTTTCCTTAAGTAGAAAAAGAACTGATAATCCTATGTTAATGGTGGGAATACACAAGGAAGATTAGGATATTCCAGTTGACGTAGTGTTACATATGCATTGTAATGATGATGTTAGGCAATTTTAATTGATATATTCTGAAGTTTTAAACATAGGAAGGAATAATTTATAGCCTGTATATGCTTTATACGTAGACATTCCTGGAGACTGATAATGGGGTTATTTGAAAAAAAAAAAACATTGCTGGGATACAATAAGGAACATTTTGTTCCTTAATTTGATCGTTCATTGGCTCTTGCACATTTATAAAGAATCATAGTTTTTGATGGGTTTTTGACTTAAACTTGTTTCATACAGATTTAAAGCTTTGAATAGACTAGAATAAATGTATTTTAGGACTCCTGCAGCATAGAACCATGTAACTGAAACATGAAATGATCTTGAGGTTATCTAGAGTGTCTCCATGCTCCTTCATTGCATATTTAATCTCAGGGGGAAGTGGGAGATAGCAATGAAATGTTTTTGTGATGAAGAAAATAAGCCCTATATAATTTTTAATAAACTCATAGCCTCTGGTTCTTACCAAGAGCAAAATTGTGAGCTAAGACTTGTTCAGAAGAGTAAAGAAAAACTACTGTGAAAGCTTAGGCAGAGGTATGTCTACCAGCCTTCCTCCTGGAAGTGATGTTGTGCTGGTGATTATGCTGAGTTATTCCTGCCATTCCTGAGACCTCCTGGGGCTGAGAGCTGAGGTGGATAACCGGGCGAGAGGCGGAGGTGTGCAGCCGCATCAGGCGCCATGAAAGACGTGTGTGCCCAGCAAGTGTTTGGTGCGATAATGCTGTAGTGACAAGGGGGAAGCCCGAGGAGACCAGCAACCTCAGTGAACACGCTTTGCATTTAAATGAAATGTTGTTAGGAAGGGATGAGGAATGGGACTCTTAACAGCTATGGACCACTTCCTTGTTTCTAACACCTGGATATAATTCCCAGCTTTATGCAGTGTAACTGCATTTTCCTGCCTTCCTTGGGGTAGGTGAGAAGTAGTTACTCAGCAGAGGGATGCAGCTGTCTAGGCACATGCACTCCTTTGCCCACAGCCCTACACGTGCAGAGGTACGCAAAGGCCTTTCTGTGATTGTGCTATGTGTAAACTCAACACCAAGTTTGATATATAGCTAATAAATCTTGTTTCCAGCGGCTTATGCCTTCTATCTCTCCCAGATAAAATCTTATTCATGCTGGACTATGAAACCTTTTTCTTAAAGTGCTAGATGAGTAATTCTCATTTAAATTCACATTCCTGAGGCTCTTACAGATAATCTATGGGCATATCCTGACTTCCATGAATTTGTTCAAGATCTAACTGTGCAGTCAGATTCTAGGTTGTGACTGAGTGGTGTTCTGTGGTGCTTTGATATACTACGCTTTGAGCAGAAGGAAGGGCAAGTCACAGCCTTTACATCCTTTATGTAGTCCTGGAATAGACTTTACTGGATAAATATGATTGTGTAATGGAGTGTGGTGTGTGTCCCCCACCCCAGGGGTGACAGACCATGTTACAGAATGGAAATCACATTAGCTTCCTCTTGAATTTGTACCTAGAAGGCCACATTTCCACCCATACTTGCTTTAGTTGTAGGTGGAGTATTCAAACCCCGGCATCTTTTAGTCTGATCTCTTAACATGAGTAGTTGACTTGCATCTAAAAAATGTTGCTCTGCTACTGAACTCTACTTGATAAAGAAGAACTGGATAGATTTTTCTCTTGAACATTTTTTATTTTTGTCATCTGTTTGTAACGGTGATGTCCGCTAAGCAGTAAATCACAATGGCTGACCATCAAAAAGCTTTACAATGGACCATGTTATCTTAAACTTTTCAGGTTGGCCAAGAGGTTTCTGCCACTTAGAAGCTGTTTTGAAAGCCTAGTTCTAGGACATTGAAGTTGTGATAGTGATACAAGATGATGACTTAAAGAACAGGATAATATGTATCTGTAGTTAACAGTTTTGCTGAAAGTCTTTCAAAAGATGCTCTTTCTGCCAATGTGTTGTATGGATTCTTCCTTTGGCTTAGAAATTGCTTCCCATTCAGGAATGATGGCACTAGATGTTGAATGCAAATGCTGTGTAACAGAATACATATGAATGTCTGTGAAGAGTCCTTAAATGTGTCCTGTTTCACTGAGTTATAACAGCAAGGAAAAAAGAAGTCCTGACTGTTGGAAGGAGTCATACAGACCTCATTTTATAACTTATGGAGAAGACTCCAGAAGTAAAACAGCTGCAGAATAGGCATGCCCATTTTGCCCATACTATATTTGTGAACCAAAATGATCCACTTCAGGGGAATAAAGTGATAGGATGGATTGTGGCTGCCTGGCATGACTGTGCTAGGCAGCAGTCACTGGGAAGGAGACCTCTCCGTTCCTTCCCAGCTGAGTATGGTCACCCCACTGCAATGCCAGACCTTCCTGTGATTGCAGTGGTCCAGGGGCAGATGATCTTTAATAGCATGGCAAAGGACAAAGTAAAATCAGACACCACCCTTCCCTCTACCTGCCCAGTAGCTCAGGGTGCCAACATGCTGCATCCTATATAGACGTTACAGACCATCCCCTCCCCAGGAAGATTTTTTCTGGGGATGGTATTTCCTTGTGTTGCAGCATCTGTGGCTCCGTTCACCGCCCTGCATGGGAGCCTGCTGTGGGGAGAGCTGTGGGCTGTGCTTGGGCACCCCGGGGTGATGTGGCCAACTGCAGTGTCGGGCCACAGCCTCACAGTGGGGAAACTGCTCAACCCGCATAGCTGATATGAAATCAGGGCTGAACTGGTTTAGTGACTTACTAGTGGCATGTAATTA
Organism: Dromaius novaehollandiae; assembly: GCF_036370855.1. Lineage (NCBI taxonomy): Eukaryota > Metazoa > Chordata > Aves > Casuariiformes > Dromaiidae > Dromaius > Dromaius novaehollandiae. The sequence continues at coordinate 14,204,786 of NC_088111.1, read as the reverse complement.
CCAGTCAATGAGGAAGCTAAATATTCATGACCAATATTAGTAATACAACAAACGAGGTTTTGTCAGTGTCTGCTCTTGTGGTTTAATAAACTCCTACAAATTCCGGAATACCCTTCTGCAGCAAACAGCTCTAACCCCCGCAAGACACACACACACACACACACACACACACACACACACACACTCGTGTTGTTTCATGCACACCCGTTCTCAGAGCTGTGGGGGTGACAATCCCCCCATTTGCTTCCCCCGCCAGTGGGAGGTGTGGGGCTCCAGCTTCGTGTGCCCCTGTGCTGCTCCCTGCTCTCTGCTGATCCGCCCGGCAGCAAGGAAGCACCCGGCGCGTTCGTGCGCCTGAGGTGCAGGTCCATAACACGAACATAATTCTTTGATGCAGTATCCCATTTAAACAGAGAATTCATTCAGTGCTAACTCTGTGACGCAAATCATCCTTTGCTAACAAGGCACGTTTTACTATCTCTTAATTTACTAAGATTAATGCTGGAAAGTTCAACTTTGGGCAAGCAGTTAGCAAGACAAATTTTTCATTAGTTTTAGTCAACTATCAAATTATATTGAGTAATTTCATAGTGAAGCAATGATTTTAAATTAAGGAGATAACCTACTCACTGATGCAGACTAAACTGATCTCAAAATTAAAAGGTCAGCTTCTTGACTGGTATAAATTACCATAGTTCTTCAGGAGTCAGTGCAGCTGGAGTCACTGTAGCTACACCAGTTTACGGCAAATGCACGCGTGGCACGAGGGCTCCTCCTTGTCAGGGCTGCGTGGCTCCGTTAGTGGCTGGCTTCGGCGAGTGCCACCGGGACACGCGGGAATTAAAGCAGATGTGTCCCAGGGTGCCAGGCTCCAGGCCACAACTAAACGAACATGCTTGAGCATGACAATAATGTATTGCTTGGGTACAAGCTGGCAGACGGTCCCTATCCCCCTACTGTCTATCCAACCTCTAAAGCTTCAGTGCCTTTTTCTGACACTCGGATGACTGGGGATGATTTTACTTCTTAACAGCAGCAAATTCTCTGTTAATTTAAATAGTATTTCAGTGGGTCAAACTTTGTCACTCATACCGCTGTTGGGGTAGTAGATTGTTCCACCAACAGCTATATTAAAAATGGTAGAGCTACTCAGAGATTTAAGCAAGTACATAAGGGTAACGATGTCTTAGCTTGATATAATCAGTCCTGCCACTTGCTAAACCTTTGGATCAGTTAACACGTTCCTCAAGTTCTAGCTCCTACTAGTAGACATTAGGTGTAACTCATTATTCACAGAAGGGTGTACTTCCCACTAACTGGGAAAAGTTCAGTATAGCCTCTGGCTGCAGAGCTGCTGTCTTGCTTCCAACAGTTCCTGGAACCTATCCGTTTTTTCTTATTTAATTCCAGCCACCAGGATACCCAGGAATAATTTCCTAGCCTACTGAAACTACAAATTTTGGCTCTGATCTTCCCTTGAAAATGGCATAATCCAAGCCATCTTACCGTGAGAGACCTCCGCTGCATCACGGGTTGAGCCTACCCCATTTGCAGAGGTTGACGCTAGCTCCACCAGGCTGCTGATCTCTGGTCTTAGCATCGCAAGCAAACCCGGTGGCTCTGAGGCTGACTGGTCAGTCTTTCTATTGATTTTGGTGTAATTTGGGCCTCACCTACATCCTGCCACCGTAAATGAATAGAATACGCTGTTTACTATCGTTTGCTATTACACTGTCTTGACAGCAGCGTTCTCCCTGTCAGAAAGGAACCAAGAGTCTGAGTTTCCACTTGTATCGCCCACTGGTTTCTTCTGGCCGGGTGACCCTATAAAATGCACTGAGAGCAAACAGTCTGCAAACCTTTCTCAAAATTACTGCTCACAGATTAATGTTTATGTAATTACACTAGAAGGTCTTGGGAACACATGTATTTGTTAAGAGTACTGAACCAATTTAAAACAACATTGATCAGTGTTGAACAGAAATCCTATAAAAATTAAACAAAATATTGGGAAACTAACATTATTCATGGCACGTGAAGTAATTGATAAAGGTGAAGTTATTTTTGCTTAGAATTTATATCATGGCTATGGAAAGCCCCACTAGTATAGTTCATGTCATTATAGAAATAAGTCAGATTTTATGTCAGATTTGACTAGTGTCAGAAATGTTTAAGATACATTTCAAAACAGCTTTATGACCCCGCTCTTCTAAATATTTGGGGGGTTTTGTGCTCTTTTTATGTTTTGTTCCACATCCATTTAATTTATATTAGAAAGGACTGGGTTGACATAGCTAATAGATCAAATCTCTTAATCTTGCAAGGAGGACTCTCACATTTATGCCTTCTTGGCAATCATTCCAGTCTGGTTTTCCCTTTCTTGAAGATGGTTGACCAACGCTACACACAGATCTCCTAAGGGAGATCGGGGCGGTGCCTCAGCCTTCAAGTAATTCTCTGATAGTTTTGAAAATGTTGATAAGTGTTGTAGTTCCAATTTTAGTCCAGGTGAAAGCAATGATGATTGCTTGCTTATCACTGGAATCGGTACACTGTGATCACTCTGTAATCCCACTTTTCTGAGTTTTTACAGAGTTAAGAAATAGTAAATACTTAATATGCACTTAAAGATAAATAGCAATTGCGAGAACAAAGGAAGAAGGTGGCCAGACAGGTTAAGATGGCTCATCTGTACATAGTTACCTGTGTAACAAGGTAACAACCATGAAGATGCCCTTTGCACATAGGGAGCTTGCTTGCGTCCACACACTGCCCCCATTCCTGGCGCATGGTACCCTGCAGGCCCAGTCATACTTCCCTTCCTGGTTAAAGTTGCAAGAAAATCAACATGATTTTTTTTTCTTAGTGTTTGATAATGTAGAATATGAGTGCAAACCTTCAGCTGACAGCACTGATTCTCTTCCATTCCCATAGTCCTTTGTTAAGTTTTGTGCCCCAAAATTTATGCTTGTTTCTAACTCTGTACCAAGTATGTGATGAGAAGAACTGGTGGATCTGCTTGGCGTGAGTGGCAGCAAGGACTACCCTTAGGGGCTAGCCACCGCTATTTGAGAAAGTACTTGAGCATCTCTTTGATCTAAAGAATGTGCACCTCTAGGACCAAAATGCATCATATCCTTTTTCTTAAGCATGTGCTTAAGTACTTTACTAAATGAGATTAATTAGCAGCCCTTTCATCTGTGTTTTATTTCATGTGTCATACTATAACTAAAAGAACAAGACAGTTAACCATACTACAACATCAATATTTTAAGAAGTCTTTATTGTGGAAAACATGTTTTTTTTTTCTTTTGCATGTCTTGAACATTCTCTGAATTTTCAAAGTTTATGTTCTGCATTCAGAGCGATGTGTCCTCATGCTGTGTCTTCTCATTTGCAACAAAAACACACATTTAAGAGCAGGAGAAAATTGAGCATAAATATTAAAAATACTCCAGTATGGCTGGAACAAATGAAATCACAGCTAGCCTTGAAAATCATCAGTAAGAGAAATAACCAAAGACATATGTAGTCTCTAATCAGTACTAAAGCTTTGATTAAGACAATGAAATAAGCAGAATGTACCATTCTGTTATGGTTATATTTTAAAAACATAAACCATACCTGAAATCAGAATCCCTATGTATGAATTCACATCAGATATTCAGGTAATTAATCTCGTCCCTGCAAAATATTTCAAATCTCCCTGTCCGTGAGAATTTACTGATAGTATATTAACTACATCTTTTTTTTTCTTTCTTTCTTTTTTTTTTTTTGGAATAATTTATCCTGTCCTTCCATTATGCCAGCTAAATCTGTAATCTTGGATAATGAAGCATTTCTGAGCGAAAGTTGATGCATAGCTGCACCTCCTACTGAGAACCAGTCTGAAAATACAGGGTTTTTTTTCTTCTCCTCGGAACTTTATAAATTCTTTACATGTAGTTATCCCAGCAATTCTAGGATCAGAGAGCTTGGTTTTGCACAGCTTCTGCTGACAATAAAGCAAAATAATTCCCTTCATCTCAGAAGAGCAACTCCTGATTTTCACCAGTGTTAAGTCATGAGAAGAAGTCCCATGTATGCAAGAACTGAGCCCAGAATACTTAAAACCATATATCTGTGGTACAGTTAATGTTATTCAGATGCATACTCTATCCCAATATTACCCTTTGCTTCATGACATTTAATTAAGAAAGGTCATTTTTCTCTTATTCAGGGTACTTGTAAATATTAAGCTATGTTTCCCTTATGTATAGTTTCTTCTGCACAAAGGCATTACCATTAGCCCAGTTAAGGTCACTTTAGCTAATTTTGTGCTAAAGAAGAAAATGATCAGAGCATGCTCCCTGGAATTAAGCTGCCCCATGCAGATGCAAGTCTGACTTCGTGCCTGTGTTTGATAACCTATGAGAATTTAAAGACACATTTCTGTCTCCGTAGGGGGCAAAAAAACTGCATGGGCAATAACTTCCATGCATGACTGTAGGCCACAAGACAAGTTATTTAAGACTTCTGTTATTTAAGCGTTGTTGTTTTTAACCATTTGATAAGACTATAGGAAAAAAATATTCTACTAATCTTACATTAATTCTTTAAATAAAACCATGAAGTAGCACGTAGGTGTAAGTATTTTCTCTTTATTTTGCACATGCCAAAGCAATAGAAATGGATCTCTTCCCTCCAGTGTCTTTCCTGAATGAAAGTTCCCTTTGGTTGTTTGGCAGCAAAGTTTGCCCTATATGTTCATTTTGTCCTTTCTTTTCTTTTTGCTAATGTTCAGCGTTCTCCTCTCTTTCCTTTCTCCAGCTAATGAAGGTGTTTGCCTTCCCCCCCACCCCCCCCTTTCTTTTACATTTGTCATTTAGAGTGCCTTTCCTCGTGTCTCAGGTTTCCTCCGCTGAAGCACGTTCCGCGGTTGGAGGTGCCGAGGTGCTCCGTGCTGACAGCAGCTCAGTCCGCTCCTTTATTCCCGTGGGCTTAACAGGGAAAGAACAACGATGTGAGACGCAGAAAGTCTGCCGGTGCCTTTCACTATCCCTTTCTGGAGCTCTTTAAATTTTCTGATGTGCTTAAGTTTTCTAGTGTCTTTATATAAAGACAGTCATTGAGGTGACGTAAAAGTGACAGCCAGCAACGACACAGCATAGGGGGAATAGGGATGCTGATGAGCTGAAGGCGGCTGGGCTGATGATTTCTGAGCAGCAGCTTTGCAGCAGCACCCAGGACTTGGTGCCTGGCTCTGAGAGGCACCTCCACCAATGTGAAATTTTGTCAAAGCTGTAAATGCTGGCCAGGAAGACGGAAGGAGAGGTCTCCAGAAGAAGAAGGGTCAGAAATGCTGGTTCTAGTAAATAATGTTTATGTTCTTAAGCTCAAACATTAGAAAAGATTGCTAGAAGTAAGAAAGCCATTATTCCTTCCTATTTTTTTCCCATCTGGTATAAAAGCATTAAGCTGACTTTACTGACTTGACATATACAATATCACCAACCAGAGTCGGGTAAACTGTTCCTTGCTTTTCCACCTGTGCAACTAAATTCATACTCTCCTGTTAGAAGGTAAAGATTCAGATACATCTCAAATAGCAAGTATAGACCAGCAAAGTTTGACACCCTTTTCCTGTTCTTTTTAGTTTTCATTTCAAAACCAATGAACAGCTCAGAAGTACAATTTCCAAAAGTCCTGATCCCTAGTTTTGCACCTCTGCCTTTCCCCCGGTCTGGGAACAGCGTGCAGCCTTGTTTGTATTCCTTTTCCCCTGTACATTTGCTTGTATCCATTACTGAAACCCAGAGAAGGCCACCTGCTCCCTCTTTTACTAGTGCTGAAAACCTCACATTTTGACCCATAGCATTTGATGGAAAAACCGTAAACTATTACATGTAACAAAAATTGAATTTTGCAACAATTGGTCAAATATTGATCCCTTGCAAACACTTGCTTAGTTTTCCTTCTCCCCGAAATCTTGAAATACTATATTTTGTCACTTAACTGCAAAAACTAGCACATATGAGCAAATTGATGGATAATCAATCAGTAATAAAGCCAAATAGAAACCTACATTTCTAACAGCTGAAAGAAATGATTGCAAGAGGGAGTGCCTGGGTGGCAAAAAGGGTTGTTGCCCTGCAGGAACCTCTCTAAGTGATGCAGCTCTGCAGCAATGGGACTCTCAAGTCACAGCTACTGATGGGCTGGTTGCTCCTGGGAAGCTTGTGGTAAGTGACCTAGTAGCACCATGTCAGGCCAAACAAAGGAAAGTTTCCTGTTAAAGGTCACATTTACTTTTCTGGAAAACTTAGGGGGAGGGGAAGGGACTGACTTTCTACTCCTGTAGCTCTTCTGAACTGACTAGATTAAATGGGAGGAAATTGCTGCTTATTTACTGTTTCTGCAGCATGTTGGTATTATGATGATATTTTTGGAATACAAATTGGCTGATGGATGGCATGAAAGATAAGTAAAAAGAAAAATCCTTCTTCCAAGAAGAGTATTCAGCAGGATTTATATTTCAGTATTTGTTGCCAAAATCATTTTGAATGTATTGCTAAGATTCTCCATGTGTTTCAGAACCACTGTTATTTCAAACAAAAATGCACCTGTGAGATTTTGTTTGGGGCAAGTCTTAGTCCTGCAATGCAAGACTTTTGCTGAAAGCTGAAGATACCCTAGGCTGTGAGCATGCTCTGCTGTTTTCCATGAAATTTAGGATTGCAGTCAGCTGTCAAACTTGTTTCCCATTTTACCAGAAGACACAATTTATTCTGTGGTGGAATTCCAGTGAGGTTGGAGAACTTGCATTTTTGAGGACATAAGCTTTCTCTCTTAAAAAGGTCAGGTTGTAACTAGAACAAAATCTCTTATATTCTTGACCTTTTGCAGATTTATGAAGTGAAATATTTAACAGAATTTGTGGGAATATCTGGAGCAAGTAGGTGTGTGTGTGTGTCTGTGCCAATTAAACTGTATCCTTACTAAGTTGCCCTCCAAAGGAAAAGTTTCCCCCTTACCCAATTTTACCTTAGCTGTTTTAGAGTTTAGACCGAAGGATTTTTCTATTTACTGTTTACTTATATAGAGACAGAGCCAAGGTGTTTGAAGTGCATTTAAAGTCAATAAACCAAACAGACAGACCCTGAATCAGAGATCAGCAGTTATTTTACTCTGGAGGAAACAAGTCAGCTATGCTCATTATCTATTATGCTGCTGAAAAGTTTTTTTTTCTTGTGCTAAATGGTTTTCAGGTGAGAGATAGCAGAAGTTTCTTATGCATATCTGGATCACAAATGAGCAAAAAAGCCTATATGGGTAGAAGTTAGATCTTGTCCTGGCCTGCTAAGTATGTGCAGGTGGGTCAGAGCAGTGGTGATATGAAAGTGAGTGATTGTTACTTTTTAAATGGGAAGAATTAAAGGATTTCTTGAGGGAAAACTTGGACCCTGTTAAGTGATCGTGTACTGATGTCTGTAGGCAGGTGGTGATATGAGCAATCATGCTGATGTACACAAGGCTATTCGCGGCGTGTTTTACTTCAGGGTTCACATATAATGGTATAAATCATCCTGGACCTGTAATAAATGCATACCGCAAAGCTCGGAAAGCCCAGAGCCTCGGAGGGCCCGAAGCGGAGGAAGGGGGAGCTCTGATGGGCTCTGTGGGGTACGTGAGCGCAGGCTCCCAGCATTGGTCACGCTCGCAACCCGCTCTGCCCTGACTGCGCTCTCCGCACCTCACTAGGCCACTGACACCAGCAGCATGCTTGTAGGAGCTGAAATACTGTGACAGCAGTGGTTATATATATGATATATATTTCTTCTTGCTTTGGTGTTAGAGTAGCCACGTGTGGGCCATGCACAGGCATGGCTGTGGTGCTGTGGCGTAGCTCAGGCAGGCACCAAGGGTGGGAGCCAGGGATGCCCTGGGAGCCAGGGATGCGCCAGTAGCCTTCTCCCAGCTCCTCCCGAATTGCCCCGGGCTGGCCGAGCCACTGGCACCGCAGGGCTGGCGTGGGCGCGGGGCGTGCTCGGGGCCTCTGCGGGTTTAGTTCTGCCCTTAATGCAAAATGCCAATAGTTTCGACTTGTAAATGTTTTGTGAACAAAAGGGCCAGTCTGGTGATATGCAATGAAAATAGCAAGAAGTCGTCAAAGAGAATGTTTTAAAGTAATTTTTAAAAGGCAAGCGATCAAGTGACACAATCTTCAGAGCTACTTCAATAAATGTAGGGTGGTGATTAGCAAATAAAATTGAGTAATTGTAGTTTTCTGCTCTACTCAGTGTAATTTGTTTAAGTATCTATGTCAATCAAAGCTATATTTAGACTGACACCATAGGGATATGTAAAACCTACTTATTTCTGAATAAATATCTACAATGTCCAAAGTTTAGGGACTTTTCCTAGAAAGAAGATCATCAGTTTTTGATATTGGTCTAATATGAAATTATGTATTTGGAATGGTCTGAGCATTAGTAATTACAGCCTTAGGATTATGAAATAGAAATCCCTTCCCCCCCCCCCCCCCCCCCAAAGTAACCACTAAGGTCTAGATTCAGTTGCCTGCAAGAGCGTCTCCAGTGACATTAGAGAGATCCACACAGGGCTGTTGGGTATGAAGCAGGACCTTTGGGATATCTGTAGTCTTCCGGACTGATAGCTGGAAGGCAGGCAGAACAGGCTATTTAGTTAAGACCATGTTAACCGAAAGATGTCTTTACAAACTTTTTTTTTTAATTTGGGTTGACTTTTCTTTAGGAGTTTCCACAAAAACAGAATTCAAAACTAATGTTTCATGCTTCAAAAATATTTCAGAAACACAGAAACAAACTACTTTGTTATAAAATGTTTTTTTTCTGTGTATGTGTCAGCCTTAATTTTCAAAAGGAATTGGGAATAGACTAATGGCTTCAATATTCATTATGGCTTCAACAAAATATTAAATTTCTAAAGAGTTCTCACAACATGAAATTTTGGTTTGTGCTATTTTGTCAAGCTTCAATAATCAGTACTCAGACTGGTATTTTTCTTGTTTTAGTTTGGTCGCTACAGCAAAAAAAAAAAAAAATCCATCACTTTCCCCCATTTCTTCACCTCATTTTGTATATATTTCTTCTAAAATATTATCACTTTCAGTGCTAAAGATAGTGGTATCCTTCCAGTAGCCTCCTCTCAGAAGTAAGAGTTTTCTATTGTCACTTTTTTCCTAGTACTGACGCTTTTAATGAAAGAGGTGAATTTGTCTATAGTTATTTATTTTCTTCAGTTCTTTTGGGAGGGACTGTATCCAAAACAGATATGTGTAAAAGTATCATTAATTAAGAAGTATATTGGATGCAAAGTTTGGCCTTGAGTAAATTGTCAAGTAGGTCACTTTAATCACTGACTTGGATTTTCTTCAGCTTCTTTCAACTCTGCTTGTCAAAATTTCAAAGCTATGTAACAAGTGAAGGAAATGTGAGGTTTTCAGCTGCAGTAATGGTTTGATCCTTCCAGTTTTTTTTGTTCATGTAATGCACTATTTTGTTCCTGATTACTGATAGTCTCCAAATTAGTATGTTGTGTTGATCACTTGCCAGTATCTCCTGAGCACACTTTTTTTAGGTCTCAATTATGTATAAGTACCAAATTAAGTTTTTTTTTAGTATTCTGGATGGAATGACTGCCAAATTTCCAAAGCTATCAAGAACTCTGGATGCTCGATTCCTGTTAAAATTAGCATCTTCTTCTCCCCTGTCAGCTTTTGAATTTCCAGAACCCTGTTTCTAAAGCTGTTTCCCAAATGCTCGGTTACATGCATTTTTGTTGCCTTCTCAAACTTCAGCTGAGCTTCAACTAGCTATAGTGATTTCAGTTTCTCAAGCTGATCTTTAATTTTTTCCTAGACACTCCATTCTCTGCAATGACTACATTCCCATTCCCACTCCCCTTTGAGTGAAGTATAAAGCAATAAAAATACTTTAACTGCTTTTTAAGATCTATTTTAATTGGTCCTGCTCCCATTGAATGGTCTACATTTGTGTTCCTTTAAAAGGATCACAAAATCATTTGGAAAAAGAATGAACTCATGTAGTATTGCTGCAATACTCTTAATTTATAACCACATGAAACTGAACTTTAAATTCCTATGCATTACTCTTATTCTCTAATTTCATAGTATGTGTGTATGTGGAAACAGGCACATGTCTTTTGTTTTATTTAATTGTTTTTTACAACTGCTTCATATACCCGTCTCTGTTTTATGGATCACAGATGTAGGAAACAGTAGTCTACAAGCTGCATATCTACCCTAACACCTCTCACCTACATGTATGTGCATATAAAAATCATAAAATTGCTTAATTTTCTTATGTGCTCCTGGGACTCTACTTTCCGATTCAAAGTTGAAATTGCATATCATTTTTACTGAGATTTAATTGTGTTATTCTCAAAAGACTCATGTTTTAAAATAAGTCAAACTTTTTTTTGCCATAAATGATGCCTTTTAGCTCAGTAAACTTCCTCTATAAGTGACTATTCAGAGCTCTTTTATTGCCCAATCTGACTTTGACTTTTTATTTACAACCCCAGGGAGACAATCTGCTCATTTTAGTATGTTTTTTTCTTAAAAATAAATAAATAGGTTCATCCTGAACCTATTATTGTTATATGAAAGGCGGACCTTTCTAGAAAGGTGAGAAATGTGGAAGAGATGAGAGCTGGGAGGCAGAAATCACAGATCCAGAGCATCTGCCCATCCATTCAGTCCACACTGCCCCAGTATGACTACAGGGGATTTCTGGGAGACCTTCTCAAAAGCCTTGCTAATGAGAAAGTAAATGACATCCACTGCTCTCTCCTTATCCACAAAGCCAGTCATTTCAACATAGAACTCAAATGGGTTGGTCAGAAAAGTTCCTGTTGGTAAATCCATATTAGCTGTTCCTTCTCACAGTCTTGTCCTTCATATATACCTGGCAGTGGCTTCTGTGAGGGCTTGCTCCATAATTGTTTTGGGGAACTGAGGTTAGATAGACCCACCTGTAGTTCCCCACATTTTCCTTCTTGCCTTATGTGAGAATGAGTTGTAACATTTTCCTTTTCCAGTCATTGGGAATCTTTGGTTGTCCCAGCTTTTCAAGAGTGGTAGAAATCTGCCTTGCTATGCTATAGATCAGATCCATCAGGAGCCTGGGATGCAGCCTGTCTAGTCCCATGGACTTAAACAGGCAAGCCACGTGCAAGTCTGACTTGATCCTCACTGATCATGGGTAGTACTTCTCTCCCCCAAACTTTGCTAGTACATCTTAGTAAAGATTTCCTTTTTTGTTCTTCATACTTAAGTGCTATTGGTGAATGCCAAGGTTGGAAAGAAGCACTGGGAATGAACAGCTGGGAGAAGGCAGATGGAGTAAGAAGTAGTAAATGGCTGACAGCCATGTCAACAAACAAATGATATATGTTATTTATTTTGAGTTGTTGATGCTGAAGACAAAGCAGATTTAAGTATTTAGGAATGAGGCAGATGGGATGGAAATGTCTTCCAGAAACAAGGGGAGAGGACAACTTTTTATCAAATGCAAGTCATATGCCAATACAGATAACAAAAACAGATATTTACATCTGCAGCAAGTCTGAAGCAGCTTTTTATACGGTGGAAAACAAAGCTTTTCTGTTGTTAAGTACTAGTGAGTGAATATGCTCTTTTTACAGTGATCCATATTTTACATAGCATTTTTAGTGCCTGAAGTAACCTACAAAATTAATAAGAATGACTATAGCAACACAATTTTGTGATTCATCTGTTTTTTTAGAATAGAGACACTGCAGACAGGAAAGGCAAAACTTTTTTGGGGGGGGTAAGGCAGCAAAAGATGAACTGTGCTATTTTCCCAGGCTTCAGACTAGGTTCTGCTCCAGCTGCCGCTGTTGCCTCCCTGCGTATCCCCTAGTAGACATTGCTCTGTCTGTCATTTCCTTCCCTTGCTTGCTCTCACTATCCATTCAGATACAGAAGTATGTGATCCTTTCTGTCATGATTTGCTATACCTTGATCTTGCCTGAGTCTCCAGTATCTATGACTACATATGAATTTGTATGATTTACCTCTGAATTTAAATACTTTTAAATAAGAAAAAGCATTTCACATTTCTTTCTATCGTCTATACTGCATTCTCCACCCTTGCAGGACGCACGTCACATAATGAGCTAGAGGAATTCTGCAAAGTCTGCTACTGATGCCTTAGAGGTTGCAAAGAATTAAAGATTTTGGCAAGAGAGAAAAAGAAAGCCTTTGTATCAGCTGATCAGCTTGAATCAATTGATCAGTGAATATTTGCTGTAAAATTTAGTGATTCAGGCTACATATGAGCATTTTAAGGGCCTGATGTGAAAAAACAGAAGAAATTAGCAGGTTAGCTGTTTATAGTGAGGGTATGAGAGGAGCATATAACTAGATTTAATAGATATAAGCCCAGCTCTTTAAAAACCTGCTCATTACTGTTTTAATAGAAATGTGTGTTCACTCTGGTGATTGTATGCACCTACTGCGAAGTTATTGCTACATTAAGGCTTTCATTCAAATCTTCAGGTGTTGTACTTGCCTGTTTTCCTGCTAAACTCCTTCCTATCTTTATGTTAAATATTTTTTTCCCTAAAAATAAAACAAGCAAAGAAAAACAGTTGAAATCCTCTTTGTTCTTCATAGGGGAAAGAATATCTCATAACTCCCCAAATTGCCCTTTTTCTCCCAAACCATTACAATCTCTTATGAAAAGTCAAATATATTGAGGGATTGCTACAAGCTAGTAAGAGTGATATAGGAGCAATTCTTAAAATGCTGTAAAAATTACTTTTAAACTGCAATCAGAATGGCTAAGAACGGCTCAGAAATGGCTAAGGTTCTTAGGGAGGACTCATACTGAGCAGGACACTTTCTACTTATTCTAACCACAGCATTTGTCAGAGCTATTTTCCTCTCTGTTCATATTCATTGCAATAATATTTGCCATGTCTTATGATCTTGCACTGTAAAGAGTTGCATCAGCAAAAATAATTGATTTTTTCTCTAGTTCTTTTATAAACTACGCTCTTACAGAGGCAGTTGAGTTTGTGGCCAAAACCTATTATGCAGTGCTGCAAGAACTCTAATTGGGAAACAACCTTTGAGTAACTTATGAAAACTCATGATGTTTCCCTAGCAATAGCAATGTGGTTCTTGTTTCTCAAAAATTGTTCAGTTAGGCCACTTTTTCTTTTTCCCTCCAATTTAGGCAAGTTCAAGGGAGTTTTGCCAATTTTGTAAATAGGCACATTGATTAACTTGATCTTCTTTAAGTAATTTGCACTGTTTCACTGCAAGTACCTCCTAAATGTTTTGAAGTTCAATTGCAGTTAATAAAGCACAGCTCTTTGTGTGAAGTGAATATCCTAGCATCACATTAATATTTTTCTCTCTCTGATTAATCATGGTCATGATTTCATTTGGGAAGAACAGTGGGCCTCCATCTAAGAAAGAAATGTCACTTTAAAAGGGATGAATGGAAAATTCTTTCCCTGTGCTCTTGAAACAAGCATCTCTCTTAAGACAATAAAGTGTCTAAATCATTGCATTATTAATGATGTACTAAAAAGCTCGCTCTCTCCCTCTTGAAGTAGAATGCTCAATCATTTAAACTTTTTACTCTTAAATTATCAGGAGCGATTTTAATGGTGCAGCTGACTATAAATGGAAGCAGGATGCCCGTGGCAATGTCAGACGGGATCCCATCACGCTGATGGCTCTTGTGATAATAGGGGGTGACAGCTTCCTCCATTACTGCTTTTTCCTCTCCGCTCTATAGGCATGCGGCGTGATACAAACAGACAGGCCATCGTGCATTGTGCGCGCGGTCAATTTATCGGTATTGTGTGCAGTGCTTATCAATGCTGAGCACATAGCATTTGTGTCATGAAGGTCTACGGATTCGGTAATAGACCCGGCAAGACCAGCAAAAGATAACTTTGTCACTAATGGGATATCAATAAAATAGTGAAGGTGGATTTTGTAGTCCAGGGATGACTGCATCTTTTTAAACCTGTGCTGTACTTAGAAAGTCAAAGTGTCTTCACTTTAGAGCTAATCTGCTTTCAGGATTGATAATTTATCAAGTCATTAAAATGATGCACTCTAGAGGTAGAAGACACTAGTATGTAGCTTTAGAAATTTTGGGTAATTGATAACAATTCTCCTTTTCAATCAGTTAGTATGATTTTTTTCTTTTTTTTTGACACCATTACTGTTTGCAACTTGCAGAAGCTGCAGCACTGATTTAGTTGTGTAGGCTAAAAATAAACCACAGGTCTGCATCTCAGTCAAATGTGCTATTCTGTACTCTTTCCTGATTTTTTTTAACTTTCTTCTGCATAAGTCTTGTACTTTATTGCCAAAGTTTATCTCTATTTTGGTAGCCTGAATGTTAAATTCCATGGATTTCTAGGAAACATTGTATTAATCAATAGCAAAATAACATTCAGCTTTCCAATATTCAGCTGCCACTTGATGCTAATATCTGTAATGAATTTAATGATAGATGTTGGGTTTCAAAGGAAGCCAAAGTAACAAACTTGTAATTTTTTAAAAAGAAAACATGTGTGGTAAGTCATATGTTGCTGTGCTTGCAGGAAGAGATGATACTGCCATTATTTGAAAGTTAGTTCTTTTTAACAGCACTCCCTTTAGATAACTTTTTTCTCTCTCCCCAGTATCTCTATTCTCACTCCAGAATATAGACTGGTCCTTGTTGCAAATGATTGTTTTTAAAGTATATAAAAAGACACTTTAGGGCCATTGCAACACTTTGCATACTGATGGCGCTGTGCTAAGTTATGCCATCTGAAGTTCTGATCCCCTTCACTCAAGAATTAAATATGGAGTTCGTATTCTTTGCCAGTAAAATACACAACCCTGTCTTTTCATGAAAATTTAAATATTTCTTGAAAAAAATCTCCCTAACATAGGAATTCATCCCGCAATGCCCTGATACACTATATGTTGTCCACATGCTGCAAATAAAACTCTTAGCAGAATGATCCAGTTGCCTCCGCCAGTCTCAAACACAACCTCAACAGGTTTGAGAAATTGTCCTCACACTTTCCAAATAATAAGCGTGCTATTGTTGTTATAAATGTTGCTGCAAACTCACCCTCAAAGCTCCAAGAATAAAAAGAGCATAGCTTAATAGAGAGGTTAATTAGGTTAATTTTATGAAGAAGCCTTCATGAAATGCTGTCAACAGGTTTTTATGCTGCACACTAATGATCACACTTAACTAGACAGGTATTGTTAAATAGAAAAATATTTTAGTGCCATATGAGATAAGATGATATTGAAAAGGCATAGTCTCACTTCATTGCACAGATTGGAACTTTCCAGGGAATGTGTACTGTATGTCATATTTTCAGAAGAGAGTTTCTGTAAAATTTCCTGGCATTTGGGTAAGTCCCTTGCAGTCAGAGTTGAGGCACAATCAAACTTAGTCAGGATTTATAATTAGAAGTTGGGTTTTTTTGTTTTTTTGGGTTTTTTTTGATTTGTATGACTTAGAGCTCTGATTAGTGTATATATTATGATTGGCAGCCTTAGCAAAAGAGACAAGATTGAAAAGGTCACAAAGTTGAACTACCCTGTAACTCGAGATGACAATCCCAGCTGATGACTGAAGCAGGGAAGCAGCTGGGCTGGAGAAGTTTGTCTCATTGGTTGCTGTGTTGTGCTTGCTGTCTGGGGGTGTGGGTAATTATAATTCACAAGAAATATAGTAACTCTTTAGATGATGTGAAAGTTATCTGTCTCAGCACCATGTTACATCTACCAGAGCTTCCAAGAAGTCTCAAAGTGTGGAGGTAATCTTCTTACTGCACACTGTCAGGCATGGTGACACACAGCACATGGAAATCAGTGAACTTCTGTTGAAAGGCCTGTTGCCCTGGGGTGGGAACTGAGAGCTCTTCACTAGGACTTAAGATCTCCTTGATGTGCTATTCTGGTTTGACCCCTACCTAAGGATGAAAACAGAACTGCAAATTGGGAAGCCTGATGCAGAGCATGTGTGTGGTCACATCTCTGTGTCAAGAACAATGTTGCAGGAGGACTGGAGTCTGCCATGGCATTTCTTATACCCAGCAGTAAGCCTGCTTCCTTCCCCCTATTGTGTTCAGGACTTTGACCTTCACCAGTGGCTTTTGAAGTGGAAGTTTGAGCTTGTTGTTATTTGTGAGCTTGTAACACTATGTTTTGGCTTAGGCAGTAGATGAGCTTGCTTTTTGATCCAGGAGTGCTTGGTTTCCCCCTGCCCATGTTTTAACAAGAAACGGGGTACCTGCAGCAGTTGAAAATGGGCTGGACTGGTGTGCAGCTGAGAATCATTGGGTGGTCTCCCATGTTGCCCTGCAAATGTGTGACCCAGTTAGTCTTTGTGCAGTGCTGCTAATCAAGTGATGCAGGGCATCTGGTCTGCAACTGCTTCCTAGCTACCCATGAGTTGAGGAGATGCTGCTGCAGCATTTTCTATGCCACTATTTAACAAAAACAGATTTGGAGCTGTGCTGATTTACTCAGTCTTGAGCAATAGCTCATGTCTGCTAGATAGGTATGCTTATGTCTGCTTACTGTTTTCAGGAGAAACAGTGAAATGGCTTATTTGTTCTTGCATGATACTGAGTAAACTCAATTACAGCTAAGAATGTCATGCTCTGCTATAAGAAATGATGGCCCTAGCTCACTAGGGTGAAGAGGTGTGTGGACTTGTGTGGCTGGTACAGACAGCACTAGGGAGGGAAGGGTCAGAAAAGGCAGAAATCTGGCTCTTAAAATATGAATATTTTATCCTTTTTACCTGAATTGTACCCCATAAAAATGCCCAGACAACATAATGGAAAAGTGATGCACCTTTCTGAAAATAAAAGGCTTTCAGTTCACTAAAACCTCATTTATTATGGGCTTGAGAAGCTGCTGAAACAGAAAAATGCTGAATGGTTATGCTGGGAAGCATGAAGTAGGAAAGTCATTTTTCACTCACTCATTCCAATTTGTTTGCCATCCTTCTCCTCCTCACTCACATTAACCTCTTGAGAGCTGAGGCCAGGAGACCTCTTCCCTGGCACGATGCCTCTGCCAGCCCTCTTGGCCCTCAGACATGGCTGCAATACAGATGAGACCAAATTCAACCAGCTTCTCCACTTCACAGAAGAGTGAATAGCTCTTGAAGAAATATAGTGTGTTGGAAAGAGGTGCTGCTGAGAGCAGGCGTGCCCGAGTCTCACAGGGAACGTGTGGCCCTTGTAATTAGCACCAATTCCAGATGTTTCTCCCCACCTTTAGAGGCACTTTTTCTTCCAAGTCTCCTTGTGCTGTAGTAGCACTCTTTTTTAAATCCAAAGATATTTTTTCATGTCTTCTCCTATCAAGCTAGCTTTGCTTACTTATCAGCATGGCAGCTGGGATGCATGATGTTAACATCAAAGGAAAATGTGGGTAGCTGGATTATTTTCTTATGGTCCAGGTACAAGTCAAGGTTGTATAATTTAAAGAAAAAAAAAAAAAAAACTACCCGAGAGTACATTTGCAGGTCTTACCACAATTTCAGCTTTTTTATGTAAAAATGAATGGCTAAAGTGCAAATCATCAGAAGGGTAAAGGTTAAATATATCTGTGATCTATTTTTAACTTGTCTTTCCATTTCTTTAATATGCATTTAAAGAAGGAAAACATGGAGCAATGCTTATTTATTGAGACTTGTGTATGTACAGTATGTAAACACTACACGTTGAGTCCTGGCCAAGCACAATCGCACTTGCATTTCCCCCTTGAACCTAGACTTACACCATGGATGCTCCTGAAATGAGTGATTTTTGCCCTTCAAACCCTCTGGAGAAAAATCCTACGTAAAGCAAAGTGGAGGGTTTTTGCTTTTCTGTTTTGACTCCCTATAGAAAGGGAGATGCAATTTAATTGAGCTGTGGTCAAAAAGGGTATCTTTTGGATGAGGCCCACTCAGCAGCTTGATTATATATATTTCTCTAAAAATATCACAATTCTCTCTGTAAGTGCTCAGGGGATTTTGAGGATCACAACGTTTAGCATCTACTCTGCAGAACAGTAAGTGTAATACATGCATAACATAAAAAGTGAGTAGCTGGCTTAACTGAGAACTGGAGGTCGGTTCACTCCCAGCTCGTTCACGACCACTCCTGGCACGTGAGGTGCGATGTAACGACCCCCTTGCTCCTCCCCAGGACCTTGGGTCCCACTGAGACTTGTGGAAGAGGGGATGGACTGCACTGCCAGTGAGCTGGCATATTCAACAGTTGAGTGCCTGCTTGGAAATGCAATGCTTTGAGCATTTTACCAAGAGCTAGAATTCAAAATACAATTCTTTTAATAGATCTTCTTGGATGTTACATATGTATTCAGCAATCTTTGGTGTAGCTCCATAAATGGTACACATACAGGCACACACGGTTATCTGTTTAGTGGTTCTGCAGCCCCTTCTTCCCCCAACCTTTTCTTTCAGAGGGTTTGGCAGATCAACCTCTTCAGGTTAAAATCAGTATGTACCAAGCTTTGAAGTCTGTTGCTTCTGTTTCAGACTTCAAGGTCTTCTGTGCTCAAAAAGGCTGTTACTTTTTCCAGCCTTATCTGTCAACTCAGTAAGACATCACTTTTTCCCTACCTCTCCCATTGCCTTCATAAATTGTGTCCCTTTATATGGTGTAATCTTTCACACAGATTGTATATTCCTATATCCTTTTTTTCTAGCACTAAGCGCAATAGTGTTTAATATGAAAAAGTTGCTTTCAAAATATTCATCAAATACATTTTGTGGACAATTGCTCAAATATAGAGAATACAAACAGTCCATTTTTGCACTGAGTCACAATTAGAAAGCTGACAGAAGTCTAGGATCAGACTGATGCTACTGTGGGAGAACTGTAAGTGATGAATATGAGCCTCAACAGAAGCAGCGAAAGCACTAGCTGATGTGGAGCAGAGCTTGCAGGTGATTGTAGATGGTCAGGGACCCAAAAAAGGTAACAGGGAGCAGGTTAGGGGACAGCTGGAAACAGAAAACCCTGGAGTCAGATCAACACTGATGTACTAAAACAATTTTTTTTTGAGGAGCCTGGAAAACTAAAAGTATTTTGGAAACTGTGATGGAATATAGGCAGGGCCAAGAAAACTCTGAAAGACTAACAAGGAGTTACTAAAGTACAAAAAAAAAAATGCCAAGGTGAACTCAAGAGCTGTCAAGTGCCTTCCTAAATACACTGATTCTTTCAAAAGAGAGCATGAAAACATAACACTGCACATCACAAGGTGTGCAACGTGGCAGTCGCATAGATGATTAGTCCAATATGCATATATGAGCTAGAATGGCTGAAACCTTCCCATGGATTTATTGGAAAGTCTAAAATTATGAAAACTGGCAGCGAATAATCTTCTTGTAACTGGCCACCAAAATATTCTACTGTGACTGTAAATAGGATCTGCAAAGCATAGGATAGTCAAACTTCTGCTTAGCTATCAAGAAGATACTGAAGGAATCTGTATCTTTTACCCACTTCTATCCATGCTGAAAGTGAAGGCAAAGCTGCAGCAAGGTCTATATAAGAGCAATAACTTTGCAGCAGCTCTGCTTTTACTTCTGAAGGTAAGAAGTACTTGAATTCAAACCAAATCAATCTTGTAACAGCAGATGTGAGAAACCATTCAAAGAAAGAAGAAGAAAAAAAAAAAAAACCAGCACTTTCTGTGAAGTAAACACAAAACTGTTCCTCAAATCTTTGGAGTCCTGAGAGTCCTGCCATCCATCTCATCACTATCTTGTTCCACAGATTCAGGATTATATTTTCTCACACTTATAATCCATATATCCTACTATGTGAGCACAGATAAGAATTAAATTAGTGATAAAGAATAGTAAGTGGAAAATTGGCTTGTGGTGTTCTATGGGAAGACTGAATGCTATCAGTTTTAGGTATAGTAGCGTGTTTATTGCAAGATGGCCACCACCAAGACAACAGCAGTAATAACTGTAATGAGGTTTCAGTTTCCTCATTGAGTCTGTTCCCCTCTCCCCCTTTTATTATTGAATAATTCATAAAATACTGGTCAGTATTTGCCTTTCAACTTCATTGTATAAATCCTGGAATGCTTGAAATAAAATAATAGGCTTTTTCTGCTACAAAATCAGCAAACAAAATAGAATACACATTTCGGAGCTCTCAGATGTGCTTTTTATCACTTGAAGGATAGGAAACAATTCTTAAAAAGTCATCTAAGGAAATTATACTTCTGTAAACAGAAATCTTGTGGTGTTTGGTTGCTTAGATGTCTTTGTTATAAGCATGTACACAAAATTTCTGATCTACTTACGATCTTGACTTTGTTAAGCCCCTTTTTCTAGCTGAAGGAAACAGTCAACTTCACATTTCAGAATAGTGGTATATGATACTTCAATTAAAACTTTTAAGGGAAATAATTGTATTAGAAATAACCTATTTTCATTTAATTAGGAGCAGCATGAATCAATGTTTCTTTGTGATGACTTTGCTTTTTAGATGGTTACTGTTTAGAAAGGCTCCATTTACAAGTTGCAATAGCTACCCTCACTAGATTTATAGTGAAAGTGCAGGTTACACAGCAGTTTGAGAGCACTGAAATACTAACTCTTAAAGCAGCACCTTGCACTAAGCAATATGTCTGTGCAAGGCGCAAGATAGTGTGGAATCTGTTCTGTGTGATATGACAGAGGGGAAAAAGAAAGGTCTGCACAGCCAGTGAGAAAATCCTGTCCTCTCTCGCAAGGACAAGGACCGAGTGTAGCTCTACTGTGCAATATACAAAATGGTCAGAACAGACAATTTGCTGATAAATCTCTCTTCTGGAGTAAATGAGTTTAGAGGGCGACCAGAGATGTCTGGCTGACTTCAGCTAGCACGTTCCCCCAGCCTTGTATGAAAGCTAAGAAATTGTGCAGCAATGTTTTCTGTCTTCCTACAGATGCAGCTATCTGGCAGTAGTCCTTTAGCAGTTTAAGATCTGTAAACCGAGAACTCTATAGGCCCAAAGTGGCGTAGGTCCTGCGTATGTGGCCTTTGGCTCCTCAGGCCACAGGAAAGTGGTCCCAGTTCCAAAAAGTACTTTGCAGATCCAGTTTTAATAAGTGTGAATAAAATCTCATTGTTTGTTCATGCAGCTCAGATATTAGCTCAGGAAAACCTTCACAGCCTAGAGGGCAATTGAAGCCTTGAAATGCATGAACATCAAACATGTGCTTAATTCCCTGATGCTCAAAGCAAGGCTCATGTTTAAGGTTCTGCTCAAGTAGGTCACAGTGAAAGTCATGGGGCTGAGGTTTCAAAATGCATTTCATAAATTCCCAGTAATTCAGATTGCTCAAATGTCCAGAGGGTGCTCTGATGCTGTGAAAATTGGGAGAGTTGTTTCCTCATTCTTTATAAATAGTGTGTGCATCTCTGGGGTTTGGTTACTGAGTTACACTGCAGAATGCAAATAATTCTTTCTGGGAATTTTCTCGTGTAGTCTAAGACTATAATTGATCCATCCTGCAGAAACCTTTAAACCTGGCTCAGTTACTCTTCTCAACATGTCAGGAGAACTTCTATAGCTTTTAACCCTTTTGTCACTGAGCTACTTCACACACTTGATGAATAAAAATAAAACTACTTTGAAAGAGTGGCTCTGTGTCTTAGCGGATTGCAGCTCCTGAAGACAAGTGTGTTGCAGAGCCACACAGCTGGGCTCATGTAGTACCTTGCAGGCTAGGCTTGTAAATGATAAGCTTATAAATGATGCTGGAGTACTTTATTGACTCACAGTCCAAAAGCAGGAGTCAACTGCAGGTCTCCAGAGTGAAAAGTTCACATGTCACCTTCACCTGAAAAGCAGTATGGATGAAAGAGAATATAGCTGTGACTGCTACCCTAAATAGCAGAAGAGTAGGAACATTAAACTAGATTGGAATATTTAATCTGGACTTTGATACCCCTTAAACTTCAGTGGTTTTAGGGTAGCTCTATACCTATGAATGCATCTTTAGGCTACCTTCATGTCCATTCTCTTCTGTGGTCTGGCCTCCCTGTCCAGCTGTATCACAGAATCATGATCAGCAAGCAGTCAGAGAGTGCATCAGCCACAGTGCATCTCAGGTTTATCTAACAAATTGTTAAGTGGAAAATCCCCAATAACCCTGAGGAACTGCACTGACTACATCATTCTCCATGCAGGCTTTTGCAATAGCACGGTCATAAGCTCCATAACCTTATAGATAAAGGTGGACAAACAAAGTGATAACACCAAAAGTCTAGATCACCTACTTCAGTTAGTATGCAAAGCATTTGGAACAAAACCTAGATGTGTTAGCAGTTCCTCCAAAATATACATTTTCACTGAATACCTTCATAAGCATGCTTTAAAAAAAAAAAAAAAAAAAAAAAAAAAGCATGCAAAACCCATCTTCCAGATGAATGATACAAGAATGGACGCAGGAGTGTTTTGGCATTTCCAGCTGTCAAGAGTTGAACTGTTTTATGGAGGATTGCTTCATGGTAGGTCACATCATGTAGGCTGCAAAGTTACATAATATGCTGCATCACTTCACAGATCATCAAACATTTAATGAACTTTTCTGTCGTTTACTGCTACCAGTGTTTGAAGAGATCATTTAAGATCATGGCAGAGATTATTGCTTATTTGCTTCTTTGATTTGTGGCAATTATTGTGTTAGAGACCAAATAGTTTAGAATGATTGTCCTGATATTTTCCTGTCCTGATATGTTCCTGTTGCATATAAAAATAAAGAGAGGGTTAGAATTCCACTTTCTGTTCTGTCCCCCTTCTCCCCTGGCTTAGACTTGTAACTTTTATTACCCATTCATTCACATGAAAAAGCTTTCATAATAAAACCAAATACTAAAGATTCAATTCTTTTCTGAGTAAGATGGCATCTTATGTGTTACTTCTGTTTTAGAGAGAGAAAATTATGAATGGTCTCCTTGCTCTCTGCAATCAATAGATCATAGTAGGTCAAAATTAGCCTTAAGCATAGATGTTCTTTAATTCCTTAAATCTAAGCAAGACTGGTGCTTCTGGAAGTTCATTCTGAGTGCATCCTAAATTCATGAATTTGTAGATTCAGGTTCAGAGGATACTGTGACAGTGAAACTGTATAATTCAAAATGTTCATACTATGAACTCTCAAGGGTCTTAAAAAATGCAGCATGTCTAACTCCAGCCTACAGAGAATCTTTTAAAGTATCTACCTCCAATCACTTCCTATTCCCACTAGTTTGCTAGATTTGATGCTATTCTTTGTTATCGTATCTGTTATGAACTCTCTTCTCTGTCTTCACGGAGATCTCATTTTGCACATGGCAGAGGAATGCAGAGTGCAGTGACCTCTGCTTGGATTCTGGGAGGAACCTTGGAAATCTGTGGCAATACAGCACACTTCAGTGTGCTGTAGGAGAATCCAGTTAAAAAAAAAAAAAAACACTTTGAGATTGTAAGGAGGAAGTGGGCGATGTGGATTATAATTGGCTATAAAAAGTAACTGTGTGGGCTGGATCTTACTTTGCAGTTGATTAATATGCTACCGGTTTCTCTTTGGCGGTGGCCGGAGACGTTTGTGTGGCAGGAAGGGGGATCCGCAAGCTGAAAACTTCCCAGCACAATGGCTGCTGGGCACTCCAAATTCCCTTTCTTTCTGGATTTTGAGGTGGTGTTGTCATTGTTAGATGGACTTCACATAAATTCAGAGCTATCTCTGGTGCTACTAGTGTTGTTTAACACTGCTGCTCCCAACACACAGAGCTGGCAGATGCCAGACACCCCAAACTGCACTGAGATTTTCCTCCTTGCATGACTACAAATCCCTAGTCACCCTGACCTCAATTTCTTTTAAAACATTACTTCTTTCCTTAAGTTTTTCTGCTGAATAAAATGTCAGCATATAACATCAGTACTACTCCATAATTTAATAGTGCCAAATATGGATTGGAGTCTGACTCAACATCCTTTTTCAGTAGGCATCTTAATATTTTGATAATATTTGCCTGTAACTTACTAGACTGGGAACTAGAAAGTACATGAAACATGAGTTCAGACACATAAATATCTTAAATTCCTACCCACTATACTTCTGGCAACTGTCAGACATGACTATGAGGAGTTTGTTACATCTAGCACAGATGGGAATGTGCGTGTAATTGCCCAGCTGACGTGAGGTACCTGGCTCTGCAGCCGCTTCCTTTGCCTCTCCGGAGGTCCCCGGTGGTCTGCTGTTGCTTACTTACACTACTCTGCACTAAACCTCCTGAATTTCAATGAACCTCAGCAATTCATTTGCCTTAATGCTGGTCTTATCTTGCCTTCTCTAAGAATAACTGTACCGGATAAGGAGACTTGTTTTCTTCAGACAATGTTTTTCGTATCTTTGCAAGAGCATTCACATATAAGAAAGATAAGCAAAAAAGATGTGATTTTAATATTGCTGGATTAGAGTTAATTGAGGAAAAATAAGCCCATATCAGTCTGCTAAAAAAACCTTTAAGAGTATAGTATTTCTAGGAAGAAGAATGCTCTCTGAAATCCTTGGTTTTCAGACCAGACTGTTTTGAGGATCAGAGACTGAAAAAGAAAAGAAAAGGGGGAAAAAAAAAAAAAAAAAGCCAAGAGATGCCATTTTTCACTGAGCTGTGGGAACTGCTAGGAGAACCATATTCTCAGCTGTAGAATAGATATCGCATACCCTCCCAAAAATTCAAAAGCTGTTTTAAGGAGTGCTTTACCTTTAGACCTCACTCACAAAGGAACCGTTCCCCAGTCATAGTATTTGATTGGCACATTTTCTGTCCAGGGACAAACATACCACGGTTTTTACATGCTTTACTGTAATTTTGGATATCACATTAATTACTATACCAGTAGCCAACTGTATCATTAATTACATTAATTGTGGGATTATAATGAATTCTTATCACTACCATTAGAAAACAAATAGAGAATGTACTGTAATGAAAGCTAACATGACCTAAATATTTTGCGGTCACAAGATTATATATATTTAGTCAAAACACCTAATTTCAAAAAACAGGTTTTACATTTGAAGCTAGTCTTTGCTTTCATGAAATGGTTGCTGAGAGGGTTGTGGGCTCACAGCTGCAATAGATGCAGCCTTCATTTCCTCTCAAGAGGAGGAGGAAAAAGTCTTAGTCTTCACATTCAAAATGCAACAAGGTATGGTCTGGTTTATTGGCCAACAGGAGCAGAGGAGACTGAGCAGGGCCTCAGACACGTGCTTAGAGGCTTTACAAAATGAAGGCACTCCAATGCCTGTAGTTTCCGTCTGGAACAGTAATCATCCCATGGCAGGAATAGAACATTCTGCCCTAAAACTGTAGTGGTGAGACAGCTGGTGTTATCGGCAGAGTGAGGAACATACAGATCCTTTGCTTTCCATAACAAGCTCTTTTCTCACTTGCATTTAATACATTACAGCAAAAACTCGCCTGCATAATAAGCTCAGAGTGTCCTTGCATCCTCTGCAAACTTTACAGCCGCAGAAATGGTTCTTGCTATCGAATTACTGTTGTCTGTTGTGCTCGGGTTCAAATTACACTAATTCATCTGACAGCAATTTACTGAGAGTTAATGTGCCTGTTGTTAGGTGATTACATTGCAGATGAACATCAGGTACTCAGGCTTCCTGAAAAAGCTTTGCTTTCCTGAGAATGGGATATTCATAGTGGACTGCTATTTATATTTTTCTGGATCGACAAAGGTCAAAATGGATTTTGTCACATACAAATCACAATGGCTTACTGTAAGAAAATGCTGACACAGTAAATTTACCTGCAAGAAAGTGAATTGCAAATTGCTAATCCCTCTCCATCTCTAATTTTGCATGAGACTACGCCTTTACAAGGTATAGTTTAGTCAGAAACTTGACCTATCATCCTAAGAAATTAGTTAAATCAATAATTACTCTCTACTGAGAGACTGAGGAAAAACAGTGGGACTTGTAAAGCTGCTTTGAAATTCATTTTCAGTGAGGTGAAAGCTCATCTTAAAAATTGAAATCTCTCTGATTGCTGCAGGTAGAAGATTTAAAAACTGCCTTGGTACGAGTGCAGGAACTTGTCACAGCAAGAAGCTTAATGGCATTTTATTCTTCTTGTGACATTAGAATTTTCTTTAATGCTTTAACACTTTAATCACCGAGAGATGCACTTTAAGAGTTAACTGAAATTAGAATTAAGTTCACATACAGTATCTCACTCTGAAATGACTTTTGCCCTTATCACTAGTGCTTGACACTATTTAAAATTCTGTTTCAGTTTTTAAATAGAAACAAGATTAATGTCTTTCAAGGATTTCTTTTGATGCACTCCTTCAAGCAGTAATTTTTGTCAGAATAAGTAAACTAAGCAGGTTTTGCAGAGGTCAGTACCTGACCTTGGACTTTGGTAGTTCTCTGGGCCATACTGGTTACCGTCAGAGCCGGCTGGCTTAGATGCAGTATGTCCATTTGATATCTGAAAGGGGACGTAGTGTATACGGAGGATCCATCTTTCAATGACAAAAAAGTGATTCTGATCCCTTGTTATCATCCAAGTGCTCATTTTTTTTAAATTAATAATCTTATCATGGATTAACCAGATCACATTTACTTCAAGCAATTGCAGTATGTTCCTCCTACTAAGATGATTGTTGTCATTTAACTTGCACTTCTTCCCTTCTGTAAAGTCCTTTTTTGTGCCATTAATGCAGCCTATAAGTGGCTGCCTATCCATGTAAGCAAAGCTGCTCATATGTGGCATGAATGTCTAATAAATCTGTACCACCTCATAGAAAAACCACTGTGGGATTTGCTTAGATGACAGACTCTATGTGAATGGAAGATATTAAACTTATGCTTCAGCATAGCTGAGTAGTTCATAGAGAGAAAGTGGTGAAGCATGTCAGATTATTTATCAATTTACTGTAAATATCCCAAATTGCAATTATGTGAGTGCAAAGAAGGAAAATGCATTAGTGACGTTCTCTTAGCCAAAACCTCACATTCCCAGTTGTATGTCATGCGCTTAATATGAAGCTCATTTAACACACTTAATAATTGAATCATAACCTCAGTTCCAAAATTAAGGAATAGAGAATATGAACTGTGATAGCAGAATGAGGGATTCTTCATCTCTGTCTCTACTTTCTCTCACTCTTCAGGTTTCAGCATTGCCTAGCAGATGTAGCCACTGTATGAGGACAGGGCAAATAGGTTTTAACATGAATGGACAAATGGCTTTAGTAATTTCAATGGCTTTAGTAACAAAAAGCATGCTGCCCATAAAGCAGTAGTTTAAACAGTGATCACTTGGCTAGAATCAGGAAATTACTTGTGCTGTGACCTTCTGCAAGTGATTCAAGTTCACTAAAATTGGAAAAGTCTTCATGACAAAAGGCAGTACTATTCTGAAGATGTATAAGCTAGCTTTAAATAAGTCCAGCACTCTGCCTGGCCAGCATTCCCTGCTTCTTAACTAAAGCAGTAGCTTTGGTAAATGCTAACGCTGTCATGCTTGTGTGGCTTCTGGTTCCCATCCATCTGAGGTGTCGTTACACATCTGTGTGCATGCTGGAGAGATGTGCGCATGTGATTCGTCTATTAAGGAGGAGAAATGAACCAACAGCAGGTTTTGAAGCTGAATTGAATCCCCCAGATGGTTGCTGGCAGCACCTTTGCCTCTGAATTTTTCAGAAGAGAGATGTCCTCCTAGTGTCCTGTCCCAGTCCCAGAAGTCGGGTACGCAGCCTTGCGCTGGTGCTGTCCGTGCTCCTAGACAGCGAACTGCAAGCTGGCTCCACTCCTGAAGCTGTTACAACCGATTTGTGTACTATTCAGTTGACACTAATAAGTCTAGGATGGATTTTTTTTCACCATTGACACAGTCACACGCAAAAAGTGTCTGAATAGCTTGAGACCAGAATGTGTCTCTGCTCAGGAGGTGAGCTTGGCATGGCACCATGCAGCCTGATTGCTGTAGCAATAAGATATGTGAAGCTTGTGCTCACCTTCAGGAAACTGTAGGCCTGTCCTCTTGCAACAGCTAAGTCTTGATGAAAGACTAGAGAGGTTTTGACCTTCGGATCCTGGACTGGAAGCAATTCAACCAATAAATAAAAAGTCAAACTGTCAAATATGTAAAAGAGCTGAAAAACAGGAAGTTGCTGAATAAATTCTCCAAGGTAGAGGCTAGCAATTTCCCTGGTGAACACTAGGTCAAATCTCCTCCCCCGCAGCTGTTCAATTCAGATAGAACACACCTTATTGATTCAGAAAGGAGATCAAGCTGAGCGCAGCCCTTTCTTATGCTGTCTAGAAATAGCTGCTGAGTAGGGGCCGAGCCAGTCCTGCATTTTGCCTGGCAAAGCCCAGGGTAGTTTCTCTTGAATCTTCCTTTTGGCATGCGGCAGGTAGGAAATGAGGAATATCTATAAACCCCCAAAGTCCTCTACTCGCCTACCATTACCTCACACAGGCAATGTGTGTTTACAGGTTTAGTTACAGGTGTCCTTCACTGACAGCATATGTTTTAATGCCAAAATCTAGGAGACCATTAGGAGAGCGCTAACTGCTCCTGCATACATCTGCTTTTTCTGCAGCTTGAGGCAGCTGTTCTAGGAGACAGAAAAAATCTCCCCACTCATGACCTTTCTCTCATAGAAGCTGCTGTATTAGCTGCTATTCTAGCAAGCTTTTCTAAAATTAAAGGTGACTGGGAAAGGGGGAGTATAAATTATCCTTTTTTTTAAAACAGGACCTCACCAAATAATATGTAATTCATTCTCTCTCTCAAAATTAAAAAATGTAATGAGTCTTAAGCTCTCTAAGAATTCTTATTACTGTTGAGGATGCCCTAAATGTGCATGTTCCAAGTCCATAAATGTCTCAGAAACACTACAGAGAAAATACTTAAAGTGCTGATGGATTTTTTTTTTTTGACTCTTTAGTGAAGCAAATAGACTCCTAAAAGGCATTTGGTTTTAAGGAGGTTTTAAAAAGACTTTTTAAGTCTTACGTCTTAAGTGTTTTTCCCTGAGGTATCTGGAGATTTCTTTTTTTTCAGAATCACATTGTGGAAAGGGCATCAACAAATTAAAGAGCATCAGTGAACAGATATAAACCAACACACTCAAAGTAATGTCAGTCCAACGTGTAAGTGTTTCCCTGGACCTCCACTCATGTCTATAATATTGCACTGTGACTGCAAAGCTTTGTAGTATTTTTTGGTGGTTACACATGCACTGCTTTCAATAAAAATAGCTTCAGCTTCTTATCTAGCTCAGGTACTAAAGCAGTCCCAGTAGCAGGTGGTGGGTGCAAGCTGAGGCTCAGACTGCCACAGCTTCCTTTTGATCCCAAATCGGCCTAATTTAAAGCTACTGCACAAAAGAAATGGGTTTGCACCTTTGCACAGTGGTGCAGGCAGGCATGCTGTGTGCCCAAGGTCGTACAGCAGCTGTGAGCCAGCCTTCGAGGACCACCCAGGCCACAGCCTCTTACCCCTCGCTTTGTAATTCTCACCCTTTAAAAACAAACAAAACCCCACAAGCTTCTTGTTTGTGTGTCTGATGCTCTTTTTTACTTTCTGCAGTGGGGCACATGAAAGAGCCAGAGAAAAATGAACCCTTCATGTGAAAATGTGTTACTGGGCAGCATGATTTGGAGCCACGCTTGTTCCCTAGTTTGTTTAGGCAGATCCTCAAGCTGTGGGCTTAGCCTGCAAGGCTGCTCGATTAAATTGTTGCTATTTAACTTCCTGCATAAACACCCCAGATATCTATTTTGGAAACAGTTTTATTCATTCAATTACTTTAATAACATTTAAAATACTTTATGAGCAAAGGTAGAGTGGTTCTGAATGAGATGGAGAATAATTTTCCCCCTCCATTTTAGCAAATCAAATTTTTAACTAAAATGGTCTAAGAGGTGAACACGTTATTTTACCTTTCATCGTTCTCCTTTTCCCCGTCTTCCCCCGTTATCGTTAAGCATAATTTGTGTTGCCATGCTGCAGATTGCTTTGCTGCTGGACGTGTGGTTCCTACGAGGTTATTTGGATTCATCTTTTTATCTGGCTGTAGTTTAATTGACTCATAAATTGGTGTGCTGTGGCTACAGATGATATCAGTTTTTCATACTTTTCTGGTTATTTTTCAGTACAGTCTGAAGTCCTGTAATCTGGTATTTGCTTCAGTTCATTTCTCTCTCTCTCTCTCTCTCTCTCTCTCTCTCTCTCTCTTTTTTCTTTCCAAAAAGAGACAAATAAAAGAAAACAGCACCAGTGAAATCTTTGCTCCAGTTGGGCACAACAGCAATTTCTGCTCCATGCCTCCCAGCAGCTGCTTCCATTTATTATCTGCGGGACCATGAGCAACATTCCTAAAAACATAATTTGGCTCCATAAATATGGCAGATGATGTGTTTGGCTGTATCGCAAGTCTTGCTTTTACTGTTTTGCTGTTACTTGCCCCCCAACCTTTAGGCTGTGATAGGTAAGGTGAAGGGGGCAGGTACCAGGTACTTAAAAATCACCAATCGAGCAGCATCTGACAAGCATCGGTGCAGGAGATTAATGGCTGAAGCGAACAGTTGTGAGTGATGTAAAGGCTCTCAACAGGCGGCCGGAAAGCAGGGCTGTTGGGTGAGAGGCACGCTTTAGTTTTATAAAGCAAAAAGTACTTGGGCTTGTCAGAAACCAACTTCACAATTTTTCTTTATTTTGCCTCTTTTTGGTCTAAATGCAGACCCAAACAGAGAAGAGCGAGGTTGGGGAAAACTGTGACTCATCTGTGTGTTTTCGTAGCTGAGCTGGGAAGGTGCCGGGCTGGGCTGTGCCGCCCTGCTCAGGGGAGAGCCGGGGCACCGCAGCCGGTGGAGAGTCGTGCCGGGCGGCGCTTGGCCGAGGTGCCCAGGAGCAGCGCGGCCCTGTTCTGTCACGGCTGCCTTCCGCGAGCGGCCCTCCGAGCTACGAGCTTGCCGGGCTTCTCCTCGCAGCGGCGGGCGCGAGGCACGGCAGTTTGCGGCCCCCCCTTGCCGGAGGGCCTCGAAGGTGGCTCACCGCGCAGGGAGGAGGAGGAGGAAAAAGGTGGCGGTTGTGCTGGTCCGGGTGTCGGGGTGGTGCTGAGGGGATGGCCAGCACCTGTGGGGCCATGGTGCACCCGAATCCTGAGCAAGCCTCCTCAGGTCCCCCCGTCCCCTTCAGCCGCTTCCCGGCTTTGTAGTCTCTCAGGACAAGGCTGACGAGAGGCCTCGGAAAGGACGGGAGTCCTCCCCAGGTGCTCAGAGCTGTGGCCCCCTCCTGCAGCGAGCAGCGTTGGATGTGAATCGCTTCGCTTGGCGAACACGGCGGCGTGGGGCAGCCCGGCGCTGGGGCCGGGACCATGGGACGTGGGGAGAGGGGTAGCTGACAGCACCAACGAGGGTGGGCGTGAGGTGGGGGGCGCAGCGTGGGGCTGCCGAGGAACCGCGCAAACCCTGGGCCTCGCTTCGCACTCCGAACGGAGCCCGAGGAGCACGTGGCCGCCGCGGCCTTCCTCCCCGGTGCGGCCGCCGTTGCTTTGCTTTCCGGGCCCTGCGGCAGCGCTGGGGCTATGGCGGCTGCCCGAAGAGCCCAGCCCCGTGCCCGGCACTGCTGAAATAGCACGGGGAGCCGGGCAGGACCCCGCACAGCCTGCCGGGAGGGTGAGCCTGGGTGCTGAGCGCCGGCAGGTGCCGGTGAGCCACCGTCTGTTTTCCCTTGTCTCTATTTGCTTGATGCGGCCACCAGGGGCTCCTCGCTGTTAATTACGCGACGTAAACAAGGGCTTGCTGCAAAATTTTCAAGGAAACGGCGTGTGACAGCTGTGTATCTGCTGTCCTCCGGGCTTCCGCGCTTGCCCATGAGGGCTCAGGTGCGAGAAAGCCGCGCGCGGTCCCCGCGCTGCCTGCGGCCGCGTCGCCCCACAGAGGGTTCGGCGTGCTGCCCTACGTCCCGCAGCGCCGGCAGGCAGGGTTTGCCCCCGTCGCTGGGTGCAGCCGAACCCGCCTTGGTGTGGCCTTAACACGGAAAAGAAAGGCAGGCAGCGTGGCCAGTGCTTTCGGTACACAAAACTTTCTAGCGGTTCATTTAAAGACCTGGAAATTTCCAAAACTGTTAGAGGGTGAGGGGGAAGGGGCAAAATTTACTTTAAAAGATTCCTCAGGAAAGAGTCATCCTTTTTCAGCCAGACCTACCTGCGCTCTTTGCCGCGGATTATGCACTAGATGTGCGCATATGCTGCTGCTGTGCTTCCTTATTTACAGACAGGAGAGTAGTGTCTTATTCAAATCCTCCTCTAGAGTCCTTGCATAATGCATTATATTAAAAAAAAAAAAAACACCCTTCTGACTTGAAAATTACACTTTTGGATATTAATTTTACCAGGGTTGTGAATAGCACTCATATTGGATTATGTAAACTTTCCTTCATCAAGTAAAAATGTCTTCTACGAAGACTCTAATAGCCTTTTCTGGACATGTTCAAAGCCTTATTACTAAAGATTACTTTATGTAATGTCCCTTAAAGATCAATTTATATTGAAATATGCTCAAATGAAATTTCTGCTCCGGCTGTATGTTCAGCTTTCAATTCACTGGTTAATGATAAGTCAACTGTCATTTGGCATTTCAATATAAGATCTGACTGACTTGCAACCTCTTTATCTATTCTGATAAAAGACAGACTTATTGTAGCCTACTGCTCATTACAATACTCTATTTTTGCCTCAAACATCAGAGCTTCAAGTATTGAATCAGATTTCTGAAACATGATTTCAACTTATTTAAAGTGTGGTCACCTGTGATAGTAAGAAGTGAGACACTTTTGTCTTTGCATGGGTTTCCTGAACTGGTTTTATTTTTTTCCCGTTATGCAGGCTGTTCCTCCATTGAGACTATGAATAGTGCCAAAGGTTTAAGTCTGTATTTTGGAACTAAACTGGAGTCTAAATATCTTTTTTCCAGAAGTTAAAAAAACCCCAAAAACAAAAAACTATATATTTGGATTGATTTTACCAAATAAGCAAAAATCCCAATAACTCAGTCAGATTCAGCTGAGAGTAAAAGCTCAAAGTTGGGATACTGTTGAGTTAGTCCATACAGCACTGCTTAAATCTGAAGTCTTCATACCAATAGAATATGGCAGGGCAAATTGTATTTAAGCTACATGGTAACAGTAGTTTGTAGAAGTTTCTCACTTAAAATATGTTATAAATGTCTTTAAAAGTACCTTTGAGAAAGCAAGGCTTGCTCTCAAGCCAGCATCTTTCTGAAAATGCTGTGATGCACAGGATACAAGGTTTTACATACGCTGGGACAAATATCACGGGTTCATCACCTTGAGCTTCTATTCAGATTTTTAGTCATAGTTAATGCTCATGTTTTATATGATTGTATTCTGATACTAATATACAATGTTGAAAAAGTAGCTAAGCATAACAAATATATTTTGGGGTTCTTGGTAACTGAATCTCAGCTCTTTTTTAATCCATAGCGTCATTCTTTAGTCTACATGTAACAACTCCTAGAAGCAGAGTTGGCCAAAGAATGACGATTTCAATTTATGACTTTTTTTTGTAGATTTTGGAGGGATTTGTTTGTTTCCATATCATTTTCCACTCATACTTTTAAACATGTTTTTGAAGCAGACTTCTGCCAAAACATCAATTTTGAGATTTGGGAAGGTCAGGCATTCTACTTAAGGTCTCTTCTCTTCTGAAACTGCCCAGCGGAATCACCATAGTCCCCAGAAACCTCATCAAAAACTTTAAAATCAATACACTCCTTTGAAACAGTTTGGCTTTAGCAAAACAGCATATTTAGTTGAAAAAACACAGTGTTGAAAACATTCCAGCCAGCCATATTCAGAAGCACCGCAGATGACAATTTACAGAATGCGAAATAGCTCATGAAGGCAAATCAATATTTATACGATTATGCGGTGCTAAAACAACGAGCTGAGTCCAGAAGGTTAAGAGAGTAATTTGAACCCACTTACACAATGCAGGGACACCACCTGAAATGTACCTTGAGATGCCAGGGAGGAGTAACGCTACTCAGCAGCGTGCATGCTCCCCCAGGAAGGGGCTCAGGCTCTGTCTGGTCCTCTGCACCCTTGGTGTACAGGGGTCTGCTGTCCATATCAGCTGTACCAGGCATAGGAAAAACTAGCTGTACCAGACCTCCATGCTAAAATATTAGTACGCTAATGAAGGTGCTTAGATCTTGGTCAACTGTAGGATTACATCAATTGCCAGCTGTCCTCCTGGTGTTCGTTGTTGGCTGAGGATGCTTCACTAACCCCACACAGATAAGAGCTGGGGTACGGGAAATGTTGATAAGTTTTCACTGAGCTCCCAGAAATATGGACTGGAGAAGGTTATATTTACAAGATTATGACTAAAAAAGTAGATTTACTCCTTTCTGATGTATTTTACTGTTTTTTTTCCTTCATGCATTAATAGAAATCTATCTAGTCTTTTCTTGCTACAGAAATATTTTTTATGTATTCCTATACTGTCTACAGCTCAAAATATTGAGATCTTGACATTGGTTAAGATCACTTAAAAATCAGTTCTTGTACTAGTTGAAAAGTACTCAAATCAGTACAAGCTTGAACGGTGTCTGTTGTAATCGTGCCTCCATTGCTATATTAGGAGATGTACTGAAAACAGCAAAGGTTTCCATAAATATTGCAGAGATGACCACAGAATACAAAACACAGTAAGAACTCTCTAAGCAATACCTTTAAAGTAAAATGTAAATTTAGGAAAACAGCATAAATAGTAAGGCCACTTTCTGTCATTCATAGGTAAACATTTTCTTAGTCTGACACGCAGTTCAAGGCAAAACAACTTGATGAACTTGAATGTAATACCAGTAAGACAGTCTGAAGACTTGTTCCTTCTGGTGGATACTGTAAAGAAACTGCTGCAGGGATGAACCCTTTTATCTGTCAAATTTTTCTGTACGTGTAGTGACAAAATATTATATAAGAATTATTTGTCATTAAAATTCAATGATTTATAGTTCTGTGCAGTGAATGTTGCATGTTTAAGAACTGAGAAGATTAAAACCCGTCTTCTGAACCTCTTTTGAAAAGATTGCAGCTGGCAGGCTCATTTCTGTTCATTTGTTATTCCAGTCTAGAGAGAAATCAGAACTATCCCAACTAAAAAAAATCTCATCTGTTTCTCTGAATGACTGGCTTGTAAGACAAACAGATCAGGATTTCTTCACAGTAATCTGTAAATGTCTCTTTCTGTGTAGGGACTGGCATGACCTTCAGCACTGTGCTATCTGAATACCAGAGTAATGATGGCTTTCCTCCCAAAATATGAAGGGTAGGCAAGAAAGCCTTAGAGAAATCAGTGAACCAGCCAGAAACATGGAATGGACACTGTTTTTCAGGCAAACAGTCTGAGCTATGCAGTCATGTCACGCGCAATTTGCTGCATAGTTGAATCAGATGAGGCTACCGCATGCATAGGAGATCTCAGAGGGACGAAGAAACATTGGTCAGAGGAGGGTTTCTCTGCAATTAAGGACAGAGGCAGCCCCGGTGTAGTCCTGCTGGACACTGCTCTTGCAAATCCCAACCTCTAGATTCAAAGGAAAGCCAAAGCCTCATCTGCATATTAGAAATTGCTTAACACTTTACCCAAGAGCTGGAGCCCTGACATCACTGTTATGTATTTATGTGCTTGATCTTGGTATGCCCAGCATGTTTAGAGACTGACAGTAAAGATGCAAAGCCCTTATCCAAAGGGCTATCTGTAGCAATCCCCACTGGCCCATGAAATCCATAATCAGTGTTAGGAAGAGAGGATACTTGAATAATGCTAATGTTGAGATTAAAATATTGGACAGGGACTGAATGTCTGAGTTAATTTTTTGGCTCTGACCAAAAAATGGTCTATGTGAGTTAGTTAAATCATTTAATCTCTGTGCCTCACTTCCTTATTATCATCTGACAGTTTTGTATCTCATAGGGTTGTTTGAACTGCAATGCGTTAATATGAGTCCTTCACATTTTGCAATTATGGTTACCACATACATGGAGAGATTTTCTATTTGCATGAAAGCAGTTGTTTGCTCATCAAGCATTAGTCACAAAACACCACTAAAGATGAAAATGCCTATCATTTAACAAACTGTAGCTAATGTTGTTTTCACATCTGTATCTACAGTAATACACATGGAAATGATTTTCCATTTAAAAGGCATTGATTTTTATTTGTTGCAATAAACTCAGCCACACAGCTATTCTGGTACCAGAGCAAGAGCTCAGACAGGTCTGTTTGCTGGAGAAAGGGTGCAGTGAGGAGGACTCCAGGGTTACAGACCCAGACAGGCCTCTTGGGGTTTTTTTTATACCCAGAGGGAAGTGCCTTTGCCTGTTATGCTGTGCAGAATCTCTGACCTGCTGAAGCTGTTCAAAGAGGCAAATGGACAAAAAGAAAATAATGTTGTCCTGTGTATCTCACCCTGCAGCCTTCTGCTCTTTTGGTTTTGAAAATGGATGCTCATATTGGGCCCAAAGAGGTTTAGTAACTTCTCAAGCCTGGAGAGCTTTAAAAATCCACTTTTAAATTGTCTTAAACTATTAATGGTAGTTTGGTAGAGAAATAAGTTTTGCTAGAGCTGAGATGGGAAGCCTGCAAAAGACATTTCTTAGAGGACAGTATAATTGCAAAGACTAAAAGGTATAGCAGTGTTTGTTTAGGTTAGGCAATAATGAAATCAGAAAGCCCCCAAAATATCATCCAGAGATGGCCATTAGGGAAGATATAAAGCTCATTTAAATCTAAAAGACTTTTTTCATGGGCTTTACTCCAAGTTTCTCAGAGACTTAGACTGAAAATCTCTCTTCCTGAGTGTGTAGCTGGGTTTGGTCTTTGAAATTGCTATCCTCAAATCCCTGACATCAAAGACATGCTGGATGTTTGGCAGTAGTTCATAAGCACTTTTTTTTTTTTTTTTTTTTTTTTTTAAGTGTTTCCAACATAGAAAAATTCTTGATTTGGATTTGCACAACCTTGAAACCTCTTTGTCTTGGTCTTGTGCTAACGTTTATTTCATGACTCCCTTGACTTCCCCAAGATTTTAGGTCCCCTACATGGCCCAGACCAAAGCCGTTGCTTTGTTGGTTTGCACAGTTAGGTGCCCCCAGGCCCCTCAGTCCCGTGCTGGTCCTGCTGCTTTGAGGGAGTTTGGTTCTGAATGTGACACCACCCCGCCCCCGTTCAAAAATCCATCTGTAATTGAGACAACATATAGCCTGGCAAAGATATTTGCATAGAAATAGGTGCAGTTTATTTTGAATAGTAAAGCTCAGAGTGAAAAAGGAAATGTTTAGTAGAGATTAATACTATGCTTGAAAGGACATTAATAAAGGAAAGGAAGAAACAGACTCTGCAGAAGTTCTTGACTGAAGTAAAATAACCTCCAAAACAAATACTCTTTTTTTACTTCGCTCTCAAGCTTGAAGCTCCTGTAGTGTAATTATTACTTTGATTTCTGAAGGGGATTCTATTTTTCTCTAAAAATGTTTACAGCACTATCAGATCTAGTTATTTCT
The DNA here is from genome assembly GCF_036370855.1 of Dromaius novaehollandiae. NCBI lineage: Eukaryota > Metazoa > Chordata > Aves > Casuariiformes > Dromaiidae > Dromaius > Dromaius novaehollandiae. The sequence goes on along the minus strand of NC_088111.1, from coordinate 14,167,097 downwards.
GACTTTTTCTTCAGCATTTTTGCAAAGAGATTGAGCACAACAGCATTTATCCTTGCAAGAGAGGGAGAGAGGAGAAAGAAAATGAGTTAGATATCTATCCTCCTGGAATCTAGGCTCTTATATTTCCAGATAAATGAGTATATTTAACTAGGTCATAATGAGTAATAAGGAAAGGCTTGCATTTCATTGCCTTGAGATAGAGCATTTTGGTCTCTTATTATCATTTATTATTTATTTTAATTAGTCTTAATTGCTGTGACAATTTTCATTTTAATAGATACTCAGATGATTAAGAAGAAAACTTCCCCAGAGTTGTAATCGCAGCATTTCTGGAGTGGTGAAATTCAGCCTGGCTGCATTGCGCTGTGCCCCTCTCGAACCCCACAGTTATTAGCATTCAGGCTTCGGCACTGAGGTTATCACCAGAGCTGCAGTAAACAGTTCACCCCTTTGGCAAATCATTGCTCAATGCTGTGTTCCCAGGAGAGCTGCTTCACTGCAGGTGAAAAAGAGCTGGTGGAGAGATAGTGCTTACACAAAGCTAGTTCAAGTCTTTTATTAACATCGTGACACTGCATTTAAATGCTTTAAACGCTCCATTCAGCATAAGAGTCGATTATTTTTTTTTTCTGCACTGTCTTTATAGCTTCTCTGTTGGCCGCTATCACCCACAGGTAACTGTATTATAAGCCTCACTTTATGCGTGAATGCCAGAGGAGAAGATCAGTTACACTGTAAGCTAAGGAGCTGCAGTGCTCTAACACAACTAGTAGCTTTGGAGCTGCTTGGGAGCTGACAGCCGTTACATTGCGGTGAGGGAGGCACGTTCTGGGGGTATGTCGAAGCCGCAGCCTTTGCTGAGGTGTAGCATTTGCCAGGTAGATTAATTCTTACGGAGCGTCAGGCTGCCTTGTGAGGTTGTGAGCAGCCGCTGCTCTACGAGAAATCTCATCTCCAGCTAGCCTGGGCATCTCGGCACGTAGGAGCAGCCCCCAGGGTGGAGGAAATCCCTGCCATCAAGTACCATCGCCTTCCCCAGCACCCCCGGGTCAGAAAGATGTACCTGCTGGGGCTAGTATGAAACATGGATTGTGCCGACAGGGCATGGCTAGGGAGCCCACGGAAACGGTGGAAACACACCAATGGCATCAACAAATCTGGAGGGCTGGGGCAGCCCTGGGACTGCCGTGCTCGAGGCTGGGCAAAAGGCATCCTTCAGCCTAGCTGCACCACGCGGAGGGAGGCAAGCCGCTCTGCTATGCCCACTGCCAGAATGTCTCGAAATGGCTCTGCCTACCACCTTCAGCCCTCCGGATCAGTTATCTACAACACAGACCTAGTCATATGTGCTTTATAATGAAGGAGAGCAAGATAAAGTCATTTTTCTGCCTTTATTTTTTAATATGATATTAATATATACCTGACATGATATACCAAAAGTATTCATTATTTCTCACAGAATTGTTTTTTTCAGATATACAGAAATTCTTAGTAGTTCTTAGTTCTTGCTGTGAACAAAATTGATTCTGTTTTTAGAACAGCAAATTCAAGTGAAACTGCTATAGAATTCTATTGCTTTTGTGGAAACTTTTGTTAGAAGTCTTGCTGATGGTCGTCTTAAAAAATTTTCAACAGTTAATAAGAATCTTATGACTGATGAATTTTGTGGCCAGCGGGAAAGTTAGTCATTCTTAAAATAATTTCAACAATAGGAACATAAATTCTTTCTTTTCTAGGATTTTAACGTGTATTTATGCCACTGTACAGCAATATTAATATCATAATTAGGTATTACATTATTTCTCTACTGTTAAATTAATTTGGTAGTGTTAAAAGTGGGCAGCAGATGAAAACTAATAATGCTACTTACAAAAAATACAGTTAGCAGTACAGTAATTCCCTGCTAAATTACTTTAAATATATTATTTTTTCAATCTGAAAAAACAAGTCTATTGCAATCAAAAGAAGGTAACACTTGCACTTACATCAGTTAACCATTAATCTTGCCTTAACAAAACTGAGAGATATGAACATCTGTTGCAATTCAGTACATTTTAAGGGAAATGATGAAGAAAAATAGGCTATGTCTCTTCATTGACTTGTTACTGCCTTTTCTCTCAGTACAGATTGAGAAAATATTTGCTAAAATATGTCATTGCTTTTCTGATTGCCTGCAAAGCATGAAGTGTCATTGCAATTTTTATATTTTGATTATGACCAGACCTGGCTACTCTTTGGCATTTCAATAATCCAACTGTAGGATTTAAGTAAGAGTAGTTCAGCTCCTTGCTCTTACAATTTTTGTCTCTTCCCATATCCTTAATAAAGAAACAAATCTGAAGCAAACAGAAATATAGTGTTTTTCTATTCTCCATAGGCTGCATTATCTTGTACCGGGAATTCTCTCCATCAGTCTATGCCCCCTTGTACTCTTCCACTGAGTAATTCAATTATAAGGAGCATCTAAACTTTAGTTTGGGGAGACCTATGCTAATGAGGCCATTGCAATCAAAATGCTATGAAGATCTATTGCAGCCTCTCGTTCTCGAAATAAAAGTAGTGTCAATGGGACTTTTGCCATTGACCCTGGCGAGGTCGGGGCTTCCTCCTGCGCTGCTCTTTCCGCACCTGGTTTCTCGCATGTTGGCGCCTGCTTCTGCCAGGATGAGACCGAATACCAGCACTGCTAGAAACTGCCGTGTTTCATTGTGCCTCCTACCACTCCTTCAGATGACTGTGACCTACATTTCTCTGAAATGACTTATAATACTCTTAATAATTCTGCAGCACAATAGCAACATGCTTCTTTAAAAAAAATCTCTATATGATTTAATATTTAAATTGAGGGTTTTTTCTCCTCTCAACATTCCATTATGCACACTGCAAACCTCCCTCTAATGCCCATGGAAATCCTTGTGAAGGTTTAATGGTGTCTTATTTCCTCCTTGCTTTGCTCTGTGGTTGCTCTCATGGAGCCCTAGTATCCAGGAGTCGATGATGGCATGTTCCCCTGCATCTGGGGCTTGTCCCTCTCCCACCTGGATGGGCTAACGTCCCAGACTCAGGGAATATCTTGGTCCCTCAGCACCTCTGGGCTCAACAGTCCCCCAAGCCCTCTTCCCTAGGCAGTGGGAAAGGGGTTATGAATTCCGTTACACTTCAGTTTTTCTGCTTGGAGGGAACTATACGAGCTAGTCTTGTTAGCACATGAAATCCTTATACCAATATCTACTGGCAAAAGAATATTTTAAACATATGGAAACACACCTACTGATCTAAGCTCAAGGAATATACGGACATTACTAAGAACATTACACCTCATTAAGTCCAAAGGCAAGCTCTCTGGAAAACTTTGGTAAACAAACCACAGGGATACCTCTACCTTAGCTGGGAGCTGGATGAGATGACCTAGTCAGTCTTTTCTCTCTCTTACCTCTGAAACTCAGTGCAGTCTAATTTTTAATGTCAGTGATCAGTAGAGCATATCTGTGTGCTGGAAAAGAGATTGGTTAGAGCGTGTATAAAATGGTTGTAACATTTTTTCTTTTTATAAAAAACAAACTTTAAAATTTCATGGTTAATAAGATGCCACAGATTACTTATAGGCAATATAATCAGGTTGTGTCTGTACAAAGTTTTTGTTCAGCCACAGCCTAGTAAGCAAGAGCATGATTTGATGCTTTTCACGCATGATATCTTTTGCTGTTGGGTCTCTGAGCCTTGACTTATGTTTAATCTTTCAATTAAATTCCCTTAGACATGTGAATTTTGTCAATGCTTATTTCTCCCACACAGAAAGCTGGTTATATTATGTGATGTTTTCCTCAGATCTTTACTGTTCTGCATGGCATTTACCACCCCGCCTTTTTTTTCCCCCTTCCCTCTGCTGGAAGAAAGAACTGGTTTTAACTATTTCTGAAGCCTTGTCCCTGCCTTTCACTGATGTCCGTTGGACTGCAAGTCACCGTGTCTATGCAGCGGGCAGCCTGTGCCGGCCCCCTGCTCCCCGACCGAAATGGGGGCTGTGTGCAGGCACCTGCCGCGAGACAAGGGCGCCCCGAGGATGAGGGGGCTCCCGCTGCCCGGGCAGGCCCCCGCGGGTGACCAGGCTGGGAGTCTGGGCCCCGGTCTTGTTTAAGGAATTGTTGCACATGGGTCATGCACCCCTTTCCCTAGGGTGATTTGTACCTTCAGCTCGCAGGGGGCTCAGGGCACTAAGCTAGTAGACACAGCTTCCTCTTCCCCTTTGGTTCCACTAACGTAAGTAAAAGGGTGATTTTTTGGTCTGTTTTTCTGTTTCCTGTTTTTTGAAGGATTTTCCATTCAGAGGAGGTGAGGGAATTCTGTCAGATTTCTGATTAGGAACAATTTAGAGAAGGAGAGAAAAGGAAAACAAATGTGGCAACTAATGCAATCTGTTGTCTGAGTGAATGAGACATTAAACAAGCACAGTGCATTCAATTCAGCCGTGCCTCCGGACTGTGCTTCAACTCCTGCTTTTAGTCCTGTGTGTGCAAACGTACGAGTAGTGCGTGGCATGGGCTGAGCATGCGAGTGTTGAGCGAATGGTAGGCAGGGATGCCATGAGTACCAACTGCAGCTCCGTTTGTTACCGGTGACCAAAACACACTTGGATAACTTCATCCTTGACTCTCTTCTGTATTTCATTTTGGGTAAAAGCCTCTATTTGCAGACTTATTTGTATGTTTACTTTCCCAGGGATTCATGGCGTTGAACCAGTGTAACTTGCAAGTTTTAGAGAGCTCTTAATGTAGAAGTGCTCTGTGCATTTCTTCAGCTTTCAGGGGCTATAAAAGAAAACAGTTATCTCTTCTGGCTTTTTAAAGCACGAACCTACTTGTATTTTTTTAAAGCTTCATTTTGGTGCCTATTTTTCTTTGTCCTTTCAGTTCTGTCAGTGAGTAAAACTACTTGCAGTTAGAGAGCATAAGAGGGTGGATGGTCTTACAGGTTGCATTCAAGCATATGGATAGCTTTGATCATCGCTTTGTTGAAGAAATGCTTGGTTAGTTGTTATTTCCTCATATCCTAATTACAGAAATCAAATGCTGCTGTTAATGAAACATGTAATAAAAGCAAGGCCCTGTTTGCTTCAATGGGAATCTTGCACATGAGGCAGAGGGACAGCTAGAAAGCTAGGAATAACACCAAGAGTCAGTGAGTCTCACTTCTTCTCCCTTTGGCAACTCCTTCTGCTAGGTAAAGTGCTCTTTTACCACTTCCACAATCAACAGAGGTTTTTCTTTTACTGACCCAAAATAGGATTCAGGCTCTGAGGGAGGATCCAAACCCACACCAACGTTAGAACATTTTTTATGCATGGCCATCCAGACCTGTCAATTCTCACGCCTTGTTGCCCAGAGCGTGGCTGGCCGTCACCTTCTGCTGCTGCTCCGAGGCTGCGGTGCACCCATAGCACGGCACCGTTTTCCTTCCTGCCCTGCAGCCCCATGTGCCAGGTGCTGAGACCTGGGAAGATAAAATTTTTATTATTCAATCTCAGGTGGACTCCCAAGAAGCTTACTCAAAAACTTCTGTTTATGCAGTGCATTCATGTATGATACTCGAACTAAAGGGTAGAATCTGTCTTGGGTTCGCAGTGACATGTCAGGAAGACTTGGCAAGTTTTAACCCTAACTGTACCTTTTCCAGCTGAGACAAATACAAGCAAATGCTGTTTTTGGATAAGCTGTTGTTGTGGGGCACTTCCCTGTAAGAAATAATTCATCAGAATTAACCACTGCACCTAGATTTAGCTACACAGTTCTCAGTCACTGGCTTACTGATTAAATAAACTTATCTGAGATTTAACACGTTGATTCAATTACTTCAACTTGTGCTTCAAACACCATCAAAGGGTTGATTCTTTTCCCTTAATTCTTTTGAAAGGCTAATTCAGACTGGCTCATTAACTAGAGATGACTGCAAATTTGGATAATGCATTTAAGTGAAGAGGCTTGATCCATCTTGATTAAAAGATTTTTTTGTAGCTAATGTTTAACTTCTGAAGTTCATAAACTGAGCTACAGTTAATGAGCGTGTTTCATTCTCAAGCATTTAAGCATCCTCCCACTTCTCTCTGCCCCCTGAAACCCAAAGGGATGCTCCCTGAGCTATAGAATGCAACATTTATGCTAATTTGATATCATTATAATTATTTCACAGTAACTGAAAAATCTATGTGTAGTTACATGACAGGAATAAATACACAAGCATATTATTTGCCTCACTAAGTAAATCAGTACTTTAGAAGGATAAACTATTATATTATCTAATTAGGCATCATACAGGAAGTGTGTTTTCATGAGGGGTGAGCCAGAAGGGTAAAAATTATCTTGAATCACTTGTTCTGAAAAAACACTGCAGCAAAAACTGGTTAGCACTCATTTCTGACAACTTTCCTTATATTCGGAGGAGGCAGACATGTGGAAAAAATCTTATGTGTGTCTTTGAGACATGAAAAGGGATTCTCTCTGCTTCTCTCAAAACATCATCAGCATAAATAAAGAACATTTGCACGTATGTATCTATGTATCCTACGTCATGCCCATCCTGAGGAACACCTGCAAATGTGGTCCACAGTGTTGGGAATGCTAGAGATTATGCTTGACTGCAAGAAAAAGGAATTAACATGTAAAACAGGATCTGTTCCTGTCACTCTAATAGAATTAGATTCTTTTATAGAGTTCTCTTTACACTAAAATATTTGTATTTCCTGTAAAGCACAGTCATCTGGGGCTGCTGAATGTACTGATCTAATGAGATGTTGATAGTAGAATTGGATGAAAAAGTTGGGAAATAATACATTTGTTAAAAAGTTTGGTACGTCCAGAAAATGTTGGCAAGTTCTTGTGAATATCTTCAGATAGAGAAAAAATGAAACCTAGCCATAGTCAAAAACTTCCAGAGGATAAAGTGAGATTTCACCTGTTCTCCATGACAGGGCACCTTCAAGGCAGAAATATCCTTCTCCCTGGTGAAATTCTAAGCTTCCCTCAAAATCCCTGCAGGGTTTTAAACACATCTTGCCCATCACTGTCTCAGGCAGCAGGCAAGAGAGTCCTCTTCTCTGCCTGTTTTCATCCTGTACAAAAGAAGAGAGTGTCAACAAGAAGGATTTAGTTGGTCTCCCTCCTTCCTCCTTCCTTCCCATCTCAGAGCAGCTGACAGTATGTCAGACACAATGCAGTCCTCAGAGATTGAAGACCCTCTTTCATGTCCTGCTCTGAATTATGTCGGTGTCCTAAAACCTACAATGTTTTAGATCAGTTGCTGGGAGGTGAATTTTGGTTGGAATTTGTTTATTGATCCCATGAGGTAAAAATCCTAGGCTCAAATTAGGGAAAGAATACTGCTGTAAGTAAAGTAAGAAACTCACATGGTGCAATACTGGGGTATTCAAGAGCAGTGACCTAACTCTGCTAGACACTCAAATATGTGTCTAGCTTCAAGATCTGTAGTCCCTCTAACATGAGCTACGTTAGTGAGACAACACATTTAAAATTCAACTCATCCTTAAGTATTAAAAAGCCCTCAGCTGAAAATCATAATAAGAATGAAGAATAAGATAAATAAGAAAGAAGCATTGTTTAAAGTCTCTGCTGTATATTCACTGTTGGCCGTAGCCAGAGATGAGACCCATGGCCGCCCAGATGTTTGCTCTGACCTCCTAGGGCTGTCTGTCATTTTTTTTCTTTGCTAAATCAGCATCATAGCTCTATTGGAAATGGTAAGTTACACTGTGGCCTTAAGACCTGTAAATCTGTCTGTTGCATGTGATTCTGACATGTTCATCACAGCACTAGTCTGAGTGATATTATCTGTGTGGTGTTTATAAGGCTATGGAGCACCTCAGTGGGCAACTGGCCCACTGTTTGCATACAAGCTGAAAAGGTCCTGAGCTATATGAATTGCCATTGAAACAGTGAACCATTATACCATTTCTTTGTAATTGCAAAGGTCTGACAGGTGAGGTGAACAATTTGTTGCTTCTGCAGAGACGATACTCATTCACTGGCATGGATGCTTTGGTCCAGCAACTTTATTTCTTATTTATTTCTTATTTACATCTCAACAGTTAATGCCTGAAAGAAAACAATATCCCTTCAATGTGAGTCATTGGCATATAAAGCTATAGGAGAAGGCTTGTGTTTGGTTAAGGTAGTCTCCTTGGTTCTTTGATGTTTATAATTAAGTTTGAATACTTCATATACAGGCTCCATTGAGGTCATCTTAAAAGTAGTCGTTGTCATGGTGCAAGTCATTTCATTCTAAAGGGAAGGCTTAAAATAAGCCATATGGGTTCTAGTTACTTTTTGTCGATGTAAGGGAGCACAGGTTCAGCCAGGTTACATGTAAGTGTCTACAGTTTAGACATTTTTTTTTTAAAAAAGGGGGCGGGGGGAGACGAGACCTGCTTACTGTGTCTGGAAACCGAGACTTGAGGGTCATCAGTTTCTACAGCAAAGACAGGCTCTTTCAGAAACACTTCCCTGGGAATCTCTGGACTGGCATTTGAGTGTTATTCCTTTTGTTCATATATTAAGGAATGCTATTTGCAAGCATCTTGTCCAACTCTCCAAAAATAGAGTAGCTCCAAATCTTAGCTGATGTAAATCAGCCCAGCATTACCGGCTTCTGTCAAATCCTGTGCCAAGGATCTGGCTGTAAAATGTTTAAATTACGTTGACATATCAGCTCAGAGAAGCGTCTCTGTCCTTTGCCCCGCTATGACATGCTTCATAGGAAGCATGACTACAACGGGATGTATTTTCTGTACCTGTGTGACAGCATTAGGAGAGCAGAACTTCCCTAAGATGCCAGCCTGCAACAGGAAAAGAATCCAATGTTCTTTCAGGGAATAAATCAAAGGCTTTAGCACCATGAGGCCTCTCTGCATGTCAGTCAGATGCAGAGCTTCTTTCTGCCCTGCTTCTTATACTGCACCTCTTTTGGATGAAGCAAAAATACAAAGATGTGAGAGACAGCTCCTGCTGTGATTCCCAGCCATCCCATTTGATTTGGTCCTTTTTTTTTTTTTTTTTTTTTTTTGACGAAGTAGGTTACTATATCATGTATAACGAATGCAGGGATCATAGTGCTGCTGCTGCTCATCTAGTGCTGCTGCTTCCTCCCCTGCACCATAGCCACTGGATACCCCAGCAAAACAGGCATCACGGACATGATCCCCACCATGGCCGAAGCACCTGGAGCTGTGGTCTGCTTGAGTGAAAAGACTGACCATCATCTTCCTGCACTCCTCCCTGCTACTATTTGTCCCAAGTTTCATGCTAGTGAGCTACCAAGAATCAAAGGTCTGAAGATTAGTGTCTTCTAGCAGCAAGTGTTAAATTTCTCTTTTGCAGGCCTAGGAACGCTTTTCAGTGATTGTATGGGCTCTGTCACATTAAGTCTACTGGCAGTTAGCTTGCATTTTAAGGGACACATCCAGACTAACATCAGTCTGTGTAATTCAATATTTTATTGAATAAAGCACACATATACCTGTATGTATCTATAGATGTATATTCATGTATGCATACACATGCATACATATGTGTTTACCCCATAACACCACTTGAAAGATAATACTCTCACACTTTTAGATAAGGCTTTTTGCTTGTTAGGATATAGAACATCCCCCAGGGCTCTAAGGAAGATTGAGCACATCCATTGTACCCTATGGAAGCACAAAGTTGTCCCTCCAGCAGATTGTTTCCTGTCTGAAAGATAAGACAAACAGATTTAGAAGGGATGTAATACAAGCAGAGTCCAGACTTGAATAAAACTTTGTGCCCTGATTTCCAGAGTCCACAGTTAAGACCCTGCTCATGGTTTCATCTCTTGAAGTCCAGCCGTTTGCAACACAAGGCTGGAAAATAGCTCAGCATGACTCCTGCAGCACTCTGGCACTGCACCTCAGCCTTCAGCCAGCAGCTGTAGATCAGTAGTTCACCTGAGGTCACAGAGGACCTGCTGGAAGAAACCAACTCTAGTATCAGAGTATATTCCTTCTCCTTTTCCTCTTTCAATCCCTCATCTGAGCAGAATGTTTAACTTCTGCCCCCTCCTGTCTTTGTTTATTGCCTCTTGTTTGCTTTGAGGATGAATGAGGAGAGAATTGCATCATCCCTCCATAATACTAAGTTCAGCAGTACCTGCTGGGACTTCCTGTAGGAAGGAACAACACCTTCAGTGATGACAGAACTATCTCTTGGATCCACCTTGCGTTCGGCAGAATTTGAAGAATGAGGCCAGTGGACCGCAGGAGGGGGAAGGATGCAACGTTTGTTCTTAATGGTTCATTAAGAACGAATGAAGAAGGTGATCAGCTTGGGAGCCCTCCTGCAGAGTTCAAGCGAAGTTTGCAAAGGTTTGGAAGACATTCTAAAGTGGTGTTCCAGAACTAACACTTATAAAAGGATTACAAGACTGTGTGTGTTTCTGGGAAGCAAAGATTTTGTAATGGTTTCTAAATCATAGCAAACTGTGTTTTTCCTGAAATGCCACTGTCAGTCACGGAGCTGGGGAAAAATGCTTTCTCTGTTGGCTCTACCAAACTGTCAGCGTTACGTGCTTGTTTCCTGTCCTAGACCTACAACACCGCCAGGCATCATCTCTAAGAACAACCACTAATTCTGACATTTGCTAGCCAAATTCATTATGAGGGCCAGGGAACAGAGTAAAGTGTTTAATCTTCCCTCAAATATACCACATGCGCTTTTAAACGCAAGTCATCTGAATCTTCAGGTACAATGTCCCTGAGATTTAACTTTCTCCTGCCAGGGACAGGCAGCCTGCAATGGCAACTCTCCAGAAGTAACCTCAGAGTTTTATCTTTCTTGGACTAAGCGCAGCCACAGAACAGACCTTTGCATCCCCAAATCAGCTGGTCTGTTGTGGAGAAAGGTAGTGTTAGCAGGAGTAAAGGGGACAGAATCTGGTCTTTTGCAAATCAGTCACCCTGAAGTTGAAAGATGTAGGCTGTATATTTGTCTGGAGGCACGTGTGAGGATGGGTTTACTGGCTTTAACAAGGCTTAATACAGCTCTCTATCGGAACAGCAAGATCTAGCAGAGGGATGATTAGACTGGTCCGAAATGTCTGTGAGACTAACTTTTCTTATATTGTACGCTCTCCTGCATGCTTTGGATCAGCTGCATAACAAGTTTTCACTTGGTCTATATGTGAGTGAGCCACTGTATGCATTGAATTTACTAAAATATCAGGGCTTAGTTACACCCTCATTTGATTCAGTGAGAGTTTTGCTATTGACTTAAATGGGAGCAGAACTGTGAAAAAGTATTTGTGTACATTGATTTAGTACATTGTGAGGTGAGGCCAAATGTATGAACTTGGAGAGGAGGAAACATCTGATGTCCTAACATTCATGACATCCCCTGGTAATAGATTTCTTCTATAAATATATCCATCCTATAAATAGGGTGTACGGTGTGTTTTGGGTCCATGAACATTAATGAGAATTTTTGCCTTTACTGTGGAAATTACGGAGCTGAATGAACCTCTAAATTATTTTGGCTTTGTATTTCAATGGTGGTTTCTTTTTCACTTAGCAAGGTAATCTGTGACCTTGCTTTAACATAGTGATACTTTAAAAATATGTCTGTATATATTGTAGTTGAACTTAACTTAAGGATCTGGAATTAGTCATTTAGGGCTGTATAGTTTTTGAAGGATGTAGTGAGAGAGAGAGCTGAGGTAAAGAACGAGAAGCTAAAGCTACAAGGCTCTTGGATCTTGGCTGTGTGAATGAAGTAGCACTTAGCATGGCGTATGGGCCATTCAGTTTGCCAGTAATCCTGAAACCAGCACTCATTAGCTCAGGTTGTTGTACCGGGAGCCAGGTGAGCCCTGGTCATTTTGTAGTGACACTTGCTCTCCACAAAGCTTCTGCTGCGAGAGCCCTGTACCCACTGAGAGGGAATTCCAGATCATCCTACCGTGAAAAATCAGAGGATCCGCACAAGGTGTGAGTTGTGTTTTAAGCTTCACCTAAAATCTGCTCAGAGGGACTTCAGCAAGTCCCTCTTGCTTAAGCGGGGACTTAAGTTGGGACACACGTAATAGGTCAAAGCTGTGTTATTCCCTTGCACAAGGGCGAGTGTCTGCAAGCAACCATCACAGTGGTATTTCTTGCCCTAAGTAATAGTGCTTATTAGTTCTAAAACAGATTGGGTAGATGACTCTCACTGCAAGTAGGGCAACTTGGCTTCTGTAAGTCACTTTCCAATAAATAGCTTAAATTAAAAGGTAAGAGGCCTCCAGTGACTACAGACAAGTGAAAACGTGCAATGACACAAGGGAGGATAGTAGCAGTGACCTAGCTCCTGATGTGGTGTGGGGAAAAGAAAGACTCGTTCCTTCAGCAACCTCATCTTCACCATTCGGTGGAGTCCCGCTGATATTAAACAGATGGGCTTTGCAGAAGGCACTTCCACAGATGAACTGATTTAAATATGTTCACTACCCACTTATTTGTGTGTGATTAGTGGATACATATTCTGGCAATCTTGTAAAGCTGTCAACTCTTTGTCAAGATTTTGGGAAACACTTTCACTACTGGAGTTAGCCTCCTCTATTGTTCGACTTTGTTTTGCAACTTATCAAACATACTCTGTTTATTCTTCATTAACTCTCTGGCAAGTTCAGCTTTGTTTGCTCTTGCTTTTCTCCTAAAATTTTCAGTTGTCCTCTATACATGTCCCAGCATCTGTATCTACATTCCCAGAAATCTTAATTTCCTGCTTTTTCGACGTTCCATATAATATATTAATATTTTCATTAGTCAAGCATGGGGAAGTCTTACAGCTTTAATAAACTGAGTTCAGCTGTGTCTGAACCCAAGAAAGTGCTGTTGCAAAACATACTCTAAATGAAATTAAATTGATAAAGCTGATTACAAATCCAGAGTCAGAATGAATAACAAATATTCCACTTCTAAAAGCACATTGCTTTCCATATTTCATCTTTCATTATGTTTGGCAATATATATAAGTCGAGTTATATTTATATCAACTCAGATATTTGCCATTCGTGGACACTTCCCCTGAAGTATATAGCTCAGGGTTCTTGGGCACCTCCTTCAAACCACTGAAGAGAACAGGCTTGGTTTTTCTCCTGACCACATTACAGCAGATGAGTAGTAACCTTGGCTATGTTAATGCAGCTACACTGTTTTGGGCAGGAGATGATTCAAGGACAGTAAAGAATTCCTTTGGAGCAGGATTAGGCCATCAGACTGAGGTAACCTGAGGCACATGTTAATCTATTTTAGGGGCTGCTCTCACTTTAATTGACAGCAGAATCTTTACTCCATAACCACTGAGGGTGTAGCGACGAGGATATCTGACACCATAGGACCTGGCTACAATTTATGACTATCTGGACTTCATATGAGCTCAAAATTGTATTTGCATTTATGGAAAAAAGCTGTTGAAAACAGAGCACTGTCGTTGTCTTTGTCCAGGCAAACCAGTGGCCCAGTGGGGACAGACTTCTGACAGCTTTATTCATAATTATTCTCCAAACAGTATGCTAGATTTTCACACAGCTCTGTATGTAGTAACATATAAGACACAAGTTATGTTGGGTCTCTTGTGGTAAATCAGACCCAATAAGAAACGCATTAAATTTGAACTACACTTTTCATACTCCTTTTAAACCATGATCATGCTCACTAGTGGGATTTTCTCGCTGACTAGTATTCTTTAGTGCCGTAATTTGTAGCACCAAAAGTTCTACATGAGCTACTGTACTTTGAAACTGATTCATTGCATTGCCTACAGCTCGATGGCAATTGCTCAGCACTGGTAATTAAGATGTACTGGAAGAGTCCTAGAGAGGGCTGGAGAAGGGTGTGTCTGAAATAGAAATCAGAGGAAAATATGAGCAGAGCTTCACTGGTCATAGCTGATGCTAAAATATCTTTTCTTCAATGCAACAATTTTATTTCTAGTTCATACCAGTAGTCAAATTAATCACCTGTGTATGAGTGGCCCAGCATACAGATTCTCCAGGATGGTCAGATCTTAGCCTATGCACATGGCATAACTCTACTGACTATGCCACTGTTAATCTGACAGTGTCTCTCCTTGAGAACTCTATTCCATTTTATTTGTCTTTTTATACTTTATCACTTTTTTTTCCAGGCCTGTTGATCTTTTTATTACTCAGCCTTCCTTCTAAAACTGCTGGCATTTCTTTTTTAATAACCAGGGAGCAATCAGAGTCAGAAATTTGCCGCTCAACATGAAAAGAGATGCGAGAAATGGTTTTACAGCGAGGTCCCTGGCTTAATACTTCAGGAGACATTTGCTCTTCAGCAACCAAGTACCCTTCTCAAATTAAAGGGGTTGTTTTTATATCTAAGGTTAGGCCCTCTCTGTTACTTAAATAATAATTGGAAGGTCAAATAACTGAGTGAGTGGTTTAGTAATAACACATGGGAAAACAAAATAGGAGTTTCTCTTTCTACATACAGGCTTCTTGATAACAATATATTTAAAAGCATCTGTGAAACAGACTATGAATCAAATAAATATTCATCTGGAGAAGCAAATTAGGAACAGGCAGTTCCAGGCTTAACCAAGCATGCAAAACTCTCTGTTGGTGTAGAAATTAGAGATTTCCATAGTTCTCAGAGCATTTCCCTAAGAGTAAACAAATGTTCCCCAAGGTTAATTCAAGACTAGAAATGATCTATAATCATTATGATCTGGTGAATATTTAAATTTTGTAAAAATAGTAGGATTTTTAAACTACTATTTTAAGACACTTCCTGCTACATGCTGGGTAAAACAGTGAAAAATATTTTTTATAAATTTATCCATATACTGATGGAAAACAATAATGGAGCATAATTCTTTTTTCAAGAGTGTTTCTGAGTGTTTTTTTCACAGACTGTTGAATCGGGCAATTTGTACACAACTCCTAGCATCAGCCTTTCCAAAAGCCTGAGCCAAACAACAAAAGTCAATGAAGTGATTTTACAGATTTCATTGAGCTTTTGATCAAACCCAGCCAATGCCTATATTCATGTTTCCAGGCCTTGAATTCAGGCCATTGCTGAGCTGATTATACAGGAGTAAAGATGTATGGAAGAAGCGTCCATTCTGTACTTTCAGAAAAGGCAAGTCCCAGGAGAAATCACTGGGTTTATTGTGGGACTGTTGCCTTTCTTGTGTCCTCCTCATTCCTTCCAAATAAATTTGAAGGACCACCTTGCTCCAGAACATGCTGACTCTTTTTTAAGCAGGGTAGGTAGTCAGATTGATGGTTCTTTTAACTCAAATATGCAGCATCTGCTCTAATTAATGCTCTAGACAGGTAGTTCCTCAGCTGTGTCTGGGACGTAGAGGGTCCAAATGGTAGTGATTGCTGTTCATGCAGATGTGATCGGTCTAGATTTACAAGGTCTGAGGTACAGCTGGCAGAGCTCAGAGTGAGCTGAGAGCCTGTGAGTTCCCCGTGTCCTGAACGGGTTTTGCATGCCATGCTGCATTCCCTACAGGTAAATGCTACTGGTACCTGAGCTAGCTAGTTTATAACTGGGTTGAGTATTTTTTCATCTGAACATATTTATTTTTTTTCTTATTTTCATTATAAAATTCATTACAGACTTATCTGTATATAAATTCTCATTTACATATAAGAATCCCTTGGCTGCTTCTAGTTTATCACAATGTTCCTGTTCTTTGTATTTTTTTTTATAAATTACTGTATGTCCATTAAGTTCTCTCACATCATAATAATGGCATGGTGGTGATTTATGTTTTAACTATAATAGCATTTCACCAATTGACTAAAATGTTTCTTGTCATGAATATTTTAATGAGAGCTACAGATTTTATATCTGGTGAAAGAATATAATTTTCAGATGCATGAAGCTGCCAGATGACATAATAGAACAGACGTATGAGCTGTTAAAATGAATAAATGTTTAATAAAACCAGTCAGCAAATTGCACTGTAGCTGCTTCATTGTATATTTTTTTTGCTGCTAGACGTTTTCTAGGCTGATGACCTGATCGACATGTAACACTTCAGTGCATTTGTAGGTTTCACTGAACAAGGCTCAAGGAAATAGAGTAATGAAAACAAATATATTTACCACTAGCAGGAAACTTGAAGGGAAAATTTGCATGTTCTTCAGAAGTCGTGTTTCACAGGGAAAAGGGCAAAGGGAGTGGGAGTGCAAGGATCTGAATATTCTTTGTGACTTTTCTTATTTGAGCTGTCAAACTTGAGCAAATCACTTAGAGCTAAAATTTGGCCTTAGTTATATGGTAAAATTCCTCAGAGCATGTGGGCAGAGAAGTGTTAGGAATCAGCTAGATACTTTCTCTGGGGGACGCAGAAAATGGGAAGGGAATAGTGATGGACAAGGTTGCATTCAAAGTGCAGTGTCTCTCGGGAGGGGATGACACAGCTTCGGTAACAGCCCCTGATCCGAACCATCTCTGCAGACACAAGATGGCCCACAACTTTTTCGCATGTTCATATAAACAGGGTACCTAAAGACTTCACGAGGTTGAGAGATGACAAGAGTTAATGTTTGTGAAGGACTTTGTGAGCCATCTTCTCCCATTTGTCTGGATTTTTGTCACAGCCCTCTACTGCTGGAGCCAGAGAGCATAAACAGTCTCTGATCAGGTAGATATTTCTTTCCTCCTGGTTCCCACTAAAGGAATTCCTTATCCTTCTCTGTTACAGTGGATGAAAAAGGCAGACAGTAAGAATGTGCTGGAAGATGGATAGCTATCACTATAAAGTAATACCTTCTTAGCATGACATTGGCCTTTTAGGAGAAGAGAGAGTGGGGAAAGGGCAGAATAATTTCTTTAGTTTTAACTGAATGATTGAGATTGATGGCCAGGGGGAAGAGTATTACTGGCAGCAAGTGGAATACCTGTCCACCGGGAGGTAAAAAGAGACCAGCAATCACATCATATAGACAACCAAGTAATTACCAGACGATTGTAACTGCAGGTCAGTTTGGATATTACGGATACAAACTGATGATCAAAGTGTGAAAGGCTCCATATGTCACTGGCCCTCTGAATCTTAGCACAGTTCATTGATGTGTATTTTTTTCTCTGAAGTGATTGACAATTTACATTTGTATGTCACTGTCCTTAGTAATGCCAATAGGAATTATTTACACAACTCAGAAAGAGGTTAGACTTTCAAAATATTGAAGTAAGATGACATTAAAAAAGTTAAGGGAAATGAAAAAGGACTGATTTGCACACGAATGTGCTTTTTTATCAGTTTTCAAGCTTATTGGATGACAGTATGAAAGATTAAAAAATATCTTTACCCACTGAGTGAGAAATGTATTTTATTAATGCAGATAAACTTAATTGAAGCCAGAGGTACAAGGTATTTTTTAAACATTTCTATGGAAATTTTCTGGTGCATGCTGAGCAGCCAAAATTCAATGTATTTGCAAGCAATTTGATGGTCTTAAAGTAGGAGAGGTTGGGAGAAGTGTTCCAAGAATCTCCTGTTTGGTAGAAGGAGTGAGGCAGAGGGAGACTGTTGTTGCTTGATTGGAGGCTTGGCTGGGCACCTGGCCTTAATTTCTTGCCATCTGAAAGCATTTCCTATATAATCTCTTTCCCTGGATAAGTGGTAATATAAGATGCTCAGATGTCAACCATCTGGTAACTACTATTTTGATAAAGATGTCTAATCATTGGGCTGGATTCTCCTGCTTCTAACTGTCTATGAAAATTGGTGTCAGCTGACTTCCTCCAGAATAACAAGGTGTATTGAGAAGAGGATCATGCTCTTTAGAGTTCGTTTAAGCTAAGAGGAACCTGAGCAGACATATTTAGGTCTGAAACCAGATAGCCAAATGTTCAGATTTTTGTCATTAAAGGGTGGGCTACCTCATGCTGTGGTAAATGAAAAGGTCAGATTGTACCGATCCAAATAGGAATTGTGTTCTCTGTCCTCTGCCATTTTGTGTCTTCATCATCTGGTTGTTGTAGCGGTGCTGTTGATAACTTTCTCTCGTGACACATGGCTTTAATGTTTTCGGCTTTGTAGAGGAGCTTCGCAATGCTGGGAAGCCTCGGAGCTGCCTACAGCTCTGTCTCTTGACCGACCTGCTCACAAGTGATACAATTTCAGCCCAGAGCTGATCATAGTGGTGAAAAGCATCACAGCGTCTGGGGAAGCAGAGCAGTTGTTGGCATAGCACAATGCAATGTACAAGGCAATAAATAGACTGACTCTGATTGAAGTCAGTGGGCTTTCCCCATCAGCTTCACAAATCTGGCCCATAAAGGTAGCTTTGAGAAGCAGCAGTTCTGATTTTCCTCTAGAAGACACCATATAATTCACATGTAATTTCACTACCGCATAGCTGGACTAGCACTGCACTCTCTTGCTCTTGCATCTGCAGGTACACCATGATCACAGCTGATTCAAAAGACCTGTGTCAGATGTTTGCACAGACAAGAATGCTCTGTTCTACTTATACTGAGATCAGTTCTACTTTCTAAGAAGACACTGAGTAGGCTTTTGAGATTGTCATTGCTTTTGTTTAATGCTTTCCAAAATGCCAAAGTTCAGGATGTAACAGCACAGATGGGCAGTGAGGCATAACTTCACTTGGCATCCTCAGGATATCTAATGGCAGACTTTCCTGGGGAAAATGTCTAACAAGGCATGATCCTGTGATCTGCTACAAGGAAGAGGGAAGGGAGAAGTAAAGGGCTCAGCTAGGCCTCAGGAGCTTTCTATTCACAATGAAGCTCAGAAGTGATGCATTTTAAATGGTTCAAGGCTCAGAGTTTCTCACAGCCCTCCTTGGGTAGACTTTCTGTGCAGCTCTTTAGGAGAACGTCTTTAAAGAAGACTGGAATTGTCTGTCCGATACGTAAAAGCAAATTAAAGTATTTTCTGCAAACTCTGCCATGCAAAGAGATAATGCTTGTGATCGCTTTCTCCCGCTTTGCTCTACTTTTGCGGATTAGCAGGGGATCCTTGACTGGAATTTATCAGTCACAGCTTCACAGCAGCACTTATCATGAGTGCTTATTTTTAGCATATTTTCTTTCAAACAGTCCTCCAAAAAGACTTCTGTTCCAGCCAGTTGCATTGACTGTTTTGTTATTGATGGAATAATCTCATTTTGTCACACGCATCTGAGATGGCTAGAAACCCTGGGGCCCTCACCAGTCTGCTTATCAAACACTTGAATTCAGATTCAGAGTCTGACCAAAAGCCTTTCTGAATTCAGTCAGAGACTTTTCATTGGCATCAGGATAGTCCAGATGTTTGTCTTGCCTTTTTCTCAAATGTATTTTGGATTACAAATAAGAAAGAAATGGACTGCAAACTTAGGAGTCTTGGATCTCTTTCCAATCAAAGGAATTCCAGGCTACTATTGTTAAGAGTAATTGTGCTGCTCTGATCGGGTACCTTCTTTTTTGCTCCTTTTTGTGTTCTTGTGGTGCTTTCTTTTCTTTAGGCAGAAATCAGGAAAGTTCCTTTTATCTCAGCTGATTAATTTCTCCTGATTTCAAACTGTTTTGTAATCTGTTTAAAATATATCATTATGAATTTGCCTTTTATTTTTATGATGCATATTAGCATTTAAAAGACTAAAGGTAGTGGGTAGGTTGTTAATTATTTGCTTTTTCCTCCTTTAACTATTCTGCAGCATTTTGATGGCATGATTTTTATAGAGGCTTGAGAATAGCTGAGCCTTCTCTGCTTGGACTTAATGAGATTTCAGCCTTTCTCTTCAATGGAAGCTGGATCCAGCCCCAAACTCCTGCTTTATTTTGATGTATCATCATCCCCAAAATGATGCATTCCTGTAAAGGCAGTAATTGCTTGTACCTTCCAGTTTAGCATTTTGTTTACTCTACAATTTCCACTGAGAAGCCACAGGAAAATGTTTTTATGAAGGCAGCTGTATTGAAGCTGCTTTAGTGAAGGTCCTACCAGCAATTAGATTGTAAGTCCATAGGCGCATGGGAACAGATGACTCACGTACCTGCGCAGCTCGCAGCTTAGGAATCTGCTTTTGCTCCAGATAGTCTCTCATGCTGACATGGAGTCTCAGACCTCTCTGGTGGCACAAGGGTCAGGAGCTCCTTGCTGTCCCCAGGCGACTGGCCGTGCTGGGGCACCTGGCACAGCACTGCAACCTGATGTGCACGGCTGGCCCAGGGCCACAAGTGAGGCTGCGCCAAGGACGCTTGTGCTGGGCATGGGACTGGGTGCCACTTGGGCTGGGTGGCAGCATGCGATTGTGTCCCTGAGGACCCCAGAGTGTGGTGGCAGGAGGTCTTAAGCAGTCAAAGCAATAAAATTAACCTGGGAAATGAATGAATCTTCTACTCCATGATCAAAGGAAACTAGGAATCCATTTGTGGCATCTTTGGGCATTTTCTCCCCACAGTTTATTCCATTCCTGCTTGGTGTGATGCATGTTATTCATGTTGTTCAAACAATTTGGACTTTAATACACAATATTAGTATATAACAGTCTGGGTCCCTCAACATTAATGTAGAAACTCCCAGGTCAGATAAGTAGCAAAGAGAGAATATTGTTATTGCCTAGTGCACAAAGGAAAACTGAAGAAGATAAAAACAAATCGACTTTCTAACCTAAGACAAGATCTTTGTGTCAGTGCTTGAAAGCAAATTCTCATCATTTGATGCCAGTTCAGATCTTATTCTCTTCCCATGCCTGATTTTTCCTTTTTACAATGATGTAAGTATGTTATTGCCCCTTTCTTCAGTGTTTTTATTACACCAGCATGCCAGCCTCCATATGGTTATGACTGAGAACAGCTTTCTGTTTAATCACTGACTCTATTTAAAGTGCTCAAAAACCTTATATATTTATTCGTGTCATCATGAAATACTGTCTCCTGTGAAAGTGCCTGTTGGGGGGTTAAGGTTCCCGCTGTGGGACACATGCCTTAGGGAGATAGGGGCAAAACAGAGTGAACTAGGGACACATTAAACACACAAGATCTTCCTGGACGCATGCGAGTCCCCCTCCCTCATCTTTGGAGCATCAGTATGGAAGAGTGTTAGGGGAGAGGAAAAGACCTTGCTAGAGGTACTATTGAGCTCCTCAGGGGTTTTGATGCTCCTCCCCAGCCTCCTGTCTGCAAAGAGGAAAGGTCCGGAGGTCTTTCTCTGAGAAACGCAGCAGGCTCCCTTCCAGCCCCGCTTCGTGCACGTGCCTGCAAGCAGTGCGTGAGGAGCCCTCACGTCATCGGCACCTCAGCTGCCAGGTGCATGTGGCGTTCAGTATCAAGGATGGGTAAATCGGAGCGGTAGCGGTGTTGTGGGGGGGCCGCTGACAGAAGCGGACTGGTAGAGAGGGTGCTGGGTGGGGCTTCCCGCACTGGTGTGCCCTCCGCGGAGGGGAAGTGGCTCCTGCTGAGAGCGAGTCAGGCATCACTGGCAGCGGAGAGGAATCAAAGCTGGGTCATTGGGTCCCTGAATTGCATTTCCCAATTTTTAGAGGTTTAAATTTGAAATGCTTTCACTCTTCCTTTCCTAGTTTTTCAGATATTTAAGTTTTATTAAACTTAGTATTCTGGAAGGGCATGAGGCAGCTCTGGGCTGAACGTGTGTCGGGGCCAGAACATTTTGTAGACGACAGAACAATTATCTGCGCGTGATTTGAACCTTCTTCCACCGACTCTCTGGCCATTTCAGGATAATATGATTCTGAAAGAAATGCCACAGGAAATACTATTTCTGAAACCCTGCCTAGATTTCAAGCAGTGGGGAGACAACAAAAAGGAGATCCTGCTTCCATGTGTATCATGGGCAAGGAGGCACTGCTCTAACAGATATGTGATATAACCAACTTCTATTTTATTTTTTTATCTCAGAATTGAAGCAGCACCGATACTTATGAGCATTCTTGACACACGTGTTGTCCCAGGATCAGGGCTTATATCACTAACATCAGTCAGTGATAGGAAACTGAGCAATGGAGCATGGAATAAAAAGCAGCCATGAAAAATGTTGTGTTTCAGCACTCTTTAAATGCCTGCAACTGCTACTTTTCTTTTTGTGTGGAAAATGTTTCTCTGAATTGCAACAGCAGAAGCAATCAGCAGCTTCAGCACAAGAAACCAGGCAGTTAAAACAGAAAATTGCAATTCGTAATCTGCACAGTGTGCTGAGCCCTCTGCCAGAATACATTTTCAAGAGAACATTTATGTTTGTTTAGGTCACATCCTGCAAACTGGGATTCCTTGGAAAGACACAGCATCATTTATCCAACATGACGAATCCATTTCTGCGTTTAGGCAGGGAGAGGTTACGAAGGGGAACTCCACAGCCTCAGCAAGGCAGGATCCATCTCTGCGTACGGTGAAGTGCTGGATGGCAGAGACAGGCTGTGCAGCGCGGCAGGAGAGAGCAGCCGAGCAACCTGCCCTCGGACAGAGCCCTCTGTGAGTGAAAGAGGGGTTGTTCATCCTGGAAGAGGCTTTAATCCAGTCAAACCTTTTCTAATCAAGTTTCTGTCCCCCACTGCCATGTTGTATTGACTCCTTGCCGGGCACTGAAATGCAAGAGGCTCTGCCCGCAGCAGCTGCAGGGACGCTGTACCTTTGCCAGTCTGCACTAACGTCTTCCCAGGCCTTGCAGTAGTTGTAAAGCAGAGCTGAAACCAATGAGAAACAGAAGCTTGTTTCTTCCATTAATATCCTGGTGAATTGTTTCATTACCTGTGGTGCAGAAGACAAATGACGTAGGTTAGAGTCTGTCAAGAAACGGGCAAGTGCATTTCAGAAAAGAACAAAACCAGTCGAGATTTTCTCAACGCAGAGCAAGTGAATGCTCAGTACATTTCCGTCAGGAGCCTTCTTTCATGACATAAAAGCTATTCAGAATGAACTAGGCACAATGTAGCAGTATGAGCTAAAAATTTTGAGGTGACAATGCACTTAGAAAAGTGACCCAGATCTAATCAGCATTTGTGTCCATATGCCCCAGAACTGAATTTGGGCCCAGAAATGTAACCTACTGTTAATTCAAATATTGGAAAATTCAGAATATACTCCTTCCATCTGTAATTCCCACTGTGGCAACGTTAGCAGCAGCACAAGATCAACATGAGCCCAGCAGATGTGCTGAAAGGGCGTAGCTCATCACCAAAGGGGAGAAGGGCAACTTCCACAGGAACTAAAACTTATACAAACCCATTTTTTAATTCCAAAAGCAAGGATTTGGTCTTACTGATATCGTGTATTGCAAATTTTTTTTGTTAAAAGGGCCTCATGCACATTAATTTTCTTGGAAGAAGAAAAAAGAAAGTTATTTACAAACTGTGTCAGTGCTGCATCTCAGCACACATCTGAAAGCATTTAGATACTGCATAGGGTACATAAAAACTGGAAAATAACATGTTTTAGTCTTGTAGACCAAATAGAAAGCATAGACATATACTGACTGAAACAACAGTTCATTGATTAAGGGCAAAACAAGCTGTCTGCAATTCTATTAGCCTACAAGCAATAGCAATTTATGCCCTGATTCTAAACTCCTTTGTGTACAGAAAGTTTATTGTACTGTACTTCCAAATCCTGCATGGCCAAAGGTTTAATTGTTTACAATATTGACATCAGTCTGTACTGGCTTTATGCCCAACTGAACTGATCCTCAAACTGGGATTATGCATGAGAGACTCAAAACTCATTAGGTAAAAAGGAAGCCTCGTATCTACACAATGCAAACACTCAGGACAAGAAATGTTTATCTATGCACAATTTGTGTATTAGGATTATAAACTAGGGACAGTTAATCTCTGCAAGTTTTATGCTTTTTCTTCCAAAATTGCATTGAATATTGGGCTGGAAATACTGAATTTTGAATACTGAATTACTGAACTTTAACACTAGATTTATTCACTGTGGACCAAACCAGAATGGTTTTAAAGCTTTGTAGAAAATCTAAGCCATTTTATGAGCAGGTGCTGGCTATTTTCCTCTCATATGTTTTCCACTACTAGCTAGCTGCATTTCATTTCTCATAGTATCATGACAGAATTGTAAACCACATTTTTTTCCTGATTTGCAGCTGCTCCTCCCTAGTGACTGGACTAGGCAGGGACCTCATCAGTGGCAGGGCAGTAGTCCTGGTTGTTCACTTCTAAAACTCTCTCTCCTTTGACCATATCGCTGAGCCTAACCTTGCACTGGGCTCTTATTGATAGACTCACTGCTTTATGACCTGTTTCTGACCTCTCCGTCCCACAGCACTACTGCACCATTCCCATTAGCTCGCAATTGCTGCTGTTTTCTCTTGTACATACAGCTAAATTCACAGTTTCTGTTCCTAATAAAAAGAAATGTGTCTACATCTGCTTTGTACTCGGGTTAGGCCACCTCAATAGAGAAATGAATGTTTTGCAGATATTTTAGTGGGTGCTACGAGGTTAACCTGGCTAGTTACCACAGGTAGCAATTACCTGCTGTTACATGGTAATCATAACATGACCATAATGTTGTTATGGTAATATTATCATAATATTGCCTTCATAGGGTAAGGTGAGATAAGGCCTGTATGACCTTACCATATAGGTGAGCAGTTTAGCTCATTCATAGGAACGGCATGGTGAGACAATACAACAGGGATTTTACAGAGTGAAAGATGCTTAGCAGCACTTGCACATCTGACCCCTTGCAACTGCTTGAGGTGCATCTTGGCTTCTTTGCATGTGCATTAATTGATACATAGGAGAAAAATCTTCTTGTCTAGGTGGTCTAATATTGTGTGTAACACATGCACTTTTCTTTTGATCCGATAAGGTGGGGGAGGCAAGGATTTCACTGTAGAGAAGAGAGAGAAAGTGCTTCACAGTCACTAAGAAAGTCTCGAGGGACAGAGCCCTGGTACTGCTTGCAGGCCTGATCACACAGGGTCCATCTTTAAGATCTTTATTTTAGAAGAAGCAACTATCCTCCAAGTTTCTAGTGAAAATATCTGACAGTGTGCAGAGCCTACACCTCCTTTACCCAAAAGGGAGGTTGAAGGACTAGCTGCTCGCAATGGAAATGCCTGTATCGCAGCTTCCCGGAACCAGGACCCCATTAGCTGCACATAAGCTAAAAAAAAGGTTTCCCGTTAAGTGCCAAGGTGTATGTATGGTGGTTACTAATTGCATGTGACAATGAATTAATTGTGTTGCACCTTTAAGCTAGTACAGGACTTGCATGGAAATAGTAACTCTGGTTTTACTCTTAACACAGCTAACAGAGTAGGTAATGAGACAGCGTGCTTCAGCCTTGCTGGACCTAACTGGGAGAGACGTGGTAGTGGGTGTCACAGGGCTGTGCCTCTGCGCTCCCAGACGGCTGCAAATCACACACCACAACTCCAGCCCAGCTACAATAGCCTGGCATGGCCGAAGACTACACAAAATAATCTATATTTGTGATTTCTAGATTTTACTGTTGTGAGAATCAAAAGTAAGGTTTTCTTATTTACCAAAAGATAAGGCTTTTGTGGTAGGTTTATACCGTGAAGATTGTCTTGGACTAAGAAGGACGTTCATAGAAGCTGATTGATAACGCCCGGAAAAATAACGCCTCCTACTTACTCCAAAGCAGGCAAAGCTGCAGGGAGAGGTGAAGCAGGATTTTGTCGTGCTTCCCACCTCTATTTTATCTGAACAATCACCTAGGGCTCTTCAGTCTGCGCGGCAAATCCTTCTCCCTCAGAAAAGCCAAGTGCAATGAAAGTCATCCAGGTCCTTTCCAATCTGCCCTAACGCATCGTGAAGGCAGTGCTCGGCGGGGGAAAATGGGGACAGGAGGCCTGAAGGAGGGGTTTGGAGATGGCAGGGTCTGCAACTCGTTCCATCACCTGCACCGTGGTCCTCGCTCTCGCACACGGGAGCGCGGTGCGGGCATTTTCCCTAGTGACTCAGGGAAAAACGATCACTGATGGAAGAGAACAAAAGCCCACTGACTGCACTGCAGTCCTGTAGACACACAGAAGGGAACCGGTCTTGGAGCTCGGAGAGAGCTCTGAAATGTCCATGTTATTGCCCATCAAATTAGTGAATGGAGATAGGATAAAAAGTCAGGATTTATGCTATTTCAGAGAGAGATTTCATATGAAATAAATGTGAAAAAACTAAAAGGCTAAAATGAATGCAATGTTTAAGTGAACATTTAATATTATTGACACTTAAACATGTACGTAGAAATTTACAAAATATGTTTGTTAAAAATCAGTGAATCAAGTAATAAATAAAGTATGATGTTTCACCTCTTAGGTATGGAATTCAATTGGAAAGGCATTTACTACAGTGTCGGTGTAGCCTTTAATAATGAATGGCAGGATGAAGCGCATCACTCATAAACTTTCCTTGGTAAATGAAGCACTTTCTTTTAGAAAAAGATGACTGTGGTCAAAATGATCATATTCTGCACTGAAGGACACAGGCACTGCCCTGGAGTATTCCAGCCTTTTTGCAGAAAGAAAAAAAATCTTACTATAAAATGGGATATTGCCCTCTGCCCAGTGGAGAGCTCAGTCTGTGGGTGTTTTCTTACAAGGAAGATTCTATTACTCATGACAATATGCTTATAGTCATAGATATCTGAGGGCCTTTTAAAATGCAGAATTCTCTAATCCTGAGTAAAATGAGTGACATGGTTTTATTATCATTCCCTTTCTTAAATTGCATCTTAAGGTTAATTTTTCAAATTTGCAAGTTGATTTCAAAGCTATTAAACAGTCTTTTTTTTCCTTTTCATCTATTAATTCTTAATGCTAGGATTTAAGACAATGCATCTGGTAGTTTCATTTCTTGCTTCGTTGTCATGTGTTCAGTCAGCAATGGCTACAGCAATGTTATAAAAAGATACAGAAAATTCTATATTTTTCCTATAAAAGGGGGATCATTTGATTATTTTGGGGGCTATTAAATTTGGATAGACAAGAGTTACGTGTTGGTGTGAGATAAATCAATGATATATCATATTATCACTAATTATAAAAAGTATGATGCAATGAAAATTCCTGTGATAAGAGATACTCCTCACTGATTACAAAAACAAACTGTTTGTTCAAAAGTGTAAATATGGATGAAACTTCAGTATTTGAAGGAGCAGAGTGGCTATAAGTGTGTATAATTACTTGCTCTGTAGTGGCCAGAAGGTGTTAGCCAAGGTCATGGCTATCTTGTGCTGGCCGCTGTACAGACACTCAGTGAAAGGCAGCCTCGAGAGGGACAGGGACAGGGATGGGCAGAAAAACCTGGAAGGAGCCAGGGAATTCGGAGAGGTGGTGTGGCTGGTCAGAACAGGCCTCAATAAAGGAGCCATGTCTCTTGCATCCTTCTCTAAAATGGTATTTGTTAATTTGTGTGTTAAAATGTGCATTTCTATTTCATGCCCACTGGGGACTCTCTCTCTTTCTCTGTAATGGGAAAATCTTTAGCTGCTTAAAGGTTGTCTACAATAGCTCTGTTGGCTGAATTCATTTTTCTTCTGAATTTGGGCAGAATTAGGCATCATTTCCTCTAATATGAAAATACGATTTTATGAGAAATGCTATTTCAGAATATTCTGGATGACGAGCAGCTGGGGGATTCAGGTCTGCCGTGCACGTCTACAGGCTTTCCTGTCCTTCCCTCAGGGCTGAGCCTGCTTCACTGCCTTCCAGCTGCAGCTGAAGCACGACAGGAGCTACTACTTTGCATAGAAACGAGAAACTATTTTTAAATGAGATTAGTATCATGTTAAGTATTATTGTTGGCTCTCATCCATTCTAACTTTCTACTTATGTACTTTTTATTGTTGTTAAGCTTCTTACCATGCCAACATCTTTTCGGTTTGTGATTATAAATGTTTAAAAATATCCAATCTATAGTGTCTGATATCAAGTTGAAAATAATAGCCACTTATTTGAAAAATGAAAAGCAGCTAATGTATTATTTAGAGGACCATGTTATTTATTGATAAGGAAAACAAGTTTGTTTTTCCTCATTGCATATTCTGGTCTGTTTTTGTTTATTACATGTTACATTTTACCTCTATAAGCATAGATTTTTGGACAATTTAAAGTGTCAAAAGATGGGCCTTTCATTTAGAAGAACGTGAAATTGAAATGAGAATAAAGTCAGGTGGTGACGGAGTTGGCTGGTACCAAACTCCATCCCTCGGCCCAGTTCCTCTCACGCTCTGTGAGAACTCAGGTTCTCCTTGCATTTTGGCATCTTCGTTTAACTTTACTTGGAAAAAGCTTTATAATCTTCTCTGACAAGAACTCCTGCTTTCTGGAGTGTGTGGGCATCCTCGTGCACTCATTCACCCTCAAACGAGGTTGGATGTGCAGAGTAGTTTGGCACATCGCTCACCTGCAGCTGTCTCCAGCAGTTACAGACCCCGCATAAATTCAGACGTGAAGCCGGGAGGAGCTTGCCCCTAAGTTATAGCAGCTGCATGGAAACTTGCTAAAGCTGAGATGGTGTAAAATGAGTAGAAGATGCAAGTTAAGATAGCAGTTCTCTTGTTTGTGGCCGTTTTGGGGTTTTTTCGCCATGGACGTATATATTGATATCTGCCTAGGTTACATTCTTCTTTCATACCTGTGCAAAGCAAAGCTAATGAGATGCTACTTTCCTGCTTTTCATGCAGAAGTGGGAGGAAAGACTTGGGAAGTCTTGTCTCCTTTGGCATCAGCTGGACTTGTACATCAGAACTGGCACAGCATAGGGGTAGTTGTCAGCACAGACAAAATCCCAGTGCAATTGGTGTCCCTTAGCAAGAACCAGAGCTGGAGACCAGGACTTTCTGGGTGTTTCGCTGTCAGTGCCTCGGTGATTTCTTTGCTTAGCTCTGTCACCCCTTATGGGATGCAACTATTTGAAAAGTAAAAGCAATAAAAACCCTTCTCTAATTTCCACAGTCATCCAGGACCCTATGGCCCCAGAAGCTCAGACATCTATTTGCAGAGGACCGGATTATAACTCCATAATCCAGCTCAAGTACGTGGCAACACATAGCTGTGTGCCCTGAGCAAGACAGAGATCAGATTCTCTGATGGGATTCAAGGGCTGTAATACAGCCGCCAGCAAAGGGCAGCCTAAACTCCTGAACTTTAAATTCTTTGGTGAGTGTCTCAAAGAAGATTAATTCAAAGAACAGTTGCAGCTGCAGATGATAAGTCGTGCAATATGTTCAGATTGGAGCCTGAAGCTACATTATATTCTCTATCTTTAAGAGACCTATTAGCAATTAGCAAACTATTTCCTGATGTAAATAGTTCCACATTTTGTTGAGTATCCCTGATTCTAGCTCCCAGTGAATTTGGCCTGATACCCGTCTTTGCATCTGTTCATGAAATTCAGCACAGGATTTCTTTTTTTATATATTAAGTTCAGTGAAGCTCATCCATTTCTGCACAGGTTTCTTTTATGACTTGAATTCATTTTAACCCAGAACTGAAAGCAAAAAGGGAAGGTTCTTATCCATTGTTAGAAACCTAAAAAGAAGGATCCTCTGTGTTAAAAAAAAAACAAAAAAAACAAAAAAAAACCAAAAAAACCCAAAAACATTAGAGTTCTGCAGACAGAATCAATAGACAGGATGTAGCATACAAGTTACAAACATTCAGTGTCTTTCATTTGAATTAATTACTATGGCAAAAGAGGTCCAATTTTATCCCACACCTCAGACTATTTTTCCCCAAAGCATAGGTGCCACTCAAATCACAGACTTCCAATTGGAAACTCTTCATTAATTAACATGATCTGCTCAAGCCTAGGCTGAAAAATTCAATATCATCTAACAGCTATTCCATATTTAGGCTTGGGATTTGATCCTGCAGCTGCTGTTGGGTTTGTACTGAATTCATGGGAAATGGAAGTGGGGGGTTGGCCCTGAACTGGCACGTGTAAATGTGCACAGTTAAGCCGCAAGACAAGCAGGAGGATAAACCCTTGGTGCATTGCTGGCATTGCTCCCCGGCTCTGAAAAATGTCTCCTTCATTAGCCATTACCGCAGAGGACATTGTGGATTTCTGCTGGCTCGTGCTCCGGGCTGTCGGAAAGGAGGGGGGCATCATTTTCCCCACATATTCTCCCCAGTGCGTGAAGCAACTACTTAGCATGCTGATGTCGCACGCAGGCGTGGGAGGCGGCTCGGCAGCAGGCACATGCGCCCCAAACTCCCTCCCTGAGAAACGCCATCAGACTCTTCAGCTCTTTCAGAGCAGGACAGTTGTGCCCAATTATCTGGTGTAGTTGCATCTCCCCAGGAATCATATTATTTTCTGTAATTGAAACTGTATCTGAAATGCTTTGGGAGACAAAATAGTTGGAAAAGGAGTACTAGACACAGGGAAGAGAATGCAATGCATATGCAGGATAAGTCTGGCTCTGGGTCATGTACTAATATATCATTAGCTATCCTAACTGACATAAATGAGACAATAAAAATGGTATGTCTCTGTAATACTTGAAAGAGGAAAAAATAATAGGTTTTTCAGCAACTTCTTTACCTTCAGGCAGATTGGCTTTCTAATGCTTTTCCTTGGATTTTATGTTAGGGTTTTTTTTTTCCCCCATTACATGGCTTAATAAAAGCAAGGTGCACATGCTACAGAACAGTTCTGTTGCAAAATGCTTATGTACAAATGAATAAATATCTTTCTAGGTTCCAACCATGTATCTTCATGAGTAGTATCTTTCCTGCAAATTGCAAGTAGGTGGATAAACAGACTAGGAAGTTCTCACTGAGTTGAGCAAACACCTAGAAATCCAAGTGCTTATGTCAAAGCTTAAAAAAGGGCAAAGGCTTGAGAAAATGGAAGATGAAGTTAATTCTCATACTGCTATGACACTTCAAAAACATCTAGTGAAGAGGCAGTATCAAAAAGGCTTTTTGAAGAGGCTGTGTTAGCTGTGGCTCCATATAGTACATGGGTCTGGCTATGGCTGGCCAGAATTGTGTGAAAATGACCTATATAATGGAAAAATCATTGACCAGGAAAAAAATGGATGACATTTCTCAATAATACTAATAGAAGACTGCAAGAGACACCTATGTAAATTCTAAATTTCATTTTCACTGATCAGTCTCCAGATGATTTCCAGTAGGGAGGTAATTAATGTAATATATATACAGGTATAAATGGGTAGGCAGTAGAGGATCTGCTTCTCTCTGGAATTAGAACAGTTCAAAATTATTTGGCAAAAGATAATCATTTTACTGCTGGGATCCATTTAAACAGAGCAGGCATTGCACTCTGTTGTACTGCATTTTATTTTATTTTTTGCCGGACAGTTTCCTATTCTGACTATCCTGATTCAGAGGGACTCCTTGCAGAAGCATACTGATTAGTTGAAACCTATGATTTTTTGAAATATACGTTGCAATAAGGTTGAAACAACCCATTTCTTTTTATTGTTCTGGATTTTATGACTCAAAATAGCCAAAGTGGTAAAACTGCAAGAATAAGTTTCATCAGATACTCTGCAGTGACACCAGATTTTGTAATCCTAAAGTTTTCATTAGAATGGCTGTTCTCAATTGTATCGAGTTCTGCATTTCTGGCCACGTGCTCACAGCTCAATATTTCCACTGAATTCTGTCTTGCACTTATGGCTCCATCAGTTCCTGATTTTAATCTTTTCTAATCTTTTTTAGTCCTTTAAGATATCCCTTTGGGTAGTTCCTTAGTATTTTTTAACGCAGATATTTTTCTATCTATCTCATGGTTCCTCCATATCTCTGTGGTGATAAGATGGCAACACCATGAGAAGCAGCAGTAAAATCTGGACTATCTTTGCAATAGCACGTGATCTCAGCATGTCATGTCTTCTTATTTCACTGCTTGTTGTAGGCAACTTCCAGTAAACTGCAAATACTGAACTTAAGTTAGTAGCAAGTTTATTGATTATTTGGGCTGATCGCAGCGACTGACAGTGGGCGCAGGTGAGGAATCACATCTTTAAAAGTCAATAAATGACATTTAGGGTCCTTTCTTTTTGTTTGTGCAACAGTTAAATATATGGTCTCCCTGAGTGTGTGGAAACAAGATCAATGATGAGCTTCAAACCTCACAATCACTTCTTATGTGAGACATAACCTTGGCTATTAACTCACAGATCAATCAATAACCTATTATCTCATGACCTAAGAAATAAATACTGCCTCTAGCTACTATTAATTAGAACGGCTCGGGAGGTACAGACCAGAAGATATGATGTTGTTGTTCCTGATCGTTTGAAACACAGAATTCAGCTGAGTTGACGGGGTTTGGTTTGGTTTGAGCTTTTGTTTTGTTTGGGGGGGGATTTTTCTTTGGGGAGCGGCAGGGAATATAGGGCTTTTCTGACATGATTCACGATTCCAGTTTTTAAAAGATCAGAATTTGGACAGTACAGAACTGTTTGCTTTGCTTTTTGTCTCTTGAAGAGATTAAGTCTCTGACATATTCTTTACAAACACAAAGGAAATTCGGCTTTCTGATAATGTTTTAGTGTATGCCTATCAAGTCTTCTTGCTAACATAAAGACTTAGAGAATGGTTTGCTGAATGGTCAGAATTTAAAGAGGAAGCTAATGTGATTGAAGACAGTGTATTCTTCTGTTACGTTGACTGCTGGGTCTCACTGTCGTGAATTCATCATATATTTATACACAAACAAATGAGCGGTTGCAGAAGGATGAAGTTTGCTTCAAATATGGTCAAAAAAAAGTTGACTATTTCCTCTGTGCTAGCAGCTTTTACCAAAACTAGTGACCAGTCCAAGGAGATTAAATTGGTTGAAGATGCAGCATGTGTGGTGCACATTGAGAGGTCTTGGAGCAGGGCCTTTGTCAACTGTTAGCAAAAGGCTTAAGCTACACAGCTTTTTGTTGCTTTTCTAAACATTTTCCTTTGAACATGATTTATGGGACTGTGGTTGAAAGATGAAGCCTGGGGAAAACACATTACTCACAGAAATCAGAAACAATTCTTTAAAGAAAGCCTCCTCATGTACGATAAAACTTAGAGTTGACTGGTTTGCCACTAATCCTAGAGGCCCAGGCTGAAGATGTGTCCAGTGCTGGGATTAGGTAACTACATTCCTCTTTTCCTGGTTTTCTATCCCCATAGTGTATACAGACCCTAGCAAAGCCCAAGATCCTGTTTTGCAGTGAAAATCTCAATGGTAGTCCTTTCCAACAGCCCAGTGAGCTGAAGGGAGAGGAGAGGACAGAAGATGCAGAAGGTCTAGCCTGGTTAACCTTTTTTCTCCCACCACATGTTTGCAAGCTTGCTCTCCCATGCTGCAGCTGATTTCACCATCTGCTGGGGCTGCGAGAAGCCAGGCAAAATAATCACGGTTCCTGGCATTTCCTCCCAGCTGCAGGGCCCATGCGGGCTGGTGGCACAGGTTAGCTCCTGGTGAGTTTGGGTAAGGTCTTTCTAAACTTTTGAACTTTGCATTCATCTTTCTAAGGCGGCACATCCAAACTACAAAACCTTTCAGTGAATTCGAGCTACTCTCATGGCTATTGAATTTGTATATTTAAATCCATCTCGATATCAGCTACAGGTATGAGAACATCTGAAGAGACATTTGGTTGTAAAATGTAAAGAGATTTTATTCTTTTTTAATTTAAAAATGACTGCAAATATTGTCATATCTGTACCCTCTGGTAAGGATTAAATTTATTACAGCACTGTACATTTTCTAAAGCAAAGCATCCCCTCATGGCCCAGCATCCAGAGATCACTCTTTTTTCCTCTATCAGACTGGAACAGTTAGTGATACCAATGCCGCTGACTCACCGGGCCCACCAGTCCCAGCAGGGCATCCACTCCCAGCTCAAGCAGGTCCACATATTCCAAGGTGGCAAAAAGCAAGAGGATCTTGCTGGCTATTTTTTTTTTTTTAAGTGTCTGAACAGTCATTAGGAGCTAGGTATGCATTTATCTATGTATTGCTGTCAGTCCCACTAATGACCGTATTTTAGCTTATGGTTGGAATAATTCCAGCCAGATCGCAGAGCCCCTATGCCTCTACAGACTTCAAGCCAGTCAATAAGAAACCCTAGGCACAGTGACTTGGTGGAATTTAGGCTGCCTGAATATGACTCTTGGATTATTCTTTACATGCTTTGGAAATATGACCCTTATCCTTTTGAAAAAAATCCAACTTGGATTTTTCAGTTCCCTAATTCCTAGGAATTAAATTAATTCTGAGACCAAGTATTGACTTAATTTAAGGCAGAAAATGTTGGTCTGACTTAATGGTGAATTTACGAGGGCCAAATCTGCTGCACAGAGTTATCATTGATATTTTCTCCCTGTTCTTAATTCTTTCATTATGTTTACCAGTCTTGTGGCAAATGGAGTATGTTATTTTGCTTTCAATAAGTTTTCCTAGAAAAGTTGGTAGCATGAAAGCCATCAAAATAGTGACTCCAGCTTTTTGAAGCACATATTAAGTCTGTGAGCATTGGAGCTAAGAAACATTTTCTTTGACATATGTCTTCTCCTTGTACAATCATATATGGGGCTTGCTCTCTAATACAGAAAAATCAAATTTATAACAATGAATCCATAAAGCACAAGGAAAATACATTTAGTTACACACATGCACATGAACAAACACATCAACTGTATTCCTAGACTTTAAGCCAATCATGCCCAAGAGCAGGGAAATGAAATTCAATTTTACATTTGCATGGAGATGGCTCTGTATCTTTATAACTTTTCTGGCTTTTAATCTGCATGATGTGTAAAACCATTGCGAATATCTCCAGCATCAAATTTAGTCTCAGTCGGAGTCTTTTCTGTATTTCCTCGGTTACCTTTTTGTAAAACTGGTTTTCAGAATTTTACATTTCATTGCCTGAGAGAGTGGATTTTATTCATTTGTGGAAATTTTCTATTCTCTTCAGCTGATTCCAGGGAATGACTATAAAAGTGAAAGGATGGGAACAAGACTGCTGGAATCACTGTAAACCAGTACAAACCCATACTGAAGGGCAGAGGTTTTCAAATACAGATACGAGGTACAATTTTGTCTTAGCAGTTTTCAGCAAGACTTCTCCTTTCCGCAGCATTTTGGCTTTTAACATTTATGCCTGCCCATTTAAATATCTAGTCTCTTTTTCCTTCATTATTAGAATGTAAATCGATAGAGTTTCATTTTTATTTATATAAACATTTTATGGCATCGGTAAGGGACTATTAAGATTCCCCAAATATCAGTCTTCTGTTTGGAACTCTCCTAATTTCGTATGACATGTTTCGTCCATCGTGTTCATTTCTCGGTGAGAAAAAAGCCGTAACGCAGAAAGCGAAGGTCTGAGCTGCGCTGTGCCAGTGTGACGAACGCTGCCGGGGAGGCGAGCGGGGCAGCTGTAATTAACAGGCGCTGGGACGACGAAACGCGGTGCCTCCAGGCCCGGCTCCCCGAGCGGGCGCCCCGCGTGCCGTGGCTCTGCGCAGGGCCGAGGGCTCCGCGAACGCTGCACGGACCCGGCGCGGCCGGAGGCAATGCACGGTCCTGGGCTCGCTCGGGTGCAGAGGGGTGGAGGTGTTTGCTCCCGTAATGCCACCCCTGGAGAAAATACACAGGAAAGCTGGTTGGGCAACGGCGTCCTTCTGTGCCGCACTCTGGGTGGTTAAGTGCTATTACAAATAATAATGTCTGAACGGTGCCTAAAGCAACACTCCCTAAACCAACGACCCAAACGTAGAGCAGCCAGGGTGGTAGAGCAGAGGAAATAAAGGTGTGCATCTCTGTGTGGTTGGTCACACGGACTCCTGGATTTCTCTTTAATGCTTTTGCACAAACAAAAGGAATATCCTGGAATGCGTTTGCTTTCAGAGTTGTCCCAGATGGACAGATCCATTAGGGACGAGGCTTCATGCCCCCATGGGCTGGCTCACCCTCTGGATCTGGGCTGTCCCCGGCTTGGAAACTCTGGCCGGAGTGGAGCTCAGTGTCTAAAAAGAGACTATCAGAGCTGACTAAAAAGTGTTTCTTTTCACAGCCACGTTCTTTTCTGTTATGCATTACAAAGCTTTTGGAATTATACCTACATATTTTGCATCCTACATACACTTCCTAGCTCCCTAGAGATCTATTGCCCATAGCAATAAAGTCAGTATGAATAGCAAACAATTGCATCCGTTTTTGTTGAGGCAGGAAGTTTCTTCATGCTTTTTTTAGGGATTCCCAAGCACTAGTTGACATTTATGTAGCACCAGTTAAATGTATCTAATTCCATTGTAAAGGGTGGCTGTTACGTAGTGAATAGCACCACAAAATTTTGACCAAAGATAAGCAAGGTGGATTCCCACTCAGTGTGAAGTGTTATATGATGTACAGTAACATTTAAGCTTGAAGTCCTCAAACAATAAATTGCATAGTATTCGTATCTCACCAAAAAAGTACTTTTCAGTACTCAGGAGTTTCACAGTGGATACACAGTTTCAAGCAACCTTTAAATTTCTTCTTCCTGTACCCATGTGGGTGTGGAAAGTTGGTATGGGAATTTCTTTTGCAGTCATGTCAAGTGAGAAAGGAAAGTTGTTATATTTATATGCATGCACAGTTTAGCTGTTTCAATTTTCATTTCAGTAAAAAAAATTCTCTAACTATAACAAGTTTGTTTTCACTGCCTCCAAACTAAGTCTGCCTTTGGAAAGCATCTTTCTGCCATTTGTCTTTGAATGATCCTCAGTGCCATTATACCCCTGATTTCTTTGTGATCCCGAATTCCTTTTTTTCTAGTCACCAATACCCACCAGTCAGCATCACTACTTTTGGGGAAGTAGCTGATGGTTTTCTAGCAGCCTTCGGTATCCATCTTTCCCACTTAGCACCCTTCATTTCTCTTATCTCCCTAAAAAAAAAGAAAAGGAGCATAATTTCTACTGACTGCTATGAAATTTCCTCTGTGCTTCTCTTTCACGAGGTCCTGAATGACTGGTGCAACGCAAGGCCTTAGGTGACCTGCCATCGATCATAGAGCTGTAATTGGTGTTTCTGGTGCTGCTGGCATTGCTCTCCTCCCTCCTCGATGATGAAAGGAAACCCGGGGTCAGCGGTTGTGTCACTGAGCCAAGGGCACACCAAGGGCTCCGGGCTCCGGAGGCTGCACCACTGGGGATGCTCGACCAGCACTGTTCCCTGTCAGCCGTAATTTGGCATGCAGATGTCCTAAGGCAAGCCTGAAAACCCCTCCTTACGGTGCTACCTCTGTGGGCAGGAAGGTGTTAGCCCTGGAATGAACTGAAAGTTTGATTCAGCTCCACCTGAGCTCAAGCCACAAAGGGAGTGAAAGAGAGGAACTGTTTGTAGTGACTAGACACAGGTGATACCTGTCTGACAAATAAACACAGAGATCTGGAATTGCTCATTTATCAATATACCTTTGGCCTTGCTGCTGCTGGAAGCCAACAGATTCACACGACTGGAATGTGCAAAGTGCTGCTGGTGGCTTGGGGAGCATCACCTGGATGAACAGCGGCAGGCAGTATTCTCCGGAATAAACGTTGCAGCGCCGGGTTATGAGTCAAATAACGCTGAAGCACGTGGCTTTCATGCTAATGGGTAATAGACCTATGTAAGAACATACGAGATCAGGAATTACCTGGTGTCTGCTCAGGACCTGGAAATTTCACAAGAAATTGAAAACATCAGCTCCTTCCCCACCTCTCTGCAAAGGGGAGCTCTCAGGCAGGCTGCTAAGCGAGCGGCAGGTCCTGGAGGGCTCACGCTGACAATACCTAAATGTCAGAATTTTTTTTTAAATTATAAATGACACTTTGTAATTCAAAAAGTGTTGCCAACAGCACCAGTGCTGAGAGCTGCATCACCAGATTAATGTGAACTGACCATGCAATTGAAGGTTTAAAGACAATGAGGTCCAAGAGATCATCACTGAATGGCGTTTGTTGTATACCAAGAGCATAAAATGCCAAACGACCATCTTTGTGCCTGTAACTCTAAAACAGCCAGTTTCACAAAACTTAAAACCATTATGAAAAGAGTCATCTATGAGAAGGAACTGAAATGGGGTGAAATGTGATTGTGAACTGAGAACTGTTTAGAGACATTTTATTTGACATCTAAAAAGCCGAAAACTCCCAGTAAGGACAGGGACGTGTGTGACTTCAACAAAAACAAGCTGAGATCATAGCGGAAGTAAGACAGAAAAACAGCAGTGAAGCTACAACAGATGGAAAGCAGGGAACTGTGAAAATTGTTGTATATATTAGCAGCTACAAGCTATCTGTGAAGACAGAGGCTAAATGACACCAACAGAAAGTTATGGGCAGCTGAGTTATAGGCACTGATAAAAATGACAGATACCCTTCCAATGATCCACGATGACGTGAACCCAGGCGAGCTGTTGGTGATGACGCAGTGAAGAAGAAGCTGAACACAGCTGGCAGGATGGCTCCATTCCTACCTTTCCTTCCAGGATGGTGTCTCGGTTTGACCTAACAGCTCTTTAAGGTAACACTCCTAAGCAGCGATCAGAGCCCCAGGTTCGTTTTTCCCTGGGTAATGTGCTGGCTGCTTGAGCCATAAAGCTGTTGTGGCTCCTCAAAAGTCTCTTCTGCCCTGTGAGTCCTGACTTTCTCTTCACGTCCTATGAAAGCTGGCATTTTCTTTAGTGCACGGGAGCAAATGCTAATGTGATGAACGAAAGCTACCTGCTTCGAGATAGGCAGGTGTATGACCCGAGGGGAGGGCTGTGTTTGAGCAGCCCTCGGCCTCCCATGCTGCTGTCCCACCTGGTGGCACACGGCGGACGCTGGTGCCACCTCCTCCCGCTGCACCTGTGCTTTGACATGAAGTGGTGACAAATTCTGTCACTGCATCCTAGGCAAGATTTGCGCTGGGGCTAGGAGCCGCTCGGGCTGCCTTAGCTGCAAGGACGGCAGCACACGAGCGCGGGAAGTGCTGGTTTTGGGGCAAAGGAGGCTCCGCCACACCCAGGACTGAGCCACCAGGGCTGAGCAGAGCCACTGTGGTGCTGGCAGTTCAGGCTGTAAATGGGAGCTGCAGTCATGTAACATTAACAAGTGAGATGAATCTCACTTTGACTGTACGCGGTTATATATGTATATATGTGCATGTGG
Source organism: Dromaius novaehollandiae (assembly GCF_036370855.1). Lineage (NCBI taxonomy): Eukaryota > Metazoa > Chordata > Aves > Casuariiformes > Dromaiidae > Dromaius > Dromaius novaehollandiae. The sequence goes on along the minus strand of NC_088111.1, from coordinate 14,127,948 downwards.
GTGTAGCTATGGTAAAAGAAGATACACGCAAAGGAAGATTAAGCATGCAAATAAATGAAGTCTTTAGACAGAGTGCAATGTAAGCAAGAACAGGAGAAACCAAAATCCAGAAGCAAAACCACAAAATACTCGTACTTTCATTATACAGTCAAGGAAGCCTGTTCAGTCTTTTAAATACATACACTTGGCACTAATCCAGCTGTATTAACATAGATAAGAGAAAGAAGATGAGAGTTAGTTCAAGTAGAGAGGGTGAACATGGAAAGCTGCCACAGGAGAGGCCCCACAGGTTTGTCAGCATTCCCAGCGTTGGTGTTTTTTTCTATTTTAGGCATAGAGAGAATCTCGCAATAGAGAGTCTAATCAGATGAAAGTGTAAGCCCTCCGGACAAAAAACAAGGTAAAGATATAAATCTGGACCTGCTGTCCTACTGAGACAGAGCTGTCACAGGCAAATCTTTTTTTCCAGTTTGAATTGGCCTTAGTGGCGCAGCATTACTACAGCATTACCATGGAGAAGAAATTATTTCCAATCTGCAAAAACTGCAGCCTCAGTTCTGCAGAGATGGCTAACTCAATTTCTGGTTTAACTCTGAATTCGTACTGTGCGGTGTAGTTCCTGCTGAAGTTCATGCGGTGTGCATCCCAAAAACACGTCGGCCCTGCTGCCTATCCAGGCTGTGTCTAAAGACAGGTGTTTAACTCATTAATCAGTGATTCTTCGCTGAGTGTTTAACAGCACACTCCACTTCCAGCCATTCTTAAGAGGTCCTAAAATTAGGAGCTGAGCATCTCCAGTTGTCCTCCCTCACTACGTAAGAGTACCTGTGGTGGCTCCTGGGACTGCTATTTACTGCAATTTGTTCAGAAGACCTGCCCATGCAAATAGTGCATAAGATAATAAAAAATTCAGTAAGCTTTCAGAAAGAGAACATTACTCATCTGCTCCAAAACATCTGGATATTTTGGGAGTTCTGCTGAATTTATGGAATCTACTCAAAAAATCTAAGTTTTTACACAAGGGTAAATAAGCCATTCTGGGGGCTTTGCTGAGCATCTCCTCTCCCTCTTTTCTCTCAGTGGAGAATGAATAATTCATCTTGGCAGAGCACAAGCCAGCAGCAGTAGCTCCTTGTTCCCCCATGTGCTTTTGCGAGCTCCTGCTCCCTGTTTCCAGGTAGAGGGGCTGGTGCCGCTGCCGGGACTCCCAGCCAAGGGGGCTACAAGACGAGCGTCCCCAGCCCAGATCTCCTCCCGGCCCTTAGCAGAGCTGCGCTGATTGCCGAGGTGATGCCGTAGGGAACACAGGGTTAGCAAAGGAGCTGTAGCACCAGCGTCTGAAATGTAGGACACCAGCCTGGGATGAAGTTTGCTCTTACAGAAGTCAAGAGAGAAACAGAAATCACAGTCCCTCTGAGAGGAGGATAAAAGTTGAGCCAAGTCTCTTGCAACCAGAGCACTTGAAAAGCATATGTCAGCATCCCAAGCAGCTCTATCAACACTTCCCCACCAAAAAAAAAAAAAAAAAAAAAAAAAAAAAAAAAAAAAAAAGAAAGAAAAAAAGAAAGTGAAAATGTTATATAACTTTTAATGAATCAGTTTGGAGAGGTCATCACTTCTTTCCTCTCTTCCCTCCTTCCTAACTCCCTTCCTTTTCTCTAGCAGATTGATACCTAGGGTCATGCTTAAACTAAAGACTGACTTGCCCACTTCATACTGAATGTAACAGTGACAATCGTGAACATCCCTTTTTGCCCTCATGCAGCAAAGCCGGTCATTCATGAACACATCACTCATGAAATACCTGTGAATGGGAGCACAATCATAAAGCCAGCAAATACTCCACGTGGTAAAGGTGACTATCATTTAAAATCCATAATGAATAATTTGTTTTCATTTGATTTCTTTCACAAAATGCGTATTTCCATTTCACAGGACTGTGGGATAGATTGTAAAGCCAAGCGTACAACAGCTCCAACTATTGCAGCCCAGCACGTGCAGGTCTTGCTGTTCGGGCGTTCACAGTAAAGTCGTAGAGCCACTTTAAAGTCGGATGTTTTGAAGAACCTGACAAAAATAAATAGATCTTCCAATGGATAGGTGTTTTCTCAACAAGCTATCTATTTCCTCAGGAAAAAAAAAAAGTTGTTTTCAGAAGAAAAACACAAAATCTTTTATGCTGATTCACAGGTAATACCTGGACACAAACAGCAAGACTTTAAAGTGGCTGTAATCAATGGTGTTTGCTCATTCACCCCAGAGGCCTTCCAGGATGTGGCCCTAAAACACCAGGAATATTTCTTGTATTTCTTCTTTTTGTTATGGGTAAAGCTCATAACAAAACTATTTCTCAGACTAGCTTCACTTTTTACAGTGGGGTTTTTTTTTTTTTTTTTTTTTTTTTTGGTCTTCAATTATATTCTTTGTCATCTTTTCGCGTTGGAAAACAAATAGCAAATCCATTGAGGTTTTAAGAAGTGCTCAGAACTGGCTTCACTTTATTAACTTTGGTAGGACACAAGGTGGTTTAAAGGACACTGCTTCTGAGATGGTCACTCTGCTTTATAGGCTGCAAAAGTGACCCGAGCCTTGCTCTCCACCCTTAGAAAAGCAATCCCTGAAAACAGTAAAGCAGCTAGGATTTGGGGAAGAAGAAATTTTCTTAGCCTTTATGTTATAATGATAAGACACCGGATATGGACAGGCTAATATATTTTTGTCCCCCTTCCCTTTTTTTTGGATGATCTTTGTTCTAGAATTGTTAGCTATATACATATATTTAGGCTTGCATCTAGAGTACACCCAGAGCTCCAGATCTTTATTTTTTCTCTAACTTGCAAGCTGCCCTGTAAGCCACTCTCTGCTGTGTGCTCCTGGAGCAATACTGAGCTTGGAGTAGGGGTCTGGACTTGCAAGCAGCGACCAAAATACAAACAGTTATATCCTATCATACTGCCTCTTCTGTGCTGCAAATGCCATCTAAAGCCTAATAGCCATTAACAGACTATGAATGCATGTGTTTAATTGGTAATTATGCAGCTTATATGCATAGCCCATGTTTATTTTTCTTGCTTTTAATATTTATTTTGAGTAGAGACAGTAGGTAATTCATCTCTCATAACATTTTTGTCTGACAAGGTTCAATTACAGTGGACCAAAAAATACTGACTTTGGTTTTGAGTTTAAGTATTTTTAAAGTAAAAATATAATATAATCACTCTTTCCAAAACCAGTCAATCTTCATTAAGGACTAACAAATATTCCCAAGCCCTGCTTGGTATGCAACTCTGATTTTTCTGCCCATGATGCAGTTACAGCAGTATAAAGTTTTGAGAACCTGGCAGAGAAAGCATGGCAGAAACATCAAGCATCATATTGTTATTGTTATTAGCTTTTGTTATTAGCTATACCCTGCTCTATGCAATTATGGTGGGAGGGGATTGTTTTTCTGTTTCATTAGCTGAAGTCTTGGTATAAGTCATCAGAGATGGGATGAATATCTTTTAACTTGCCAAAGGGTGTAGCTGCTGCCGTTTCCATGAGGGAGAGATACATAACATATCTGCTTGCAGCTACTTTAGAAAATGGAGCATTTGCATGAATGTGATAATTTTCTCTTTTCAGAAGAAAATAGAGGAAAAACAAAGGCTGGGAAGAGAATGACTGGCATGTACCTGAGCTCTGTTCCTTGTCTGTGCATATTAACCTGTTTCTAATAGCTGGAACTGTTAGGTAAAACAGTCTGGTTACTGCAATCACAATGAAGTCTGGTTAGATTTTATTTTTTCTTTGAGTAAAAATATATGCTTTTCACAAAGTACTGTAGCTTGTAAAGTTTTCCTAAGCAATGGACACATCTACTACCTTTCCTGTCCTGGACTAGCTCATCGTGAAGAAAGCAGTTTTCGTTGTGCCCTCGCCGTCGCCAGGTCCACGCCACGACCACCTTGGAGCCACGCAACTGCAGTTTTGCCCTGAAAGAGGCTCTGGGAAAATATTTATGTTAATTGCAGTTAAAAACAATAACTCAGGTGGAAAAGTATAGATTGATAATTCGCAGGCCCAAATCACTGTCGTCTGTGGTTCCAGTGGCAGCGCTGCTCTCCTCCGCATTTTAGCTGGTTTCATTCTCTGATTCCAGCAGTGCAATTCCCAGGTCGATATTTGCTGAGGTCTAAATCGAATGATTCTCTCTAAACAAACAGCAATTTCATTCCATCCATTGGATTACTAACATTTTACAGGCTGACACGGCCTGCCGATAATGTCACTAATCAAAAGAAAAGGCCGGTAGCAGCAGCGCCCCAGCAATGCTTCACTGTCCTGCTGCTGAGCTCGCTTTGGAGGAACACGCACGCGCCTACCAAATGCTCTACGTGCCGGCCAGTGAGGCAAACAGATTAATCTTTAAAACTTTACAACTTCTGGTAAATGAATGTCTTCGTACTCACTATACGACATAATAAAGTGAGAGACTGGCATCTTTTTGTTCATTTTTTTTTTTTTCGAGAAAGGCCCCGACTTCCGATTTGCTCTCTCCGGGGACTTTGGGGGTTTTTTTGAACCTTACACAGCAATACGATTAGGGCTTGAGAAGCAATACGATTAGGGCTTGAGACAAGAGTAGGTTCAAAATGATTTTGTTTGATTGGTGTAGTAGACATTTTTGTTTATGTAAGAATACATTTTCATGACAATTGTTCAGTTTCCTTCCTCAGAACTGATCCAAAGCTTGCTGAATTTAAAGGAAATAAACCCATTCATGTCAGCAGGGTTTTCATCAAACCTTAAATATTATCAGATGGCTAACAAGCTGCAGATGCATCAGTAATATGTATTCACCTTTCTAACGAGAAGATCGAGGTTTTCCCCTGCTTTGCATGTGGTTGAGTTTGAGCCTTGCTGAGGGCACGAATCACATGGGGAGGTCTGGAGTTTTTCCCTCTCCTACACGAGCTGCAGTCCCATGGCAGGTAGCGTCTAGCACCGAGCTGATGTGGCGGCTGCGCTCGGTGTTTAGGAGCAGGATGCTTTTGCCCTTTTTCAGTTTCTGATTCTTCTCTAGTTTTAGGATTTTTTTTTTTTTTAAAAAAAAACCTCTCCGATACCCCGTAGCTGTCTAAGTGTAGGCTCTGCCCAGTCCGCAGCATTTCTCCCCCTTGCGCTCTGCTAGCCGCTTGAATTCACTTTCACTTGGCCATGGTCAGCTCCAGTGCTGAAAGGTTATGGTGAAAAAAATATATCTGGTTACCTGGTTTTAATACAGTGTTTCTGTGGTTTGTTATATAAAAAAATCAGTGAATAGAAACTTTTTGTTTATCTTCTCTACAATATTCATAATTTTGAAGCTTCTGTTTTTCCCATCTTTCTCCAAAAAGCAGTCTCCTTCTCTCTAGATTTGGACATATTCCCTCTGAAATTCAGATTTCAGCTACGTCTCTTGGAAGGAGAATGACAGAGAGGATCACTGTGGTCTGTAGATGGATGCATTCCTGCCCTGTAGAGAGGCAGTCTGTTTTTTTCAGCATGTTTTTTTCTGTTTACCATCTAACATTTTGCATGAGTTTTTTCCAGTGCTAGAGCAAAGTTTTTCAGTGATCCAAAAAAAACATGCTGGAGAAGAACACTAATACTACACTGCCCTTGATGCTATGATGACTGGCAGTATATAAATACCTTGGATCGAATGACAGAAAACACTCTTCTATATTTACCGGGGGCCCTAGGCCAACATACACAGTGGTAGGAACCCATCTGCTTGTCACAATCATTTTACCAGCGTGCTACTATTTAACAGATGAGGTTTTTGTAATTTCTTTTCTTTTTTTTTTTAGCTTGGTGTTTGCTGTGAGCAGGAGTTCCTTTAATAGCAGTATGAAAAAAACGAAATAAATCAAAACGGTAAAATGTAAATTAAAAGGTCTAGTGATTCATCTGATGAATCACATAAAGGAACGAATGAATTACGTGACCTCCTGGGTTTCTTCCAGAGTCTGATGTTAGCCAGGATCCTTGCAGACCCCGTCCTCGTGCCCCTTGTCCCGCCGGCAGCCAGCAGCAGCACGTCCAAGCCAGCTGCTACCGACAGCTTTAGTTGCTGTGTTTTATTTTATTTTATTTTATTTTATTTTATGCTTACCAGAATAAAGTTATTACACACATACTGCTGAGCAGCTAAGTTTTCCAGCCATTTGGCTTTGTTTCCCACTACGCTGTTTCATTTTCCTTTTACATATTTGCTCGCATAAACATTTCTCGCCCGCTTCCAGAAGCACGACTTTTTAACCTGGTGTCCAAAATTGGCTACTGTTGTACTGGAGCCAATGACTAATCCCATTTTCTCCTGACACAACATGTCAAGGCCTGAATTCAGATAAATCTGCCTTGCATGTAAGTTTGAAATACAGGTCAAACAGCAGGGTTCGTTTCCTTCGAAAACTTTACCTGAGAGCTACGCCTATGTGGGGATGAATGTAGATTAGATAATGCAAACTTACCTTTCATTTTTAAACCAAATTTTTCATTTTCATTACTCCAGACACATTTAGCTATCAAGTCCTCAGTGCAGAAAAACCCTTAATATTTGCTTAACTTCAAGCACATGTCTGAACCCATCAGTATCCAGTAAAGAATTTACGTTTTAGTCTCATTAAGAGAACAGGGTATTAATCTCCATTATTAAAAAAAAAAGAGAGATTAATTGAAATCAAAGGCACCAGTGTTTTAGATTCTGCTGAACTCTCCCCACATCAAGAGTCTGGAAGTGTTTCTTCTGCTGGCCGAGTGCTTGGGTGGAAAGATAACACAAGCGAAAGCACTTTCATCCTTTCCATAAAGGGATTAGTATCTCCCCCCTCCAAATTTTATACATTAGATCTGAGAAAGGGAGGAATAAACATGTTGTGAAGAGACAGCAGCTTTAAAAGTCTGTTTCCCACAAGATAGTCTAGGAAGTATCTTGGTCTGAATTCATAATGTCTGAGCAGTCTCAGCTGAATTAAAGAATGAAAAGAAGGCAAAACCAGCAAAATATAATTTAAAAATTCAAGTTAGGCAAAAGAGGCAATTCAAGGTTTAAGTGGCACTTTATGCTCTTAACATTTTCCATAGCAACTTTCAAAACCACAAAGGTAAAATAATCACTGTTTCAGAACAACGGATTTCCCTTAGGTAAGTCCTTTCATTCTTCGCAAACTTCAAGTCTATTTGGCTATTTTTGTTCAGATTTACAGCTGTTGCTTTTCCTCCCTCTGTTTTACAAGGCTGCAGAATGAAGTACTTCTGTATGACTCTATACCCAATAACAGATTTATGAGTTTATGTTCCCAAGAGCAATTTATCTCAAAAAATGAAAAATACAATGAGCACGTAATGGCCATAAATTAAAGTTCATTTTAAAACTCAAAGAAAATAATCAGCGAGATGGTATCAATATTCCATATTTGTATGCTTTCAGAAGATTAATTTGTTTGAATCAGCTGGGTTTTGAATTTGACAGAATAACCTGGCTAATGCTTTGATTGCTTGAAAATGAATATTGCTACAAAAATGACTACTGAAACTATGTAATAATTTTTGCAGTTCTGTTATCCAATATTTATCTAGTCTTTGAGGGGAGATGGGGGAAGACAGAGAAAGAGATTTTAATTTAACTAGTTTTCTAAGCTCTCTCTGCTAAATTCCTGCACCATACTGAAAATTAAGAATCAGTGTACAAGCTATGATATGCTTTTAAACAAACTGTTAAATCGGGACAGCAGCCCTATTCTGGGGCATAAGTGTCTGGTTTCAATTAACTGACACAAACTTTTACCCCGGTCACCTTTAGGTGCCAAGTGTCCCCATATTTCTCTAAGTTTCGTAAATATGAGAATGGTTATCACCAATAAGAAGTTTTAAGTATGTCTGTGACAGCCAACAGCAGGGCACCGTCAGATGTACCTGTAAAACACACACCAATCTCGGGTGCGAGGGCATTGCTGAAGTCTGAAGGACAGAACTTGGTCATTTTCCCTTTGATAAAGCGTCTCCTTGCTGGATGTAAAAACATGTATTAAAAACAAGCAAAAGACACCCTGGGCTCCTGAGAGGGCCTGGGAGCTGCGAGGTTGCAGATGACATCAGAGAAGACCCGACCTTGGTACTTTTTGTTGTTCTTTTCAAGCCAGTCAGCATTATTTCCTTCATGGTCAGTGATGAACACTACCTAAATCCATATCCACGTTGTGATTAATAGCTCCTTAGTAACAGAGGAAGGGAGTAGATAATGCTTTTAATCACTGTCAGACTTCGTAATTTTCTCACTTTTTTCCCCCGTCGCCTATGAGGCATCTTCACAGCAACACCTGACGAGAGCTGCCCCTTCATGTCGGGTGGGCTTGCAACGTGCTTCAGGCGATACTTGCTTGAAATGCCTTTAGCCCGCCCTTTCCCAGGCATCGACTGCGAACCGAGCGCGGCACGTCTGTGATTTGTGGTAAAAGTGCAGGGAATCAGGTTCTGTTTATGTTCCCTGACTCTGGGAAAAATACAACACAGAAATAGAAATTCAGTAGTGGCCTAACAACGCAGAAAGTGAAGCTCTTCTTCTTCCCCAGCTGATTGAAGTAAATTGGTTTCTGGATAATACATCTTGTGACGTCTCCGTTGTCTTGGATCTTCACTCACTCGTACGTGGGAATAACCTTGGGATGGCGGTTAGGTTTTGTAAGGTGCTAAAATGTGTGGAAACGCAAATAGCCGCAGGGCAGAAAGTTGAAAACCGCCGGAGCAGAGCCCACCGTGGGGGCGGCCCTGCCGCACGCGGGGCACCGCGCTGCGCCGGGCGCTGTCCGGCCCCCCAGGCCACGGACAGACGGGCTCTGGTTCTCCGCATGTCGCTAACAAATGGTGCCCGCTGGAAAGCCGCTATTTAGTTTCTCAAGGAAATGCAATATAGAAAGGTTCCCACTTTTTAGCAGTTTTATTGTAAAACTACTGGTTTCAATTTTAGCTTTTGCATTTACCAGCGTTTGCTGTGTGAGTGTTTTCAGGAAGCGAGCCAGGAAACTATAGCTCTATTTTATGCCGTGCACCTGAAATTTACTGCATTCTAAGTAAAGCCAATATTTTCCTTTTTGATTAAGTGACAGTGGCAGAATGTTTGCATAATCTTGTGAAACCTCTAGTATATTTTAAACATAGCCAAAGACAGGATTTCTATCGCTGAGACAATATTTGCTAAAACCCAAATTTGCAACTGAAGTTTTCCTTCCTCATGCCATTCTTCATTTTCAAATGCATATCTTATCTATAAAGGGGAAAAGCTGTTCTTAAACTTTCTAAAATTTTTATGAACTCTAATTGCATTTTAATATTGGATGCACTTTATAATTGAGAAGAAAGTATTGACGTTAATGCTGAGACTGATATAACTTTAGCATCTATTACAGTATATGAACTGCCCTCTGAGAACATTCGTATGATGACGATGGTGGCTGTAATTACCCGGGGTCTGAGATGGACAGTGGCAGCATGTTTTATTCAAAAGACATGAATCATTAGGGCCCTAGCAACAGCCTGCAGAGGATGGGAGTACTTATTAACTGCAAAGGACTAATGTCTGCTCTCACAGGCTTTCATTGGTGCCAACCCAGAAGGTCAAATCTGTGTACAGACAGCTGTAGAGACATGGCCACTTAGAGAAGAATATAGTGGAAGCTACAACAAAGCCTAAAGCAGTATATCAGCAAACCAGGTGTGCTTTAAATTTAGCCTTGCTGTCTTGGGGCACCTTATAGTGGTTCCTGAAGACTCTGTGTGCCTGAATGTCACATGCGCGTGTGAGTGGAATATTCTGAATATACTCACATCTCGAGTACTTTCTGTGGTCAGCTTTTAACCTTCACGTGTTCCCAAGTTGTTAACAAAGAGACTTGATATTCTAAATTTAAGCAGTTCTGATGATTTCTGGCCGGATGCCTAGGGTCGGTGGGATTATTTCTATTCCCCACCGGATGCTCTTCGTAGAAATGATCAACATTTTTCCAATGTGAGAATTTTTTCCGTAATATCATGAGATCCTTTATCATATTAAAGACTATTTTGTAAGATAGAAAGATAGTAGTTTTTCCATATGGCTGAGCTAAATGAAGTGCACTTGGATACACAAGCCTGATACTGATGTTCCTGTATAAGCTGGCACTCCTGGCGCACCTGAGCAGTGACAGAAGCACTGTGAAAATACCTTATGGCACTTACCACCAGAGACACTCAAGCAGCATAATCTTTTTTTCCTGAAAACTTAATTGCATTAAGGAAGCAGCAGTAAAGCTGTAACACTTCAAACACTCTGAAAATGGCTTGAAAAGAAGTTACGGGAATATATTTAAGGCTGTGCTTTCTTGTGGAGATCTGTTAACAAGCAAAGACTGAAATACATGACGCCAAGCTGCGTCCGTAGGAAGTCTGGTAGGATAGAAAGGCCACCAAGGAGCCCTTAGTAAATATTTTTAGCAGGAACGTGTTTGTACATGCATGTAGGCGAAGCGTGGCCTGAGCTGCTGTGCTGCAGGGATGGCTGCGGGGGTCCGATGCCCCGGGCGGGCGCTGGTCCTCCTGGGCACGGGACGGCACCAAGCATCCTGACCCCAGGCCTGCCTTACCCCGACGGCTGCAAATCACTTCAGCCTGCAGTCAAATTCTGCCTTTCCAAACCGACCGGCTGACCACCCCAGCCGTAAATCGACTGCCCTGTGCTATCAGGACGTGGAAAAATTCCATCGTTACAGTGTGAACGCTGTTGTCAGCCGCCCACTCCCACTTGGCACATGGTGACGTGGCGGTGGCCCCGGGGCCGGCAGTGCTGGCTGCCGCGTCCTGCCGGGTCATGTCAGCCGAGAGCCAAGTCACCGTGAGGCCAGCAGAGCCGCTGCTGCTGCTGGAAGGGCTGGCAAGCGAGCTGAAACGGCCTCCAGGGTCACTAATAAAATCCTGCCAGCAGCCAAAGGAAGAGCTGGTGGCCCAAGCGCACTTAGCGGCCAACGTCATGGTCACAGTGTCCTTGAAGTTTGGAGTGAAGGAGGAACAGCCCTAGGGCAGAGGGGCAGCCTGGATAATCTCTGTCCAGACCTTGCGCTCTGTAATTCCGTGGGTTTAAGATCTTAATCAGTGACCTAATTCACAAATTGTCTTGCTTGGGGTCTAATTTTTCAGCCAGTGAAAACAAGCTCTGCTCTTCCAAGCATGCAGACGACATGCTGGAAAGCTGCAGGGACCTGGGCAGCCTCTCCACACATGGGAGCTGGAAGCACCCTCCCTGCCACCCCCCACCCCCCACCCCGGTCTGATGTCCAGGCCAAACTCTGGCTTTTTCTACCACTATAATAAAGAAGAGCGTTCCTTGTCTCCTGGCAGGCAGCTCCACCACCGCTTCTGCACGTTCGGCTACTTCTGCATGGGCTTTACCTTGCTGAGGGGAAAGGGGCTCAGGGGGTGTCTTTGAGGACAGGATCAAAGCAGATAGGAGGCATCCACTCCTTTGATTCCTTAATGTGCATTTTATTGCTAGCTCCCTTCCAGTCTAGCTATCACACTGTGGAGCAAACGTGTTGCAATAACATTCTTCAATCCAAAGACTTCCTCTCTGGCAGCCCGTTTTCTTTTTCGCCTAATGAGCTATTCCTCCCAGTGATGGAGGAGAGAGGGAGATGCTTACCTGAGTCATCCTGAGACATCCCCATAAAACCATCCGTGTTTTGGTGGGTATCTGAAATTTAGGAGCATCACCATGACATATTGTTGTGTGGGAACTTTGCTTGTGAAAATCTGCTTAAAAGCAGGCAAGCAAACAAAAGCCATCTGATATAAACTGAAAATTCAGACCAGGTAGATATTTTTGTCAAAATAATTTCCCACTGGAAGTTGTTACTTTAATTCCTTTTTTGGTATAGAATTTGCAAAGAAAAACTGTCCTACAAAGAGAAAAGTTTTGAAATCAGAGTTTCTGTGTGAAATATAAAAAAAAACCTCTTCAGGTTTTTAATGCAGGAGTGGTCTTTTCAAAATTTTGTAATTTTCAAATGTAGTTCATTTCTTATGTATGATAATTTCACATTATTTACCTACTAATAATAATGATATACTATGACTTTATAATGGCTTTTGATAAGGAAATGAGTCTAAAAACCCACTGAAGTTTGAAAGTAAGAACAATATTTTGTGTTTTAAAGCATATTTTTAATTAAGTTTTGAAAATGTGAGGGTCCAAGTTTGAAATTCATAGTCAGTTTGAACCACTAACTTAGTCTCAAAATTTTCTCAGCACAGCTTGCTTTCTTTCAGCAGTGAGCAGAGGAGCTGCAGCTGATATGAGAGCAAAATAGAAAGTTCTCCAAACATTGTCATTCACCTTGAAAGAAAAGTTGAGGCTTTGTGACTGCTTCCTGCATCAGTAGCACAAAAATAACAAAGATAAGTACAAGTACTTAGAGCAATCTATTTGAACACGTCATGATGCTGTTAGCAAGTATTGAAATCTGCCAGCCAGCTAAACAAAAATTGCCACTATGATTAAAATGCAAGTGTCATAATATCACCTATATTTTCTGCTGCATTTCTTGAAAATTTTTGTATAAACTATCAACTTATAAAAAAGTATAAAATTAAGAACTCGATGAAATTCTACTTAGCTGCAAATATGAAAAAAAAGAAATGTCCGTGATAGTCAGGCACATACTGAGATGGGTAACGGGTCAGCTCCTTGCTGGAAATCTGTCTCAGAAAGAGAAAGCAGGAACAGCAGATCCACTTGCTCTAAGCAGATATAGTCACCGAGAAGCCTACATTACCCAGCGCCTGTGTTAGCTCCACTCTCATAGTCCCCTGTGAAATAATAACTATTGTGATATTTATAAGAAACCTCCCAAACTATCTGTTTTGCAGCGTGATTGCTCACTGCAAGGGAGGCATGTACTGATGTACTGATAACTTCTCCGCTGAGTCAAACACTTTGTGATGGCCCAGAGAGCCACAGGTACACCACTTGGCTAAAAAAATACACTTCTAATCAGTCCTGTTTCTTAACAAGAACTATATACCCTGGCAGGAGAACAGCACATCACCTTTGGCAGGGATTGTAAGGAAAGCTGGTATTTCATCTCCCTCAGTTACAAGCAACTCCTTCTTAGCTGTGCTGGGTGAAAAACAATCAAATATCAGCTCTCGATTTCATCTTGCTTAGTGTCAGCTTTTGAAAGTTTGTGTCAAAACCTTAGTGTTGCTTGAACACAATTTCCTGAGTTTAATTGGCACAAACACAATACAGAGGCTTTCAAACATGCAGGAGGAGACGGGCGGTGCGAGGGGTATCCTTTGATAGACTGAAAATGCGTTAAGGCTTTGTGCTGAGCCGGCAAGACTGTCATACCCTGAGGAGGGTCTGTGCCAAAGGTCCCTTTGAGCACTGCCTCCCCTGGCGTTCGGCTTTGCCTGGAAGCGGAGGGCAGCGGCAGCGCCGCGTTGCAGGAGGAACAGCTTCCAAAGCGTGTTGCGAGCAGAGGGCGGCAGAGCAGGCGTGCGCAGCCATAGAAGTGGTTTCATAAGTTCTGTCTCTCGAAAGAGAGGTTTTTAGGATTCGACTCATTGCTGAGCTTCTGGTTAACCACATGTTCGAGAACACAAATCAGTCCGCTGCTTGTCCGGAGACCAGAGAAGGGTGTGAGCAACCCCCCTTCAGCAGAAGCACACGGCGGCATTGCCTGGCCTGCGTGCTTCAGCTTGGTGACCCTGCCCTTCCAGAAGGAACATTCTGGGGGCTGCACAGCCATGTCTGTTCTCAAAATTCATGGCAGAAAAATTTACTTAAACTCCTTATTTTAACTGGCTACTTTAACCAGGGCAGCTCTCAACGGGGGGCTCCCAGCCCAGATGAGCCAGGTTAGCGGAAACCTCCGAGCCACGCTGCTTGGGCTAACCCAGCTCGGGAGACCGAACCGGGCTGGTGCCCGCAGAGCTGGGCTTTCCCAGGGAGTTTTAAAAGACTGTTGAAATCATTACGTTAAAGCCATCAGCAGGAAAGGGATGTAGATGTAATCTTCTGTTCTTTTTGAGGTACTTATACCCTATCCATTAGTTTAATCATTTAATTACTCTGTAGAAAAGCAAAAAATACAAACTGACACACGCGATATTAATTTTCCTTGATGGTATCTTCCACTGAAATTGTGCAAATAAGGGATTTTGGTTCAATGGACCATACATTTTTCTAAAACAGTTTCAGATTTACCTAACATCTTCATTCAACCTGAATGGAACATTTTCCTTCACTTTCATAATATTTAGCGCTTTTTAACCATTTTCTTAACATTTAAGTAAATTACAGGATATTTTATGCTCCATAATTTAAAAAAAATGAAATCCTTCACTTTGAAAATGGAGTACCTAAGCATTTCTGGAGGTGTTAATTACTTTTTCTGCTGAGCCTATTCCCTGAATTCTTCCTTAGCTGGTCAGCTACTTCAGTTCCTCCCATTTATTTTCTTCTCTAGGAAAGAAATTGGAATTCCCCAAATTCACCAGAATATTTTCACTGCCCTGTTTCTGTATGTATGCTTCACATTTTTCCACAGATGATGTGTTTTTCTCATTGTTTTACCTGAAAAGCCAAATGCTCACAAGAACGGGTTCAGACGCTGCTCTGTAGATCCCACCCGAGGCGGCTCCTGGCTGACCTCCCGGCACCTCCTGGCCCCTCCTTCTGGGCCAGCTGGGAAATGGTGCCGCCTAATCCCCCCCGTGCGCCCTCTCTCCTTGCGTCCTCGCCAGCTTGGTAGAGCCTCTCCCCCTCCAAGGTGTTTCCTGAAAAAGTGTATCTTGGGGCTGGAGGCACCGGGGCCGCCGGCTGGGCCTGGCCCCAGCTGGGTGGCTGGGCGGGACACAGGATACCCCCGGACGTGACACGACAGATTGCCGGATGGGTAAGGAAAGGGGGCGGGAAGCTGGCGGAAGTTACGGCTTGGACTGAGGGGGGGCTGGATTTCACAGGGAGTGACAGGGAAGCGGGGTGAGAAACGGCTAAACCGTGCAGGCAACTAAGGGGGCATCGGCGAGCTTCTGGGGAGCGTGACGAGGCCAGCAGCATCGAGGCCGAGATTACCTAGGTGACAGCACCAGAAATGCCAGGTTTGGGTTTGGATGTACCAAAACTGGCACTAATGGGGAAAAATTCATTAGGGGCAGGCTGTTCATTTGGAAGGAAACTTTAGTGGAAAAAAGGGAGATGCAAGGGCAGTGTAAAGGAGGTCAAGGGGCAGGAAAAGGGATAATAAGGTGTGCAAGGCATGTTTCTGATGCTGTTCAAGGGTGGAAGGGGTCGCTGCCAGGCAGCCCTGCACGTGGCCACCGCAGCCTAAATCGGGACAATAACCAAAGCCTGTTGTGCTGCCCCCGCGGTGCACGTCGGCTCTGGAGTCCAGGGAATGGGGAGGGGTCGGCATCGACTTCTACCCACCACTTCTGCACAGTAGGTATTTACATTATTCACATTTGCTTCATGAAAAAGTCTTTAATGCAAATATTGACTTATTTTTTAAAGAAAAATTTTTGGTGAAAGATAAAAGAAAGAAATGAAAATTCAGGATCTCTCTCATTCTTATTGGGTTGCAAATACTAAGCATTGGGGAAACACTGCTCAAGCCGAACAGAGATTTATTTTCATGAATATTAGCATTTAATGTCATTTACTTAAAATTGCATTCAAGAAACAGTGACGCTTCTGCATTACTCTCTGTCTCCCCTTAATGCCACTGTCTTTAATCCATCTTGCTGTTCAATAGAAATAGCTTACTCCCACATTTGAGTAACTGATTGGGTTAGAGTCTGCGTTTCAAACACCAGTGCTGCCACAAGCAACGAATGCCATTTTTAGATCTTTCTTTTCAAAGAAAGGTCACTCACTTTCTTAAACAATAGAAAGAGAAAATAGTCAGTCCAATGTTCACTTTATTCTTTCTCAAGCTTTTAAAGGGGGGGAAAAAAAAACCTGTCAGTGTACCAAGATAATTTCTAAGGTTTTAATATAGTTACACAGAATCAACAGAATCCAGCAATAAGATCTCAAGTTTCCTCAAGATGTTATTGTAAATTTCTGACAATGGCATGATAGTGTTGTGAAAAGACAGCAGATAAGAAATATAGCTGTTTGAAATCTGAGTTTCAAGCTTCTTACAACATTTTTCAGAAGACAAAGAAAAAAATCTTGAGAAAATAATAAAAGACAACACTTGAATGTTAACTCAAGGCTACCAAATACACTGTGGTTTGACTTTAAAGAGATTCATCTGGTTTATGGGGTAATGTCCTTAGGGGGCTGCTATATTTAGTTAGAAAAAACAAGCCCCATGAGAAGGTGGCTCCCCAAGATCTGAATCAATATTTTGGGATCCTCAACTCTTTCAGAGAATCTCTAGGAAGCCTCTGGAGACCAATCCCTTGACCTGGCCATCTCCAGTATCTGGCCAGGGTTGGGCCATGTGAACATCTCCCTCACCATGGGAACTGAATGGAAGATGAACTTCAGGATGCCCAAGGTTTTCAGGCAGCTGCAGCTGAGTTTCCTTTTGCCCATGACTTGACAGGTGGGAAGATCTCCATTACTTCTGCACCTGCCTGCTGTCCACCTCTCACTGAGGGTTTCCACGTCCAGCTTACAAACTTCCCTGTGGACTTTTCCTTCAAGGTTTTTTGGATTCTTTTTTTTCTTTTTAACTTTCTCTGGAGGTATCCCCTAAGGTTTTGGAGGTGACGATCATGAAAATACCCAGTGCTTTCCTAGACATAAACAGCTTCCTACAGAAGAGACATCCCGCAGCTGCAAGGCACCAGCTTCTGACCCCTTGGCTTCTTGCTGCTCCCCTCCTGGGAAACCCATATCTCTCCTTCATCACCAGCTCTTCAAAGGTCACCACTGGGAAGAAAGGCAGTTTCACTGTCCTGCCTTTAAAGACAGAGAAACTGAGGCACGGTGCTGCAGTGGGAAATAGTCTCTCTGAACTTTTACTTTTGGACTTCTGGTGAAACACAGGTATGAATTACTGCCAGCTGCTTTTGTACAGGTTTTTGAGTGAAGGGTGAGGAGAGGGTTCAGTGTAAATACTCTGTTGGTCCGGTTTGGGCTGACAGAATAGCACACAGTTCATGTGAGCCACAGATCAGAGCTGTTCCTTCACCATATAAAATATTCTCCATGAGAAATAATACAAGTAATAAGATCATCACAGTTTTGTTTGTGGTTGTGGTATACACTTTTGTAACTTAAGCTAAAAACACCCATAAAGGGCCCCCATAAACCTGCAGGCAGAGGAAGTAAAGTTCCATTTTGGGTGACTTAGAGATAATTTGTCAGGCTTAGGGCCAAACAAAGGGAAGAAGTAAAAGTACAGACTGATCTACCTGAATTTTTGTGTAAGCTGATTGCAGTTTCGCAGGATGAAATCACATCAGCACATTATGTTGTTATCATCTGGGACTCGAAATGCAACAGATGTTCCTGGAGTCCCTCTGGTTCCCCACCGCGAAGGCAACGTCTCCCTCCTGTCACCAGCCCAGGCGAAGTGAGTCAGTGCCAGAATGGTCCTTTCCAGAGTGGTGGATGTTGCTTGAAAATACAGCCTGGAGAAACGATATGAACCAACCTGATTTTCTGAGAGTGATATTAAGTGCAGCAGTGGAGGACATTGGTACAGGTGACAGACACATCAGTGCCACAAGGACAGCAAACCACCTTCGCTGGGAAAACAGCTTACCTCCCTGCTTCAGTGCTTCATCTCTTTTTAGGTAGATGCTTTGCTTCCCACACAGAGCTCAGCTAGCGCAGACACAATTTCTTCATGTATGTTATTCAAAAACATTACGCCTGAGACCCAGCATGCTTGTTGCAGGGAAATTGTGACCATTTGGGAGGATACTGAAATTCTGCTTGAGATCTGTCTCTTCTTGAGTATCCCCCCCTCTTTCTTCTATAGCATGTTCTGACCAGTGCGTTCATCCTTTTCCTTACATTTTTCAAAATCCTGGGGTTTTTTTCATTTCTCTAGATCTAAGTAAACAGCCACTCATCCTGTTAGACCACGTGTGCTGAGATACAATTCTAGCTCGTTGCAGCTGATCGGAGCCTGCAGAGGTCACACCACCCCCTCTGCCCCACAGACCCTCACCTGCTAATGCTGCCAGACTGGACAGTAACTGTGGTAAATTAGAGCAGAATTTCGCTCTGGATAGACTATTCAAAGCGAATTTATTCAAAGCATTGTATATTGAAAGACTTGGTTACTGTTTATCATGTGATGCGTTTCTACTACTTCAGCAGTATCAAAAGGCTTTATTGTAAGCGAGATTAAATAAAAATGGCAATAAAATGAATATAGCAAAAAACATGAAAAAAGAACACAGTCATGTCCTGATTGATAGCATGCTCCTACAGACTACTGCCACCAGTCGAGACTACACACCAACATTTTTATAAACTGTGATTACAAAGCGTAACTTGAGCAGGCTGGAAGAAAACCTCAGCCTAGCAGCCCTGTTTGAGGAAGGCATCGGGTAGGAAAAGCACAGGAAAGGAGCGGTGCTGAGCTGACTCAGCATGTGGGCTGTAGCTGGAACAAAAGGATTCTTCAGTTCATGCCAAAAATACTCATCAGCGCTGCTGCTTTTTTAAGCTTGAACTTATTATAGGTGACTTTTCTCGTGGCTGATCAGCCTTGTGGAAAGCCACATGGGTTCGAGTATGGGTGGCTCTAAGACCCCTCACTTTCTGTTCACTTTGGGAGTTTCCTTGGAGAGGCGTTTCTGCAGAGGGTGTCTGCAAGTGGGGCAAGGTGGGACCCCCACGTGGTGCCACCCCGAGCTGCTCCCCATGGGGCTCTGTGGCTGATCGTGCCTCGGTCCTTCCTCTCCCTCCTCTTCCTCCCTTCGCAGTGCTGGAGGGCAGAGGCCCGCCCAGGACACTGGCATGATCTGCACATGCTGGCAGTCCCAGCTGCTGGGGAGGTGTCATCTAGGGAGGGATATGACCCAGCCTGCTGATGTTTTATGTGGCTCATTACATGACATTAAATTTCATTAAAATGTCAGAAAACCCACAGGTGATCAAAGGGGTGTTTTTCTTGAGTAGACCTCATCATCCCAGGAAATCACTGAGCCCAGAAATCTACAAGTTTCAGAAAGCACTGGACATTTATGTCCCTAAAAAAGAACAACTAAAATTATCACAGTGAAGAAATGCAAAGAATTTTTTTTCAAGTTTCAGGTTTAAGCAAACATTTAAGAATTAAAGACTAGAAAGAGGTTCACTGTGGAGGCAAACGTGACTCCTGCTTACCACAGCAGTCTCACCCCATATGTACATTTACTTATTCTTATGTTATGGATAAGAAAATTGGCATGTCGGAGCTCCCACAGAGGCAGGAGTACAAGCATATTTCCTGTGGTCTGATCTAGCCATTTAGCAGTGGAAGTAAAACCTGCTAATCCTCTTCTGCTGGTTTCTGGTGATGACCTGGACAATATTTTTGTGGTTATTAGTATAATGCACAGATAAACTCTTTTGTGTCTTTAGCAGGCAGAGAACCATTGACATGAATCAAATTCACAGGCAGAACTAACTGCAGCCTATTGGCGTTTCCCCTTGATTGCAAATGACGGAGTTTTTCCTTGAGAAAAGCGCTCCGCAGGAAGGATCCTTTTGTTACATAATATATAGGTGACTCCATGCCAAGTTTGTTTGTGTTTTTCTTAGCTGTGGCAAGCAGACCTTATTTACAAAGCTCAAGCTAAGCTCACATTTTTCAGCACTTCAAAGAACATCACCAATAACAATCTCTTGAACCTGAACATGTTTGATATCTTGCTAATCCGAAAGCAAATAGATCTAAGGCATGAAATCCAACCAGCAAGCTGAACCATGCAAAAAAATACAGAATATACACTTGCAAAAATCAAGGTGACCTTTTATTCTTCAGCTAGAAGACCAGTTTTTGCACCTCAAGAAAAAATACCGCAAATTTGGCCTCAAAATGAATTTTCTTTTGCAAAATGAAACCAGCTTTTTAGTTAAGTAACACTGCTCCCAGGGAACAGGAGCAATCTTTGATATTATAATGGCCCTTATGTGAAATGTTTCCACATGTAGGGACAACTAATTATCTCAGAAGTACAAAGCATATTAAAAATATGTATGTCCCATACAGAAATGTTGTGACAAAATAATGGCCTTTACTCCATAGCTTTGCTGATTATTGGTCAGTAGTGAATTAGATTGGGTTGTAATTCTTCCCCAATGTGAAATAGATTAAATCAGTTACACCAGGAGATGATATTATTAATGCAATCACAGCTTAAAAGAAACCAGCCATAAAGGGAGATGCGAAAATGAATTCTTCCTGTAGTAAGAAATGAAGCCAGAACAGTATTTTATAATGAGTCAAGTCCACACTAAGGACAACAAACCTGACATTTCATAAGCTTCTAAATAAGTATGCTGTAAATCTTACAGTTTCTGTTTGTATATCTAACACTTGCTAAGAGCTCCAAAGGCATTCAAATCTTCACTAAAGGAAGATATTCAATTTGACATGACACAAAGTTGCAAATATAAACTGGGAAAGGATAAAACAGTACATTATGTCATAATTTATCTACTGCTCAGACAGTTTTGTATTTTCCTCTCTCAATTAAGACAAATCGTAAAAGGATTGAAGGAAACATTTATTTTTTTCCCAATCAAAGCTTAAAACTAATCTTCAAAACTCATTACTGCATGGCAAAACTAGCAAACATTTTAGCAAAAATCCACTGAAATGGTCTGAAAAACAGCAATTTATGTTTTCTCCCCCTCCTGCTCCCAAATGTGGTCTTTCCATCCCTGTCCCGCTTTGGAAGGTGCACAAGGGCCAGGGCCGCCCCGCGGCAGCAGCCGAGGAGCCCTGGGGTTTCCTCCAGCACCAGGCTCCTGCCTTCCACCCCGCACTTCCCAAATCCGGTCAGTTCACGACAGCTGCAATGACGGGATTATGGCACTGATGGACAACCTGGAGAAGGGGTCTGCAAGGGCCGCTGTCCCGCGGGTGCCCGGGCAGAGCCAGCCCTCGGACCCCAGGTCACGGACCAACCTGGGAAACGCCGGGGATGCGGGCTGGGGATTAGCTGTGCGGCTGGTGATGCCGCAGGCTTTGAAAATGCAGCAGTATGATTTATAGGCAACGTGTTTGAGGTCATATTAGCGGTTTCTAAAGTGTACTGGTAGTCATTTGTTTTCTTCCTGCTGCCCAGTTCTTCTCAGCTGGACTCAAAGCTGAATTGTGATTGTAATTCTTTTATCAGCAAAAGATATGAAAAATAATATCAATGGAATTATCCATGCCTCATTTATTCTTGAAAAAAAAAAGAGTAATAATGCAGTTAAATAATTGCGATGGTATGTAAGCATTTTATTGGTATTCATTAGGGATGCATAAGCTGTCCGCAACTGCCTGCAAAAGCCTTGGTACTTCATCTCAGGAGTCTGCGGCCAGCAGATCCAAGATATCTAGGAAGATATTTGATGCTCAGGCTTATTTTTGTTATTAAATAGCGTATGACTAGATCACAAAAATCATGAACAGTTTGTAAGCCTAGTCATGGAGCCTTTGAAATCAATGGCAAAATTTCTGCTGACTTGAACCGAAAAACTTCCAGGGTTTGCAGACCCCACTGAGTGGTCTGCAGAGCACTGGCTTAAAAAAAAAAAAATTTGAAAGGATTACAAAGTATTTGTGTTTAATTTTAAACTGAGTGGTGGAATTCACCTTAATGCCAAGAGACAGCAAAATATATATGTACACCTTGACTGTTCAGAAATCAAGGCTGACTTCCACATAGGTCATTTTTATAATCTGGCTCTCCAAGTAGACACAAACTTCCCCGTTGTGCAAAGGTTATGTTTTCTTTTTCCCTTTCTTGTTTATTTTGAATTCAAAGCATATATCCAGGACCATTTTTCTTCCATTCCTGACTCAACTCTCATACATACACAAAACATACAGCCAGACATAGACTTTTTTATTTATTAGGTATACTTGACAAATACCAGCTGATCCACGTATTTTCAAGGGAGTCTGAAAGACATGGGAAGCTTTCCCAATGGCTACAGTGACTTTTGTACCCACCATTTGGTATTCAGTACCAATTGTTCAGAAAGAGGATAGGTCCCCATTTTAAGCAGTTAACTGTGCTATATATTGGTTAAGTACTTCTTTGAAATAAAATGAAAGGGTTTTTTTCCCCCTCTTATTTTATAAAAATTTAAAATGGCAAAGCTCCTAACTTGTTTTTCCTGATGAACCATTGAAAAAGATTAGGGCATAAATATATATGACATCTGCATTATTACCAAATACATTCATTAGCAGCAATGCTATCACAGTGAATACCAAATGTATGAACAGTGACAGGGCAATAAATTAAAGTGTTTATACATTTTGCTCTCACAGCTTATAAACTAAAATTTATTCCTCACGGTTGGTGTAAAACTTGACAATTTCTGGTAAAACAAACATGATGCCGTTAGCATGCAGCGCCACAACTCAGATCTTTTCACCTTGGAGATGTAACAGATAATTTTCTAAGAATTTCATTGTGGATTAAGAGTAATTATCATGCATACTTCATGAAGAATTAATGTCAGTTGGAAATAAGCTTATTTCTATTCAGGACACTTCTGAGTTTATTCTTTGAGGTGATGTAGTTATGTAATATGGGTCATCTGTTTAGAAACTCACCACTTTCTGCTTCTTCTGGGACAGCCGTAGCAAGGGTCTGTGCCCAGCCTTCGCTCTGGACGCTCTGGGCTCTTTAGGTCCCCAGACGGGCTCTGATGTGGTGCAGATACCTGAAGGAGGGAATCACAGGCTAAAAAGGGACCGGTTTCTTGCCTTTGTATATTCTATGCATTTAATTTGGTATAGGAAAATAAATTACGTATACCAGTTGGGTTGCAGGCTTGGTCCTTTCCCTTTTGTTAGTTGAACTCATTGTCTCACTCAGGGTCAGAAAGGATTATTTTTCTAAGGCAGTAATTCTCAGACATTTTCTGATACAAAAATCCTAAAGTATAGGGGCTAGCCCCTATTTAACAGTTTTAAGAACCTGAAGAAATGATGCCCGTGTGCACATCAGGGGAATGTGTAGGTGTGGGCTGCATTTCAGGCCAGAGGTACTCTCACAAAAGGGGAGACATTTGGTCCATTTCTGCCAGGTCTGTCCGGTATGACAGTGCCATAAGAAATGCAAGGGCACGAAAATGACACTGCGGCCCCCAGCGCTGGCTAAGAGCATGAGCTGTGTGCGGAATAGCACCTGCCGCCCAAGGAGGAAGAGCCGGGACACCTCTCCCGGGCTGGGACACCTCTCCCCAGCTGGGACACCTCTCCCCAGCCGGGACACCTCTCCCCAGCCGGGACACCTCTCCCCGGCCGGGACACCTCTCCCCAGTCGGGACACCTCTCCCGGGCCGGGACACCTCTCCCCAGCCGGGACACCTCTCCCGGGCCGGGACACCTCTCCCCAGCCGGGACACCTCTCCCGGGCCGGGACACCTCTCCCCAGTCGGGACACCTCTCCCCGGCCGGGACACCTCTCCCGGGCCAGGACACCTCTCCCGGGCCGGGACACCTCTCCCCAGCCGGGACACCTCTCCCCAGCCGGGACACCTCTCCCCAGCCGGGACACCTCTCCCGGGCCAGGATACCTCTCCCCAGCTGGGACACCTCTCCCCGGCCGGGACACCTCTCCCCAGTCGGGACACCTCTCCCGGGCCGGGACACCTCTCCCCGGCCGGGACACCTCTCCCCAGCCGGGACACCTCTCCCCAGCTGGGACACCTCTCCCCGGCCGGGACACCTCTCCCCAGCTGGGACACCTCTCCCCAGCCGGGACACCTCTCCCCGGCCGGGACACCTCTCCCCAGTCGGGACACCTCTCCCGGGCCGGGACACCTCTCCCCGGCCGGGACACCTCTCCCCAGCCGGGACACCTCTCCCCAGCTGGGACACCTCTCCCCAGCCGGGACACCTCTCCCGGGCCGGGACACCTCTCCCCGGCCGGGACACCTCTCCCCAGCCGGGACACCTCTCCCCGGCCGGGACACCTCTCCCCAGTCGGGACACCTCTCCCCAGCTGGGACACCTCTCCCCAGCCGGGACACCTCTCCCCAGCCGGGACACCTCTCCCGGGCCGGGACACCTCTCCCCAGCCGGGACACCTCTCCCCAGCTGGGACACCTCTCCCCGGCCGGGACACCTCTCCCCAGTCGGGACACCTCTCCCGGGCCGGGACACCTCTCCCCAGCCGGGACACCTCTGGTCCCCCCAGCTCAGCTGCCTGTCCGGGCTCTGTTTGCGACATCTGGCAAAGCATTGAGGGGAATCGCTGTGTATTTTGCCCGTTGTGGTGTCTTTGAGCTTATTAGCTCAAACTAGCTGGTGAGGGCTGCTCACGACCGGGGCTGTTTAATTCAAGGGCAGGCAGAAGTGCTTTGGGACTCGGGGGCTCTGATGCAGGATTACCGCACATCTTCTCTCCCTTCCAGAGCATTTTTCAAGCTCTAGAGGGTCACTTTGGGTTCAGTTCAAGCTTTAAGTGTGGTTTTGGCTCAGTTTTCATTTTATCCTGGCTAGCTTGCTTGCCCCGAGGAATAAAATTATATGTGTTCGGCAACCTTGATCATCCAACCTGTGTTTTAATTCCTGCTCTATCAGGCCTGTATAAATGGTAGGCGATCTGCAGAACTTTCCTGTAAATATTTAAAAGTATTTGCCCAGGCCAGCCAAAATTTCACAAGCTGGTTTTGCTCTAATGCTTTTCTGGCTTCAGATAAAACGTCAGCTTATGAACTATAATAACAGCCTTTCCTTTCGGATTTATTCCCCATGCCCCAGGTTTGATTTAAAAATTTCGAGGCCTCAGCAGGACATTTCTCGGAGGAAAGCTTTCTTCGACAGCTACAAGTCCTTGCCGTGTTTCCGGGGAGCCGCGCGGCAGCAGGGTGCTGCGGGACCTCGCTGTGGGTGCGCGGGCCCCCCTCGCCCCGCAGAGCTGCTCGGCTCCGCGGCAGCAGCCTTGCCGCAGCGGGCGCAGGACGACTGGTGATGCCGAGGCTGTCGGAGCCCCTCCGCTCTGCTTCAGGCACTCTCTAATCCACAGCAGTATTAAACACGCTGAAACAGGAGGGGGAAAAAAAAGTGGGGAGAAAATTGAAACGCGCGTCCCTCGCCCGTCCCTTCCCAGCTGCTGGGGCGAGGCAGCGGCAGGGCGCCGAGGCCCCGGGGCCGGCTGTGAGCAGGCGTCCGGGCACCTCGCTCTGCCCCTGGTCGCACCCACCGTGTACACCGCACTGCAAAGATGTGAAACACTGCAACAACACCAAAGGTAACTGCTGAGCAGAAGTAGGGGGGTACAAAAAGCTGCAACAGGTTTTCAAAGGGGAATAGCGGTAAGGGAGTGCTGAGCACCGTGGCGAAAGCAAGGCCCTGAGAGCTGGGTCCTGAAGCAGGGGCACCGCGAACTTCAGCCGTTTTTGGACATCCTGGATATTAGCACCACATGTTTCTTTCTTTCTAGAACTCTTTGCAATTTTGCCATTTTTCTCCAAATGCTCATTTTTCCCATTGTTTTGATTTCCATTCAATTTTTCTTTTAAATGACAGCCTTTTTCAGGAAAAAAGAGTGTTGGAGAAGTCCCTAGATTAGAGTAATACTTTGAGAGATTTGTACTTGTTCGAGCAGTGGCTGCAGGTTTAGCAGCTGAAACGAATGTCGCTGCGCCGTGACTGTGTCCCGCAGCCGGCGCGGGAGCCCGCTTGGCGCTACGCGAGGGGCTCGGTGAAGGGCTCTGCGTGGGGACGCCCCAGCGGTCTTTCACGGGACGTAAGGATGTTCGCTGGTGCTGCAGAGAAAGCGTGGGATTTACTGATAACATGTCCCTGGTGATCTCCATTTTCCAAAATACCGCTAGTACCTTATTTGGCAGCAACAGCACTATAAGAATAGGTGGTAATTAGATATCGTATGAGGGTAAGGGAAGTCTTGCAGAGTTTTCTTCAATCATACAGACCCAAAATGTGAGATACCGTGCAGGGGAAAGAAAAAAAAAGCAAAAAAAAAAAGCACAAATCCGAAGAGAACAGAAATACCTGCGCAGCTCCGGCTGTTAGCCGTGGGAGCGACTGTGCCGGGTACAGGTCACACAGGCCTTTCCTCCGGGTGCGAGAGGGAGCACCTGTGTGTCGGGGTAACTTCACTGTGCCGTTTCAGTGAGAAAACTCCTGCAAATCGTTGAGCTCCTCCCTTTCCAGAAAGGGGCCCGGGGCTGCGGGAGCAGGTCGAAACCCCTTTCGATGGCCGAGTCCGGCTGCGGCGGAGAGGTGCCGGAAACCAGGCGCGCGGCGACGGCCACCGGCCCGGGGGCAGAGGTAGCGGCGGGGCTGCCGGCCGGGGCAGCGCGAGGAGGGGGCAGAGGCGCCTCAGCCACGAGCCCGGCCTTCCCGCTTCCACAAACGCTGAGAGAGCGAGCAGGTGTATCGCCTGAAAGCCATCCCTAAATCCACGCCCTCGCTCAGCAGCAGATTGCGTT
The DNA here is from genome assembly GCF_036370855.1 of Dromaius novaehollandiae. Classification (NCBI taxonomy): domain Eukaryota; kingdom Metazoa; phylum Chordata; class Aves; order Casuariiformes; family Dromaiidae; genus Dromaius; species Dromaius novaehollandiae. Next base: position 14,101,304 of record NC_088111.1, on the reverse strand, counting down.
CCCTACTACTCACCTTTCGCTTCCAGGTTGGGAACTCGCCGTATTCCTGACAGCGGGTTGCAAACGCTGCAAATAAAATAAATAATTCAGTTGTTTTTTTCTTTTAAAACACTTCTAATTCGAACAGAATATTTAGGTTGCAGCCATAAATGACCAAAACTCATTTTACAGCACGTGTTTCCCAATCAGCAATGAAATTACCCTCCTCCTCTACATTACTCAGCTAAAGCAGTAGCCAGCTGAGAAAGCAAAAAGCACAGGGGGATTAAAAGAAATATGCAGCTCAAGTAGAAGAGCGCGTGAACCTTCAAACATTTCAATAGGCAGCTGAGTCAGCAAAGCGGACTGACATCCAAATGTAGGATGCCACTGAATCAGAAAAATAGGCAGCGTGATCAATAAAGTCTGCAGCTCCTCCCGAGCTAGCGAAAGCGGCGGCTTAACGAGTGAAATAGAAACATGAACAGGAAAAAAGGAAAGACTCATAGCAAGGAAAACTAGTGAAATAAAAATGTGTGCTCCAACAGTTTCACCCCGCACAGCCACATTAGAAATGCTCAAAGGTGGCACAGCAAAAAATGGGCAACGCAAACTACACCCATATTAACTAAACCAGAGCCGTTATTGCTCAAGAAGAAAGTCCTGCTGCCTTTGCCGGGGTTTCTGAGCACGGAGGAGAGCAGTGTACTCCAAATGGAATATGCTGGTGGAAACGTGGCACGGTTAAGTACCTTGGCTGCACTAGTCCTGGCAGAATGCGGATAGAGGCGCTAGAAGACAAAGGTAATTATTTTCACACAATTGCATAGTTTATAGGAAGTGAGATGCCATTTAATTTGAAACTGCAAATTGACTATTTTATGCTAGATACAAGTTGTTTTATTATAGTAAACAGATTTATTATTCTCTGTGAATTATGCAGAAGCGGATTTCATTCATAAAAATGTATTTACTTTACTGAATGCTTCAGTAAAAATGGCATGCAGGCACAGTGCAGCACAGAAAGCGCAGGTCTGCCCTACCCCGTGCCAAACGCTTGGCCATCCAAGTTACACAGTGTTGTTCCTTGTACGAGCGCGGATAGCCGAAAGGCTGCAAGGCGAGGAGCGCTGGCTGGGGAGGCACGATGGCCGCAAGCACCCGCGTCCCTGAGGTTCGTGCATGGACAGAAATTGCTGTTGCTCCACCTTGCTGCCAGCAGAAATAGCCGTCGTTCGCAGAAACCGCCTCGCAGGAATAAACCTGCCTCCCGGAGAAGCAAACAAGCAGGGCTGTGCGGCAGCTGATTGAAGGACACGCCAGTGCACACTGAAATATTTGCTAATTGCAAATATATTGTCCCACCGGGCTGCCAGCACCGGCTCCGACTCACATGAAATGTTGATTGGCTTTGGATTGAATTTTGTGGCGAAGAGCCTCCTCGCTGCCTCCCAAATCCGCCGGCGGAGAGGAGACGCGGCGAGCGGAGCGCTGCGTCGTGCCCCGCGGTCCTGCCGCTTCCCTTCGCCCCCTCCCCTTGCGCCGCAGCCGGCAGCACCCGCGTGGACACGACCCGAAAGCCTAAAGCGTGACCTCGAAACATCAGCAAATGCTGACTTCTAATGCTTGAGGTGTTCACAAGTGTAAAAGAACACAAATCGCCACCCTGCGTAACCTGCTGATGGAACTCTTGCCCTTACTGGTTTTTGATTGCAGAAGGTTTTTATTTGATGTTTGGTCCCGGTCCTGAAGTGATATTGAAAGAAATGTTTATAAAAAGAGGACAAAATGTTGAAGCAAGCCCACAGAGAAACAAGGCTGCTTTCCCCTTTCAAATCAGGTTCATAGGGGGAATTGCGGTTCTAATCCAACAAAGAGGCGCACGAATAATCCCTGTTTTTCAGGGGATAAATTACATTCAAATTTCACCTGTGTTTCAGTGCGTTGATGGGCTGGTGATATTATAACAAGAAAATGGTAAAACTAAATAACTGCTACCGCTTACAGCAAAGCTGAGCAGGCTCCGTTCCTCGCAGGCCTGCTCTGTCTGTGGGGTTACCCTGAGTGCCCCGACGCCGAGGCGGTGCCGCTCCGGGGCGCCCGCCTTCCCCAGCCCGGCAGTGCGGCCGCCAGAGCGCTGGCCAACAGCCATGTGGCACGAGCCCACACACGGCCCCTTTTTTGCATAAACTGCAGTCCTACCTGCTAATGTGTAATTTTGGCACGGGAACATACTCTCATCCAATCTGGATATGGGTCTACAAATCTTCCTCCCCTTTTAATCTTTGCGCCCTTAAGACTGTTCATTAAATATATTGACTATATGCCTTTTTCAACAGACACATGAGTCTGTCAGTGTGTGTGAATTATGCATAAAATCCACAGCAAGAGAGATGCATAAAACTCCAGTATAACTATGCAGATGTAAACATACTGCAAACTTTAATTAGCTACTAAATCAGGCTTTATGCCTTTGTTGACTGACTGATGTTTTTAAAGTATTGCTGACTTCTTAAAATGTCTACCCTTGTTATTTTAGCAAATATTTAATGCCATAATGCTTAAAAAAAAAAAAATCCACTGTTGTATTTTAGCAGTAATGGCAATGCAGAGATGACAGAACTATTAAACTGGATACAGAGCTGTCAAATTTTAGTATAGCAAAATACTCACCTGTGACGTGCAATATATGGCAGAAATCTGAGAAAATCATTAGAGGAGTTAATAAATAGACACTGTTGTCTAAAATTATAATCAGGCATGCAAACATGGATAAACTTGAAATGTACTTGACAGTCTGTGATTTGAGTCAACAGATTATAAAATCAGAGGCATGTGGTACCACTTTCTCAAATAACAAATTACAGTATATCTCCTAATGCTGAATTCGTTGATGTGTGAACAAGCTGCTTTTTTCTATATGCTGTGTAAAGAGTCTGTTAAAATGCTACCAGTTAATTATGCTTCTAACACATACAAGGTTGCATGCATTTATCTAATTTTGATTTGTTGGTGCCCATCTCATACTTCATGCAAGTTCAGTATGTAGTGCTTAAAAATGACAGCATTTAATAAAAGCTGCAGCAGGAACTGCATTGTATTTCCCAGCCCACAACATGGGCAACACAGGTACCTCCTCCTGCCATCCCTGGGATCGGAGCGGCTCCTTAAGGCCACCGGCAAACAACTAGGCATCTTTTAAACTTATCACCAGACTTTCTGTATTACTTAAAACCATTTGCTCCCCCTCATCTTTTATTCAGGACACGTCTGTTTGAGAAAGGCCATTGCTATTATCTAACCTAGCTGCTTCTTAAGACGCTGGTTTATTTCCAGCTAGTCAGTCAGTTGCTCGTTAAGAAGGCAGGATTTACAGTTTCATTATCTGACATTTCATTTCACTACCAAATTTCTGGACTCATCATAGCAGTACACATTATCCAAGAGTTACATTGCTCTATACACAGAATCAAAGCAAAGAAGGATTGGGAAGATTTTACAAGAAATCTGATTAGATAGTTTCTTGCCAAGACGCGTCCCACAGACCGCCGGAGCAGCAGCTCCCGCAAGCGGAGACGCCCTGCGCTCCGGCAACAGCCTCCCGCCGCGCTCCGCCCCGCTCCCCCTTAGCGCTGAGCCGACCCACCACATTGCAAACCCAACCTCCTGTTGGGCCAAAGCTCAACAGGTGCCTTCAACTGACAAATGCAACAAATCCGTTTGGGTACTTCAGTTTGGCGTGCTAGGTTCAGCCCAGTCCCACAGCGTAATTCCTGCCTCGGAGCAAATGGCGCAAGATGGATATAGACTCCCCGGGCACGTCGCTCGCCACGGCACAAGAGGCGAGATGTTCGAGTATTGCTTAGCCTGCCTGTTGGAGACTCTCCAGCACGAGCAGGGTGGGTTCTGCCTCCGGCCATGCGCTCCGTAGCAAACGCGGGTTAGAAGTGTGACCTACCCGGGCAAGCCCTCCCGGGGCCCTTTGGCACGTCGTTCTGCTTGTGCGAGACTGGAAAGAGATGCCCGAAGTAGGAGTCACTCTCAAAAAGCAATGCTCAAAGAACAGACTTATTCCCACCCAAACATTACTGAGAAGTCATTTCATTAACGTCTGCATCGGCACTCAGCCCCGTTCCTCGGTCCAGGGCACCGATTGCTCCAGCAGTGCTGGCCTGGACTTCCAGACCCCACAAACACTGTCCGTGAAGTCCCACATGAGCTGTGTTTTGAAGAAGGCTGAACCCATACTGCCTGGAGGAGAAATCACCAGGGAACAGACGCTGGCCAGCTCCAGACCATGCTGGTCAGGGCAGTGACAAGCTGAGCCCTTCAGAGCAGACAGACAGACAAACCCGCAGACAAGCCAGGGTGGAGAAATGCAGTAAACGCAGGGAACTGGTGACTTTCTGGAGCTGCATGCATCATGGGTTTCCAAAAAAGCCAGCTTCCCACCCCCACCTCCCCGACTTTGGAGTCCCTCTCTCACGGCCCACACAGAGGTCAGTGGACGAGCCAGGGACCAGCCTGCCATGGGGTGATGAGCAGGAGCCCAGCCGACCGCCGGCCAGCCTGAGCTGCCGTGCACTGTCAAACCATAATTTACATTTACACCAGTGCCTTTAGCACTCTTCTGGGAGCATAAAGGCATTTTAGAATGAGTGGATATCACTGCTTCACCAATTTAAAACCAGTTTTCACTATAAGAGTGGTACAAAGGAGTTTTAGTGTAAATAAGAGTGCGGTAGTAATTCTGGTCTCATATCCTTAGGGGCCTGATTCTGTTCTCATTTAGATCAGTTTTATTTTCCTCTAACTCCATTAGTTTCAGTATTTATTCCTGCGTGAGTGACAGCAGAATTATGCCCAGCATAATCACATATTAAGTGCAAAAATCCAACTTGACTAATTGCTAAGTATTAGCCACAAATGCTAGAAACCAAAGAAGAATCTCAATGACAGTAGTCTCCCAGTCTGCTCTTATTCTTTCTTTGTTATGTATCCAAGACATACCTGTGAGTTACAGAAAGAAGTATATGCAGGGAACCAAAGAGCAGTAATTAAGACAATTTGGCTTCTACTCAAATCTAGGGCTCAAATCAAAACTACGTTCTGCACAATCATTCAGTAGATCGTATACGCTCCCCTGGTCTCTGCCTTGTTCAAAATGAGACGCAGTAATGTCAGTGCAAACTAAGGACACGCTGGTAATGCACAGAGCAGGAGCTCGTCGTCCAGCCTCCTGAATGAGGACACACTCAGGGCGATGGTCTCGCTCTTCTCTAGTTGCTGTTGGCTGCACTGCTATTTTATAGCACGAGCTAGCTCTGTGCACAGTGAAGACAGCTCAGGAAGGGACTGGCCTCTCCAAGCTCTGTATCTTCCATGATAACTGATGGTCAGGATGGTGGTCAGGACCACCTACCTGGTGGTACCACCTCGGGAACGAGACGGGGCTGAGAGCTGTGGCGAACCACCTGCGGTGGGTCTCTGGACCTGCTCCTCATACCACAGCTCCCTACTTGCCAGTCTCAGCCTGAACTAGAGCAACCAGTAGTTTCCCACAAGCTGTTTATGGGCTGTTCCCTTTGCAGGAAGCTTTAGGAAGCAGGTAAATCTGAAAAAAATTGACTGGTGCTGTAGAAATGACCTTGCACTACTGACCCATGTAATGCTATATATTAGATAGTGAAGTTCTTTTGTTTCTTTTTCCTTTCAGTTTTTAAAGGAAAAACAGTCAACCCCTTGCCCAGCCAATTGTTAATCTGGGCCACTGGGAAACTGCAGAGAGCTGTCCCAGGGCAGATTTTATAGGCTTTATACTTTCAATGGCCTGTTTTTCTCTCTTTTACTTCTGAAATACCTGTTTCACCACCTTAGTATTTCTGAGTAGGTACATGTCTGAACTGTGCTGTCTGATGAGGCATCCAGCAGTCTCCATGTCTAACAGTGATCATTGCTCTCAAAAGCCTGCCCTGCTAAATAATAGATAAAAGAGATAAAGCATGGTCTGGTTGCAGTTTTGAGCACCTGATATGTTGAAACAACATGCTTTGCGTCTCAGGGGGTGTCAGAGAGCAACAGGGAATACAAGAAGACAGGGATGAAGAGATGAGGCAAGATGAGAAAACGAAAAGATAGGAAAAAGCCTGGCCATATGGAAAGTATGGCCTGGAAATTTTGGAAAGGATTAATATGTGTCAGTATACATCAGTGTCTCACTAAGCAGCAAACGTTTCTGTGATGACTCACCTAATGGGACTGACCGAATCCTCAACATCTCCATGTATCACAGCACTTCATTCCAACTCCCATTTATATTCCTCATAAGTGCTATCGCTGGACATCCCTGCAGTGTTACAAATTACCTGGCACTTCTTAAATCAATCCATTAGGTTATTAGCATTTTCCCTGCCAAGTCAGTAACAGGCAGTGCCTAGCCATCTATGTGAAATTTCCCTTATAACTACCTTGTATCACTTCTTACTAATAAAGCTGACAAAAAACAATTTTTAATTCTCTTTTCATAACAAAAAGCAGCTATTTCTCTAAAATCAGGTATTTAATTAAATGTTAATTTTCTTGATAGCTCAGATGGGGGGTCTGAATGATGAAAATTCTGTTTCATTTTTCATCACTTTCACTTTACACTCATTTTTCCCATTTTAATCATAATAATCAGAACCTGGCAGGATTTCTAAAATCAAACATAATGAAAAAAATACTACAAAACATGTTTGATTAAAAACTTGAAAAGTCCCTCTAGCTATTTCATTTCATTTTTTAATAATTCAAGCATCTGTTTAAAAACTAGATGGAAATTGAAATTTGAATTAACACTTTAAAAAATTTTAACCACCACTTTTTCTTTTCTCTCTTCCTCTCTCACACTCATAATTTTTTTTTCTTTAATATATATGGAGACATGTAGATGGCAGGAAATGTGGATCTACTTCAGAAAGATTAGAAGAGCATGTCTGTATTTTGTGAGTCCTTCAATCAGTCTTGACATTTCATTGCTTGGTTTGTATCTTCTCTCCTGCCAACATCACATCTTTTGTTTTTGAGAACAGTAACAAAAAACCAGAATTATTCTTTAAACACTTCTAAGCTATTTTATTGTATTTTTAGTATTTACCATCTCTGGTTCTCATTTTTTGCCATCAGATACATCTACATTGTTCTGTGTATCTCAGATGGCTGACATTCATTTCTCCAACACACTATTGGGTTGAGCAAAGAAAGGCCTTTACGATACTCATGAAAGATTCAAAGTGGCAAACTTTATCAGTCTTTGAAACCAAATATATGCAAAATGCCACCATAGGCGTGGGAACGAAAGCTCATTTCTTGTTCAGATAAGAGATTTCAATTTTTGCTCTTAGACAACAGTGTATGAAGAAACTGGGTCAGAGCAAGGCTAAAGACACACTTTATTTATGTGATTCATGTGCTACATAACAGTTCTGTTTAGTTGTTTAGATTTGACCTGAATTAAATATGAAGCTCAAAAAATATTAATCTTAACAGATCTTAACAGCAGGCAAAGCTTCCGTGCTAAATATTCGGCCATCGTTTCCTCACTGTTCAGTTCACCACGGCTCGCGGTGCTTCATGCCCACAGGTGCCACAAGGGCTGCAAAGTGCTTCAGCTGGAACTAGCACTCGGTGGCAGGTACCTCTTGTTCCCAGACAGGGACAGTGTGGTCCCCTCCCCGGAGTTGCTATGCTGTAACGTATAAATGTAAATGCATGAGTGAAAGAAAGATATAAGTCTTGGCATGAGCTGTATTTCTGTAAGATTCACGTCTATCATTATCTCTGGCATTGCATTAGGAACATTTCTGAAAGGCTCCCCAAGCACGGGCTATGAAGCCTTGCAGCACCCACATAGCAGCTCAGATGTGACAACGCTTGTGCCATGAGGGCCCTATCTGAAGATGTGTATACCAGGGCTGCAGGAACCATCCTATTTTCAGAGCTGAAGGACGCTTGGGTCAGCAGAATGCAGCATATCCTAAGGAGGGTAGACATGCATGAGGAGCCCTGTGTTCAGGAGGTCACCCACTCCTTCCACCATAGAAGGGGTCCCCAAACTCTGTCACCATAACAAGTCATCTATCAGTTCTGTTATCCAGAGGCCACCCTCACACTGAGGAGATAACACCTAGTTTCATAATTTCCAAAGGAATCAAAGACCACTTGGTGAAGAATTATGACCCTCTCTTTGGCCCAATACACAAATGATAATGCATGTTAGGTACACCTCTTGTATAGAAAACTCTGAAGTAGATTCCTGTCCAGGGTGAATGGTAAATCACAATTGAAAGTCACCTTGCATGGATCATATCCAAATGTATAAAGACATTTGCGATACCCAGAAGAGCCACTAACTCTTTTCTTTCTGCCATAGCTTCACAGGCAGCCAACCTTGAGGCCCCAGACCATAATAAATTCAACAACCCAAATTCTTTGGAGGGTGATTTGAATGTCTTTAATAGAAAGTGCAAAATGCTTAGCTATATATAGTAGTAGTCTGAAAAACACAGATGTGTGTAAATAGTTGATCACATAAGTATTAATTTATTGTATGCTGGGATGTGATATAGATCCTCTCTGTGTAGCTGCAATAAAATCTTTTTTGCACCTAGCAAATGGCTTATTTCCATGCAACTCCCTACAAGGTAGTTCCTTTCTAGCATCTCATACTAGCTTACTGCTCCAGGTTCTAGCCTTTAAAAGAAGGGGACACCGCAAATGAAGATAGGGCATTGCTCAACAGACCCTTTGTAATTAAAACACCTTTGTCTAAGAGGATAAATAGCCTTGCTTCCAGCTAACAAACTGGACCTTCCATGCCACCAGTTTTTATTTCTGCTGTGTTTTAAGGATATTTCAGAGATGTCTAAATCAAGGTGTGTGTATGTTCTGACTGCTTGCATTAATATATTGCTGCTGTGCAAAAGGGATGTGAGTGAGAGCAGCTTTGCCTGCTCACCAGAAGTGAATTAATATCAATTGCCTTTGAATAAAAGACCTACAGCCTCTACTCTGCTCCAGCCCAGGCATGTGGATGAAATTGGCACCAGAACCCACCAGGCTCCTTATGTGCCATCTTCGTTTATCTGCATTGCCCAAGGGCCTATTGCAATAGCCTTGAATCAGCTTTCTGAACAGCAAAGAAATCCACTTGTCATCCAGCAGGATTTGCTCCTCCAGTGCACCAGGCTTGAAGATCAGAGCACAGGCACTGTGGACACAAGACTGCTTTATGTAAGAAGAAATCTGCAGTAGTGGCATTTTCACTCTTAATGCGTCATTTCCAAAATGAGGAAATAAGGCAAGTTGTTAATGTCTTTATAAATGATGTATGTGTTATATAACGTATAAACATTAAAAAGTACTTTTCCCCCATTTTGGGGGGTGGGGAGACAGACAGTTTCACTTGTAATTCAGAAAAGTTCATGGTTTCTTCCCTAACATTCAAGCAAGGAATCTGCAGTTGAGAGGAGGGAAACATTCCTCATATTCTATGATAGACATTTCTGAAGAAATCTACCTCCATTATGTTTTGTTGTTTTACTGATTACAATTAACTGAAGGTCTGCCAATTAATCTTCTGAATCCTGATCTGCCAGTCTCACCAAAGGAGACTAACTAAAAACCTGGGAGCTAAAGTCTGGGGCTCTCCAAAGCACTAACACCCATGGACGCGGTAGAGTTGCTGGTGTGGCAGTTCAGCTTTCCCCACCTGCCTTTTCCAGGGAGCTCTCGCTCAGAGTTACACTTCTCTCTCCCTGGCCTGCCAGGGCTAATTAGCTTGTCACCTTTTGCTGGCATCCCCAGATGCTCTATTACAGCTAAGGAGATAACCTTCCCTTTTTTCTGCCTACTTATCTGGTTTATTATCATAATCTAAGTTAAACTCTAAGGTAATTTGTTGACAGGTTGGTCTAAACTTGAAGTTTATTGTTTCTATGTCAGACCTGAGAAAACTTGTATATTTGAAAGCTTGCCCATTTTTTCCAAGCTCTATCAGTTGGTTGAATAAAAGGTATTAACTCTCTCTTCAAATATTGCCTTCCTTTTTTGTAGCCTCTGACAATGCAGGCTACATTCAGTGACCTAAGTGTTAGTTATATTCTTGTGCCCACTGTTTCTTCTTGCTGAGCTTGAGGTGGCTTCCTTCCTGCTCAGTGATGTTACTAGGCCCAGTGAACTGTAACCTGAGATCTTCAGAAGTTTTCCTGCTGATTAATAAAACCTGAATTGAAACTAAACCTTTTGAATATGGCCTTTGAAGCCCACAGGTAGCCTATGATTTCATTATGACCACGACATATGACTATGAGTAGGTTATGATACTATCAATCAAGTTTTCAGTGACGTTTCATGAGGGTTTCTTCTCTCCAGTTAGTAATCAAGTTAGATAGTTCATTGGGATAGCACATGTTAAATACAGTGCCATCTCCTTCACTGAATGAGCATCATCTTCACTAGACCAAACACTGAAGGACTTACCTCAGCAACATTCTTACTGACATAGAAAGGATATCTGCTTTAGTGAGAAAAACCAAGAAGGAGTTGCAAGTCTGACAGGGTGTTAGACTTGAAGGACTCAAATTCCAAGTTTTTTTTCCCTTCTCCAGGACACATCAAACACAAGGAAACAATTCTTACAAGAATGGACCGGTGATTAACTATTGGTACAAACGACCAAGAGAATACGAAGATACAATGGCTTTCTGGACACTCTGTCATAACCAAACACAAGATACTTGACTAAACACAGGAGCACTTGGATGGAATAGGCAGGTAAGGTCTTATAGTCCTGTGGTTTCTTCTGGCTATAAATGTAATTCATTTTCTTATATTAGATTTGTCTGAGGCATCATCCTAGAAAAATAGATCATTGTCAAATTAGCCAGGTTCAGCACTGGATTTGAATATTCTCATTCCCGGTATAAGTATGCTTCTCAAAACAGCCAGTAATATGGAGGTGTCCCCCAGAAATTCCTAAATCAGTGTCTCAGTGACAAAAATAAACACTTACATGTAGGATATCGGGAGATACCAAGCTGCTTCATGAAGGAAAAGAACATAGTTAACTCCGTTTTTACAGAGAGAGAAGAAAGTCCCAGGGAAGTGCAGTGCCATCTCAAAGGTTACCGCCACCCCACTGGGCCAACCGACAGGAGCACGCTCTGCCCACTGCTCTGTCTCCTAAGCTGCTTAGTCTCGGAGGACCACTCTTCAAGTTCACAACAACATAAGAACAGTCATTGCCCATTGATGGCAAGAGACACCACGAATCACAGTGAAATGATGATGTGTGAAGATGAACAGCAGGTGAGTGCTAAGGAAAGGTCAGTGTAGGCTTTTTCATAATATTTTTGCAAAGAACTAGAACCAGTTGACTACTCCCCCAGTCTTTAACTCTGATACTACCTGTGCCCAATCCAAACTTCTTTCAGGGTATTTGATTCAAGGAAATTGAATCGCAGTTCTCTGTGGAGTAATGGCACATTACTCCATTGCATGAAGCACATTCATTTTCCCATCCCATTCTTAAGATGCCTTTTTTGAAAATTCATTATTAACGGACATTCAGGTTTACCATTCTTTTTTGCATAATCATTTTACTCCAAAACGAATGGCTGGCACCTTTCACATTTCTTAACTGAGAAGCCCTCTGTTGCAGGGGTTCCCAGCTCTGCTCACGTACCATCACTGGGGCCATGCTCATGTATCCAAATATTCCCATTTTGGGAACCCTGATTATAATGCATTTCTCTCCTGGAAGGTGAGGCAGTGGGAAGCATTTGTGGATTATTGGGATCTGTGAGTAGTGGGGTTGTTTGTTTACATAAAAGACTCTGTCCTACCCTGTTACTTTGGTTTTCGTCTTGCCTTTCTATCTCCAGAGGAAGCCATGCCTCCGAGGGCTTCTCTGGCTCATGCTGTAGGTCTGATTGGAAAAGAAAACAGAACTCTGTTGGCCTTGCACCCAAGACGATGACAAAACCTAAAGCTGGACAGTCAATTGAAGTTAAAATCTAGAACCTTCTGCTTCTGGAAAAGTCAGTGGCTCCCTCACGCTGCTTGTTCGTCCCCCTGCTTCATGCTGGTGTAGATGAGACAATTTCACCAGCACAAGTGAGAGGAATTTAAAAAGCAGAGAATTTAACAACAGGCTCTAATAAAGCAGAATGGGGCCTCCAGCTAGGAAGTAGTGTGTGTGAAAGACAGGAAGAGAGTTATACACAATAAAATAGCTATTTATCCACAATAAATATAGTTTAAAGCCATCAGTTAGAGCTTGTCATTATGGAATTTTTGCATCAGATACATTTCAGGCAAATAATGATCATTAAATGCTTGCTTATTGAATTAAGTTACTTTTCATTAAAATGTTCTTGCCTATTGGGCTTTTAATTAGCACACAATACATTTAAACACCAATTACTTTCTTTAGTCAAGTGCATTAGGAGCACATTTATGGACTATACAGCCAAGGAACTAATAGAACTACAGTGAGTGTGCGTGAGTGTGAGTGTGAGTGTGTGTGTGTGTGAAGAGAGAGATCATTGCCAAAATAGTGGCAATAACAGGAGATCAGACAGCAAAATGCAAAAGCCAGGTGGAAGGTCTCTGAAAGCTCAGTAGCTACAAGAGGGCTCTGGATGGCATGTGGCTGGCCCAGAGTGTCTAGAGGGATGAGAAGTGAAGGACCAGCCATGAGAGAGTTCATAAAGGTAATACTCTTGATCACATAAAGATACAGTAAAAAGGGCAACAGTTGAAGGAAGCTGACTGGAAAAAAATGATAAAAGCTGGAGCAAGAGATTTCTAAGTACCATGCCAGTGCCTTTAAATAAACTGCATCTCCTCATGCTTGTGAAATTTCGGAAGAAGAAAATGTGCATACTAAGCATCATCTTCCAGCCAAGTCTCTTCCAGACAGTGGTGCGAGTTATATTACTGTCTTTGCTCTTGTGGGATGCAAGTCCTCTGACTCTATGTGGTTTGTGAGTGACTGCCATCACCAGTATAGGCTATGTGAACGCCACGCTACCACAGTGACCCAAGCAGTCTGATTGCAAAGGATGTTTGAAGGGGAAGGTCTGTTTCTCAGTGCATTCCAAGTGCAGACCCACGCTAGCATTAGAGTGCTCCTGCCAGAAATGCCATGAAGCCAGCACAAGAGGTGGCATCCTTGCCCCAAAAGCAGATCTGCTTGCATTGTGGTGCCACCGCGCACTGCCTCCAAGTCCCCAAGCTCCCTGTGCTGTGCCAGCCACCGGGAGCAGTGCCAGGAGCTCCCTGCCAGGACCCCTCTGCGTTTGCTCTTGCCTGCGACGGAGGTGGGGAGGTTGAGGGAGGCTGTGCCACACAACTCGGCAGAGCCAAGGTTTCACTCTTGTTTTCATGTTGTTGTTGTTGTTATTGTTGTCATCTTCTGAAGCCCTCTATGATAAGTGAGCCGAGTATTTATTTATTAATTTATGAGGAAAAGCCAAGGCTATAATTAGCTTTATCTATGCTTCTAGTCCAAGTGGAAATACTAGAGGCTCTCAGTGGGCTGCACGTTTTTAATGCTCTGCTTGGAAGACGCAGCGCAGGAAGCACTTCGAAACACAGGAGACTACCAACGCGACGTGCAGGGAAGAGGTTACGGCAGAGCGGCGCTTGGCAGATGGCGTTCCGAGCCGGGGCGGCAGCTGACAGATGATACTGACAGTCTGGACAAGACGGGAGCGTCTGACTACAGTCGAGCCCGAGCGAGAGGGAAGCGGGACGCAGGCTTGGAATGATTTTCCTCTAATGTGGCCACAGCAGATGTTTTCCCAAGAGACAGGCAAGAGGACGTGACACGACGGAGATTACTTCATCCGTTTAAATAAAAGATAGGTGCACTAAGGAACAGGAGGAAATCCCCATCCCGGGCACGGCAAGGGAGACAGAGTTCACAGCATCCCCGTGGCAGCGCGGCTGGACAGGCAGGTCCCAGCATGGCCCCTTGAACGCAGCTGCATGACACCTCACCCCTCCTGGGGACGAGGGTCACCCTGAGGGATGGGAGCTTCATGCGACAGATCCTAAAGTTTGTTCCCGGAGCGCGACATAGACGGGGAGCTGTAACCATCACCGATGGAAGGGTTTAACGCTGAGCAGAGGGAACAATGAGAAGTCCTCCAGGCTTGGCGGGTCTCACAGAGACCAATTTCTTCTATCCCTTTCTCAAACTTAAAAAGCTGGTCACGATATGCAGAAGATAAAATCAGAAGATTTAAACCAGTGTAACATCCACCGATGTTAGTGAAGGTATGCTGCTTTTTACCACCGTGTCTTGTCCCCTATCTCCATTCTTGAAAAGCAGAACTACGCTCAGTAAGTGCCCTATCTGCAGGGGCAGTGTGTGTTTCATACCTCTTCCTCACCCTATCCCCTGCCCAGCTGGCACCAAGCAAGCAATTGCAAGTATTTCATAAGAGACATGCCTAATGGCCCCACTCTCATTTATGCTTGCAGAAAATAGGGGCAATAAAGAAGCTATGGGGAGACCTTTCCATCTTAGTTGTCTGCCCTTTTTTTTAAGACATTGTAAAATCTGAACAAATTAATCCCCCCTCCATATGTAGCATACAGGAACAAATGCAAAATACAAATGGACACGATTGCCAAATATCACATAAACAGTGAACAAAAGAATTCTGATGTAAACAATTTGGTAAAGAGGACGACTTGGAGATCTATAAAAACTAACAGCCACAAAACAAGCTGCAAACATAATTAAATCACTGAAATGAAATATCAAATTCTGGCAGCCCACAAATACTTTAATAATAATAGAGACTCGGCTAGTGGATGAAAAGCAAGAGAGAAAATTGGTCCGTTGAAAATAATGGTGGACAAAATGAGGACCATGTGATGGAGAGAAGGGTGCATTACACAATAATTTTAAATCTGTCTTTATGTGAAAGGGAGAGAGACTTTCTAAGGCAGTCATTTCTTCTGCCTCAGTGCAGGGTAAAGTGTCAGCCTTAGGAAATTCAACACCTCTAGCCAATAACCCAGACTCTCAGCTAGGCTCTGAATTTGGCACATGGACTTCACTTCCTTTCACAGAGGTCTGCTTATTTGAAAGAACTGAGGAGTAGGACCAGTACACAAAACTCATAACATGGACCACGTATTACAATACCTGTTCGTTCATGAAGCAGAACTACCTCCCAGCAGTTCATAGACTTTTTACCTGCTGGGAATAGATATGAATTGAAGTATAAATTTTATTCCCATTATAAATAAACTGGGAATAAACATAAAGATATATAATATAAATTAGGGTTAGAAGTATATACTTCCTGACAGAACCAATTAATTCCTGCAAAAAGATCTGCAGGTCCACAGATACCAACATTGAAATTTATCCCAGTGACGTGCATGAGTAAATGGAAATATATAGATGAGGACTGAACAGACCTTTGGAAATCAGTGTTTGATTGAAGACACTGGTGATGGAGTGGGGCTGTCTTGCTTGGCTAACATGCCTACATGTCCTTGGAGTACTCTTGCTGTCACTTGCTGATATTTATAGTATTCCCTTTTCGCTTCACAGCCTCTCACCGGCTGCTCAACACTTCGTCCTGGGAAGCTGCTTCAGCGTCAGCCAAGGGAGCCTGCGAGAGGGTGGGGGCATGGTGGGAGGGCTGCACCGCAAATGCTGTACCTGCTAGCTACAGCCCTGTGTACACCTGCACCACTCCTAAATCAAGTGCCTGGATAATAAAGAGCATCAAAATATGATGCACGAACATCTTTCTAAGTTGACAAGGAACATACATCATTTGACCTGATATTTTGTCTTATTCAGCTCATCTCCCCTTTGGGAATTGCTCAGTGTTTCTGATAACACAGAAGGTAAGTACAGAAAAGATTCTAGTTTCTCTCCTCGTGTATGCAAAAGGCCATGAGACATCACAAGCGTGCTGGGGAGACTGCTCTTAAGGGGTGGAGATGGAGATAAATAAATCAGATTGTCATAGGCAGCTGCAGTAGAAAGGCAAATGGCAAGCTCTGACTTCTGTGTCTCTGCTCATTTCTGCTCATCCTGTTACTTCATCCTCCCACTCACCATGATTGCTATGTAAATCATGGCATCATGTCTGACATCTGCCACTGAAATGTCAGCCTGCATGAGCTGCTTCTGCTCCTGTGGACCCAGCGGAGACACGCTGATTGACACTCATGTAGGAGCTCGGGTTAGTTTGTAAGAGGGACTCTTCCCTGTGAATTGCCTGTGCAGAGCATAGTACAATGGAGCCTGGAGCTTTTGTCCTTGACGAGGAAGGTACCAAAATATTAAAAATGTGAGTAATGCAGTATGGTATGTTATCAACAAATCTTTGGAATCAGCAAAAAGATGAAGCAACATCTGCTTCCTCAAAAAATGAAGGAGCTCTGTGAAAAGCAGTCATTTAATTATCCAGTGCTATGTCACATAACAATTTATACACCATGCTCATAAATCCTGAATCAGCTCAGGGAAGTGAAGGGCCCCTTCAGAAACTAGGAACTAGAACTAGCACAGACATGTCTGGACTAGTCAGTTTTAACATTCCGAAAAAACTCCAAAATAATATCAGCATTTCATCCCTACCTTCCAAATAAGATACTCATCCTGAAAACTCCAACACATGGCCTTTTTGCTTAAGCTTGTAAAACCAAAACAGCAGCACCTCTGGTATACAGACTTGCATCGAACGTATTTACTATAACTTAATGCAGGTTATAGTATTCTTTTTCAAATTTTGCAACAGTAATTGCATCAGCTCTGGCTACAAGTTTCTGAACAGATGAGGAAAGGACTGATGAAGCCTGACTTGAGAACATCCTCATAGGCTGTTAAATAGTCTTCGATAGAAGAAAGAAAGCATCATTGATTAATGAACCTGGGTATTACCAGGAAATGTTAGGTAATAAAAATCATGATATTTTCCCTCCTTTTTTAAAATACTTTCTTAAATTTCAGTGATGGTAAACGGAAAGTACCTGAAAAATTCCTGCTGCATTCCTGTCCACAGAGCATTCTTCATGTAGCTGATGTCAATCAAGACAGATATTTTTCATCTTCTGAAATATCAGGTACAGTCTATTAGAGGTCAGAAATTATCCAGTGAAAAAGTTTTGTTGAAAAACTTGGTTCAGTGAGCCCAAAACATTTCTTCTGGAAGACTTCCAGATAGATATGCTATTGGGGGACCCAAAACAGCCCAAATGGGGTCCTGCAGCTCTCAGGCAGAGCTGCTAGAAGGGCCATTCCAGCAATGCCGCAACATGGACAATTCACTTTTGGTGCTTGGCAATGTTCTTTGGCACCATTTAGTTCATTAGTAGAGAAACAGCCTTTGAGTCCAAGACACATTTGACACCACAGGACTTTGATTTCCAGGTTATTCATAAACACTTAAAGGCTGCCTTTCATCCTGTATTTGACCCAAGGTAGCTGAGAGCAGATTTGTGGGATAATTCACGTAGTTATTCGAAATACAATTGGTTTTGGTTTCTATGAAGCCATATGAGCTCACTGAAAGGAAATCTTAACGAGGAGGTTTCAAAGCACTGACCCATCAGAAAGCCTAACGCATTTCAGTTGTTATCTCTGAAGACTTACTAGCCTGTGCGAACTGCAAGGTGCCAGATTCAGAACCAGGTTTACACAGTTGACGGAGGTTGTAGACTTTAGTCTCTAAGCATCATGTTTACAAAATTACCCCTAAAAATACCTGTTTCTTTTTGTCTAGTCATGCAGGATTTTGCAGTTACTACGGATTTATGGACTATTTTTCTCCTCAGTATGCTACCTCCATTGCCCAAATGTACCCCCACAGATCTTAGTCTCTTCATTTCTGCTCCTCTGTACCCTCTTTTCCCTGCCCTGACTCTCTCTGCAATTAGTCTCTTATTCCCTTCTTATGTCATTTCTGTCCCCTACCTAAACCCACATGAAAATATCATGGAGCTAATATAGTTGCCTGAAAATATTTGCTACAAATATGCCGAAAGGATCATATTCCTTGTTCTGTGTGTTCCCCTGAGGAAGTGTACTCATTAATTTGATATCCAGCTTTCATTTTTTTTTAAAGGGAACAAATGACAATTATTGTTTACTTTGAAGTGTGATCTTTAGCGTGAATAATTCCCCAAAAGAAACATCTGCTTCATAGACAAGTTGTGACAGCAGACAATATGCTTCCATATTTTGCATTCATACCTGACTGGCAAGAGCTGGGACTGGGACTGGCTGTCCTGCACTGGAGTAGAGTCCCAGCAGGCCAGGATCACCTCTCAAGAGTATTTCTTGGATTTGGGGGTGTTTTGTAGCATTTTCTGATGTATTAAAGTGTGGTTGGCCCCAGCACAGTATCCTCATGCCTGAAGGAGGGCATCTGCACCTCCTGGCTACCAGGAGGTAGCTACCTGGTGGTATTTTGGGGAGGCGCCTGACCCTGAAATTACATAATTGTGTGTCCAGGAAGGGGTCCAGTGCCCCCAGCTACCAGGCATTTTCATGCCTTTTGTCTTTGGCTATGTTATGCCATGGAGAACTTCAGCAAGCGAGAAGGAGCTTGCTGCCTGTGCCAAGAACAGCTTGGCTAGCTGCCAGTCAATCTAGCTTGTTAAAGCTACTATCTGTACACCAGAATGGATTTTAACAACAGCTGAACCTAGGCCAATTTTTTTTTTTTTTTTTAATCTAAGTTCAGGTCGGAACTTTCAGGCCTTTTACTATTCTTGGCTGACACTTTCCAAGCTGTCTGGCAGATTCAGACATCATTCTCCTAGCCTAAAATTCTAAACTCTCGTTAGTGCTCTTATTGGTATACATAAGGCATTGCAGAAGAAAGATCAAAGATAGAAAAAGATCAAGTACACTAAATCATGAGCTCTTTATGAGAGAAGGAAGGAATAATCTTTTTTTTCTTTTTTCCCCCTTATGTCCTTGGTGACTAGGACAATTGGTAGTATATAGAACATTCAAGATACATATTAAGAAAAAGATCTCACAAAAAGGGATATGGAAGAAACAGATTGCCTGGAGACAGTGTGGTCTCCATCAGCGGAGATCTTGGACAACAGCTGTCAGGACTGATGCAGTTATACCATTTGGTGTAGGAGGACTGGGTTACCTCTCAAGAGTCTGGAATTTTATCATTTCATCTTTTCTAAGAATCTCTCACCCAATGCTGCCACTGGAGGGAAAAGCTCAAATTGCAAGCATCCTCCTGCAGAAAACTCTTAATCTTTCCTCCCTTTTGCTTTATCCTAAATCCACTGTTGACCCTTGGAAGCCATCACTTGTCATGACTGAACAGATAGGAAAGATCTGTGATCTTCTACCCAGGAAGTCCTTCAGCAATCTGCCAGCCTCCAAACCATACAACGTTCCTATCCTAATGTGTCCTCTGAAAGGGGCCTTGCAGGCAATTACAATTTCTAAACTCCATTAAGCGCACACACACACACACACACACACACACACACACGCACACACAGAAAACATCAATCATATGTTCCTTTCTGTTCATGTTTCTTTCCACAAGAACCTCAAGGATATTTTAGCTTAAGTGCGAAGATGCGCAACATGGCCATGAGACCAGAAACTAAGACAATCTTTATGCAAAAGTATTGTGGTTATGGTTAGGAGTTTAGACATCTTACGAAGTTATCTGGGTCCTGAAATTTGCCAGCACTTCACACACAACTGTCAGTAGCTACCACATCTCCAGGGTTGTGCCATGCCGGAGACACTGAGCCCTGCAGCCCGTGCTGGGAACACGTGAAATGCGGCGAGCCCTCAGCTCCCACTGGAGTTTGACTGTGAATTTGCAACACAGTCTGCTTCACCAGCAAATACTCAACATTTTTTCTTCTTCTTTTCATGCTTGCTATTTTTCCCTTCTCTATTATTGAGAAGTGGGTGTATTTACATCCTATTACACATTAAAAATAGCTATGTTTGAAGGCATAAAGTAAATAAAATGAGAGAAGTATACAATATACACTGCCACACCCTTACCTTTTATTAACAAGTTAGAAATTGTGGAATAGAAAATATTCCTTGGTGCTTATTTCCAGTAATAAGGTGCAAATCCTCCAATCTTTTCTGGTGCATTTCAATTTTTTTTAAGTGATTAGGAAAAAGATAAATCATTCTGACTTATAAAGAACTCTACCAACACAGGGAATTGCAATAATTTTTGAAATGCACATGACCATTTAGAAGGCAGCTGAACATACAGATAAGAAAATGTCTTATTTTTTAATGCTCCCCATGATTCACAGAAGTCCCTTTTTGGTACAAAACTGCCATTAACTAGGTATTTCAATATACTTAAAGCACTGTTAGAAGGTGTCTCTGGGAGCTGGCTGTTCTTTATTAAGGTATAAAAATGATCTCTGTTTAAAAACACAAGCAGCACAAGAAAAACACAAACCATATTTCCAACCTGATACCAGACTACTATTCATCTTTATGAGATTACCTAATTCAAATGGCTAAACTCTTGAATTGTCAGAATATTTGATGTTCACGGCAGATTCTACAGGGATAGATCTTCAGCTCATGTGGCTTGTGTCACTCCAAAGGCTCTAACGTACGTATTTACTAATCAAATTTACTTATTTTTGTATTAACTGAAGGTCTCAGAACCTGCTATATGAAGGGTTAGGTACCATTAAAATTGAGTGCGTCTCCCACTGATTTCCAGGGAACTCAATCAGGAAAATCAGAAGCAACTTAAAAATCAATGTGTATTTCTGTGGCAAAGCTCTCTGTCTATATTGTCATTTGTCTATGAATTCATTGTCCTGGTTGTACTTTTCATGTATTTTGTTAGCTTATTTTGCATAGGTTATTTATTTATTCAGTAATTTAGTAGAAGAAGTACAAGTTCGAAATGGAACTGGCATTGCATTGGAAAGATGAAAAAGCCTGTAGTTTAAGCTAGTCAGAATTGTTCACTTATAATTACCCGCCAACAAAGATATGATCCAGCGCTCAGTGAAACCACTGAAAAATCTTTCTAACATCTTTTGCAAGGTTCAGATGTGGCCCTGTAGGGACTACATTGTCATTTATGTCTTATCACATTTTGATCACAAGAGAAAGAAAGGGAAAATCAGAACTGATCAGAACACATTTATATAAATATGTACATTTGTACCCATATGTCCTTTTTTAAAGCCATATGTTCTCCATTTTAATCTCTAAGAGGAACGTAACTTTGGGTTTGCTATTCATTTTGATAAAATCTAAGCTGGAAGACTGCACCGAATGAAATGTTCTACAAGGATATTTTGAAATTGTGTGAGATATAGAGAAGCTACCTTTGCAATGTGACTAAGACCAAGAATCTAAAGGCATCAGAAATGTCTACAAAAAATTCCATTGTGTCATAGAAAATATATATATATATATATATTTACAACTCTAATAGAAAGTACTGGGACACGTTTTGCCTTTAAGCAAAGTCATCATTTAAAAACTGATGAAATCTGCAGTGGGATCAGCATTTGTGTCTGCCAGTGATAAATCTAGTAAGGATCAGACCATCTTCTGGGGGTGAAGTGAACTCAGGGCAGTGCTGCCCATTAATTGTGATGGGGAGCTGCACTTCAGTACTTACACACTCACTTTATTGTTTTGTTTGCTCACTATACAAATCTAACAAGCCCTACCACAGGCTATATATTGACTGTGACCAAAGTTATGCTCCATAGAAGAGACTGAAAAGCACCAGGGTCATCTGGATAAAGAACTAGGGTGGACCAGTCCTGAGTTTTATACACAACATGACCATGGGAAAACTGGAACTGGGCTAAATCATTTCACCTTTTTTGTATTTCAGTTTTGTGATCTGTAAAACTGAAGGTGATGATGCTCATCTCACTTCTGGGCTTCTGGATCAGACCTGCTTTGAGCCTGGCCAGCTCAATAAGCAAGAGGAACAAACGCAAAGCTGTGTGTGTCTGGCTGCTTCCTCTGCAAGGGTAGACAAGATGCTCGATTGTATTCAGTCATTGAAGTATCTCAGCCTTTCTCATGTGAGAGTAATAGATATAATAGCAACTAGCACAATGATAATATTTTGCCTGTGCTGCATAACTATTTAGCCACTTCTTCAATTGCATTATCGAGTTTTGTAGACTTTTTTTGGTGGTGGTGGTGGGGGGTCTTTCTGCATAGACAGAGTGAAGAACACGACCAGTAGCTTTCAGGATATTTTCTGGGCACTACAACAGTGCCTGAACTGGACTGTAGACAAGCATGAGCCGACTTTAAAGCAGTTAGCTCTAGTACCTATAACAGGCTACTGTGGTACAGAAAGCTCAGCAAGATAACAGTGAGGACATTTTCTTTTGCTTCTTGAGCAGCTTTTGCCGTGCATATTGAACGCCACACAACCATGGCTTCATGAAGCCAGCCTAGCTAATTTATAGCACATTACTGCAATACATAGATACCCTTCGGGAGCTACAGACAAGGCTTAGCAAGGAGCATTTGATACACAGCACTTAATCTCTCACACTACTTTAATGGAGAATTTAATGGAAAAAATTCAAGTTCTCCTTTTGGAAAAAAACAACTAAATTAGGAGGAGAAAATAGGAAGAAGGATGTTAAAATGAAGGCACTTGTCTAAATCAATCTGGCAAATTCCTAATAATCATTACAAATTCCCACATGGGTTAAGCAGAAAACACAACCCTTTTCCCTCCTTAGTTCTTCCTAGTTCTCTAAGGCTGTGACTGAAATATATTTAGATAAAACTGATCACTTGGTAAATGGGATAGTCTCAAATTTATGAGGCTGAATTTCAGACAAAACTGTTCCAGCAGTTCATAACTAGCTTTGAATTCATTCTCACAAACCAAATGAGTTGCTATGTCAGTGGCACAATTGGAAATGCAGTTAGAGCTGACTTACAAAAAAGGATATAGAAAGGCTTTACAATAATTGTATCACACAGCTGCTTTTGGCCCTTGTTCCCAAATTCCCCATAGCATCTTTCCAGCATAATCACATACAGACTCATAAGGGCATAAGCTGGAAATTGTCCTGCTCACAGCGCTTGGGTTTGTCTCCTAAGTAGGACAGGACTCTGCTGAGACCTCATGGAAGTGGTGCCTGGAAATGACTATGGGCAACACTTTCAAAGACCCTTGGAGATTTACCTGTACAACTAGTGTCTCTTAAGAGGGCTAAAGTTAATGGGTATTTTGCTTTATTCATTAATATTAGAATTAGTTTTAATCCATGTTTTTAACTAGTGTTCAAAGCATTTTATTTTATGGTTGTCAGGCCTTTAGCCCAAGAGAAAAAGATCTATTTTTAATCTCACCCATGTTACAATCTGAAGAGAATAATGTAATTCGAACAGTTAACAGGTATCAGAGTATTCACCTTGACACTGGATGCAATAGTTAACAAGTCACAGTAAATCCGAGCAGCATTTATTGAAAAACAATACACAACCTGACAAAGGCTGGTCAGATAAATAAAGATGATTTGAAAATAACTTTGTTTAAAATAAAAATCATAAAAGAGAGAACTAGTTCATTCTACCTATGTTGGCAAACTTCTGTACAATTTCATGAGGGACCGAATTCTGAACTCTTGCATTAAAGCTGGAAGAATTTTTGGAAACAGCCACACACTGCTATCTTGCTATTTTTAATATGTTAAAACTGGAAGAACTAAAAGTGTGAAGACTAAAAATGACTAAAAGACAAAGTGTGAAATATTTTGCAATTTTGAGATGTCTGGTGTATTGAAGCTTTAATGTTTTCCATTATCCCTTCACTCTGCAAATATTCCCTTTCAATAAGGGATTGAAGCACTCAGTCTTTCCAATCAGACCTAATAAACAACTATGAGGATTAACGTGCAATTAGAATGCACACAAAAGAAACTACTTACATCTGTTCCAGGTATCTCTCCACTGTAGTCTCCTTTTCTGAAACATCACACACTTGTCTTTTGACGCAATACGTGGGCACAGATTGTCCTCAGCTGGGTGAAGTTCAGATCCATACTTGCTCTTTGTGTCTGAATTCACATACAAAACTCCCACGCCCTGCTGAGAAGAAACTGCTGCCTTAGACAGGACAAGTAGTTCACCAGCCCCAGATAAGACCCCCCAGTCCCTATCATTTAAGAATTAAATTCTTTAGAAAGCTAGCCACCTTGGAGGTTTTAAACTGTACCGTGCAATTGAACTCAGCTAGAAGAAAGGACACAGAGATGAGTGACAGAAACAAAGATGCACAGCTATGGCAAAGCGCTAGTAATGGCCCACCAAAGGGGTCCTTGCTAGGATGGTGGCAGAAGCTGCTCCGGACAGTGGGAGAAGAGGAGTAAGACCACGGTGATGCACAGGAGGGGGCATGGAGGAAAGCTCTGCAGGCCGAGGAAATGTGCCAGTGTCATGGGGCAGTAAGAGGGGTATGGGGCAAAACCCAGCAGCAGGTTATACCATGTCAGGACGGCAGCTGACTGTAACAGGCAAGAGAAGGTGATCCTGTGGAAAATCACTGGAATAAACTATTGTTCCAGTTACCTTCACAGCTACAATGCGAATGAGAAGCGAATCTCCTCCGTGATTATCCTGCAGCCCAGCTGCCCCACTCTCTGCCAATACACGTGACCCAGGGCCAAACGTGCGAGTGTGCTGGCTGCTGAGGGGTTGTCCTCATTGCGCTTCTCGTGAACAGATGACGCTGCTTGGAATGCACCTCTCCCGTACACCCGCTGTGTTATTTTTGCATATTTGAAATAGTTCTATTAATTCTCCCTTTAGAGACATCACTGCAATAACCTACTCCCTGCCTGACCTCCAGTCTTAAGCAATGATTCATTCTAATCCTTTTGCATCTCCACTGAGGGCAATGATAAATTAACCTTGCGTTGTGTTTAGAGTACTTGAGTTGATTTAGAAAGATGCCTACAAAATAAAGGTCCTTGCAAACTGATACATTTTGCACATATTTTCAAAAAAATGAATCCTGATATTTTAGAAAACACAAAAGTGAAACTCCAATCAAAAGAAAGAAGGATAAAATAAGAGGCCCATTTAGCAGACAGCTCAGACAGGCAAAAGATTTACATTTCTAGACAATGAATAAAGGAGAATCTTTGAGTACTAGGCTGCCTTTCTACCCTATGAGACCTTTTGATGTTAACACATACAGGGTAAATCAACTACATGCAGTATACACATTATAGAAAAGTACTTTAAAAAACCTTTCACAATCTGAGGCTAAATCGAAAAGGGAGGCCTTATTCATGTATTTAATGAAAGGTCTGATTCAAGTCATGCAGGGTGATTCTCAGAGAGGCACTGTTTTCTACAAAGCTGAAAAATAGAGAAATGCCAAAATGAGTACGATTTTAGAAACATGACTACCATAACATCACTGAGTTTCTCATGAATGACAGCACTATAGGACTGACATTTCATGTGCTTCTGCAATGTATGGTATATTTCTATTTAGAGCACTTACAGAAGTTAGTGATGGAGGAAATGATCCAGAAACTATTCCCACTCCCCCACCAGTCTTTTCAGGTTTAATACGCCAGAGCACAGAATCAGGTTTAGGAATAAGCTGAAATGAATAGGCCTGCATGGGCAGATTGTCAAAATGTTTTCAGTGATTCGCTGGCTACCGTTACATGTATACATACCGCTACATACCCAGCGTTCAGATCCACACTCAAACTTCCCCAAAGTTTGGGAATGAGTTTCTGTCAAGCTCGGCTGACAATCCGCATGCACTTACCAGCATAGATGGCAACACGTTAACGGGTAAATTGCATAATCGCTGAAAGCCCTTCCCTCTTGCCGCACATATTCTTACCTTCCCAGCTCTCTCTTTCTTAGTTCATGTATATCCATTGGTGATATCTTCATATGCTGAGAGTAGAATCAGCTATGAATATAGGGGAGTTTTTTGCGCTTTTTTTTTTCCTATCCTATCCTGGGGGCATTAACTTTTCAAAGGCCTGGTGTAATGCTATGTATCTTAAGAGGAAGATATTTTAATGCCTAGAAGTAAGCAGGACTCCGATATTTCCTGTTTCTCTCCCAGTGATGTCCTCTATAACAGCAGGCAGAAGGGAAATAGTGAGGAATTCAAAGCGAGGTCAGCCCCGCCTGGGCTATCCATGGGCTAACCATATCTCCGATTTAGAAAAAACTGAAGGACAACCACCCCCACAGATAATAGTGTGGTTAGTACCTAGCATATTGGAACACATATGTTCTTGTGCACCGAATCCATAGTAACCGCTTCCTTCTCTCAGTAGGAGATGTGAGGGCTGAGTGTTTCTGGAAGTCAAGCCACTGCTTTAGGATTCAGGTCTATATTCGGAGTGAGAGAGGAGGCAGGGGAAGACAAATCCGAGATAAAAGGAGCCATTGCTCATTTTTGCCTCTGAAGTAACCCCCTCCAGCACACCTGGATGACTTGGTCTGCAAAGGCTGGCCTTTCTGAAAGCAGTGGTATCTGAAAGGAAAGTGCCTACTAACCACCCTTCCTCCCGAAAAGAGAGGTAACTCTCATGCCCATACGAGGGAAGATCTCCACACTGTATGCCTGGGCACACAGAGAGGTGGCACGTGTGGGAGGGCTTTGCTGGCACTCCCTTTCTCACTTAATGTTTTATAATATGCAGCAGCAGCATTTCCCAGGCTGTAGGTCCCTGGACAGTCACTTTGGGATGCTGTTCCAGCCTGGCTCATTTGCCAGATTTCCTATATAATCTCTTCCAAGACTGCTAAACAGAAAACTTGAGCTAGGAGGTTTCTATTAAAAGCAACTCTTCTGGGCTCAGTTTAAGATCTATTATCATTTATTTTGCTAAGAACATGAGGAAATCTGCTGTGGCTTGACTTAAGAAGATGCATTTAAAAATGAAGTCCCTATGACAGATAGGATTGGAACACTAAAATATTCAAATATTTATGTGTTTAAGTAGTGAGCATGTATTGCATTCTGCTCACACACTAACTGAACCAGTGAATGAAACTAAACAGAAACCAGATAGAGATTAAACCAGAAATGAGATCTTTCATCAAAACTCACAACAGATAGACAATCATTAAGTTTTTGCTATTGGTAGACCACAAGCTCTAATCACTAATTCACTCTAATCAATATGCGGTGGATAAAAGCTATGCTTCATACTACATCAGTAATGCCTAGCAAAAAGATACCTACTAGCTAAGCTTCTAATTACAGATGACTGCCTGGATAATTGTGCCTTCGACTGGTTACTAATATAAAAATTCAGGGGCAGTTGTTTCTAAGTGTTGAAAGATATGCACAGAGTGAGATTTGAGAAAACGAGATAAGAAACATCCTCACGCTCACAGAATTATCTGTAGCTCTCAGAGCGCGTGGAATGACTCACTAACGCGGACTGGAGCATACGCACATCTCTGCGTTTCATCTCTCCGCAAATTCTACATGCAGATTTCCTGGACTCTGTATTTTACCTTGTCTGGAAGAAGAAAACAGAGACCTTAAGAACTTACAAAGCACACTAAGACATTGCTACGTAGCCAATTATATCCTAATACATAATTTGTGATATGTGATTAGTAGACACTGTTTGCCATACAGCACTGTCGTAGCCCCAAAATACTCTTTAATTAGATGTTCACAATACCAGGACAATGCATATTTAACCAAATAGTCATTTTAAATGTGTATAGTGCATTGTGGTCCATCCTTTTAACTTGAAAAGAAATAGTAAGGTGTTGGAGAACGGTCTTTCTCCCACTCCTCAGCAAAAATATGCTTGAATGAAGTCCCATTTGAGAGAGAGAGGTGAAAACTCTCCAGCACAGCGAGTATCTTAAAATATAATCACTGCCTGGTACTTATTCAATAACCTAGAAATATCATTCATTCCTTACTCTAAATCAGTAAATTGAAAGAGTTTTGATAATGGCCAGGATTTGGCAGTTTAATCTAATTGAAAGTTGGGTACCTTGAAAAAATAAAAAAAAGTAGCTGACTTGCAAGCTTGCAAAATTTATGTTTAAAATAACTCTAAAAGCTTGTAAGCCCAAGACAGACATAATTAATGCAGCAAGTTTAGCTGAAGCATCAGTGCTGCTGCAGAGATAAATTGATTGTTAGGGACAAGTGAATGGAAGCGAATGTTGGCTCTGCCACCTGCCTCACATGGAGCGGCTGCGGCTCCAGCAACATGCACAGACTTCAACCAGAACATGCAGCTTGTGCAGGCTGTATGGAGCAGGGTTCATGTTTGTGTTAAATTACAATATATACATGCATTTGGCATAAGATAAATGTTACTGAATATTTATCCTACTCTGACCCCAGGAATATTTAAAACCAACTATGTGGAACTCCTTTCCATGGGAAGCTGTAGAAGACCAAAGCAGAAACTGTTCTAAGAGTGATTAAACAGATTTCTTGAGTCTGTGACTACTGTTTTTTGAAAACTGAGAAAGTCTGTGGTACAAAAGCTCTACCCAGCATGATTTCCCTGAAAAATCTCAACCAGTCAACAGAATATCTGTATTACCAACCAGAAGAAAGGATCACACTACAAAAGCCTTATCTTTTTATATGTATGGCATTTGATTTTTGGCCAGTGGCCAATGTCCATTGTTAGAGACAATGTAGTACGATGCTGGTCAGACCTCAATCTGAGCTGATACAGCAGACACTGCGTCTGCTTCTTCTCGCAATAGTAGAGGGCTTTTCAAAATGAATGTTCTAACTCAGATGAAAGAAAATCAGATTAAACAGTAGAAAGTTATGTATTTAAGACAAAAGAAATCTAAGACAAATATATCAAGTAGAAGATGAACACATTCTGTAAATATTCAAAGTCTTTCTTTAGAAATCTTCACTAGACTTTAAAATTCTGGAGGTCCCATTAACACTACAAATAAGATGCTGGGCAGTAAAAAGAAAATGTATCTTAGTTCTAAATTGGCCTGTAGCCTGGAATCCCTGGCAAGCATATTTTGCCTTGAAGCCTGAATATATCACCAGAAGCAGTTAATTTGCCATTCTAAAACAAATCAAGAATTCTTCCAGCCCAATATCATGTCTCTAGCCACAACCAGTAAGAATACTTCTGAGATAGCATGTGTAGTCTACAAAATAATAATGCATCAAGTGAGCAAAACAGATTTGAAGGAACTCTGCTTATATAGATATTGTTCTAAAGAGGAAGTAATCCCACTTAAATCAGAGCCAGCCAGATCTCTGAGTGTAAATGGAAGAAGACTGCAGCCCACGACCTCCTTACATTCATATTCAACTAGCACAACTGGAAATTGTGGCATTTGGAATAAAAGCCTATTCTTATGAAAATCTCACTATGCTCTGTGTCTACTTTCAGTGCATGTCACTGTCAGTGAAAGTGTGATTTTCTGGCAAGTCTGGCTTGTCAGTAAAATCCTGCAATCTAGACATGAGGAGATCTGGTTGCAAAATGATCCAAGATTTAGGAAAGCCTGCGGGCTTTGACTGGGTTTGGTCGTTATCTGTTAGAGGCTTCCCAAGACTTAATTTGCTGCAGCATAACCATGAGGGTAACAGAAAGCCCACTCCATGATCCAAAGTAAAAGACCACTTTCTCAGCAGTGTGTGGGCACATCTGTTCTCAATTAAATGGCTGATGTAAATGAAAATATCCAGACCCCTGGCACTAGAAATAAGAAGGCCAAGTATCAGTCCCACTAATACAGACAACATCCTAAGCAGCATGCCAGTGAAGCATTTTGGTAATGGTAGTGCCATTCCATGAAGGTGTCTTTCTGCAGTTTCCCCCAAAATCTAAGGAGGGGGTGGTGCGGCATTGTTTCCCTTCTTTGCTTTCTCAACTCTCTTGCTCATTTGTAAGCTTTGAGGCAATCATTTCCTCTTGTTTTATAATGTATCATCTTGATTCTGCAGCCCTGCGCACTGGTTTCACTCATACCCATCAGCTGCTCATGCAGTGCCTCCTCACTAGATCCTCCCCCCGTCCTTCAGCATCTGTCGGGACCCTCCACAAGCTCCATCCTGCACCCACCACCCTCTGTCCGTCCAAGCCCCCACCAACAGTCTCTCTGCTTGGGGCTCCCAGACCTGCACCTCTGCTGACACGTCTTCTTCGTGGCCCAGTCACACATCTCCGGTTGTATCCCCACTGCACCATGAACGGCCTCAGGTCAGCCCTTGCAAGCGTGGACTTCAGCTCTTCATCAGTTTTTTCATCTCTTTTCTGCTCCTACTTGGACCTTTGCCCAGGTCTGCAACCCCGGGGTCTGCTTCACCGCACTCCTCGCACGCATCCACCTTGATACTGCCCATCCCCGTCTGTCTTCTCCCTGCAGCAGACTATCGCCATCCTCACCTGCTGACAATGAGAGGAGCCAGAGTCCTGGAGTGCCAGGCTCTCCTTCTCCCACTGCCTCTCCTCATCTCTGGAGCACCTCTCCGCTCTCACTTCTCATCTGGCAGCACAAAACCAGACAGAAGCAAGGTGCTCGGACACCTCAGGATTTCCCAGAGGATGGGGGGAAATGCAGGCAGCGCTAACCCTCGTCCACATCTGCAGGATGCCGCTGCACGTTAGCAGCCCCAGGCCACGGAGGAGGCAGCCGGGGCTCTGCAGCTCACTGAGCACCAGCGGCCGAGGAGCCCTGTGAGCAAACACTTCAACCCCTGCTCAACATCGCACCCGCGGGCTGTCACATTGGCTTGAACAATTAAGTCACGTACATAAGCACACGACTATGTAAACTCTTTGCAGCTGGAAATGTGTCTTGCTCTGTGACTCCTCAAGCCCTGATCTCATCATTAATGTGTATCATTTAGTCACGATATTGTCCAACATAACGATATTCCTCAGCACATTTTTGATGAAATGTAGTTTTTCAAACACAATCTCTTTCCTCAACAAAATATCTTTGCAGCTTCATGTAGATGAGTACTACAATAACAGCTCTCTAGCACCCCTCATCTGGATAATAACTCCCTCCCGCTTTGCACTGGAAACATTTAAGCCATTATCAAGCCACACAATTGTGGGGCATACTTTGAAAGTGGTATTTTTACCTTTTCCTTTTCTTAGCAAAACTGAGGATTTTATTTTCAGAACTGATGACAAGACTGTGTCCTGGTTGAGTCTCTGGGCAGAGTGAATTTGGTAAGCCACCCAGATATCACAAAAATGCTGAGCAGAAGTGTTCAGGGAAAGTTCTGACTTGTGCCCTGTGCTATACAATACATACAGCCCCTTCCCTCCATGCCTTACTGCTTGTCATCTGAGAGCAGTCAGCTCTCCTTGGGGGACAACAAATGCAGCGCACAGAGCTGCTTGTCTCAGTAGTGCTGTGCAATCTCCCATAATCTCCTTGTCTTGTTACTGTGATGGTGTTTGAGCTACACAAGGTGACTAATAGTGCACAGGGAATAGGAAAAAGTGTTTTCTTCAGTAACAAGCAAAGTAACATCACTCACAAAGAGCATACTGTGGGAAAAATACTTCTGAGGCATTCAGATTTATTTTGGCTGGTCCTTGAATGCCTCTCACGACAAGAAAAGTATATATAAACCCCTTCACGTTAACACTTATTTAGCCCTTATTCTGATACTTCTGGGGAGGGGAGTTGTTGAGATACTAAAATAAGTAAAGGCCCAGAATGGTTAACTGTATGCAACAACCAGCAAATACAGAACACCAGCTTTCCCAGTTATTCTTGGTAGTATTAGATGCATAATTATACAGTGCATTTGTGATGCTCAGATGAGTGACATAAGCTTAGAATATTAAGAAGAGAGTCTGGTTTGTGGTTTAAATGATCCAAATAAAAACTGATGGAATAGTAGGTTAGTCCTATAATTCATAATATTTTGTCTAAATACTCTCATGATAATAGTTTACTTCCAACCTACCAAAACAGAATATGTTTCTTCTAGTTCTCTTAGATGTGGGAGATGTACAGACACACACACTGCAGCATTCGAAGGGACACTGTACAAGGCATCTCGGCCTGATGAATCTGAGGAATCTGTTGCAATTATCTGAATGTTCTGATTGAACACTAAATTGGTCATTTCTTCAGAAATGCTTTCTAAACAATGAATGCAATGTTTGCCTTTTTAAAAAGAATTTTCCCAAATATTTTTTGCAGGTTCTCCTAGGTACAGGAAGGTTATTTATTCCCTACTCTTTGCGCAGTCTGCCAGTTAAGCATGATGTCTGACAGCAGAAATAGGTCCTTTCAGCAATGATAAATTTATAATGGCTTACAAGATTCCTGACTGCTTGTGAAGTTCCCTAATTAATTCTTACATAGAGTTCCATAGGCAACAAAATTTATGTTTTGAGCTAAAATGAAGCTTAGAGGAGTTACTGAACATTCTGTTCCTTTTTGCAGATCTTGTGTTTAATGCCACGTATTGTTAATCTCTTTGCTTATTAAGGGGGCTACCGTTCATCATGCAGGTGACACAAACTGCCTCTTGTTACCGGAGGGAATGACCCTCAATAAAGCTCGCAGCTGCCAAGTGGCTGCACACATTTTAGGTATGTCCTGAGGCCCCATCCTAGAGGCTCTCATTAACCCCAGCTGTATCTTATTTCAGGTAAATCACACATCACAGATTTTCCTTAGTCTCCTTAGAAAATGGCTTGGAAAATGTTATGGCCCTGACTTCACAATGGATCTCTATCCAGCACACACTGAATTGCATGTAACTGCTGATGCTACTCCATAAATCAAGACAGTGAAGTTTTGAGCTATAATATTTACAGAACATAAGTAATGCGATTGCATTCTGTAAATAGAAGACCTGCCTAGCACTGTGCTTCCATAGGGTTTGCTGTTGATGACTGTACTATACTCTGAAAATGCAGATCACTAGGATTCCAGTTTAAAATCTTAATAATTTCTTAAGTATGTATTTTTAAGCATCTATTCTAATCTACAGAAATTGTGCCTTTCCTCACTTTTTCCTATAAGTTGTGAAATTGATGTCCCAATCACTTTGCTCAAGGAAATTCTAGCTAAGATTGACATGCAAAAAAAGATATTAATATCATGCACATTTTAGTTGGAATTGTATCCTACAAAGATCAAAGCTATTTTTGGTGCAAAGAGATTATGAGCTTGACAAGTTTTTAGTGTTCATTGGTAAGACAGAAAAAAGGATCCACGGCCCTTAATTCACAAGAGCATACCAAATGCAAAGACTTAACTCTGCGATGGCAAACATATCAAATGGAGGCTGTTTTTGAAAAGGAAATGATCAGACTACCATGCCCCTACTGAAAGGCTATGATTTTTCTTTAAGCTCTCAGCAGTTTTAGCAGTTTCAATCCCAGCTCTTTCAAATTAAAACATGGAAAAAAAATTCTCAACAAGTCAGCAACACCACACTTCAGTAGGCATTCTTCCACGGACTTGTCCATCTTATTTTTGAAAACCCCATCTCCTCCTAGAAAAGCAAGCATTTGGTTTAAAATACGTAAGCAAAGAGAAAGCTTGCAAATGCAAAGTAACTCTCTTCACTGTGGCCTGATCCAGACTGCACTGTAATTGGAGATTTCCCATTGACACCAACAGAGGTGGTGTCAGGCTGTGGGTGCCCACCTACCCCTGCTTCTCTGGCTCTCAGAAATGGCTCTGAGAGTCTGCTGGGAGCAGACTTGAACACGGAGCAGGTGGTGGTAGGGCAGAAAGGGTTGGAGAAGGCTAGCAATTTCTTGATTATTTGGGGAATTTTCTCCTTATTTTTAAAGACTAGATTTAAGCTGTGATCTGGAAGGGTTCCTCCAGAAACTGGCACAGATAAATCTGGTACTAGCCAGTACCAGTGACCAACACCGATTTGCCTGGGAAGAGTACAAGGACAGAAAGCAGGTGATGCTACAACCCCTGGGTACCCGGAGTCCAACAGTCTGCACAGCAGCTAGGCCTCCTTGAGCCAGAAACGTTCTCCTTAATGGAACAAAAATTAAGAGGGAGCTGTTAAAATATAATTAGTCCAATCCATTTTAGAAAGCACATAAAATTTTAGTGTCCACAAAGTGCATGGCGAGGAGTGTAATCTCAAAAGGTGTAAGAGCAGCAATGTAAATAGCTGAAGTCTCAAAAATATTGTTAAATGACCTCTAATGCTAAATTTAAGCATCCACATCCTCATCCAAAGTTTTTTTTTTTTTTAAATACAGCAATTAGACGACTGAAGCAATGACCAGATAAAGCTGAAATCCAGCAGAATGCCAAGTTTTATATAGGACCAAGATGCAAATATCAAGATAACATCCTTTTTATACTATTTTATGTGCTATTCTGTCTGCTTGACCCAACCTACAAAATCTGCTCAAAATATCCATATGCATTTACATATAAAAAGTAAAAGAAGAATGAATAATGGAAAATCAAAACTTGCAGGTAGTATAGCCAGTTCTCAAGCTGCAGCCACAGTTTTAGGGGCGAGGGGGTTGCTTTCAAAGACATTGAGGTCAGTTCCAAACTTTTTTCCTTTCTATGCCAAAAAAAACCCAAAAACAGTAGAATAAATGAACTTTGATTTCCTGTAGGTTTTGCTCTATATCACTTTATTTTGTCCTTCCTGCACCACAGTAACTGCAGTTCCCTGGCTGTCATGGTACCTCTAGCACTTCTAGTTGCACCATGTTCCCCCTCCAACAATGTGCTGTCTGCTTAGCACAGCCCCTCACCACGAACTGGGTACGTTCTGCATATCCTATTGAATGGTTCCAAGCTACACGCATATGCTGACTCCAAAACATTTAAAATATTGCAAGACATTAAAAATAGGAGGTTTTGCACCCAAGAAGCTGTAATCTACAGATAGAAAATATATAGAGAGAAGGTAAAGGAAGAAATGAGAGCCTTCAGCATGACAGAGGTAACAATGAGAATTGTTGGGTACACAGTTTTGGCAGGGGTGTTATTTATCCCCACTTTGTCCTTAGACAAAGGACTAAATTCCACCACTTATTCTCATTTTTCATCAGGCTTCTCACTGCAATGAACAGAAGCAGGTGAAATGTTCAGCAGGTGAAAACTTATACCTCATGAAATAAACTTTGGATGCCAGCACCATCTCTGCCGTGCTGTAGCGTGTTGCCGCAAGCTGAAATGAAGGGGGGACGTGCATGCGTGCGCATGTGCGTGCGTGCACCCGCGCGTGTTACCTGCCGAAGCAGTGAGATCCCAGCAGCCGTGCTGCCCAGCACTCTGCTCCTTGTGCCTGCTCTTCCCTCAAAAGCTATTTTCATAGGGAGCACAGGATGCTGTCACTCCCGTCATGTGTCCGTACTACGCTGTACGAAGTGTGAATGCTCTCGTCAGAGCCTGCACAAGATTTGTCATCGGCAATCTGCCTTGGGTAATTAATCTAGAAACCTATTTCTGCAACAGCACTAAGCAAAACCCCAAAGCAGGGGTACCTCTCACAGCATTTGGGAGTGTCCGACTATCCTCGCTGCACACTGAGTCCTGAGCACAGGCAGTGGGACAGCAGAGTTTCTGCCGATGGGCCAAAAGAGGGAACGTGAGTCACACCGATGCTACCAGCTCTGCCGTGGCTCCCACCCCTTAGTGCTCAGACGAGGTCCTGGGACTCTCCAAGCATCAGACCTGCTCAGACCAGGCTTTCAGGGACTGCTGTGGTAGCTGGATGAGAGGGATGCACCCCCGGGCCAGGCACCATTCCCAGGCACACAGCATGTTTCCAGGCTGACAAGGAGGTCCAGTTTTAGGTGGCTCTGGAGAAGAAGCTTTCTGGGTTGCTTTCTTTGACACCCCCATCCTACCTAAGTCTCTCTTTATACCTCATCTGCCCAGTAGAGCCAATAACATCCCTTACTGGAAAGGGGATACCATGTGTAATGAATCTGCTCAAGACTGATTCGCTAGTGGTCGTTACGATGGAAGACACCCAAGATAAACCGATCTGACGTCTAGCTGCAGAGCTCTTCCACGGACTGCTGCGTGTCCTTGGGCAAGTTACTTCAGGTTTGCCCTTCACTTTCCTTGTGCCACAAAATTAGAACATACACGTTGTGACTTAGACTGAGATCTCTGCATGGAAAACGTTTTATAGGAGAGAACTATATTATGCAGACACATTCCTTTACCTGCCATCATTCATTTATAAACCGAAATACATTTGCTGTTAACTGGCTTTCTTTAAACTGAGACTGTCCCATTAGCTTTCCTGCCTGCTCAAGACTCATTGACAGCATTTATAATATAAGCGCTATTTGAAGGATTTGTCTTATCTTGTTAAGTTGCTTGGAAAATGGGAGCAGAGGAGATGAGACTAATTGAATGGTTAAAATGGGGGGGGGGAATGGGGCTGGCTTTTCATAGCAAGAGATGTAGCAGGCACGTGCAGCGAGGGGAAAAAAACAACAGATAAAAATAGCGTAACTATTTCAAATTCTGTTTTCTGTAACAAAGCAGTTACAACAGCATTTGTAAAATATAAGCTCACATTAGTCCTTCTTACAACTCCTAATACTTTGCCATGACAGGAGTGTCAAAAATATAGCCCATGAGCCAGGCTGATCCTTCTTTAATCTGGCCTGCAAAGTCCACGGAGGGCTGTAATCCGGCTCCAGCCTGCCAGTCAGCGCCGAAGGCCCCACGCTGCCGGAGCTCCCCGGCGCCTGGTCTCCCTCCCTGCCAGCTGCCAGCTTCCCGCGGGGCCGCTGCCACGCGCCACCCAGCAGCCCGGCCCCCTTCGCTGTGGGATGACGGACAAGCAAAGCATTTTGGAAAAGAAAACTCCACTGCCTTAACACAGCTACGCGACTGATAGGAATTTCACAGCCCTGATTAAGTGCAGTGCTGCAAGAACGAACATCTACCAGCAAAAGCCGCACTGCAAAATAGCATAATCGCTACAGGAATGAGCACTTTCACCCTTGGAAGGGTGTCACCACGCAGTGCTAATCGCCACTGATGCTTCTCTAAATCAGCAACTATTAATAGACTCCTGCTGAAGACAGGCGCGTTGGAAGGGCTCTGAGAGGACCCCCCGTGCCGGCCGCTGCTCGAGGGGCAGCGTTCCCGCCAGGCACCCAGCGCGGCCCCTCACGCCGCGTCTCAGCGCACCTGGGGCCACGGTGCTGCCCTGCCTCTGCTCCCGCGCGGGAGGAACTTCGCAGCTTCCCGCCCCTTCTTCTGCACAGGCCTTAGCAACCACTGGTTTACCCAAAAATGAGCCCAAGGAAAGCAGAGACTCGTTTTCAGCCGGATCAGTTTCCAGCCAGCGAGCTGACCTGACCTGCTGCAGAGCAGCCTGGTCAGAGGAGCAGTGCAGACAAGGGAGCAGGAAACACGGCTGGGGCAGAGCTGGACGAGGCTGCTCCCTTCCACAACCGCATGCATTTAAATCAGCTCAAAGCAGCAAACCACGCTCGAAGTCACAGCTGGAGGTGGACAGAGCATCTATCCCTCCCCAGGGCAACAAAGCAGCAACGGAAGCAGGGCTCGAACCCATCATATCACTGGAGGGCCAGCTTCAGCATGCATGTCTTCAATGCAACAGAAAGTTTCTGGAGGTATCAATGCCACACTTTACTTCCCCAAGTACTTACGCAACGTTACTCAACTTTTTTTTTTTTTTAAATTTACATTTAGAAAATGTAAAGATAGGATTGAAAAGTAAGGCAGAAGTGAAGTCATCTGCCTTTATCAGCCCTTGATTTCATAAAATATGTCAGAGAGAGAGTGGGTTATAACTAACAATAGGTCTTTTTTTCCAAGAGGTCTCAGGAGACGTCATTTGGAGGTGCTAAAAGAAATAAAATAGGTTGGCTCTCCATGGGCAAAGTAGGGAAAGTAGGTTTTCGTGTGGGGGTGCTGCAAAAAGAACAAAGGCAGAATATGTGCTGAATCACCACAGTCTATCCACCACACTCAAACAGCTCTAATTCTCCTGAATTTGCAGTACCCAGCAATCAAGCAATAGTGCTGCTGAGAGGCATTTTAACCAACACTATAATGATCAGACAAAAGCAACTCTGCCGCATACTAGCTTTTTTGGATGACATCTACTGCTGTCATTCAGCCCCAAATAAATTTGTTGGCATGCAATAATAAGGGAGGCACAAATCTGCTGAGAGCCAACCCAGGGGTCTTTCTGCTGATGGAGTCGAATGATTAATTCCACGATAATCACTGTGGGAATTCACTTGAGAAATATATCAACGAAGGCAAAATTCCATTGTCAGCATTTTCAAGAAGATAAAAAAATGAATTCAAATAACAAGTGAGGTCAAGAAAGCAACTATGATGGGGAAAGAAGAAAACAGAGGAAAGAAAGCAATTAAATGGAGAGAGCCAAGATCACTCTACGCAAAGCTTGGGGCAGCGCTCGTGTGCAGCTCCCTGCAAAGCAGCAAGGATTCCCAAGTCTCCCTTCAGTCGCACAAGCTAAATTCTTTTTCCTACAGGCTTTACAATTGGTACCAAAACCAAGAGTGACAAAAACTTCCAGTTTGCTTTATCAATCTTCAAGAGCAGAACTCTGTATTACAATATTTAAAGACATATATTGCCTCCTTCTGGCTATAGGAGGAGATGGAACAAGGATTTTTGTGGGGTTTTCTTGTTCGTTTGCTTTAAGAGGATGGTATTGGTGATTAATGATTGTTATTACCCTAGAGAAAAGAGAGGAAAAGGTCTCACACATGCAATGAACAGCCAAGCATATAGCAAAGTTTATCATCTTTGGGAAGAATCACTGCTAATTCATTGCTGGATCTTGCAAGGTGACAGCTGGCTTTAACTGCCATTGACTTCAGGGCTTGCAGGCTTACACTCAGCACCAGACAAGTTCAAAAACTGAATTACTAAACAGAAATAAGAGAAGTAATGAACTGTTTGTGGTAATTTTGTGAGAGAACCTCAGTCTCAGAGATTACCCCGTTTGCCTCTGTGGGGATGTCAGATTCTTGCCCCCACCCTGACTGTGTCATTGGACATAAGACATCTACTCTCACCTTTGCACCATCTTTCATGGGTGCCACCATTACCTGTGCTCATCCGTGTCCACATGGAAATGCAGTGGCTAACGCCTGGGTTTTCCACACCAGGATTGGGACCTCAGACCAGACCTGCAGACACACGAGGGCCGACTTTAACCAACCGTCTAGGATAGCAAGAGCAGGGAAGTTACACAGCCAGGAGTTCTGCCTCGTCCTTATAACGATGTTCAGGACTTAAATATGGATTCATTCTTCCAGCTTTGAACACCTAACCAAAATACCTAATTTAGGAGAACAGTCACCTTGTACTCCCTCAATAGTAAATGCAGATAGGCAGACACCTCCAGAAAATTAGCAGATCGGAGGCTGAGTCACACTCTGGAGGTGTTCGTCTCTCTCCAGTGACATGAGGAAACCGAGAGTTTCACCCCAAACAGGCCCCGCAGTTACGACCTCAGTCAGACCTCCAGGAGAGCAGGGTGCACGTGGGTTGTGCCGCGCAGGATCCAGGTGAACCATCTGGCACTGGGGACATGCCCAATCTGTCGTCAGCATCTAACTGCTGTTGGTATCCGAGCTATAAAACTAGGCCTGTCTGGGATTTGTCTGCACCTGGTGCCCCAGTCGGGGATACATTTTCAAAAGCACAAACAGCTATAGCCGTATCTTCATTACGGTCCCATGATGGGATTTCAGAGGCAACGATTAAGCTGACTGCAAAACAGGGAAATTGCTTCATGAGAAATTCTTAATTATTATTCCCCACCTTCAGCAATTCTCGTCTTTATTTTCTTAGTATTTTAGTTGCCTGTTCTATACTATAGTGCAAAAATTATTTGCATGTGGGAAATCAAGTGGCTGTGGGCTGCCTAAGCCCTCCTTGCTAGGGAAATACAACTTTATCTTCAGGTACCAATTCCAGACAGACAGAGGCTAGTGCTTACTGTTCTGTTGTGTTTGTGAGATAAGTTGATGAATCCTCTTTTTCAGTTCTCCACAGGGAAGTTCCCACAGGAGTTGGACACGACCCAAACAAAACCTCTGAACAATCAACCTCCATCTCCAGTCAGATACGCTGCTGCTGAGGGATTCTTGCATCATGTTTTCCGGGGATTTTGATAAAGATAATGTCACAGTATTTCTTTGTGCTGGGTACCCCTTTTTGGTTTGGTTTGTTTAATACAGAAAACAGCTTTTTATGCTACTACAGCAGGATCATGCCCAACCCATCCCTCCTATCACACGCACATCACATGCAACGGGAATTTTTAATTCTATTGGTGAAGTGACACTGATTTGGGTGGACTCAAAATGTCACACCTGAATGCTATGCCTTATGAAACCATGCCCCAAAAATGGAGGTAACAAGAAGACTGAGAGGGTAAGTGCACACTATTCCTACTACACTTCCCTATCCCGGCTCTGCCAGAGCCTGTTTTTTTCTATTGTTTCATATATCCTAGCTTGAAAGAATAACAGCCCCTCTAGGAGAATTAAATTGGTTCTTTTCTCAACTATCTTTGCTCAGTACCAAAGGCAATATTTTCTTTTCTACAAGGCAAAAAATCAGATAATACTGTATTATTAATACTGAGTTTTTCTTCCACCTTTCCCACCTTCTTTCCCAGTAGTTGTCCAAAACTGAGTGAGCATATCCAGCTGCCTGCACCTGCCAGGTGTAGATATGCACACTCCAATGTTTTCCTGAGGGTTTGGATAAAAAACATTTTACATTACACAGCTGGCAACTGGCCACAAAGGAAGAAAGGCCACTATTTAGAGATGTTCCTACTTCTTGTTTAAATGAGCTACAAGTTAACAACCATGGAACTGATGCAAGTCAAGATCACATATAATTAATAATACATCACAAATAATTGGTGATGCAGTAAAAGAGTAGCAGAAGTCCAGGGGGATCTGAAGTACTGCAAACAAAGCAATACACTTTGTGATTCAGCAAGGAGGAATTAATGGCTTCAAGCCCAAAATAGAAACGTGGTCAGCTTGCATTAAAAAAAGTTTGATCTTCCTTTATCTATAATGGCAAATGCTCTACTAACGAACAACAACTTCTGTATAAAACTTTGCTGAATGATTCAGCAAAGAAACCAAAGTTAAAACTTTTGAAAATATTACTGAAAATTTTAAACATTGTTTTGCAAACAGGTTACTAGCTACTGCCACATTTCCATTCACGGTACAGGATGCAGCTTATTCTAACTTAAGACATTTGCAAGAGACCAAGACTATAAAGCCAATGGGAAACAGAGACAGTTATTTGTTCTGCTTATGAAGTATTCTGCATACTGGAACATGGCCCATTATTGAGGCTTTTCATACTATGATGATACAAATAGTAAATAACAGTAATAAACCCAGGTCAACATAAGTGAACTCTACTTTCCTGGATTTTATACTTTCAATAGACTAACTGAAGCGTTACCATGACAAACTTAGCTTTTCCATTTCCAGTTTTGGAAAATTCATAACTGTATTACTATATTAAGCTAGGTTTTCCATTTAACATTTCTGGTGGATGTCTAATAGATTTGTAGCAACATTTAGTAAACAAATTCATTATGCTTCTCATTAAACTGTACTAAGGGGAAGAGGGAACCTTTTTCTATTATTGATTCTCAGGGGCAGTCTAGCATGAAATTTTTGATGTAGTTTTTTTGAGGATTAAAAAGTTGAGCATGAAAATGTATTATTGATTGTGCACTGCAAAGTACAGTATACTGCTCATCCAACTCATATATTATTGATTAAAACACTCAATAGTTCTAACCTATCACTCAGTCTCTCCAAGCTACTACTTTTTCATGGGGTTGTCAAGGTATTACACTTGGAGATTACACTTTCTGGGAAGTTTGGAAAATTAGTGGAAGGCCTATAGGGAGTTGTTTGAAAAGGCTTTGTTTATAATCTTAGAGTGCCTACAATCAAAAAAGGGAGTCTTTTGGGCTGTCAGACACCTTGCATCTCACACGTATGCAATGTGGAGGATGTACTCCATGGAAAATCCAACCCATGTTAACCAATGTGAACTTCATAAATGGTTGGGCACACAAAGTGTCAAACACAGGTCTGAAAATACCGATCTGCATATGTTAAAAACAAAAGAAAAAGTTGCCTCAATTTGCACCTGGTATGCCTGGAGCAAGCATAGAGTGAAAAACAGATTTTTGACTCAGGAAGCATGTCTGCAACTCAGCCCCCTGATAGCTTTTCCCAGAGGGCGGAGTACTGGACGCGCCACTGTTTACTCGGAACCGAAACCGAAAGTGTCATCTGCACAACACGGGCCAAATCTGGTGGTCATCTCCACAGGGCTGGATTCTTACACCTCATGGATCTGACTTTTGAAATACGGTCAGATTTTGCACATTGCATTTATCATACACATTATCTCCTTGTACCAATGTAAATCTAAAAATATCTCCTTTACAGAGATATTTAAAATAAATATGAGATAAAAGATATAAAATGTAGACTTACTACAGAGAATTCCCACCTAAACTGGTTTGAGGTTTAGAAGAGGAAATGGAGGGGATCATGACTTGTGTGTCCTGTGTTCTGTAAATAGAAAAAGCATCTCCTATCCACTCAAAAACTCAGTGTAAAAAAAAGGGGAAGATTCAGAATACTAACAATGAGTTAAAAGTTTTCCTTTCTTTTACACACTGATTAGCACCTTATCCAGAGAAGTCTTGCTGAACTATGCTAATCTAGTGTCATAACAAAAATCTGGCTCTATGTGCATAAGGACAAAAGCGAGAAAAATAGCATCACCAGGGTGGTGGCCACTTGTTAGATTTCATAGAATGCTTAATTCTATGAAAACCTGAACGCTGTAGAATTGATGAAACCTCTTTCTTGAGTGTATCATTTCTCAAATCTCTGTAAATAACATAGGTTACCACCTCACTCGTAGAAAGACTGTAGAACATGTCATCACGTATTTCATGAACAATGTGAGTATTCTAAAATAAAGTGAAAACTATTCTTTTCTATTCATTGGCATTAGTGAGAGTTCAAAGACTGATCTGTTATGAAAATCAAGTTAGAAATCTTTAAAATGCAACTTTTTGTCTTTTGTCTAGACCTGGCATCGCAAGTTTTATATTGCTTGATTGATACCAAAATGAAAAACTGGAAGAATAAAGTTCCCAGGCACCAGAGCAGCACCATAAATTTCTCATCAACAGACTCATCAATATGGCTTGACTTGCACTTATTATTTTCGCATTCTCAGAAAGGTATTCAGATTCAGGGCCAAATATTGAACTATTGTGCAGATGTAAGATAAAATTGGAAAATTCATGGTAGTCTGCTCCATGGTCTGGCTCCAGAACTATCACAACCAATCTTGCAGCCGGCAATGACTTTGGAGCACGCGCTCTGGGGCCAGCCTGACACCACTAACCTCCTTCAAAGGGACAACCCACCACAAGGCTTGCGAGCAGCAGCCAGTTTCCTGGAGCCCTCCAGAGACTGAATTTGAGCTGATACCGACATTTTTTGAATTAGAGTAAAATCAAGAAGTGTGGTATAGAAATGAAAGATACAAGATGAGGATCATCTAAAATTCGACATCCCCTACCACGGGAGCTGATACTAGGGCCAAGAGAGGCTCCATCCCTGGAGATATTCAAGACCCGACTGCACAAGGCCCTGAGCAACCTGCTCTGGGTGACCCTGCTTGAGCACGGAGTTGGACCAGATGACCTCCAGAGGTCCTTCCCAACCCCAACCTGTCTGTGATTTTGCAATTTCATGGTTGCAGTAAGCAGCACGGGAGATGCTGCTGCAGGCAGAACGGAAGGAAAGGGGCCAGAGGAGCACTGGACAGTGAGCATACAATGGTTAAGAGCCTGCTTCTTCTTTTACACCAACGCAAAACAGGGGCAGCCCGGAGAGCAGAGGGCAGTTGCCACAACAAGCGGTGCAGAAGCAGGCTCTGAAGGGCCACCTGACCCCTAGAGCAGCACATCGATGCCTCGATTGCCAGTCTTGCACCTCCCGCTCACTTTGAAGACTAGGTGCCCAAAACCTGCGTTTCCGTAGATCTCAGCGTTTCCAGACAAGTGTTTAGAGAGGCATCAGAGGTACTTAGGTGGTGATGCTTACTGGGGCGGGCATGGTGCTGATTAACGCACACGTCGTTAAGCTGAGATGCTGCATTAAGCGCTAAGTGCAGTGGCAGTCAGGGCTGGCCTTTTATCCCTCAGACCCTCGGTGCCTCTGACGGGTCCTGCCATGTCAGCAGCAGCAGCGGGACCGCACGGTCACCGCGAGGCGGGCGAGGACATGGGGTCCTCACACCCGCAGCCAGGCAAGAGCCACACGAGCGCGGGGCTGCTCCACCAGCCACCGGGAGGGCCAGGCCTGGGCCATTTTCACTGTGAGTCTTTTTGCTTGGCGACTTCCGACTCCCAACTACCTTCTTGTGCAAAAGAAAAAAAAAAAGCTGGGGAAGGGCAAAGACGATCCACCTCACACAATTGGAGGAAATTAGCTTTTGACCTCACGAGAACTCATTGAGTTCCCGAGCTCAGCATGTGCATATCTGTGCAAATGAAGACTGAAACACTGGGACATCGCTCACAAGCCCCATCTGCCACAAGGCTGCCGCCCTGCTCAGCGCAGCCGAGCCGAGACCAGATAAACTGCGACTGGGTAGCTGGCATCGTGAGGGCTCATTCGAACCGACAGCAAAACTCTTGGTGAAACATGGGTTGAAACAATAAACAAAAATTACTTACAATATTATTTCCTGTGGTGAACTTAGACCATCCTCCCACCGCCTTTCGTCTCAGCCTTAATAAAGTGATGTCAGATTTATAGGATCATCTCTCCTGCTTGTGCGTCAG
Organism: Dromaius novaehollandiae; assembly: GCF_036370855.1. Lineage (NCBI taxonomy): Eukaryota > Metazoa > Chordata > Aves > Casuariiformes > Dromaiidae > Dromaius > Dromaius novaehollandiae. The sequence continues at coordinate 14,056,386 of NC_088111.1, read as the reverse complement.
TGAAGCAGTACTAGATTTTGCAAGTGAATCTCCCAGATAAGAAATGGAAATCAATTTGTTTCTTTTTCTTTCTCATGCCAGTACCAAAAATACGTTCTCTGGGATTAAGCAAAAGATTGGCAGGATGTGAGAGGACTGTGGGGGAAGGTATCTGCAAGCCCAAAGCTGTTTCCGGGAATGAAGAATGCCCCCATATTTTCCCCACAGATCTTGGAAAGGAGATGAAAAAGCGAAAGCTGGGAGAGCACTGACAGCAACATAAAACAGCAGCCGCCATCTGGAACACCCAGGCAGCCTTTACACTGCTCTTAGTTTATTTTTCAGGAGTAAAATCTCCTGCTTGTGATCTATTACTGCCCTTTGAAGTCTGGAGAGATATTTTCACTCTAACAGCCACTGAGGAAGTCCTCCAGGAGAACAGCGAGAACAGGATCCAAAGGAGAAACCAGGCAAGGAGACTCACACCTACTTCCAGCCCTTCTTCTGCTTTTTTTTCCTCCCCCCCCAAAACCTTTGCCTCCTCTGAAGCAGTTTCTGCTTCCCGCTGGTCCGTCGGCAAGGCAGCACGACACCTTCCCCTCACCTAACACGCTGGGCAGCTCCAGGCCTCTCAGGGCAGGGCCAAGGGAGCACCGCAGCGCACCAGCCCACAGCGCTGCCCGTGCAGCCTGCTACTGCCAGGGGCCCGGCAGCCTGCAACAGGTCCCGGAGCTCAGATGAACAAGATTAAAGCTATGCTTAAGCTGAACTGCGACAGACACCCTTACCCTTCTCCTCACCGTCTCTTTCTTTTGGGACAAACCAGAAATAGCAAAGATCCTTAAAGCCTCATTTGTGGTGAATTATTTACTGCTTTTGTACTGCTGCATCTAGAACTATCAGTCCAGGGAGTTTTATTATTACAAGCTTGCATAAGCATACGATAAGAGGAACAATGCGGCTGGAACTGAACAGGTACAGAAGAAGATACAGAAACAGTTTTGATCAGGATTAAAAAAAAGTAATGAGCAGAGGTTTTGCCTGAGAGAAGATTGGTAGCAGATAAGGAAAGCAATGTGATGGTTTTCAGATTTTTGCAGTGCATAATTTTCCCAAGCATAGCTGATCTTTTTCCTCCTGCTGTTTTCTATGAGACATATTGTAGGTTCTCCCTGTTCTGGAAACCTGCGTTGTGAGGACATGGCAGAATCTTCCAGTAAAAGGGAGAAGTGCACACAAGCGGCTCAAAAATTATCAAAATGTAAAGACTGATAAAAGAGTTTTTTCACATCCCTTGCTTCTTTAAAATAAGATGACCATTATGATTTCTCACTGGCACGAAGCTGGCCGGTATGCAGGAGGAATGGTGACTTTTACCCACTCATGAAAACAGATTTATATCTACAATCAAAACAGAAGCATGTCACATTACAACTGTCTCCCCACCCTTCCCAAAATATCAGCTTTATCAGGATATCAGGATTGAGCCAGACATATGGGTCAGCTTGAATGTCCTGGTCTGCATTTCTAACCCACTTCCCATCATATCTAAGTGCTTGGTGCTAATACAGCTTCCATGAAAATTAGGGGTGGCCACAACTGCCTTAGTGACATGATACAAAACACAGGGATGAAGAGAAGATGAGCCAGAGACAGCTGCGCTAGCATGGCCAGTCAGCTCCCTCCTTTCCCACGCTGCGGCTTCGGGGAAGGTGTGAATATTGGGGAAATAGCACAACTCTCCTTCTACTTCCCAGCAAACCACCTGCAAGAAATCTCCCTGACCATCGGCACCCATCGCATGCCCCTGGACGGGGCGGCACGATGCAGACGGGGCAGGCGGGTGGTAGCCGGACACGGCAAGGAAAGCAAAGGTAACCGATTCACACGGCAAGGTCTGTCATCGGCTGACGGCACCCAAAGGGATGAGCAACTCTGTACCCTGAAAGACTGTGAGCATTAAATATGATCTGCCCTTGCACTTACTGGCAAATTAATTATTTGACTCCTCCAGCCCAATTAAATAGCAGCTGCTCAGTGATTTGCGTGCACCATCACTCAGGCCATGATTACTGCTGACATGACACGAGCTGTGTAAAGGACTCTTTCAGGAATAGATTGTGTAAGCTGAATAAAGACATTTGGCTTTTATTCTAAAGAAAACGCTGTGCATCCAGTCTATTAAATTTGGAATGGACAAGAATGACTCCAAATAAGGGCTAAATCTTTAATGCCCCTTTCGAAAAAAGGAAGGAAAGGCCGAGGCAGAGGGTAATGAAGATTTACTTTTTTGTTAGTCAGGATTCAGAGGGCAAAACACTAGTTTTACTAAAATACTCTGTTTATTAAAACAATTTTCTAATCAGACAGTTTATTGTATTTTCACAGTATTGTGTAAAGGTGCCTAAGAGGTCAGTTCAGGCTGGAAAAGAGTTGCTTTTGAATCGCCTAACCAGTCAGGGATGTAAAATAACTTTGCATCTAATCTAACATCCTTTGAAATAAAGGGCTACAATCTTGAGACCGCTGGAGTCAATAATAAAACTCCTATTAACCCTGCTGGGCCAGGATTTTCTTGTTTTTAAACACAGTTTTAAGCAAGTGTTTCCAGTGGATGCAGAGTACTCCAAAGAATGAGTAGGTAGAAGCAGAGCTCACTTCCAGCCCCACAGCACAACATGCTGTGGGGACAGCCCCAACCGCCAGCGGAGGAAAAAAGGGCTTTACAGAAGTGATCCATGTTACCAAATGGTTAGTCTTTTAAGTAGTCAAATTAAATAATGCAGATTTAGGGCTAACTTGGCAAAACCCCTAGGGAGTAAAATCCCATATGGGAGCTTTGAATTTGGAGGGATTCTTGATCTAGTTCACATGTGAGAGAGACATAGAAATCTTAATAACTTAAAGCCAGGTGGAGAGACAGAGATTGAAAGAGGGAATTTAAGCTCCTTCAGCATATTTTTTATCTGGACTAGGTAGCTCATACTTAACTTTTTCCTTTTGGATGACCAATACTACTAAACAAGTAAGCAAAAGAAAGCTCTCACGGTTATATCAAAGGCTATTGTGGAATTAACAGCAATTTTTCCTCAGCTGCTCAAGTTAAAGTGGAGTGCACCTGAAAAGGACGGTAATGGATGCTTGCCACCTGGTTGGCGGGACGTCCTCTGGAGAGCGCGAGGTGATGCTGCGCGCCTGGGGAGGAAAGAAGCTGCTGCGGCCACTTCACTTCACTTCACTTCTGGCAGGAGCAAAGGGGGAGGCAGAGGAAGAGCAACCCTGTTCAGAAGTGGCTGACTATGTTTCCTTCTGGGGAGACAACTTTCAAGATAGCAGGGTCTCATTTTCAGCCTCGCATTTTGGTGCACTCTCCAGGCAAGCCCACGAGAGCGTGCACGTTCAGGACAGAGCGAAGGGAAGAGGGATAGAGTCAATATTTCACTGTGGTACTTTAATTTCATGCCAGGACTGCAAACAGAAACAAATCTCAACCAACTACAAATGTTTAAAAAAACAGCGTATATTTAGCCTAAACAAACTAATCACTGTCAAGGATTAATGGGGAAGAATTGCCTTCAGGAAATGCTTGTCTGCCTTCACTGACTGAAGAGGTATTCTGAAATAAATACCCGTATTTTAAACAGATTGCCTTCAGAGTTAGACTGGCACAGCACGCTGGGGAAGGGAAGCAGCAGAGGCTGCTGATGCTGCTGTCAGGAGAAGTGTCAACAGAGCTGTGGCCTCACGTAAGCCACTACTAAGAGCATCATCGAGAGGACAAAGCTTCCAATATCATAGCTGCTCCCGGCCACTCACGGCAAGGTCTGGTACAGCACTGCTGGCCCGTTCTACCAGTGGGGTAAACGAGATATTGACTGACTAGTCAAAGTCATACTGAAAGGCTGATATGACACTGGAAAGAGAAGTGAAATTCCTGAACACCATTTCACTGTCCTAATTATCCTTTTTATGAAACAGTTTAAGAAACAAAAGAACCCAAACCCACAGGAAATGCAAATTTTAAAAGTTATCATCAAATCGGCAGTGGCATTTAAAGTCAACACACGAAATTTCTTGTGTTCCCTTCTCCCCAGCCTTTTAATTATTCATACCCAGCGTCAGAGAATAGGGCGAGCTAAACATCCGGAAACTGAAAGGTCGACAGGAACGGTAGCCTGCAGGAAAATTAAAGGGATTTCTTGCTCTCTGTCAGCTGGAAATAGATAAGCTGGGATCCCATCCAGCAGGAGGGACATCTGGACTAAGGAGAACTGCATATGGATTGATCGATGCCAGAGCGGGCACTGACAACAATGCAAAAAGGCTAAAGAGAAGGCAGCAGAGCGTGACCTGATTTGTTACAGCCTAGGAAGATAAATCCCAGGAAACTTCTCTTTACTTGCTGTTGTCTCTCTCTTTCCCAACCCAGTCAGTATGGAACAGAAGTACTCTTTTGCAGATTGGTACAAAGAGGACGCTGACAGCTGTGAGGTTCCTGATACCTTCGTCACCAATGTCCTCAAAAAACCTGAGGAAAGCAAAGGTGGGACAGGCAGGATAGTTTGCTTCGACTTCACTGCCCTTCCAGAAGTCAACTGAATTAAACAAGAGCAGAATTAAGACAGTATTTCTAACAATTTTACCTTTGCATACCTTTCCTGTTGTCCTTTTTTCCTTTTCTAAAACAATTCTTAACCTAGAAACCAAAAAAAAGAGTAGCCCTTTTTTCACGAGTTCAGGGTTCAAAACACTGCTGCCTAACACACTGCTAACACATACCACCTCCTGCACATTTGGAGAGTCCATTTCACAGTGCAAACAAGCATTGCCAGTACTGCCAAGCCCAGCACTCAGAAAAACTTGAGTCAGGCACTAAAAATTATCAGACTTTTTAAAAACCACGTATTAATGGATTTTTATTCACCTCCAGCTGTCAGACTGCTTAGAAATCATATCTTCAAGTTTATTCCCTTAAACAAGAGATGAGAAACTGACCTGTCATTTGAAATTTGCGTTGCTCAGACTAGGAAAGAACCCATAAGACTCAATAAAAGTCATGGCAGTGGGCAATGCTAGTTTCTTTCAAGATGTAAGTAAGGGTTTCTCAGTCACTCCTAGCAACTAAGCTATTTCTAGGTTTAACTTGCAACCTTCTGAGGTTTATAATGTGCCAAAGGCCTTTTCTGCCTATTTCAACATTAAGAAAATGAAAAATTGTATGTATCCCATCAATTATTTATGTATTCTCTATTAATATTTCAAGATTTGTATGCATAAATAAAACATTAATTAGAAACTTGAAATCAATTTTTTTTCCAATATTTTCCTTTGACACAAGTCCCACTTAAAGACCTTCACACATGGATCTTTAATTGTCTGCCATAAATCATTCAATGTGATGTTTCAGGAAATATAACAGCCTTCCCCTTACATCTGGTAGTATCCAACACACACTTTGAGAAATCAGCCATAGAAGTTTGGCTTGATAGAGCTGTCAGTGCAGTACCTGAGCTTTGGCAGGGAAAATCATCACTTTTTTTTTTTTCTTTTTTTTTTTTTTCTCCATCCTAAATGATGTCATTGTTTGAAATCAAAATGCATGAAAATATAATGAGAAACAAGTAGTTGAAGCCAATGAGAGATGTTCCATTGAATGTATGGTGACACAGATTAAGTCTATTAAGTCTAAGTTAACAGTACAGGATAAGGTTTTGGTCAATACTTTTTTCCATAGTACACTGGAACAGAGAAGGGTTTTATGGAAAGCCAGCAACTGTGAAATGCCACTGCCAGCTGTTGCCTGGTCACTAGCACCCAAAACAAAGCCCAAGAGTCATTCTAGGTACACTAGATACCACACTGGGAAGCAGAAAAAAAGCAATGGATGTTTGTAGGACACAATGACCTAATTAAGTGCTTTTAGTTGATATCTAGCATCTTTCATATAAGTACAGCTCACCACTATTTGATTTACGAAGACATAATTAAAGCACAACCTACCTTCAAAGAAAGATCTGAGTCACACAAGCTAAGACTTTTGTGCTACTACAGTCCTACAGTCTTCTGCAGAAGCTTCTCCCTCACCTTTTTCTTCTAATCTTCTCTTTTTCCTATTTTATCTCTTATATCTCTAATGATCTGTGCTTGATGCCTTCATACAGATTGGCATCTAGGCTTGTATAGCATGTTCTCACTGGGCTCTTACTCAAGGTGATAGGATTAGTTTTGGCTAAGCGTCTACTTCATAATTCTCAGGAGCATCACCCCTCACCCCAGGACTTGGATTTTATCCCCCACAGAACCTACTGGTAATTATTTTTAGCATCCTTCTGTAGGCTTGATACACATCACTGCCTGCTGTTTCCACATAAGTACAGCAACACACAGTTACCATTGCTTCTTCATGAACTTCCACTCCTCCTCCTATCTCCATTTTGATAAATCCTAGCCACAGCGCCCAGTCTCAGTCCTTAGAAAACTCTTTCCTTGGGTTATCAGTTGCTGCTACTTCCCATTTTCTTTCTCTTCATGTCTGAATATCTCCAGCTCCTCCCATTTCCCTTTAGTTTCTTTGTTTATCCTACCTACAAGGCTAGGACGCAGACTTCCCTTCTGATCTCCATCTACTCACACTCTCAAGCCACCCTGGAAGGCACTTTTTGCTGGCAGGTCATATCTGTCAGGGAGCAGCAGAGGCCGAGGGAGGAGCAGCAACAGCCCCTGACCCAGCTGAGGCTGGGACACCCCTTGACTGGGGCTCCTGGGGCAATCGGGGAGGGGAGGCCAGGTGAGGCTGTTCAGGGCAATAAAGCCCATTAGTGCCCTCAGGGGCCTGACAATCTCCTCTCCATTTACAAAGCAACTAAAGTTTTTCTGAAGTTGATTTTGACAACATTATATTTGGTCAAGCACCGTACCAGTTGAACAGTGACAGTATGGACGGCAGTGACGCCTTTGAGTCATGTATCTTGGGAAGAATTCATTTCTAAATTACAACCATTGATCACCAGCTGTAAGGTTTTCTATTGAAAATTTAATCAATAAAAGGGGGAAGTACAAAGTTTGATTAAATTGGGCCAATAAAGGCAAACATCAAGAGTTTCATCAAACTCTCTGCAGAAAGTGACATTTTTGAGAATATTAGCTTTTCAGGAGGTTTGCCAAACAATTATTCTTTTCGACAACACATTTCAAAAGGTGCATTACAGAGATGACAGTGCTTTATTATACCACTCTTTGAATAGAATATAAGTAGTCCCATCTGGTGAGCTTTCTGACTAAGAGTATGTAAATTGCAACACATGCAGACTATCTTCAGTGAATACCCAGCCTTCAGAAATGCCTGTCCATGCTTGTTTTTTCTTGCCTAGGCTTTGATTGAAGCAACTGATTGAGGAGAGCCAGAGCTGCCAGCCTCTCTAACTAGAATATGATAGGTAAAGAGTTTCTTACATCTCTAAAGGCTTGTTACCGTCAGTGTGTAGTCTCTACAGCACCTGACAATTACTAATAAATTAGATGAACTATTTAGTCTATCATCCTTCTTGGAAATTCATTAAATAATGTCTCCATTTTTAGAACATAAAAGTTAATATTGCAACTAACTTTTAATTAAAAAAAAAAATTGTTGATCTACTCCAGGATGGAAAAAACATACCTAAGCACTTCCCAAGCCTTACTTCTTGTAGCGATTAATTTTCCTTTCTGCTTACAAACTCATTGACAGCTACAGTTGTCCCCCTTCTTTCCCATTTCTTCCCCTGAAATTCCCTTGTTTCTTTTTCCTTCTCCCTAAATGACGTCAGTCCAGTCCTGCTCCATAAAGTCACTGCTCCACATTTGTTACCCTATTCCCACCAACTGCAAACTTCTATCTCATGTGAACTGATCTTCCCCTCCCTTCCCCAAAGTGAGCCTTCTTTTTCCCTGCTAACCAACCTTCATCAAAGCTTCCTCCCACTCCCTCTTTATTCCCTGCCTTCCCTCTCACTTGGCTTTCTCTCACTCAAATGCTTTTCTCTACTGCACCCCTGGAGAGACGTCAGCTCCTTCTGACATCTTTCCCGGGGGGAGTTTATGGGAACATACTTGTGGAATGATTGTTATCCATATTTTTCTCCATAAAATAGATGAAAAATAAGGACCATAATCTTGTGAAGATGGAGCACTTTGGAGCTTTGTTTATCAGCAGAAATTACTCTTATCCCAAGAGGTTTGGTCATTCTCTGGAGAAAAATGCTGCGCAGTTCTCACATTCAGGGTATGTCAGTGTTTAATAGGGCTGCACGGGAATGAATCTGAGATGAAGTTTTAGTGGTTCTCTGCAGATTTTAGCAGTTACCAGTACAATATTTGCATAAATGGAGTTATGAAAGGAAAACACAGATTTTATGACTTTGCAGGAGACAGACATTTTTTAAATTTGTGAACATTCCTTCTAAAGCCTTCCACTTTCATTTACTCCATTTTCTTTACAGGTAATTACACCCATGTAGTTTTATATTTTGCCTCAAAATTTTTTGTTGATATTTTGTTAATTTTGTCTGAGAGCTAGTAAGGTCAATGTGATGCAAAATCATAAGTCTGCCCTTTACCTGAGCTGTGAGACTGAAATATAAGTATCAAAAATCAATGTAGAAAGATGCTGGATGTAACTTCACCAGGTAATTCTTTTACATTATTATTCCCTCATTACAGGCACTTCATGGACAAATTTATATGAGAAATGGGGTGTAAGTAGGACATACCTCTTATGGTACTGTGTGTGCACCTATTCACATGCACACATGCATGCAACACACTCACTTGTATGTCTTTGAATTCCCTCTTTTTCTCTCGCTACCCCAGCTGCATTCAGCCCTAGATTGCGGCTTCTTGTATATAAATAAGAGAGTGTGAAGAAAACTCAGAAGATGAGTTTCTTCTAACCTATATCTCTGCAAAACTCCTGATTTGCTAAATCACAAAGAAATCAAATTAAGAGCCATCACTACATCAAAATATTTCTCAAAATATATGTTCCCTCAAGATTCAGATTATTTGGCTGTAAACCTCAGTCTCAGGTGGAACAGCAGATTTTTAAAAAATGGAAGTGGATAGAACCCACCCAGGAAAAAGAGATCTGTCAGTTAAATTAAAATTCTAGTTGACGAAGTGTCATTAACGTTTTTGTAGCCTTCTGCTTAAACATCAATAGCCTGGGTTGCCTTGGCCCACTGCTAAAATCCTGAGAAAGTTACACAGATATCCTAATGTAAATGTTCACACTTCATTAAATATGAATGAGAAAGAAAATGTCTGAAAAATGTCTCGAGCATTATAGAAATTAATTTACTCGGATTTGCACTGCCACAGCAGTAAAACATTGAAATTAGCTACCACATGGGTTATCCCAACGTAACTTCTTTTTAAATGCTAATTCAGTGAGGGCAACCTAAACTATCACAAAATGCAAATTCTCCTCCTGTTCATTTTCTTCTGCTGCTTTGTACGGTTCCTAGTAGAGCTGTTACGAATGCTAACCGTACCCCAGCCCCTAGCAGGGAGCAAAGCCCTCGTACCCAGTGTGCAGGATTATGCAATGTAATTCAGAGGAAGGATCTCAAAGATACAGAGCATCCTAATGTCTCCCAGAGTCAATCCCTCACCTTTCAGCTGCTGAGGTGCTTCCACTTCCCCCCTCTGCACCTCTTATGGAGGGAAAAAATTGCAAGTGTTGTAGAGGGCCATTTTCAGTGTATGGTCCAAGTGAGCATATTTTGTTAAGCACTGTTCATTTCTGCTGCGGCAGGAGAGCGGACGCCCGTGTCCACGCGGATCTGTTCTCTGGGAGGGCTCGCGGGCAGCAGGGAGCTGGCTCCCCGGCGCAGGCCACCTTCCCGCGGAGACCCGATAATGGACTTTTCTGTCGGCGGCAGCACTGTCACAGGAAGCTGCTGTCTCTGCCCCTGCCTCTAGCCTCTTATTTCCAACCCAGCCAGGCGATTAGTTTGATGAGCCAGATCAGGCCTATTTTTATCCTGGATCCGCTCTCCGTCCTCATGCACCGTGTGGCCCTGCAAACAGGTGTCCTGGCACAACCGCGAGCGCAGGAGCAGAGGCCAGGCCGGGCTCAGCGCAACCGCGGGCCGGCCCCAGCGTGCCGGGAGCCCTGCTCCTCCGGGGACAGGCCTCCCTGGTGCACCTGCCCACTGGGCTCGCGGACGCGCTGGTTCCTGCCAGGTCGGGACGCTGCCTTGCGTGTCCTCTTTAGCCACCTCCGCCCCGGGGCACCGGCCAGCCTCTGGGGACAGGTCTAGTGCAGGCACGGGGTCACCTCTCAGCACCCCGGCTGCCCCTCCAGCGTCCAGCATCGGGGCCCAGCTGGGACCGCTCCTCCCATGGGAACGGCTGTGGGAAGAGGCCAGGAGCAGGGCTGGGACAAGGGCTCGTGGGAGAGATGGGGCCTGCCGCTCCTACCCCAGCGATTACAACGTCAGAAATTACGCGCCTGTTTTATTCTTTTTTTGTCTTACTCATTCAGACTCCAGTATTGAAATGAGTATTATCCCTGAACATTTTTATATCCTGTAGGTATTGATATTATTACAAATTAACAACCATACTAGAACTACCAATATCTAAAATTAAAATCCACCAAGTTTATGCAATTCAGTGCCTCAAGCATTGCTCTTTTAAAATTATGCGTACCAATAACATCATAGACAAGCACAGTGGAGCCCATCAGCCCTTTGAGCATATGGTACCTGTTTATAGCCAAAAAGGAGGAGATGCCAGTTGAATAGAGGAAGCAGAAATAATGAACAATAAGTCTTAGCAGATTTAAAAGGAAAGCCTGTCGAGCAGTCCACAAATAGCTCTGTTATTCAACACTCATATGCTTCTATTTATCACTGTATATTTAAAATAGATACTTTGAATTCCTGGTTGCTTTTATTATGTCATTAATTAAGCACACGAGTTGCGTACGAATGCCTGCAAGCATTCAATAGCAGTGTTCTACACTAAGTGGCGGCTATTTACAGTTACCAGCAGCCTGAGGTTTTTTTGGACTGGCTCAGCTAGATTTCTACTTCTTGTAGAGGAACGCCAGCTCAAGCTGCAAATGTTATAATTAAAAACTATACCAAGATACCACTATGAGCTAGGTCCCAGCCTTAGCAGCAGATTCGTGGTACGTATATCCCTCTGCTCTGGCACTACACGGTAAAATGGCTCTTGAAATTCAGATCAGCCTGTTCTCTAGGTGGAGGGGTCCCAGGTGACGGCTCCATAGCTGAACATCAGAACGTCTCTAAAAGAGTGCAGCCCTCTCCCCACACATTATCTTTTCCCGAGATCCGTCGTGCATCATTAACATGGAAGTGGAAAGCAGCTGTTGGTGGAAAGCTATTTTTACCTTCCATTTCCCTGCTGGGGACTGCCGGTGCGGAGGACTCCTCAGGCACCCACGGCAGCCGCCTTCGCGTCGTCCCCCGAGCAACCGATCGCTGCTTCAGACCCCTGAGAGCTGCTGCCATGTGGTCTCCCTTCCCTGGCTTTAGAAGAGGCAAATTTATTTTAGTGTATACCTCTTCTGATGTACAGGGAGCATCAGTTTCTGATAGATATGGGTAATTCAAGGGTCTCAGAAAGTTTATAACCCACAGAATGAGTCAATGCAATAGAAACATAGCACAGTACCTGCACGTTTCACAAGACTCTTCCTAAGCCTATTTTTAGCAAGCGTTTTTAAGCACAGAGCTAGCATACATCTTGAGGACAACATTGTGACTACTCCTTCTTCAACTGCTCCTCATTAGAACTGAACCAAATACTGAAAACAAGAAAACCACAAATATTTTGTTGGAAAAACATCAGGAAACATGAATATTTAGTTCTTGTTTAACCATCTCCTTAAGTAACCGAAATAGAGGAGGAAAAAATATAGCAGTTGAATCAAAGGCAATTAGACACACTAGATTTCAAATTTCCACCTGCAATGTTTTTCACTAAAAATGCTATAGCATCCAATAAAGAAATAAAAATGAACAGCTACATTTTTAAATAGTAACAATCATTCAGTTTTAAACCTGAACCTCAGTTGAGACACTTCAGCATAACCTTTTGAAATCAAAGGCATTCAAAAAGCAGAGTTTGAATTCTGGCTCTTCCCACACAAGAAATTACACTGGAACTATATTGCTTGAAAACATTTGATTAAAAAAATCATTTTGCTAAAACTGTGACATGCTCATGGCTATTCAGTTAGCAGAAAGAAGGATCAAAATCCATCAGATAACAAGTTGAACGCATTTCTCAAACCTAAAAGTTTGAGAGCTTTTCTTTTTAGAATTCCCGCAAATAGAAACTGTTTAATACAAACAACTTCCCATGGAGCTCCCAGGCAGATTCATCACTTAAACATACAGTTTCTTTCCTAAATTTTCTTTTTGCTAGCAAAATACGCACAAACCTTACAAAATCCACACAGACAAGTGCTATGCGTTTGTATGTCTTTGAACCTTATACATTTTCCAAATGAGAAGACGTGTATTTAATTTGTGTTCTTATTTTTAAGTGGTCATTTTTAAGGGCCTAAAACAGCAATGGCCTTGATAAATTTATGTCTGCCAAATCTGTGTATTAGTACATTTCCAGCTACAAAAAATGGAAAAAAGCAAGAGATCAAGAATTATAATGGGAAATTCCACCTGGTCACAAAAATGTTCCCACAGCTAGGGGTGTAGAAAAGAGGTGGCAAGCTTAGCACTAGTAATGCACTACATCCACTGTGATCATCAATTCCTTTGCTCTAAAATCTGCTCCTTAGCTCAAAAGAAAAAAAAAAGAAAATGCAAAAAAATGCAGCATAATGTGCTCTAAACCTAAATCCCATTTTCAAACAGCTGCTGCCCATTCACCCTGGCACCTCAGCTGTATCACTGCTTCCGTGACCTCGGTCTCCAGCTCCACCGCTCCCAGGAGCGCAGCCAGGTGAGCGCCGTGACTCCACGCTGCCGGCTCCAGGGCACTTGCAGCCAGTGTCCCAAAGCCCGTTCAGACTGGAGATGAGTTTCACCACACTGAGCCCTACAAGGCCAAACTCCTGCGTAGTTTTTGCAGTCACTGGAGAAAAAACTGTGTTTCTGGTGAGTTACTCTATCCCCGCTTTAGACATATGTCTTAGGATGAGCTGCCTGATGGTCTAGAAGAGCAAATTTCTCTCTGTTGACTGAAAAAGTTCTTGTCCCTAAACTGTTGTAATCTACAAAGTATTCATATGAATCTGTGTAGCTGAGTTCCCCAGTGCTTTGGCCCTTTGGCATCTGACTTTAGGGTCATTCTAGGAACCTCTTACGGTGACATTATCCATCCATTGGCCATGTGACATCACTACAAAGACTAGTGGCCTTTATGGGCCTATTCGCATGTAGTGCCTAGTATAAGGGCTAGCATTTCCAGATCACCAGGCCAGCTGCCTTCTCTGAACACTCACAGTGCTTTGATAGGGTTTCGGTACCTTTCTGCTCCCTTCTCCTGTTGCAATACATACAGGCAGTTTGAAGGGGTGTAGTTGTTTTTTCCAGTGTCTTCTTTTTTTAGGTAGGAATCTCTCTTATCTTTAAACTACTCAAAAATAAACAACAGCATGGAAATAATATTTTGCTTTTGGGGACTTTTTCTGAGTTAATAATGTGTAGACAACAGATAGTTCATACAAAAACTTTTCTGGATTCCCTCCCCTAGACCCTTCCACTATATAAAATCAGTAGCCTGAAGCTTTGATCATAACAGAATATAACAGAGAGCAGAACCTACCAAATAATTTTTAAAAAATTAAAAATACCTCTTTGTGTCTGTTCTCTCCAAAATATTAGGGCCAGATTCAAAAACATCCTCTCTCTTTCTTGAAATTTTATATATGATCCAAGAAAGGTAATTTGATATCTGGCCAGGAAAGCAGACAATGCTGTTATTTCCCTTACAGACTTGCAGCTGGCATTTACCACCGGTCATCTCCCAACGTATGCCACAGACAACTCACAGTTTCTTCTGGGTATTACATTGATAAAATCGTCTTGTCCACATCAAGATGTTCCAGTCAATTACCTTTTCGTTATTCTTTTACTAAAAATCTGAATGTGGTTAGGAGAGGTCTGAGCTTTAGCCTCACATTTCCTCCGCTGCTGGGCACAGAGCCCCGTTGCGGCACAGGGCTGAGGTCAGGAGGAGCCAAGCAGGGGCCCGGGGAGCCCCGGGGGCTGCAGTTGCAGCTGACCAGAGCGAGAAGCACCAGTCGCGAGAACATTTGCTGATCAAAGCCAGAATCCTGATTATCTGTAGTCTTGAGTCTTTTCAATAATAATACATTTAAATTAATTCTATCCTGAATCCAAAGCCAATCAATGGCAAAGGCATTTTTTTTCTATTGACTCTGGCAGATTTGCATTTGGCCGCAAGTGTGTAAATTTGCCAAGGATAAATAGTGTTTTACAGATCAGTCACAAAGAAAAATTGTTCAAAACATGGGGCTTAGTTTTGAATTATTCTGCACAAGTGCACAGCTGCTGCTGCTTCAGGAATATAGGTGAGCTGCTTATGTAACATACCGCACCCGGTGGACTTGGAGCTCCCACACACCTTGCAGCACCGACAATCAAAACAAACAGTCATAAAATAACACACCTTTAAGCAGGAAAATCTTTCAACAGTGTTGAAGGTGTTCTGTTCCTGTTACTTGTAATGACTGGAATAATTCTTGGCAACAACACTAGCTCCCTTGTTTCTATTCTTCCTCATTTGCAGTCATCTCTCTCTGGCTTTTCCTGAGTTTTCTCTTTCAGAGCCTCTTGACAACAAAACCTCATTGGAGAGTGATGGTAGTTTTTATTCAGAGCAGTGCTATACCGTTGCTGGCTGTAGTTCCAGTATTGTGGAAGAAATGTCAGGCTATGAAGTTCACCAGACCATGAAAGAGAAGATAAGCAAGTTCCATTTAAATTTATACAGCCCTAATTTAGAGTTCTTACTGAAATATTTAACACCATATTTAAAAGTCTACATTTTTGTCAACCATAAATTTACTCTTATGAGGCAATATACATTATAAACTATAAACCCCCAATGGAATAATATATTTTGCCTACTTGTTTTTTTTCAGAAATAGAAGTGTTTACTTCTATATTTATCTCCCAGTTTAAATGACTGCTGTAGCTTTCCTGAGTTACATTTCAATTTGCAAATACTGGACAGCAGATTATTCTCATGCATGTTATGCCAGTGCAAAACTCAGATGCAGGCTTCACAGGGTCAGCTATTAGAGAAGCGTGCACAGTCCCTGCTTCCTGGATCCCGACAGCTTGAGGAGCCAGCTGCCAGGAGGGGATACACCGAGCCCGGAGAGAGAATTTCATTTACCCAAGGCTGCGCACCAGGCAAGTGGCAGAGATAGGAAGGGGCTCACCTTTTCTACTGCTGTCTTATTTCTGCTAGACAGCATTCCCAGATCTTTTTATTTTCTAATTCTCTCATATAAAGAAGAAAAGGTCAGCAGACAGAGTCTGTAGTTGGCTCATGATGTGTGAAGACAGACAGATTAAACTGTGCTGACCATAATCATCCCGCCACGGGATCAAACAGGGCCCTCAGCTACCACCTGCAAAGAACTCAGCTTCTACCAATATTGGAGGAATGTCCTGATTGCTTTGCACTTAATTACCTTGCTGGTTTCCAAAATTGTCAATGGCAGGCAGCAAACACCACACACAGCGTGAATAAGATCAGTGTTAAATTAGAGCCAAGTCCTGCACTCACAAGGAAGTTCCTCAGAAAGCTTATTTTGCCCTAAAAGACTAACCTTATCTATGAAGAGCTAAAAATGAGAAATTGCAGCCATTTATTCAGCACCCCCATCACTGACCCATTCGTGCATCTAGCCCAAAGGGCCCAATCCAAACCCAGTACAGTCAATACAAATAAACATGCTCAGTGATCCTTGCAATGAAACACCAGCCACAATTCCTGCAGCTCTCCTTAGCCAACACACTCCCAGGGCAATACCCCTGCCTATTGAATTACTTCAGCTTTCAGGGGCATGTTTCTCCTGGCTAGAGATGTTTAACTGACTGTTTAGCTCTACCTGACAGCTCCCAGAAATCAGTATTATTCAGCATGAATAGGGATTGCAGAGGGGGCTATCCCATTGAGACGTAGGTTACAGCTCCATAACTAAAGCCACAATGAATTCAAATATATTTAAAGTATGTTCTCTGCCAAAAAATGGCTGGCCCTCTTAGAGCCCCAGATCCCAACTTCCACGCAGGCACTGTGGACACAGGGCAGTTGTCACCCCGCTGAGGAAGGAAGACAGGGAGCACGTGTGTGTTTTACAGCGTAGTGCAGAAAGACCTGTGGGGGACAAGCCCTGAAAGTCTGCTGTGGCCAGGGATGTAACATCGCTCTGACATTACCTTTGAGGAATACAGCTGTGCCCACTCTTTGGTGGAAGCTGTGAAGGACTTAGATACGTGTTGGAAAACAGCCATACGGCTGGAGCATGCTGTCAACTCTCTAGCACCAGTGAGTCTTACCAAAGTCTTGAAAAGAAAGCTAGTTCTGTGCAAAAAAAACCTGTTGAAATATTGTTTTAAGCCCCAGGTAAAGACTGT
The DNA here is from genome assembly GCF_036370855.1 of Dromaius novaehollandiae. Taxonomy (NCBI): domain Eukaryota; kingdom Metazoa; phylum Chordata; class Aves; order Casuariiformes; family Dromaiidae; genus Dromaius; species Dromaius novaehollandiae. The sequence continues at coordinate 14,039,758 of NC_088111.1, read as the reverse complement.
TCTAATTTCTATTACAAATAAAACTGAATAATGAAATCGTCCATTCAAGCAATGAATCATCAATAAGAACTAATGAAGTAAAAATAACGATCAGCTCCTCAGCTAAGCACAAGCAAGGCTCAGAAACGAACACGGAGACTGGCTGATTCTCAGCCATGTAAGGCTGTGCCTAGAAAATGTTAATTTTGCCATTTAATGTGTGTCTTACGTGGGTGTCCTGGGTAGACAAGACAGTTAGGAACCTTAAGTCTCTTTGATTTAGAAAATTTAGTCATACTGAAACATAAGACTCCTAGTATCTTTGTGAAACCTCAATGTTACACTCTTGAATACATAATACATCATAGTTTAAAACTCTCAGCTTCTCTTCACTGGCAGGCGAGGTCTTTGCAAAAATATTTTACAAAACAGCTGACAAATGAAGTTTAAGGTAGTGTTTGGTAGAAATCTGGACATGTACATACAATCCGGTCTACAAATGCATTTTTTCATGACTTCGAAGAACTTCTACGAAAAAAAAAAGAAAAAAAGGCAAGCACTTGACATCCAGCCTGACCACATAACCTACAAACTTCTACACAAACAGAAAAAATATGTAGTCAGAAAACAAGATCATAGTCATGGGCATACATCTTTTAACTGCCCATGAACAGGATGCAGAAATACTTATTCAAAGCCCCTTCAGTAGTTCATTTAGGGCCACTCCTCTCATGTGATCATACCCTTGCTTGTTTCCATTAAAATAAATCAGCTTGAATAGTCTGAGTGTTAGACTTTCTACAGCCTAGTCATTTAAGCTAAAACAGGAGGAGCTCACTGCTTGGCAGTGAGAGCAGACAGATCAGGTGATACTTTCTTCAGTTAGTACTTGCTGGTGGTGACCTTTCTCTGCCAATCTCTTGATCATGTGTTACAGCCTGTGAAATCTACACTAATTTCTGCTTTATTTGAGCTGCCTTCTGAACAGCACATGTATTAATGTGAGGTGATGTATTGGTATAAGAACATACTTCCTCTGGTGTTTACTGTAACTTCATGGTTGCAAAGCCACACCTCTCATGGCGATTTTTAAGTGTAGATGATCAAGCTCTGGAGAACCGTGTTGGACCATTCTTCAAATTCTTCCACTCTTATTTTCTAAGTACAGCTAGAATTTCATTTCAGGTGATCAAATAATAGGGTCAAATTTGGTTCAGGAGTGGAAGGTGACTTTCACATCACTGCAGAAAATCAGTCTGAAAATGACTACAAGAGATCATCTAATACATTTCTGTGCCCCAAGTCAATATGCTATATTTACACCAACCCAGGCTAAGGGTTGTCTAACATGTACCCAAAAAACTTACTGAAGAGAAATTCTATAGCCTCCCTAGGCACCTATTACCTTTAGAAAGTTTTCTTTGTAAGTAGACTAAATTTCTGTTTATGCAGTTTAATCATGTTTTTTCTTGTCCTATCCTTGGTGAATTTAGAGAACAATCTGTGACATCCTTTCTTGCCTTTCTCTTCCTCAAGTATCTTGGAGATATTGCAGATTTATCAAGTCTCCATTCAGTCTTTTATCCTCTGGATTCAACAGTTTCCTTCAAATTCTCCTCATGCATCATGTTTTCTAGACTTTCATCCATCTCTTGAGCTTCTCTAAACATTGCAGTTCGTCTGCATCTTTGGCAGTGGAAGACCCAAAATGGTATGACCAAGATCTTATTAGCACTGGCTGGGGAAGGAAGGGTGATTTCATATGTGCGATTTCCTGTTTGAACATCCTCCTATGAGCTTTGCTGGTAAAACTGGTGATTCACTGTCAGCTGCAATTCTCTCAGTGACCTTCATGTCCCCTTCCACAGAACAGCTGCCCAACTAGCTCCTCCCCAGCCTACTGCACAGACGATTGTTCATACCTAAGTCCAGCTCTTTTTATTTGTCCTTACAGAATTGCAAACTGTTTCTCCCACTCATCAAGCTAATTTTGAACTCTAAACCCTCTTCCTGCAAGCCTTCCTGTTTAATATAACCTGCAGATTTAATAGAAACTCTATATTTCTTGTTCCAAGCTGCTAATGAAAATATCGAGTAGTACCAGGCCCTTGGGCAGACCATTGGAGAACTCACTTGTTACAGCCTTTCCGTTTTGACAGTGAGTCATTGATAACTGTTCTCTGAGACTCATTTTCCAGTAAGTTTTGAACCCTTCTAGTCATATTTTTATCAAACCAGATTTTCCTATCTTGCTTACAAGTGTCAGATGCAAGAGTGTCAAAAATTTTAAGTCAAGGTGTGTGACCTTTACCACCTCCTTGTTATAGCATGAAGCTAAATGGGTCTGAAGACCCTTTGTTCTGGCAAAATCTATGTTGACTTTTACTCAAGTTCTTATTGACTTTTGTGTGTTTTGCAAATCGTTAATCTGTTCCTCTGCTCAAACCTTCTTTTTAAGCATTTGTGAGCACTACAGAGCTGTGTCCTGAATCACCTCCATTATTATGCTGTGTATTAGAAAACACAATTGATACACACTCCAAAATCATGAAATATCTGAGCTTGAAAAGACCAAACTTTCCAGGGGCAGTTTGACAGCCATCTCCGCCCATGAATTAGTAAGTACAGAAATAACTTAAATTTCTTGAACCTCCAATACAACATTGTCAATAATCAATCATCCTGTCATTGCCGTTAATTCTCCCCATTTGTACCTCTCACATTTTCACATACTCATCTGCTGGTATGTCTCTTGCAATGCTAGATACTGTCTGTCTGTATTTCTCAGAACCAACTCTCTTTCCTTAGGATATATGGTGACCTTGACAGAGTTCCATTGATTTACACAAGCTGCAGCTCCAGAACAAAAAGTTTTGTTATGAAAGATATTTTTTATTTATATAGGCAATTTAGGCTCAATTCCCATGGACAGAATAACAGTTCTGTTAACCTCACCAAGTTTACACCAGATACAAAAGATGCTCTATATGCTGAAACAGCACCTTGACATCAGTTCAGTATACTAGTTAAAACTAAGCAGCTAAACGCCTGAAGTCCTATTTTGCATTCAACTACACATTGATTTATATAATGCTGAATTTAAAGAATTTGGCAGTTATACCATTTGCTAATATTTTTATACTACAGCTACGACTCTACTCTGCCTTCGCTCATTACTTTTAACATCTTCTATAAAACATTCACTACACACAAACAGCAATTTTACCTCTTCATTACTCAGCACACATAGGATCTTACCTTACAGCAGAAATAAAAAATTTGCTTCAGAACAGATTAAGTGATTTGGAGGAAAGAACGTTAATATGAACTTCAGGAAAAAGCTCCTTTCTCATGTTAAATGTTTCAGTGGCATTTGTTTTCTAAATCTAAAAAAAGCAAAAATTTAATGGAGGTCAGATTAATCAGTTACAGGTATAGTTCTAAAATTATAGGATGAAGTTGCTGTCTTTAAACACACACGTGCACACATACAGACTCACTGCACATCTTCACCTTTTCAAAGACATCTCAGACATTTTCTGCTCATCCACTTGCTCATCACAACAAAGGTATCAAGAACATTAATCCTACCATAGTTTTAAATAATACTTTCAATCCCCCAAAAACATAATTTATCACTCTGTGAATGGGAGGCAGAATATACATAGTTCTTGAATACGTCTGTTTGCACCACAAATCATAACTGTTGAATACAGGCCATACTCCAAACACCTCTCAGATGCTATGGGGAGGAGATGAATGAAGAACCTGTATAAAAAGAATTTCTTTGTGGAACCACTAAACAAATTGCATAAAATGTTTTCTTGGGACACATCCAGGCATCTGATTAAAGGTGTATATGAATCAAATATAGCTATCAGTGACATACAGTCAACCTCAGTGGATGCATTTCACTGAAATATGAATTCAAGCCTCTTTTTCTGAGAAAGAAAAAAATGTAAAGAAAAGAACAAAATTAAAGAAATGAAAACAATTAAACATGTCTTCCAGCAACATCCTCTATGCAGAAAGATAGCAATGCACTTATCAGACTGATCTTTAAAATAAATTGCAATGTAAGCCTAAAACTTTCTTTTCTAGCAGCTTGCAATTATTCTTTCTCAGCAGTAATCAATGAAGTGTAATTGAAGTCTACCATACATGGCTCGAGATTTGGATATTATTTAAATACAATTAAAGTGCTGATCTGCACTTTTGTTTTAGTATATCTTAAAGGACTGAAGAATCTCAGCAAAGCTGTGTCACCACTTAGTGTACAGAGATGTGCCTACGTAGTAAACCTGCTCATTTCTAAAATTCCCAGGTGCCTGGGAGATGGAGAAGAAATACCAGTATTTATTAGACTAATTACAGCAAGCAAGTGTGTCCATACTCTCTCCAGCATCACTCAGCAGACAGTGTAATGAATCATCAGAGATGCCATCAAAGGGGGAAGTCTGGCCTACAGGAGCGGTGGAAACCCCTGAAGTGCAGTGCCCTGTGGTAAAACAGCAGCATTTCAAAATCACAACATCGTCAACACATGAAACCTGAAAAAATGTTCATGAGTGATTTTGGGAAAAAAAATTGTTGTAGTTTTCATGAAAATTTTTGAGGAAAAGAAAATCCTGGGGTTTTGTTCCGATCACACCCTCAATCCTACAGAAGGAAAGATAGGGGGTATCCCAGCTAAGAAGCTCCTGCCTGACAAAAATGCTGCAAGATAGACTGTCTGCATGTATGTCTGCTGAGCTGCTTTGAAAGAACATTGATGAGTGTCAGCTGAAGGATGAAAGTTGTTCATTTTAGTCAAATATTTTCAAATTTATCCTGGCTATTTGCCCAGGATGCAAATATGGGGTAAATTACATCTTTCTCACTCTGCTTGTGCTCTGCCTAAATGCCTGAAAGGTAGACTCTGGCTGCAACTGCACACGGATTTGTGGGGAATGGGAATATCACTGCCAACATCCATCTTCCTCCACAGGGGACTGCAAAAAACCACAATCTTCTGTGACTTTGGAGAGCTGCAAGTTCCTCTCTGGGCAACCCTGACCTAGCCTGACCTTAACGCAAAGCCACGGCCCTGAGGAAGACTTGCCCACTGTTGGGGCTGCAGTTTTTACAGAACTTTTGTTTCTGTAACGTGCCTCAATGGAGTATTTGGGCAAGGATTTTCTATTGGATTCAAGCTCCTAGTGCTCTTAGACTCCTTGGAAAATTCCAGTCTCAAATCCTGATATTTATAAAACTGGTTTCATATCATGACTATTGCATGACTTTTTTTTTTTTCTTTTTGGAAAAAAACCACTGTAGACTAGCAAAATCATCTTGCAAATTCTATGCCTGTTCCGCCTCATTACTTTATGCAGCAGTATTTGGAGCAGATGCTGTACACTGTAATGGTGTATCCAAGATTAATGAGAGTCAAGAGTTAAGGGGAATCTATGATTAAAACTTCCTAAATGTTAGCAATGTAGTATATGAAATCAGTACTGCTAAACTCATCTCTTTCCACAAAAATGAAATCAACACTAAGTAGCTATGACACCTCTGTTTTGAAAAACACATTTATTTTCCTGGGTGTTTGTTGATTGAGACTTGTGGACCATAAAAATAGACAGTAATTTGAAGTATTTTATTGACACAGTTTTTTAGAATATTTAATACAAATGCATGCAGATGTATTCAGCCCTAACTGTAATCTGCTAATTAACAGCCTTTTTCACCGATTTGCAGATGATAGAAACTATTGCCTATTTGCTGAGGATGCTGATATGAAGTAAATAACATGACACTATCAGTCACTGTCCTTGCAGTGAAGGCTTTAATCAACTTTTATTAATTAAGCAAGAGACCAAATTTTCTGCCTAGTAATATTGCTTCGAAGTCTAGGATCAAAAAACTCTGATGACTTAAAAGATCAGAGAAAAAGCTATTAAAGATAATAACTACAACTGCTGCATACAAATGCAATTTAAAAGTTCCTTTGGAACCACTACTGGAATCAGCCTTACATGGCAGGAACTGCAAGACTCAGTTTGCTGTTGCTGGGGCTTCTGCCTTTGTCTTCTTTTTGTCCAGGACTGATTTCCAAATCTTAGCGTGCCTGTCACCAGGGACATATCTGAGTGGAGAGAAACCAGAAAGGTTTTGGAATTCAATGCCACACCGAGGCAGGCTGAGGACGGTGGCTGGTGCCCTGACGAATTTGGACAAGCCTTTTTCTGAGACAATCCCTTCCTAGATACTAGCAGCACGCACAGCTGGGTTTCTTACAGATTTCCTTATGGATATTTAATCGACTAGACTTGCATAGAATTTTGTCGATACTAGTTTTAGAACTTACTATTTCGAGCAGGGTCCGTAATTGCTTTTAACTGATATTGCAAGCTACCAGCAGGTTTACAAGTAAGCTGCATTCATTGATACTTTTATGTAAATTCAACCAGTTTCTAAATAATTGGTCTGTAAGTAACAAATTCTTTCTCAAACACTTCTTTCATGTATTTTAAATTAATGTTCTGATTACCAAAATGTTTGACCAGGGGATTTTCCTGTGCATTTTCAAGAGTGTTAAGAGACACAATGAGACAGCTGGGCACAAATAAACAACTGAAACATTTCAGAAACTTTGAGCTTTTGGGTTTCATGTGTTGACCACCATTCTCTACCTGAAATGCATTACTTAATGCTATTAAATCTCTTATTTGATTATTATAGACTAAATCCTTCATACCAAGTATGTATGTATATGAAGTATACCAAGTACCAAGTATGTATATGAAGTATAAAAAATCTGTACCCTTAGTTAGCTCTATTAAACAATTAATAAATTGCATATGTCAATCATTTCATTATTTGGTACTTTTCTTACACCACCTATGTGCTCTCATGATAACACTCAATGGCTCTCCTCCATTTTGTCACTGGAATTTAACCTTACACTTTACTCTTGCCAAAGGCAATGAAAAGTATGTCCTTTCCCCCACTCTGTCTAGCCCGAATTGGGTCTCTGTAGCTTTATAATGCCTCTTTAAATTCACTCTCCCTGACATTTCACTGTTCTTTACCACAGTTGTCTCATGAAAATATCCTCTCAGGAACATAGTCTGCAATGTATATTGTTTCATACCTTTTCATTAAAAAGTGATGGCAGATGTAGTGTAACATAGTAACTATCCATGACATATGCACCACAGTAGTAATTTATATTCCAAGAATGTCCAGTAATATTAAAATCTTCAATAGAAAAATTCCATGGTTAGGAGACATACTCTATTAAACTACCTGATTAGATCTTTCTCTTCCTAGAGAAAAAGATATGTTCCCTTAGTCTGTGGAGTCCATTTGTGAATGAAATTCAAGCTAACTGACCCTGTCCTAATTTGGGCACGTGTGAAAAAAGGAAATCTTCACAGTTCTCTCTAGTCCGCTCTGTTCCCCTCCTGAACTCTCAGTCCTACAGACACACACAGTTAGTGAGATGATAAATCTTGATCTGCTGACACTGATGTTAAAATTCACATTTTCACAGGACCTGAATCTGTAAGTGCCTGAGATTCATGCAGAGGTTCTGCAGGAAATGAGGTAATTTTGCTAGAAACTTGTTCTTTCAAAGCACTTTTGCATCTCTGTCCCTTGCAGTCCTGCTCTCAGGAGATCATCCACCACCTCAACATGACTCCATGCCTGTTCTGCTGTAACCTCCTCTTCTTTAGGCTACCCTATATCTCACTAACTTACCTTCATCTACAAAGGCATTTTTATGGAGAAAGGCTTACGACAAAAGAAAAGTACCCATATTATACAAAACTTCCCCAGCCTACCTTGTCTTATGTAAAGCAAAGTCACCTTTTCCATGAACAGCCAAGCTCTCTCCTTTCAAAACTTCTGTATCTGACAGAGCCTTGCTCTGGTACTTAACTCTGAATTTAGCAACCTGACAAACCATCAGGTAGATGTCCTGTAGAGAGAAAACGTTTCAGTTCAAGACAATATTTTTAATTTCTTTTTGCTGCATGAAAATCATTAGAAAAAGGGTATCTAAAACAGCATTAACAAAATCACAGAAATATCCTACAAAAAGTAGGGTAAACTCCATTAATTTGATTAACAGCTCTTCATAAACCTATATAAAGTTAGCCAATCAGTGCTATTCTCTCTCAGTATCCCCAGAGCAATTAAAATTCAGTGCTCTACAGAACCCTTCTAATGATTTGGCAAGGTCTCTTTTGGAACCATGTGCACAGTATTAATATCAGAACATTATATAAGAGCCTTTCATTCCTCCTGCAGCAGGTTTGCTGGTCCTTCAAACAAAATGACTCACCAAGAGACCCACTCATTAGATCTCAGATGTTAATAAAAAAGCAGTACTTCCAGTGACTTTGAAGTCACTATTGGAGATGACATGATGTGAAAGAGATCGTTGGAATATCAGTGTAAGCTGTGAACAGTCTGGTGCTATGGATTCAAGAGCTGTGAGAGTGCACTTGTGACAGCTAAAACAAGCATGGCTTTTCTCTGCACGCAGAAACACGCTGCATGGTCACAGAACTGCAACATGTCATTTTTCAATTCCCTATTGGAAGATGACAAAATAATTCACAAACGTGCTCATTTTATCTGCCCCTCCAGCAGCTCCTCTATATCTACAGCAAATACTTTCCAATATTAAAGCTTAAAGCAAAATTCATCAGTACACATCAGTCCTTTTTAAAAGAACTTTGGAGAAAACAGTTATTGAAATGGATGTGAAAACACCAAAGCCATCATTAAAAACAAACTTTAAGACTAAAATAATTTCAGAAAAATATTTTTCAACAGCCCTGTTCTTGCCAGGACATATTGCTTGTGTATTATCATTTGCTCTGACTGGATGACTGTGGTTATTTTTCATGGTTTTGTTTGCATTCATTTACCACCTAAAGTACTCAGCAGTTATTGCAAAAAAATGTAGTCCTTCCGTGGAGAACATCTTATCTCTCGGTTCAGCTCACAGGAAGCCTGCGATGTTTGCGGGTGCCTGTGACAGAGGGGTGACTTTCCAGTAGCCCAAAAGCTAAAGACACTTCTGTTCCCTAACAAAATAATATGGAAAACAGTGACAGGCTTGAAAACCAAAGCCAGACCTTAATCTGCCAGTGGTAAAAGAAGCAGCCACAACCTCTGAAAGGAGCTGGATGCATGATTACTACGACCCATGCTTCACTGCCACTGCAGCTGCTTAGCTCCTGGTGCAGGGAGGAGTGCCAACGATATGAAGAACATTTATTTACCAGTGAGAACTATGAATCTGAATTGAAGAATCAAGGTAGGAATTTCCAAACAGTTCAACCTCCTCCACAGTAATATATAGGGTTGTTTATTTTTTGATTTGTTGTTTTTTCCTTTAAACAGCATACTCACTGGTGTCCGCAGGCTGACTATAGCTCTGAAGGTCTATCTTATTAAGGACCGAGGTCTGTGGAGAATGCTTGCACTGTGTCCCAGAATCTAACAGCTTCTAAATACATGGTAGGAAAGAGTCATTGGCTACTTCCATGCTATAAATCATGCTAAAAAGCTTCGGCATTCAGTCAAACCTCAAGAGAGATACACAGATGATGACTTGTTGGTGCCTGACCCCAGAAAAAAAGCTAAAGAAAGTATTTAAGAACTTGTTAGGTCTCCAAAAGAAAATAATCTGTAACTAATGTAAAATTATTTGTAAATGTAAAAAAGCTGTAAAATAATCTGGAGAATCATACATAATCATTTTGTGCTTTGTCAGGCTTATTTAAGTAGTTTTTGGTAAAGGTAGCATTTTCCAAAGGGACTGTTGTTTTAGTTTTGGAATTCATGGAAAAATGACTCCTTTTGTTTAATGCCTATAGCCTGATTTAAACAGAAACATACTTTAGGTCTATCACTTGAAGAACTGAAAAGGTCTATGGCAAAATCAGAAACTGAATCACAGTATTCAAACCTCAGGAAAACCGTCCCTGCTGTAAACAGATATGCTATCCCGACTGTCCCCGTCAGGACCGTCGTTGTGGGTACGGACTCGGAGCTCTGTCCCTCGAACTGATTCAGCCTCACGAGCCCGCGGGCCCCACTCTGCCTGCTTCGTCCAGACCGTACCCGCCTAACCCCGAGCACGCAGCCCAGGCTCTGCGCGGTCCGGCGGCAGCACTGGGATTTTGTAAGCTTTAAAGCTATGTGCTTTCAGTAACACGGTCTCTCTCCGTGAAATCAGGGTACAGGCAGACTTTCTTTAGGATCCAACAGATCAAGCCAAAGGACATATTTTAAATAACAAAGATCTAAGGCTGCTGTGCACACAGCCAGAATACCGATGCAAGAGCAGCAGCATAAAAAAGCTTTCTAGTTTGGTATGTGCAGAGTCATAAAAAATAAACCACAGCCCAGAGAAAAGTTTTCCATTACATTCAATTTAGTTTAACAGAGGCATAAATTAGAAAACATTTTGGAAGCTACTTAAATGATAGCTCCTCTTTCTCTCCATTTCAGGTAAAAATGTGACCACTCTCTGCTATGAATATTTATATTTTCCCCTAACAACTCTGTCCTTTATTCAACTTTAAAAAATGTTCTTTTAACTATGGAAAAATGCATTTTTATATCTTTAAAATTTAAAATTTGCCTTCTCACCATTTGTCATCTCCTCATTTAAAATATAAACTTTTCAGGACAAGGATGTTTTCCTCCCATCAATGTCTAGCATAACAGACCCAAGATCTCCTCTGAGATAATAAAACTATTAAATAAGAACACTAGCACCACATGAGCGGGGTGGCATACAAGCCACACAAACTGTAATAATTTATATGACCTTCTCTTCTGCTGATACCGTTAGCTCAGTTCTCACCCTTCTCCATCTTCTCTGCGGGGACCTTCAGAAGTTATTCATCTCCTACAAGCGAAAAAATTGAGCTTCACTCAAATCCATCAGGGGATCTGTGAAAGTTTGTCACAGATTATGTGTCGAGGTGGGCACTGTTACTTAGAGGGTACATTATTGATAAAAGTTAAATATTTAATCTTTCTTCACTGTCTCTAAACAAAACTGGCATTTACCTACCGGGAGGCTGAAAGTTCAGCCCTTTCAATATCGTAACAAGGAAACATGCTGGTACTTTCCCTCTGATGGAAACTAATAACATGTCCTCTCTGTGGCTGTGACAGAGGAAAAGTCACAGCATTTACTGCCTTCCTGAACAGGGCTCTGGAAATCCAGAGGGGTCCCGGGCCAGCGCGGAGGACCACACCGAGGCGGGAGGAGCGACCGCTTCCAGCCTGCCTCTCCGAGAGGCCAAGTCCAACCCATTCGGTTGTTGAAGGCAGGTGCTTCAGAGTGTGCTTGTGGTTTAATTATTCATTACAGCCGCTTCATATTTTATGGATTATTCTGCATCAGTTCTGGTGCTTGCCTCATGCATTATGCACGCACCTGCGTCTGCTGCGGGGGTGGGCAGCAGCGACACGAGCACGGCGCTCACCTGCGTGCTGCTGACCGGCAGCGAATGCCTCTCACCCGGAGGGGAATCGAATTCCGAACGCGTCCTGCTTTGTCCCGCACACGCGCTTCAAGCATGCCCAGACAAACGAAGGGTGGGGGGTTCCTCTTTGCCTTCACCCAGACTCTTCTAATTTGACTTTGGGGTATGGTCAGCTTACAACGAAACAATTTCCGTTACAAAATGCATTTTTTCTGGTTACCAGTTTTCCAGTTCGGAAGCACTGTCTCCTAAAAACTATAGCAAAGGCCTTTTCTAAAATAAGTATCTCTGAATGAACCAAACTCATCAAGTATCAAGGCTCAAAACACAGGACAAGGCATAATGAATTGCTGTTTTACTGTAAGACTGGCAGACAAGACAAGGACATAATCTGTTTTGATCATGCTAATGCAGCTCACTGCAGAGAAGACATGGCGAGTTATTGGTAGACTTCCATAGAAATCCAAGCGAGAGTCATGGGGGGGTTAACTGCTAATTGGTTCGTTGTGTCACACATCTCATTAGCAGTCCCGCTTTCCTTTGTTCTCTTTTTAAATGTAAATCTACACCAGACCCTCTTTCCCGACAGGCCCCATTTTTCAAAGAGAGGGTGGAGCAAACAGCCTGTAGAGTGGCCCTGGTGGAGGAGGAGACAGCTTTATGGCCCCAGGAGAGCTCAGCTGGGATGGGGGACTGCCTGGAGACCCCTGGCCACTGCCTGAAGCCCAGGCCAAGGGTGGGGGAAGAGGGTGTCTGACACGGCTCACTTCAAACTGTTCAAAAGAGGTTGGTGGGTTTTTTCTTTCTTGTTTTTTTTCTTCTTCTATAAAACCTTCATCAGCTTCTCACCTAAGCAGGAAGCGTGATAGGTAGAAGTTTCAGATACGCGCAAATGATGTACGAGCATAAGGGCAGGTGCTGACAAAGCCCTGAGCAAGAGGTGCCAATAAAGGAGGGATTCTCTCTCCAGCGCAGCACCGTGCCACCTCGGCCGTCCCGCCAGCCCTAGCCCCTATCGCCCCGTGCCGCAGCGGCGGTGCCAGCCCGGGGTCCCCGCTCTGCTCCCCGCTGCCCAGCCCAGCGCTAGCGCAGGGGTTGGCCTCACGCTCCACTGCCCGCGGTCTGACGCCACACAAATCCCCAAACTCTGAACTCCGTTTGGAAAAAGGGACTTAAGGATTTAAACCATGAAAGCACCTGTGGAAGAGTTAGTTACTCTGAAAGCAACAAAACCTGAAGTTCTTCGATTACTCTGACAGGGCTGCAGAGGAAACTGCTTCCTAGGCTCTTCCTAGCAGCTCTCGCTGACCGTAGGTGCTCCTGAGCCTGGCTGTCCGCCCTGGCTGCCCGCGACGGACGAGCTCTCTCTGGTTATGCTCACTCTGCCTCGAGTGCAGAGCCCCAGGGCGAGGAGAGCCTGGCTCGGGGAGGGAGGGGAGCTCGGAGCCCGGCACCTCCGCCCGCAGGGGAGCCGTGCCGGAGCCCGTGGGTGACTTGACTAAAACCAAGCCTGGAAACAGACCCGCCCGCAAGGACAAGTGAGCAGGAGAGGTTGTTCATAAAGCCTTTTCATTTCTATTCTGCCTTGCCCAATCAATTCATTTACAAAAATAATCATTTAGTCTATCTTAAGATAATTATTTGTAATTAGATGACTATATTTTAATAAAGAACAGTTATTTCAATGTAAAAGTCTTCTTTGGGAGCTCCCTGATAGGGAAGAAGTCTGGACAGATTCAGCTCAAAACACAAGCTGACCAAGAGAGCTTACCTTGTCCTGGACCACCTCTTTTCGGAACGAGCAGCTGAGCTACCGTGTTTGCAGCACCTCGCCTTCTGTTCAGGGCCCTCAGCCCCATGGCACGAGCTGGCAGGGACTCGCCACAGGACACCGGGGCACTGACGGGTCTTCCAGTAGTGTCATTGCTTCTTAAGATCTCACTTCCTGACATCACATGATGACTTAAAAATGTTAACTTGCTTGTTTCAAGATTTCCAGAAAACAAAGTAAAGCCTGGTATCAGCAATAAACGAGGCTGAAAAAGCAATGGACAAATTAAAAGGTGGGGGGGGAAATCCCAGACTGTGTTGTTGCTTAAGTGCGGCTACTTTTTGATGCTTGGGGTCAGAAGGATCAGGCAATAGTGGAAGTCCCATTCGTTGCTGGCTAGCTGGCTGAGAAAGTGGAAAGTGAGCACGTGAGCCCCACGGCTGCCCCACAGGGAGAGTTAGAAAGGGCTCCACCACCTGCAAGCTCTCCATGCAAAGCTGGTGTGTGCTCTGCAAATGCTGGCAAGGGAAGAGGAGCGGGAGGTGCTCACACAGGGACAGTACAGAGAGCTTCAGGTCACAGCCCCCTGCTCAAGACCAGGGCCAGCCGGCGGCCCTCCAAGGGCAGCCACGGACTGTCAGCAATGTCCCTGGAAAGACAAAAAACATTATTTGCAAGGAAAATGGCAGAGATAGCTGTAGTAGAGGCTGACCCAGAAAAGGGTTCTTCAGTCATACAGAAATACTTCAAGAAAACATAGCAAAATAATGCAAATTGATTTAAATAGCAGCCTCCTGCATTCTTAGCAATTGTTGTGTCTCCTTCACCCAGAGCACAGGGAAGAGCCGGAGGCTAATTACAACTAAGTGACATCAGCCCTTGGTCCAGGCAGACACTAATTGACATCCTGCATTCAAAATACTGTGGGTATTTAAGGTGGAGAGAGCAGCATCTGATGTCGGGGTGTTATTGTCCCCCGCTGCCTTCAGCTGTCTGCACTGAGCAGCCTGCCACGCTTTCTCCACTACCCAACTGGTCTCTAGACAGAGTTTGGAGGAAATGCAGCTATTATTTGTGCCTGCAAATCATGAGCAAACTTTGTCACCCAGCAAATTTCAGGCCCTATTTTTAATCCATGTCAACCTTAATGTAGTAAAAATACCTTACCTGCCTTCTCTACTCACACCCCCTTTTTGTCTTGCGTTCCTCAGCAAGGCTTCATCAAATGATGATTTTTTTTCCAATCACGCTTAGAGACATAAACATAAAAATAAATCTGTGCTTTTACGCATGGGATATGAGACTAAATACCCTCCTCCATACCCTTGCCAGGGTGCAATTGCTTGCTGTCACACGTCTGTCTGTGAATGTGCCCAGTCCTGCTCTACAGGTGACACCAGAGACAACTGCTCTCTCCTCCGCACCGCCGATGTGATGTCGGGGGGTAGCGAGACACAGCCTGCCCCATCCTTCCCAGGCATCTGTTAGCCAACTAAATTACAAATTTTGCCATTCCTGCATTCTCCAGCGTTTACAGATAATCCCACCCTACCAGTTCTGAGTTTTGGCAGCCAGCTACTCCGTTCAGCTGAAATCTGCCCTCCTAGCACTTTGGGCTGTGCTTTATTAGGCTTCTAGACATTAATCAGCCCACGCAGCCTAATATCTGAAAATCCAAGCCAAATGGCGACTGTACTTTTCTATCTGTGCTACAGACTTCCTAATCTTGACAGGCCTGATTTAAAACGCATCCACTCCTTTTCAGCAGAACTGGTGAGATTTATGCATAAGCCCAAAGCTAAACACATGCTTAAGTGTTTTGCTTAATAGGGTTTGATACTTCTCTGTGGCTAGGGAAAGGCTTCTAAGTTGAGTGTTTTGGATAAACTTTAGGCAGAATATGGCTACTTCTAGATGGCAAGCTCCAGGATCCTACCAGATAAACTTTCTTCCAGAAAGTCCATCCATCTGAACTGGATATTTTCTCCACAAATTTTCTAGTAGCTGGCAAAAGTACGGTGTGCTGGTAGACAAAGAAGATTTATGTTGAAAAAAATGACATCTAAGGAAACAATCTTTGTTATGCTTCATCTCTTAATTAAGCCTGAGCAGTTCCCATAACACAGAGGAACAAAGAGTACAAGGAGCAAATGAGACTCGAGACAAAACATTTGCCGTTTGAGGAGCTCCTTTTACCCAGGGATTGCTTCTGGCCAGACGCGGCGGGAGGAGCCAGGGGAATACAAGCCTCTGTCGCTCGGCAGGAGATTCATCAGTTGTCATTTAGCTCTTGCTAACCTGTCCTAAACAAACTCTTCAATAAAAAGGAGGTTGTTGAGGAAATGTGACTGTGACTCACATCACCAAAAAAGGCCATGCTGATTTTCTTATTAATACTACTGTGCAGGAATTTATTTTTTTACACAACTAGCCTCTTTCTTCAGTTCTTCATCAGACATTAAATCATCTTTTGTATAATTGCACAATGTAACAATGGTACCTGCAGCATTAATTATGCCATCTTAATTAGCTGGCTAACTGTTCCCAATCCTGATTTTAATCCAATTTGTACATTTTGAAGTTTGAGCTGTTCACTCATTACCATGCAAACGTTTCCATAGCGCAAATGCCTGTCCCAAAGTCTGCCGAAGTGAATGAAGAGACTAGCATAGAGCTCAGTGAGTTGGGAGTGGACTTTTCTCTTCTCAGGTTTGAAATTTCAGCCACCTGCCTTTCTAGATAAGATGGACTGGGTCTCAACCCTTCTCTCTCCAACTAAGATATGGCAAGAGGTAAATATCCTACATTTAGATTTACAGAGCACTTTTTATCTCTAAAGTGCTTTGCAGGCATTAACCACACAATCATTAAATATTGATATTTGCGTGACTAATGCTTTGTTGTTACATTATATAAGAAGAAAGATACAAATGTTGGCAGAAGTAATCTGCCTTGGAAACAAGCCATGGATTTGTGGATAGAAACTCAGAAACTTGTGTTTCAGATATGCCCCTATTAAAAACCTGGCACCTTTAGAAATAGAACCTGTGGATACAGTGATCCTGGTGCAATATCCTCAACCTCATTTTAACATTGTCCTGTATCAGTAGTTTGCATAAAACTAAAACATTTTGCCCAGAAAGCTCATTTTCTGGATCAAGCATTCCTTGAGGACTTGTGCAGCACTGAGTCTGATGGATCTCAGATCAGCATCCTGGCTTGGGGCTTTTACGCACCCTCATCTGCATCACATTTATAATCTTTCCTTTTGTACAATAAAAGGAAGGAAAAACAATTGCTTGCTACACATTTTTTATCTCTGTGAGTTTACTCATTTCTTGCATGTTGTATTTTGTGACTTTAGACATGTTTTTTTTTATATTGTTGCTTACAGGAAAAAAAAATGCATATCAAAAATATTCTCCATTCCACTAAGTTTCTTCCTCATTACTTAACAAAGACAATGCTTAGGTGCACCAACCAGGCAAAGGTCAAAGAACACGTCCTCAGGTGATATAAATCAGTACAATTCCAACAGTTACACCAATTTACGGCAGCTGAGAATAGGGCCCCAGAGAGTCTCCTTATTACTTATCTCTACTCTACATGCCTGTCCTAGGTTAGGAAGTTCCTGGTTTCCATTAATACAGTTCCTGAAGCACTGACATAGAGGTAACAGATGAGACCCAGGAAGAATCTAGTCGACCTGCTTTATCCAGCTTCTTTCCCCTGCTTCCAATACTCCTCCTAAAACTCAGCATATGAAGAACCTGTTTCAGCTAATTACCTCTCGAAGAGAAGCAATTCAGAAGATTGTTTTAAAAGTTGTTTTTCAAAACTCCTTGGAAAGATTAATTGTGAAATACATGCAATTGTGCTGGTATTTTTAATACCTGACTAGAAGGAAAATCATTCCCTCTTCTTCTCAATGGCTTTATAATAGATTCTTAAGCTAGTAAGAGCTGAGGAAAGGAGGAGAGTGAAGAAAAACACAGACTTAAAGCTTATTTAGATATCAGCTCATTGAGTGTTTCTATCAGAAGTGATTTAGATTTTTTGTTGCACTGGATATGTAAGTAGCTTTGGCACAACTATCTTTCCTTTCTTCACAGAGTTTTGCTTCACCTAGTTTTATTTGCCAGTCTCTGGGGGAAGTGGGCGGAGGAGAGGGGTCTCTGAGGCTGACCTCCTTCCATTTCAGGTGTCCTTTGGGAATATTCCAGGTGCACTATTTAGTCTGCTCCCAGACAAGGTATGCTCAGCTTGGAGTGCCCCAGGATGAGGTGCTACAAGGAGCTGTCCTCCAGTCTACTCCTAACCTGGCCAGATCCCCTCCCCAAAGAGGGATGGTGGAAAGCCACCCTGCCTAATCCAGAGCTCGCTGTCCACTGGGCAAGCTCGGGGGCACCTGGCTCAGCTTTGCGGCTGTGTAAACAGCAAGCCACAGCTACCACAAGGCCCTGTTACAAGTGGAATGCTTGACACAACGAAAATAAAGATGGCTTTTATGTTATTTCTAGCATAAACTCACCAGCTTCTCTGTTTTTTTGCACTGACCCTGGATTCATTCCCCAACTTCTGGATAGAGATAAGACGACACATTTTTATGGTTATGATAAACCACAAAAATATGGCACAGCTAGTAGGGGGCTAGACGTAGCCACTGAAATAGTCCTGGAGAGGGATGGTAGCCAAGATGTAGTAATCCTGTGACATATTATTGCTCCCATACCCTCTAATGTAAAATTCTACCCTTTTTTCTTTCTTCTCTTAGCTACTGACATGCAGGATAGTAGCCGACTTATAAGCAAACTGTGAGCCTCTATGTGCTGTTAGAAGGGTATTAGCTGGTATGAATAACAGGGTTTTGAAGGGGAATAACAAATTGCAATACTGCTCTGTGCAGTAATGAGGCATGCAGAAAACATGCCTGGGAAGTCTGGGTAGAAAGGCAAGTTAGCTAGCACTTTTCTGGTTTTGTGACCAATCTGTGTAACTGTTTAAATTTGCTGAAATTGTAACAGGCCTTTCTGACAGTTTCAGAAGATTTGAGAGATACAGTATATATGTGTGCGTATATATATGTGTGTGTGTGTGTATACATATATGTGTATACACACATACATATACATAAACATATACATATATATAAAACAAACACAAATTAATTCCGAGTACTGCAGAGTAGAAACTAACATTCAAGAAGATTTATTTCAAGACAAAATAGAAACCCTGCAGTTCCGCACTGAACAGTTGCACAGAATGAACCTTAAACTGTACTTGGAAGAGCAGCCCAGATGCACAATGTTCTTTTGGACACACAACAAATTGACAGCCGTTCTCCAGAAGGCTGCTGACTGTTAAGTCAAATGCAGACTGTTGAATGTATTAGCTCTACTTCTGACTTTCCAAAGCAGCAGAAGACTTGCAATGACTTTTTAATGTATATATTACTTTTTAAGTAACACAAGGGTTTTTCAGTCTCCACCATCATTCATGCAAACCCTGTTCTGAACCAAGGCTATTATCCATACCAGCTCTGCCACTGTGATTTGGTTTTGTGATGATGTCCATTGGGAACTGGCCTAGATTGTATTTACAAACACTAAGACCAGTGTTGCATTTGATAAGCAGTTTTCTAAATGCAAACTAACATCCCAACAGTGACAAGCTGGTTATATATCCAGGGAGTTCTGAAGGACACAGAATAACACTTTTCCGTTGTGCAACCACCATCAGGACCATCCTAAGAACTATTATTATCACCCCTATTCCGAGTCACAGCATCAATTTCCCAACGTAACGTATGCCTCTATAGCTTGCTAAAATCTTGGCTACACTGGATTGTGCTGATGTTATTTTTGGCTTGAAACTAGGGCCAAGGACGGCTGTCGTATGATCCTGACACTGCTAATATTGGTGGCAGGACACCAAGCTGCCCAAATGGGAAATAGAAGAAGCCTTTGTCACCCACACGCAAACAGCAGAAAAAGGAAAAGAACAACAAATCCCATCCTACTGAGTGGATACAGGTATATATACACACACATATTTAGGGGTGCAGGGGGAAGAACAAGTGCACCCAGAACTGTATATGATGGTATAACAGCTTAATGAAAACACAGAATTGAGAAGAATTTCCTGTTAGGGTGGATCCTTATTTGTGCTCCTGGGAAGAGGAACCAAGCTGGTAGCATGTTGGCTCTGACACACTGTGAAGTGCTGCAGTCCACAAAGGGTTCGCAGGACCCTTCTCATCAGATCGGTAGGTTGAAATAGACTGTAAAGGCCACAGGCATCTGAGTCTAAGGGGAAACTCTGCTCTGCAAGGCTGACATGACACTGATTCTGGGCCAATGTTCTCATTCTTTAACTTTTTTTGGCTTTTTTTTTTAAACGGACAGCGAGCGAGCTTTGAGGAAAGGACTTGGAGGAAAAGACTAAGGCTTGGAGCATCATCCGCCTTCGCGTAAGAGGGATAAGTAGCGGTTTGCCACATCTTGGTCTCCAAATGCTCCTTCGTGCCCCCAAAGAAGTCATCTCCTTAGAACCTGACACAGGTCATGGCTACTAAGCATGTTTTTCTAACCCGTGTCTCACAGATACGCACAGCATGTGAATCATCCCTGGAGCTCAGGTTACCCTGCAATACCAAAGCATGTAAAATTAAGAGGGCAGCAGATGGCATGACAATAATGTAACACTGAAAAGCTTAGCAACACAAGGAATATTAACTACAATATGCCTCGCTTATTAATATCAACAAGCTCTGCTTAAAATCCAGTTCTAAACTTTCAGAGGCTTGTTTTGATCTACAGTAATTAGCATTTATTCATTAAAATTCATTGTTTACAAATATGCATGTTATGAAAGGAAGGAAGTTTTGTGCAAAAAAAGGAGATATATTTTATTAAGGAAGCCTATCTGTATTAGGTATCTACAGTTCACTCCAAGTTATAGTTTTATATTGTTATCTTGTCTAAGCATAGTGTTAATATAATTTTTGCAGCACAGCATATAAGCAGACGTCACAGCTGTGGGGATCTGTTACATGGTTACAGAAGTACCCTGTGGCTCCCCCAAAAGAAGTGGGAGTATGATGCCAGGATGCAGTCTACCCAATGCTTCTCTTCAACAAAGAGGATATTTCTGTGACATGTGAGCCAGATAAAGATACTGTAGCCAAAGGACTTTTTTTTTTTCCTCCAAGTAAAAAATTGCTTTGAGGTCCCAAATACTTTTAACTTTCATTCTGGTCACCATTTTTAGGCTTACTTATGAAGAAATTAAAACTGGATTGTTTCTTTTACCTTTTGATATCTCAAAAACCTCTCTCACAATTTTCCTAGAAAAATATTGGTTGGAGGAAATATATTTAATTCCCCTAAAATATTTAAAAATAGCTCACATTTTTACCATCTCCAGTGATTATGTAAATTTCATTATATCAAGCTTTATCTGGTCTTATTTTGTCTATTACCTAAACAGCATTTTCAACCATATTCAAAGATTTATTTTGCCTTTACAATTTATAGATTTTTTTTTAAAGCTCTTTTTACGTTTCTTCACAGCTTCTTTAAATTGGTCCCCTAATATAGTATGTTTACTGCTTGTTGAAAATAAATAAAGTAACATAAAATAAGAGTGAGATAAAAACATCATGTTTAACATTTCTCATAAACTGATGTGAGATGAACACCTTTGAATGTAGGCATAGTGAAACATAGTACATAATTAGGACCTCATTTTCAAAAAGCTTGGTGTCTAATCTTTAAATCTCAGTAAAATAAATTATGTTTATATATGTTGAGGCAATTACCCCATCAAGTGAAGGTGCTTCCACATAGCTCAAGCATAAATAACAGTGGTAGGTTTTTCATATTTTTAATACAGTTGGAAACATTTAGTTCAGTACGTGTTCAATGGAAAAAAAAAAATTATGCTGCCATTTCCAACATCCTAAAAGTATTATTTTTAATACTACCTAAAGAATTCAAAAGCAGGGGCATAATTCTCTGTTGATTACATTTTATAAGTTGTTATAAATATTTTATAGAGTGGAATTGCTTGCTATTAAGTACTCCAGGGTTTTAAAGTAATTTCTATAGAGCTATTTTTAATTTATACACACACATACGCACACACAAAAATAGCTGTATTAAAGGACGTAGCAAAGTCATCTACTTGAAAGTAAGCACATGCCAGAATTAGAAAGGCCCAAGCACTCTTCCTTCTATCTGTCTCTCTCTATGCGCAACATCCGTACTGAATGAAGCGCCGTGATCACAGGATATCACTGCGGAGTTACAGATGGGATAAGAAATACTGGGGGGAGAACTAAGGTTCAGTGGGCAACCATACCTCTGGCAATTGCTAACTTTTGAGGGCATGATGACCAATCTATTTACCCTTAATTTATAATATTGTGATTTTTCAAATTGAGAAATCAGTAAGAGAACAGATCATATGATTGCAAGGGTATTTCCTCAGCTGTTTCTTTCAGCTCCACTGTCCCTGCTGCAGCTGGAGGGTCTCGCAGGTGTTGGATGCCGGGAGATGTGCCCAGGCTAGGAAGCGTGTGGATGGGATGCCAGCCCGGCTGTTCTCCCGCTGACAGGCTCAGCCCTGTGTTCCCTATACAGCACGCAGTGCTGCTGCCACTTGGGCTGAATTGAGTTTTAGCTCTTCAGAGTATTTCATATTCAGATATTAATTAGGCTGGATACCATAATTTTCTTGGGGAATACAAGAAACAGAAGAGAAACAGCAACTTCTCCCTTATAATAGTTTATAACCCAGTTAACTGGAACTCAGGGAGAAAGGACTGTGGCTTTTCTGCAAGCCCAAGCTGGCAGCTAAATATCAAACACCTTCTATAAACATCAATGACATTAGACATCATTTTTTAGTATTTTAAAGACTCTCCTCTATTGGAAAGGGCTAGGCAAGCACTATCAGCAGAATGTGTTCTTCAGCTATTAACTCCCTTCCAAAGATTTCTGAGTGAGTTTCTGGATCCTGCTCCAACCATTGCGTGTTGTTGCAGAAGAACAGAAAAAGCCTAGTCTGTGAAAACCAAGCACAAGAGAATCATCTCCAGCTGAATTCCCACACACAGAGCTTGCCAAGTCCTGGCACAGTCAGGTTACGATTAACATGTACCATCATTGCAACCAGATTAAAATCAACGTGAAGGAAAGCTCGGTCCATAGTTGAATCCTTAGCAAAGTGCCTGATTGCATACTCCACACCAAGGAGGAACATAGCGCAGCTTTGAGAAAAGAGGTCAGATCATTAGTTTTATAAACAGGGGCATATAATAAGATTAAGATGCAAAGAAAAAGAGCCTTCCTCCCCTTCTTTTGCCTCCTTCTTTTCTTTTTCCTTGTTTTATCTTGGCTGTTTTAATTTATGATGTTCCACAGAAGACAAAAGCCCAGAAGAACTCAGTATACTGGCACCATGCCTGGAAAGGTGACATATTGCACATATATTTTTCATATGTTTTCAAAAATATCCTTGCAATGGTTTTTTTTTGCATGAATTGCTGTATGTGTTTGGCAGAGCTACAACCCTCCCTTTATCCTGAGTAACCATGCAAGGACATTCTGCCTTAAGTTCTTGCTGAAACTTCCCACAGAAAGAAAAAGACCTCCTTCAGAAAAAGATCCCTTGCCTAGAGCAGCACTGAACTATTCTGGTAACTGTAAGCAAGCGAAAAGCAGTTGGACTGTGCTGCTTTATAACAGACTGAGACCTGACCTGCAGCGAGAAGCAAGTAAGGATTTCAAGGTATGGTTCAGATCACAAGCAGAGCCACCAATGACACAGTCTGTGGATACAGAATTTCTTATCCTCACCTAATCTGTCTTGGTGTATCAGACCAAAAAAAGGCCTTTCTTGAAGAACAGCTGCATCCCAACCCTAACTGCCAGATAAAAGATTTTTAAACAAGTGAAGAAAAATCCATACCTAGACTTTAACAAGACTCGAACTTTAAAACCCGTCTGGGCAATTTTTTCAGAGCCCTGTACTTGTCCTACGTGCACTCAAGCTGTCTGAACACCCGCCAGGCTTAATGCAAAGACACCGCGCCGCCAGCCTGCCTGAGCAGCACGCTCGCGGGTCACGGCCTCCTCCCGTGCTGGGAGCGGTGGTCGGCTTAACCGGGGCCTCTGCCGAAGGCTGCGCACGCCGAGCGCGCACCGAGCCCCGCGTAAAGCAGCTGCTCCACGGAGGGCTGCGTTCTCAGCCTGGGAAGGTGTGAAATGCTTATTTACTCAACACAGCAATTCAGAACTTAAATTTTACACCCACCACTGATGTAGTGAGTACAAAACCAGAGCGAGACCAAAATCCAGCACCGAACATGGGTGTTTAGGAAATCATAAGCTCCAGACAGTTTCAAATTTCTGGTCTTTGAAAATCTGAAGACACCTTCTCCTGGAAACAGGTTGCCCACACAGCTCTCTCTCTTCAATCCTCTTTCAGTTCACATTTCAAATGCTAGAGACTATATCTATATATATACATATACATACACACATATATAGGTATTTCACTTAAATATGAAAATAGATATTGTTAATATTGCCCTCTAATCTGATGATGAAATTGAAGCAGTTACTAAGGTGACTTCAGGAGGAAGCAGAGTTAGCGTTGCAGAAGGTTTCGTAAAAACTCAGTGGGTTATAAATTTCATTCCATGTAATGCCAATGGCTTTTTTCCCTGGAATCTGTGATTTTTCTCCATAAACACAATAAGATTTGAAAATTCTTGCATTAAACTGCTGTTAAGAACTAGTGTAATTTTTTTAAGGTTTTGTTTTATGAATCATTAAGTTGTAGTTCAACAACTATGCAATATCTGCAGATAGGAGACATGGTAGAGTATTTGTGTGCCCTCAGATAGTTAATAGCTGAGATATTTTTTCTTCTTTTCATTGGAATTATTCTGCAAAGTCAGCCTGAAAGCCTCTACTTCCAGTTTGTTACGAATATGCAAATTCCTTTTAATCAGTGGCAAATATTCCCGCTTCAGTCAGTTTTGGATCAGACAGCCCAGGCCTCAGTGGATACATCCCGAAGGCAAGAGAAGGACAGCCAATGACTTCCAGCAATGCTGGATCGTACCGTGTGTGAGCAATACATCGTTGTCGTTTGGTTCGTTGGCAGTCGGGAAGATGGCTGGCAGGGTGTAGAAAAGCAATCTGTCATGTTGAGTGCTCGCTTTCTAAAGCCTGAGCCCCAGCAGAGAGAGCTCAGTGTGCTCTCCTCAACCTCCTGGTACCAACCAGTCTAGTCCTGTCCTAAAATCAGATCTTCACTTTCAAGTTGTGCTCATCTCATGGGACAGCCCTTTCCCACGCAGGGATCCCAGTTTGAACGGCAGGTGTCTGAAATTCCTCCGAGCTTTGAGGTAAACTACCTTCCCATGTGCTTTCCCAGTCAGAGCCCTGCTGTACAGACCTGTGAAGATTAAGGAACAGGAGGTTTTTAGTTTACATACACACCAAGTTAAATCTAAGGCAGAAATCATGTGAATTCAAATTAACTTAGGGTCAACATACTACCTTCAGAAAAAGCAGAGAAATCAAGTGGACAGCTGCATATTAAAGGGCACGAAACAACAGGATTTAAGGAGTCATCAAATCACTGTTAGTGTCACAAGAACAGACATGCTGGGCCAGACCTAAGGGCCACCTAGCCCAGTATGCTTCCTCCAAAAGTGGCCAGGCAGCAGATACTTGAGCCATGTCTGTTCATGGTGAAGGTGGGGAGGGAGCGGGGAAGGGCACATCGTGTGCCACTCTAAAGTGCTCCGTGACAACATTCATAGCACCACCAAGCCAGCTCTTCGCTATCTAGCTCACCATGGTGGTGCGAAGCATATTTCTGGTCCGATCTGTGAGCAGACCCAGGAGCTGCTACAGGTTCTTGGAGAGTATGTGCCACAATACTGTGTCTTCTACTGAGCATGCTAAATGCTCAGGTGGACTATGACAGCCAGGGATGTAGTCTATGCTATAAAGTGCCGGGTTTAGAGCTTAAATTCTCACTAAAGCTAAACCACACGGGCCTGGCACATAGGGAAAAAGACAATATGATCAGTAGGTCATAACAAATGTATAGGTAAGAGAAAAAGGGAAGTCAAGACTAATGCTTCTTCTCCAATCCTCCAGTGATTTTCGTTTGAGAAAGCCCCTAAAGCAAAAGCATTCTCTTTTGCGTCTCTGCACTCCTCAGTGGATTTTCCTTCCGTGAATGTGACCAATGGAAGGAAACACTGAACCAAATTAGCATCTACGGTGAGAAGCTCTACAACGTAAGTGTGTGAAAAAGTACTTCCTTTCATTAGTTTTGAACCTGTCACCTGATGACTATTTTTTATAAAGGAAGAGAAGACCATTGCCATTCCTTCTGCATTACCTCCATGCCACTTCTCACTTGGTAGAATTCCATCATCTCTATCTTTTGTTGTCTCTTTGTTGGGCTAAAGAGTCTTGGTGTATTCAATGATCCTTTGCAGAGAAGTAATTTCATAGTTTTGATCCTCTTTATCCTTCTTTTCTCCACCTTTTCCAGTTTTGTTTTCTTTTTTTTTTTCAGATGGAGAACCCAGAACTGCACAGAGAATTAAAGGTAAAGGTATATTAAGGTTTTATAGTGATATAACAGTGCTTTTCATTTTAGTCTCTATTCCCTTTCTAAATAATTCTTAACATTTTGTTTGCTGTTTTTCACTGCTGAAGAGAACTGAGATGTGTTTTCCATTATAACCATATTTCTGAGCACTAATAATCAGCTCAGAGGCTGTCATAGAGTAGGTAAATTTTGAATGTCTCTTTCCCATGTGCATTAATTCACATTTGCTTGCACTGAATTTCATCTACTATCTCATCATCCAGTCACTCAGTTTGATTTGCTGTACACTCATAAGCCATATCCCTATCGGTACAGCACTGGATAACTGAAGCTGCAAAGAAAAAAAAAGATTGCTTCTCTTTTCTGAGACAGGTTTTCCTATGTGCATATGAGAAAGATGGATAATGCATAGGATAATCTACACCAGCCATACCCAATACCAAGGTCAGAGTGCTAAGGAATTAGCCCACAGCAGGAAATACTACTCTGAGTTTTATTTACTGGGACATCTTAGATGTCTGTTTTGGATGCAGCTTCCTATACTTATTTACTGTGCACTCTTTATATTGCTTTATTTAATCTTCTGCATATTGATAGGCATTAAATGACAATATTAATTTTAAAAGCAATGTTGAATAAAACCAGCCGAGTGAAATAAGAAAAACACATTATCAGTCATCTTCAAAGCCCTGGACCTCAAACTGTTGGAAATAAACATGACTTGCTTTTTCCTACTAAACCACCATCTTTGCATACACTATAGATAGCTATAGAAATCCTTATTTGTGTTGAGTTCTTTTGTTTTCTGTTGCAGCACTGAAAAAGGCATGGAAGAGCTTAATAATGAGAAATTCAAATTAGTGAAAATAACTCTTGTTTTTTTCTCTGGCACACACCCCTTTTGAAATGAAGCTGAACAGTACCATTTGCATTACCTCTCTATCTCAACAGCATTATACAGTTCTCTGAATACCCTGCCTTCCAGGAAGTCATTCATTTTCCTGAGCTGGACTAAAGCGAGTGCTAAACCAACTCACCACACAACAAGCAGAAGAGGGAAAATGAAGTTGACCTAACAAAATAAAATAGATCATAACTTGTGTATGAAGAAGACTAATTCATGACCCAAAACAGTTAAAAGACGGGTTTCAAGGCTGTACATATATATATGGTTTGTTGGACTTTTTTCCCCGCTAAAACAATGCTTTTAAATAACTTCCGGCATAGACTGGCAGAAGCCAAATCAATTACTACTGAGACAAGAGTCTATCTTTGGAGAAGCATAAGAAACAAATGTGGAACAACTGTGCAAGTGACGGGCAGAGAGCCAATCTGTCCTTCAAACTGCTTAATTTTGTTGTTTGGGGTTTTTTTTTTTACAACTAGAGATGAATGAAAATAGTCTTTGTTCTTAGATTCACTGTGAACACCATCTGGCTACTCAGATTTTTATATACAATTATCATTCAGCACCTTAAATCCATAATGTACATGTCCGGGTGGTATGCTATGTTTCTAAAGGATCACAGCTAGAATCGCTGAGGAAAAGAATATTCATCCCTTTGTATTCAGTATTTCTTTTTATTTCCCAGCACAGATCCTGCTAACCAAGTAAAATGTGCTAATCATAGTTGAAAAAATGGCTTCAGAGATGAAGCCACAGACTTGGAAAATATATAGGAAAAAAAACAGATTCTGAAATTGCCCATCCTTTTATCTGCATGTAAACTCTTTAGTTCCATAATCCAATATGAATAAAATATACCTCCTCCTCTCACACTCACTAATTGATAACTAAATGACATCTAAAATTAATACTAATTTTTCAGCCTGCTACCGCGCAGCGCTCCGCACAGGTCATTTCCTGCACCACAACAGGTTAGCTGGGCCTCCGCCTTAGGATTTCTCTCTCTGACTGTGGCATCTGCCTTGTGAGAATGGAATTAAGGAAAAAAAGAAATGGACAACAATTTAGGACTATGAGCAGGGATTTCCAAAAGCGGCTAGTGCCTCTGAGGCATTTTAAAAGGAGGCTGATCTGCTGGTGGTAAGGCCTCCGAATTTTTTTGAAGCCAGATCACACTGGCACATCTCGGCTGGGACACCAAAAGTTTACATGCCACAGTCAGCATAGCCACATACTCCAGAAAATCCTGATACATCGCTTGCCCTGGCTGAAACAGCCTTTGATTGACGTAAGTGGGAGTTAGATCAAGCCCACTGCAAGAGCAGTGAGTAAAAAATTATATTTCTATATACAACTAAAAATCCCTGAGCTGTCAATCCAGTCTTTTCCTCAGTATTTAATTTACCAAAAATTAAAAATAAGGGAAGGAATTGGAATTCAAAGGTAAAACACTACTGATTTATTTCTCCCAGACACTATGATGAGGAAGTATTTAATGAAGCAGATAATATCATACAAAAAGTTTAGGTAAATAAGCTTGCTGCACTGCCAGGCACGCAACATCAGCTTTGTGTTGAGACACTGGTGTCTACAGAACAACTCTTCCTGAAGACAGCACACAGCCTCAGGGACAGGTAGACCTCCCTAGGCTTTTTAGTCTCCTGGGGTGGAGTGGGAATTATAACAACACACCTTGGCCTTGTGCTGACAGGTTGTTATTATTAATGGGAGAGTAGGAAAAAAAAACTCCATGCTGTGTCAGTCCTGGACTATCTCTTTTCTAGGCATTTACTATAGTACTAAGAAATTCATAACAGGACACAGGGAGACAGGAAAGTGCATTGTTCATGAAAATGTGATGGAAATTATAGTGTCTCCACAGCAAATCTCTCAGTTCCCCACACCTGTGACAGCACGTCCACATTCACAGGCATCACACACGATGGTAAGCTTTCTAACCTGAAATGCACCATGGGCTGTGGGAGGTTATATAGATCAGGATCACCAAAATGATGGGCAGAGTCCAAAAAGGAACCCTACATGAGTTCTGTCAAAAACCTGGAGTTTCAGAGCAGTGAGATATTCCTCATTCCTTGGGGAGATTTGTATTTCTGACCAGTGTTCCAGGATCTCAGGGACCACGTGGTCTACTGCAGCTAAAGCTAGCGCCCTGCTTTTCACTGACCATGCCTTGATAAGAAAACCTGAGTGGATCTGAATAAAATCAATTCAGTAGCTGTGGGCTGCAAAAGGCAGCAGTGACTCTGCTTTGCTGATGTCCCAAAGAGGTGTTTTATAACTTTTGCTGGAGCTCTTGCTGACCTCCCTGGGATCTGGCTGACCAGCAGTGTACAGAGCCTTTCTGTGAGCGCGGCTGTGCCTTCATTACTGTTTACATCGATGCTGCTCCAGATGCATCTTCCAGGAGCCTCAAATGGCTGGTCTGGCTCATGAGGCCAAGACATCCCAGGCTTGCTCCACGGAAAGGGCAGCGGGGCTGTGGCTACACCATCCCTCCCGTTGTTTTGCCTGCCACAGACCTGCCCGGGTTTCAAAGGGGCCACTTTGCTGAAATCTCCAGCCCCTTCGCGATCTTCTGGTTCATAAGTGCATAACATACAAAATATAGAGTACAGGCAGGGAGCAATAGAGAATTCATACCTGCATATTGGCTCCAGCTTGAACACCAATTTATTCATACTACTGAGGTAGCATAGGTCAGTGCCTGGGGATGGTCACAGTACAGTACAGTCCAGCCCCAAACTAGTCCTTCCTCCTAACACGTGCACAGCAAAGACCTGTTGTTCTTTGATCCAAATAATTTAATTTTCTCACCTGGAAAAATGCAGACACTACCAATTCCCACACTTAGATCCTCTGGGAAATACGTCCTTCCACCATGTACCCAAAATGCAGCCCAGTGCATTTAGCAACATCATTTGAGAAATGTTAAGCTGGTTCCGACAGGAACATCCCCCTTTCCACCACCTCCCAGTGCCAAAGAGAGGCAAACCAGAAGAAGACTGGGTGAGGAAGAGTGAAACAAAGCCTCCATCAACAACAGCTGAGAATTTTCAAAAGCTCAATTTGACTTTTTAGTTCTTTCCTCATTCTCTAGAGATTTTGTAAAATCTGTCTTTCCATTTCATGAGAGAGAGAGGTACTAATCTCTGTGGTATATTAACAACCACCTTCCTGCTAGGCTTATTACAAACATTTGTAATTTTTATCTGGCTTTCATGGTATATATTTTTATATAAATAAATATAAGGAGCAGCCACATTTTGTAGCAACTAGTCTGAAGATCCTAACATTTTGTTTTTGCTATAAGGAAGAACATACGGCACTAAGAAAATAAACACACCATTAAAAGCATCCTATGCATAAAAAAGCAGTGATTTTAACTCATTCTGACAATTTAAAATCCTCTTAAAGCATATATAGCCAAAATGCCCATTTCAAACATTTAATTGTTCCAAAAGTAAATAAAGCAGATCTCATTCTCCTCTCACAGCCATTTACACAGACATAATTCTCTTTACTTAAATTAAGTCACTTCTCATTTATATTGATGTGAGTGAGTGAGGATTTCGATCCATTAGTCTTATAACACAGATTTCGTGACTGGGTGGCACTCTGTTGTTCCTGTTCACACTGACTACAGTCTGTTAGTAACCTTGTAGACTTCGGTATGATTGACTCGTATTTCAAGGTTAAGATTCAAGTCTAAAACTTCAAGCTTTTGAAATCCAAGAACGGCAACTGAATCCTGGAACAGAAATGCTGTAATAGATGCAAGACATTTATATATTTTGTAAATGCATATATGTATGTATGTATGTATGTATTTTAAAAAAATAATTACATGCTAAGGGACCAACAGACAGCTCTCCAAAGTATTTTCCTGTGTTCTTTGCAATACTCATAAAACTCGCTGTTGGCTCTGATAAAGAGCTTCTGCATTTCCAAGTCACTGGAGACCTCTCCTGAACATAGGCATTGCCATTAACAGGACTGGTATCAAAAGTAGAAACGGAGCCACCAACTGACCTCCCATCACAGGTCCTGCCACCACAGGGGATTATCACAGAAAAACAGAAGAACACCTTCTTTTTTTAAAGGCTTATGACAGTCTACAAGAGTTTCCGTTTTAAAAAGCACATTTCCCAGTGCAATGGAAAAATTCTCTAAGCCACGTTTTTGTTTGTTTTCTGCAGAAAAAATTAGCAAAACAAAAAGCTGATTATGGTTCTGTCATCTGCAATCAAGCAAGCAGGTCCTCTGTAAGAGATACCAGCTGCTTTAGATGTTTTGAACAAGAACTTCCTGAGAAGCAAAGAGGAAATAAGATAGGCGCTGGCTGTGAAGGGTAATACAGGGCTCTTAGTCACAGTGTCTGCTCCTAAAAGGCACAAATATTTCTGTCCGTGATGCCAAGTACGAAAAAGTTGAAAAAAAATGCAAAGCCCCAAA
The DNA here is from genome assembly GCF_036370855.1 of Dromaius novaehollandiae. Taxonomy (NCBI): domain Eukaryota; kingdom Metazoa; phylum Chordata; class Aves; order Casuariiformes; family Dromaiidae; genus Dromaius; species Dromaius novaehollandiae. The sequence continues at coordinate 14,008,479 of NC_088111.1, read as the reverse complement.
GCATCCTATTTAAGCAGTTTAAATAAATATTTGTATTAGTTCCAGATTTCTCTTTTGCAATTTCAATTGCTTTTACTTTAAGATCCTCCAAAAATTCACCTCACAGGTCAAGAAGCTCCCGGTACACAGGTGATGTGTGTCTTACTGCTCTTCACCAGAGGAGCTGCTGCTTTAGCTCAGCGTGCAGGGGCTTCTGCTGCCTGGTGAGTCCAGAGTTCTGGGGACAGCCAAGACAAGCCAGACCACTCCACACCAGTGATTATGGAATAGGGAGGAGCATGATATTTGGGGAACACCTTGCTGGAGCATTGTGCCATTACACTCCCTCTTCTGGAACATTTCCTTTAAGAAAGCCTCATACTGCTTTTGGGCATATGATCTTTTGTAGGCAGAAAAGTGTGGACACAATTACACGCAGGTGAAAACTATACTCAGATGTATCGTGCCTGATTTGTTGATGCTGTCAAGGAGTTAAATACCTGTGTTTTTCATCAGATTTTTTTGCCAAAAAATGAGGGGGTATCATTCTTTTAAAATAACAGTGTATTTTGCAGGAGACTGGTATGATTTTATTTTCTAAAAAAAAACATTGTTACTGTAGCTATATCTGCCTGTATTATTATGGAATTAGTAAAGACTAAAATTGTTTTATCATGCAGCCAGTGTCCCATGAGGCCATCAAGGGCAGAACTGTGCTCCAAGTACAGGTTGTGGTATCTCAAAAGTTCTGACTTAGAGGCTTCTGCATTTCCTTATGTTTCTTAATCTTTAGAAGGGAAAAAAAGAAAGGAAAACTACCACGAGGCTGGTTGACTCACATGAGCAGAGGACTCACATGAATAACCTTAAGGTTTCTTAAGCCGCCCCCCCCCCTTTTTTTTTTATTCTTGTGTAGATGAGTGCGAGGTGCATTACACTTTTCCTGGCTTGTCTCCTGTCTGTAAGTGCACCACTCTGGTCCCCACCAATACTTTGGCAACAGCAAAATCTCTCTTTTCACATCATCAGCTTTCATTTTCATCCCAGTCAGACATAAAGCGTGCAACGTTGTACCCTCTCTCAAAAGCACCAGGAGCTGATTCCCTGCTCCGTTTATCTGATGTGCCCACAGCCCTTTGGAAGGGCCCGGCACGGCACGGCACGGCACAGCACTGATGTGGCTGCGATGCTGTTTCCAGCGATAGCCTGGGCACTAATACATGTGGTTGTGTCTTTCCCTGGAGTTCACGATACACTCAGCCTAGATTTAAAAGTGTGTTTCTAGCTGTAGAACAAACAGCTCGTGTAGTAGCCTTTCTGTGCTTCTGAACTAAACGCGTTGTGGCTGTGACCCCCAAGTTGACATTTGTTCCTGTCACAGAAACAGTACATATCTGTCAAGGTGGGCACCAGGTTGTGCTTTGATAGATACCAAGGCAGCTGAATGGGCTCGGCCAAAAATATTGATCTCTGGCAGCTAGTTTTGCCTGTGTCCAATTCGCAAAAACATCAGTTAGAGTTTACAAATACATTTCGAACTTTGATAACATATTTTGGAAACAGAAACACCAGATTTTGGATAACCATCAAATTAGCATATAAGCAGTTTTCTGGATTGTAAAGCAGGCACAGAGTCACTGAACTGGAATGACCAGACAGCATTGGGATTGTTTTAATTGATGAGGTTCTCTCAGGTTGGCCCTTTCTGTGTGTTGAGTTTAATGCAAGTTATCTTAAAGTATTTCCTTAACTTAATGTGTTTCACTTAAACAATAATCCAGTAAGTGGATTGCAGAAGTAAATAATAATGGGCTAAGATTACTGTCAAATTTCCAAAAAGGAAAAATGGACAAGAGGAAGCAGAGATTATTGTTACAACTGGTTCTTAAAATCTTCTGCAGAGGACCAGCAAAGGTGGGAAGCTTCTGGTTAGAACGTCTGGAGTGAAGCAAAAAGCGACACAGTGCAACTTTGAGATAAAGCTCTTTTCCTCATTAAAGCACTCCAGTGATGGAAAAATAGTGGTTTTTCCTGTAATTTGTTATCTTGTTCATATGATTATGGTAACCTCTTTGTCCTTATTATACTGTATGCCAAAGGTTTGCCATGACCATTAATTATGAAGGTAATCAATTAAAACAAAACAAAACAAGAAAACCTTGATTTACGTTTGCATTTTGTCTTCATTCAGTCTCCGTCACAGTCTGCACTGTACTCTTTGGAGTAAGGCCAGTATCCCTTATTTCCCAATGTCTTGATTATAGAAAGAATTATACTAAGGTACTGGGGAAAAAAAATCTTTCAAAAATTTAAGGAGACAAATAATGAAAACCAAGGAGTTTGATTAAAGTGGATATCCTTTCATTATTTATGATGACTAAAGATTGCATATACTCTTTCTGGATGGGGTTTTAAGTGATTTAGGAGGAGAAGGCAATGTCATTTGGAAGCTAATTTTCCAAAGTGACACAAATAATGCTCCTCTTTTGTAATATCTTTCTTGGCCTAGGAAATCCTGCAGGTTTTTACACCAAAATAAAATTAAAGGAAGATCTTAAGTAATTTTAAATTTTCTCCAAGTACCTGTCAGAAAGTTCAAACGGAGGCCAGAGACTTCAGGGATCCAGGAATATGGATCTGCATATTTAGGAAGCTCAGCAGCAGCACACATTTTGCAGAATTACTGAAAAAGGGATACATATAAAGTAGAGTTCAGTTAAGTAGGGAGCAACAGTACGAAACTAACCCACAATAAGCACATCTCCCCAGTATTTTTGCAATATCAGTTAATTTGACAAACCCATTTTGCCCACACCAGAGGACACCGACCTGCGCCTTTTGAACTGTTTGTGCCCTTTAACAGCTCAAGGCAGCTCCTGTGCCAGGGCTGCATCACATCATGACGGGCAGGCAACTGCTAATATATAGTCTCAACTGGGAAGAAAATCACCCACAGGGACTTACGTTACCAGGATATCTTAAGAATCAGCTTTCATATCCTTACAACCAGCCTAGCCTCATACAGAACAGCTGCAGGCCTGAGTAGCTGCCACCTTTTCCTACCTAAAAGTGACCCCTCTATTTCTCCTTCCACTTGCCAAGAGTTGAGTATGCAAAACACAGAGATTTCACTGCGTTCTTTATAAAAGCGACCATACCCATTTCACACCACATACCCCCTTTAGCAAAGCGGGTAAAAAAGCCAACCAGTGCTGACTCATAACATCCAATACAAACAGAAAAAAGCCAGCAAGGCAAAGCTGTATAACCCCATGTCAGCTTAATGCTGGTAAGGCAGATAAAACTCTTTTTGATTCAGTATCTCTAATCCAAGCCAGCGAGTACAGATGTCGTCTAATACGTCAGTGAATCAGAATTTGCAGTTCCTTCTCCAGGAGGCTGACACATGGCACCCCAGGGAAGAGTCTAAAAGAAGTAACTGTAAACTTTAATACACTGCCACATTAACTGGCATCTGTGCTCCCTGGTTGGGCTTGTTTATTTATTTATTACACTATTCTAAAGTTTGCAGTATTATGTGTTAAAGGAAATTATTTTCTTATAATCTAATTGAACTGAAATATCACAGCTGAAGTTGAAATTAGCAAAATCTGGGTAATTTCAACAGTAAAGCTGCCATTTCTCTGTTTTCCTATGGCCTGGTTTTCTGCCACACGTTTATCTCAGGAAATTCAGCACTTACTTTTCACAGGATCATTTTATTTGAATTGTCTGGCTTTGGTTGTTTTGTGTCATGGATGTAGTGCAGTTTAAAACAGGATTTCAAGAGCTTTCAGCTCTCTAGAGTCAAGGATAATGGATGACACTTTAATTTAGCAGAACAGAGTTAGAACCACACCTACAACTTCTGGGGAAAAGGTCTGACATTTTTCAGCTCTAAATGATGTATCTTTAAAGCAGAATATGTTTGCAGGCCTTTAAAGGCAGCATTCAAAGGAGGAGTTGTTTAGCCAAGGCATCCTCGGGGGTACAACTGGGCAAGGTGCAATATATCTTGTCCTGTCCCATTGATCATCGTGCCTCTCTAATGGAATTTCTGAGACCGGGGATCTGCACGGAGATCGTAGCAGTGTTGCAAAGATTTTGTTTGTTTTTTTCTTGTTGGGCAACATCTCAGATCCATTACTTTACAGTCTCTGTAAGCCGCACAGTATTAGATTAATTCTTTGTCACTTACTATTAAATATCTTTGTGCCTGCAGTGACTTTGGTGGTACTTCAAAACTCCACATTCAGACGCACAAGCACAAAGTGGTTGTTTGTCTTGCCACGTGCTGTGAAGACCTTTGTTCAGGAAAGACATGAAGTGACTTCACCCCCTGAACTACGACTTCATGGAACAACAACTGCTCTAAATGATACCACAGCGTCAATTATTTCTACAGCAGCAATATTATTTTTGAATTCTCTCCAGTACTCTGTGAATGATACCCAAACACAGTGCCACATGTCATTTAAATTTGTTACTCCTTTATCATCCTCCCACGAGGATTATAAAGGTCCATTAGCATCTGGACTCTCCAACTGAAATCAGGCAGTAGCTTGGTAAGCACTATACAAACACAGAAGAAAAACTAAACCACTCACTAAGGCGCTATGAAAGCATACCAAAGTATGGAGAAACTGAAGTTACTCACCTGAGCTGGCAGAGTTGGAGCAGAATGCTGATCCCCTAAATCATGCTCTCCACTGAGCATCCTGCTGTGTTTTACCAGCACACCAAAGTAGCGCCTACATGCTTCCATTTTATAGAAGGCAACTTAACCTCTCAGATGCACCAAAATGCTGCAAATTAAATATAAATATTTAGACATTTGTTTTCATTATAAAACAAAACAAAAGATCATAACTTCTTGTTCAAAAATTTTTAGATTGTTTCCAATCAACCAAATAATCCAAAAATCCATATATTAAAATAAGAATATTTCATTCTGGCTTTTACTCGCTACATTTGTTCACCCTGAAAAACTATATCTTCTAAACAAAAGGTTCTAATATACCAAAAATGTCATGATGAAACATTTCAACTTTATGTGAACTTTAGAGGTATTCTTCCTCTATAATTTCTAATAGGATGCTATCATTAATCCTTCTGGTTCAAAAAAAGATTGCAAGAGCTTTTCAACCAGCTGTCATCAAACATAGTTTATTCACTGAATGTGGTAAGCACAAGCTCATCTTTAGTGGTTCAAGGCATCATGCACAAGTTTCAATCTTACGCATTAAAAAATCATTCAAAAAAGTAATATGTGAAAAAAATTGTCATGAAATTTATACAGCTGTTTCTGTATATCATCACATCTTAATTATTTATTGCCAAAAAGAAGAAAAATCAGTGGAATGACTCACAGTAATGTCATGAAGTTTTGGATCAAGACTAGTAAAATTGCAAAACAATTAGGAAGAGGAAAAACATTCTTATTGTTCAATGTGTGTTTTTCAAAGGCAAACTTCAGACAAATTCAATAGACTATTAATTAATGAAGGAGCCATATACATGCCAGTGCTCCGGCAATCCTAGGAGTCAGCAGAAAGCTGTGATTTGTTCCTTTGTCTGTCTTTTAGTTTAGTACAGCCTAGGTTGTGGTTTTACAGCGTGCTGTCTCTTGCAGCTATATTAGCTTAAGATACTGTCAGATTTCTTCTTGTCTTCTGCTTATTTCTGCTCTCTTAGTGATGCTTGCTCAGCTTCTTGTGGAGCTGCAGTGTGAATAGGATGGGGACTGATGCAACTGAAAAACCTGGTAAAAAATAAGAGTGCATGTGTGGTTTTTTGTTTTGTTTTGTTTTGTTTGAGAAAAGAAGGAAGTTGTTTCTTGGTAACCTCTCAGTCAGACCACGGGACAATGAAGACAAAATGAGCTCATATTGCAATGAGGAGGAGGCAAGGAAAAAGCACTTCCACTGTCACCAAGACTTGCATCAGAGTCTCATCCAGTTAGCCAAAGGTAGCTATGCACCAAATTTCTTTCCTAAATAAGGACTGTCCTTGAATTGCAGCAATATTTCAAGTACATCAGAGATGCAGGAAAGAAGAGTTTTGATATCAATAGTATCAAAAGACAGGCAAAGTCTGGGTTTACATGGGGTTCAGCTTTTTTTAAATACTTATGAAACAGTCAGTACATGACAATTTTTGGCTGAAAAAAGCATTAAAGATAAATCATATAATATTTTCTGCAAATAAGGAACTGACATACTGGGGAGACTGAATGATTGATCTAAGGTCATATAAAGGAAACTTTGGCAGAGGAAAGAAGTGACCTTTTATGTCATTTCAATGCCAAAAGGCCACTTACACATTGGGTCCAGGGAGGCTTTTCCTGAACAGGTAACATTAGGAATGGAGAAATAGAAAATACTTAATACACTGCAAGAGTTAGCATTGGCTCCTGAAATCACTCTACATGAACATTAACTGTATAGCCGAACATATTTCTAAGCTCACACTAATGCAACCAGCAATATCATTCATAATTTGAGCTGTGCAAAATAGCCAAAAAGTAAAAACTTTGAGAAAATTGACCTTCAGTTAATGTTAGCTTGCATGTTTCATAATAGAGACTAAAGTCTTTTTTTTTTTAATGGAAAAAGGCACTTCCAGTTGAGCAACATTGCTTAGATTTTTTTTAATATTAAACAGAAGAGAGGTTTGCAGAGTAAACTCTGTAAGTGGTTGTCAAACTAATATGCAACACAAATGAATAGCTAGTACCATGGGTTAAGATTCCTGGTGTTTTCTCATTTTAATTAGATGTGGATGTTGTAAATTATTCAATACTTCTTCAGAAATGTGTTATTCAAAGAAAAAAAGGCCCTGAAATTAAGTTAGAATACCAGCCATTGCAAATAATTAATATAAACTCTATATGACCATGTACAAAACCGTCTGCTGTTCTCTTGTGCTCAGTGTGGTGAGCGGTTCTTTGATATGGTAATGCAGACAGCAACAAAAGCAAGCGTCAAAAACAATCTGCTTATTGAAACTTTTCCAGGAAATCTGAAATAAAAGGTACTTTCCAACTATACGATATAAAGCAAATTTTCTAGAATACTTTTATTACCATGGAAATGAGAAGAATGTATAACCACAGTTAGTTCATCACTTTCCAGTGGGACAAATAACTAACCAAATAACTAGCACCTGCTGTAACCTTTCCCCAGGGGAAGTAATGTGTGCAACAGAGTGGTCTTTTGGATTTTTTTGTTACTGCCCACTCAAACATACTTGCACACAGACACAAATACAGAGCCACTGCTGTATGATTATCTAAATCAAAGCCAAAGAAATACACTACAGTTCTGACAGCGCTTAGTTCAGACCGTCTGCAATACCTCCCGAGAAGGTGGTTCTCCTCCCCAGATGGGGGTGCCAGCGAAGGGAAGTGTAATCTTTAGTCCAGAATTTCTGTGGGTTTTGAAAAAGAGGACAAGTGAGTATAAAAGGTAAAAGGCAAATAACAACTAAATCAATAATTACCACATGAACACACTATTCATTGAGACATATGCCTCATGATGGGGGAAATAGGAAATTTGGTGACAGAAGACATACACATTTTGAAATGTTCCCAGAAGAAAAATAAAATTGTCATCAATCCTGCCCAGTGAAATCCCACCTCCTGCACTGCACAAAGTTAGGCAAATGGTAAACATTCAGGGATGGATTTACACTGCTTACTTTAATGTACATACCAGTAAGTGCTGAAGCTAAGGAACTACCCTCCCAAGGCTTCTCATGGAGGGAAAGAAAAAGGTTTCTCCGATGAGTGATTAAAAACGGTATGCTAGCTTAGATTTCTACACTTAGGTGGTGCAACCTCAGAGCTCCTTTCCCTCTGAGTGCAAAAATTTTACCTGCCAGGTGACTCCACATTCGCTTATTCACCACTTCTGTAAACCAACAGTATGCCTCAATCTGGATGCAGATGCCTGGCTTGCTAAGGAAGCTATGAACCCAGTTGTTCTTTTCACCAAATCCCATAGCAGTCTCAGAGTGCTGATTTTCTACAAAGATTGTCAAAGTACATTACTAGGTAGAGGAGAAAGGCCTTATGAAGCTCTATGCTGCAGCTCGAGCACCAGCTTTCTTTAGCCATTAGAGAATCAATCCCTATGGAAGCTCCACCTCCAAAACAAACCCGTAAGACCTCAGCAGTCATTTTTCACTATTCAGGATCCCCATGCAAGCAACAGAGCTAGACTTTTCTTCCATAAAGACAAATTAAATCTCAAATGAAACCTGTGGAATTTGTCTGGTTTTGTCTTATACCCTCCTTTTTCTTATATACCATGAATTTTGACTGTTAATTATTCTGGGATCATTTCTTTCAAGTGGTACTGCCTAGTTCCGTCTAAAAGTAGCAGAGTCCAATGAGAACTTCAACGCCTATTTCCAAAGAACTTCAATCTTAGCGAACGTAGTCTTACGTGACAATAAAATGTCTCACAGAACAAGCCAACTTTGCAGTAATGTAGCTGAACAAATTGAAAAAAAATTTCTTGGGAGATTCCATTTTCAGTTAATATCTCTCTTCTTTGTCCAGTGTATACTCAATAAGATGTTGAGGCCAAAGAATATAATGGCTGTGTTTAGCTTCTTTTGCCTTTGCCTTAAGCTTCATTTCACTTGCTCCCTTGATAGTATATCGGCCTGCTTCTTTCATGAAGATACCACTTTTCTGAAAGGACACAGAAATGCCATTTGTCATCCCAGAAGGGCCTGTATCTAGCACTGTTCTCTCACTGCTATTAGATCCTAGATTAAATGCAAGTTATCAGCTGCCACGGATGATTTTTTCCTTCTCAGTCAGTAAAAGAATTGTGTTTTCCTGGAGCACTGTGAAAAGACAGGACTCTTTCTGCAGCCCATCACTCTGAGAAGCTGTAAGAGGAATTGACATGAGGATGCTCAGAGCCCTTTATGGTTGGAGGTTTCTTCAGCTCTGTAAAGCTGTAAGTGTTTCTATCCCCAGATTTCTACAGCAGCTCTTGCTGTGTTCCTTCCTGCTCAGTTTGTTCCTGTCTGGGGATGGGTGAGAGCAAAAGCTTTCTACTATTTTTCAAAGTTTTCCTCTTGGGTGAAAGCAGATTCCCTTGTCTTCCACTGACATTTCAATAGCTTGAGTTGAATTTGAAAGCTTCTGAAAAATCAGTTCATTTCAACTAACCACCCAAAAGATTGGAAACTTTAATGCTTTAGCCTTTTCTCCTCAGTCCTTGAGATCTGCGCTCACTAAACAACTCTCTGCCCCCTTCCACTTCATCTGTTTTCTTTCATCTGTGCTTCGTGCCTCCAGCTTCCTTCATACTCAGATTTCATATTCATCTCCAGAAGGAACATGGATACTCTGATGTGTGTGTCCAACGCAACTTCACGTGTTCTGCCTTGGAGTGAAATGATGCTGGCAAAACCTCAAAGCAGGCATGTTTCCATTCTTCAGTCACCGCCACAAAAGCCTGGCCAAAACAGTTATCAGCCACAATAATACAAGTCACAGAAACTGAATTAAACATTCAGCCAAAGCTGGGCTAGCTCAGCACAATCCAGTCTTGGAATGAACCTTGAAAAAGAGAAGGGGAAAAGAGTGTCTCTTCTTCTTTCATCTGGAAACCTCTTGGGTAGGACTGGTGCCAGCAGGCACCCAGATTAACATACCTGGCCAGGAGAGTAGCAGGGTTAGCCAGGTCCTAACCCATAAGGGAGTAAATAGTGTTTTAGGCTGCATTTAACTCTATCAGGAGGCAAGATATTTTGTGCTGCAGATGTGACAGAGACGTTTAAGACTGCTAAGAAGAATCCTGTCTGCGGATGGACCCGAGCAGAGCAGAGACGGGTTCAAGATCTGGCTTCTGTGAACTTTCCTGTTCAGCAGGGTCCTCTCTCAACCATATCCTCTCGGATGCTCACAGCACCAAAGCAAGACCTTGCTCACCATCACTGGAGGCTGAATAAAGCTAATGTTGCATGGCAGAACTTTCCTCTACCTGTTGCCCACTGAAAGGCAAACCTACTGAATGGTTTTTGATAATTTTTCATGGAAAGAATCAGAGAGAAGCCTGTATTACTGTGTCCTTTAATCCGTCATGAAGAACGATCATCTTCTTACATTCCAAACAGTTGGAGGCCTAATTAAATTAGCATTTCCCTTACCTGACATTCAGTGTAGAGCCCTAAAAGGGCTGGTAAAGAAAATACCTTGTCACCTGGCAAAGGTCGTGCCACTCAGCAGCGTTGTTACATGTTTTTAATCAGGAGTGGTGTCTGTAATGTCCCTTTTTATAAGAGAGTCAATGCATTAGACTACCTGTGATTTGTGTTTTAAATGGTCTTGCCACTGCAGGATGCCAGAGGTGGCCACATACGGTGCATGTGTTCAGGCAAGAACAAGAAGTGGAACAGGGAGAAAATAGATATTAAGGAGCTAACATCCACTAGGGTTTCTGCCTCCCTCCCTCTACTGATCTCAGAAGGGTTGTACACAGCACAGGACAGGATTAGGCCTATGGAATTAACCGTGCTAAATATCATCACTCTACTTTTTAAAAAGAAGAATGATTAGGAGATATAAGATTAAACTAAAAAGTTTTCCATTCTACTTCATGGGCATGTGATTTAGCAGAATCTGTATTTTGCAAGAGGGCATTTCCTTTCTTCCTCCTGACCATTACACATTTACATTAGGGGACAAGACCCTCGCTGTAGCAACAGGGCCACTGAACTGGTAAAATGAGTATTTCCAGCAATATTCCCAAGAAGCTGGGCTGGACTGGGAAACATGAACTCTACAGAAAAAGCCAAGGCTTTAAAAACCTTCAACATTTTCTGTTTGAAAGGAAGGAAGCTAGAGAGACAAAGAGTAAGATCTGGAGACAACAGTCAGGACAGGGATTCGAATCTGGCTCCCCCATCTCTCAGTTTGAATATCCTGGGCTCTAAGCTAGCAGCTGTTCTGAGATCTTCTGCCTATCAGCCGATACATTTCCATGAAAAGTTTTCATTTTGATAAAACTGCCAAGGACACAGTTCTGCTGAAAATGTCCCTGCCAGGTTTGTATTCAGCTCCACGGTATGTCGCATGCTTCTAGTTTTCATGCTGGCATTTTTGGGGTGTCCCTCACTAGCACCCAGCACCACAGAAGTGATTCCATCTGATCCAGAAATTGTGGCACTTCTGAGCTACCAACCGTGCTTCAAAGGCCAGAGGTTTTCTCCAGCTAAAGCTGCTGTGAGGAGGTCTGGTGAAAAGCTGGAAGTTAGGTTCATGAGCTACCACCACTTTTGAGCAGATTGCTTTGAGACAGGGGCTGTGATGTGCTTTGCTTCTAGCATTTTCCTACCAAAGTACTCTCTGAAGAAAAATCTGACATGTCTAGAAACTGGCAAATGCCAATGAGTAGACCGAGTAAACTGAATTATGAATTATGGAATGGGAAATAATAATAGCCAAAACTGTCCAGTTTTCCATCTGCTACAAGGGCCCAGGCAGAAGGTTATATTGCACAAGCTGCCTGCCATTCTACAGCCAGCAAACAGCAGCCGAAGACATAATCTAAGCCAATTACATAAGTTCAAACAGAAAAGAGCTGTCAGAAATTAGGGAGGATAATACCACTCTCTGAACAGTTATCGCGTTGAAAGGAAAAGAAAGGATGAGGTCCAAGAGTGACAAATATCAAAAGACAAAATACTGCCAGCAAAAGACAATTAAAGTCCATCTCAGCTTGAGCTGACCCAGCCGCTTCACTGAGGTAGTAACAACCCAGTTTTTCCCCATCTCTCCCCTGTGGTCAAGGCCTTGAGGATGTTGGCTCTTTTCCTTGCCCAGGGACATAACTAAACTTCGAAGCTGCACCCAGTGCAGTACATCTGCCTACCACAGACCGGTGCACCTCCTCCGTCGAAGAGCTGAGCTCAGCCGTCCTGAGGAGCCCTCTCTTCTCCACGACTTCTGCTGGTATTCAGGACTGAACAAACACTAATTAGGAGCTCCAGGAGCCAGGCAAAGCAAATATGTCAAAGCTAAAAAGCTTTCAAATGCCATGAGAAAGTGCTAGAAAGGATCTAGAAAGGCCAGAAAAACTGTTAAACTGAACAGAGCAAAGGGCACTGTCCTGTCACCTCAGTTTTGCCTGTTGATTCAGAAGTTCCCAGAGCGCCTTTCAGGTAAATTACACATTGTATCCAAAACTGCAATTGGAAGCTCTACCAATGGGTAGTAATCAACATGTCAGCTGCTAATATTGAAGTGCTGACTTCAGATCAGGAAAAGTGCTGTGCTCAGCGCTTCCAAAGCATGTTTCCAAGAGTATTAGATAGAGATAAAAAAAAAAGATGGACTAGGTTTAACACTAATTATATTTTCACTACATGCCTGGAGAAGTAATGACTATGCTGAGAAACTAAACAGAAATTTATGGTGATACAGTAGGAAATTAAAATAATAAAATCCAAGAAAAAATAAAAACCAGGGAAAAGGTACCTATCTGAGAGTTCTGTCAAAATAAACTGCAAAGCTCTGAAATTCCATTAGGAAATACCCTTGCAACTAGCATAAGAAAATTAGGTATCTGCATGTGAAAATTGACTTAATAGACAGAGAGCAAGAGCTCCATCTCTCTGAGCTTTATACCAGACTGGGCAAAGATTAGAAATAAGTAGCGAGTAGCTGCATTTTTTGCTTTTAGCAATTTTCTCCCCCTCCCTCTCTCCAAGCATTCCTTTTCTAAACAAAAAGCTCCAGATAACTTTGACTAGCAGATCACAGCAAGTCAATAGAAGGACTGCTTTCCTTCGTTATCTTTCCTTCTACAAAGTGTAGTGCTAGGATGCTAAATTGGGTTATAAAAATAAATACATCATTCTTTCATGTGTGACTAAAGTATGAAGAAGTTTAATATCAGACACCAGCAAAATATACAGTGAGGGTTTAGTCATGCATCTTGATACACATGAATCAAGAAGATTTATTCTACGGGCAATTATAACAAGCTATGCTGTTACAAGTTGTCGAGCATTAAACACAGAATCAAGCCCCCAAAACTAAACAGACACAGAGAGGATAGAAATGCACAGTAAAGAGAAGATGCACGATATTTGTAGTAGGATCAAACAGCAGGAAAGGTTGCACTGTGTTAGAAGGTGCCCCTGTTTCAAGACAAATACGAAACAATACTGAAAGGAACATGAAAAGAAGGGTCTGGCTTTTCTCCAGATTCATTTTATTACAAAAGTGCCACTGATGCATGATCCAGAGAAATGCATAATTGGAAAAGCTTTCTAATTTTCCAGTATCCAAGTGTCAATATGGTGACAGATCTCAAGACACGTATTATGGACTAGAGAAGTACCACTCTACTGTGCTAGCTATGCCAGACAGCTGACTATTTTGAACTCCCTTGATGGAAACTGTTGAACTATTAATTCTTTTGATTTTTTTTAACTCTTTAAATATCTGAGTATGAGTGTGAATGCTGTTCAGTACCACACTCAAGATGTTCACTTGCCTTTTAATCTCTTTTTATTATATCCGTACTTCTCCAACAAATAACACTGAGGTTTGGCATGACAGATTTGCAGGTTCATAGCTGAGCCATAGCCACAATATCATATTTTCCCCCTGCCGTCAGCTGTTTTGGGGGGATTTGCAAACAATGATTTTGAAAAAAGTCTCATGGTGCTTCTCTTCAGAGAAGCCCATGCAGCACTCAAACTTTATGCCATATGGTAGCACAATCTCTTTAGCTGATGAATTGCTATCTTTCTGGAGCCTTGGAGCAGGGGGGGTTGCAAGTGTTCTTCAAGGGAACAGCTCTAAAGGATACCTCTGTATACTACCAAATCCTAACTAAGGCATTCTCAAGTGGTGATCTCTGCATGTGGATGAACAGAAAATTGAGTTATGTTCCCGTAACCTACTGTGCCATGCAAAAGACCAGTTACGACTTCATATATACTCTTTTTTGAGGGGGGAAGGCAGGGGGAGAGGCTTATTCTCCTTATATTTCTGTCAGTCAGTCCTTCACACAACTTGGGAAGGTGCACCTCAAATATTAGGAAATAATATGGGGAGATAAAGTTAGTTCTGCATTCCCATGACAGTAGTTATTCCAGAGTGAGAGGTATTAGAAATTTCCTGAGACATCAGCCCTGCTGTTCATGTTAGATGCCTGTTTCTGCAAATTCAGACCCATTCTAGAGATGTCGGTGAAATTGTTCCTGATTCTAAGCCTTCCATATTTTTTGAACCAACACATAGATTTTCTTCATCACATTGTGGTCTAGGACTCAAGTGCATTTTAAGACACTAACCAGATTCAAATAAACAGAACACTGTTGTTCTCTAAAACAAATGTCCAGACTTTTCTGATGCTCATTCTGGCTAAAACCGACACCAGATGTAAGACTAATTTGAGCAAGACCAGAGAGCACAGCAGTACCATATCCTTGCAAAGCTAATGAGCAATAGAAATCTACAAACTGGAACTCTATTGGTTTTAACTCTGAGAAATGTATCCGGGGGGATACAGGCTGGTAGGTTAAATAAAGGAAATGGCATTCCTTTGCTGTAGATAGCACTATGATGATGACTACATGCAGCATTTCTTATTTAAATTATATACAACTTGCATCTGTAAGGGATTTTGAAAGTAGGCCAGTAACAAACATTAAAGCATTAGGCTCACTCATTATACCTGATAACTGAACTGTCAGTAAACAGTACAGATGATTAAAGGCATAGAGATTATAAGGACACTAGGGAGGTACTGAGATTACTCTTTAATTTTATTAAAACTGTGTGAACACCAGCTTTATCAAGGCGACCAATTTTGTGCATTTCTTTTAGCACATGCCTAGACCAAATAAGGGGACAAATATCATAATCAGAGCAAGCACAATACTGGCTTTGTGGGAACATCTGAATTGTATTTTTCCAAAGCCATCGTATTTCATGCAGCATTAGAGATAAGCATCACAACAGCTGCAAACAAAACACAGTGCAAAATTACTTTTCATGAGTATAGATGTATAAATCCTTGGGTTATTATTGCCATGTCTGAAATCCATGATCAGTCTGATACAGTTATGATACGTCAGCTAGCAGCTACTGACCTCAGCAACATACAGATATGCGCCATCACCGAGCGAGACACACTGAGAGCCCAGTTATTTCACATATGTAGTGACCCTCCCTTTCCCTTCCTCCCCTGCGAGCAGTCCTCAAGTCAGGATTTTCACAAAACAGACACGGCAGAAATGAACAGTGCCAAGAAATCAGTGTTTCTGTCACTCCTAATATAAGTCCTGGAAGTACTTAGTCCTTTAAATGACAGAGAGAAACAGATGGCAATCCCCACTCCCAGCATGAAAAGAAAGATCCAGGTGTCAGAATATCTACCTGATCTGTGGGACAGCAAATGCTCTTCTGTTCATAAGCACCTACATCCCTCCATGGCCACCTGCAGGACACATGGATAAGCAAACAAAAATAAATCATTAATTAAATTAAGGCACAGAGTTCAGCTGATCAGTATGGGAAATGGAAACACAGTCATAATTTGGTGAATTAAAAGTTTGCAGCAGTAAGTCCTTTTTAAAGATGTATAAGTGTTTTGCCATCATTAATAGCAACATGCTTTTCATTTCTACGTGCCTGTCTGGTGAAAGGCCCAAAGCAAAAATGCAACATTCAGGGCTATAGAAAGATATTTTGGTGTCTGAGAGGGATATTAATTTAGTAACCCCATTACTCCAATTTACCTTGCTAAATTTATCTGTGAGAAGACGTGTGTTCAAAGGAAGATTGCACAGGGAACCCTCCCTTGTCCCGCTAAGGTAATAAAATTAGGGTTGTGATTCCATGACCATATTTATTCCATTCAAAATCCTCCAGCTGTAGTGGCAAAATAATGTGACATTTTTTCTAAAAAAGAAGGCAATGATGAGAAATTAAATGACATGCTCAAAACCCCATAAAGCGCCAAATATCAGAAGCCAATAAAGAATGCATAATACCTACTTCATAGTCCCACGCACTGCCTATCCCCCTTATCCTGCACTTCTCACTTCAAAGAAGCTTAAAATACCTCCCTGACTGAAAATAATTTCCAGACTTTGCACAGAGATTATTTCACCCATCAGTAAAAGACAGTCATTTCTGAAGTAGCATTTAACAGCACAGCAGCCTGGAACAAAAGGTGAAGAATAACTTGTTTAAATGAACTGTGGGAGGAAATCTGGAAAGGCAGAACTTTCCTTGCAAAATTAGCTCAGGATATTGGGTTAAAAATTTTCTGCACGTTGTGAAAATTTCAACAAGCCTTTGAAAGAATAAGATTTCAGATGTTTCACTGGTTGATCAGTCCATCCCCCCCCCACCATCCTGATACAGTAACTGCACATTAGCTTGGCTACTGAAGCGCTTTAGCTAGAAAGCCACCAACTGCAGCTCAAAGGCATTCCTTGGTGACCTCTCATCCAGCAGTGACTGGACTGATCCACATGAACTAGGAAATCAGGCAACAAGAAATGCAAAGAGTAACAACAATAACTATGTATTTTTAATGGGAGTTCTTTATGCCAGGGCATTAAAGGATCACCTAACAGGTTTCTCCACCCAGTCATAAGGATGCTGACTTGAAGCAAAACCCTATGCTTTCTTTTGAGGAACACAGAAGTTATTTTTCACATTGACACATGCCCTGGATTCATCCTGAGATGTCCCTCTCAGCCTAAGTTTGGGAACATGCTAGGGACAGCTGTCTGAACTGGGAATCTTCCCTTAATAAACTCACTTAATGCACACGAACAGTGATTCAGCTGCTGAAAGTCATTCCCATCTGTCTGGACTGCACTGTGTGCCTGCACCCCTCTTAAGAGATTTTCACTAAGGGATACAGCTCCCAGGCTATTGAGGGGCTTTGCTAGTCATCCGGTTGACCGCAGAACATGATGTTTCTGTTAACGGCAGTGCCCCTGCACCAGCAGTCCCGGGTTGGCATCACATCCTCCAAGACCTTCTCACACCTACTATCTAGTACTAAAAGCACTACAATCCAGCAGAGAAGGGGAAGGTACAGAGTTCATAACCACCGCAGGCTGCCAACAAGACAGTTGGCGTTGCCTCACATGGCTAGAAAAGTCATGAAGGCCAAGTCATCTACCTGCCTGAAGACCACTGACAGGAAAGAATACAGTATAACAGGCTCTGATATAAAATTTCATCACATATTGTCATGAAGAAATTGAACCCAAAAGAAACACAACTATGAGCATTCAAGATAACTGTGCAGTTCTGTTCCCACACAAGAAGCAAATGAAAGCTGCAACAAATAGATCAATCACGTAACATGAAAATAATAAATACTTTTTTCCTTACAAATTCTCTGCATTCTCAGTTTTTGAATGGTAAAGCCAAAGAAGGCAAAGCTCTTCCTCACCATGGTAGTTACTATGGTACTCAGGCAATTCTCCACGCTGTTATTTTAGGAATTCTCTGTTGCACTTCTGCTACATTCAGATTTTGCGGAGCATTCTGAAGTCCTGGGGAGCCGCAGGATACAGCCTCCGGCAGCAGCTGTCTGACACTTTGCAGGATTCACCCTCCGAGCAGGAACAGCTGCTCAAAGTTGACCTGTTAATGTTGGCTCCTGGCTATCTGCTTGCGCAGCTTCCATGCAGCCCTCAGCTAGGGAGCAGGACGGGGCTTGTCTGGGATTTAGAAGACGGGTAGTCTAAAAATGCGTGTTAACAGGAACCTCAGAAGACTAGATTAAAACAGGAAACAAGGCCTTGTCTAACAGCACCTCTGTCATTACAAACCTGCTGCTCTGTCTCACTTTAGCCTGCTTCTGCCATGTTACTTCTGTCCCAGGAAAGCTAGAGCTGCTTCGGGGTAATTCTAGGGCAGAGTGGAAGACAGCTGAAGTTATCAGTCTGCATTAACAGGAATAGGTGTCTTCTTAAAGAAATTCACAGGTATCTAATGCTGTAAAACAGGTTTATATGAAAAAAAGAAACAAAAACAATAATGGTGTGCTCACTCAAAAATTCTTTGCTTATCCTGGATATTCTCAGAGATAATTATCCTTGGAAAAAGTCTTTTTTTGAGTTTATCCCCTCCCAACTAATTTATCCTGCCTGTTCTTGCAATGAAATTAAAATTCTTTCTCTATTTAGGCTCTAAAATAATCTATTTCCTGAAACTAACCATTAGAAATCCACATCATAGTTTTTCTTGAAGAATAAAGAGGACAAGATGGAGAGAAATAAATCCCTTCTTTGGGATACAATTATCTTTCATAACTAAAAAAAAAACGTGATGGTCTAAGAAATCACATACTATAAATGATTAAATACCGTTGACATTAATATCAGCATATAACAAAAATCCACTTCAGAGAATTTTCCTGAATACCAGTATCATCACTTTCTCACATGATCCAAATTCAAGATTTGCATATCCCTCTACATTAGGCATTAATTATCCTAAGTGAGGCTGATACTGTTTCTGTCTTAGAGTGATGACAGGTAGATCACTCCACTGGCAGCCTGAGGAAGGAATTACATGTCTTAGTTATGATGTCCTACATTAATTTCATGACTTACATGGCTGAAACATAAGAATATTTTTTTATAAATATCAATACTGTTCGCTTGCCTCAAAACCTGGGCTCTTTTTCCCATAAAAATAACAAGGAGGAATGTTGTCTAAAATATTTACTATCAGAAAAAAAATCAATCCTAGCCGTGAAAATATCATAAAGCCCTAATATAGCCAAAATAATTCTAATATATTTAACTGAACTGAGGATAAAGAAAGAAAATCAGTTTGTTTTCATAAAGTCCATATCTGCACTAGAAACCAGCTCTTCTGCTTAGTCTTCCCTGACATTGTCTTTGCCTACATAAATTTCCTGGCCTCTAACAGAGCTTCTTTTTATTTAATTTAAGCTTGCCATTAGAAACCTCAAAATACAGACATAAAACAGTGATTTACATGATTAGATTTACTATAGGCATGTATTCAATTAGATGTTATTCAACAGCTTCACATAAAATAACTTCAACAGTTACAATATCAATACATTACTTACCGCTTCAGAATCACAGAAAAATTTAAATTTGAAGAAGGTCTCTAGTCCAGTCTCCTAAACAAAGCATCTATAAGACTGGGATAGGAAAAATCCCCTGCATTTAAGAATTCACCAAATTTGGCTTTGGCCAACTGGGAAGGAGGTCCCCTGTGACCTGAAGTCCACCGCATTTGGCCTTCTCTAACATCAACAAAACTAGGACAACCAATAAAAATATTAACAAGTCTTTCTTCTTTCAGAATTCATCATAGCTAGAATTCAAGACAGGTTCTTCCACATAACTTTATTATAAACATAGTGGCTGTGATTCAGCTATAGTTAGTGTGCTGCAACACTCTTACAGCATATCACTTGGCTTCTGGCTTCCCCAAAGGGACACGGGTCTCCATAGTTCCTGTGTCATATGTCCTAGCCTCATCTGGATGTCTTGGCTATTAGAGAGAACCCAAAATGCCACCAGATTGCTGTATTAAGACATCTACATCACTGAATCCTGAATACACATTATGTATTTGCTAACAGCTTGTTTCTTGCTTGGACTACTGAGATGATTAAACTCATCTAACATCCAGCTCTGAGTAGGTGGAATACTACATTCCATTGAAAATGTGAATATCTGACCATATCTATATAACTTTCATGACTTTCAATATTTCATCATATAAAAATAAAACAACAAAATCCTAAGTACAGTTTGTATGTAGGTTTCGTATCGTAATATTTTACAGTCCAGATATTTTGTGCATATTGGTGTGTGCATATCTGTCGCAGTCCACGTACTCACTACTGATGATACTGAAGTTCGAAGTGCCCCAGGTCATTTTCCTGTCTCATTTTTTACAAGAAAGAAGCAAAATACTGTAATAGGCTCTTCTCCAAAAGAGCTTCTTAAAATGATGTTTGTAAAATGGCCGTTGGTGGGCTGTTGAGGCGAGGAGAGAAATAAGTTTGGTGACATAAAATAAAACCCAAATAAGGGCTATAAAAATTATGTCTATGTCCTTCTTAAATGTGGATCTGCCTGAAGATCTGCATCACCATACTGTTTGTATATAACTTCAGAAAACAAGTAGCAATGAGCTTGTGCCTTTGTCTCAACCAGCTGCACAGAGCCCTTAGCATTTTCACTTGATTTTCTTTCCGCTTCATATCTGGCCCTCGGCCCGTTCCATATCCAAGTCCTCCAATCATCCAGCAGCTCTGTTGCTTCTTTCGTCATCTTGGGGCTTTGCTCAAAGGCCTGTGCAAAGAGCAGCCAGGGTTTCACAGTTACATGAACCAGAGGGAACCTCTTGTTAAGTTCATGCTAGTGTCACGCATGATTCAACTCATAGTCCAGTGATTACGTTGTCTCCTGCTTCAGACTGGAGATATGCAGGCATCTTATATAACATTTGGGCTGCCTCCCTAGAGGGTCTCCCTCAGGAAAACTGAGCATCCAGCATGCACATAGATACAGATTGCCTCTTAGTGTTCAGTACAACGATGCAAATTTATACTAGCAAACAAATTGGTCCATCACTTCAATCAGGTCAGCTCTGCTTAAAACACAGAAGCAAACTTAACACACTAACTCTCTGTAACTCCCATAGCCTTCAGCCCCATTCTCTTCTTTGCAATGACACTTACTACTATTGCTTCTTAACATTGAGGAATATTATTTGAAGATTCAAAATAATTTTGAAAAGGCAGCATCCCTTCAAGGAAGCATTTCTTTTCTCTTTGTAAAACTGCTACTAAATATAAGGAACACTGGCTTCAAAAATGTGCAGAGAGCTAGGAAATGAGACATGGTTCCTTAAATATAGCTGCCTATTTCTGAAGCATACCTTTACCTAATACGTCCATAATGGCTAGAAAAGAATAGGACTGTGTAGGCACTTTAGCAGTGCTAGAAATGGGGAGGAGGAGGTGTTGCTTGCCTAGATTATTTCTAATAATGAAAAGGTTTTCATGCAGCCTTTAACCTACTAAAAATTGTGTAATATGTATTAACTCTTCTTTTTTCTGATCTTCATAATCCATCCAATGAAAGTTATTATTCAGCTTTCATTGGAGAGTTAATGATGAATTTTATTAAATATTATGTAGGGGATTTTTTTTTAAAAGATTATCCCTCATAAAGATGATCATTACTTCTTGACACTAAGAAGGAATACTGCATTTTCACTGTCCAAATCAAACACCATTTAGGTTAGTTCCTTCTTTAATTTGCAGTTTCTCCCAGAAGCAGAGTTTGGTTCTGCTGGCTGTGCCCCACTGCTAAGCTTTACTGTCTCAGAAGTGCGTGTCATGGGGCTTAAGACATCAGTTCAAACCTGAAAGATTCTGATAGAAAAAGCAGTTTCAGAAAAAGGAATTTTTTATGAGTAAAAGCCTTTTTTGGATTTTTTTTTTCAAATTTCCTGCTACAAAATATTTTACTAACATTCCTAAATACCACATTGCACTGTAGGTCAATTAAATTATACTTCATTATCATGCTACATTGTTCAGTCCTTCATCTATGAGATTTGATATGCTTGCAGAATTACACTTACTCTACACACTTGGATTTGACAAAATTACCCAGTATGACATAACCATCAGACTGCTGAGGGTACATTGGGAAGGGGGTTTCAAGCTAGCTGACTTCTGTATAGAAGGGCAATGCCATCTCCAGCATAGAGCTCACATGAAGCAGTTTAACACTGCAGTTAATGCTGAACCGACTTCAAAGAGAGTATTTCACCATTTTTACATCAAATTTCTTTGTGTTTCCATTCTATGAAAAGAAAATAATAGATATTCTGCTTTTTTAGCCTCTGTTTAGAATGAAAGCAAAGACTGAACTATTGAAATATCCTGTGAGGATGAAATTCTGATTTTCTTACCCACCCCAGCTCTTGGTACAAGCAGATGTCAACGGAGCCTCCTTGTACTTCAGTGAAGAGCTAATGGACAGGTAAGGTGACCCTTGGCTGCTTCCCCCAGTGAAGATACCTTTTCTTGTAGAAGTTATGAAGAGCTCAGGTAAGAGGACAGATCCTGGGTACTTGCTAGTCTGATTTGGGTGTCTGGGGTTAAAAAAAAAAAAATACGGAAAATTCACATTTTCTTCTTAGTTCTTAATGTTGAATCAGAATAATTTTTGCTGATTTCATTTTTCTGTCAGCAGGTTTGGTATCAGGATATTGGGACACTGGTAGTTTTTAAATGGTCACTATTAGCTGAATAAGAGTTCTGGCTATAAATGGTATGTTTTCCAAAGAATGCTTCTGTCTCAACAAGGTTGCTTTTTGAAAAAATGGCAAAGTTGCTTTTTGAACAAATGGAAAAGAGAAAGGAATTGAAGGGTTAAGTCCAGAGAGGCTGGAGACATTTTCACCTATTTACAATGTTACGTATTCGCTTCCTGAGGATGGGGCTCGTTTGCCTCCAAAAGCGTCAGATTGGCTATTGCCAAGGAGAACTTACTGATTATGATGGGCAGATTGTCGAATCTTATGTCTCAAGTCAGGCTTCGATTTCTTGTCCAATTGATCACCAATATCTACAGTGGTTTACAGCAGACAGGCTTCACTGGTAAGCTTCTCTAGGCTGCGGAGTTCATTTGCAGGCAGAGCCCAACCCGTAGCCTTTGTTTCGGCTAGCCTGTGTCAGCGCGCTTCCGCAGCAGGGAGGGCGACGGGGCAAAGCGATGAGGCGGGGAGCGGCTCTGAGAGCACAAAACTTCATTTAAAAAGTAGTTGCCAGGTCCAGAAAGCCAGGCATTTCATTGTTCACATCCCAATGACTTCATCAAAAGTATTTGAAATTCTAATTTGTATCCTGTCATGACCCATTTTATACATGCTGAAGTGTACAGTCCAAATCAGATGTGTATTCAGCATCCTAATACAAAATAAGAAGTAAAAATGAGAAACTACATGATACTTATAAAAAAAAACTGGCTACATTCCAATGACTGGGGTGTAAAAATAGAAATCCTGATGTGAGTTGAAGAGTTCATAATTAATAGTCTAATCAAAGTTTATTATAAAGAGACAAAGAGCTAGTAGCCCTGTTCAGTTTCTTCTTTAAGCATAGAGGTGAGTTTAAGTGCAGGAGGGCAAAATGGCAAACATATATTAATATCAGTATACAGAGTCACTTGCTGCTCTTTCTAGCAATGCCCAATTTACTATTTTAATATTTCCAAGTGATGGGGGCAATTAAATTCTTTTTATTCCTGTATGGAAATCATACAGTTACATTGCAAAAGAAAGCGGGTGGCTCTTTCTAATTCATTGATTAATGGACAGAGAAGGGAAAACAGAATGTGAATTTCCAGCTTTGGCCCAATTTGTCAGACCCTCAAGTTCACAGACACATGCAAACACCTTTCCCCAGGAGTCCACATTTGCTCTAACTGGAATCATCACTGTTGAAGGGAAGCAGGTATCACAGAGAAGAGAAGGGAAAAAGAAATGGGAAGGAAAGAGAAAGGAAAGGGAAAAACGATTCTAGGGAGTGGGCATACACCAGATATGCTCTATCAGGGCTTCTATCAGTGTGGATACAACGCACTAGCACAGAATGGGAATTTGCTGCTCTTGAAAGGAACCATTATAATGCCGTGCTACTCCGACCATGCCTGTTAAATTGCTATCCCTTTGCATCATTAGCTCCAGCAATCACACAGGTAAAAATCCAATATGACCACAGTCTACAAGTATCTGGGAAAACAAAAAGAGGGAGAAACAATATTTCTGATCATGGAGCTAATGAATATAAACAATACAAAACTAATAACCACTATAAAACAAGATTCAATGTTTGGAAGTCAAAACTGGAGAAACGACTTGAGCTGGGAGACATACTATTAGCTATTTACTAATATAGAAGATGGCCCATTTCTTGAAATTCTTCCACTCAGGATTGAATCCTTCTCTGCATGTGGGTGCAGGTTGTCTGGGACGATCACAGTGATGCCTTTTGTCATTCAGACCTGTGACTCATGTCTTTATCAGTCTCTCTGATTTGTCATAAAGCACCTGCATCCTGAAGACAACTTTACTCATCAAATCCAAAGTCACCTCTCAGCCCCTTCACTCATCACTTTATTCAAAAGGGCTTGGTGTAGTTGAGGATTTTCCCCAAGCACAGAAGACTCCTTTCTCCCTCCCTCTCTCTCTCACTCACTGTCTCCTCTTCTGATCTTAAACCTCGCTACTTTTAGCACAGCGATATTTGCTTGAATTTCTGTCATATCCTACTTTCTTCCTCCTCTTTTTTTCAGCTTCCCTCACTTAGCACTTCTCTAGAGAACAGATAAGAGAATAGGACAAGTACCACCTCATACCTTACCCACAGCAAAGTCACAGAAAAATGATAGACTGCAGCAAGCAGAAACCTTTTCTTTGCCTGAAGGGTCTGGGAATGCAAAGTTTGACTGCAGTCTGAATTTCAGAATTGACTTCTACAAACTATATTATAGCTTTTCCTCTCCTGCCTGAGTCAAACATCAAAGGCCTTTGAAACATATTGTCAGTTATGAAATTGCTTACAAATGTCATAATAATATATTTTGAAGTACAACCCAAATAATGCTTCTAGTAAATTATATGTGTTAGCTACAATTTTCTTGTTAGCTATACTGGTAAATTCACTTGCTGTTCCCTGTACAGCAATGCAAAGAAAGAATAAGCAAAGAAAGACTGCCAAGTGAACTAAGATGTGTCTCATTGCCATGGAGACAACGTGGTGGATGCTATTAGAATCTCCGTCTCTACTTATAGCCGATGACTTCTGTGAAAGGAACAAAATCATGAGAAATTAAACAGCCCCACCAGAGTCTACTGAGAAACAGTTACCAACAAGAACCGTATGAAAAATTTAGGTAGGATTCTTCTTTTAATCAATGAAAAACCCCAAATTGGAGCTTGCTGCCTTGCTCTGTGATGTTTTATCACAGATGCAATCTGCTGGATAATGGGTACTCAGTCCAGCTGATGGTTTCTGTTCAGAGGAGTCCTGCTATAGTTACAGACTTCTCATTTTAGGATTGAACTTCTATCTGAGAAGTGTCTGAATGTGGCTTTTTACACACCACCTTTCCCAGCGTCAGGGGCTGTGCCTCACCTCATTAGGAGACCCCGGACTCTGGGATGTGTACATGTAGCACATACTGAATGTGCCTTCTGCCATATGAATGGGGATTTTCCTCCTCAATTGACTGAGTCCAAGAATGAGAAGTCTCTAAGGAAACTTAGAGCTGAATGTCCCCTTTAGACCCAAAGGAAAGCTGAGCAAGGGAGAAAACATGAATCAACACTCCTGTACTTAAACAGGACTTCCTGAGGTCCCTTTCAGCCAGAATTACCCTATGATTCTCTAATCATTTCTAAATGTAAAAATCCAGGGTACAAAAAGTCTTCATTATTGACTCCAATTATCACACAGTAGCTGTTTTGTTGATTACACTTTTTGATGGTCATGCTTTTTAGTGATAATTCATGAACTAAAAAAAAAATCAGGAAAATAATTTTCTTTCTTCACCACAAACTCCACCTGGCTTTCTAAACTACAGACGCTGATTCATGTCTGTTTATAGGTCTCTCTGTGTTCTTCCTCTGCACCTTCCAATGTGCGGAGTATAGGAGTACAGCCTTTCCTCAAGGGAGGAGTAAGACCTTAGGCTAAAGTCCGTCAAGGCTGGATTTAGTTAGAAGTGTCGTCACAATAACGTCGAATCATTGGGTTTGCACTGCACGGCACTGCACGACATGAAACTTTCTAGATATCAGTTACTTTGTTATCAAACAGCTCATTTTCCCAGTCAGCTGTCCTTCATTTCAAGGCACACAACTTAAACCCAAGATTAATCCATATTCCAGAATGACTTGCTATTTCTATTGCTGTACATGCTTTACAGCAATAAATTCCTGGTAGGGAAGCGTGGAAGGGTTGAAAGATCTGTTTCTGCCAAATAAAAACCTGCTCCCATAATGTGTGTGCTCCTCTCAAGAGAATTCTTTTTGTATCTTTTATTTAGTTCTTGTAAGACATAGATTTCCTTTTTGTAGACTTTGCCACAAAGAAGATGCCAAACTGCCTGTTGGCTGCATGGTTCTCTGTCAGTACTAAGCACATAACCTGCTTTAAAGATTTAAGAGGCAGTATGTCACCTTCTGTGTTACTCCTTGTGCTGCAGCTGTGGGGCAGTCCCTACATTTCACGCAGGAATAATCTTCCTCTTCTCTTTCACTCACTACACCATTCCCCTTGTCCTGTTTCCCCCGCAAAGGGCCAAGCGACCTCCCTGGTCCCAGCCTTTTCGTTCTTCACCACCACCGCAGGAGGTTTCCAACGAAGCATGACATAAGCTTTGGCCTGCAGCAAGAGCTCAGCTGCAAAACATGACAATCCTTGAAGTCCGAGGGGGCCCGGACAGGGAAATGCCACAGCGCTAACCTGAGCGCTTCAGGTCAGAACGAAGAGTAACCAGCTCCTCTCTGCCACACCATGAACTGAGTCAGTTAAATCCAGGCATGGGACCGTGAAACGTGTTGCTGTGTCCCCCGGAAGCACCGCTGACCTCACAGCGAAGGGCAGGACGGTCCCAGGCAGTGCGGACGTGTGCCTGGCTTGCACAGCTCTGGGGCAGCCCCGGGGGACACGCAGCCCCTCAGGGTACCTGCAGCTCCTGGGGATGGTGTGGGAACGACACCAGTCTCCTGGACCGCTTTGCAGTTGTTCTGCAGGAACTGAAGGCAGTTCCATCATACATATACCATAATACAAAGCTTTTTAAGTCTCTCTGTTCTGCTCTGATCCTCTCATAATATGAACTACATGAGCACATCAAGCACACACCAAAAAGCTCCCTCCCACTTAATAGGAATATTTTGAACTATTCAGTAGAGTACCGTGGGACAAAAGTCTATTCAGCCTGTCTGATAAATTATCTAGCAGGAAAAAAATTTCTTCTCACTACTTCATTTATTTTTGTGTTTTCTGCCTTTCTTTATGTGTTTTCTTTTATTTATAGGTTCTTCTTCGTGAAATATGAGTTGAAAATACATTTTCCCATTTTATGTTATAAATATTTTAGTAATATGAGTGTATATATCAGCAACGTTGGTATATAATAGAAGCTGTCTTTGATTTATTTATTAACATTAACCAATGCTTTAAGAATCCATATTCAGAATGTGATGAAAGGTGGATTGTTTTCCTCATCATCTGCAGCGAGATTGACTCTATATCCAACTTAAATCTTATTTGTGCTTGCATCAGAGCATGATTTATTTATGCTGTGTCCATTTACAGACACAGGAGAGAACTACATGCTTTAAGCAAAATGCCCAGAAAACAAAAGAAAAACTGTTGTACTGAAAATGACAGCACAAAAACTGTGCAGAAAATCACAAGACAAATAATTAATAGGAATAAAGAAGAAAAAATTACAGGTAAACAGCAGAAAAGATCAGCTGACCAAAATACTTTACACAAATTTTGCATCAGTCACCTTGGAAAGGCGGCTTTTAGACGAGCTGGCCCCATAGAAGGCTGCCATGAGCTGAGAAGACTCTTGACACACAGATTCAGATGGACTCCTGAGATGAAGATTAAGAATTGCCACAACCTCAGTTACCAGTGAGGGTTCAAGATGATATATGATTTGTCGGTAATCTTCATTTTACAAGCAATTTTTAAAACCTAGATGAATGTGTGTTTAGATGGATTCTTCAAACTATTCAATTTAGTATTTTCAGAACCTGAAAGTGGAACAAAGCTAATACTTTAATTTGCTTATGCAAATTAAAATAGTATTAGCTAAATATAGTAAATATTCAGATTTACTGAAATAAAGTAGTATTCAGAAATACTCCATTGGCTAGATGCACATGGGTATGGATATTTCAGAAGCTGAAACTGGAACTTAGCTACCTCTATACAGACCTTTGGGTGGTCTTGATCAAAAGTCATTTGAAATCAGTAGGAATTAGAGACTTTAGTGCCTCCAAGGAACTGTGTCTTAGCTGCTCTATGGCTCAATTCTTCATATGTTTAAGAAAAATAACTCCCCTAATTATAGAGTCATTGTGAGGCTAAATTTCTTAAAACTGTGATTAGCTAAAATGTTGTGATGATAATTACTGGATATAGATTAGTTGTGTACATGCTTCTGAATGGAATGCAAGAATTCTGATTAGAAATCTGACCTTCAGCCCTTTTCCTTCACTTACTTTTAAGGTTCATAAGCCAAATTCTTTCTTAATTACTCTAAGGTGCATATAGAGCAAATCCAGAAATACTCTCTTAGTACCTGAAGTGTTCTTGTACTGAACACAGACAACCATATCCAGGAGGACCTCAGAGTGACTATCACCATTAAAGGAAAAACACTAAATGTTTATGACATGAAACCCCCAAAAGTTCCAAACCTGAAGCCAAGCTAAGTTTTACAGAGTCTTTCAGAAACATTAGCTCTGAAATTATAACTCTAACATTAGATACAGGAATCTACATTAGCTACACCAGGTTTTCTTCTATAGAATCCATAATAAGAAAAATCCGATGAGAATGAGCCGATCCCCATTTAAAGACAACTTCTACAGCCAACATAGGCTCTAAAATTCACCTGTGAAAAATGTCTCATCTGTGTGACCCTCACTCTTGAACTCAAAATCCCGCCATCCCACACTCATAACATTCCCCCCAGATTGTTGTGGCAGAATTTTCTCTAAACACTAAGAAAGCAACGACCACACGGGCTAGCATTCCTTTTTTCTTGTCAAAGTACTTCGAGTTCGATTCTGAGCATATGCATTCAGTACAACTGAATCACAAGAATCTGCCAGTAAAGGATAACTGAGGACATCTAGAAAAGGACAGATCAACACTATTTCCAATAAGAAACTATTTCTCTCTTGTCTTTAGAGAAATGATGCCCAGCACTATTTATTATGATACATGAATTAGCATTTTTCACTTTCATTGCTGAGATTTTCAAATGAAAAGGCCATTTGGGGGAATACATTTGATAATTGCTGTTAGGATAAATCAGAAAGCAATACTCTTCTAAAAATGTTACCATCTCCACAGTGCTAGATACCCTACAAATGCTCACTCACTCGCCAGGAGTGGAAAAACACTGCCCTTTTTAATCTCAATCTCAATTCATGATATGGCTCAAAATCCAAGTAGTATGAGACGTGGTAAATGCTTCTTAAGTTTACACTAGAGAGGGTGGCTACAAGTTTTGCATACTGTGTCAGCAACAAGATGTATGTTTTTGTAAGCCATACATAACCACTGCACTTACATAAATATGTATCAGCTGCTTTTCTTTGCTTATTAGGAAGTCCAGTTTAAGGTCTTACATATCTGTGGTATATGCCAAACAAATAGTTCTCTTACTCAAGCTAATACTCATTAGGCAGAACTAGTAAAGCCATCAAATGTACTCCTTAGCACTGGTCTGAGGTTTCACACACCCCTATTGGAAAGAGGAACAGTTTTTTATTTTTACATTTCTAAAGTCAACTGCATTTTAAAATTAAACACACAGGATTGAGTTCATTTGATCTTGACAGCTTTCGGGATTCTAATGTTATCAATTTCAGTTTCAAAAAAAAAAAGAAAGAAAAAAAAAGAAAGAAAACAAAAAAGGAAAAAAGGAGAGAGAGAGAGAGAGAGAGAGAGAGAGAGAGAGAGAGAGAGAGAGAGAGAGAAATACCCTGCCAATACCTATAGTAAAAAATAAAAGCAAAAGAGATCAAGAAGAAATCTGGTAGCATTGTCTGATATCACATGCTGATAAGCATAACACTAACCCCCACTTGCTTATCAACAGTCTGGCTCCCTTCCCACTTAAGCATTTTCTTGTTCCACATGATCCCCTGAATTATTTCATCTTACGTATTTCTGGACATCAACAAACTATGAAAGTGTATTCTGTGAACCCCGAGATGCGATAATTACTCTGCCTTTGCCACAGCGTCCTCTCTCAGTGATTGCTTTAGCACGTTAACACCTAGTGTTTGCAAGTGTGCAAAGACAGCAGCAAGATCGGGGTGCCATCTCACATACAGGCTGGTAGTTCAACAGAACTGAGCATTTCTCTTTTTCCACCGCTTTCATCAACAGAAATCTCTAATTGCTAATTAATCAGTCTGCTCAGCCTAACACAACTCAACCCACTCTTGCAGTCATTTTCTCACGGCAGCCTTTATGTACTCAAATGCAGATTTTAGCTGCTGTTCTTCTGGCAGCCATGAAGAGCTTTTCAATATTCAGCCATTGCTTGTTCTTGCTACAGATTTTTCCTTTTAAAAGCAGAATATATGTCTGTCTCCAGACATATGCCAGTCCTCTGACCCTGGACACTCTTCCCACTGAAAATTTCCATGTCTGTTGTGCATTCAGATCTGTCTGTCCATTCATCTTCACAGCACTTGTTCACTGCTCAAGGGAAAAGTGATTTTTATTTTTCACTTGATTGATGTTGCAATGTTCAGGATGGGAGGACTTTTCGAACTAATTATACACTGGACTAGGATCCTTTTTCGGTTCCTTATTTCCTGAATACAAAGGAATAACAACACTGACATGCCTTAAAAGTGAGCTATGTCTGCACCATCCTCCACTGAAATCCACTCAGCGCGATATAGGACATGTAGCACCTCAGAAATGTCTACGGTGGTATAATCTGCAAAGGCACTCTCACTTTTCAAAACGTTTAACATTCCTTGTGTGAAAAATCAGTCAGAATCTGAAGACAGATGATGAAAAGAAACCTCATCATCAGCAATCTTAAATGTGAATAATTTAGTTTGAAAAACTACATTTTTTTCAAATTTGAAAACCAATTTTTAATTTGAAAAAACTCCTTATTTCAGTAATGTAAGTATTCCCCCTTATACTCCATGAATTAAAGGTCATCTGTCCTGGAACTGTTCTCTCCTCTCTTACCTTCACAACACAGTCAAGGCTGAGCCTCACACACTTCTGTTATTACTGTGTCACATTGTTTCTTCATGGACTCTGAAGATACTACACCACTTTTCTGTAGAGAAAGGGAATTGCCTTGCTATCAGGCAGTACTTTACTGGCTGCAGTGGAGTACTCTGCTAGTTTGAGCTCATCACCTAAGCTACGCATCCTTTTCAGGAACATACACTCAATATACAAGAGCAATATATCAAATTCTATTTCACTAGTTCATAATATCCACGTAAAGAATTGTTTTGCAAAGCTGAGACCAGTGCTGAAAAATTGAAGCAAATAAACTGACTGGCATTAACCAAGGTTCTCCAGTCAGTACCTCCAAACAATCTTCAGCAATTCCAAATACGTCTATCTTGACAAAAGTGACATATTCCCTCTTATATGCACCCAAAGTGAGATGGGGACGACAGAAATGAATATTTAGCTTTCCTGGTTTTTCTTTCATATGCTGATCTCACAGCAGTTTGCAGTACAGAATGAATAGTACTCCCCCTTTGCAGACTCAGAGAGCACCAAACTGACAGCGATCATGGCCCCATAACGGTCAGTGATGGAGCTGAGACATCGCAATTCTATTGCTTACACTAGTCTGTTTCCAGATCCAGGATTGTCTACTTGGATTCTATAGGACCAATGTTCATAAACTAGCCAAACTCAAAAAAAAAAAAAAGCAAATATTTACTATACATTAAAAATATGAACATCTTGAACAAAAAAAAAAAAGTCAGAGAACTTCTAAAATGCTTTCCAAAAATAACCTCCCTGTAATATGGTATTTTTAGGCTTAAACTCACAAGATGCAACAGATCAGAAACAGAAGTCTCACTGTTCAACTCCCTTTCCTTCTTGTGTGGTGGTTGCTGCCATATTAGCATGCTCTGCCCACCCCATTCTGGACTCCACACATTTCCTGTGATCATCAGTGATCATCAACTAGAGGAAAAACTAAACGTCTAATCCCAGGAAGAGATATAACACATCCAGAGAAAAGATGGACTCTTTAATGGCGCTTTGAATGGTTCCTCCATCACAGAAACTCTCGCCTTAATGAACCTGAGAGCAGACAAATGGAGAGGCTAGTAAGAGGAGCCCAATTGCATGGTTCCAGCGGAGCTACATCCCCTGGAAAATAGGTAAGAACAGTGATCATGAAGACAGCACCCGATATACAGTTTTCAGGTTTTGGAAACACTATTAAATAATCTTTTGGTGTTCAGATGAAACTTCAGGCTTTCCGGAGAGCAGTAGGGAAGGCAGACACAGACGTACATCATATCTGCTGGAACACCTACAGACGATTCTGTTCGGGAGACTTCTGAACGTTTCTGCAGGGGAGGATGACTCAAGGAATTTTATCGCCCAAATAGTCTTTCATCTTTTTAGCAGGCTGTTACTGCACACAGCAATATCAGCCAGCAGCTGTGATTTTATTACTTAATGCATGTGTCCATAACCAGCAGATCTCAGCACTTACTATTCACATGTTTTAATGTAGGACTTTAATTCGCGGAAAGATACTACCTTTTTACATGTGATAATGCCCCCCAGGCTGTGAATGGAACATAAGACTCAAATTGATTGCATTCTCAGAGTCATCCCACATTTTTCTCCTGCAGTGAAATATTATTGCAACATCAGAAATATTGGGCCCCAAGGCCAGCACCACAAAAGTGTGATTGTTTAGTTTCAGCTTCCGGTGACAGTAACTGCCTCCATACCATACATTTCCAGTAGACCAGCAACCTGTGAGAATTTATGACTGCTTAAGATTCTGCCTATGAGGTCATGACTTGCCTGGAAAGGCTTTTTAGTTTAGCTCTTCATTATATAAATATGCTCAGCCTAGTTAAGGGGCTATTTCTTCAGAAACTTGTAATGTCTCTTTGCTTTTAAAATAAGTCAACAGGTTAAAGACACTTTTAAAAAATAGGTTCTCCTAAGGAAACAAATTAGACATTAGCCTCTCTGTCTTTTAAATTTTTTCTTAAGTTCTTATAGATTTCTGTAACCTAAAATGGCATTTTATGGAGGCACCAGTAAGCTTGGAGCCAGTCCAAGTCACACCTTTTTAACTGAAACCTCAAGTTTTTCCATCACCAGTGTTCTGACAGATGTAATCGTGAACTTATTATTACTATTACATCACTTAGAAATACTATATACAATGGGGTTGCCAAACAGCTCACTTCATCCACCACAAAGCAAAGAATCCTCAGATTGCCAAAAGCAGAGTTAAATAAATCCAGCAAAACCAGAAACTGATAGCGCAGGATGCCAAAGATGGGTCTTGTGTTTCCTAGCCTGCCCTTATATTTATTTAGGGGATAGCATAATATTATAGATCCAGTCATTATAACATCTCCCACATTTAATACTTATGCTTTCCCTCAACGTGTTAGCTAAGTACTTCTCAAAAAGAACATTTCATAGAATATGCCTGGGAAATTGTAAAGGCCTACTGTTCCTACCAAGATGAAAAACGGAAACACACAGAGATGAATCTACTGCTCCAAGATTTCAAAAAAAGCACGCAGCAGAATTAAACTGCAGCCTGAGACTTCTGAGTGCCTAACACCAACACCTTCAAACTAGCCTGCCTCCCTGCAAGTCCAAAAATTGACGTCATACCTTCAACTGCCTCAGCCCTCAAAGGAACATCTCCCACAGCTAAGAGGAATAAAGAGAACGTGCTTTTTGTTTAATGTGCTGTAATGTATTTAATTTTTATCAGCTTTATGCCAAGTAAACAGATGACAAACTATTCAGAATTTTAATATAGGCAAATATAAGCATATTGTGTCGAGCCAGAGAGACAGGAACTGAAAGGGATCAAAGATGGAAATAAAGCGGATATGAGCCTAGTTTGTCCTTCTCCTTTCTCCAATGTTTTTCATGTCTGAGCAGTTGTTAAAATAGGTCATGGTCCTGTCAGCTGGAATGCATAACCTCTTTCTCATTTTCTTAGGCCAATGGGAGACATGAGCGTTACCTGATTTCTACCCCACAGGAGCCTTTGCTGCTTTACACACTCTCCAAGAGTGTGACTTGGATCCAGAGCGACACACCTATGCGTATTCTGGCACCATGTCAGCAGCGATGCAAAGAATGAGGCAGGAAAACAAGAAAATAAAAAAACAGCAACCAAGCAAATGAACTGATTAAAGCTGAGATTCCTTTCTTACACTACTCTACTGAAGGTCAGACGTGGATCTATGAAGTAGAAATTCAAGTGCTCTTTTCCTTTTTGAAGAACACTATTTGCAGCAACAAGAGCTGTGCTTAAGGCAAAGATTTGGCCTTGGAATTTGGTTCAGTTCCCAGTTCTGCCATAAACTTCCCGTGCATGACATAAGCAAGTTATTTGATGGCACCTTGCCTCATTTATCCACTTATAAATGGGGTTGATATTTCAGTCACATCCATGCAAACTCTTTGAGAAACACCTTGTTCTTAGTGTGGGCTTGTTTAGATCAAGTACAATTGGAACTCGGAAAAATATTTCAAATTAGGTTTAATTTCAGAAGGATACAGTGTTATATCAGCTGTAAGAGGAAACTGGGGACTCTATTACTCTGCAAAGGCAATTATTTTTCAGAGAAAATCACCCAGTTTTTTATTAATAAATGATATACAACTGAACAGAAACAATTCTTGCAGCATGATTTTCCCAATTCAGCTAAGGCCAGACTATAGCCAGAGAAAACTCTAAAGCTTACTCCACCCTAGTTTATAATACAAATGCAATGCTTCTTCCTGCTTTTTGGGAGAGCTAATTTGTAAAACTGATAAAGCTAGTAACTGGTACGCTGAGGGCATATCAGGAGGGTAGTGCAGCACGAGATTTTTTCAAAAGCAAGCATCCACACTTGGGGCCAAATTTTCAAAAGTTTTTCACTTCTTTACATACTTAAAGTAACTAATTTTAAAGCCAGAAGAGACCAGTATCATCACCTAGTCTGATCGCTTACAAGGAACAGGCTATAAAACTTCAGCCAGCAATCTTGGCAAAAGACCTATAATTTTCTTTTAGTCACCTTATAGCCCTAATTTACATGCAGCATTTGACAAGAACTCACTTCCATCCTTAAATTGATCATTTCAATGGCAAATTCCCCTCCGTGTTAAATATGAAAAGATTTTCTAAAGTGTTCAGCCTTTAGTAGCAATCGTTGAACTCTTACCCTGTGTTTGATCATGTATGACAAACAATCTTGAGTAGGCAAGCAACATTAAAAATAGCCATGTTGACCTAAGAACACAGCTCTGTAATTCACATTTGAATTCCAAGGTCTGTCTTAGAGTTTTACTTGATTCCAGTCACAACTCTATCAAAAAAAGTCACTTTTCCTTTACACCTTCTGATTTTTGGTGTTGTGGTCACTAAATACTGTTATAAAAATACTTTGTTTTATATTGACAGAGATAATATTTCTATAGTAATTAAATACATAGCATAACTAAGTTGTAAAACTCCTAGAATGATGCAGAGAAGAAAAGTATAACGGAGTCAAAAGAGGGGCTAAACACCTCCACAGAGCAGCGCGCTGTTGAACATAGCGAGCGGCAGGCACAGTGCAGACTAGCTCAGGACTTCCCTAAGCCGCTCTCTGCTGGACGCTGCGAATGGCACGTGCTCCACGTGTGCTTTCTTACCAACAAGCGTCTGCTTCTGCTCATCCTTGGAGACTGTCTTCAGCGCTGCATGGGCATTTGGTCTGCGGCCGTGTTGTGCGGTTAGACAGATCCAGAGGCAAGGCACCAAGGTTTGGCCTAACACAGTGACTTCAGTGGACTTTGGCTCAGATTGTTGCACTGTAACCTAATAAGAAATGGTTCTTTCTTTATAACACGTTAATACAATTCATACTATCAATATTAATAAAAATTATTATTAACAGCATATCTCAATACTATACTGTGTGGGCTCTCAGCTCAAAAGATCAGCTGAGTAAAAGGCAACTTAATAGTACTCAAATCATTAGAGAGATGCAGCTATTTAGGCGAAACCATCTGTAGCAATCTGCTCCAATGGGTTCCTCTGCTTATTAAAATACTTTTGAAAGCACTTCCACAGAGATAAAGAAAAGCAAAGGCCAGATAGCATTAATGATCCCTCTCTCATTTCCAAAACATTTGTTCATTGTAAGCAGAAACTCATCATGCAGCTTATTATGCAAAGAAAGACAGCTCGATGGGGGCCAAGACCATTCCTTACCAGGCTGAACAACATTAACTCATCCCCTCCCCTCTGCTCCCTTCCCTGCCTGTTTTCTCTCCACTCCCTTAGAGATTACAGTCTCCTGGAGGCATAGCCAGTCCTTTTAGTCTGTGCTTGTATAGCACCCAGCACCACAGGGTATCTCATCTCTTCTTGAGAGGACAGCCCAGGGGCGTCAGGAGACTTTACCGAAGTAAAAATAACAAACAATAAGCCTACGCTAGGTATATTTCCGATTCAACACCACGGATGAATGCTGGACTTCTTTCTATGTGAACAGACCTGCTATGTTTAAACCTACTGAAAAAACCCTAAAATGTTTACTACCTAACAATTGCAGGTAGCACAGCTGAAGTAACACTTTCGATGCTGTTTTTGAAGATGAAGAAACCACTATTTTCTCACATGTTGAGCTAAGTTATCGACATTCCCCCTCTTGATTAAGTCTATCATAACGATCGGTTTCCTTCTGTTTTGCAGAATACCCGGAGAGGTTTCTGCTTGAAGATTAATAGCACCATGGCGATGAGGAATGGCCCAGACCTGAATTTACATCCCTGAAGAACTCATCCCAAGATGCTCACACGGATAACTCTGACCTCCACATCCCTGTCACAGTAATTAAGGCAGAAGATGGATGCAGGGCTTAACAGATTAACAGTTTGACACTTAAAGATAATGTGCATTTTTAACAAAATGCTGTGGGACTTGGGAGGGTGCATTCATCCTTATGAAATATTGCATCCTTCTCCCAGTCAAGCCCTAATTTACCACTGGCAAATAGAACACAGGTCTTTCATATGTCACAAAACTGTTTGCACTAGGAGACCAATTTCATTTTCAAGGAGGTGAAATAAGAGCAGAGGCTGGCACTAGTACAGAATTCTCAGAATTCACTGAAGACATGTTATTTATTCAAAGGGGTTCCTAACTATGTGGTGAAGACATAAGCACTGTTCTGTTGGGGGAAGAAACATCTCCAACAGCCTAATTTTTCATCTCATTTCTAATATTTGTTTTGTGGTCCTTGGTTAGACTTTGCTGCAGTTCTGTTTTCTCCATCTCTGACACAGGGATGATACTCCTTCCCATGAAGAGTTTTTACAGTCATTTCTTTAGAGCATCCAAAAAAGAAAAAAAAAAGAAAGAAAGAAAAAAGCACTGTTGTGATCATATTAATTCAATTTCCCAGCATTGGTAGATAACTGGAAATGTACTCACATCAGTGGAGTTTTTTCTTTAATACTGTGTTCTTTTCTGTCAAATAGAAAGCCCAAGTCCATTCCAGATGACAGAAAGAGCCCTATCAAAATCAACGCAAGAATTTGTGTACACAGTGTCATGTTTTACAATTGCTATATTTCAGCAAGGCACAGGCAGATTGATAGAAGATCCATATACTAGAATTTATGACTGGATGAACAGTTTTGATACTTTTTGAGATCTGTTATTCCAGTGGAGTATCTGCAACTGGAGTTGAAAAAAAATGTGCTGATTTTATACATCAAGGCCATTCCTCACTGCCAAGCTGATGATTATCTTCTGTCAGAAACTTCTCCAAGGCATTACACATACCCTCTATATTAGCTTATGTGATGAAAAAGATAAATCAGTTGACATACTTTTCAGCTAAAATTTATAAACAGTTATCTTAGTTAAAAAGGAAATGATCAAAACAAAAAGATAGGTATTTTAGAAGAACATAGCTTATTCTCTTAATATTCTTCTCTTTCTCCTTTCATCCAGATTTGTTCCTGAAAAAGAAGCTCTGAACACTGTCTCGAAGCCTAACTTTTTGTTTATCTCCATGAAAGTTAGGATTATTCTTCACTTCTTTCTCATGAGTCAGCTTGTGCAAGTTTTTTATTATTATTATTTCTCCTTTTTTAGATAGGAGCATTCTGATACTATGCTGAGACCATACTGCTGCCATAAGAAAGCTTGCAAAAGAAAAATGAGAGTCATAAATTGATTCAAAAGGATTTAGCCAATGTTTCTAGAAAAAAAAAACCTGATTTCCTATAACAGTGAAATGCTGATAGGTACTTAGGTTATCCAAGTTCAGTTTCATACTGGTGTAAGCGAACCACACACAAACAGAACAACCTAGTTAGAAAAGCCCTTCTACCCCTGTGGCTGGGTCCTTCTGAAGGACTTCTGCTGTCAGAATGACACAACATGGCACCT
This sequence comes from Dromaius novaehollandiae, assembly GCF_036370855.1. Lineage (NCBI taxonomy): Eukaryota > Metazoa > Chordata > Aves > Casuariiformes > Dromaiidae > Dromaius > Dromaius novaehollandiae. Next base: position 13,970,004 of record NC_088111.1, on the reverse strand, counting down.
CTGAGCAATACCGCTTGCCAGCAGAAAGCTGCTGCATATGTATGACCTTATTCAAAGCTTTGCTTTATTTAAACACTAAATGAAGAGGCAGTAATTATTATCAGTTGATCCAGCCTGCCAGGCACATGATCTGGACAGAAAACACTCAGCTAAGAGTGGCTTGCAAATAATACTTGTGAAATCTATCAAGTGAAATTGGTTTGCCATCAAATAAGTATGATTAATGAATATGCCAAAGTTTATCAGACAGTTCAGGTGCAGAGTCAGAAAAATTTCTATGGCCTCAACCTCCCCTCCAGAAATTGTGTCTCATCCTGGTGGTAGTGGAAATTAAACAGCTACTGAGATTTGTTACAAGAGTTAGCTGCTGTAGCTAACCTAAAATACAGAGGTCAAATTTCCCTTGAAGTCGAAATTTTAGAAGCAAACTGGAGCTTTTGTCCAACAAACAGTAGCCAATTAACACCCGATGCTTCTGCTTTTCACCAGCTGTCAGAGGTGCAGATCTAGAATGTTTCCTGCTTGATAATATCATGAATTAGAACATCTTTTTTAGGGAGTGGGAAGTAAAAACAGTGCTAGCTGAGAAGCAAACATCAACAGAAAAGGGAGAAAGGGCTAGAATAACACACTAAAGATTTTCTACAGGTCCAGTACTGGTGCAGGAGGTTTAAGGCCATACTGATGCAGTACAAGGTAAAGACCAAGTTTTGCAGAAAGAAAGCTTGGCTGCTTGTTGGCAATGCTACAGAGCTGATCCAGTCTTCATGACAAAGCAGATGCACCCTAACAGATACGGGTTATAGCATGATCCACCTGCTCTTTCAGCATCCTACCAGCCAGCAGATGGGGACAATGAAAACAGTAAATGCAACACCTGCAGATCTTGAATGCATAGATATTTTGAGCATACAAAGTAAGCAGCCACATCAGATTACACAAACCAGAAAGTAACAAGCCAAACTAAGCTCCAATAGAACTGCGGATTTCAAGGGATCAGTGCTAAATCTGAAACATAGATACAGAGCTGGGTGATAAAGGAGTTACCGGGTAAGATCTTTAAAATACACAACGCGTTCACATTTCTTATATGCAAAATAGAAGATATGCAGTTACACATCTGATGAACTTCTTTCCCTGAATTCTGGATCTGGACCCACGATCCAAGCTCTGGATCTTCTGTGAACACCGAATAGCCAGTTTAGGTACTCCTCACAGTCTGGTATTCCACACACTCCGAATGAAGGGTGGTCATCTAAAAATCATTTATGTATGATGCACTCTGACACACTAATCCATTACTGGTAATACAATTTCAGTGACACAGACAAAGAACCCGCATACAGTCATTTTTGCAGTGGTGCAGGAAATTTTCACAAGCTCAATTTATCAAGAGAGATCACAGAAAACGCATACAAGCGTCTCTGGGCACGATGAACACCTCATGAATACACTCCTGTGCATTAATGGCCACATGATATCTCATTACCTCTTTTCAGAAGCAGTTTTGTTCTTTTTACAGATAAACATTATTTTCTCAGTAGAAGGAGTAAAAATAAAGGTTTTACTAAGAACAAGTATGCTGCAGTGGCTAGCTGAGAAAATCCTGTTCTGCATGACTGACCACTCATTATTAATTATAACTTACATGCATATTAAATTCTGGTGACCTTAAAAAATGAGTCCAGAACTGGACTGTTATCCCAGTGATTATGCTTCCTTCCTCATTAAAGATCTCTTTGCACACACTCACAAGATGGCACAACAGCCACAATGGCAAAGAATGAAACTGAGAAAGATTTCACGACACATCTCAGAACAGCCCTTCAGAGATGTGCAGCTACATTAGGCTAACCTCTCTAGCCAAACCTGTCATCTTTGTGACTGACTCTTCCTCCTGGAGAAACCCTGGAAGAGCTCACACTGTGAGGATTCCTGAAGTGTAGGATAATGAAGTATTTATCCAGCCACAAAACATCATCAACTTTCTTTGATACTAGTATTTCTTAAAGGGTTCTTACTCCTCTTGGCACTTATTTGGTTTAAAAAAAAAAGAATTTGGGAGGGCAAGAGTTCAGTAAAAGTCATTCAAAAGGGAACATTAAGAAAATAAGAATCGCTAAAGAGATTATTTTGCTAATGAGCTTCATCTTTGCCATGCTGTGAGTTCTTCCCACACATTCTTATTATAAGAAGTTTTGCATTATCCTTTCCACATCTCCTGCAGTGACAGTGGAAGATCTCTAGTGCCTGGAGAAGGTGGCAGGGCCTCCCCCAAAACTTCTACGTGGAATCAGGTTACAACTGGGGAGCTAGGACACAGCTCATTAGCCTGAGTGATCAGTTGTTAATCAAAGCTAGATCATTCTTCGAGCCCAGAGTAAATTTAAGGACACAAGCCATGTACACATTGCTGTGGGGAGGGAAATTCTGCCCATGCCATCAGAAGTCAGAGCCTACCATAGACCTTCTGCAGGTTTTACTACAGTAAGCTGGAAATGACCAGACTTCAATATGAAGTTCCTCAAATGTTTTGCTATTGGTGGTTTGTTGTTTTGCCCAGGGCTACAGAAGGATGCCTCATAGAAACGCTAAGATACTTTCAAGAAGCAGCTTTGCATCTACAGCTCTATCTGTATGTCCCCATCAACAGCACTGCAGAGAAGAGCTCCATAATGTGCAGGAGACATGAGGCATGCACACCCTTCTTCCACTTTGACCTTGTGCCACAAAACCCATGTTGACCCCATCTTGCACAGAGAGGTATAGGTGCACAGACCAACCAAGTCCAATACCTCTCACACATGTAACCATTACACAAAAAAGCCTTGCACTTTTGCTGGCATTTACTCTAGTACCAGCACTGCTCACATGTCAAAAACTTCAATAAAACCTAACAAATAAGATACAGTGCTGTTCTGTTTAACTACCTTAGCATACATAACCTCTTATCTGAAGAATTCATTGAGTGTTCAGAGAGTCAAATCAGGTTTCTCACCTTTTGGGGTTGGAGATATTATAGGTTGGAGAAATCTCATGCAAATGGTTTGAAACCAAAAGCTTTAGTGGGGGGGGGGGGGGGGGAGGAAATCAGTAAATTAAAGGGTCTTCCCTTCCACAGACAAAACTAAATATATCAGAGACAACATGAAATGACTGAGAATAAAAAATTCTTCTGAAGATATAATGAACAAAATATTTTATCCTAAAGCCAAGGTTCATCAGTTCTCACTTCAATTTATTTATGCAGCAGCACTTTGTGATATGGTAAAATTATAGAGCAACAGTCTTCTGAAATTTAACAAATTTGTTATGTCAACAGGTGAATTGTAAGAACAGAAGCACTGAACAGCACCTAAGGCTGATTTGGTCTTGACTGATTCCATCTAACTACTAGTTATAGCTAAAACAGCTAGATATGAATTTAGATTGCTATCCATCTATTAAAAATCATTCTGTCCGTGATGTGGTATGTTCAGAAATGCTACATAAATCTCTCTTCATAAACTTTCTTCCTTGTTCTGATTCTTTGAAAAAATTATGCTGGACATCAGGTAGGACAATTAGTATTGGCTGACCAGAAAAATAGATGCCTTCCCCCCTTGACATTTCAGCCATCACATTGAGATATGTTGCTTAAATCTGATCATAGCATGCTACCTTGTACCATGCTGTTATATCTGCACCATGCTGTTATATCTGATGCAATAAATCACTAAATCCTGTTAGAATCAATTTATACCCAGCTGCAGTACTGCTACTGTACCCTGGGGTTTGCGTTAAGAGATCCAGCAGCAAACTCAGGCTGCAGCAGACTGCTCCATGTCAGGCGTGCTGGAATGCTATTTAATTCGGGGACATGGATTCAAGTGTTCAAGACTTCACTTTTTATTTATATTTTTAGGATTTAAGGCCCTTGATCACTCTAGGAAAAGTATGTAGTACTTAGGTGGACTCGGTGACCTCTGGACCCTCTCTGTCTCTCTTCTTTATGAAATTTATAGTAGATTTGACTTAAAGCTAAACTTAGCCAAAGATTGTCTTCAGCTACAGTCATGTAACCAAATACCCACCCAACCTCCTTAGAAAATCGTACTCTTTGCTGCTGCTTGAACCAGTTCATAGCTACTGGCAGACAAATGCGTGAAGAAAGTTTCCCATATGCCACATCATTAACCTATATTTCCAGCTCCTACACCCAGAGAAATACAAGTTTCCTGTACCAGTATGAAACACACCTGTGCTTATGCAACATTTCATTGACCACTTCCCAGTTTGTTTTTCCAGAGTGTTTTTACTGGAGAGAAAAAGGCCACATGTATGTGTGCATGTGCAAATGTCACTTCAGGCCTAGAAATCTTAAAGTACTAATCTACAAAAGAAAAGAATTACTTCGTAACAAGCCTAACCAATAATAACTTTGGATTGAAGTATTAAGAAATAATTCTGCTAGTCTATGGCCAAAGCTCCTATAAATAAACCTCCAAAAACCAGACAAGGTAATAAAATCATCATACCAGGCATTGGGGATTAGTAGTAAGAAAAATGACTCCAATGCTAATCTGTTACAGTACTTCATTAATTAGATCTTCAACTTGTAAAGCACAATTTGCAGGAAATGCTGTGCAGTTATGTACAGCAATTTATCCAAAGACAGCCTGTCACAATCCATTTGTTTGGTTCATAATTTCTTTCTCTGCTCTGTCTTCTTCACCCATTAACTGCTGCAATAATTACCAAGCATGAATCTACTGTAGCTTTCACACAGTATTTACACAACCTGAGGTGTGTGGACACTACCAATCTAGGGTCAATGCAAACCCAGTTGATCAGATGTCAAAGCAAGGGGATAAAACCTAATGCCAGTCACACTGAGGTCTGCTATTGAAAATCTTTCTATTTATTTTTAAAAAGACAAAAACAACAACATTAACAAAAAACACAGCACAAGAAATCCTGTTCATCTGTGAGACAAAAATCATATCCTCAGCTTTGGCTTACATAAAACTTAGTGGTCTAGCTGCTGAAAGGAGATAGGACAATTCACACTATCAAATCTTGACAGCATTTCCTGGAATCTCCTTCCTAAAGTGACTTGCCAGTGCTCTTCTGGTTGTTTGTTGGTTGGTTGGTTGGTCTGTAACTCCATTAACAGCAAGAAACACAACAGACTGATCACCACCAAACTAGCCTACTCCTGTCTCTGAAGAGCCATAAGCTCCGTTCCTGGTCCTGCTCATGCATCTATGAGACAGAACCATCAGTCAAACAAGCATTACACATTCCTTCATACTCCAACGCTTGTCCCACCTAAAAAGGATGACAGTCACTGACAACCACACCTGTGGACTCTGGTTATTTAGCTCAAGTTGTAAAGAAATAAGGCTTCCTGCTCTTGGCAATTGCCAGTTGTAACCAGTACGATACCTCTCAAGCTAGTAAATGTTTTTGGGTATAAGAAACACTGCTGTGATTTTTTGGCAGAATTACGAACTAATTTCAGGCATATTTCAGAAACTTCTGTTGAATAAAAAAGTTCAACAAACATGTAGTTTTCAGAGGTTTTTTGTTACAAGTCTAATATTAAAATCTGAAACACATTTTAAAGCATAGGTGAGCCTATTTATAACCACCTGAACTTCACCAGAACAACACCCTTGTGGTTTGCACAATCCTTTCCTTTACTGCCTCCTTTAGCCTTTTGAAGAGTTACTTAACTGCAGATGGGAACAGACTTTTGGTTCACATTTAGGTTTGTCTAATTCTAAATCCTCCAGAGAAAAGAAGAGTGGTGTGATCCAAATGCTATTTTCCTCTAAAGCACAGGTCCAGCCAAGATAATTAAAAAATTCCTTTGACACATTTACACAAAACACACAGCAGCTTACAAACAGTCACATGTAAAGTGACGAGCTGCATCGCATGCAACTGTTTCTCTCTGCTAAGATGTTTCCTTAGTCATATGTGGGGTTTTTAGTACTGCATAAATGACCTATTACTTCCGTAGCTGTGTGAATTTTCAAATACTACCATCTGCTTCCGTCTCCTCAGTCTAAGCAAACCTATAACAAGCTTGCAATTAAAATAATTCACAGTAAAAGTTTCTGTTTTATTATTGTTACTGTGAAATTGTTCAGTTGGTTATAATTCTATGGGTTAAATCAAACATGTCTTTGCTTCTCTCAGCACTGCAGTGTACTCATGTAAACCCGAACAAAGTTTATACACACTTGGAACAAAATGCCGGGTATGCGATGATACACAGTTCAACTGATTTGCTGTGCCAGATCGGGCCACTGAGCCATCTAGCACGGGATTCAACTTCCCGCCATGGCCAGCACCACATGTTTCAGAGAGGATAGAAAAAGCCCCATAGCCGTAAGGGTAAGGGGATAAACCTTGCATAGTCAACCAGTGTGAAGCACGAGATTCAATTAGTGTTAGCATGCTTGAGCTTACAGAGCTAAAGTTTTCATCAGCAAAAGCAACTCTTCTGCCTGGCTTTGACCATCTGCCAGAGGCTGGGTTCAGTTTCTAGCGGTCACTACTGGCTACACACCTAGCTTGAAACCTGGAAAACTTAAATCACAGTGCCTGGCTGTTCAACAGGCTGTAATTCCTCAATTTATAAACAATCAATCAAACAGCAGAACAGTGCATCACTGACAGGAGAGAACAAAAAGAGGAGGGATGGGAGATGGGGTGGCATACAGTAGCAGCTACTCCTGTTCTAAAGTACAACAGCAGTAATTTAAAGTCACCTTCTCTGACCTCCTGAGGCAACCTGATTGAACTGCCAGAGCAGCTCTATCATTCTCCTCTGCTAATGCTCTCCTTAGATCCCATGACATCTTGGGGCTGTACTATGTACTTAAACTTAGGCTGGGCGACACAACCTTATCCAAGGGACCCCATAGCCCAAAGTGGCTGTGTCATTCCCCTAATGATCTGCCTAACCACTCTCCTGCCCTAGACATTCATTGCTACTTGGGAGCTGGTCATTTTGCTAGCCACCAGTGTCTGAACACGGATGTGTATGGTGTGTGATTCCTCTCACTTGGTATTTTGCTTCCTAGTAAGACTGCTCCAGTACCCACAAAGCCCTAGTCAACCCAAGCAGAACTGTTTCAATATTCCCTTTTCCAGAATGTCTGCTCCCAAAGGCTGCAGATTATCTCAACAGAGATGGGTTACTGTCATTATAGACACACACAGGAATAACTTCCTGGGCTTTCAGACGTTATTTTGAATTTCTAATTTCCTCAGTTTTATGATGCTTCTGTTTTGTTACCAGAAGTGTCCTAAACAATGATAAAATCAAAAATAACAGGTCTCAATCCTGCCCTTTGGGTTCCTTCAAACAAGCCCCTTCCTTTCCCCAAACCCTGCCAGAGCAGCAATTACTTTCTGGGTGCCCCTCCAGGGCTCTCTGGAGGAGCAGTCCTTTCCTGCCAGGCCAGGTCACCAGGCTTAAACAAAGATGGAAGTCTTCAGTAGTCACAGATTGATCCACAACACTCATTTTGATGCAATCCTCTTTAAATGAACCTCAAAGGAGGATAAAGAGTGAAGAACAGTAAAATTTAACTTGAGGAAAGCATGCTTTCACAAGACTAGATAAAAGGAGGGCTGGGTTTTTGATGCGTTCTGGAGTGGAATGGAGAGGAGAGTGATTGTCTTAAAAAAAAAAAAAAAAAAAGAAAGAAAAAAGTATTGGTTCAACTTTGGATAATCTATCCTCAAATAGCATATTCCAGGTCCTAATTCTTGACACAAGCAAGTAAAGGTAGTCTCAATATTACTGCACTCATTAACAAGTGGATTTGTTTGAATGTAGCTAATGGAGCCACCAACAGAAGCATTAGAAACAGAAAATACTTTCCAGTTGTTTCTGTAAGACCAATGAAATAAAAGCCATTTCTATCCCTTATTGATTGAGCTCAGCTAGATGCTGTATCTACTTTTCCAAATACTAGTTGGAATGATTCAAGTTGCAGAGATTTAGCACACCTATAGATCAGCATCATTACAAAGACGTATTTTCCTTCTTTGCCTACACATGCCACTTTTCCAACTCATAATGTTATCATCAGTGTAATGTCATTGACATCTATAATTTTCATTTTAATTGCACAGAACCCCAAAATTGTATTGAGTATGTCACTGGAGTGAGCTGAGTGTATTTCCAATTAAACCTGAAGTTTGACAGAGAACGTATATACTGTTCATTACAAAAATACATTAGTCATCTAAACCTGTTGTGGAATGATTCACGGGCAATTCATTTCTAAGCTATGGAAAGACTGTCCCTATTCAGAGTTCCTTTCTAAATTTAGATTCCACAGCAGTTCACTTTAAAAGAAATATTAAATCAGTGATGAGATATGGAACATTACTCTTTTAGATAAAAATAAGAGGTTGTCTAGGGATTCTAATTAGTTAAGTAATCTGTGAATGAGTATAGCCAACTTTAAATACTAAGAATAATTTTGCAGTCTCTGTTCCACTAGTTAAGAAATACCTGTAGTAGTAGATTAATTGAAGAGTCCTGCTAAGTGTAACTAATAAGGCTAAGCTAGTTTTGATGACAGCTGAGACTAGATAAACACATTAGAATCATTTTTCTGCCTTGGAAACGGTAAAGATCAGTCTTGCCTCAAGCAGTGCTTTCCATAACTGTGTTTTATGAAATGTCATCAGCTCTTTCAGTGTCTGATGACCTCCTGTGGGGGAAAGACATGGCTCTTTATGTCGCACACATTCTGACTACTTACCAAAATAATAGGAACATCATTAATTTGATTGACTGCACATGGATCAAGAAGGGTTAAAACGTTCTTTTCACGACTTGATCTCAACAAAAAAGTTTAGAGAATAGCTTCAAAAATAGATTCAAATTTCCAAAAGGACTTCAGTTTTGCCTTTGGATATGTGCTCCAGATTTTGTATAAGCTTTCATTTCCAATTGAATATCAAAGAATTTGACTGTCCCTTAATAATCAATGTATAGACCAACATTACTGTTTACTTGTGCATACATGGACCCCAATTAAATATTCCCATTCAATGAGGACACTGCTTAAGTTCAGCCAGCTTTGTTTGCATTATAAAAAGATCTGGTTACACTTTACTCTCTAGGCACTTGTAATTCTCCAAATTGGTAAGATTTCTAAGGACAAACCTGATAGCACTGGGTTTTATGGGACAGGTGGTCAGAAATGATGGGCTGATGAGCAGAAATTCCCTTATTACACTTGATCCCACAGAGCAGCTCTAGCTTGAGACTGCAGACATTCAGCACAAAATCATTTCTGCCCTAAGCTTCTAGGTTTCCATTGTACATCAGGAACCTTGGCAGCACTGAAATACCAGCTCAAAACAGAGCTCTCAGTACTTTCCCTTTTTACTGTTAAGGTTAGTTTGAATGCCCATGCTGCGTGCTGGATATAGCACATTCCAAAACATCTTACTCACTCCCTCTAAACATCTATTAATCTGATGGAAAAGAAATTACTTCGCACATTCGGAAACCAATTTTAATAAAGCATTCTGCAAATTTGAACACAAGTGCAAATCAGAGCAGAGTTTTAACTAGAAATAGGTATTTCGGGAAAACATGTATTGTGATTAACTAACAAATGCACTCTGGTAACACAGTGAAGAAAGCCACATAGGTACACAGAGATATTAGGATTCCATATTGCCAGAGGAGTGCAAAGGAAGAAAAGAAAACAAGGAAATTATATCTGAGAAGGGAGCCAGAAAAGCATATTTAAGTGGCCTTTCATCTCTGGCAGAAAACATATGTGATTTGGAAATTCACCTTAGCACTCACACATAGCAGACTGTGAAAAAAAAATGGTGCATACAGCTTGCAGACAAAAACAACATCTTGTTTCACTAAGATCTATGTACTGCCAAAGGACAGTGACACCAAAAACAGGAAGATGACCAACAGCAGCCCCTATAGCAAGGTTATAGTAAGAGCTTGAAGGTGTGTGAGCAGTAGAGAAATTCAGCAAGTAGCATCTGTTCCTTCAGGTTTTTATTAGGCATTTCCAGTAAAAATCCAAATGAATGAGAAAGCCAATGCAAATCATATCAACCCCTTGTTTTTCTCTCTTAGGAAAAAAACCCTGTACCAGATCTGATATCTCAAACAATTGAGAATAAAATTAAGAACTATGTCAGGGAATGAAAAAAATAACTTCTCTGATCCTGAATAATCCTCTCCAAATGCAGTTCTTAGAGCATAGTGGATAAAGCACATCTGCAGTCTTCTATCCAAACTGCTTTCCAAGGCAAAACACCTCATCAACCCAACAAGAAAATGTGTGCGAAGAGCTTTTATTCTCACTTTACATTTTTTTCTTGCCTTTTTCATGAAATAGAAATAGGCACACCGGTAGGCTGAGGAACTCAGAATGTTGCTTTTTAAAAACATTTTATTTGTGAAGCTATGTAGTTCACAAAAATAAAATGCCCCAAATGGTTGACTTCTACGTTTTTCCTCTGTAACTGTACTTCCTTTTTTTTTTTTTTTTTTTTTTTAAAGCTGTATTAAACTGTAGCTGCACAGTGCACTCAGGAGTCAGAACTAACAGTCATCTTTTACCTCACAGGGTGTAGGTCAAATTCTCACCTGTTTCACGCCTCAGAATCATTCCAAAATTGTGCATGAGAAAAATCTCTAAATCCTTTCTTTCTTTCTTGTTCAGCATCACACACACACCCCACCCACCCGCCCCTAAAGATGACACAATACCCAAGACATTGAAAAATCATGTCTTGGTGATTTAGGAGTCATATACTGTAAGCTATTCTTAAGGCCTCAGACAGGAACAACTGGTGACTATGCTGTTACTGTGCCTTTTCCCAGGGCTGAAAGGAGGACAGTAGAGGACACTTGGTCAAAAGTATCAGTGGTGGAAACTGCCTGGCATTACAGGGCAAAGAAGTCTGCACCACAGCCAAAAGGCCTTCCGCCACTCACCTTAGACGGCCACTCTTGCTAGTCCTGCTCGGTTTCGAAACTCTAAAAAGAAATGCACTCAACAATATAAAAATAAATGGGACAGGGAATAAACAGCTGAAGATTATGGCCTACATATATTGCCAGAGTACTATGTCTTTAAGCTGCAGTAAATAATATGAAGAAAAGAAATAAATAAACTGAGAGCTAAATGAACTAAAATTAGCACCATGCCAGGGGAGAATATGTCTATTGCCAAAGGCAAAGAAAGAGTTGATGAATGATGCAATTACAGCAGCCAAAAGATAAATCTCTATTCTCCACTCTAAATCCTGCTCAACAAATAAATTAGTCATGTCATCAAAAAAAAGAGGTACCTGCACTTCCATATTGGCTGATTTACACAGGGATGAGAATGGATGATGTTAAATTTGACTGAGCAGGACTCCGGTTGTTCATTTTGTATGGAGTCATCAGGAAGCCGAAGCGTTACTGTTATTTCTGTACTCACTGCTTTTGCTGCTGTAACTCGTAGGGTTCACTGTTGCCTATTGACTCCCTTTGCAATGAGTGCTGAGCTATTTTACCCCTCCGTTATGCTCACAATTTCCTCCTTTTCTTTTAATTCTCTATTTTGTTGGCTTAAGGATCACAAGATAGAAGCAAAACCTCTTCATATTGGTCTCTTTTCTAGGTCCTATGAACCAAACACAGACATGAAACAATTAAACAACTGCTACATGAAACAATAAGCTGCTGCTTTCAGTTGCAGTCTCTCACGGGAATAACGTGTTCCTCAAAGGAAGTTTGATGGCTTTTAAGGAGCAGTGTTTTTCATGTGAAAGAGGCAGACATAAGTTTACACTACAGCACTGGAGTTCAGTTCTTGATGCCAGTGGATCTGCAACCCTTGGTATAAGTGAGGGCTTAATCCTGAATTAATAGAAAGTTGGTGGCAAAAATTCCATTAATGTAAATGATACAGGCCTCTGACTGATTCGCTCAATCCCTCCATCAACGCTCACCTTACTCTCTAATTTGTATGCTTGTAGGAGGAACCTAGTAGATTGGTTACTCTGTCAATCTTGCTATCGTAGTGCAAGGCGTAATACTGCCCGTCTTATCCAGAAGGAAGATTTTTTAACCTGAAATTTATTCCTCAGTACCTTATCCAAAGGAAAGATTATTATAGTAATTGAAAAAAAGTAGAAGAAAACATAGATGTGTTTCTAGAGACTCCCATATCCACTGGAAGACAAAATGTTATATGTGAGTGGGCTACAGCTTCCAGGCTCTGTTTATCTAACATGCTACTGGAAGTAATTCTACATTGTCAGAATTGTTTTGCAGAAGTACAAATTTCAGTTTTTGTAAAAATTCACTCTGATTGCTAAAGCCATTCAAATTGCCTATGATACCACTACTAATAACATTTCCCCTGTATGCCCCTTCTCCTTTTTTCCCCTCTAAAATCCAGAGATGCTTCTATATCTACATTAAATGAACTTGCTGGCTGCCCAGAAGCCTAATTAAATATTTTTTACATTGAGTACTCGCATAATAGGGAGAAATAAGAATAAACAAGAGCCATTAATTAAGTCTCATAGGGAAGCACATTGCTGCAAATGAAAAAGAAAACCTATTTTTCCATAACTACTATTTTATGCTAAATGCATCATAATTGCTATTCAAAACCAGATCAAGGGCTTGTTTTTCCAGCATTCATTTTCTTTATATTGGTGATCAGACTGTAAACTAAGTCTGACTCTTTCCCTTCAGTCCGAAACTTCTTGGGTCATGGGTATGTCTGTCGCATAAGCGTGTTGCAGAGATTCCAGGACCGCAGCAAGTCTGAGCAGCGCAGTGCAGCGTGAACCCACCGCCTCAGGTGCGAAGTCAAGCACCTGCATTGGTGCCATCCGGTGCTCTTAATAATAAGTTCTGCTGGTTCTTTGTCTCATGTCCTCCTTCCTATCCAGTCCAAAGTTACCAAGGGTAAAGCCAGTCTGGGTCAGCAATCTGCAACTGCAGTGCAGATGCATCCTGTGCTTCACCTGCCTTTGGGCACATGGCTTCATAAACAGAGTCCAGCCCAAGAGCTTTGGAAAGAAAAAAAGAAAAAAAAAAAAGTCTTTTCTAGATCAGGCTATAGAAAGACTATTTCCTTACTAATAGGCTTTCAAGTTTAAACATGGTTTTAATTCACCTAATGGCAAGGTTTCCCCATTTCTAAGAAGTTTTGGAGGTGAATTTTGTTGAAACATCAAAAATGTCAATTTTGTTTTGTCTTCATTTGGGTATCTGTCACACACACACACACACACACACACACACACACACACACACACACACACACACACTTTCCCTTCCCCAGAGTTGCTCAGAGAGAATATTCCAAATGTTGAAATCCCACCTGTATGTAAAATAGCGTTTTTTAGATGAAGAAATATATCCATAAAATATTCCCAGCTTGTCTTCTTCCCTTATTTTGTTACATTACACATATATGAAAACCCTTCTGAAGCTTACAAGACTTATGACTAACGAGTTACAGCAGACCATACAAAAATGAACACAAGACATCCTGAAAAGCACTAGGAGCACAAATTCTGCAGTTATAGCCTGTATTTAGAGCTAAATGGGGGTTTCTCAGCATGCTTTGGAGCAGCGGACCCCCTCCAGCTCCCCGTGCCAGTTGACATCTCATAATCAACCCCCCCTCAGAGGCCTGGCATCACCGCGATCCCTGCGTGCATCGGATGGAAGTACAGCCCTGCAGCCTGCACCTCCCAGCTCGGCAGCGCTCAGGGATTACTAACACACGGCACTTGAAGACAATCTTTCCCCCAAGGGCATGCTCAGCTCTTTTAATACTCCTAATCCCTGAAAGCTGCAAGTCAAGCTCAAATCAAATAAGAAAGGATCTTTATTAAAGGGAGGATCTGAGATCTCCATTCTCTAATTGGAGTGGAGGAAGCCAGCAGCAGCGATGCAATCCTTACACGCTTGTAATCACAGAGACAGTCTGGCAGCACATGCAAACGTCCCAACAGCTGCACAGATGTTATTTCTAAATTGTACCTCCTATCTGAGTATGTAGTTAAACAACAGGATCCTATCCCCCAGAGCAAATAAGGTTCAAAGCCAAATTCTAACAAAATACAGCCCATATATGGCAAAGAAACATCTTGCACTGAATACACAGCAGAAAAAGACCTCAGAGTTTTACAGTAACAATAACTGACAGGTATAAAACAGCTTGTAGCCTCTGGAAAATAATAGGCAGAAATACGTGACTAACAAAGCAAGGATATTAAATATATATGTTTGCCCCCAGCTATACCTATCTAAAGACAGAGAGGTCTCTTTCTGTATACATGCACAGAAAAAATAGAAAATCTTATCACACAGTCTAACACTGCATGCATATGTGTGCACATACATATATGAAAACTATATCTAATCTAATCCAAAGGGTTTTCCCATATCTCAGCTTCTCTGTTTCTGTCCTCTCAACAAGCACAGAGCAATTTTCCTCCTGCTTCCTACTGCTTTAGGACTTTTCAGCCAGACTTTGCTTCTAAATCTCTTCTTCAATAGCCACCCATACACTTAACCCCCCACACACACATGAATTTGTCTAATCCACTGCAAATCTACCTACATTTCTCTGCACAGAGCCCTCCAGTGAGTGGTTCCACAATTTATTATTTCCTTTACATGAAAAACATACTTCCTTTTCTTTGCTTTACACCTTGTGCCTTCTTGTTCTCAAGTTCTTGTCACCACCCATGATTTCACAGGTCACTATGATTTACACATACATACACACACAGTCTTTTCAAAGCCTATTTACTCTGTCCCGAATACATTTATTTTATCAGCATGTGGAAGGTACACCATATCTCTGATCCTGGATACCCTTCTCTTTCTCTTTTCTACCTCTGTCTCATGAGATGATGATAACCAGAATACTCTACTATATTTGGCATGTGAATGCACCATGGATTCATAAAGAGACAGAATGATGTGTTTTGTGTTTGTCTTTTCCTAATAATTTCTAAGAGTGTATTTAGTTTTTGACAACCAAGAAGCTCAGGGCTGATGTTTTCAGAGAATTACCAACAATTCAAGATCTTTCTCACTATTTAGTAATAACAAAACTACACCTCATCTTTATGTGGGTATTGATGCACTCTTATTTTTCTACCATGCATTCAGCCTCCATTTAAACCTATGTTTTATAACCCAGCTACCCAGTATTTTGAAATTTGCCTTATAATTAGAAAACGTGTATTCCAGTGGATGCCAAAAGGCCATTGATTGTATTAAATAGCTTTTCTCTTCTCACAGTCACTCTGGAATAAGGAGATGCTAGATCAGTGAAACAGAAGTGGCATACAAGGATATAAAGCCCTCTATAGGCATATTCTGTGTAGGTCTATATAGTCCTTTAAAGGCCCCTGTAGGTCCTTTAAAGTATGGTAAAATCATCATCTTACACAACAACAGCAATTCTTTCAGTACTTAACTGGCCAAAAATAAAATTTCATTCAAACACAGCTTGGAAAAATACAGTACTATATTCCTTGAGCTGTCTTGTAATCAAATGATACCAACAGTCTTTACTGAACATGCTCAAGTCTTAAAGTGTTGTATAATTTGATAAAAAATGGCAATGCCAAATAACTATGTGGAATAGTTTTTAAAAAGCATGCAGAAATATCACTCTTTATTAAATTAAGTTCTAAATAATTCTTAACAACTTACTGGTTTCAAGGTAATTTCTATTGAATCCAGTTGGTTTTATCCTCAGTAATGCAATTCCAAGGGACCATCATGGGAACCGATCTCCTTTTTTTTACACCAACTCTCTCACAAATAACGATGCACACAAAAAAATTGCATTCATTAGACAGCAAGCAATACTTTTTCAAACATCACTAAAAGGTCATAGAAAATGATATTGTAATACATTCAAATCTTCATGGTGAAATTGCTTTTTAAGCAGGAGTTTTATTTTCACTTCCATTATAAAGCAGGAGAGCACACTGCAGTGGAGCTCTTTAATTGGTAGACATTTACTGGATTGTGCATATTGTCACAGGAGCCAAAGACAGGCTTTTCAAGAGCTCGTCATTGACCTAACCTGAAAGCAGTTTTACTATCACTTCAAATGGAAGCAGCATTAGGCCAAGAGTATCTAATGCAAACTTAAGAGGTATGAGTTAGAGCTAACTGACCATATGCGAGTTCTGAAAACAGTGTGGATGCAGAAACAGAGTCTAAAGTACTTCAAGTCTAACTTATATTCCTAGAATTGTTTTATTCTCATAAAAATACTGTGTATTTCTTTTATTCTGCTCATATTAAATTACATATTAAAATATTTTTTCCAAGCCAAGAAAACTGGTACTTGCATGTTGAAAATGTTGAAGGGAGATGTTCTCAGCAGTTGAAATCTGTTTCCTAAAACTTTTTCCACACAAAAAATTGATCCAATCAGTCCTTTCCCACACAATTCTGGTTTTGACAAATTGGCATTTCTAGATGCAGTATGCTCATCTAAAACAGCCTGTTCAGCTCTATTTAAATACATAACAAATGTGGGCAGTGAAATTATGTGATGCAGCGTATTTTGTCTGGGACCCAAATCATCATACTGAATAAGGTTCCTGTATCCACGTCCAATAACTGCTCCAACGCAACAGTACAGACCAAATTGTTTTTTGGAGTTGTGAAAAGAGATCACTCAGAAAAAGTAATTGTGTTGCAAACAAAATCACTTTCATGTCATTACATCTCTTGCAGAGGTGTTCAGAATACCCAATTGCTAGGTCAAGTAAGGCAAGGAAAAATAGCATGTTTTTAAATTGGCAGCGTGAAGCTACCTGCAGCCCAAATACAGTCAATTTAGGATGATGTTACTTGCACACAGCCAGGACAACATAAACAATTATATTCATGTTTTACAGATAATTTAGATCTTATTATATGTTACACAAAATAACATTCACTGTTAGCATAGGATTCACATGCAAAATTTAAGGTACAATAACCAGTCCTCTCTCTAGCAACCAGTACTGCAAACTGCCAAAAGCTAACCATATCCATGAGAATTTACAAGACTAATCAATGAACACTTCATAGTCTAGATTTTTAATTCCTATTCTTTCCAAATACACATAATAGAGAACATCATTGGGTTTTATAGATCTTCACTAATTCGCTACTCTTCATTTAGTTCAATAATCATTTTATGAATGATTTCATTTGTTTTACAAATCTATTTCATTTTATGCTTATTGCAAAATGATATGATCAAAAATTGTAACAGGCATTTTTACATTGATGAAAAGATCTAAAAATAAGCATATCAAGGAGACAATGTGGAATGAAAAGATTGAATGTAAAATTAAAACATTAATTTAAATTGTCAACACTAGGTCACCAATTATGGAGCTAAAACAATGGGAGATAGGCTGAAACACTGGGGACAACTTAATATCAAGTAACTGTACGATTCTGAACTGATGGCATCTCAGAGAACAGGCAATAGGCAGCCTTCAATACAGTCATTACAGTAATCAATATTAAAGAAAGTCCTGGTAAAATCTAAAACTGTAGCAATAGCTGACAACAGTTTGCACCAGTTTGAAATAGGTAATAAAATTTTTTAAACAAAGTTTGAATATGAAAGGGAAAAAACAATCAAAAGAAAGATGCAAGCTGTAGTAACGTGATAATAGTCAAGGAGCTGAAATCAAGGAACAGACATCCAAGTACAGAAGACATGGCCCTTTTTCAAATTAATATTAAATAACAAGCTTCGGTTCACCTTCTCTGTATGCAAAGTGCTCAACTTCTGTACAACTATCAGGTGCCAAATCAATGCATGTTCAAACCCGAGGTATGTGTACAGCTAAGACCAACCCAGGAGCTGCATCTTCTATTTCTAGAACTTGGATTTGCCAGAATGAAAGAAACAAAGGAAGAGTCAACAGTGTAAACAGTTCTCTGAGAACAGAAAGGACAGATGGGCATAGAAATAGTTTGGAAAAATCATAGAACTTTATTTCAACAAAACTGAAAAGCTCAACTTTGCTTGTTAGTCACTTCTAGACTGCCTTTTGCGTCAGCTAATCTGCTCTGATCTCTCTCAGATTAATGCTTCCCCAATTTTCTCAGAGTTTAGATAATAGGAGAAATCCCAGAAACATGGAGAACAGCTATTACACGTCTGAAAAGTGCTACAGAAGCAACTGATTAACGACTTGTTGTAAAAGCAACAGCAATGCTTAAGCTGAGATGAAGAACAACAATACACTGTATGGGCCCCCTGTTCAGAGGGGGAACTCACAGAAAGGGTCAGGGAGATACAGATGACAACATTAAAAAAATTGGATAATCTAGTCTACTTGTGACAATAGCAAAGATAAGAGGATAAGAATGCTATTGTCTGTGGAGAGCAAGATAGGAACGGTCATTTGACAATTTATTTCCCCTCTCCAAACTCACAAAGTGTTTTGGCTCTAAGTTTGGGATCCATAAAGACCCCGAGATTTTCCCAGAGAATCAACCGGTAAGTGACGTGAACCAAGATACACAGCCGGCATCAGCTGCCTTCTCTTTGGCACCTTTTCTAGGTAGTTGTCTACAGGTCTCCCAAGCCAAGTTTTGGGCGGATGGCTCCCTGGTTATGCCAAGGTTATGCTTCCAGGACCTCCAGCTCAGGCAGGCTTTTGGCTAATGGCACAGTAATGGAAAGCACAGCATTTTCAACAGTGAAGCAGCCCAACGGAGTAACTCACTGATAAAAATAGACTAGACCAAAGATTGCCTGAAACAGTATCGCATAAAACACAAAATAAACCCACTGCTTGCTAAGGGCAGCTAGAGAGATTTGGAAGACAATTTTTAAACAACTGTTAAGTGATTGGATAAGTGTATTGCTAGCAAGGCCTAAAGAACTGGTACTTGGTACAGTCAATTACTTGGGGGACTGTAAATCAGTCACTTATTTGCCATTTGCTTCATTACCACTTTAAAAAACAGATATAAAACACCCAACTAAGGCTTTATGGAACTCAGTAACACTGACAGAGTGCTGCTATACATAGATCTATACATCACCATTTAAAGCAAGACAGCATGCTACGATAAGGGTAACTCGGACTCTGAGAAAAATTTCTCAGTTCTCAGCAGCGTCACTGTCATCATGGCTCTTTAGGCCCTTTTACAGCACAAGCCCTTCATGCTCTGACTTTCTTTAGGTTTATTAGTAGAACTGACCTACATAGCTTGAACTCGCTATTGCTGCGGAAACTGTCCACATCACAGCAATTTAAAACGTTTGGCTGCTGCCAAGCAGGGTAGCCTACAGTACAGAGGCAGGTCAGCAAAGTGGCGAAACCAGACACCCAGCCTTAGAGCAGCTCTTCCACGTAGCTGAACGTGAACACCCATGCTGCCACCAACCACCCCGTCCTGTCGGACCACAGGGCAGGTCCTGCTGCGAGGAACAAACTAACATGGGTGTCCTTGATGCGTTAGTAAATAGCCCCTGCAAGTGTATGCATTCTCTCTATATCAGTGCACAAGTATATAACTTTTGTACCTCGTACAAAGCACGATCTGAGGGAATAATGAAGCCAGCAGGGACAGTGCCCGTGCTACATGGAGTGCCAGGAAGCAGACTGCATCGTCACCTAACCGTTCCAGCATGTGCTGCTCTTTGCACTTTTTCTACTGTTAATTATAAATAGTACCAATGATACCAACTTCTTCATCTTAACTCCTCACGCAGTATTGGCTGGTTGTGTGGCTGGTCAGATAAGTTGCGTGACATCGTTTCAGTTCACTTATTGCAGTACTGAACACTTTTGCAGTACTGAACACTTTTTCCTGCCGCATGTGTGATTTGGATTCAGATGTAATCACTGTTTAGGAATGGTAATGCATGCAACGTTGAAATTCATATGTAAATTATTTATACCACAACTGATTGGGAAATTCATCAGATAAACTATTCATGATTGTTATTCTGTTGGCTCCAGGTTTTTTTTGTAAATTTTACACCTTTGAGAACAGATTGCTTGGAGCTGGGAGAGAGATCGCTGAACTGGCATAATCTTTACTTGACATGTAAAGATTTTGCAAGAGGTTTACACCACTTCTCATATGACCTAGGAGTGTATATCTAAATGAGGGCCTGGCTTCAATATTACCATTAATAAATGCTTTGTAAAATGCTAACAGGCCAGGATGAATAAAGGCACGTTGTGGTCTTTCTCATAGAGTTGGAAGTGGGAAAACAGGCTATAAAATATAGCAATGAAAACAATGATATTCCTGAAAGGAAACTTGTATCTGCATGTGCAATTTAGTGCTTTTATTAGTTTCCATATACCTGTAAAATAAGTTTGACCTTGTTCTAGCCCTCACATTATAGTGGCTAGTGTTTGATCAATCATCCTTTTTATATGAATAATTTAGTTCCAGTAATAACACATTACTCTGAAAAATATAACCATAGGGACATCACTCTGTTCTTAAATATTGTAATAACTGAGGTTTTAAAAGCAAGCTTATTTTCACCTGGTAATGTTTTCAGAATTATCCGCAAAAGATAACAACAATATATCTAAATTCTTTTTTTTTTTTTTTTTAATGCAAAATATCTTTGCCTCAAGGGAAAAAAAAAATCTGAGCTTCGAGCAATCTTTTCTTAAAAGACTTACATATATAAATATTCCTGAAGCAGATATGTTTAGAAGATCTGGGTGCATCAGAGATTTTCCAGTTTGCTGGACAGCTAGAAAACAATAAAACACAGAAACAAATCATTTTGGATCAACCAGATTCAAACAGCATTTGACCCACAATAAAGCACTGTAAGTTGCTTCCCATCAATTTCCTTCAAAATTAAATTAAGGAAGGAGGAAAAAATACATACAAAACTAAGAATCAGAATATTTACAAGATTTTTTACAACTGAAAGAAAAAATCAGCATGGCAAGGGGTACAAGAAGTGGAGCTTGCTCTTAAGATTCTCCAAAAGACAATACATTCCCATTTGCTTATTTTACCCCCACCCTTTCAAGAATGGTGCCAAAAATCAACAGTAAGGCACGTCATTTGCCCATTACAGTAACTTCCTTTCCATCCAGCCGCTCGGCCTCCCTTTCAAAGGGAGCACCTCCCGGATCCTTTCAGGAGCGCTGCTCCGTCCTTCGGCAAAGCCCGGCACGACTTCAGCTCTCTGCGCTGAAGGGGCCCAAAGGCCGCAGCCCTTACGTGGCGCGGACCGAGCGTCCTGCCCTTCGCGGCTCCGACCTGAAAGCACCCAAGACTATTTAGCACCACGTCGAACGGGAGCAGAGGGAAGATATATCTATGCTTCAGTCACAGAAACATCAGTGCCCTTTAAAGTTAGCTCAAGTTTCTTAGCACGCTGAAAGCAGAGGTTAAAAATCGTTTGCTGAGCCTGGACTGCAACAGCAGTCAGCAAGGTGGAGAGTGAGTTAGTGCTTCAAATTCAGAAGAAAATAGGGAACAAGACAGAAAGTATCACAGTAAACGTACAAAAACCCGCAGTACTTCCAGCATCCGCAGAAGAACAACGGAGTCTCTAAACGTGCTGCTGCACCTAACCGACACGGCCCCAGACGCTGGGGGAAAAGCAGCACAAAATGTATTTACACCTGGGAAAGATACAAGATCCTGTCAAGCAAAGCCTTCGTGCACGGGTTTATTTTCAGGAACGAACGCCCAGAGTCTAACATGGCGCTCCCCGTCACCACGCGAAGCGGGAGGAACCGCGCTCACCCGCAACGCTGCGCACCGCCGCGCGTCCCGCTGTTGGGGACCGCGCCAGCGGGTTACGCGGCTGACAGCGGCAGAGCTGCTCTGGCCCCGCTCTCTTCAGCCGGACGGCGACCCGCCTCGCTCCCCTCTCCAGCCTCGCAGCCTGGGGCCAGGCAGCCGCCATCCCTGCAGCGCCAGGCGGGCTGGAGCCGGGGCTGCTCCGGGCCTGGGGACGGCAAACTGCCGCCGCTCCGGCACCCCACGGCTCCCGGAGGAGCCGCAGGCCGCCAGCCCTCGGGGCGCTATGCCTCGGGGCACCCCCCCACACACACAAGACCCCATCTGCAGCCCCAGGCAGCTGCCATTTTCTTTACTAAACCCTTTTTTCCCTTCTTTTTCCCCCAGAGGCACCACGCGCTTCCTCAGCCGCGTGAATCGGTCAATGTTTGGCCAAGCGTTTCCGCGGTGGGGCCCAGCGCCGGCCTCAGTAGCGGGGCTCATGCCATGCGACAGCCCCGCGGGGCTGCCCGGCCCCGCTCTCCTCCCAGGCTGTATGTTTGGTCCAGAGGTTTTTAATCGACCCAAACCCTCCTCTGAGGTCATTTGTCTGGATCAAACGTTGCCACGTCAATTTGTAAGCTTAATTAACTGTGGTCCCAATAAGAGCCAAGATTAGGAACATAATGATTAACTACATCCTTTTAGGTAATGCAAGGGCTGAATTAGCTGGATAAAAACAGGGGAGAAGCCGGCGAGGTAAGGCCCCGCGGACTGATGCAAGTTTGTCCTATAAAGCAAAGCTAAGAAAACATTGCTCATTGGCACAGCACAAATAACTACAACATTAACCATCGGCAGTATTTAAATTATGCACAGCTTCTTTTTACATAAAGCCATGTTAGCGATACCTTGCACTAGAGAAGAAAAGAAAAGAAAAAAAAAAGAAGTTTCAGACTTTGCAATATGATGTCAAAATCAA
Source organism: Dromaius novaehollandiae (assembly GCF_036370855.1). Classification (NCBI taxonomy): domain Eukaryota; kingdom Metazoa; phylum Chordata; class Aves; order Casuariiformes; family Dromaiidae; genus Dromaius; species Dromaius novaehollandiae. The sequence continues at coordinate 13,947,247 of NC_088111.1, read as the reverse complement.
GAATGATCTTAAATCTTAGTTAAGGAACTAAGATTTCTAAGGATCTACTAAGGAACCATATTTCTAAGATGGAGATAATTCACAACATCTCGCTAGTATGGATGTGGTAGTAATAGGACTTTAATATTTAAGCAATATCCCACTTACATCAATACTGATTATTGTTGGGATGTTTTAAAGATATTTTGAAATATTTTAGGTTTTTTTCTGAATCCTAGATCATTTTTTGCTTATATATATTTGTATATGTATTTATATACATATTTATATATAAGCACACACACACAAAACAGCAATTCAAAACCATTCTGGTCACTGGAGAGAGCCCTGGAAGTGAGGCAGACACTGACCATTGCAGCAGAACCCCCCCCCACCCCCCCAGGTCCTCCCTTCCAAAAGCTAAGAATTGCACCAGTACAGATTTCTGTGAAGTGATATTCGGCTTGCCAGTTTCTCCCATTTTCCTTTTTAAGTTAAGTCTCATATCTTTTACAAATTTCACCTTTATAAAATTTGACCATATCATCTGCTTGAGAAGCAACTTAAAAGCATAGGATGCTATGTTTAAATACTAGAAGAGCTGCTACATGGTGGTCAGAATTTCACAGGTGCGTCTGGACTCTCTGGTTTACAAAAGTCAGGAAGAAATTTCTAAAATTTAAATACTTCAGAAGTATTTAATCAAGCTATTGCATATCTTAGCATTTAAAAACCAGGATTTTATTGGTAAATTGGATGAAGAACATTCCTTTAGCTCTGCAAGTGATTGGGAGCAACTGAATGGATTTAGCACTGGTCCAGTAGTTCACTCCAGTTCTGCCAAGGCCTTCACACATCACTTTTTATTTGTCCTTGTTTTTCCTTCCACCCTTTCTTTTCTCAACTCAGTTAGCTGGGACTAAAAGCTTGTTTGATACAGATACAATCAAACTAAGTGTCTGACTAAGATTTCAGCTTATCTTAAGTTGTCTGGATAATGAGCACAATACAAATCAAAAGATGACAATGACTGATGACCCTCTTCATGCAGGTGGGGTATGTTCTCGTGAGGTCGATTCATGTTGGTAACTTCCTTACTTTTTGAAAAAAAGTCTTAGTACTCACTTATGTTCCGACTCAACAACAGCATCATGTGAGTTACACCCAGATGAATTGGGTTGTAGGCGCTGGGGTTACTCATTGGTACAAGTGTTGGTCTTGTTACTAGCCAATGACAACAGTTATTATTGTTGTTATAGTTACAGCATAACTACACCAAGGAAGCTTTGTGCTCAATTGCTTCCTACAGAGATTTAAATCTGCAGCAGTAGTGATAACCATGAGAGAGGCATGCCTTCAGAGATAACAAATAAATTGTGAGGCTGAATACTGTAGGTGAATTCTAAAATTATTGGGGTCAAAAATCTTTGAAATGGCTAGAAAAATCAGAGTTGCAAACCTTAAAACATTCAAAATTATGGAGTTTTGGATTTTTTTTTTTAGGGAAAAAAAGGTAAAACTATATGCTGCCTTTTTTTATTCTCACTACAAAAACAGAACTGCAACTGAGGAGCTGACAAACTCTATCATTTGCAATGAGTCACAATTAAATGGAGGCTGCCAGACTCAATTAACGTATCAGTTTAGCGCAGATATTGTTCTGTCAAAGTGAAAGAACTACTTTTTTTTTTTCAAGTCGCAGCAGTTTATTGCCTCTTATTTGTGAAGAAATAGACTTCATAGAGCATTTCCAGCGCCCGTTGCCACTGTCTAACAGTATAGAAACAAAAGCCTAGGAAATGTATCCTATTAAGACTCCATATGTTAAAAGATATATTGACCAAAATCCAGCACAATAAGACACTTGCATGTCCATCCAAAATAAGTGATCTCAATGTATTTTCAAGTCATTGGTTGTTACAGCTTCAATTCAATTAGAGGGGCTGGGGGTGCAGGGAGAGTAAGCTTTTTTTTAAGGCAACCATAGTACACCATGTAAGGTTTACTTGAGGTACAGGAGTAGCTCTTACAGGTGAGCCTCTGGGTGGATTTTTTTTTTTTTTTTAATGTCTAAGACATATTGAACTGTAAGAGCCAAATATACCATGGGGTTTTCCTCCTCTGCCCAGCCACCAGTTTTCACAAAACTTTGTAATCTCTTCTGACTTTGCTTCAGACTGGCCAGCAGATTCCAAAATTGCCCTGAGAGGAGGGGATAGTCGTCAGGCTGGACACTATCCTATAATCCTTGTTTCTCCAAGAAACCAAGCTACAAAATAACAAAGGCGGGGGGGGGGGTGAGGGGAGACATGGCTGTTTAAGCGTGAGGCAACAGGAGTCACAAGATGTCAAGCTGGTGAGCATTACGAGCTTTCTTTCATTCAACAGCTTGCCATGAGACTGTTTTCCACATTGTGACCAATTTCCAGATCTGTCCGTCTGGCCGAGATCAGTCAGTAGCCCTGCTCTTCCCAAAGCAAAGGAGCCCGCTGATCCAGAAGGCTGAAAACCACATGCTGTCCTCAGCTACAAAACACCCTACTTCCATCTTCATAAACCACTTCCACATCTGCAGCCAGTCTGAGTGTACTTATTCTCCTTACACAGGGGAGAAAAAAAACTCACTTTCTTAGCCTCTCATTTTATTAGAAAAGTTTTATAGAACTTGAAGAACACTACATAAAAAGAGGGAGAATTGCAGAACAATCAAGTCCTAGCCCATTAAGAAGAGGAGCTTGCGCTCATAACTCACCCAGTCAGACATTTGGTTATACGCTCAGTCAGTTTTGCATCAAGGATGATGGAAAAAATGAAGGAGGGAACATTATTTTGTCTCCTAGGAAAGGCTAAGGCAAGACTCTAAACCAGCAGCAAACACAGCTGCAGCCAGTATATCTTCTTTTAAAGAGAGGCTGAACTCCCTTTAAGGCAGCCACACACCTGCAATAGTTGATAATTCACTTAGCAGCTCAGTTTCAGTAAACCTGGCACAATCCCTACTCTTGAAGTGCAACAACAAGTAACACAAACTTCAGGAGAGAGCTCCCTTACCAGATAACTATATATTTATATTTTATATATTTATTTATTTATTTATTTTTAATGGAGAAAGAATAAGTGCTGCAGCTGATGGGGTTTTTCTATGTACCCCCTTTGGCAAAAAAGATGCTAGCATTTCAGTGCCCCTTACCCTGCTGCTGCTCATTCCCATTTCTCCCAGCCACGTGGGCTCCCACTGTTTTCTGCTTGCCTTGCAAATAAGTATTGTGACTCTCTGTAAATAAGTATTTTGTCTCCCAGCTAATAGTCACACTCCAAAGCTGACAGTCAATTAACCATCTTTTGGCTGCTCTTTGAGTATGTGCCTTCTGCCAACATCTGAATCCAATCCATGAATATCAGCTCCAGCTAAGCACAGATGTTTTCCTGATTGCTGTCTGCAGACACAAGAGGACAATGAACCCAGTCGCCTGTGTGCAAGTACATTTCCCAAATACGCACTGGCCTCTCTATATGAACATGAACTTCAGAAATGAGCAGACCTGAATTGCAGAACTGCAGTGCTTTTGTAATCATTATCCAAACAAAATCTGGAAAAAAAAACAAAAACAAAAGAAAAAATGTGAAAACCATTAAAATCATCCTACATTGCTAGTTTGTATTTTATTAAACATTAAAAACTTTCAGGACATGGACATCAAGCACATTAGCCCTGGGGAATCTCTTAATATCTATTATTACTCTGTGCTTATCATTAAGAGACAGATAAACAATCCAGAACATTTTGATATTATCCTGCCACAACTGGGAAAAGATTTTTACATTAACTATTTATAGTTACTGCACTGTCTGCAGTACTTTCTGTATTGCTGTAATAACAAAATTAAAGAACAAAGGAAAAACAGACCTAACTTCAAGGCTGAATGTTGCACATTCATGAAAGGAAAATAAAAACTCTTAATAACTCCATGGAAATATGCCCCAAAGGAATGAAACTTAGAAGACATGAATATGTTATTTAAGGGAATTTCTTCATGTCTCAAACAAGATAAATGTTGACAGTTGTAAAGAACTAGTGACTATGCACATTATGTAACGATGTATTCACACAAAATATGGAGACAACCCTGGGAACTGGGACCGGAAGCTGGGACTAAGAGCATCCTCGAGAAGCAGCTTCTCATTATTCTAACTCTCTCTCTCCCTAGCCAGTTAATCTCACGCTCTTAGCTGTATAGCCTCAGAGGTACCCTCATCTCACTGGCCTTGCGTCTGGAGCCAGCGGACTCCCTTTGGAAAGCACAAAGTCTACTGTTGGGCTTTAGCAATCCTACCTAAATCCTGCCTATGTTGCATGTTATGTACATAAATATCTTCTTTGCATCTGACTCAGATAATACTGGAACACCAATGTACATTCACATGTATTTTTCATGTTCATTTTCTTTTCTCTCTTCTGAGAGCAGAAACAAATAGTATCACTGTTTTTACTTCTTATTTTGAGAAAATATGTAAATAAAATGAGAACTCAAAAACTCTTTTCTTGTTAAAATGTCTTAGCACTAACTAACAGTAAAGGATGGAGAGAAGACCCTGCACATACTACCCCATGCAGTATCTGCCCCTGCACATGCACGCATGCATAAGCATGACTGGGAATGTGAACGGCACCTCATTGTTTCTCTCCTGTTGCACGTAGTCATAAGCAGTGATCCAATGCTGCGTTTTCACATAACGACTATAAGCAAAATCAATGAGCTTTACACTTTTTCTCCTGCCTTCCTGTGTCCACCAGTATAACCACAAGACAACATCACCACCTTCACACACGCTAAAGCCTTTTTCAGGTTTACAGAAATATAACAAAAAGCTCCACCTGAGAAGACTAACTGATAAACAAGTGATCAAAGCCAGCTACATAGTCAAAACCTAAGAGGAATATAAGAATATTACACTGGTTCAGACCAGGGTCCACTTCACGCAGCTCCCGTCTCCAGCAGTGGCGGCAAGCAGACCTCAAAGTGTTACAGCTTCAAGTGCTTCATTCTCAGAGTCTGGCATTTATGTAATAAAGCCATAACACCCTAGGCAGTTTATAAGAACTCAGTCTATTTCCTGGACCTTACCAGAGTGTGGGGCATGTTTTATAAAACACGAATGTGTCGCAGTTGGCAGGGGATCCATCACCTTCAGACACACTCAATCTCTCTCAGGCCTTGGCTTGCGTACAAGAGCCGCAGCACAAACACCTTGCATGCAGCTCAGGTGCGGGGCAGGACACTGCTGCTTTTATTGCAGGCCTCACCAGTCACAAATGCTGCTGCCAAGGAAACCCACTCCATTTAATTTAATTTGCCAGAAACGAGTGCTATTTATGAGAAGTTTCTCTTCCTAGAATAAAGTTAATTTATTACAAAAATGGAGGCCAAATCCTACAAGACCTTGCTATCCAGATCTTCCATCATGGTTCAAGGTACCATGGAGTAATCAGTAGCATTTCCATTTTGCAGGATTTTATAGAGGAATTGATAAAAAGAGTAGTTCTTGCCAGACAGTGAATAAACAAGATATCAATCTGGGAACTTACTCAAAGTTTAAACTTTAAACGGTATCTATTATATCACTGAGACTTTTATTCAGGAGCCCTGACGGGTATAAGCAATGTTTAGCACACTGTGAATTCAAAATTAAGTTTATAGTTTGCATTTTTTTTCCCCAGCAATTATTGGTATCAGAGTTCCCAAGAGCTTGCTAGTTAAAATTAAATTTAAATGTTACTCATATTTAAATACTAGCACTACTAGTGTTGAATGCACATATTGACAAATATCATTGAATGACCAATTACTGCAGAGAAATTAATACTGCAGCATTCAGAACAGGTGCTCTGGTTCAGTTTGCTTATAATGGTTTTCATGGAGGAAAAAGCAGAAGCTTCAAATAAAAATAAAAGGCACATTTTTAAATGCAGAACACTGTTATATGTCAGATTCATAAGGGAACCAAATGAACAGATACAGTTCATTGAATCAATAGAGTTCATTAGTGAAATTGTCAGAATATAGTCTCAAATACCATTAAAAGGCATTTGCAAGTGCATCCAACAGGGCAAACAGTTATTTGCCTTTTCACTAATTTTTCAGATTTATCCTGCTACATTTGGCAAACAATGAAATTCAAACAAGGGCCTGCCTTCACGTTTCGCATTCCTTTACATTAGCATTTGTTGGGATGCCGTGCAGACCTGGTTATGTTGTTGCTCAGACATGCACCGAAGCTTTTAGAATGATCAACATTTTATCATTGCGTATTTCACTTTTAATTTGAGATCAATTTTATTTTTCAGTGACAAACTCTGGACATTTTTGTGTCCGAATAGAAGCACTTTATTTCTTGTGAAGTGCACAAACATGGCATATAACCATGCATATATTCTTAGTAAATATAGTTTGGGACACTTACAGACATAAAGTCCAAATGAAAAAATATTATAGATGTTTCCTTTATTTCACATTGTAGCATTTAAAAATTGTTTAATATTTCTGAAAGAAGTAAATCATATTTTGGGTACAACATCAGGTGTTGTTTACCTATCATAATAATCATGTTCCCCTTGAAGACAACACTCTGTCTCTCCCTGCTTCCTCCCAAGGTCTAGACAGTCAAATATCAAAAAGTCAAGTTTGAAAACAAATACAGAGAAAAGCCTGGTAAAGTGATTTAGCACAGCCAAACTATTTGTATTACTGTGAGCGGGTTAGCATTTTGTTATCAGAAATAGTCACTTTCCCTGATTAGTCACCGATTCCTCAGGCTTTTCTGCTTGGCCACATCAAAGAGACTATGAACACTTGAAGACATTTGTATGATCATATTAATTCACACACAATTCACACCATCTTTTGATCAGGATTACTTTGATTAGTCTGGACAAGATAGGTTATATTAAATTTTTCACACCCTCAACATCGCATTGTGTAATTATTTGCTCCCCTAATTGCCATGAAAAATCACATCAGCTGGAAATAGCACTGGCACGAATACCTTAAATCTGATTTTTTGAAAATCTCTCTTCCTAAAAAATATGACTGAAAGTAGATAGACCAAGATAAACCAAGTAAATTCATAAATAGTTCCACTAATAACATAAAATGCTGTGGACTTTTCCTGACATGTGCCAAGTTGTCGGATTACAGTGAATGGTCTATAGACACTACAACCTCATAAAACACTGTTCTTACAAACTAGAATTTCACCATATCTTCGGCAGATGACTGAAGTGTATGTTTTGTGTGCCGGTGGGGCAGTGTAGCCTGCTGAACACAACAGATCTCATTCTACTCTTTTTTGCATTTGATGGGTGACCTTAAGAAAAATTTTTTCAATCACTTTTCAACACAGAGAGAGTGATAATACCTCTTTTATAAATGACTTTGAGATCCATGGGGCTTGGAGATACCGTGCTGTCTAAGGTACAGCGTAACAAATTGTGAACTTTTGACTGGAGGCAGACTGGGAACAGAGAGGCTCCCGCTGTCCCTTCTCATGCCACAGGGTATCGCATAAAGCTCTGACAACCCCCTGCCAAGGGTTCTGGGGGAAAAGCTGGAGGCTGTGGCTTTTAATGCTTTCCTTGGGCAAGCCCGGCCTTGTAAGGGGAGGTGCGAAGGGCAGGTTGCCAAGCACAGTGTGTGGGATCTGTAACACAGACACAGGACCTCCTCAGACAAGCTGATCAGGAGTAAGGTGCACATCCAATTAAACGGGTCATTCTCCATCTCTGCACACCCATGTTCTCATAGTTTGGGAGCACAGGGAAATAAATGGCCTGAACCAGAGCTTTTGAGTGTTGACTTTACTGTGATGCAGATCTCGTATTCCTGGATTTAGAAGGCTCAGGCTCCGGACCAGTCTTTTGGCCAATGGTGGTTGTGGACATCATTGTCCATAGCTACGTCAGTAAAAGGCTGTCCATCCACAGGCTCACCCTCATTCACCATCCGAGAGGGGAGATTCCTCTCCCTGAACGCCACAGTCAGGTGGCATCTCAGCGGGCCACCTCCTTGTCCTTTGAGGAGGAAGGCCAGAGGTACTGCGGGTTAGTCTTGCGTGCCACTGCCCTTAGCAAAATCCTGGTGAACCTAACCTCTGCAGTACAACTTGTCCTCACAGATATCAAGCCTAATCTCAATAGCAGGCATGCAGACATGTGCTTATATGTAAAACCACAGAGCCACTTTTACATGTGCACATCAAAAGCACCAGTAGCTCCCAGCAGCTTCACCAGGTACAGCGTGCCAGTGAGCAGAAAACACCTAGCAGATGGTCCACCTCAAGGCCTTTCTCTGAATCAGAGCTAGCACATCACTAAGAGCTGCCTTCACTTGGACCAGCAAGCACACAGCTCCATTATGGAGCAACCCAACTTACCATACAAAAGTGCTCAGAAGAAATCCCACAGGAACAGCTGGAGCAATGCTCATGCATGAGTCTCAGAGGGTATGGAAAGACCTGGGGCACATAGCGTCCCAGAGAAAGGGGGACACCCTTCCTATCTTTCCCAGCACCACACGTGGACCAACCACCAGTTAACCAGCTCTGGAGTCTGACATGATCTGTGGGAGTTCTTCAGAGGCAGCCTGGATGCACTGCTGTTATTAAACAAATTAAGGAACAGACATATTTAAGACTTGCCTTTAATCTTTCCTCTTAAAATCTAAAATAAACTCGCAAAAGATTAAGATTAGGTGATTAGCACCTGAATAATAACAAGTAATTATTTTTGAGCCAAACAAGGATACAGTATCCTGGGTAATTTATAGTGGGTAATTAAGGTAATGAATACTTGAGACTCTATCAATTAAATAGTCCCTAAAAGTGTCGTTTTAATAGGGGCATGATTATAGGCAGCACTAAAGAGGATTGAAACAGGTAAAACATACCTGTTTGAGACACTTAGGGAAAAAGGCATAAATCTCATCACTTTAGCCTTACTCTAAATGCATCACTGAATATGGCCCTATCCTCTAAGCTTCTTTACGTGGGCAAATCTCCCTTCAAATTAACTGGTACAATTATACCAATACTGCTATCTGTGAGAATGCATTTATTTTAGAATAAAGATGCTTTTTTGTTCAGTCTAGCTCGCACCAATTGGTAAGTGATGTAATTGGAGCAAGAATAGACCCCTGAACAGCTTCTATCACTAGACAAGTGAGCAGAGCAGGGTGTCCAGCACAACAGTCTGTCTGAGTTGCAATTCCCACCAGAAAACTAAAATACTATTTTACCTTTCCATACAGTGAACTTAAAAGACAGTAAGCATGACCAACATCTTTAATTGGTACGTTTCCAACACCACACCTCAGCAGGGTGATAAAACAGATAAAGACTATTACAAAATGTGTTTCCTGCCACAGAGCTGTTGTGTACTGAACCTACCACTGCATTAGGCCCGTTGCATTTCCTGCATCCTCCAGATCAGTAGAAGTTGCTTAAGCAGCACTTCTCTAATGCTTTAACAGACATTATGGGGCTTGAGTGGTATTTCTGAACCCATCTGGGTGCCTTGACCAAAGAACCGGGCTGCAGTAGAGCAGCTCTGGTGCTGAGCAGCCCAGCACACCAAAGCACCACTGTGTTTCACAGCTCTCCTTGGTCATGTTATGAGCACCTTGGACGAAAACAGAGTCTGCCCACCTCACCGCAAAATGGGGGGTCTCAGAATACAGCTATGGAGTATCAAGGAGTCAACTTACACAGCCGGGAGCCTTGCACCAGCACAAGGACCGGCACATCGCCTAGCTGCTGTGGTCCGGGAACAGCGCGAGTCGCAGCACCTGCCACAGGGAAACAGCCACCGTCAGTCCGCTGGGCTTTGCAAAGACACTGTGTGTTCCCTGTGCTAGGTCTCTATTTGTAGCTTTGAAGTAGATTATATTTTAGAAGTGGCAGGATGGTGGATTTAATGTTTTCCTCCTAGCAAACTACATTATAAAGTTGAAAGGGCAGACTATATTGAAATTTCCTTAAGGAAAAGCTAACTTCATAATATGCTTCACCACGAGATTCTTATGTACTGATTAATGAGAAATTGCAGTTGTCTTTCACAAGTAAGGAGAATATTTGATATATAATAAAAAAATCTAACAAACATTAGAAGACAAGTCTAAGGAGGGAAAGAATCTCCTCTTGCACGTCTGAATGCTAGTGTATCTCTAGCTAGCCAGTTTGGATAGGTTGCCCCGTGCTAGCAACAGGCTTACAGACTGGGGGGCGGGGGGTGTTTGTTGGCTTTTTAACATGTTTTAGAATCTCATTTTTGGATTAAAAATAGTTTTGTGCAGTTTTGTTTCATTTCTTCCTTCACCTTTGTGCCCCGGTTTTATACGAGCTCTTGGTATGATGTCCAACTCGGAGTTTGGCTTTGGCTGAATGGTTTGGAAGGTTTTGTACTTGTGCTTCCATCTGTGCTTTAAGAAAATGCTGAATTTGATGGAAAGCAAATTCACTAAGCCTCTTCCATCTTTCCTCAAAGACAACATAATTATCTTCTGTACTTTAGTTTGTTGATTGACCAGTAAATTGGTGCTCCCCAGAAAATCTCTCCCTGTGTGTTGAATATTTTGCTGATTTAAAGGGCTTGGTTCAACTCCCTGCATGCCTGTTTGAAAGCATAATGAAGTAGAAGATTACGTATTTTCTTCCAGGGTTGAAGAGTTGATGAATCCTGACTATTTTCCATAGAAATATAGGAGAAAATAATTCTACAGCTTAGAAAATACTGTATTTTTTCTTCTATAGCACCATCTGTAATACTTAAAATAAGTTATATCTGTGAAAAAAAGCATATGCTAGGAAAATAATTTAATAAGCTAAACAATTCTTCACCACAACAACATCACCGATACTCTCTCCTAACTGGTAATGAATATATTGCTGATCATTTTCCCATTTGTTTGCAGCAACAGTCCCCCAGGCTCTGCTATTTGCAGTCAATAGCAGCACCAGCCTACAAGTGTTAATCTCACTGCGATCAGGGGAAATGCGCTGCTGCTTCTCTTCGTCTCCTCTCTGGGCACCGTGCGGTGCAGCAGTGGCCGTGTCGCTCGCTGGGAGTTTGACTCCCCGCGCTGTCTGCTCAGGCGCTAAAATCCTCAGGTCAAGTCACAGGTGAAGCTGGCAAACATATGTTATCCTAAGGAAAAAAAAATGGGAGATGGTATTTTATTTTCTTTTTTAAAGGAAAGTATAAAGTAGCTTAAAAGAAAGAAATATTCCTATAATTTGCTGTTATGCTTTACGTAAAAAGTAACTGTAACTTTAGCAAAATTATAAAATGAAATGACCTATACATAAAAGACCCTCTTAGGTTAAATGGCTCTAATCCACTATGAGCAAGCAGAAACTGGCAGTTTTCTTTTGGAAAAGAAAGCACAAGAACTCATCTGATAGTGGTATTCCAACAACTTCATCATGAATTTTTCCAGTGTTCAATATTAGCCCTTTTCACAGCAAAATGTGGAAAGTGTTCCTTAGTTAAACAGCAGACTTTTTGTTTCTTAGTTTAACAACAAATAAATTAGAAGGAAGCTTTTGTTTTTCATCAGCTTGACAATTTTATCAATGTTTTGCTGGAAATTAGAGCAGTTGGCATTTTCTTCATGCCAGCATTTGCATGTGCGAGTTGAATCGTCTCTGAACTACAAGCAATAGCACGATACTCCTTCTGCCAGAAAGCAATTAATTATTGCACTGCAGCCAGGTTAATTCAGCGGGTAGAGCCCCTATCGCAGAGATGTATGGCACCGCCGGCCTCTGGACAGAGCAAATTAGTTTCCCAGGTGAACTGCTTAATCACCTTCGGGAGCAGGGACGCTCTCTCTTGGCAATACACCATGCAATTTTAATGAAAAGAGCCATCTTTCTAAAATGTTTTAGGGTGTTTTCCACTATATGGAATAATGTTGAAATAAAGGGTGCAAATTGAAGACCATAAACAGAGGATCTGATTTTCCTAATGTTTAAAAGGATTTAAGGGCTAAGGCAGCCTTCCACTCATGCAGATGACTTCTTGGCAGCTTTTTCTGTCTGCTATAGACCCCAACATCCACTGTCCTTTGGGACTTACCTGACAGACACAAAACAAACTTTCCCTAGAAGAGTGAAATCCACTGAGGTATCACAAAAAAACATTTCCGAGACTCTCACTGACTACGTAGGAAACTCCCAGATCTGACTCCTGCAGAAAAATTGCTCTGAGTAGGCAATCTGCATAGCGAGGCGGGGGGTGTTCAGTGGGACCCCAGAAGAAAGCTTCCACTAACGGAGTACCAAGTGCTGATAAGCTGCCCAATTAACTACAAGAGTGACAGCTACTTTTTTGAAGCCTGCTCGCAGAACAGTCCTCCATAAATGCACCAGAATGTACAACTATCATCTCCTGCTATCTCCCTAGCAATATAACCCGGATTACATAAACACGCAATGTACACTGGATTTCACATCGCTGATTCTACTTGAAATATGCTATAACATTTCCCAGCCAAATATATGTACCACTCCAGCTAATATACATATATCTCCAGTATGCAGCTAATGAGATGCAATTATTCACAACTGATAAGACTCTTGTCCTAAAATCCTCTACGTGAAAGCAAGAAATTTTTGAGTTGCAGGAAGACTTTTCCCTTTCATCAGTTCTGTCAATTATAATTCCAATGTTACGTAAGAAACAGGAGAAATCGTCTCTCATCTGGCTAAAGGTTAATAAATGCAGTGGTTCAGGGAAATGGAGCAGAAGAATACTAATGGCTCCTGCACCTGGAATGCAGCTTTCCTCCTTATTTTAATGAGCTCCTCCCACATCCCTGCATTTACAATACATTTGTACCCAATACATGTATGAAATAATTCAGGTCTTTGGCTTCAGCAAGTCAAGCTCAAGTCAAAGAGAAGAAAGTGGGTGTTAACAAAAGACCGACCCTGTTATCACTATTTAGATAATATAAAATAATAGCTTCTCTGCTCCCCAATCCCCAATTTAAAAATAAAAAGTCCTTGTGCCTGGACTGTATTTATTTCCCTTTACTGTGTTTATTTTCCTATGCTAATATTTTTAGTTTTCTCTGTAAATGCTCTAACATCTTCTCATCCATTGACTGGTGACAAAGTTTTGCAGCGACACTGTATTTGTTGTGAAACCACGTTCACATCAGAACAGGCAAAAAACGAAACTCAGTCAAAATGCTGTGACAAGAGATTTCCTGGCGTCGAAACGGTCAGGATTGAACACGGTACATCAAGTTCCTGTCTGAGGGCAAGTCAAAGGAGAGACCGGAGGAGCCCTGAGCCACTTATCCCTCACGGTGCCATCAGCAAGTGCAACAAGATGCGCATCTTGCAGGCGCAAAACGGACAGGATGAGCCACGGTTTCGTCTCCCCGTCAGCGTGTCCTCCCCGGAGGTGAGCCGGGTGGTGCTCCCGCGGCAGTGCCAAGCTGAGCCGGCCCTCGCGCCCGTCACAGCCACTGAGCCACGGGAACTCCCTTTCCCGGGTGCTGCCTCTTCACTAACTGCTGGTTTTGGTCAAGATGGAAGCACCTGAGACAAGCAAAGCAGACTGGTCAGGGGCACGCAGACCACCTTTTAGCCATGAAATGTCCCACATCATTTCTAAGTTCTTGCGCCGGGATGCAAACTCTGCAACCAACCATCCCCTGGAGCAGGCGGCCAAGCCTGCTCCTCCTGGCCGGCCACCAGCCGCCGGACACGCGGCCTCCTGGCCTGCTGAATGTTTTGTCACTCCTGTGAAGGGGAAGGTGTTCTTGCTTACCTCCAGCTCTGTCCTTATGCATGAGACGGTACCTGTCACCCCAGGTAATCCCGGGAGATGGGAGACCTCCTTCCCTGCTGCCTCGCGCAAGCCTGTGCCCTAGTCACGGCAGGGCTGCCAGCTCCGTCCGGTCCTCTGCACCCCACACAGAAATGCCCGAAATATGGGTAGGACTGCTATTTTCTTGATCTACTTTCTCTTTTCAGGGTGGGGAATTCATTCATTCAGCAGCAGCCTGCAGCGGGGTGTTAGGTGGGATCGCTGCCGAGGGAAGCGCAGACCTCCAGCCAAGTGCCAAAGGTGGGCTCGAGCCTGCTGGGCACACGCACTCCTACCTGCGCTGGGATTACTTACCCGTTGCGGCTGTGACCAGCACACCAGTGCGTGCCCCAGGGCGGGGGCAGGGCGGGGGGGAAGGGGCAAGCGCCGCGAGCACAGCAGGGGCGCCGCGCCCTGAAACTGCACCTGCCACAGCTCTGCAAGGGCCAGTTTTGGCAAGGCCCAAGATGCAAAGCTAAAGCGATAGCTCTAGGTGCCTGGTGTGCCTGAGGCAGGTGGCCAAGGGCTTCCAGAGCGGTTGCACGCTTGCAGCTGGTGCCACACATAACAGTTTTACCCGTGACTTAGCCCCCAGCCTGAACCAATGACAAACCATCGATCGCATTCAGCTGTGCTTTGAATGTGCACTAAAACGCATTTTCCTCCTCTTCCTCACGGAAGCGGAGAACCACCTCTTGCACGTGTCCCCCCGGCAGTGCGGCCCGCTGAGCTGCCCGCCGCCCGGCCCTGGTTTCTGCCACCTGCGCAGCGGGGTCCCGGGCCGCGGTGGCTCCTCCGGGCGCGGGGTGAGGGGCAGCCCCCGCCGGCGCTCACCCTCGCTAGGGCTCGTCGGTGCTGCCCTTGGCGCCGTCCTTCCCGGGCCGCGGCCTTTCAGTACCAGGGAAAGATTAATTAGAGCTTGTGAACTACAGCCGAGGTAGCTCATTAGGGATTTGGCGTGCAGCTTTTTATTTAAATTTTCATTCGTTCACATTAAGTTACGTTGCAGGTTGTAGTCGCTCTGCCCTTCTTGGACCCAGCAGACCAGCTCGGATGCTTCTGGAGCTGTAACTGATGCAAGGGAATTTTCCCCCAAACCTCTCCCTCCCTCCAGGAGTGACATCTCCTCCCGCCAAGGGAAACCCGGCAGCCCTGGGAGCCCCGAGGAGGAAGGCCAAGCTGTGAAATTCCCCTCGGAGTCCCGTATCCACACAGTGCAGTCAACGCAAAATGCAGCCCTCTGCGTGAGAAATCCCACGTCTTCCGCTGGGACAGATGGTGAAATCACGATTTAAATGCCACCCACCGCGCCGCAGTCCTCTCGGGTGCTCGGGCTTGTGCAGCCTGACCTGAGAGCTCAGGTTCACTCTGGGCTGGGCAATAGCCCAGGAAAAAGTTAATGTAAGGAAGCACTTTATTCTTTTAGCCCAAGTACTGCCCGATCTGGTTTGTACCAGAGCACGTGGAGAGGTTAGACTAAAAAGACCGGGAAATCCTCACGGCCAGCACACTGCAGAAAGACAACCGTCGCTATTAGGAACAGTCGTCAACACGGCAGATTTTAGTTATGTTGTGGTTACAAACTCGATGGCAATTCCCCAGTTGCCTCCTGCAGTTCCCACAGCGTGAAGCCTCGGTGGCAGGTGCTTTTCCCACCCGGCAGCCCAGCCGGCAGCCGCGGTCCCGGACGTGCCCTTTGCGGAAACAGGCCTCCACCTCGCACGTGCGGCATGAACCGGGGCAGGGGGAAGCTCCCTCCAAGAAAAAAGCATTTTTATTTAGTTTTCGGGTTCTTACCGAACCCCGTCAGCTGCATATCCAGTTCTCTGCTCACCTGCACAAACGTTTGTGCCAGCAGAGCAGGGGCCCAACTTCCCCGCTTCCCAGGGGGCCTCTTCTCGTGCTGCTGTTGCTCCGCAGGGTCCCCCGAAGCAGCGCTGCGTTTCCCCACAGGCTGAGCAGCGTCACCTGTGCTAGCTTCCCCGCTTTGTCTGACTGCCCTCCCCCTGGATTATCCCAGAGCTCCTGTTCCGGACACGACGGCAGCTCTTTCCGCTGCGCCGACTGCACAGCCGCAACAGGCGCGTCCCAGGCCCCAGCTGTGCCCGGCGGGATGTCGGCTGAGCAGGTCTGCCCGTGGGGCACGCGTGGGCGACACGGTCGAAACGAGCGCTGTGATTTAGCAGCAGGAATTTCTATTACCTTGCAATTGGTTGGATGGGTTTATGTGGTCTAAAATAACTGAGCAGACAATTTTCAATAGGAGATATCCATCAAATCTACCTTTTGAAAAAAACAGGGAGTGCAGATGAACGAGAGCAAAAACATTATTTAGAAAAGCAAAAAAAAAAGTCCGTGATGCCACAGAACAAAGGAGGAATGTGTTCTCAGGACAGACTGTTAATGAAAAGTTGCTACAAACATGATTAAAAGCTGGTAGAAAATACGGGCTATGCAAAACTGATGTTATCAGGTTCCATTTCATTTTAGCTGTTCAAGGTACTGAATCAGAGTTATTACAACAACCAGTCAATGCTCTCACGATAGTTTTGCCTGTCTGCATGTTTATTATCAAGCTTTTCAGACTAAGGCAAGAATAGCAAGCAGCCCCTGTTAAAATACAAGGTTATGAGCACATTCTTCACAGGTTATAAAAACTGTATTTGCCAAGCGTCGAGTTGGCGCATGGTACAGGAAGCAAATTAGAGAATTTAAATCCTTTCGCAGCTGCACTTTATTCAAATCTAATCATGTGGGGAAATACAAGGATTTTAAAACATTGGCTACGTGGCGTGCTCAACGGACAAGACAGCCACACCGGGAAAAACAGTTTTTCAAAGCTTTTCTGTCTAACATGAAGTCAAGGGGGTCAACACCCCTGCCCCACACCTGCCCGTGAAGCACATCCGCCCAACACTGCATGTCTGGAGACAACGTTGTCGGCAGCCACGGCATGTATAAGGCCCCTAATAACTTACAGCACTACTGTCTCCGTTTGCCAAGATACATCGCAGCGCATATGCCAAGAGCAGGTAACATATCACAGGAAAAAGGGTACATGTGAAAATGAAGAAAAAAAAACACCAAGAGACTTTTCTTTCTTCCAAAAGCTTGATTCCTCAAAAGAAAAATATTTACTTTTGCTGAGAACTGATCAAGAAATGTCATATGTGTCTTTTCCTTTCCCTCTATACATCTAAGTGGAGTAGAGTGCCATGTGTCAAAATGACTACTATAGGCCTTACTGTATTTTACTTGAAATTACCTTTCCTGGAGCTTGAAAGCTTGAGGAGAATCTCCAAAATGAATTAGGCTGCACTAAACAAGCTGCATTAATGTAATAAAACTTCAAAGTAGAGAATTTATTCCATCTACAGCAATCAAAATGTAAATAAATACAAGAATTCAAATAATTCCTCTAAATATTTGGGGGTATTATATCACTCTGGGGAAGTGTGACACTTACACTGACACACAGGGGAACAGAAAACTGGCTCACTCGCACTCAGGAGATTTAACTCAGAGAGCAACGGTATTGAATTAGATGGCGCGTCCCGAGACGCGGCAGGCGTCTCGTCCTGCTGCACCGCACCTCACGGTAGTCACACCCTAAATCAATACTGCTCTTACACAACATGTTGTGTAACATCTCTTATTCGGAACACACTATTTCTACTCTGCAGTTTGAGAAATTTACCAGTGGAAGGAGGACTTTCTTCTGTGACCTGTCTGGGCTGAATACTGACTGTTTTACTGATTGAACTGAGAAATTGGAGTGAAGAACTGCCAGGTTAGCTGCTACACTAGTAGCAACCGCTGTGTAGCTGTCCCATCTCATCCCCGATGCTGTCATGCTCCCAACACTCCTCTTTATGGACCAGGAAACAAATTGCAGCAGCAAATATAACTCCTGACCTTTCTCTTCTCCTTGCTACTTCAGTATTCCTGGATCGGAGCTTCTGTTTGGGAATTTTCTTTTTTTTTCTATGAAACATTCATTTAATACTTTATTTTTTGCCAAGAAATGGACAGCTCACGTCAAACTATTCAGTTACCTAGTGACACTCTTTCCTCCTGCTCCTTCATCTCACCTGCTAGCTGAAGCTAGAGCTCCATGAAAAGCATGCATCTGTTTGCGGGGTTTTTGGCATAGCAGTGCACTGAAGGTAATTAAAAGACATCGCAATGTTGAAATAGGACTGATGCCATCATGCTCCTATAGAGAGATCTTTACTTTGCTTGGGTGACCATTAAAATGCAGGCCCTTAATGAAGATGTAACTCAGGCACAAAGATCATTTTTGGAATATGAAGCTACTCTTTTAATTAAATCTCTGAAACCATTATTACAAGGCTTTTCTTTTTATAACGCATCTCATTAAAAAAATATTTGGATCCTTCGTGTTATAGTTAACTCGAATTCTCTCATTAAGTCCTCTTTTATGATCGTTTTTCTCGTGCTGAAGCTCTTTAGGGGAAACAAAGCTGCTTCCTCCAAAGGGCTTTGCCTTTGTGCCCGTGGTAAGGAGGACAGCGCGATAACATTCAGTGCAGCTGCTGTGCGCTGCACACAATCAACCAGCCAGCAAAACCAACGAAAAACGAAGCAAAAAAGGAAACGCTTTCATATTCATGGGCCCCCGAGGACACTTCGGCAAGTTCACCAGCCTCTAATGCATATCAAATACTGCAAGCATGAGCCATTGAAAAAAACATGTGGAAAAGTCTTTAAATAAAAATGATTTACCAATGTAACTTACACATGGTTTAAAGAAAATTAAGTTTCTGTGCAATGTCTGGCCAAGCATACAGTCCAACGAAAGGTAAAATGTCTGCTGTTCTCCGTGCTTTGCTGTTAGTTTAAAGCCTGCAGTTTTAAAAACGACAGTTCCTCCACGTACTCACGCTGCAAGCAGATCTTGTCAGCACGCAGAGCGACAGGCCGCCCCTGCTGCCCAGGCTTTGCGGCTGGTCCTGCAGTTGTTGTGGAACGAGACCCGTTTGGAGGTGCACCTCCACCGGCACATCTCCTCCCAAGTGCTGGTGGCTCCAGAGGTGGGCTCAGCTCAGGTGCATCTCTCCGTGCATTAGGGGTCTGCTGGCAGATGGGCAGATCCTGTGACGTTATCCCAATAGCCTTCAGGGTAGAAGAAAAGTATTTGAGGATTTCTTCCTGTTTTATCACTGCAAAGCCAATGGGCCTCTGCAAAGACTGGGAACGCCTTACTTTAGTCTCTTCTCCACGTAGGAAAGTGGCAAGAGACGACATCTCCAGCAAAGACCTTGCATTCGAACTCACCAGGAGTTGGAGGGACCTTCACGAGATGGCACGACACTGGGGCCAGCATTAGAAGCCAGTCTCCGAAGACTCCCACACTCTGAACTGCTTTGTTCCCACCAAGAATGAAGCAAGACTTTTGTAAAAATCCTACCATCAGGAAAGCAGAAGATTTCATAACATCTCCATCCAACTGTCAGGCCACACCGACACCATACGCCCTGGCTAACCACCTGTGGCACCTGACACAGGTCTGTCGGACACCCCGCTGCAATGTGCCGCTGGCCTTCCTGGCCGCTGAGCCGTCAGGTCCCTACAAGCCCCTCAGGGGCTGCGGCTAAGGGCAGCGAACAGGAGTCCAGGCCTGGCGCGGCGTGCACCGCGCAGGTGACCACGGGTTCGCACGCGTCCCTGCAGCCCTCACTGCCAAGGCACCAAGCCGCAGCGACGCTACCCCCCTCCGGGGCACCAGGCTGCCGCCCAGGCCGGGTTAATTTGTATTTAATCCATGGTGGATCGCCTGTGTGTAAATAACTGCAGCTTGCCTTCTATCTAAAATCATGGGAATTTTGTTTTTACGGCGGTGAAGCAGATATGCTCCAGGATTGTAGCATGAGCTGGTGGCCCGCAGGAGGGTGGGCTGTCACCCCGGGGACAACCTCCCGCCCCGCAGACCCTCGCAGCCGTGGGTTAAATGCCTCATTCCCGCTGCCCCGGGAACAGCAGGACCAGCCGGGGACCGCGCGGACGCGAGCAGTGAGCTGCCAGCTCGGGTCTGCATCCTCCCCCCGCCGTGCTGAGCCATGCCCACACGGCATATCCGTGCCCACGTGCTGTGCTGAGCCCTGAAAAACATGTGAAAACGCTGTGACCACGTAGGGCCAGTTTCCCATTGACTTAATTTCTCCCTAAAAGCCTGATTCGCCTCGCTGTGCACAGCTGCCTCCAGAAACAAACCTGCGCTTGTTTTCAGCCACGGTGGGAAAGAAGGGAAGACAAGTGTTCCATTTCCTCCAGACATCAATATTTAATACTTTCTTGATAACCTAAACTGTGGATTTCTCATTCTCTTACTTCAAAGCATTTAGTGGTCTAGCCTGGTACGTCATGTTACATAATCGAGCTTCTTTTGATGCTGAACATTAGCTCAGAAAGTCCTCAGTACATGCAGTGCAACACCGAAACACACAAGCGTTCAGGTCAGAAATGCGTATAAAGCGATCCAGCACGCCTTAACACAGGGCACAACTAGCCCTTGCCTGTAGGTAGCCTAACATTTCTTTGCTATTCCAAGCTAGATTAATTTGAAAGAGATCTAAAATGACCTGTCAAACTCCAATATTAAGAAATACAAATGTTAGTATTTAGAAATGCCCCAAAATAAATATACACAAGGAGAAATAACCTGAGCTATCCAAATGTTTTGCGCACAAAAATAACATTTGGATAAAAAGAAAGGATATGGACGTCACTATGCTCTGAATACTGAAATCATCTGCCCGTTGCAGAGTGGCGGTGCAGAAACAAACAAAATGTTAGTTTTTACTGAGACAGAAACAGAGAGGAACAATTTTTACAATTACAGTTATTTTTTTAACTAATACACGGAAATGTGCTCACCCTGCAGGCCTGGTTCAAGGCACAGCTTACACCTGCCCTGATGTTCAAGCAGGGACAAAAATGGAGAAAACTATTAGGAGGAGAGAGAGAGAAGGGAAAACAGGAAAGAAAGTGAGGAGAGCAGGGCTGTTTAGTCCAGAGAAGAGATATGCAAAAGCGAACATAAGTACAAGTATAGTAATGGGCACACTGGGTGCTCCCATTTGCTAAGATTATAGTGCGTCCCTGGAAAGGGAAGGCAGTGGATCTAAAGCTGAGCAAAAAAGGACGTGATTATCTTCCAGACATCATTCCAGCATTTCTATTTAAGGTAAAAATGTAACTGGAGTAACTATCTGAAATCTGATTTTTATTTAACAAATTTAATAAGTTATTTTCTGGGTTGGTTAAGAGGTACCACCACGTTCAGTCTGTGAGCCATTCTTGCAGGTGAGAGACATGTTCGAAGAGGGAGATTTGCACCATTTTTTGCAGGATGCTTAGAGCTGTCCAGTCCTATTTGAAAGTTTTTCTCCTAGCAAAAACATTCAGTACCATCCCCATCCCTGGTTTTAGAAAAAGCTCCTTGCACACGTTTACATGTAAAGTAGAAAGTATAAGAGGAATTAACATGCACTGCAGTTTTCAAAGTCCACATCGGGAAACCTCTGCAGCGGCCGAACCAGTGTAACGGCAGGTTTGTTCTCAGATCAGCGCAGCAGCAGGTTTGTCGCAAGTCGAAAACCAAAGTTACTCCAGTTACCCTCGCTCCTGCCCGCCGCCCTCTCCACGGCAACACAACTGCTTTTCCTGCTACAAGGGCACCGAGGGACCCGGCGGCATTTCGGCTGCCGGAGAACTGCAGGTTGCAGGCTTTTCCCAACAGCATCGGTCCCCAAAGCGACCAGTGGCACCGCGCCCTTCGGTAACGGCAGGGCCTGAAGCTTTCGCAGCTGGTTAATACCGTGTCTCTGTCCCTCGAGGTCTGTGCTGAGGTTTCCTGCTCTGTGCCTCTTTCACAGGACTTTGCGGGAAGTGCGAAATGCTACTGGCGTGACTGCCAGCACGCTGCAGCCTCTGAACACCTTCGGTAGTCTCACCAGGTGAAAGACGCCCAACTAGCGGCTCAAATCCACTCTCTTCAGAAAACAGAAAGAAAACTAGAAAGCTTGTGCTTCTGCAACACAAATATTTTAAGGCTCCTGGATTACAGCTGTTAAATTGCACCTGCAACTGCATGGAGATCACTGGAAAATGTCTTTCACCTTGAAGTCACCTTGGCTAAACGGCGTTAATCATGGCTTCCTTCCACATTACCCTCCCCTGTTTCCTACTGCATGCAAAGAAAATTGGGTTCACTGTTATTGCTATTAATGTAGTTAAGGATTTATCATCACTTACATTATAAACACAAATTATTTTTAATTAGTAAGATTTGTGCATACTGATTTGAGGAGAACATAGTCAACTTCCGTACAGGTCGTCCTCCGTAAGCTAACTGGAGGAAAACAAATAAATAAACAATCAGGAAATCACCCCCACGTAAAACTTTGGGGGGAATTTCCTAGGAAGGAAAAACGGAAAATAGTTCAAAGACCTTCACTACACGGAGGTTTTCTTCCCTCTTTAGTGAAGAGAGATCGGCACTCGCAAGCCGTGCTGCGAGCGGGGAGGCGCCGGCTGGACGGGGCTGCCAAGGGGAGAGCCACCGCGGCGGGGCAGGGCCACGCAGCCGCTCTGCTTCAGTCCCTGGACTCCAGGGCTTGTTTTTGCACCACGACAAGTCTGCAAGGGGAAGCCAATGCTGCTCCCAAGCTCTTGAGAGAACCAGGGAGACAAGTGGCTGGTGTGATCAACAGGAAAATCAGGGCCACGGGTAGAGTGGCTGGTATTTCTATATAAACAGAAAAGTAAACTTTATCAAATGACCTTTAAACAGGTGATTTTGTATCCAAATTACAGTAAGACACTTGTGTTTATACCGAGTTAATTACTCAGTTTGCTGTGAACACTGCTGGCAGTACAACATGTCAAATTAAAAAAACTTCAGTTTCCTAGTCGCCACTTAAAAAATTTTTTTTTAAATAAGCGAAGTCTTGGAGGACTGACAGTTGCCATAGACACATCAACAAAAGATTCAAAAGAACGATCTGGGGGAACATGAATATGTCTGAACCAGATCCCAAACGGAATCAAAGCTAAAGTGTAGGTGACTCATAAAGGCACAGCTAGAAATAAAACACAGTGACGGCGAGAGATGGAAGGAGTAGTCTGCATACAAAACCCAGCCCAGGTCTTCAGCCAGAACTACGACTGGAGTGAAAACCGTTTTTCCAAACCAGGATCACGTAGGCTGTCTCCTGTGGGAGCCAGTTCCCGTGTAAACGCCTGTGGTTTCTAGATAACTGAAGGGCCTTTGGTGGACAGTGCTGCAGGGAGACCAAAGCTGTTTGGATCACCATATGTTATTCTGCAACACAGAATAGCTTGTCCATGGGGTAGGGAATGCTCAGATAGAGTCAGTAGCCTGGGCACACTTCATCTTATTTCATGAAATGGGAATGTTTAGATACAAACAGAGTGGAGTCCCTTTAAAACTGCTGCAGAGCAGAGGAGAGCAAGCCCAGCAGTCTTGAATCATTAAAAACCTCATTAAGGACAGAAGTCCAGTTTTATATCTTTCATAATGTCTGTGCAGTCATGTTTACCTTGGGAACAAATAAATGGGACTGTTCTCTTGTGTGGTATCTGTGAGCAAGCTTCACCTCCTGTCTGCTACTTCTGTATTCAAGATGAAGCACATGTATCAAAATCATGCTTTGAATTTATATAATGGCTTTCATCCCACTGCCACAAAGATCATTATTCCAATTGCCAAAGCATGGTTTCTGCCCATTTTATGGAATAAAGGAAGATTTTCATTAGCTGATGAGACATGCTGGAAACCTGAGATATTATTTAGGGGCACTGAGGAGCACCACGTCAGCCTTGCTGCTTCTCTCCATAGAGCCAGCACGTGCTCTCAGGGGAACCAGAAGCCATGTGGGCCCCGTTTGTGGTGGATTTGGGAGCTGTGTCAGCTCCATTTATGCTTTCCACCACTTCTCACTTTATAATTGGCCTTTGATTACTACAACCAATGTCGCAGCTTTAATGGCCAACCTTAAAACCTCAGTCATCATCGCTGACTTTCCAGCTGATACCTTCTCTAGGATATTTTGCAATCTGTTCAAGCCCAATTTGAAGATCTCTTTCCTGGCAGCCACGCATGCTCACCCCATTCTCCATCACTGATTCCACAAAGCAGGCACTTACAACACACTACCACCTTTTGACAGCATCTCTGGTCCTGTTCATTGAAATGGTCTCCAAATTTTTTCATTCCCAGCTGAAAAACATCTCTAACATGCTCTGTCCCAACAGCTAACTCCAACATTTGGCTGCCACCTAATCTCCCACTCCCTCCATCCCTGTAAATGCTTTCTCCCACACCATCATCCTGGCTCATATCCTCCAGCTCCCTCAAGCACCTCTCATCTTTTCATAGTTGTTTCTTTAAGCTCATGTTCCAGGCACTCCACAGCCTGCACAGCTGAACGGCAAGTACAGAATATTATCCCTGAGCCGACCCACCCACTGGCTTGTTCTGGGTTTGTTCATACTCACCCTTTACACCATTTCCATCAAACATCCCCACTTTGAGACTCTCTCATCACAGAGAAAACCGCGAGACTGAGCCCTCTGGAACAAGACGTCCCTGTATCTCCTGGCCCCCGGTGAAACCACTGCCTTCTCTCAGCTGCACATGAAACTGCCAGATCCCCTTTCCCGTGTTATGCACTTCCATACGAGTTCAAGAGCTGCAGCTGATGGCTGCAAGACTCTTCACATGCTTTCTTCCAAACAGACTTACTATCCCTCCAGCCAAAGAGCCACAGCAAAGAAGAAGCAACAGGTTCCAGCCACACAAAGCCTCCATACCTGAAACCTGTTTCCTTTCTCAAAACATAGACAAGTTCAGGTGTCTCAAGGCCACCTTCCTCGATTCCCCTCTATAGCTGTGGGGCAGAGTCTCATACCCAAGCCTGTTCCTCAGCTGATTTCCTTCCAGGACACAATTTTTAAATTGGTGTTCCTTAGTCTTCGTCTCTGCTGTCGTCCCTTGAGACTTAGGCCCTCTCCCATCTTTTAATGGTGCCTACTGCAGGAACCTCGAGAGTCTTCAATGTATTCTTGGTATCTTTTCTCTGCCGTTGTTTCATTGCTTGATTGCTCCACCAAAACCTCTATTTTGATTTAACTCTTGAATAACCAGAATATTAGAAAAGTTTGCTGCATCAAAGATCAAAATCATGTAACACATCTATCCATTTTCTCAGGCCCCTGATTTGCTCTCCCATCCTCCCTCGACTGACCTCCAAGAGCGCTGGCAGGGAAGGAGAGCTCCACACCTCCCAGCCTCCAGGATCCTCTCAGGATCAGCTTCTTTCTCGGCAGACACCACCTTCTCCCTGCTCTGGCTGCCAGCTCCACATTGCCCAAAGAGCCTCCGCATTTCTGCAGCTGAGGTCACCTCTTCTGTGCGGACAGACCCACCCTGTTTTGTAGGACTGACACACTTCAGAATATGTGAAAACGGGGCCACATGCAACGGGCCATCCTTAACGTCGTTCCTGATGCTCCCTCTACTGAGGAACATCATTCAAGCTAGACTTCTCACACTGAATGAATTTTTCATAAGTTAATTGTCTCTGTCCTTTTCATGCATTAAATTAAAATGGGAACATCAAGTATATACTGTCAGCATTAGCTTCAGGCTTCTTCACCTTTTGATAATTTCTAACAGCAAAGGATGGCTCAAAACATGAGGCTGTTAACACCTTTCAGATCAAATCAGCTACTAACTAAAAAACAAAGGTAAGCTTTATTCATAGATGACACTTCATCTTGTACCATTTACCAAGGAACACAGACACGAATGATACCATCATTCATTTTCATATCAATTGGCAGAAATTATCTTTATTAGAAAAATGAATTTTTCATATATTTACATTTTTACATCATTATACTTGGCACGTGTGTTTTCTCCAAATAGTTATATACACTTCGTTACTCACAGACATTCAAGTCTCCCATTCCCTTAATGTTTTTCTACATATTTAACAAAAATGAACACAATACAATTTGTAAGACAACCATAATAATTATATTTTCTCTATCATAAAAAGTTAGAAGCAAACATTTTATTCAGATATGTCTCAAAATATTTATACAGT
The DNA here is from genome assembly GCF_036370855.1 of Dromaius novaehollandiae. Lineage (NCBI taxonomy): Eukaryota > Metazoa > Chordata > Aves > Casuariiformes > Dromaiidae > Dromaius > Dromaius novaehollandiae. The sequence continues at coordinate 13,921,240 of NC_088111.1, read as the reverse complement.
ATTAGCACTCAGTCATGCACTGGGTTAAAATATAGGGGTGAACTGCTGTGAGATGGTATGCAGAACACAGGAAATAAAAGGTATATGACTCCCAACTCCTCTAAGTTGCAACATGTGCTATGGGGTAGATCCAACTATCACCAGGATTTTAGAGGCCTGGACAGATGTATGTTGGGGCAGCCAGGTGTATATGCATCTTTGCAGCACGGCAGTTAAAATGCATAAGTGTATGTGTGCACACGCTTGCGTGTTAAAATTCATTTGTTTGCTAAACCTATCTGATAAAAGAGGCAATAACTGGAATGTTAAAACTAGTTTTTGATTATTCTCTTTTTCCCCAAACCCTTCTTTTGAAAAATCCACTAGACCATTAATTTTATTATGAAATTTTGGTATCTCTTATAAATGAATTATTTATGCTTTATTCTGCTTCATCAATATACTTTTATTTCTACTCTAATATCCTGATTTATTTCCCCAGGTGTTAAGGGGTCTTCAAACCTCTACTACTCCTTGCTAGCAGTTGGAAATTTATGACTTACTCTTTGGTTCAAAATATTACTCTCTTGAGAACGTTACAGTAACTTGCACTAGTAAATAACAGAAGTGATCGGCTTTGTAATTTACTGTGTGTGGAATTAAATGGTTTCAAAATTTCTGGTAAAACTGTTTTTACTGTGCAAATATTTTCTACTGCAACGTAGCTTAGTGTTTCGTGTGATGAGTACAAATTAGTACACCTGGTGGTTTTTCCCCATCGGAATAAGAATACCATTCCAAGTGTACTAACAGCTGAATTTCTTTTTGAGCAAAATGCTCAGCTAATATTGTGAATTCTTATTTTCTCAAGATATAAATGAAAATAAACTGAAGTCTTAGAATGACAACAGAAGACTCAATACTAATTCTCGGTTATGTCTCATTTTTCAGGATACAACCATAAATAACTTGAAAGCAGACTCAAAATGGCAATATGTTACTTGAAAATGTTAATAAGTGTTTCATAGAATTTTTGTCACAATACTGAATTCCTCTCTTCCCCCTCATTCCCATAGAAAACTTTATATATATATATATAAAAACCCAACATATATATAAAGTTTTTAAATATATATATGTATGTATGTATTTAAAGAGTAATCAGGACAACACATTAAATTTACATTATTCAAGTAAACAGGTAAAAATATTTTTTAAAACTGCAATTTGAGATTTTTTTTTTTAGCATAGAGAAATACTAGTGCATCTAAGTCAGCAAAAATCTTTAAACAGGATGAAAGGAAGAATGAAATGCCCTTCAGGTTTAGTGTAAATTTGAATTTGATGAATTAAAATTAACATTATTAACTCACAGGTCAAGTGCTTCTGGAAGAACTTGAAATGTATGCACACAAATTTGCATAAAAAGAGGATACTTAGCTACAAATCAGGCAGGAGTCTGCCTAACACACAAGTGAATTCTTCTTGTACCATCTGATTCAAACAGGGAAGACACAAGATACCATGTGCATGTGCCCGTGGGCATGAGGTGTGAAGACCGAGAGATCAAGCTGTTCTTCCCATGAGTGCAAAACCATGTTCTGAAATGAAAACGACTATTTCAAAATCTTACAGCTGATTTCACCTAAGGGTGTCCACAAAAGAGAGTAAAAGCTGATATAACATGTAAATTGTAAACAATTCTTATTAAAAATTGCACAAGTTTCCTTTCTAGCTGCACACGATTTTGCACGATGCAACTCCTGTACCTTCGCAATGCACAGCTTGGTTTGGGGATTTTTAGTTCTGAGCATAAACTGCTCTAAGGACCTGCTCTCCCGTCCCGCCCTCGCTCCCCGAGGAAGTCAACAGGCCTCTCGCCTAAGGCTGCGCCACGTAAAACCAAGCTAACCTGGAAGCAAGAATTTTCTTGGAAGCAAGAAGCAAAAAGCTTGGAAGCAAGTTCTTCTCCAAGACCTGCAAGCAATGAACCATAGACAAAATTGGAACTTACAGAATTTTTCTGGAGAATTTTTGGTTTTTAAATGTCCTCCCTTCGCTACCTTAAGTATCAGTGTTTAATGATCAGGTCTGGGGTCATGTAAGCTGACACAGACTTTTAAAGTCGGAATATTTAGGCCAATAGACTCTCCCTGGCTATGAATGTTTTAAACAGTATGAGAAGACATCCCTTTCCTATGGCTTTATTACTTACACTACATATCATTTCCAGCTCTTTCAGACAGGAATTCTCCTCTTACGTGTTTTGACATGTCCTAGCTCAGCAGACTCCTGATCCTCAAGCACTAAAATAAACACTGCTGGAGTATTAGGGACTTAGGAAATCTGGAATGGAGAGGACAGAACCACTTAAAACAAAGCGCCGCTGAAACGCGTCCTGTGGCCTTGGGAGATTACTCACACGTGACTAGGTTGGAAAGTATGCACGCATGCGTGTGTATACTGTATATATATTTAGGTTAACAAGTTTAAACTGTTAATAAACAGCTTCTTATGGTATTTGGTAATTAAAATATCAGGCTTGTATCATTCAAAATAGTGCAACCTACATAGCAATAGACAGGAAAATTACACACATTGCTCCTATTACCATTAATATGCTTGTGCATATCAAGATGACAGGATATCCTTTTCCATAGGATTAATCTTTTGCATATTTAATCATATTCTTTGGCCCATTTTCCTGTGAAACCTTGTATGACAATATAAAGACTTTGGCTTAAAAAAAAAATCCCGTTTTTTCAGCGATTTACAAACTCAGGTAGAATTCAAATCACCTCAGTTAATAATTACCATTCACTCTGGAAACCACATGCCTCAGTGACTGTCACAGACCATCCGCCAATATGTATACCTGGGAACCTCCAATTTTGTTTCTTTTTTTTTGTTTTTACTTTTGAAGGTCATTTACATTTCAAATGCTGCACAATACATCCTCCAGAAATTTTCTCAAAACTCCTCTAATCTTGTCCCAAGAGTGAGCAAGGAAAGTCTCCTTCCCAGGTAACACAGGAAGGCACGGGACCCTAATGAGGGCTGTCACCAGCATAAATACAATTCCATGTACAAGTTTTGCAATTTTTCATAGAAACAGAAACCAAAGTATATTTCCAAACTGTTTTTGCCATTAAACACCATTTTTAAAACGGGTTCAGTAAAAATTATCAGACTAAAGAATCCTGTAAGTGATGACGTAACACAAATCTCTTTAAAAAGGCTTTTCTTATGTACTGCAATGTACAATACTTAAATTAAAAAAGTATTTTCATAATGCATTTGCTGAGAAAAACATATCATTTCTTCTCATAGTCCCAGAAGTGCAAAGCAAGACATTGCCCATTAAAATTTCATGTCACTGTAAATAATATCATTTGCCCACATTAAAGCTTAGTACCATTTATGAGAAGTGAGGAAACCTTCAGCAATTCCCAAGGAAAGTATAATCTCGCTTGGAACTTTACTGTGCACTGTATTAGTATCACAATATTTATTGGTATTTATTTTCACAGTTTTATAACGTGCACATAGAAATATAATTTTTGAAATATATTAGTGAAAACAAATACTAATGCAAAAGGGAAAGGACAAAACATCTAGAAGTATAACTGCTTATCACCACTACTTTTTTAAGAGTTGGAGAGTCAAAACCATCTCTCTTTTTAAGTATGTAATACTATATTTAGTGTGGTTATCTACTAATAAAGGTATTGCATGACAACATTACAGCATGGTTATATTCTCTATTAATTTAGCCTTGTTTTCAGTACAGGTAAAGAACTAAGCAAAAGGAGTAAGAAGTGTCGTTCAGATGCAAAACAACAAAAATCTGGTAAACAGTGAACTAACTCAATATTACTTATATTATTTCTGGCTCTTAAATTATAGATATGACAAGATCAGCACAAGATCGGCAGTGGATGCTTATAGCTGCCTAGACTGGCATTCGTTTTAAAAACACCCTAAACCACTGCAGATACATCCTAGAGCACGTAACAAAAGAAGCTCCTGAACCTCAGGACCAACCAGGCGCCCCTGCCCGGCATTCGGGGCGACGCTGGCTGTAAGCGGGGCCGTGGAAGCGGCCGGGCACGGCAGGAGCGCGCACTCGTAGAGACCGTGCTCTGCACGCCGGCCCAGAGAAGCAGGGGCAGGGCGAAAACGGGAAGAGCTGGTCTGAGGTGAAATATCTGAGGATTTTATTTACCAGCAGTGCAGTACCCCCCGCGGCCGAGCAGCATCTCTGCTCCCGTTCGCCGGGGGACCACCACCGCCAGCGACGAGGCACCGCCGCGGCCTCAGCCCACAGGCCTCGCCGCCGCTGCACTGCGATGGAGGAGGACGGGTGGACACGGGATGACCTCCACGATGGAAGCCACGCACCAACAGGAACTTTACACGACGTACAAAACGCCCACACCAGACTGCAAGGCCTGCACGACTGAAGCGATGCAAGACACACAACGGCCTTGAGGCTGCTCCCGCCGGCCCTGGCCGCAGCGTCGCCGGCTGTGGGCTGAGCCTTGCCCGCGGCCCACCACGCCGTCAGCCAGACGTGCGTTTCTCTCCGTTCATGAACACACAGCTGCGATGACCTTGTGCTCCCTCCTAGTGACAAGAAATACTAATATTTTGCTAATATATTTAAAGAAGACAGTATAGGCTAACTTGACCATGGCTCACATTACAAAATTGGTACTTTAGAGGGCTTTTATGCGCTTTCAGAAGTTCCTTCAGCACTGTTACGCTTTGAGGCTCGGCTCTCAATAGAAAGGAAGTTTAAATTAGAAAATTAATATCAGTAAGCCAACACCAAATTAAGTATATCACCAGGAAATTGTTTTTACATTGCAAACCAGATTGCCCTATACAGGAAAGACATCGACTTTAAAAAGACTTTTGAACTAAGACAAGACTACAGCTGGAAAAGGGAAGGTTTAGCAGGGAATGCATGACACTCCTCATCCCGAAGAGCACATGATGATCAACACTTAACACAGTCTACTCAAGCCACAGGTTGCTGTTTTATATTAACTAATAGAGGACTTTTCCATAAAAAGTTCTGTTTTCTGCAAGTTTTACCTATCAAGTACTGTAAATGTAAAACAACAAAAAGATTCCCCTCTTCAGTGCTTCCTAAATCTTAGCTGACCTTTAGCCCCTTGGCTTCACATCACAGTCCCTGCTCTACGCTGATGAACCCAGCGAGAGCAGGAATAACACCAAAATCTTCCCCGTCACCGCACTGCAAGAGGCGTGTGCTGCCCTGTCATTGTACGATCACACGAACTTGCTCTGCACGCAACAGACTGACACCGGCATTTCACGCTGAACAGCCACACGGTACGAGGAAAACAACGGGAAACAACGGGAAACACGGAGACGGCCCAGGCGGGTGGGGCTGCCGCAGCCCCAGCGGGCAGGTGCCACCGCCGCAGCTCCTGCCCTCCGCGCAGGGCCGCCGGGCACCGCCCGGTCACGCCGGCACCCACCTGCGGGCTCAGCTGGCACAGCCTGGGGCGGGGGGCAAGCAGGCTGTTCCTTCACTAAGCTAACCTGGGGTGTCCAAGTTAGGAGGAGCCTGCACGTTCTAAAACATCAACAGAGAGAGGTAAGTGTTTTCAGGACACATTAGAAATTTAACTACTTCCCAGCCTTCGGAGCTCTGAACTGCCATCAGGAGGGGTGTCCATGTCTCTGTCTGTCTGTCTGTCTCTCCATTGGCAACAGAAAGAGCCTCGTCTTCCAGCATCAAAACCCAAAGCTACACAGCTCTAGCTTTTACTACCTTTAAAACTATTTAAAAAGATTCACTTCACCAGGAAAAAAAGCACTCCTGATTTCCTTTAGCTTTCTTCTGAGCCTTATTTCACCTCAAAGGTCTTCCTGAAAGATCACAGAGAAAGAGACATGTACTTATGAGATGATACCGAAACATGGTGAGCTGGCGGTGGTTTGGTTTCAGTATGTCCAAAGCACTCTTTTTCCTTACATAGCTTCTTAAATAGGAGAATGATGAATTCTGAGCAAAAGCTGTCAAAACATTAAATGAAATTTTCCAGAAATACAAAAAAATCTTATTTTCCTTAATTTTATCTTATATATTAAACTATCTTATTTCCATGCGTTTAAGTTAATGGGTGGCTACACTGCTCTAAGAAACACAAGCAGAACACAAAATCCATTTGAAAGGAAAAAGAAAAATTTGCTGTGGCAAAAGGGAAAGACAAAAAACATGAAGAAATTCTGCAATGTCTTTAAAAGAGGAAAAAAGCAAGAGGCAGGTATGTCTACGTAGCTGTTTTTACCTCCGCGTACCTATTCCATTCCTCAGCCATTCAATATCCTGCCTCCACAAAAGGTGTCATCCGGGAGCAGTGCAACACTGCGGGACATGCTAGCAACACTGGCCCATATCATTTACAGCCTGATCCAGTTCCAGCTGGAGTCACGGGAAATCCTGGTGATAGGAATGACCAACAAACTGCTAGAGCTGTAATCAGGAAAATGTAACAAGTCCCCAGCACCATCCAGAAAGGTACAGAAAGGATGGCCACTTAGGCAGGAAGATTCTTTTCTCCTCTTCAAGAATAGCAGCAGCTAGAGTGAGAGAGAGGGAAATACAGAAAGTCTTGATCTCGGTTTCATTGAAAAGCAGTGCAAATACATCAACAGTGCTCAGGCAATACTCAGAACGCCACTCCCTCTACGGCTGAGCATCACAAGCTGTGGCTTGCGGCTCTACTGTTGAAGATTTTTCTTCAACTTCTCAGCTTCTTCTTCTTTACATGTATCAGCAACCACATCATCTACCACCCTGCATTTTAGCCTTTTCTTCCCCCTCTATTCAGTCATATCGTATGCCAAGATCAAAACCACAAATGCATGCAGATTCTTATTGCTTCTACCTTCAGTCTCTGTGCTTTTTTCCTTTAAGGCAGCATTTTTCATTCCCATGCGAACAATCGCTGTGCAATATTACTGAGTCTTCCCTCTGTCTCTTTAATTTGTTTTGGTTTGGGCTTTTTTTTTTTTTTTTTTTTTTTGTATTGCACATTTGCATCTAATGATGAATCTCTATAGTCACCAGAAATCTGCTCAAATCTTAAAGAGCAAACACTGCAATATATTTCTTTATAAGCTAATTTGCTTGTCTAGTTTACAGAAGGATAAATCCACCTGGTTTTAGAATATTTAGCTCTCAGCAGTTTACTTAAAAATGTTGTAAATGGGAATTTTTGTTTCCCACATTTTGTATACAGTACTTGTGAAGTATGCGTGCCAAGCTGCTGATAGCATTGATGATACAAAAGACTTGGAGTGACCAGACAATATTTTGAGAGCTTTAAAACCACGTGAAAGACAAGAGCCACAGTTGAGTTTTATGATTTACTTAGTAAAATTTTCAGCGACTTGCATGGCAGCTCATGGCATGATATCAGCAGATACCACATCTGCTGAAACACACCAGCTTGTTCAAAATACTTAGACTTTACTTAATATTTTGTGGTTTTCATTGGAAATGAAATTTGCCTCAAATATATTTACTGAGCTCATTACAACAGTATTTATGCCTTTAGTGCATTTGCCTTCCTGTAAACATAAGACAAGTAATATACACCTATCTTTGGGAAAGGGTTTTGCTCATGAAAAGTAGCCTTCATCCAGCCATTTATCGCCCTGACTCTTGGGGCTGGGAGTGAAGGTCCTGGGAGGCTTCAGGAGAGAAACGAATTTAGGCAGAATTTTACAGACCCTCCTGAGCAGTCACAGGAGCAGCAGTCCAGATGGTGCAGGGACACCACCGAGGACGCTCAAAGAGTAGAACAGCCCGTTCACCAGACACCCTCAACTCCCCAGCCCTGGAGCAGGCAGGCAAATGTCTGAACTGTGCCGAGAAATTAAGGCTCAGTGATCTGCACACGTCTGACATGCCGCAAGTCCTCTAAGTGTGCTTTCACTGCTATACTGCTAACCAGAAGGCCCATCATGAACAGCACCTATGAAAAGAAGGAACTGAACTTGCTGCCTTCTTGAAGAGAAAACAAAGTCAGCAAGCAACTGAGGCAGTCTAACAGATCAGAAAAGCTGGCAAAGGCTAAAAGCAGACGAGCACAAACATCCTAGTCCTGCTTAGCTCATGCAACTATTGCTGAGAGATGGGGATCTCTGCAAGGGCAGGCAGTACCTGCTGTCCATAAGGATGAGCTCCGGCGAGGGTGCAGAAAGCATACTGTGTGAATCAGGGCCACAAAGAGAGGCCAACGACTGAATAAAGAATAATCAAAAGATACTTGCTCTGGACAGCCTGCGGACGCCCACAGATAAGCTTTCTGAACATACCTCATTATAATAAAGTATAATGAGATTTTTGGAAGCTGAAAAGGGACTGGAAGGCTCAAATTCCTTTACATTTCATTTCTTAGAAAACATCATCCTTCACCGGTACGGTGAATGCACAAATACATCTGTAAATAGCAAGAGCTCATTATGGACAGTTCAGTACTTAAAGTCAGCTCAAATCTGTTAATCAAAGAATTGTAAACAAAAATTTGAGAAGCTATATTTTGTCTATCCCTATCCATCACCTATATTATCTTCCATTCACAACTCTCCTCTGAAGTGTGTTATCCCAAACTATAAAAAATTTGCAGATTGTACCTCTGTCATGCAGATGCTATGATTACAGCTGACATAAATAAGATCTTATTGAAGAGAGTTTTACTTTTAAAAAAGTTAGGGTAATATTCACATTTTTCAAACCACAGCGGTAATGGTTTTCCTGTTAAAACCCTCAACTCTTCAGTGAAATAAGGAAATTAGGCTTGAAAAATCTAAACTTCCCCTTCACAAAAAATACTAGAGCAATTCTCAGAATAGCGGGAGAATGGGAGACCATGACCTGTTGAATGCTTTCAATATTTAAATACATTAGTAGTTATATTTACTACTTTAGTTTAAATTAAATTACAATTGTAGACTCTATTTATGAAAGACTTTCTCTTTTCCCCTCTGCCCTAGCTTACAGTTAAAATCTTGAGGGGATTGGGTGTTTGGGGGGGAGTGGGGAGGGGACTAAGGGGGGAGGTTGTAGCATAGATTTTATTTGTGAAATCATCTGATTGGTCTTTATTAAAAATAAAGCTTGTATAAGAATGCATCCCTGTATGTAACATCTTTGTGCACTAGTGCTTTATGAATGATGATAAAGATACTGTTCCTTAGTTTCTCTATACCTCACCGTGTGTGCATATATTCAATTCATATGACAGATTTAATTAGAGAGTTTAAAAAAGCAAATATGCATGATATTTGAGAAGGAAGAAGTCCCTCAAAAGGTGTTAATCCTTCACTGTGTATGCAAATAAATGGTATTGCATTCCTTACTGATTACATTGAACATATGGCTGTTGCTGTTTGATACTGTATTAACAACTTCAATATTATTAAACATACAATTAATCAGATGTCACCACTAATGCACTATGAACAAAGGACTACAGGACGTTGGGATTTGGTTTTGGAAGCAAAGGAGTAAAAGAAATACTATACAGCCCTGAGTAATCACCAGTAAGGGGCAAATGCAAGCTTACATATATATTAGGCCTCAAGGTTACTAATGAATCCACAGCTCCATAGATTTAAGTGCCATATATTGATAGCTAAAAATATATACTCTGGATTAGGTAGCTGTGAAATTTTTGACAAGATGACTGCAGACTTTTCAGTGAACTTAGTTTGTAATGGTAAGTGCATGTGAAAGATAACGAAAGCATTTGTACATCACCATTAACCAAAACCCAGGGGGCTTCCTTTTGGTACACAAAAGCTCACATTTTGGGGCCTATAGTCTTCCCATTTATTTTCTGTCAGTCTAGAATAAACATTCTGGTTTAGTGCTAACACACTGTTTTTTATTTATTAGGGCCCTGGGGCTTGGGGGTTTTGTAGTTGTTCTGACTGTTTGCAAATGGTTATGAAGTTAAAATATATTTTTGAAAATCTAGATCTCTGTTCTCTTTTAGAGTCTTACTTTTGTATCTGTGCAAATGCATTCCTAATTCTTTTTGTCTGTGTCATACTACATGCATACCATATTGCTTATCCAGTATTAGAAAACCACTAGACACTTCTAAGGACAAAAATACATTGAATGATACTTAGCAACATAAATTCGAATAACCAAAATAGTAAAATAATTAGATACAAAACAACATAGTTGCCAACATATATTTGGGCTATTTCAGTATAGCTCGCCATTTATATATAAAGCATACATAAATGGCTATTTTTTTTCCTTTTTAACAAGACATATTTTAGAAGGATGGTTAAGAGCATACTAGTTTACCTATTCATGTACAAAAGTACACTGGGAAAGGGAGAGGTTTACATATCATTTACCATAGCAGGATACTGTTAAAGGATAAATTCTCCCTCTAAGATGGTGGCAACTATTTTTCCCTATAGATAAAGTATTCATGGAAAATTTAAACATCTGATTCAAGGCTAGGCATTTTCTTATACACACGTCTATTGCTACAGGAATTTAAAACCCTTGGAGTTGAGTACACGCTATTCTTATTTGCAACATAAGGCAAAACATGCTCTGAAATGTACATGTCATTATGTATCCGACCATCTCTGGAACAGTATGATGCTGTAGATTTTATAGAGGACCTTAAATAATTATCGTTTCTTCCTCTTGATGGTAATGAGTGTTTATAAAGATCAACTGGACTTCGCCTAAGAGATAAGTGCTGGTCATCACGATACGAGCGCAGGAAGGGATTATCTGCGGTGTGATCAGGATACAGGGACTTGCTCCGCTTACTGTCCTCTAGAGCACGAGTTAAAAATGGGGCCTTGTTGCTCAACAGTTTGCTTGAGGGAACGCTAAACATGTTTGCATATGGGCTACTTTCTAGAAACTTCTCTTTTTCTTTCAAACTTATACTACGAGCGGGTCTTCCCATATCAATTTCCCTGGACTTATCGAGGATATTGTCGAAAGAATGTTGCCTGCTAATCCTCAGCTGATTTTTTTTATGATATTGCAGAGCATTATTCTGCGCCCAACCATGTTCATATATTTCTTCAGGGAGTGATAAGTTCGTTGTGTCCTGCAGCATTTGATCTTCATCAATATCATAGAGGTTCCCCGTCCGCAAGCATGCATCACATTTATAGGGAGATCTGCTTGTATAGTGTCCCGCGTAAGTGGGCAAGTTGGAAAGGCAGCTCCTACAATGGGTGGAATTCTGCCGGTATCTATCATTCATATCGACTAGGGAAGCATTTTTATCTTTTAAGGTGTAGTGCTTTGAATAAAGTTTATATTGGTCATTATTTGGAAGACTGTCTTTGTTATGCAAGGGAGTCCTGTTAACATGTTCTGCTTTCCTGTAGTTGTCATTGTGATCTTGGTAAACATCAGGAAACTCGATAGCTTCGGGAAGGACGATGTTTTCGATGTATGGGGGGGCATCCAAGCAGAATCCTGGCTCCTTGTCAGCATCAATTGTGTAGATTTTATCTCGTGGAGAGCTTTGCTTGGTTTTCAGATATGTCAGTTCCACTTCACTACAGTCTTTTGGGTATTTTGATGCCACTGTCCTTTTTTTAAAGTTGTCCTTGGTTTTGTGGTGCTTGTTGTTGTTTTCGGGTTCCATATGGCAAGTGGCTCGGCTTGATGTCTCTGACACATCTGAATGGACAATCTCTTCAGGAAGGTATCTTTGGCTTTTCATCGAAAGCTGCCTGTTTTCCTCTGACCCATTTTCTCTCTGGGAACCTTGGCTCTGACGTACAGATTCTTGACGTAAAGATTCAACAGATTTCCTCCAAAGCTGCCTGGGTCTGGAGTTCCCTTTTGCTTCTGCTGTTACTGCAACTTCTACTGTGTTTGGATTTGACTCATTCAGTGTGAGAGGATGCTGACCTTGGAAAACATAGTTGTTAAGATTGTCCTTGTGTCGATTGCCCGGAAGCGTTTGCAGTTCACTCATGTTGTCACCAAAGAAGTTGTCCTTTGTTTGAAAGGATCTGTTATCTGCAAATATCAAGTTTCCTTTATCCATGACCATGTCCATAATCAAGGAACCCCTCTGAATAAAATCAGCTGTTCTTTTGGGGGAGTTGATTCTTGAAGGATTAATATTGGTCATATTTTTTGCTGTTCGTAGTAGTTTTAGCATGTTGGTTTGGGAATTGGTCAAAGTAAAGTCAGGAGACTTCTTTTTTTCTTCAATGTGTACTCCATGAATGCAGCTATAAATACCCTATAATAGGAGTAATATAAAACAAATTAAATCACTAGCTGTAAACTTTAACTACTTTCAACCTATTTTATTATTAGCAACAAAGAAAAATTAAACATTGCTTATCTAATGAGTGGAATGATTAAAAGTACATATCTGTCCTTTTAAAATATTTTTCCATATAGGTATAAGGAAAAGGTCTACCATATCTCCTGGCACTGTAAAGAAAAAGAATTCCCAGTATTTCACAAAAGAGTGGTCTGTGTTGGACTGCCATGCTTATTCCAGAAAACAAGATTAGAAGGGACCTCAAAAGGTCTCCTTGTCCCATCACAAAAAGTAACTAACCTTCAGTAATGGAAATGCTATTAGTCTAGACCAGGGCTTAAATTATGTTTCTAAACAAGCCTGAAGTCAGGATATTTGCTTGGAAGTTATGGTACTCTTCACTTCCACTGAAATAAAAAAAGCTTCCCATCATGGCATTTCAGCTTTCCTGTCCTAATAGATATAAAAAAAAATCCCATCTCTTTTATAAAACCTGAAATTGAGTTCATTTTGAGCAAAAGGCTGAAGTCCGTCTTGTAACTCCAACCTCTTTAGTCAACCCTGTGAGTTCAATTGACATTTCAGACCCTGTGATTTTGTATTTCTCAGAAGCTTGCCTTTGAAATACATACTTCTTTCCCTCAGTGGTTAGGAGAATTTCACATGTGAAAAGCCAAAAGCATAAAGTTCAAATGGAAAATACGGAGGTTGGAGTACATATGTTTTTGTAGAGATTCCCCAACAGTATAGGGCAGGGTAATTTTAATGCAGTTCCAATATAGTCCAATTTACTCAAGAGGGTAATTTCAGTACATTTTTAAGCAATTAGGCATTTTAGTATCATTTTCAGTTCTCCTCAGCTATATAAGAAATCCCACAAAGTTAATTAGCTAATGAAAGTGCTATGCATTAAAAAAAGAAAAAAATCTCATTTGTCAAAAATATATGAGTAAGCACCTACTTCCCTAATTCTACTACAAGTATCAGTTACTTGAGTATGTAAAGGCACTTTGGATTTGGTAAAGTTATCATTAAAAAAGGTCTTAGTCTCTAACCAAATATATAAATGACACCTGTGGTTGGTGTTTTTTCATATAGTTTACTGAAGTTTGCCATCAGGAAAAACTTATGTCAAAAATATTCCAATACACTTCTATCACTTAAAATCTACTTGTTTAAGAAATAAACAAAACTGAGAGCTACATTACATATATTTAATCCATTTCCCACATCTGAGCAACTTTAACATTCCTTCATCAAAAATCTCCCCTAAACATATTAGATTTCAGTATTTGATTACTGATTATCCTGTCATATGCTAATTCATACCCTAAAATGACCCAGTGGAGAAAGGACTTCCCATGGAGGGCATGCACATCCTAAACCCCTCGATCACTTTGTCACAGTTAAAAATGTGCATTTTAAATGTCTATCATGCGGATAAGAGGAAAGACAGAAGGTTTTAGGGAGGCAGTGGTTATATTTTCTGTTGCCTCAAGGGCATGAATGAAAGTAATACTAACCCTGCTGATCGAGAACAGCAATCCCGGCCTATCTGAGCAGACTCCAGTGAAGCAGAATCTAAGTTTCCAGTAAAATAAGTGCTCCCAGACGAAGGTTATTAAACTGAGGGCCATGGCTGCTGCAAGCATGTAAAACACTCCTGCCATGTTGTCTATGTCCAGCTGGCTGCTCATGACTTCATTCTTCTCATTGTGGCAAATACCGGTTAGCCACAGTGTTTCCAACTCTTCCATTTCCCCTGGCAACAGCAAGTGATGAGAAGAGTTAGAATCTGGAAATCTGTGCTCACAGGATAAGGTAAACTATAAAAGTCCATGGTATCAGAAAGTCATTGCTGGTTTAAAAATACAGCACCATTTAATACGTCATTTGCAAAGCATTTTAGTCTTACCTACTAAGGAGTTGCAAATATAGCAGAGTTCGACTCACAGGACCCTAGTTTGGGATGTCCTCAGATTTTAGGACTTATGATTTAGGAGTAACTTTCTTGTGTTATCATTAGTACCACTTGCTACAGAGTGGTGCCTGGCATGCTTCCATCCCAGGGGATTCCTCCTTCTCGATCCACCAGAACCAAATTTAATGCATGCTTGGACCCAGGAGGTTCCTCCCATCCCAGTCCAATAGACACCACTGCTGCTCCCGTCTGCACATCTGGCAAGCAGCGAGCCCAAGCGCGTGCACCAAAGGCGCATACACACACAGATACACACACAGAGCCAGCCACACAGCCAATATTTACAGATCCCTCAAATAGCATGGGCTTTAAATCTGACATCTATGCCTGGACCTTAGGCCCCTTACGAAGTCATTGGCTCAGACCTCCGGTCTTTCCAGATGTTCCCTAGGAAAGCATGGTGAAATATATGAGGCTATATGGCTTTGGTTTGGGGAAAGAATTCCCGTGCTACAGATCCCTAATCCCTATCAGTGAGCTCTGTAATAAGGAACACATTTTCAGTAATTATGGTCCATACACCATTAGAGCAAAGATCACCAGAATGTGAATAGAAGATATATTGACTTTTCAGCTACTTGAAAGCTAGATTAGAAAAATCACTAAGCTGCTGTGCAATAACAGTTTACAGGATAAAGTGCCGGGGCAATAGGAAAGCTGCAGTCCACAGATAACCTGGATGCGTGAGCTGGAAGTGGAGCACAGGACTGGGATGGTGAAATTGGTTCTCAGAGAACGCGGAGGAAACGAAGTAGAAAGGACAAACACCAAGGCACTTCAGCAAAGGGCATTTCACAAATTTGCAAGAGAGATTATTCAGTTCTTAGTTAATTCTGAGTTTAGTTTTGTGCTTCAAACATGAACTGAACTTCTATGTCTGAAAAATACAGTGCATCTTCACCAAAATTACATTGCTCAGTCTTCAAAACCCCTTAGAGCATCCCCCAAGAAGAAGGTCAAGCCTAATGAATCTTTAAAAGTCATGTAATCCAGGACACATGCACAACAGCACAGTAATTGCAACAATATGGTTATTGCACATTGTCACTACTGAGAGATATTTCAGGTTCATAATTGCATTTCCATATCTTAGAATATTTGGATTTCTTCTGTTTGGTATGTATGCAAACAACACGTTAAACCTCAATGCGCTGTTCCCCCCATCTCTCTCTCATGTCTTTCCTAAGGTCTATAAATAAAATTCACACAGACTATAGAAAAGTAAAAAAATTAAAGTCCAAAGACAAAGCAATATTTCTGGTATGTGCATCAGTATCCGAAGTTCTGGCAATCAGCCCTCGTTCCTTCCCACAGGAAAATTCACATCTCCCGAGATTGTCAAACATCAATTTGATTTGACCGCTGTACCCTTTTACAATTCATAACAAAATTTGTGGAGGAATTTAACAGCCTTTCTTATTACTGTTTCCTATGCATTTCTTTCCCTTTGGCATGTACATCTAAAGTAACTATTGATAATCCACTAACCTTTCCAAAAACATCACTACAGAAACAAACTATGCGTGTTCGAGTCGAGATAAATGACAGTGCCCCAGCAAGCTGTGAAGAATAACGCGTTTCCAGAGCCTCACAAATACTGCTATTGTAATATCCCTTCCTGTAGAGCTGACAATGAGAGAAATCGCTGATAACAACATCCCACAGTAACCCAACACAATTTGATAGACTGATTGTACAGCACTGCGAATCATTAAGGTATCGTATTTATGAAATAACATTATCTAGCAATGAACAGATTAGACTGGTAACTCTGGTTTATATATATAAATCAGTTACTCATTTACAGTATTATATGTGTGTGTGTGTGTGTGTGTACATATATATACACACACACACACACACACGTATATATTTATAAAACAGTTACTCATTTAACTTTAATAACACTTCAAAACAGCTGATCCTATAAAACTGGCAAAAATGTCAGATCTTTTTATTGCCCTTCCTGTCGATTATTTTCTTACTCAAGATATTTAAAGAATGCATAATATTTCAAGTTTAACCCATTGTTATAATGTGCATTTAAAATTAAAACATATGTGGTTTATAAAGCACATTAGGATACGATTTTGATTTACAAAAAGCTCAGACACAAAGAATTTCTGAATGGGGGTGTGGACTGATTCCTTATAAAAATCAAGTACTTCCAAAACTGGCCTGGAGTTGGAATTCAAAGCATTGAACTCTGGGAATAGTTAAATTTTCATTCAGTAAAAATATTTAAAAGAATCAAGTCTTTTCAGAGGAATAGCATGTCTTTCAAATTTTGGATGCTCTAACTTTTGATGTGAATGTATAGGGTGATGACACCTACAGCAATGTACTAGACCAGCAGTGTGGACTATGGGGCACTGCAGAGTTCAGTAGTCTCCATGTGTGCATAATTCTAATTCGCAAGTAAAAGTTTCAAATATTCTGTAAGACAGACCTTGGAAATGTAAGGCAACAACCTCAATATATATAAATGCCAGGCCTCAGTGACTATGTGTTCATGCAGTTCAAGTCTGCATCTCATAGGGGTTCTCAAGATACTTATAAATATTAATCAGACTTATTTTAAGGCTTTTTATGTTCATTTCAGACACTTACTAGCAGGAATGTCATACCACAATCAATTTCTACATGCATCTGTGTGTGGATGACACTAAAGATGAAATGAATAGTTCCGGATTTCAGTAATAAAGTATACCATGACACTGGCACGAGACTAGAAAATGAACGGTTCTGAACATATTTGACAAAAGGAAGAAGTTTATATTTTCTGTTTAGTATGTTCACAGTATGTTTAATCTGCAAAATTCATGAATAACTGTATGGTGCCTACAGTAAGATAAGTGTTCATTTCTACACCACTGTATCATAAAACCTGCCCCATTCATATCAGAAGCAGTGTAAGTGACTATTTTAAAGAATCGTATTTCAGCAGTGAGCTGAGCCTCTGCACTATTCACTGAAAACACAATATGGCCTTCATTCTAATAAACAGCAAAATTCTAGCTCTCTCGGTGGTAGTGCAAGACTATTTACAGTGCTTTTAGGTTACAGGGCAAACGGTACTTAGATCTCTCTGAATTTCTCTTGGGTTTGTTCCTATGTACATGGTGTTCACTGCTTTCACCGCTGTTTGCACAGAACCATGAAGTTTGAGCGTTCTGCCTTTGAATACCCCAGAAACACCTTTATTTCTCAAGCATTTTAGTGCAATACCACTAACATATTTGACACTTTATCCTCTGGAAATGAGTGATAAATTCACAACAAAAACATCATTATCCAGACGTAGGAAAGATATAGATCAAAGGGTAGAACTGCGTGTTTTTCCTTATCATAGCCCTTAACCCTTTTACAAGATTTGTAATGGGTAAATCTGAAACCAGAAATAAATTGCTGAATAATTTTCTTTAATATTTTATAAGCACTGAAGTAAAAGTCTATAACTCACTGCATTCTTATTTTTCTTCTTTTAAAAATGACAAATGTTTTTCTGCTCTACTTTAGCCATCCAGGATTCTTCCCATTCTCCCTGGGTTCTTGGAGATAATTACTAATGGTTCACAGACTGCCTCAACTACTTCCTTAAGTACTCTGGGGGGAATTTTCAGAAAAGCTCTTATCTTAGTTTTAATCTATTTAATTATTCTCACATATTAAGAAATATGTATTATGTCCCTTCTGAATCCAAAAAAAGATTTTTAACATTTGATGTGCTGTTTGCAAATGACAGCTCCCTGATTCTGCAAAGCGCCAGCCTCTACCTTCACTGCTATCCCAAAACAGAAATGGCATCGAGGTGCCAACAGCACAGAACCGAAAAAGCAAACCCAAAGCAAACTGAGAAAGGAATAATCTAATGGAGGGTTCTCTGACAGTCACATTTCTGAAACGGACTACTGTTCTCGTGGGCATGGATGAAAGATTGTATTTACACGGTGAGGTCCATCACACAAGGGCACTTGCAGCCACTGGAGCTGTGGAAACGGGTGGTCCCCGCGCCAAGGCCAGGCCATGCCAATGCCACACGCCTCCCAGGTAGCCGTAACTGCAGCGGAAAGCCACACTCCTCTCTGACACCAAAAAACATTGCCATGCATGAAAGAGAGTTGCCTGGAAATATTAGTTCTCCTCCATACTGTGCTACTTTGTGTGCTGCAACCATCGTGCAGTCTGCGTAGAGCAAGCAAGAAAAGGACTAACTGCCGAACTTCCATCTCATCTACGTTTACCTCAGCGTATTAACAGTATCCTGAAGGTGCAAAGAAAGATGGGATTTGGCTGTGTTCAGGCTTTGTTTTACGGCTGAAGAAGGGCAGACCTTTGGCTCCAGCACGTGCCCTCGGCCCGCGGGAGGAGGCCGCGGTCAGGCGTGCAGCGGAGCAGCTGGCATGGAGAGGACCAGGCTGTCAGCGATGCTGCCACGGGGGGCAACACTAACCTGAGGCTCAGCTTGAGCAGACAGCATACATGAAAACCAACATATATCAATTATGAATCTTGAGTAAAGGGGTTAAATATATACTTCTCCATCAAACTTGTAACGAGGGCATCAGTTTCAAAAGACTGTGGCTATGCCAGCAGGCTCATCCGCTTATTTACACAATACAAACCGCACAGCTTTCAAATTCAGGGACAGACTGTTTCACACTTGCTTTGGTGACAACTTCCCCTAAGTGACAGAGGAGGAAGGTAGTACCCCGCCATCTGGGAATCCTAACATAAGAGACTTTGCCCTGAGTAGACGAGTCAGAAGCCAAACGGGTTGAAGCATGTTTGGTTCAATAAGCTCATCAATTCCAATGTGACCTAGTTATACGAACCATACAATATGCTTGCTGCATGTAATATATTATATAAAAGCACAGTGACCTTTAGAATTCATTTTTTCCCTGGAACCCCCCAAACAGTATCTCTTACAGTGTGAATTTTCTGAGTTAATTCCCTTGTAAATATCATAAAAGGAACACAGATGACTAATAGCAATAATCTTATCGCGAGCTAATGACTATGGTCTGCATGACCCCGTTACTGAAGGATGAATTAAAGCAGAACTGTTAAGCACGACTTCCAATATTACAATCCCTCCCACTCTTGTTCAGCTACACAAACACCCCCCACTTATGCACTCACACTCTCCAGTCACATTTGTTCCACCCAGTGCTTAAGGAGGACACTAAATATATAAACAGAAAATCACTGGGATTGTGGGTGTATTCTGCCTAAGCAGCACACACCGAAAATATGTCCTTATAATCACATACGTATTTCCTTCTCGGTCTTTAACAGCTAGTGTGAGTCACGCTGCTACACTTTCCTATAATCTAGACAGCGATTTGGAAGGCTTATGCTAAAACATGAAAAAAATGCAAAGAGCTTTCCTCTGCCAGATTTCAGGGGGCAAATCTTATTTCTACAGCTACCTATTACCCCTAAGGAGTGGAAAACAATTATCCATCCAGTAAAATAATTCTTAGTCAGTGAATTTAAACCATCCTAGAAGTACATAAAGATTAACCAGAATTGAAAGGTATTTCGTGTCTCTAATTGCTCTAAAGATTGCAGCTTTAAGGGTTAAGTGCTTAATACAGCTATACCAGCTGCCCCTCTCTTCCTGGAGATCCCCTCCCAGCCCTTCATTTGTACCCAGCCCTTGACCCCAGGTAGCACCATGGCTTTCAGACACCTGACACGCAGCAGATGCTCTACCTGACCAGCTGGCCGATACTCTCCCACTCCTCTCCATACTTGCCTTCTCTACCCAGCCTTTTCCCATTCCTCATTTCCATCCTTTTGTGCTGTCATGCGTCTTTTGTCCCTCTCTTTCTGCTGCACCGCACAGAGCTAAGGGCTGTCTGTCTTTGCCAGCTCTGTCCCATGCACGCTCTGAAGCCACGCAAAGCCACGCTGCCCTTCGCAGTTCAGCAGCCTCGTTAGCTCACCAGTCAAAGAGAAATACATTTGAAATACCACTCTGTTCTAAATGGCAACACACACCCTAAGCCAGAGGAGCATGAGGAACATCGGGGCCTTCACCCAGCTGGTGGGGAGCCCGCGAGGCTGCAGCGGCGGGGGACAGGCACCCACCCAAGTGCCGCAGGCCAGCGGTACAGACCGGCGAAGGCACGCGGTCTGCGGGGCCCGAGCCTCTACCAACCTGATCAGACTGCAAGCTAAGGCAAAAAACCCAGCTCCCCAGCTGCTAGGGGAACATGCCAGATTCTGGGTATGTCAGCCAACCCAACTGCTCTTTACATAGGTTTATAAAAGAAATCAAAGCACGTATCATATAAGTCTTGAGCGCACAGCATTTCTGTGCTGACAGATCCCTGTTGTTGTGGGCGGAAGATCCAAACAAAGTGATGGTGCTGTTTCTTAGCAGCCACATCATTTTAGCTGCTTATGAACAACTCGGTGCCTCTACTTCTCGATAGAGGATTAAGAAATATTCTTCTGCTTCTCCATAGAAATATTTTTATTTCTCAGTTAAAAAAAAAAATCCTCTTGTGACTACAGCAAGCCCCACATAAGCACAACCACCACTGCACATTAGAGAATTACCCTGATGAACAACTAGTTTAAATAAAACTGCAGATGCTAATTGTCAGCTGGAAGTCTGTACAGATAATGAGATGTGATATGCAGACAGTGACATGTACAAAAACAGAAATTCACTCAGAAATATACTTCACTCATGCATCCTTTATACAGAAAAGAACAACTCCTACCTCAGTGTATTAAAAAAGATTCAGTGGTCCAAAGCAACTAACATGATTACTAACAAATGCATATTCATCTCAACTTTCTAGAAACTGGGCTACATATATGAACCTGCACAGCCCAAGTGATGAAACATTTTGGGGATAATTCTATTTGTGAGACAACTAAGTAGCTATTCTTTAAATTCATAAACAACTCTTCTCCGTCTTCCTTCCCTCTGTCTCCCTTTTTCTCCTTGTCAGAGGAGCAAATGTGTCATCCTGTAGCCTGCCTCCTTCCACTGAGACTTTAGAGTTGGATTCCCAAAATGATCGTTAATTGGCAGTATAATCTGTCCGCCCAGAGGAACTATCCCTGGGATCAGAATGCTACCCATGTACCTACATGTATCTACATGTAATTCACCCAGTCTAAGCCTAAAGCTGTCCCCAACACAAAACCACATCTCTCTGTCTCTACTTTAATTTTTTTCCAATGTCAACAAGACATAAATGACAGTTCACAACCATTCACATTAGTGCAGAGAAAAGCAATGTTCTGGGAAGTATGAAAAGATGCTCTGGCATGAACACGTCAGTAATACTTGAGTTTGATGTTTTACATCAGTAAGAAAGAGGAAAAAGGTTCATATGAACTAGGCAAACATTTCACTCAAATGTGTTACTGAACTGGCTCGGATATGAGAACGACATGGAAGAAACAAGGAAAAATCAGCCCTATGCAATGCATGAAAATGCAGAAAGAGACAGATAAATGCAGAGGAAATTTAAAGCTTTAAAAGACATTTCAAGAATATATCTCAGCACAGTGTAGATGTAAAAGAGATGAAATCATGATTTTTGTAGGCCAAAGATATACTTTTAAATAAATTACTTGGTCCTATCCAAATATCTAGCAAGTATCATCCAAAAGGTTCTCTCCTTCTCTCATTAGCATAACATTCATATCAAGAAACTGTGTTCAAACAAATCACTAGGAATTTTTTCTTACATTTATGACACTCATTAGATTTATAATCATTCATTGAAACTATTCCATAATGAGATGAATTTCCTATTACATGTACTGAATAATAATTCAGTACTGCTAGGTTTTGCTGTTTTACAGGCTTAGTTTTAAAGAATAATTAATTCTGCAGAGGCTGCACATGTGAGAGAAGTATTTATACATTCACTTGTGTATGCCTATTTACTTAAACAACCTCATTCAGAGTCCAGTGTAGCTTTCCCAGGACTTGCATCTTAAGACTCTCCTTTCCCTGCAACCATATTTACTTTTAGTCTCACTTGATAACTTCAGAGAGATGTTTAGTGATACAGCAAAGTGATGCTGGCCTGAACTCTGAGTTCATCCTTTCTGAGTCATCACAACAGTTATACAAGGTCATAGCTAAAAAGATTACTCCTAGAACTACTGAAATTAGATCTATATTACAAAGGTCAGATCATGCTAGTCTCAGGAAATCATTCTTTACATTTCATTTCCTGGTGTTTAGTTTCAGTTCACTCGCAGAAGAAATTTCAACCTTAAGATTATTCTTAGTATTTATTGTAAATTTTGCTTATCCAGAAAAGTATCATTTAGATCTGTGGTACAGCTAAGAAAGACAAGGTGGCACACGCTTCTGGGATAGAAGGAAATGTACCCACAATCCTTCTTACCCCTTGTATATGTCCAACCGCTGTCCTCTTACATTGTGCCCACACCATTTTTTGAAGAAGTATAGCGATTCTTTATAAGAGGAAATGTACGTTTTGGCGTTCATGGCTTGTTCAGAACACGTTCTAAATGGCACTGCAAAAATGCCACAGACATATTCATAATTCCCATGGTTCATGCATTCAAAACTTATTCTTGTCTTCTGAAGTAATATCTGAGCAATGATGAACATGTGAGCCAGCAAGTATTTCAGGACAAGCCTTCAACAACCTGGATGCCATTTATCCATTGTTGTTCTGTAAATTATTCACGTGCAAGTTTTCATGCTGAGTTTTGTAGACAATTATTTATTTTCAGCTATTGAAAATAGGTTAGAAACATAAATATGCACATCCTATATAAATCCACAGGTCAAAATGTAGGTACATAATAAGATAGCCCCTTCTTCCCTCCAAGCCTTTTTGTTTTCTCCCTGAAATCTGGGGACACAGTTATACATACAGATGCAGTCAGTACTCTTGGTATTTTGAGGAATTTTTTCCTTGAACTGCCTCAAATACTTTGTCTCCTATTTTGTTTATTTTCTTTACCTGTAATTTCATTTCTTTTCTTGGATGAGAAAGTACCAAAAGCGACAAAACAGTAAGCATGAAGAAAATGCAAGTTGAAAAGAATGAAAACTTCAACGATGCCCTGGCAACTGTAAAGACAATTGTAAAGACACCTCAGATCTTCTTTCGGGCTCTACCAGTGTTTTCTCATATAGTTTGGAAGGAATAATTCAACTTCTCTGGTTCCAGTTCCCATCTATAAATGGGTCAGGATTTCAACATCAAACACTTCTTAATACTATTGCTCATTATTCAAAAATAGAAAAATAAAGCAAATATTGTAGCCAATTTAATCCAACTGTTTAAAACGAGATTATGTAATTGCTTGAAACTTAGTTTTATGGGTCACATATACATTACTTAGCAGAAGTAAACACTGTTTCTTTTATAAATAAGCCTCTCTAAACCCAACAGACCAATAATGACAACACTGGTATCTCTCCCTGTACACCAGATAAAATCCATCAGTCATGATGATTACATCTCTTCGAGTCCTCTACCTAGAAGACAGCCATATATCAGATATTTGGTCACGCTGAAAGACTACATGTCTACCAAGTAAAAACTCCATAGCAATGCTCAAAGGCAATAAAAAATCTAAAATGCTAACATTGAGGCCAACACTATTTTGTTATATTTTGTTTTATATATATATATATATTCGCATATATATATGAAAGCATTAACCATTGTCAAAAATAGATGCAAACATTCCCGGAGAGTGAGGTTAGAATAGAGTAGAAGAGAATTCCTGTCTTAGCATCTAGAAATTGTTTTACTCATTTGTTTTGTTTGTTTGTTTTTAAAGACTCTCTAAGAGACCAGCAGTAAAAGGCTCAGAGCTACTAAAACTAAATTATGTGTACACATACAGAGTAAAAATAAAAAAAGGAAAAAACTGTCCCCTACCATCTCCAACGAATTGAAGGAGGGCTAGATCAATCTGTCTCTTCCAAGGTGATCCCTTCTGAAGTGCTATTCCATAGCCTGTAGTGGCAAAGATGTATCCGCTTCCTATTGTGACAAGTTTGCAGCCTTCATCTCTTCCAGCTTTGTAATTCAGCACCGCCGCATCATAGATGAAAGCATCCAGCTTCCTGAAATAAAAGAAAACATTTTACAAACCAAATCATTAGGGACGGCAGTTGTCAGACTTCTTTTGCCCTTACAGCAGTTGTCAGACTTCTTTTGCCCTTGATGTTAGGACCCCGTTAAATAGCATATGAATTCTTTGATATCATTAATTACATATGCAACACAACTGTATCTAAAATTAACAAAAGGCATCTATTTTTAGTGAGGGGAAAGTAGGGCACATCAGTTTTGCACTTCTATTTTAAGAGATGTTGTTAACAAAAATACTGAAACCAAGCTACAGAATGTCTTGCCCTGTTATCTATGCATCTTTGCTCTCAAAATGGGTAGTAAGTATCTTGAGAGTCAAAATGATATCAAAAGACTACAGAAATGACAATAGAGAATTTAGAATTGAAATAAAACGAACCACTTAGCTTATTTAAAATACTGAATGAGACTGAAAACATGATTTGTTTTCTGTACACACCTTTATCTTTTTTTTTTTCAAAATTAAGAAATGAAGGTGGAAGTAAAGTCTTTGCTAAGACAGAGGAAGGTAATAACGTATATCTGATACAGATACTACATCTAAAGTTCTGTTTAAAAAAATACAGAAAATATTTCTTTACAATTCATTGCTCCAAACAGGTTATTTGTGTACCTGGAGCACAGAAGAAATAAAGGAACTTGCTGTGCAAAATTTCAAACCTTTCACCCTATCTACCTAAACTGTAAGAATGGGAGAATCCCATTCTTTAAGGCGTATGCTGAACACAATGAAACAGAGGAAAACAAAAAAGTGCTAAGGAAAGTAAAAAAGGGCAACATCCAACAGGGAAAATTTTTAAGGACCACTGTAAAGCTGAAGTTAGAAGAGGTAGATGCGTGGATGTTTTACAGCCAAAGCCAGTGCATGTGCACACACATGAAGAGGCCATTTGGAAGAACAAATCCCTTGGCACCAGCAGACCTGCGTCCAAGAAATAACATTGTTATACCTAAAGAAATTCATATGCAATCTTTAAAGGGAAAAAGATAAAAATTAAGTATATTTTGTATAGGTGCCTTCAGCTGCAGCCAAAACCTTTAATACTGCAATATAGATTTCTACCACTTGCACAACAGAACGAACAGAATACAGTGGCAATAGGAAAAATCTGCCATCCAGCCCATTCAGAGACCACCTAAACGATGCCCTACATCGCAGTTACTCTCTACCCTCAAAAACACAGTCTCCCTTTTCAACGTCTTGGCCCATCCCATCGGAGTCAGGGGAAGGGGGAGGACGCAGCCGCACAGCGCGGGGCAGGCTTCGTCCCCACCGCAGCCCCGCGGCTCGGCGCTGCCGCTCCGCGCCTTGGAAGAGCCACGGCGCATTACCGCAGAGCCCGGCTGACATTTTCTGAAGGAACGCAAATGACAGGGGCTGGGAAAATGCTGTTTATAAACAGTTGGGACCTGTCTACATGGGAAGGGAATTATAAAAATATATTCGCTGTGGCACAAACAGGTACCAGGGCATCAACTTTGATTATATTGTATCACTATGCAGTATGTACCGGTTGTGAATTCAGCTGCTGTTGAAGGTTTGGAATCACGCTTGCCACTAGCATAAATCAGCGTACGTTCATAAAGCTCTTCATTTATATCTACAGACCAGAGCAAGATCTAGGCATATCAGACTTTGGCTCCTGACATAGTTAAAAATTTATTTCCGTGCATGCCATAATCCAATGTTTCTTAAATATTTAACCAACAGATTCATACACAACCCTGAACTTTTCCAGAACTCCAGATCAGATAGCAAAAATTAGGTGCTAAAGAAAAAGATGCTATCCTTCCCATGCTAGACTGACAGAAATAACAGAACAAAGTTTTTGGATTTTGCCTGCTGCTATGAAAAAATACAGAGTGAAGTTTCTCCCATTACTTACTGTAAATTTTTGCTTCCCTTCAAGGATATTTACCCCAAGAGTCACCCTCCAAGTCATCATATTGGAACTCAGTGTAGTTAATTATGAGAAACTGAAGGTGGCTCATGAAACCATTAAAAGTAATGAAGGTCAGCTAGGCCATCATTTCCTTACTTTTTCCACTCTTCCCTCAAACTCAATTGATGCAATCCTCAATTTAGCTTCATTAATGCTAGAAATCTCACCCTCTCCTTCTTCTCCTTCTAAAATGTAGGTATTTTAACGTGGAGAAGACAAGTGTTTGATATCTTGAAGCTGAAATGTCACAAACTGAACCGGGAAGTAAGATATGGCTACCTAGCACTAAGGATAATTAAACTGGGGAGCAGCCAGGAGGCTGCTGGGGAGGAGGCACTGGGGTCCTGGCCATACTTGGAGTCTTCAACAAAAGGTCTGACAGCTTTCTAAATGACATGGCTTGATTCTGCACTTAGGAGACATTCTTTGATTTGTGTGGAGAGAAGAAACAAAAATCTGTGTCCTTTGGTTAAGGGCACAAGGGAAAAAATGAAGAAAGACTGTTTGCATTATGCTCAAGACCCTTACAACATTTCTGATATAAAGCAGATGATTACCATAGTCAATATAGTCCAGTCCCATGATTTTAGACTTCAGCCAGTCGCCTGTGAGGACAGGAAGGATACTTGTCTCTCTCGATGGATGGCTGTGGCTCAAGCAACAGGGTGGCAGTTAATGCTCTTCTCTGTAGGCACTGACCACCACTGGAAACAATCAACCGAGGTTAAGATACACTGCGGAAACTGCCATCTGTTTTGTTCTGGGATTTATTGTTTTTTGCAATGTAAGCATATAAAACACAGGCTGGTAAACACAGAGAAAAACCAGAGAGTCAGCTCTTGTTCTGTCAAAACAGAGTCACTCAGAAATACAGAGGAAAAAGACATCTTTGCTAAAAGACTCCAGGCCAAAAGCCTCATGCTACATTTGAAATCGCACTGTTTATATACTTGCCTCCTTAGTTATTCAGCAGATTACTAAAATTTTGGGAGAGAAAGGCAAGACACAACAGCAGTTTCACTCGCTGGCTGTGGATCCCTCCCCAGCTGCCCTGCAGCAGCTTTGGCAGCAGCTCCAGTGAGTGCGCAGCAAGGAACACAAGTTCTCAGAAAACCAAAGGCATCACTTTCTGGGGTTTTTGCTATGCTACTTCAAGAAGGTCACAATAAATCTCATTACACAAACAGATTTAAAAACATGAGGCACTTTCTTGACAAGCACTGAGCGCTGAAAGGTTCTGCCATCAATTCCTGCCCAGTGCTTCTACTGTAAATCACAGTGCTGATTGCCTTAAAAAAGACCTGCACTTTACAAATACAAACTCATACTCAAAATGCATTTCTCCACTAACAACATAAATCTTATAACCTCTCAGGGCTTAATTATCCCTTCAATATGCTCTGATTACAGCAGTACCATTCCCCGCAGACCAAAGCTTCGGAACACAACGTGCCCTGGCGCGTGGGCAAGGAGACAGGAACCACAGAGCTTCCAGCCGGCAGGGCAACTTCCTAGGAAACCCTGTAAAGGAGGTGAATTTCCTGACACTCTACATTTTGAAGAGCTTTCAGCCTTCCTCAGGAAGAGTTTCTCAATACTGAGAGCAAAACGTAGGCAAGTCTGAGAAGCTGACCCTATTACAACTGTTGGCCAGGAGAGCCAGCTCTAGGAGAGGACAGGGCGGGCAGTTGTGCCAGCCAGCGGACTGCCATGGCAGCAGTTTGCTCCCTGCTTTGTCCACATCAGGAATGCCCCATCTATGGTTCCTCTTGGCACCGGTGCCGGGCAGGCTGCGTGCGCGGCAGGAGCGGCCAGCCTCATCTCTGCTCCAGCTCTCCCTTTTCTGCCTTCTCTCCTCCTTTTTCTGCAGAAGGACTGGCAACCCCCAGCATCCTCATTCCTGTGGCAGAAAAATTCAGCTGTGCTACACAGGTGAGAGGCTTTGGCTTGGCTCGAGTAGCGACCTCCCTGCTCTCTGAGTTACGTACGTGTTTCTAACAGCTTACATGCACTGAGTACAGCGCCCCACATGAAGAAAGGCTCAGAGCTCTTTGCAAACTTCAGTCACATTAAAATGAATCAATTAACTTGTCATTTCAGAGCAGCCACTTCAGGAGCAAAAAACTGTGTCACATTGTGTAGGTTTACAAAAACTGTAAAGAACTATTAGAAAGATGAAAGAGAACTATAGAGACTGGAATGCAGCAAGCTACAAGATTTCACCTGCCACGGACCAGCCAAATGCGCCAGGCATCTTTGATGAACGGATGGGAACAGGACTTGTGTGATGACTCATCTGAGAAACTGGCAGGTTTGTAAACATCCTCTGAACTACTGCAATAATCGCAGGTAGAAGACAAAATAAACATTTTGAAATATTTATATAGAGACTACAAAGGCAAGTGTCCTTCATTACTTGGCAAACACAAAGAGGAAAGGGCAGTAGGGAGAATTGTAGCTCTCACAGCCTAGGAGAACATCAGGGGTTATAAAATTATGGATTGGAATAAGTCTAAAATAACCCCAAAGAGCAATATGGATTGTAATGATTTTAAGTGGCAGATTTCTGAAAAACAAATGTGGACAGTCATGTACCTAAACATTTATGAGTCACTAAAAAGTATGAGAGCTGAAGAATGAGAATAGCTATCACATAAACCCATTCTCCAAAGTGTTGCTGCACACAATCAAACAATGACTGCATAAAGAAATTGAAAGTTAGAGGAAAAGGTACAGCAAAGTCATTTTTGAAAAGCTGAAAACACTTCACAAGGTAACAGTCATTTTCCTCATCTTCATTATTGGCCAATACTCTTCACCAAAATCATAAAATGAAAATTAAGGCACTGAAAGGTGAAGTACGGAAAATGCCCTTTTATCAGTGACAGCCTCTTCCTCAAGAGTAGAAGTACAGTTCATTTGAAAAATATTACTTTGCTTCCTTAACCAACTACATGATTCTTGAGAGATTTTGTTTTCTTGGGAAAAGGAAGACGAGTGAATAACCTAAAACGGCATTCTGCTCCGTACTTCTGGAGACACAAAGCAGCAATCCAGGATACTAGAAATCAGCCCCTCCCAACTACTTGGTGTCTTAATACAAGGTATATCGCAGGCTTCAGAAAATGGAGGAGATGCTTCTATGCGGTCCTGTTTATTCACATTATTGTTCCTTATTGTCAAGCAACAAACTCTATGGAACAAATAATACTGTGTTTCTTTTGAGGATCAAAGAAATTGGAGTGTGACTGAAGTCACTTTCCTGTTTTCAACTAGCACAGTAAATCCAAACATACAATAGCTACTGCAGAATTAATTTCTTGCTAAATGGGTACCATTAGGTGCAGTGTTCATCTGTCAGATCCAGGACATCAACTTCAGAGTCAACTTTTTCTCTTATATCTCTGCGTTTTCTAACACTCCAAATACATTCATTTCACGGCCACGCAGGAACTGTGTATTATTACTAATGCAGGTCTGACACACACAAAAACAGAATGCATGCAATATATGAAGTGCACCATCATAGCAATTTGCATGCATCGTATTTTACTGTGAACAGCTGCATCTCATGAATTTGCTATGTGTTTGAGAAATAGTATTTTTTAACCCAAATATGAATCTTCTGAGGATTGTTCTGTGTAGTTACAGGTCAATTATATAGTTAAGAATGAGATTCTTAAATCTCAGAATTTCATTACAAATGAAATGAATTTTATTCTAAGGCAAGTTAGTTAATGAAATCAAATCTTTTTATTTTTGAAATTTGCCTAGGTGGCTTCAAAAATTAACAAATGTTATTCTTCAAAATCTCCTGTAGATGAATGCCAAAGTGACTACACAAAAAAATTACAATGAGTATTATATGATCAGTGTGACAGCTATTTACTAGGTCTATAGCCATGTACCTTTCAAAGGAATATATGTGAAATTACTGTCTTATTACAAGTATCAGAACACAAGACAGTGAATCCTCAACAAATACTTTTAACAACTTCTTCAATCCCCTCAGCATTAAGAACACTTTTACTAATAAAAGCTTTGTGCCCTTAACATGATTTTGGAGATATGCAGCTCATAAGAGTTCTTTTAAGAATCTGCAGAAAGTACCTCTTTTCACCCCTTTTGCTTTTAAAAATAAATTCTATAGTCTGCAGAATCGATCCCTTTAATGACCCTTAAAGTAGCCTTTTTGAATTTGACATTAAAGCTGGATTAAACATGAGCATATACTTTAGAGATCATAAATACTATTGTAGGGAAGGAGGCAGGCACATTTTTCAGGTACAAAAATGCTGGTTATAAAATATGATGGATTTACAGTCTTTTTTTTTAATCCACAGAAGGGATTTTAAAAAAAGGGTATGTCAGGAGTGCACAGTGAGACATATAGCTCATTTGTGCATCTCTAAAACTCTGTCCAGGAACCTAATGCTGTAAGTTCTATATGGAATAACGCTGCAGTCAAAGAAGGAAAGAAACAGTACTGTAAGGATGAGGCTTCAATATGGAAGTACTCTAAAGTGATACTTTGATATTGCTGTAGCAAGGGAAGCAGGTATTTAACCTATAACCTGAGGGACTGATGATTTCTTCAATCCACTTTTTCACAAAAACGCATTTCACGTTATCTGATTGCACTTCATCCCCAGCAGTGACTCTATCTTCCAGCATGTATTCAAGTAGCTGCTCACGAATCTTAAACTCATATACACTGGATAGGCTCCTTGACATTTTAACATCACCCATTCATTATGGGGAAATTTAGCAACCACCCCCTTGCAAAAACCCAGGTTAACAGAGCTTAACCCACTTCAATGATAAACTCCTTAGCAGGGCCCGGATCTCCTCCCTTTCAGCTCTTCTCCCAGCTCAAACTGTCCTTACTTCCATCCTCGCACAGAAAGCGCAGATGCAGAACGAGAACGAGCAGCTCTGGCAGACGTTCACAGCACCCTGCGACCCGCGAGGCTGGAGGCTCCACCTCACCCGTCAGGGCACCGGCGGCCGCCACGAAAGCTGCTCTACGTGGCTCGGCACCCCGGGGCTGCTGTCACCTGCAGGGGTGCCATCCTCGCGCCACGTCCTCCCGGCATCCCGGCCACCCGCCGCCCCGTCCCTCCAACATTTCTCTTGGCAACAAAATGATGGAAAATTAAACAGGCCTTGCCTTTGCAATTATTTTATGCCATGGAATAGTGTCCCACTTCAAGTCTCCGAAGCCAAGTAATGAAGTACTCGCAAAGCATCAGTTTATCAAAACATGAAATTTGAAAAGAAAGTCGAGTAGGGGGAATATATTTTTAGATTAAAGGTTTTGTCCCAGTTACAATAGCATAATGAAGGATAAATTCAGCACATTTCACCAAGCATCTATCTCATCCCCAAACCTAATGTACACTGAAACTTGGAATAGCTACTTCTAAAAAGAAGCAAAGTTGGATGGGACCTAGCTACTTTCACCTGCTCATTTTATTTCCAGGTTCCTTTTAAATTTTAGAAACATTAGATGGATAACTGCATTACTAAAGAAAAAAGAAAAGTAATATAGACCTGTAGAATAACATTTTAAAAAAAATCCAAAGAGTAGTCAGGTACTGACTAATGCAATTAAGAATAAATCAACATAAAACAGCTTTTTCCAGGAGGCAAACTGTTTTGGATCAGCTGAACAGGAGAGACAGACTTTCTTTATTAAAAAAAAAAAAAAAAAAAAAAAGTTATTTTATGGCTGCAAAGCAAGTCCTGAAAATGTGATCCAGCTTTAAATGACGTCTGCTTCTGCTAATAGATAACTTGAAACTAGAGGCATGAGCCTCCCCAGACATTTCATGGAGTGCCTTAGAACCCAATAACCCTCTAAGCATCAACATTATTATTTTGCTGTTCTTCAATGCAAGAACCAACCCCCAAGTCCTCAGAAATAACACAGTAAGTTTTACCCAGGCCATTATTTATTTAGACTTTTCAACACATATGGAAAAAATACAAGGATGTGAGAACTGCTGCATGTCCTGAAAGGTGAGCAAGTGATGGGAAACAGGGATCAATCATTATATATCCAGAAAACACTGCCCAGAAATTCAGTGGCACTTTATACCCCCAAGCCATGGCTGCACTCTGCTCATTTTGGCAGTAATACTAGAAGTAAAATCGGGAAAGCTACGCTGATTCAGGCACATCTCTCTTTTAAACTACCAGATTTCAGAGTTGGTATTTTAGTGAACAGACCTCTGAAAAACACACCTTAATGGAACAGCAAATTTCTTGGTAATGTCCTCACACCTCCACCCTATCTCAGCACAAATAGCAATTTCCCTTTCAGTGTAAACCAGCCTTCCAGTTCCTCGCGTGGATGAATTCAGCTATAACATCAATTGAGTATCATTCCACTCAGTGTTAATACTGAAATGAGTATTAGAAGGAAGTCCAAAAGAAAGCACCATAACGTAAATTGAAATTAAGCTAACACAGCCATCCGATGCCAAAGTAAATGAAGCTATTGATTGCAGAAGTTGACTCAGCTCAGCCAACCAGAAGAGAAAATGCTGGATGGGCCGACCCGTTTAGCAGAGATTCTTCTATGGAATGACAGGGAAAAAATCATTATTCACATATTAGCTTCTTTGGATCATTTTAAGGAAAATTATATTTGTATATGTACAATAATTTAGTACCTACTTTCAGAACTGACAGGGATAAATAGGCCTTCTGGAGCATGGGAAACATCTCATTACCCCAGGTAGTTTGGGATCTTTGTTCAGCACTGTTTGACTTACAAGTTTCCCTGGAGGTATATATGGTTAGGAAAACCTATGCAAGGCCAGTAGATCCTCACTAGCTTAGACATTAGGCCCCAAGAATATATGTTACCAGCAAACAATGGATACTTCAGGAGGAATATAAGAAACAAGGCATGTATAAAGGGCATCTTCCCTGAACATTTTCCCTTCTTGGCTTGAGATGAATGGAAATTTCCTGAGCTAGAGGTTGTGTTAAGCCCCCAGGATGTTTTATACGCACTAGTAAATGAATCACCTTCCACAGATCCGTTTAATTTCGTCCTGGACTTGTTTGTAATTTTGGTCTTTGCAACATCTGAGCTCCAGAATGTAATCATGCAATTTAACTCCACCAATATAGTACTCTGTCAATCACTGATGAACTTTAAAGGTCTGTGGTCAATCCAGGAAGAGGGACGAGGCAGAGGAGAGAGTGAGCGAAGAGGAGAGAGCAGAGAGCAAAGAGGAGAGAGAAAGGAGAGCGAGAGAGAGACCTACAACTGCTTGCTTTTGCCTAAAATCAAAAAAGTTAAATGTTCCATAGTGGTGATTATTTCAACTTACTAGTACTAAAGAGTACTACAGAAATACATTTTCTGAAATAGTCTACATTTCTATTTCCAGTCCAGATATGAGGCAGAAAGCATACAGGCATAAAATATGATGACCAATGACAAAAGTTGCTTGAACTTTTCAGTGCTTGGTTTAAGATTTCATTTGACTGAGAAAACTAAAGTTCAAATCAGTTATTTTCTTAGAAATATTCCACATATTACTTTCTCACAACTCTTTTAAATCTTTTATTTTGTCTTTCAGATCAGCTCCAGAAATGAATAGTTCCAGGCATCAGCCTCCAAAATTATCCAAAATTTAGAGCCATAAAAATGGGCTAGCAGGTGCTTTTGCATGGAAGTAGAGTCATCCAGGAGCTAGTTAAATCAGTCCTCTAACTTATTTTATATTCCTGGCCATTAGTTACAAATACCATTAATAGCCCATTATCTGAAATATTAATTTCTTATTTCATACATTCACATTTGTGATTTATCATCCCCTTAAAGCAGTGATTACCCAGCACAATAAACTGACTTTTCAGGGCAAAAATCTCCTCATTAAATATCCTATCTAAATATCCATTATCTGATGTAAACATGGACAGTAATTTTCTTAAACATTTCTCCTTAATGAAATAACACTTTAGGGAACTGACAGGAAGCTATAATAAAGTAGCACATACCATGCAACTCTCAGTATTTCTCATGGTATTTTAAAGTTACTGTGATGTGTCAGAAAACAAGCTACGCTGTATGCCAGTGCTTCCACTGTACATTCATTTCTGTACTTTCTAAGAAAAAACAGGTGGTCAGTAATGTTGGCACAAGATTATGGACACCAGTAACTGGATTTCTATCAAGTAGACCATAACCATGACACGGTTTTCCTCATGAATTGGACAACTCATTGTAAGGACAATGAACAGCAAAATTAAAATATTTTTACTTCATCACTTAAAATTTTACTGGAAATGATCACCTCTCTGGAAAAAAAAAAGTCTATTATTTGAATGGACTTGCTTTTCTTTTATGGAAAACACTTGAACATCAAGCCTCCATACTACTGAAATGCACAACTGTGCTATGGCAATGCAATGCCTCACTGCACACAGGAGGCAAGAAAATTAAACTCAAAATTAACAAAATTACAAAAGAGAGAAATTCATATTGGAAGCTCTCTATCACTCAGTACATTCCTTTAGAAGGAAAAGAAAGGCTAATTCCTATCTTAGGTCATATCTTGGACTATGATAAGAGCAGATGCTGACTCAGGAAAATATTTTTCCAAATCAGATGTGAATAAATGAGTTTCAGATTCATTAGTTTGAAACTGGTGAAAAAAAGGATATTCCCTGAGGCTTTCAGACTTGACTATGGAAGACAGTTTGAAAGAGGAGAACATCATTCTTTCTTCATTAAGAGGGAATTAATTACAGACTGTTGTTTCAGTGACATTTAAAAAATATGACATGGGCAAAGATCGCCCATTTAAAAACTGGTTATTTCATTTGATGCATTTTATTTTTTAATCCAATTTTGAAGTTTTTGAAAAGCACAAAAACCAAGCAGGCTCAGAATATAGAGATTATAAGAGCAGGTCATGAGAAAGCAGGAAAACATCACATTTTCGGAAAGATAACTGGGCATTAAAGATTTAATACTTTATTTAAAAATATATTTGCATAAACTTTTGTCTGTTGTAAAACTATCTGCAGCAGAGTTTCTCACTTCATGTATCATAATAGGCATCCAGGAGGGTTGCAAGTGGTAAATTATTATAGACTACAGAAACCTCCTCCAGCCCCACTGACCTTTCCTTTCTCCCTCACACAATGCACTTCAAAGTCAACCATTTTTGTCAATTCCTTAAAAAGTGGGTAAAAGAATTTTTATATTTACTGTAACATTACTGGTTTAAGAAAAGAGTGAATCTTCTTTATCATAAATACTGTAAGGTGTTGTCAATCAGAAACAGTCAGAAAACACTGAGCCACAAGATTAAAAGATTAAAAATTTATGTCTGCTGAACATTTTCTCGTGTTCCCGTCGCAAGCTGTCATTACCTGCCCACAAGAATGATCCAGAACTTCTGCTTTTTATGAAAAATTAAAATATATAATTTCCCTCTTAAATACTTTATTTCTCTCACATCATCTCTCCCCTTTTTAGCTGAAATGGTTTGAACCACAAAAAGACTAAAGTTTTATACTTCAATGAACATTTTGTTGACAATCTTGCCGTAAAAATCTGAGCATAAATGGAAAACATTGGAATAAATATGAAAGTTTTTTTTTCAATCCAAGTATGGAGATGTCAGCTGGCTCCCTAAAAGACAAGGGTTTTTTTAATTTTATTTTTACTTTAGGCACAGCATCACTTTAATTGACAGACCTAATTAACAGAAGGACCTGCTGGGCACAATCTGAATTATGTTCCAGCTCACAGAAGTGGAGATGTTTGCCTCCTAGTTACGCCCGTAACACACCGCAGAAGCCGCCAGCACAGCCTCCGACCCATCCTGGATCTGTTCAGCAAACAACAGAGTGCACAAAGCTGTGAGTTGCACACAAGTTATCAGCACTATAAACACAGCAAAAATTCAATTCAGGGCAATAAGCTGAGTCTGAGGGCTAAAAGGGCATCAGAGCCTTTTGGGGTTTTCTTCCACACTTTCTGTACCTAATATCACGGGATTCTAATACATATGGCTGTTTGCACAACAAGAGCGTGTGTTGGGGGAGGAATCACTTCTCTTGTCACTCATACTGTTCAGTTAGCTGTTGCCAGGTGTGTTTTCTAGCATCATTATATGTTATTAAAGTTTTTTGAAGACTAGAATAGTCATACGTGGCCAAAGCAACCAGCAGCTCAGGACATGTCTGCAGACCAGTAGCATCTTCTCAGGAGACCGTTCAAATCCGATAATCCTCTGTATTTGAGACCATACCTGTCTAAGGTCCTGCAGCGCACCAGAGCTGTCATCCTGCCATTCTTCCCAAGCTGCTGCTTATTTCTGCCAACATGCCACAGACAACTAGGGAATAAGGCATTAAACTTGGTGTGGATAAAATACCAAACACTGCAATCATTAGCAGGAAGGCAGATGGAGTTCCAAGCAAACTTCACCATCAAAGCCTTGAATAGATAGTCACAGCTGTGACTGCAAATAAAAACTGAAAAAGGTTCATGATAGTGAGGGCATCTGCAGCTGTACAGCAGGCACTGCTTGCCCATGGAATACAAGGGACTCGTTACTGCAGCTTCCTTGAAACAAGCTACACTGACAGCTTTTTACAACGAAACAGAAATAAAGTCCTCACATCAATGTGCTGCCACAACACAGCATCAGTTAGAGATGCCATCCTTTTTCTTGAAACAAGATACACACTGTGAGATATTCAGCTGCAGCCCTCATATCTGAGAAAACTGAGGAAGTGAAGAAAAAATCAGACAGACTCATCAGTGACAGGGAATATGCAAGTGAAAGAAGTTTCCCATTTTATTTCTATACTAAAGAAAGAATTTCCTAATCAAATTTTCTAATTTCAGGCATTAGCACTTAAAGCCCAGGCAATACACAAATGTAGATATGCTGAGGCAAAGATGAGAACATTAAACGTATTTCCAGTTTATTATCATTGCATCTTCTCCTCTTGACAGTTTTACATGCCTGTCTCAGCAGAACACTCATATACAGAGAAACACTACATGCAAACCTCAAAAACTACAACCTGATACCCAGACAAAAGAATTTCAAACATAAAAGGTTGTTTTTCTTGCAAAAAGGCAGCATCCTTTAACTATAAACTCTTCTGGAAAAAAACAGCAAGGGAAACAGAAGCAAACCCAAACAGCCACTGTAAGCAAAACAACAATTAACAAATTCCTATTCAGTGACTTATTTCCCTCTTCAAGAGGCAAAATCAATAGGATCCCTCTCTCTGGTACAGAGGACAACTTTATTTATTTTATCAATAAACATCGAAAGAACAGAGGACCCACCATGGCGCTCCTAGAGCCGGGCTCCTCCCACAAAGGAGAAAATACTAGCTAACATACTGGTACACACCTTCTTCTTTCAGATAATGCTCAGGAAAATAAATGCACCATTTTT
The DNA here is from genome assembly GCF_036370855.1 of Dromaius novaehollandiae. Taxonomy (NCBI): domain Eukaryota; kingdom Metazoa; phylum Chordata; class Aves; order Casuariiformes; family Dromaiidae; genus Dromaius; species Dromaius novaehollandiae. Next base: position 13,883,437 of record NC_088111.1, on the reverse strand, counting down.
ATTTTCGTTGAGGAAGAGAAACAAACAGCTCTGGAGAATTCCTGAGCCCTGCTCCTGCCTAAAGAGCCAGATGACGCTCTACATGGTTCAGCTGATCCTTTATATGCATGAAGTTTGGAGAAAAACATCCGGGTGCTTTTTGACTAGCTTGCAAGACTGTGACTTTCAATACTAAGTTTGTTTGAATATGTGACAGTATTTTGCCATTTTGAAAGGTATTAAGCAGTGCTTTAATAACAAGATGCATGAATTTAGCTCCTTTTTTGTAGGCATGGTTGCAAACTGATAACTTCAATTAATAAATGGAGTAGAGAAAGTTCTGCCGCTCATTAAAAAGATGTTTCAGCACCCTTCTGAGAACTATATCTGTGACCTACAGAAATAAGACAAGAGATAGATATTGCTGAGGCTTTACAGATAACACTTTTTTAATATTGCCAGGAACAAGCATTGATTTCATCAAATGAATGGAAAAAGCCAATACAGCTGATAAATTAGCCTTTGCCATCGATAGCAAGCCTTCATGAGCAAGCTGCAATGAACCTCCCTGCAGGGATTACACCTGTAGTAGGAGGTATAATGTCGATGCCAGCCTAAAGCAAAAATCCTTTTTTCATTTCAATTTGCAGTATTTCCCAGTTGGTTCTTTTCTAGAATGATCTAAAAAATGTTCAGTGCTAATTAAACAAGAGAGCTCCAAGCCTGCTAAAGACACACTACTGCCCATGTAGCGAGGGTCTTTGCTCTAATTCAAAAAAATAAATGCAGATGCTTTCCCTATATGTTAATTTTTGAAACACTGTTAGTTTGATCTTTCTAGCCTTGTCAGAGCCCTCAAAGATGCAAACAGAGAGAGGCTGAGTATTTCGTTTGAGGCTTCCTGGGCACAACTGCTGCACACTCATCTCTGCACGCACTGCCAAACTCCAACAAAAAACCCCCTCTAACCCCTACACCGAACCAGCTGATCATGGCAAGGAACACCATGGATTTTATACACCTCAGTGCAACATTCCCGGTCCGTACTTCTGCCCTTAGGGCCTTCCTTGTCCACGTTAGCAACTGGACTGATATTTCAGTTCTTGTGAGAAAGCAGGATAACAAACCTAGTTTGCTCTTTATTTTTTTTCAAAATGAATAAAAGGACCTGATTATCCATCAAATGAAAGAACTAAAAATATGAAATCAGAGTAGACAACAAGTCAATTAGAATACTTAAGTTACTTCTATTCTGCTGTCTTCCAGCTGTTAAAAAAAGCAAACTAACTCACACACAAAAACAAAGATCTTACAGAAATCTGTGTATCTGAAGCTTTACATTTGTGTCTCCTTCCCTTTCTCCCCATCCCATTCAACTCAATAATGTTATATATCAAGCACCATCATCTCAAAGCCCAAGAACTTCCCAGCATATCGCAAGAGGCTAACACTAATTAAAGCTGATCTAGAGACTGAAGAGTTCGCGAAACAACAAAACTAGACTGAAATCTGGCAAAGAGGCAGCTTGATAGTTTGATTCCATTTAGATCAGATGCCACGTGAGTATTATTATTCAGTCATTAAGTATTGCCTGATTGCTGGTATTTATTGCTGCAGCTTTAAACCAAGCACTTTATATAAGCAAGTAAAGGGGACTAAGCCTCACATCTTCAATTAAGCAAAAGTAGTTTTGAAAGTGATATCAAAAATGCATACATGTTAGCATATTAGACAGGAATAACACAGGTATTATTTATTTTGACTTGCAGTAACAATATCAACTAGACAACCTTTGCAAGTCCTTCCCATGTCTATACTCTATGACTCTATAATTACCAGGTAGTTCATCTTCAAAAAACTATGAAGAAGCAGCAGGCTTTAAGATATGTAAGAAGATATGTAAGACAAATTGCTTGTTGGATGATACTGATGACGATGATGAAAAGGAAAAAAAGATAAAAGTATAGGAATAGCTCCAACAAGAGATAAAGATGAAAACAGAATAACAGTAATAAGGTAATCAGAACACATACATACTGAAGAAGAAAACAGAAATATTATATTTGCTAGAGAACAAGAAGGAATTTGAGGAAAGAAAGACAGGTCATCATCAAAAGAGGACATAGATTCCATCGGGCAAGACACATTAAAATTATGGGACCAAGGGGAAGCAGGGAAGCTAACAGCTTGATCAAATCTAGAAAAGGATGAAAGGGTGAATGTTACACGAACGAGTGAAACAATTAATCTCATCAAATAATTCATGGGGGAGAGGCTATAGAGGGTGAGTCACAAAGATGAGGAAAAATTTATGTATTTTGAGAAAAAGAACAGAAAATTTGGTTAAAAAAGTGAAAAATAGCATTTTTTGTAGCATGTAAGTCTGGATAGACAGAGGAGAGGCAGGCAACTGTAATACACTAGCAAATAACAATTCATGCTTTTTGCTGTCCTCCCCACAGAGATTGCAAGCTATTACAGTCCTATATTACAGTCTCATCTCTTTCATCCGAGCTATAGAAACACACACATTTAGCTCTACAGTTCCCTGGCTTGATCCCTGACACGTCCGCCATGGAAACTGCCATCACAGCATTACCAACAAGAAAAGGGTAGGTGCCTTAAAGGTGGAAGTGACAGATGAGGATGACGGAGCTCAGTGGGTTTGGTCACCTAAAGAAAATCATCTTTCTAAAGAGAAACTACTCTGTGAGGCAAAAAGAAGGTGCAGTCATGTCCCATGACCTGTAACTGAGTTTATGTGCCCACATTTACCACATTAATTGGGTCTTTGTGCATTTCTTGCTTTGCAGAAACTGAAGGGAGAAAATACGTAAGCCCACTTGACACTACTTTTCTGCTGGAACACCCCAAGCTGTGATAAAATCAAACACAAAGTGACACTTCTACCGCATGAAACTTCAGTGGCTGATGGTGTGCCATTTAATCCTTGTCTAGGTGCCACCAGATAGAATACTAAGGAACACGGCAGTATGTAACAGTTACTTACATTGATCTGGAAACCACTGCACATGGCAGCTTATTTGCACCATCTGCTACAGAAATGTCAATCAAGGGAATCAAGGTAGACACCTGGGGGTGTCCACATTGAGAAATCACTTAGAAGAAGAAAGAAATTCCAGTGGAAAAAAAAATCTATAAAAATGAATAGCTTATGCTGTCAAAAGGACTAAAGCTTCTGAGGAAGAGCAGCAGCTGGCACAAGAGCAGCCAATCTGAGTTTCAGTAAATGTCCTGAATTCCCCTGCAGACAGGCAGCCCCCTCTTCATGCTCAAGTGCTTGACAGGTGGCCTTATTTTAAATCTAACAGCAATTTCTTAGTGTTTTCAATAGCACAAATGGCTGGTAAAAAGGACAAGAAATATCTCTTAAATAAACTATCCATCCAACTAAACAGCCTTAGCAATGGCTGAAATTGAGGACAGCTACCTCCTTAAAAATTCACAGCCTGAATGGTAGCATTCAGCTGACTATCTATAATGCACAATTCAGCTGTCACCCAGGAAATGTAGCTTGCACAGGCTTGGCATGAGCTGCAACTCTGCCTCCGGTTCGGAAGACCTTGGATGAGGTTCATCTCACCTTATGGTATGTGTCTATCTTAGGATGGGACAAACTGTGCTTGAGAAATGCCAGTTGAGAATGCCTTGAGGAATGATGACAGAGGGAGTCCAGAAGGCTGGATGGAGACGGTGGAGAAGAAAATAATAGAAAGGATAATGTTTTAAAGAAGAGAACCTGGATGCCAGAGAAAGGTTTTGATAGTTTCATCTTTTCACATAAGAAATAACTTAAAATCCCCTACACATTTTGGGAAGGGCGGATATAAATTAAAAGGACATGCAGTTCATACAATAGGGCCCAAAAGTAAAAGCTTAATTTAGTATAGAAAAAAAAGTCTCCTGTGCTCACTGTAAATAATATTGAGCAAAATGAGCCATGAAACAGCCACTGGAGCAGATGCACCTAATTTACTTTGGATAACTTAGCCTTCTCACTTAAAAAGCATCATGCCTATCTTGATAAATTCTCATTTTTTTAATCTAAGATTACTAACAAAAATACACATGCCATTATCAAGCCTATATGTTAAGAAAAGATTATTAGAGCTAACACAGTCCTCTCATGCTGATGCGTACTGACACAAGCAGTGATTCACATTCACACCTTTGGAGGATTAAGACTGGAATTGAGTCTCTCAGTCCAGCCACGTAGAAGGGGCTGGTTCAGAGAGCGAAAGAGATGGGTAGTATGCAAGTCTAAATCTCAGAGCTGGAGGAGGAAGAACGACGACATTTTCAAAGTGCCAGAAGCAGAAGTAGGTAGTACATTTGAGACTATCTCATATCAACAGGTACTAAGAAGCTCAGAGTCAATACTTCAGATACGACAGCCAATATGCAAGGTCATGCTAATTATAGGAGGGAAGAAAATCTCAGAGTGGACCCAAAAGAATGCCAAAAGGACGGAGGGTGAAAAGCCGTTACAAATAGTTGCACACTGGCCAGGTTTGTTAAACACGCTTTGTCAGAAATGCGCCCTGCGACATACCTTCCTGTAAGAGAGTGCTGCAAAGACAAGCAGGGAGGACACGAATCATCACGTCCTGCGTCAGACCCACACCCCTGTCCAGGCCCATTTGACTCTTCGGTCTTTTAATTTGAGAAATACCAATTCTGCCCTTTGAACCTACTGTACCTGGGACATCAAATCCTCCATGAGAGTTTAAAAAACGCACACAAATCATAGGTGATCATCTTCCTTCCTGATATCTGTACAACTCAGTAGAAAAAAAGAGCCAAGTACCACACACCATGCATGACATCAGCCTGCTCAGTATCATGGTAGGTACAGAGCAGCATTTCTCAGTTTCTGCGATGTCTGGAGCATTCTTTAAGACCCACAGAATAAGCTTACCCAGTTTTCAGGCTGACCAAGGCATCTTCAACTCCTTTCTGATTATACTTCGTCATGTAAAGGTGCATATCTGGGTAGTTGTTCCTGATGTTCCTCTCCGTGCTTCCATTTGGAACAGTTCCAAATCGAAAAGGAGGCGAATAATCATGTGGCCTTTGAAACTAGAGACAAAAGGGGAAAACAAAGCGTTTCAGGCATTCCAAATGGGGGGCTGTGAAGATGTCCCTTAAGCAAGGAAAATCTAACAGGGCAATTTCAGGTTGAAAAGAACATGAGTTGTGTAGGTTGCCTCAAATTTCTTCCAGGCAAACACTGTGGGTTAATTCTACTATACCAGAAACTGTGTCTTCACACTGGCTTAACTATACAGAAATATCTACATCCAAAGTAAAATCAGCTCAGTTTTGCCACTCTGACGCAACTTGCTCCTGTGCACTGTAATACGGCATGAGATACTGGAAGATGTCCCTCATCTGCCAACATCTGCCCAGAAAACCAAAAATACTTGTTAAATATCAGCATGTCTGCTTGTAAAAACGCCAGCATTTTCTCTGATATTCATTTCACCCCTCTGCCAGTCTGAGCGGAGACACTTTGGGTCCCCACAGGCAGAGAAGGCCAAAGGATGCTCTTCACTGCGACTGGACAGGGAGGGTAACAGCGGCTCCGGAGGATCCCTGGGGAAAGCCTGTGCCGGGGCAGGACGGGTGAGTGAGCGTGGGGGCTGCCCGTCACCCACTGCAGACAGCTTCAGGGGGGATTACAGTCTCCCTGCATCTTCCCACGTGGCACGGCAGCTACATCGCTCGACATGAAAAGAGCTCCCGCAGCTTTCACACCTCCAGTCCTGGTCCCTGTTTACTTCTACAGTTTAAAACTGCAAGCCGTTTGCTTGTGGTCACATAGAGTGATTCTACAATTTTACCCTCTGTATCTCTGTCACATCAGCACAAACAAGCCAGGACTCTCTCCGAAGGATTAGCAAGAGCTCGGGGCACCTTCAGGTTCTGGACTTGGAAATCATTCTGATAATCTCACATAAACAGACCTCAAAATTTTGTGTGTTCCTTTTCAAAATCTCCCTCTAACTGTCAAGTGACACTTTAGGACTAAGTTAAAATGATTCTTTAACAATGAAACTAAAAGGCCACGCAAATTAGAGGAGCTATTGGCTAATGAGGAAATTCAGCTGAGCATCAATAAAAGCAGGCACCCATGACTTGCACGGTACAGGGCAGTCTGTTACTACTGCCGAAGCCGGAACAGCAAGCGAGCCACCCTGCGCCGCGAGAGACAGCCAGTGTTCACACAGCTGCGGCTCCCTTTGGGCTACGTATGTCATACTCCTCTTTTTAAAGTTTGGTCTCGGGGCATTAAGAATTCCCATTATCCAGGGCCAATTTTGAAACAAATAGGCTTATACAAAAAGTGGGAGTATTTTCAATTCCATCAGACCTTGACTGTGGCATTGCTGCTGCAACAATGTTTTCATGTTACAGAACTACAATTAAACGCTTCATTTTAATTAAACATATTTTGACAAAGCATAAAGCAATGAATTTTATTTTTGTCTGCTCTTTTAGATAACAGACTTCTTCCTTCTCTCATTATCCCTTTTTACAGCTTTACTTTTTAAATGATTATTTTGCTACTACCTTACACATTCTAATTGACCCAAACGCTAAAATTACACTGCATACTAGTCATGGTTTTTAGTCTGTCTTTGCTCTCTCCTTTCCGTGTTTCCTGTGCAGCACTGAGGCAAACCTTGCTCTTAAATATATGTCCAGAGATTCTGCTCATGTAGATGTAGCTTGCTATTAACTTCATTTAAATTTACAGACAATTAATTCCTTAAGTAGTGAGATGGCTTCCAGTAACTCCTAATGTCTGTTTCTAATCTTCCTATAGGCTGCACTGTAGAAAAAAATAATAAAAAAAAATCAACATCAAATTCAAGACCTGTAAAAACTGCTGTTGTTCATGTGGTTGACATCTTTTGGAAATCCAGCTGAGGTGAGCCTTCTGCAAGCTCAACTCACAATACTGGGGTGTGACAGGAGAACTGGAGGAACAGAAGGATCACGGTGGAGTATCTTGGCCATTTATAAACTGAGTTTTTGTCTGAATATTCTCACTTCTCAAGTACATTCATACGGGTGAAAGTTGGTGGGGCAGGGGGAGGAATCCTCACACAGGACGGCTGAAGGAATCGAGGTATCAATTCTGAACTGAACATTCATGTAACACAAAAATATTTCTTCAGGAGAGCAGAGACTAATAAAATGGACTTGTCTATTCAAAGACCACAGGGGATAACAAGCAGTTTAAGCAAGCAAATAACTCTTACATGGATTTCAAATACTCACATTTCAAAGAGACAAGTAGTTCCAAACACCATCCATTAATGGAAGTTTCTTGGCACCACACATTCAACCAACAAATTTTAACAGTCACACTGAGATTAATTTTTGGAAATCATTATCTGCTACTACTGCCTGCTCATAGACAATTCGTAAATGCAAAAAAAAAACCTTATTTTTTTTTCTTTTTAGCAATAGCGCATTCGTGTGTATAAATGTTCAAGGTGTATAAAGTTCTCATCAGTAGTTTTAAATTTATCTTCTAAGAACAGACATGTCTTAGAGAAGCACATAAACTCTATGACTGCAGCAAAGATCTATGTGGCAGGCATGAGAGAAGAAAGAAGCAGCAAGTCTGCACATGCACTCATTTTCCCTGAAGCCCCATGATAGGAATTAAAATATATCGTGTCTGCTAGGAGGCAATTTTCTTCCTAGACACTTTGTGAAATGTTGAAAAAAAAATTTATTGTTAATAAAATCCTTAAAGTTAATGCAGAAGCCCCCTGTTTGAATCATAATTGCAAAGAGATCTGCTGTTATTCAAAAGACTAAACAATTCAGTCTTGTTTCCCCCGTTCTGCCTGCTGCTAGATATGTGGCGCGCACAGTAACAAAACTCCAATCCTAGAGGTCCAGGATTCCCATAATAGATGTCTCAGCTGAGAAAACAGTCCTATTACTTTTAGTTTCTCTTACCTATATGCCTTAATAAAACTGATAATTTCATTAGTCAGTAACGTGATCTTTCACAAACATTAAATACCGAGTTAATGTGATGATTTGCATGCTTGCCCAGAAAGGCTGGTATTCAGAGCAGTTGTTAGTTATTGTTCTAGGGTATTTTAAGGAACCATGGAAAAAATTATTAAAATAGTAGAAAATAGCAAATCTTCTTCTTCTACTAACACAAATTCTAATGGAAATTATGGCTGGATTGGGGTGACAGAAATACACCCACGTTTGACCTCTATGCCTTCTTCTTTTACCAGATGGAAAGCGCTGACATTCTGATTTTGTGTGGTTTTTGAAAAATATGACTCCTCAGTAATTCTGAGACTATTATTATAATTATCAGTAAGTGAAAAGCAATCAATATCTATGTCTGACAACTCCGAAAAAGCACCGTGAGGGTCTAATATTGAAATGGAGAGATGGATTGGGGTAAAAGGGTCACCCTAAATAATCCATCATCCCTACCACCTTTTGACCTCACTCTGCTCGAATACAACACAGACATATCTGAAAGCAATTACAGAGTATGTGCCACATATCTTATTGCAGATAAAAATAAAATAGTGCTACGAGAATACTGTGAACCTTGCAAAACTAAGGAATCTGCAAAAGGCATAATTCAGGCTGCCTATTAACCTTGGAAGTAATCCCTAGCCCTCGTGCACATGGGGCCATTCTCAAATGGGACTGCGTGGAGGAAGCAGGCAGCCGACGGCTCTGCAAGTCAGCTCAGTTCACTGCTTTCTGCTCTCCTTTAGTAATCTTATCTCTGTTTCTTTCCATGAAAAAGGCACAATATAGTCTCAGAAGTAACAGCTTCTATGAATACCTGCTTTGCTGGATACTTTTGGACTCATTTTCTGTACCTTTTTTTATGAACACAAAGCTTTTAAAAATCTTTTACATACACAAGGATGTCAAAATATAATTTTTTTCTTGTCTTCTGAATCATTCGAGTTTATGAACACCCACCCCTAGTAACTCCAGTACGTGCTGTGCCATGCATTTCTGGGTGACACATAGATGGCATGGCATTCAAAAACTTCATTGGCAACATGATGAAGGATGAGCAAATTCTCAAGAGGTCTCAAAGCCAAGAAGAAGGGTAAATATCACATCATTTTATGTTCAGCAAAACAGAGAGGTGATGCTAGTGTTACACATTTCCTGAATAGAAGTTCTTGAATGCCAAGGGTCAGGGAGGACTGCTCAGAGAAAGGTTTTTTCCTGACTTCTCTTTTCCTCTGTAATCTATCACGTGTGGAGCTGGACTGAGAAACCCCAATACCTCTACCTAGGAATACTTTATTGCATGGCAGCCTTGACAAAAGAGCTTAGCTTTTCAATTGTGAGAGCAGGAAAGAGTGGGGGGACGGAGAGTAATGAACTGATTTACCAACCAAGCATTAGCTAGTGAAGGCCAAATTAACTAATATAGATAGTAAAGTAATCTTCAGGTTTATGAACTGAAATTATACTCAGCCATTATAATTTTTTAATTAACCAGCAAGATTACTTTATTAAGTCCCTCGTTATTTCCCTGTTTAAAAAAATTGTGAACTTCTCAAGAAATTCTTGAACTTGTAGATATTATTTCTTTAAAATTAATTTAATTCCTACCAACCTCTGTCTTCTCTCAGGCCCCTGCCCATGAGTGCTTTGCCTGCAGCAAGGATCAGAGTTCTCCACAAAAAAACTGTACTGAAAATTCCTGAACTATTCTACTACTAACAGGGTGCTGAAGCAACATGGCAAAGAGGGGAGAAAAATAATTTAACATGAATCATATTATATTCCATATATATATCAATTGTCCCTAATCATTTGAAATGGTAAAAATGCACAAGCTCAGGATTATAGAGGAGGCAAAAAACCGTACACAACTACAAGAATATTTTGAAAGAGATTATTGTTTTTCAGGATGTCCTGATTTATCTCTATATGGTTCAGACAAAACTCTGAAAAACTTAGAATAAAAATAAATGTAGTAGATCAAATAAATGATCAGAAGATTGCACAAGAGCAGATGCTACCTTCTGATTCAAGTTTTTTTTCTATATTTATTCTACCTAAGAGAATTTGATTTTCACAATAGCTTAGAGTACAGAAAAATCACAAAAATAAGGAAGTCATTAGCCAATGGCTACTGATCAAGCACTGAAATTTTTCCCAGCCCACAGGCTCTGCAGCAGGCGCAGAGAGGTGGAGGGGTTGCACCAGCAGAACCGAAAGCCAGGGCTGGGTCAGGCACAAGCCAAGTCCTGCCAAAACCAGGACTTCCCAGAAAAATGTTCTGTGCTTTGGCACAAATAGGAGAAAGGCATTTTTCAGTTCCTTTTATTTCTTCTTTTTTTTTTAATCCTCAAGAGAAGAATACCTTTTATCTGCTCTAAGTATATTATTTTACAATACGGGTATTTTTTAACAAACTTCATACTCTTCCAAAGGTTTTTTCAACAACATAACTTCATAAAAACAAAACTACTATCATTTTGTTTTCTTTTTATCTATCTTTCCTCTAGCCATGCTTGCAATTCATGCTGTGATAATTCAACAGTATGCTCAAAGCCTAGTCATAAAAAAGAGTTAAAATAAAAAACAGACACAAGGCTATTTGAGTTGTTGCCTTCTTTTGAATAACAACTTCCTTTATTTTCTGTCTTTTGAGATAAAGCCCTTGAGAAGTTCTCCCTTGTGCTATATTCTATTTAAATATTACTTCTGAATGTCAATATTTGGTTTCATTTTAAAATAACTGGGCACAAACTTGAAAACAGAGCGCCCTTTATGTGCTTTGTGCACATCCATTAGAACAATAATTTTGCAAATGGACTTTACCTACTCTGTGCAATACCACCATAGCAAAGCCGTCACACAAATGAAATAAAAATTAATTGTATGGGTTCTGATTTATAAACCTATTGATTAAAACTCACAAGAAAGAACAAAGATTTAGGAAGCACACTTCCACCAGAAGAAAGCTAGAACAATATGCAAAACCAGCCTATTTATTATGATTGTGAAGAATGGGAAAATGGAGACTGACCTCTTTTGAGCTAGAAGACCTACCTTTTTATCACTCAGTCCAGTCACTTGGTCAACAAATTCCTCTTGAATCATAAACGCAGCCAGGTTGGCAGTATAACTAGCCAGGAAAATGACAGCAAAGAAGGCCCAGACTGACACCATGATTTTACTAGTTGTCCCTTTGGGGTTTTGCACAGGCACGGAATTGTTGAACACCAAGCCCCAGAGTAACCACACTGCCTTCCCAATGGTAAAGGATGGTCCATGGGGATCTGTAATTGCAAAGAGCAGTTATTTTAGTTGCAGGTATCCCACATAACAACACCAAAGTACTCACAAAGACATGGTTAAAAATATTTCAATACTTATTCACTGTACTCTCAATGGAAACACAGGATTTATCACAGGCACTCTCTATTGCAATGACATTTCCACATTTGTTAAATTATTTTAACAGTTTTCTATGGGGAATTATCTTCAAAAGTTTTAAAATGAAAACTGAAAGCATGCACCAGATCTGGCTTGCAAAGGATACAAACTCTGCTCTCTCTCTTGCAGTAAGGTATGTGCCGCAGTATTGCCCCTTTCAGTCCTCTATTCCAGCTGACATGTAAAATGGAAAACTGTGGAGCTGACACTTAAGAATTGAGTTGAAATATTTTTCTCATCCAAATTATTTTTTGTAATCTCTAGTCTTCCAACATTATGCTTTTTTAACACTCTGTTATCCTTAGATAAAAATATTTAAGATCAAAATGGACTAATATTTCGCCCACATTTAGGTAACTTCCCACCCAGTGAAATCAATCCGTGCGTCAGCCCAAAGCAGCTAACCACACAGACGAGAGATGTGCAGTGAACTGGACCAAGGCTACCTCGCATGTACAGACTCAGCTGCACTGGCTTCAGCTGCACTGCTGGGACAGGCAAAAACCTGGCCCAGGTAATCCATGTAGCTCCTCAATAGTTGTTATCGCTGTTCCCAGTCAGCTTCGAATTGATTCAAAAGCAGGAACAAGTACTCAGCATACTGCCCTCATTCCCATATAGTGGCACAAGTGGATTTGCAAAGACATTATGCTCCTGAAAAGGCTTCTTTGTACAGCCTTCTGGGAACAGAGGCAAGACCATCCTTACCTAGCAGAGGCAGCTACACTGCAGACATCACACAGAGCTAGTCATCTAGGCTCCCTGCATACTCGGCGGAGAGAAATAGGCCTCTCCTGAATCTGAATCATCTGACCTTTTTATAAGTACCTATTTTTCAATTAAATGGCAATTTAGACAATAAGTTCAGATGCAGACACCTGCAATACTGCCCCCATCCTTTCTCCTTACACCCCAGGGACACCCCCTAAAAATCTGATTTAATTATCCTTCCTTAACTCATTCTCTATTCCTGTGATTTACAAGAACTTATATCAATGTAATAGAGGATTTGCTATTACTAGACAAAGCAATAAACAGAAATACTCATAATGGAAGAAATAAATGGACCTAAAGGGAATGTTCTAAAAAAATAAACCCAAAGTGGGCATACTCAGTGCATGTTCTCATTTCAGCAGAAACATTCACAGATATAGTGCCATATTTTCACGATGCAATCAAGCAAAACAGCTTAGATTATCTTCTTTCTCTTTTGCAGCAGTGCTGCGTAATGGAGCCGGCTCTTGCTTTATGAAACTACCTTTCAGGGCCATTTAAGATTGAGCTGATACATGGCTAATGTGCATTTTCTGAGCAGCAATGATAAGAAAAGTATATGCCAAGGGAACAGAGTATAAAGTTCTGCTTATGTCACTGGTGATAGTAGTAGTACCACTACTGAGCTCCAGCCTACCAAAAACGCCTAGGGAAAGTAGAAAGCTACATAGAGACTCCCATTTATTTTAAACTTCCCATGTTTTAAATGAATGGCAACTGGATTTGTGACAAGTTTCTAGAGATAGGTTAGGACAGCGTATAAGTGCACTACGTAATCAATTCCAGCACATGAAGCAGCACAGGAAAGGAGAACAGCCTAGCCCCCAACCCCCCAATACGCATATGCACCTCTCATTTCACCTTCCTAATTATAGTGTTTGTCATTATTCATAGATTAGTACTAAAAATGATTCACTAAATACTTTGCTTTCATAAGTTAACAGTATTTATTATTGGAAACAGTGACTAGAAGCTCTTCTATGTGCTTACTGATGTGTGTTTTAATTGTACATTCCTGATTTTCAAAGGCACCAGGCCAGGACTCAGTCAATGGAAATCACAGGCTCGCAACATTAAAAGAAGTAAAACCAATCTTATTTTGATGCTATTTTAAGACAGAAGAATTTTGGCTGTGAGCAGATTCGTCACTTTTCCATAACAGTATCACGGGGGTTTTTCCCCTCTGAACATAATTAACCTACCTAAATGTAAGTAGCTGATGGACATTAAAGCCTGTTGAGGTTCTTCTAGACTTTAAAAAGTGGAACTAAAATATCAAAGACATGGCAGGAAACTGAGCGAAGTGAGTGTAAATACTGCCCCTAAATGACTGTTTTTTTCCCTGTGACTATCATACAGATTCTCTGAAGTAATACTAAATACATCCTTTCTCAAGAAAGACAGTCTATTCCTACAGAATACTTTTATTTTGGACAGTGGTTACAAATTTACCAGCTTATTCACATCCTTAGATCATCTGATCATTACAATAATTTCCTTTTTCAGGCAACAAACCAAACATAGGAACTAGAATAAACCATTAGCCTGTAATAGTCTCTAGGACTGCTTCCACCAAGCTGGAAGATTCTCTTGATATGAAATGAGGCCAGTATGATTTAGAAATTAAAAACAGTCAGCCTACTGAACTGAATGTAAAATAAGGGAAGGACGAGGGCACCACAATAGATGAAACCCTCCTTCTCAGGTCAAAATGATAATAATTGTAGCTGTCACTGAGAAAAGCAAGTTCTGTATTAATTTTGTTGTGCTGGTATATTTTGGAAACGAAGGGAAGTTTCTACAGTCACGGATGCTAAACAGTACGAAGTGATGCCCTTCTGCCACTGCCCCCATTTCCAGGCGGAATTCATCACAAGAGAACCATATGTTTTTATAGGGACTACATAAAACTATATACAACTTAACAGCTGTTTTTCCCAGATTACCACTGAACCACACTAGTAAAACTATATACAACTTAACAGCTGTTTTTCCCAGATTACCACTGAACCACAGCAGTTTAGATCATCATCTTTCAGCTACCTGTGAAGCCACAAGAGGCAGGAGTCTGCAGAACTTATTCCAATGCCTTTTTTAAGCTGACACCCTACAGCTGATACAAGTACACTAACCAAATACTGCTCGAACGTGGCTCTCTGTAATATCACCCTTTTGTCTCTTCATTGCAATGGATCAGAATACAAACATGAGCACAGAAGCTCTCAAGAAAACACATTTTAAATTAAGTGCAACACAGTTTCATAGCTGCTCATACAGTTTTATTCCTATGTCATGTTTATTTTAAAAGGTGGAGGGCAAGGCATGGAAAATATGTGATTTTTTATAGCTTTAGGATTGTGTAAAATGCAAAGCTTACCTCTCCCTTGTGCTAAGTTCCTGTTATATCCTACAGGACTAAAGTACTCAAATATAAAGACAGCCATGGCGGATACAATGAGAAGCATCACAAACATCATCACCCACACAGAAGCACTAAAGGGCTCTGCAGCAAAACAGACAAGAGAAACAGAAACACAGTTCATTAAACCAGGCGCAGCACAACCGGAATTCTAATGTCTCGGGCCAGGCAAGCCCGGCGGCTTGCTGCAAATTAGCTTTTAACAACCAAAACGCAGGAAAATAGCAAAGTATCAATATATAAAGAGATCAGTTGTCCTGAACTACCAAAAGAAAGCAAGAAAACCTACAACCAGCTGCTGTTACTATACACAAACTTAGTACAGTTAAAATCTTAAATGTGAGTTGTGATCCAAAAATGACGGCTGCACGCTTTTCTACTTTATTTGACAAAGCTTTAACTGACACTGAGTGGCAAATACTGATTTGACCCACTGCTTATTCAGTCCACAAGTACATAAGGTATCCCATTTCTATACATCCTATGGTATGTGCATTTATCAACATAATGGTCCAGCCATTATGACTGTGTTTTGGCAAAGCAAGAGCAATTAAGCATATGTTTAAGACTTTTGGTAAATCAGCAAAGTACTTCTCTCTCTAGGTTTCTATCCAGCAGAAAGTGGTAGGAAAAAAGCCAAATGCTTGCATTCACAGCAAATTTTATGTTTCAGAAAATTTTTCTCTGTGTTCTTTTCCATCTACCTCCAGTGAAGTTTTAGTTGTTTCTACAAATTACAAACTCTTCCTTTTGCAAGTCTCACTCTCAGCTGTGAGAAAATTTCTGAAATCAAGGCCCCCCAGTAAGAGGTTTTTATGGAAAACTCGATGTCAGTTTGAAAGACAGAAAAAACATGATTAAGTAAAAGCAATAGGTTGGAAGAGAAAACTAAAAAGCTGTTTCAAATACCAGAACAAGCAGTAATTATTGAAAGGTTTGGATATGGTAATAGTACGTGATAGCAGAAATAGGGAACACGTTATTAAATATCTTCTTTGTTCAATCACAAATTGTCACTTTAGGAAACGCTGTTGTAGCTGTTACGGCACAAGGATGTGGAAGAAAGTGTTTGTATGGCAAGGTAGTATCCCTTTGTTAGGCTGGCTCATTTGGCGGCATTTTATATGCTAATTCTAATGGATGTTAGATGTGCTCTAAAGTGTGAGAAAAGTATCTTATCATACTATTTCAAATTAGAACAGAAACAAGAAGCACTGGGAGTGACATGACATGAGTTCATTCCTATGCTTTGACTGTTTTTGAAAGGCCAAGCGGTTCCTCCATTTCAACTTCTTCATTCTTTGGACTGAGATTAAGACCAGAAACCACTAAAAATTCTTCCATCATTGCAGGAAATGATTACGAGTGAGAGCTGAAGTAAAATGAGAAAAATGTAGCCCAATCTGAACTTTGCCGGACTTCATATGAATGCATCACCCAGAACTAGTAGAACATGTAACATAATAATTTGGGACCAAGTGTATAAATCAGTTGCCTTTGCTAGAACTTCTCCAGAAATTTGGAACAAAAAAACCCTCCCAAGTTCCAAACAGCCCCACTTGTGATTTTGGATGTCTAAAGAGATGAAGCAGGGAATTTTTAAGCCAAACTTTTATTTCTGTTTTTAACAGAAGGTTAAGAAGAGGCTTAATAATTTTTAAGAGAGGCTATAGAGATATTTCAATTACTACAAATACTTGCTTGGAAGAGTATGATAAGCAAGCAAATAATAGAAAATCCTTAAAACATAGGGATAGAGCAGTTCAGAAGCAGACAGAGGTAAAGAACATTCTCCAGCCAAATACAGTTCAGTGCAAACATTCAGTACAAAATATTCAGTACAAATATTCTGTTAACTCACATATTACCTGAAATCATGGTAAATTGAAAATTAGAAAGAAATAGAATAAAGAATAGAAAATGAAAATTAAAGGGATTTGACTGTGTTATTAAATGAAGGAGAACAAAAACCCTAGAAATAAGAGAAAAGATTTTACAAAAAAAAATCAATAAAATTTGATGAACCAGTTGGAATGAGAAAACATAGTGATGATTTGAACACATTTCCATGAAGACTAGACACAGCACTATCATATAAATTTTTATAGCATTCTCATAGGAAAAAAAAAGGCTCCAAAAAGTCTTTTATCAAAAGCATCGGCGTAGAAATGCCAATAACAATCTGTCAAAATCCAAATAAGGCAAAGGGCAAACAAGACAATGCAAAAAAGTCGAGCTATAAACAACAGTGTAAGCAGAACGTTCTTTAATAATTTAAGCAGTCTGGTAAGGAAGTAGAGAATTAAAAGAAGCAAAAGCAAAATAAAAAGCTATTTAGAATAGCAAGTAGTAAAATTGAACAAGTACAGAAACTGAATAACTAAGTTGATTTTCCTGTCATAGTATTGATCAATACACACGTTCAGCATTGTCATTTAATTTGCAAAGAAAATTTCCCCCAGACAAACACCAGGTTTTATATGAATTTTCAGTACAGAGTTATAACACGGCAGAAAAATACTAGTATATGAGTTGCTAGCTTACATTTCAAACGATGGGCAATGGAGAATACTGGGCACTGAACAAGAGGTCTTACTCCACGAACTTTGAGTTTTATCCAAAAAAAACTTAAAAAATAAATATAGATGCATAGTTTTCCTATTCTGCACTCACTTAAAAAAAAAACTGTCTTTGAATGAATTCAGTTACCAATCTGATTGTATTTTGCATAGCAAAGCATTTTACTACCATTCACACCTGATCAAAATACACAGTTAATTCCAGTTCAGTGACAGTTTTGTCTATGTCTAAAAAAACAGAACACAGTTCTGAGAGCACAGACTTGATTTATTGGTGCAGTAAATCAGACTTCTTCAAAAATAATGATATTTTATAGAGCTTTATAAGACAGGAGTTATTTTTTCATTTTAAATCCTATGCATGTCCAGCTAAACCAATAACATTAAATGTATTTATCTAATAACTATGTTGTTGTGAAAAATGCAAGGGCAGTGCCTGTTTTGACTGTAGCTGTAAGCAGGTTTTTAAGAGATAAGCGGAGTCCACAGCAAGCAGAAATCAACTGCACTTACAGCACATTTCAGAAAATGCCGCAGCACTTATAGTCCAAATTAAAATTTCAACATGCAGCAACCACAATTTTAAGAATGAATTAACTGTACAAGTCAATGACTTTCAGAAATGAATAACAACTATCCAAATATTTTCCTAGAAAGAGGATCCTCTTACAGTTTTCATCAGTCTTTTACTCAGAAAAAAATTAACCACCAACAAAACTTATTTATGTATCAGCAGGTTTGGGAAGTTATTTGATCATTCATCGTGTTGCATTTATTAGCCACTGCTTTAGCTTTGTGATGCATCTTTTTGAAACAGGCATGAAAAATAAACACTGTAGTTAAATGCTGATTCTCTTACAAGAAAATCCAATTTTTTGCCCAAATGTAGCTGATACTACACTAATGATCAACTCCTCGATGACTATATGTGATTTCAGTGGAAATGAAGAACTTACACTTAGCAATCTAAAAAGAAACCATATGATCAGTGATACAAAAAGGGCATCGCTGCTGACCCAATGGACTTCAAGATACTAAACTGCTTCATGAGACATCTGGGAAATACTGAATTTTTTTTTCAATTTCACTTGAATTATTTTAATGTCACTAGCACTACTTTTCTGTGCAAAATATCTTTAAAAACACTGGGCTCCAATAAACAAAAGGGGAACACAACAGCATTTGCTGTGGACACTTCTGACCCATCTGAGATGGCTCAATCTCTTTTCAGCTTCAGCTAAATTCAGGCTAACGACCAAATATGGAAGTGAACAATAAGCACTAAAATAAAGTCAGAGAAAAATAATGAAAGGGGAAAAGGATAATAGAAAGGAGTAGTAAACAAGTGAAGGAGAGAAGACAGAAGTCTTCACTTCTTCATATCCCATCTCTTTCTATCCAGCCTTTCATTGCATTGCTACTTCTCCACTGTTGAATCCCATCATCGCAACAGCTGAAAGGAAAGATGGAGAAAATGCTCAGATGTTCTCCAGTGTAGTATTATAGTGTGCAGCATGGAAGCCACAGGCATCTCTTGTCAATTTAGCTGTCAGATCTATTTTAATTATAATGAAGCTTCCTTTTCTTAACTGTTCTACATGGGGTTTTTTTATTACTATTTCGTGAACCTAAGTGTTAAAAAGAGATTAAAGGTTAACATTTAATAGTTAGTTGTGCTAAACAAACATAAATTAGAGCATATAAAAAAAGTTTTTAAGGAAGTACTTTTTCCAGTTGAAGTCTTTGAGGAATTTTTTTTATAACGAAAACATTATCATTTGTTTTCCAATTACTACATCTGAAGCCAACAGCATTTTCAACATGTGCTAGACCCCTCCCTCCCATTAAACAGGATGTCAACACCATATAAACTTCCAACATACAATTCAAAAATTGTATAGAGACTTGTCAGCACAGTATCCCGGTTAAGGAGCAGTGAAAACTACCCAACTCTATAGAATGCAATTAAACGATCTGAAAGGGCTGGACACTCATACCTAGAAAAGCAGATGGTGAAACTGTGCCATTGCTCCGTGACACCATGACACTAATGCCCGTCTCAACGAACGGCACTGAAAAGTCGACCACTTCAGAGCGCTCTTCATTAATAGTGAGAGACCCCACAGCCATGACTGCACGATGATACACCACCTAACACACAAAAAAGAGACACCACCAGTATTGCTCATCAGGGAATACCACATCTCCAAATGAATTAAACCCAAACATTGCTAAGTTTTTACTTAAGAGCCTTTTTCTACCTAACAGAACTTACTTCACCAATCATTCCGTTCCACACATTATTGACCTTTTTGCCATGTTTCCCATTAGTCACCAAATACAGGTCGTATGTGAACTTGACAGTTTTAGACAACTTCTTCAAGATATCGATGCAGAATCCTTTGCAGCACTTCTTTACGTTAGTTCCTTCATTGGTTGAGTTGCTGCCAACAGACGAGAGACAAACATATCAACTGTGAAAAATGGAACTACAGCAGCAATTTTCAGCATATTGTACACAACTTTCTGCGATTAGTTTTCCAAGATGAAGACAGTTACTTGCACACCAAGTCTAGTTTAATAGGTTTCTTACTTTTTCTTAGTTTTGTGGGGATGGTATTCTCTATACTACTCTATACTTGTGAGGGACCACGTTTTTCTGAATCAATGTAGAAATAATCCCAAGGATGCCTTATATTGTGTTTGTAGTTCTCACTAATCATATTTTGATTTTTTTAAAATGACTCAGTAACTTAATTGAGTCCTAAAATATTTCTCATCTAAACAATTGCTGCACAAAATCAAGCATAAGGCTCCTTTCTATTATTAAAATAATAATGTAGATTTACATAAAGCTTTTCAGACAGTTTTCAGGGCAAAATAATGTTAAGTGTCTTTAGCTCACTTCTACAGATAATGTGACAGAGACAAAATATTGCAATGGTTTGGTCAGAGACGAACAGAAGACATGGTAGACCTCGTAAGACATGCTTTCTGTCGTAGTGTCTGGCCTATGGAAACACTTCATTAACATGCCATAAAAACATACAGTCTCCACTTACTGATCCAACAATCTGTTTCAAACACAGATTTTATGCTTAAATTTAACATTTATTACTTTCACTCTTAAGACATAAGATTACATGTCACTTAGTAATTACAGAACTTTCCAAAACGTAAGCTGTGAAAGGCACAGCGGGCTGCAGTACTGAAAATGGATGTTGCACCTTTTCTCGCAGTTTGAAAAGGTGACTTTTGGCCCGAGTACTGCACTCCCTCTGAGCACGCAGACCACTCTGCAAGCACAGAAAAGCACCGATAAGGGAAACCAAAGTCCCAAACTGTGACCAGCCATGTGGATCCAGGATGAGGACTTTCCCTTTACTTTTTTCTTAAATATTCATTTCATGACCTCTGGAAATTTTCCATATAAGTGTCTTGAGAGGCCAAAGCGATATTTTATAGGCTTTGTAGGAATTTGAAATTAAAATTTAAAAAAAGTTTAGAACTTGATCAAGAAGTCCAGCTACGTCAATCAAAACATTTCTCTAGACTTCAGCAAGTATGTGCAATACCATTCAGCAGTCTCTGGAAATCTTCACTTACATGGATTAAATCCCCTAATACCTGCTCAATTAAAGAAATGCAATTACTATATCCATTTCAGAAATACATAGACTGAAGCACAGAATGGGTGCAGCGATACTGATAAATGCACAGTGAGAAATTTTCCACTGATTTCTAATGATTACTCCAAAACTATAGAGTGATCAAACCACTGAACTTTTCTCTAGTTCGTCTGTCACAGTGGTATTTTGTGCTGGTGTCGTTTATTTTGTACCAAACTTAAGCATAAATATATTTTTCAATTGAAGGCATTCTCAAACTGTTTAATTAAAACAGGCACATTTTTATATACCTGGAAACAATTCAAAGAGGACTCATTAAAACAGAACCTGATTTTAGAATATGCAGTCTTCTTTCATGTGACTGGAAAGGGCTAACTCTAGCTGATTTTGAATTTACTATAAACTTACTATCTTGTCATTAATTCAATGTGATGCGCATGTATTTAACCAGAAATTGAATTGATTCCCTTCCAACTTATTAAAGGGAAAAATATGTGCAAAGAAAAGCATATAGTGTGGGAAAGGGAGAAAGGAAGAGAAAGAAAAATACCAAAGTAAAAGAAAAAAAGCAAGATGGAGAAAAAAATCATACAATGAAAGAAATAAGAATTAATAAGAAAATAGGGAAATAAAGGGAATATATTTTTTTGCATTCAAAAAAGGAGGAATATTGTGTATTTACTTACTTAATTTTGACAAATTTACGACATGGCACAGTGTTTTTTTGGCAAGTTTCCATCAAAGGATCCACATCCTCAACAACGACGAAGGGAGCCTCCTCCAGAGTGACAATGCTCAGATGGTTATCGTCTGGGTCGCTGTCTGCAAAAGAGCTATACCTTGGCCAGACAGAGTACTTCAGACTCAGTGAGTTGTTCTCCCATTTTCCCACCTGAAATGTGAAGACATACATACTGCTGATACCTGCTTGCTTGTTTTTGACCAATGAGATCTAACATTAAATTTGCTGAGATACAGTTATGAGAAACTGTACTGCAGACAGTTGTCTTAGATTTTCATTATCAAAACTACTTTAGAACTCTTTAGTAATTGCATTAAGTGAGAAAATGCACTGCGGTGAAGACAAATAAGACAATGCTATTTTAAGAGGTAACAACTTTATAAAGACTGGATGACATCAGTTATTGCTATCTAACACATGGCTATAAATGCACTGAAATTTGACTACATATCATTGGAACCAGAACAGTAAGCAGATACTCCATCTGTAATCGGGACAAATTTGCAGTAGTCAGCAAACAAGCCTCTGTGGGAGGGAGAGGGAGAAACCCCTCAAAAACCCATCAGACTGATGACCAAGCTATCACAACATTATTTTTTTCCTCTCATCGAAAGACAAAGCTCTTCCATTTATTACAGTTTTAAAAGCTGTCTTTAGAGATCCCAGCATTTTACCTGGTCCTGGCGTTCCATTACTCCTGGCCCAGATCAAATTACATTTTTAGTAAACACAAATTCCAATTCTGCATGATTTAGTTCTCATTAGAAATAATGCATTTTATTCTGTCTTAGTTAATGCCAAGTAATCTTAAATGTACAATGAGTAATCAAGAAAATCTCAATCTTTAAAGTAAATATGTACTTTCACCACTCAGAGGGAATGCAAGAAAGCGTACCCCACTTTAAATGGAACTTTTCTATGTATTTACCATTATAAATTTTCCTTCTAAATTAGCCCACATTTTTTTCAGCTGCCAGAACACCAGCAAGTGGCAAATGATTCATAAAATATTTAAATATTTTGAAAACTTTAGCATTTTCTTTTTCATATTGTGCTTAACTACTTTGCATCTATAAATCTAATTGCATGTTTTATCTGACTAGTGATGACAGACAATATAAATGAGCTAGCAATCCAAAAAATTTATAATACAAGGCATTTTAATAATCCTTCGATTACTTTAGCTAAACAAATTATAAGATAATCACGAGACTGACAAAATATTTGTTTTGCAAGGAAAACAGGTTGAAATTAACAGTACAATCTGAGACATTCCGATCCAAAAAAAGCATAAGAAATTGTCAGCCCCTTCTGTCTTCTAAAGGCTTAAAAATGAATCACAACAGCTCCTGAGGAATACGATTTATATCCATTCCTATCTAGGGAAACGCATAAGCACATTACCTTTGCAGTTTGCTTTCCATCATGTTTACAAGACAAGATGTTTTGCTAAGCTTTAAGGTAAGATACAAACATGCCAAATCTCTATACATTTAAGTTAGGAAATTCAAAGTATCTCAAGGGAATTAGGAATTCATCTCTAAATGAGTGGGAGCGGGGCACAGGATTTCTGAATACCACTTAGACAGTTCAAGTATGAAATTTAACCAAACTCGGCAGATGAGGCTTTTGCGAGAAAACTAATTTCATGCACCTGGAAACCAACCTATTTAACCCTGTACGAGAGAGATGCATTGTAAAAATGGATTGATTGTCAAGTTACAGTATATACGCTCGTTCGCAGCAGAGTCTGGGCCTGAGTACGCTCGCCTACGGAGCGCCCTTCATGCCTGCACCCGAAGTCTTCCCTGAAGTTGGCCCACGGGAAGGGGGAAAACTCCAGCCAGATCAGTACTTCCGCCAAACAGAGTGCAAACGTGCCAAGTGGAATATCAGTGCCAACAGGGGGGAAAAGCAGAACCACGTGCCCTACCACCTGCCTGTCCCAACCAGCAAAAGAAAACAAATGCGACAGGGATGGCATTGCCTTTGCGTGTTTGGGAGCACGGCCGCGGCAGCACCTGCCTTTCCAAATCACTAGATGCCAGCTGATGGGAAGAGGCCGGCAGCTCTGCCTAACTGGGAAGCGTTTCTCCCTGCAAATCACCCCCAGCGGTTGCATCGGTTCACATGGAACAACAGGAACACGAGCGGCTCGCAAGAACGGGAACTCATCTGATCCTGTCAAAAATGCAACTGTGTTGTTGTTGTTAAAGAAAGAATCATGACCCTCTTTCAGTATTTTAATTGGAGTAACTGCCATTTCACTGTTCTGAGGAAGACATAAATGGTGATACTTTTAAGCAGCTGAATTTGAGGAAATGCTAATTTCTTTTAACAGTTGCATCTCTATGGAAAAATGTTTTGTGGTGAACAAGTCTCAAAAGTTAGGTTCAAACTTTGTATCCGTGGCATTCAATGGATGTATCTCAACATTCACTCATTGTTACCTTATTTAAAAAATAATTAAAAACTAAGACCTTGCCTTCCTATTTCTCTGTCCAAATAGGTCTACTGCTGCAGTCCCAGGGTGTCAGAGTGGCTTCGTCTGGGCTTGAGGCGGTGCACAAAGCACACGGCCACTGCTGACTGTCCCCTCTGTCACCAGTACTGGGAGTGATCCGCAGTGTCAGGAAGCACAACGAGAAAAAAAGTACAAGAGAAAGATTTCAATGTCATGGAGGATGGTAGAAAAAAAATGGCAGAATAGTCTGGAGAAAACCTTGCTGGTGGGCTAAGGATGGCAAATGAGGAAGGATATTAATTAGAAAATGCCTGCAGGTCATTCTTCTTATTTGGGAAATGTTTGTGCTAGATTTTGACTGCTCTAATTAAAAAATAGTTAGCACAGATGTTGTATTTGCTCTGTTGCAAATGCTGGACTCATACGTGAAGAGTTTCCACCTCTACTTGCTATTTCAATTTCTAAACAGCTGTACCGTGGAAGAGGAGATGTTGCACTTCCTTCTGTCTTTCAGCAATAGTTTTGAATGGTTACATCACTTTTTTCATATTCATTTATTTTAAATGAAGGATAAGACTTTAGTTTTATGCAAATATGGAAGGAAGAGCCTTGCTCCCTCTTTTCAGGATACTGAACTCCACCATCTCCTGGTCAGTGCAGCCAAGGCTGCCCCTGGCCTCCACGGCCCCAACCAGGGCTCCCTTGTTTGTCAGTATAAGGTCCAGCAGAGCATTTCCCTCCTCAGCTTCTTAATCACCTGTGTCAGGAAGCTGCCATCAGTGCACTCCAGAAACCTCCTGGACTGCTTGTGCCCCGCTGTGTTGTCCCTCCAACCAGCTGTCAGGGTGTTGAAGTTCCCCACGAGGACCAGAGCATTTGAACGTGCGGCGTCTTCCTGCTGTCTGAAGGCCTCACCGACTACTTCTTCCCGACGTGACGGTCGGTAGCAGGCAGCCGTCGTGAGGTCGCCCGCGCTGGCCTGCCCCCGGCCCTGGCCTGCCCCCGGCCCTGGCCTGCCCCCGGCCCTGGCCTGCCCCCGGCCCTGGCCTGCCCCCGGCCCTGGCCCACCAGCTGGCTGGCTCCTCACCCGCCCCCGGCAGAGCCGCAGGCACTGCCACGGCTCCCTCCCACGCGGGGCAGCCCCCTCTCACCCCACGGGCGAGGTGCTAGCCGACAAAGCGTCACCTGAAGCTAACGTGTTGTCCTTCTGCATGAACATTCGGTAATATCAAATATAATTAATAAAACCGAAACCGTGACACGTTAAACCAAAGTATCTAAGTCCCATGGGGGTTTTAATAAAACTCAGGCTCTTAATTCACTTAAAGGAATTAATTTCACCTAAACTTCCAATTTTAACTACTACCTCTGAAAAAGCAGCATGCACTTTCAACCAAAAATAATCATGACGGTTTTCATATTTACCATAAGGCTCTGAGCATACACTGAATTTTATTCACTGTGAAGCAGTCATTCAACAGCTTGGTTACATTCTCTTCAGTGAGATAAGAAAAGGATATTTTCAGACTCTGATGTCAATTTTTTTTAAAAGCAGAAAAGATTACTGGTTTTTTGAAGAAGAATCTTCTCCAGAAAGATTTTTGCATGGGCAACCAATACATTTTTTTAGATTAAAAAAATTATATTTTGCAATGGTTTGGAGATAACTACCTTGAAGAGGGAAAAATGTACTTACAGACAAGATGGTATCATAGTCAATGACTGCAGTTGAGTCACTTAAAATTCTTATTACCTGCTGAAGCTTAGCACATTAGAAAAAACACACTGGACTGACAATCTTGCCAGATTGTTAGCAATACTATCAGCTCCTCATTGCTCCTAGAATGATTCATACCGAAAGAACTAAAGTAACTCAACCTTCCCTGCAAGCTGGATAACTAACTGAAACTCTGTTTTTCAGGTACATAAATTAGGGCATATGCTGGCTATTGTAGAGACTAGTAAAAGCTGGCATGCCAAAAAAACTGCACGCAGCTTAGGAAAAAATCCCAAGTTATAACAATATTCATAGTCAGCTTATTAGAGAGTTTGTTTATGACTATAATATAGAAGATTGCTTACAAAGAGTAAGAACTTATGACTGCACTGCAAACTCGAATGTTAAGTTCTCATTCAACACTGGCTGTTAAAGTGACTTACCTATAATAACAAAGCAAAGTATCTGAGGAGTTAAAAATAAAATGCAAGTCCTGGCTTCTCCTATAAAGGTCACTATAAACACTATAGAATATGAATAAGTTCATACATAGAACATGAAAAGTAGAAGATGAAAAGTTCAGTTGCTGTTCTCAGTAGAAGACAGCAGTGATATTTGAATAAACCATTTTACAGTGAAATAGCTTACCAACCTGGACAGTTTCAAAATTCAGTTGCCTTTGGTGTTTTGCAGCACTCACTGTGAGTATATGTGCATGCTTGACTTTCCACAGCAAATTTTCAGAGAGCGCTACTTAGTGATCATGATAGCTACTGATGGCATGAACAAAAAAGGGCATCCTCCAAGCAAGTCCAAACATCCAGATTTCAGATAGAATAGGTTTGTCTTTAAACTACCATGCTTACTAATATTGATATCACAGATATAGATAGCCTTCATGTAATGTTTTATAATGCTAATGACAAGCAATTTGAACGACAGAACACATTTGATGTGTATACTTTTGGTGGAAAAACTCTAAATGAGAGTGACAACTCTCAACTAATTAATGAATGAAATTTTAAGTTTTTGAAATTTAGATGTGCAGGTATACTACCTGGGAGGGTGGGCATAGGATGAAAAGCTAGTCTGAAACCCTGCTGAGGACCTCAGAGAAAAATATTACATAAAAAAACAGCTTTTGCTTGTTTAAACATTGTTTAGCTACAAAGGCTTGAGCACAATGCAAAATTGAACCACTAAGCAGACTGTTCACCAAGTATACAAAATTCAAATTTGCAATTTAAACCACCAGCCTCAAATATGGAAAATATACTACTTTTGCATTTGGTCTGGGTCCTTTGCATATAACTGCAAAAAATTTCTTTAAAGCCTAAATAACTCATTAAAATGCCACAGGTTATCTTTCTGCAATGCAAAGTTAGATCTGTGTGGTATGCACCAAGGGAATTTAAACTGAAAGAAAAATACGCACCCAGAATTGTCTCACAGGTTAAACAACTAAGATTCAATGACTTTTTATAGCAAGCTCTATAAAAAAGTCATGAAATCTGAACTCACTGGTCTGACGCAGGCTATGCTAAACTGCTAATAATATGAAGACAACACTATCAAACAGAAACCAGATACTGCTGTTACGCATCGATGAGCTGCAACTTGGTCCTCCCAGATTTCCTCTAAGGATGTTAATGGTATAATACTGTGATTCACTACGGTTTAGTTTTGAAGAATTCAGATATCTGATGGATTTGAATCATACTGCAAAACTGAAGGAGCCTACATAGCTAAAAAGAGCAAAGTAGAGGACTGTGACAATATAAAAGCTTAATATCTAACACTGTTTCTTGTTAGTTACCACACAATGATACTAACCTTGGAGAAAAACTGAAGGACTTATTAGAGATTTTATATTTTAAAAGCAAATGGCAGGAGAATACTCATTCCTAAATCAACAGAAAGAAACAAGTGGAAGGTAGCGATCACTTGCCCAAGCCTATTCAAACATTTGTTCAAGTAACTATTATGTAAGGGAATATAATAGATAAGGCATAAAATATACAGCACAGTCACAGGAAATCTGCGTGTTTTGAAACACTGTTGGCAATACATCCTTACACTTTGTACCCAAAAAGAGCACAACGTAAATTATGTGCCCAGCTCCCGGGGCTGTGCTCAGCACTGGCAGCACACGGCCCCAGAGGCCTGCTCCCCTCAGCAGCTAAGCGTCCCGCTCGTAGGTGAGGCAAACTGCGGCTAGGTACTCCCCTCGGCACCAGCTACACGAACACCTCCGAAGTAACTGTCCTCTCTGCCGCTCCCTCTTCCTTTCCGCAAAATGGGAAACTAAAGTAGAAAGCAGCAACTCTGCACATCCTTAGCAGAGCCTGGGCAAAATTTTCATAGTCAGTGCATCAAAGACTACAAAAAATTAACAAAAGATCTACAAAAATTAAAATTAACAGTGCTAAACTCGCACGCAGAAGGAAACGCGCTGCCTCTGCTGCGGAAACGTTACAGTGCAGAGGAGAACCGCGACGCTCTGCTTCCCGCCTGCAGCCGCAGCCGTCCAGCTCGCACCTCGACTGTCTCAGGCGAACTCCCTGCCATCCGCGAGCCTGCTCTTCTCTCCTCAGTTGTTAAGCCATCGCTGCTTGGAAAAGCGTAGCCAGAGGACAAGAGGTCAACAGGGGAGTTCAAATATCACACAGGCCTGCCAGATGGCCACTGTATCTTGTTAGCAAATGCGTGGGAGATGGGAAGAAGGGGAACTTTCCTGAAGATAATTTCCATTGACCTCATTTCTTGGAAGAAAACTGCTCCTCACCCACAAACTGCACGTTCAGAAAGTGGACTTTCATGTTCCAAAAGATATCAAACCCACCATTTTTACTATCTTCTAACTAGAAAAAGGTTGTTTCGATGAAGACCGTATGTCTAGTTCTAGAACTGCTATCCAGAAATACATTCTAACCTACCAGAATAATGTAGAGAGAAATTTGAGGAGAAAGAATTTCAACTAGCCCAATCCTCCTCCTTTTTGTTTGGGTTGGGATGGTTTGATGTGAATTTGAAATTGACTTTTTTTCTCTGAAACAGAATGGAAACATTTTTTAAATCTCAAAACTTTTTGGGGTGGTCGGGGAAATGAATTCCTCCAGCGCCACGGGAAGCAAGACTCCTGAAAGCACGGCCCGTGCTGGTGCGCAGCCGGACACGCTCTCCGTTCTGCTTCGTGGAGAATCTGATGCACCTGAGCTCGTGTGGCAGGCCCAGACATCTTGAATTTAAGAGCCAATATATGATGTAACATTTATCCTTGGTGTGGCCTCTCCCCAGTGACAGCGAATTTAGCTGTACACAAATCAGGGCAGTTTTCTCAACATCTCTTGCATCTGTTTCAGCATATACCATATTCCTTTCCTCTTCCCTAGAAAGCTAACAATATTTAAGATCATTCCCTACATAAGTGTAACACACATTTATTCTCACCTACATCCATGTGCTTTTAAGAAATCTCACGTGCTAAGGAATCCTTTCCTTAGCACCTCTAGGCACAGGTAGTACACAGGAAAAATCTACCTATTTTTCTGAAGTATGCTTTTTCAACATCTCTTTTTCATTGAAGTAACATGACTTTTTTTTAGAATGATACCCATTTACTTGAACATTAAGTAAAGTAGAGAAGGAACATTTGGAGCTCCAGATTATGCAAGCTGAAAGATGAAACTACTGAGTAGTTCAAAGACAGGTCTGAAAATTAGATTTATGCTCCAACCTTAAACCCAATTAACCACATGTAGTTACAGTGTGTAGCAAATAGAGCTACAGAGAATAGAATATCATGCTTAGAGTGCAAAGAGCATAAAAGTGGGTCTAGAAAGAGAGCTTCCTTCTGCTTAAACCTCCTAAGAATCCAATTAACATTACTAGAGAAATTAAAAGGGAAAATGAGCTTATTCTCAGCAGACACTACAGTACATCTGTGTTGCTAGATTAAAAGGGGAGAGGAGGGAGAACGCAAAACTACACATTAGTGTGTATTTGTAAAGCAAACACCTTTCAAACAGAAAATTCAAGCTAAGACTAACGTTCAAAAAATACAGACATGCTCTGGTATGGAACTGTCAAAAACCAGACCCAAATAACCTTTATTCCACTGTGTGGAAATGCCACAAAATATCCAGAGGTTTTTGATATGTTTCTGTCGTTCCTAATTAGATCGATAATGATGTGGCTCCAGTCTCAGAGAAATACAGAAGACGGTATTCCTTTAAAAAAAGGGCAACAGAATTGTCCTTGGGAAAGGTCCTGCCCCAAATTATATGAATCTTTCTTTTATGGCCAAAAGACTGGGACTCTAAAAAAAATACACAGTTTCTTCACACACAACTGGTTTGATACACTATTGGAAGCGCAAGACAGCTTCAGGTATGGAGTTGCAACCACTGCTTTCATTATACAAGTCCATGTACGTATGCCACCGTGTATTTTTTTGAACGTTCCCTCAGCTATTTCTTCCATCTTCATTTGCACTCTGGAGTTTTCCCTTTGGTTTAATCTCTGCAGGATACAGGAATAAAAACACAAAATAGCTGAGAGCACGGAAGAGCTCCTTTGATGTCAGCCTGAATTAGCAGCTGTGAGATCCTCCTCTCCGCCACACTGGGCTAAATGCCCTACAAATGGACCATACTCCATGGAGTGACCCCTCATCTCTGCATGTTCATCCCCTGAAGAGTGCAGCTGAGGAGGGTGATAATGAACCATTTGTGGCGTTTCCGTATAACAGCTAGACAAACATGGCTGGTCTAAGCAAGAAAGGAAAAAGAAAACTGGCAAAGTTATTCATTACGGTACCTCACAGAGTCCCCTCCCCAGCTGCAGTTGCTGGTACAACCTCTAAATAAGACAGGGATGGTTGACACAACCCTAGTGACCCATGGGCACAGAGACCAACGTGTCAGAGAAATAGCAAACAGCAGCGAGCAGGACCTTCCCCGTGTGTCAGCGCGGGCACGGGAAGGAAGTCTGTCACACCGGCACACCTCGCAGATGGCAAATGAATCCATCCTGTCATATCACCCTCTTCCCAGCAGATGGGAACGGTGCACAAGACACAGTCGTCATCCTCATGCAAGGAAAAACGTTACATGATGGCACGGACACTCTATGTGCCCTCAGCACTATCCAAGTCACTAAGCCCTTGCTAAGAGAAGAATTTGTAAAGGTGTTCTTGCTGTGCTAAGCATACACATCTACTGCAAACACATTTTTGAACTGCCTCACTTTTGTGAAGAAAATAATGTTGAGCAAATGCATAATCTAACCTGTCCTGCTTTGTAGAAAAGCTATTTGTTATCTTTATTCCATCACACTTTTCCACTTTCAAGGAATTAAGGGCTGGTTTTAAGTCGGTAACTGGAGAGCACAAACTAACTTTGGTAGGTTAGCAGTAACGGGCGACTGCAGAACGAGGCATAAGAGCAAACCCCTTTCCTCCAGAAACAGCAGCTGCTCTGCACCTCCTGCTGCAAACCTCTGTGTCGCTTCGTGTTTTTGAAGGTCCATATTTCACAATGACATTCGAAGTTTAAAAGAAAAAATACCATATAAGCACTTTCATGTCTTACTAATAGGGAATTGTTTAGTATCCTAGGTGGTTTGAAGACATCCATTTTAAGACTTTGAAGTATTCAAAATTTGCTGCAAAATCTCATACGGGGTATGCAAATGTACTGCTCTTTCCTCAGGGGTGCTCCTTATGCTGATAGCAAAGCACCAACACCGTGACCGCCAGGGCTCAAAGGGAAACAAAATGCCAAAAGAGTTTATAGAAAAACAGGGCGAGAAAAAAGCTACCAGCTCCTGTAGCCTCATCCTTTAGTACAGAATTAATAATGCGCACTCACCAAATCCTCAGTGGTTGGTATAGTCTTGGCTTTAGGAAATGTCACAACTGTCTTTATGTAGCACAAGAACTCAGACTCATGCCCAGAGAAACCATTTTATAAGTTGATTATGTCATTAAAGAGGAGTCTCCTAGGTCCCCCCTCCCGGCGCTGGGAGCCTTTTTGTCCCTCTCTGCACCCAGTTAAGATCTGGCTCTCTGGAGGTCTCCAGATGGCCACCTTCACTTTGGGAGAGGAACAGCTGCACCAAAAGTCCTCCTACTCCTTTTCTCTCCTCTCCAGTACTAGCTGTAAAGCACAGGAGCAAAGCACGCTTCGCTGCTCCTTTGCATGACAGCTACGATTCCTTTGCAGCAACAGAGAGAAGCACCATGCCTTTTTAGGATGACAGCATTTAAGAAATGCTGCAGAATAATTGCTGCAATTCAGACTGCATTCAGCACAGTAAAGGTCAAAGGAAGCACCTTTAAGCCAAACAAAAGCTTGCCAAGACAGAAGCGATATACTCAACAGTGTCAGGATAGGCATGTTTACAGTAAGATTAATAGACTAAGCAACAAGGATGGAACAAAGAAAATGACAACACAACAAATGTTAAAGAGGTACTGCTGTATCTGCTGTGCAAGATGTAAAGATCTGCTTAAAAACCTTACTGTATCACAGTAGGCCATAAAACTACAGTATGTCCCAGGCAAAATATATACCAGTCAATGGATCACGCAATTTCAGCTGTCCTAGTTAAAGTATATACATTTCTTCACAACTTGTAGTGAATGTCTATCATGAGGCATCATGGTTTTTCAGCTGTCATGACACCAGCTCTGGATGCAACCAAGTTTTCCTGAGAAATCACCCTGAACTATCTCAGTGATTTTTTATTATCACGATACTCTGGCACAAAGCACTGTAAGAAATCTGACCTAGCGTTATGCCTTCCAGTTCTTGCCCAGTGAAGTTTCTCCTACAAGGTTATACCCGAGAGCCGTCTTCTCCCGGCTACGTGGAGTGGGACGGTACGAGGCAGATGGAGCTCTCCGTGAAGGACGCGGTTCATTTACCCCGGGCAGGGACCGCACACCCTCTGCCCGCTCACGGCGGCTTCGTACAAGCGCATGCCACCTGACGCAGAGCTCGCAAATCTGGCATGCGCAAGTTAATCAGAGCAAAATCTAGTTGCACATTACATGCTGCATTAATACAAAGTTAAAGATGATTGGTTACAATTATAATTAACCTGGATATAAGAAGTAATGATTCTTGCAACAGCATTTAACTAGCAACCGTGCTATGTTACTCTTGCCTCTTGTAAAATTTCATTGGCTACAGAAATATTGGACTTT
Source organism: Dromaius novaehollandiae (assembly GCF_036370855.1). Classification (NCBI taxonomy): domain Eukaryota; kingdom Metazoa; phylum Chordata; class Aves; order Casuariiformes; family Dromaiidae; genus Dromaius; species Dromaius novaehollandiae. Next base: position 13,850,431 of record NC_088111.1, on the reverse strand, counting down.
CACATCTCACAAATTCTCCCAACACTTAGAAACACTTGTTTGCACAGGAGAGGACAGGTGCTCACTTCCTTCCCTACATCAACAGGTTTTTCCATAATCTAAACATGGCCAGTAACGGCACGCAGGCTGTACCTTCCGGGAAGCACTCATGCTCACCAACGTAAAGAAGAAATCAAACTTTAAATTACAACTTTAGCTAGTATTAGTGCAACAATTAGACTTTTCAGAAAAGAGAAGAAAATACAGGCAATAAGGGTAATTTTATCTATACCTATCTGGGAGCGCTAGTGAAAATTGTTTTTAATTCTGGTACTCATCTTTACAGGTGTAAAACACTCTCCTTTAATTGCAGTACAGTGTTCCCAACCTTGTTTAACATATATGATATGCACAGCTAATTAAAGTGCCTCTGCTGGCCTAATTTAGCCACTGCTAATTATATTCCAGTGTGCAATTTTAATATTGGATGGAGAGGTTTTATTTCCAATTAATCTTCCAAGTTAAAAAATAAAAATAAAAAAACCACAGGACTGTGAAGTTTGAAACCAAGTGCAGTGAAGGGGCTGGGCGAGAGTCACCGGGCGTGGAGCCAGGCCCCGCGCGGGCGCTGCCGCTGGCACTGCTGCCGCTGGCACCGCTGCCTGCACTGCCGAGGCTTTCCGCAGAGCTCGCAGTGTTCCCGCAGCACCTTGGTGGTGTTTGGGCAATGCTGTTACTTCTGGCAAATTTATCGAGCTTCATTGAAACACGCACATTAAACTCGTCTTATTAAAAATCTCTTGCCTGCGAACGGCAGCCCCTTTGCCTGTCAAGATTAGCAGAAAGAATATGAATGTTGATGTCAGAAGTTTGAGCAGCTGCTTTAGGATCTGTCAAAATATCTTGCTGGATGCCTGCTGAACATGCCCAGAAGCAATTTGCAGTCTCCAAACTATTATCAGCCAACCAGCTTTTTTCAGAATCAGATATGGGACAAATCTCTCAGCCAACCCCATCTATGTGGGAAGTTTCCATTTCAAAGTTTTGATGTTGAGTCATTCGTAAAGGCAAAAGGAACATACTTTCCTAGGGATAAGATATATGCTCTTCGACTACGGTTTAATGGATTTTCTATAACCTCAAGCCTTGAGTCAGGTATGCCGATATTGAGACCAAGGAAAAATTGTATTTAAGTAGAAGCAGATTATTATACTAAAGCCAAAGGAAACGGAATTGAGTTTTCATATTAAATCTTGTATTTTCAGGAGAAGACTGGGTAAATAAATAATAAAATAACTACTTGCAATTTCTATGTACATTAGTTACATTACAAGGATTAGCAGGCTGTTGCATTACCAGGTTTTCACACGAGTTAATCACTTTACTAGACGCTGGGACTTGATGTTTTCCATATAGGACTTAGGCTGTTTAATAAGACTTCAATAGAACAAATCTGTGAAACTCATTGAAATAGTGTAATTGGAAGGAAGAGCATGCACCTGCCTAGAAACTCAAAGCCAGAAATGTTGGATCTCAGACGATCTCCAACCCAGACAGTTTTAAAATCGAGCAGAACAGCTACCACAGAAAAAAAGAGGGAAGAGAGAAATTTGCCAAGAGACGTGGAGTGAGGAAAGAAACTTGAGAAGCACATAAAGACGGCATGATAGGTAGGTTCGAATAAACTGCTGGGGTTGGCAAGGACCTTTGCATGTCTCCAAGCCAAGGGAACTTTTCTATTATTTCTAAAGCACAGCACAATGAAACTGTGCTGCTACAAATCTGGGGTGCACCAGTGTGGCCAGGAGCAGCTTGCCAGGATAACTCGCCTGACTGTCTTCCCCCCTGCAGGCAAGGATCAGCTTGTGGTCACAAGAATATTCCCAGCGATGACAGCCCGTGCCGGCCACCTTTCTCTTCTCCCCGTGACACAGTTAGACCTGGCTCCGTCCCACAGCCCTTCGCTGGGGAAGGGGACGCGAGAGCGGCAGCGAGGGGCAGGCTGCCCCCGCCGCAGTGACTGGCCCGGCCTGCTGGCACCGGGGCCGCCAGGGGTGGGTGCAGAAATCATCCCGGGCAGCAGCCGCCCTTCCGCCACTCTTCTTTCCCCCCTAGAAAAGCCTCAAACCCAGCAGTGAGCAGGAAGGGATTTCTCAGACGGAAACCTGCCCCGAGGCGGCGTGCAGGAGGCTCCACGGAGCCCGGCGGCCCGGCGCAGCGGCCACCCAGAGCAGGACCCGCGCCACGGCCTCCGCTCCCCGCGGGCCTCACTTGGAGGCTAAAACAGGCCTCGGCTACTTCTTTGAAATACTGCCTGTTCATACAACCACCATTTCTAGCTGTTATTAGCTCATTTTTCAAAAACTTCAAACTAATTTCCCCTTGTCCTTTGAATGGTCTCTTAAGAGAAGTTTCAAGACATAAAACCTATGAAATGACGATCCCGTAAGGATGCTGACTCTGTCTTTAACCATTTTCTCCCTTTGGTGCCTCATACTAATATTCCCCATGTAGTATAATACTTTCTTCCAGAACATTATATATGATATGCAGAATTTTAAAATAGGATAAAAAATTTTCATAATGGTTACTGAGCAAAAGATTCCTCCAAAGATTCAGATTGACACATTTGGATAGGATTAAATTTATCCAGAGAATTAAATTTGCATCGAATGAACGTCAAGGAGCACATAGCATAATCCAGGCCTACTTTTAATGTTTTTGTATGACTAGCATATTTACTTAGATATCCTACAGTAATTCATATTTCATCATTATTATTCAATGTCATTAAAAGTCTGGCAGTCTTACAAACTGAAATGTAACATTTTATGTGATTCTAAAAAAAGAGTTTATACAGAGATAAAAGAGTTTATGGATTTCAGCAGCAAATTTGATAATGCAGGATCACGTTTTATGAACTTCAAATAAATTTGGGGGAATATACAGGCTTTTTTTTATTCTCCAATTGTAAACATTTTACAAGGTTCCATGTTCTTAAAACATAAGACCTTGGATAACCTGCAAAACATCAGAGCCAAAGGCTTCACAGGCTGAGCTGGCAGTATTAAGAAAGAAAAAATGCTCAGGACAAACTCCCTCTTTTATTACTTGCATATATGACTAACCGTCCTATTAAGACCCAGAGGATTTAAAATATACATCTCTTCAGACTATCTGCACAAAAGTATGATGCTTCTATTCTTTTCAAATACCTAAAAATGGGCAGCAGAACCCGGCGCAGTAAATTCATTTTCAACAGGGAAGATGTGGAGGCTCAGTCCCGCTCTGTGCTTAGATTCTAGGCCACTGCACTCTGCCTCCTTCTTACATATCTGAGAAAATAACATTATTTACTCTCTACAGTACATTTTCCTTTTAGTCTATATAAAGATTTATGGAGATCACCTGTCTACCAGAAGAACACAAAACATGATTCTGAATTTGTAGGCATACTTTATATGGATTATCCTGCAAATCAAAAAGAATTTCATGGTTTGCAAAAAATATACTTTTATTATAAAATCCATTGAAAAATATGAAAACAAAAGAAATATTTGAAGGGTTCCTGGACTGTGTTCATATATGCAAATCATGCAAATTTAAGTAACTAAGACTCAAGTTTCAGGAGATTCTTCAGTCATCCATTTTATTTTACTAAATTGTGAGAAGAAATGCAAAACATGTTTCAAAAAAATTGTCTGAAATCTATGTGGCATATCTTCACACTGCTTTCTCTGCAAGAACTCTCTAGACCTACTTAGAATAGGTAATAGAATAAGGTAAAATTATCTTTTTTGAACTGTTGTGACAAATCTGTTACAGCAGAATATCATTATTAACATCTGTGACGTTAATCTGTCTGTTTGTCATTAATAGGGTCGTAGCAACTCTCTCCTATCTCTTCTCATCTCTTTTACCTAAAGATAATACTCACCTTTTCCCACTCACGATCGTTGTTCAGTACTATTACCACCAGCCGGGGATGTGCCTGATAGCCATCTGCTGTGAAGGACAAATCTTTACCTTCCCAAGTCACATTCATCATAAACCTAGAAGGAAAAAAAAAAAAAACAGTTCAGTGAAAAATTAATGAGCTGTCCAGCAGTTAATGAGCAAGCTAATTCAGTCATCAGAATCACCGACAAAATACATGTAATAAATCCCATTAATTCTGTAAAAGCCTAGGTTTGCAGAATGGAGAATCTGTGAATTTTTATGCATTCCTTATAGATGAAAAAGCAAAATATTATTTATGCATGATTTTTAATGCAGACATTTTTAAAGAAGTAGTTTCCATGTTGTGTACAACCTGTACACTCCATGCATTATCTTTTCACACTTTGCACAACTCCATTAGTTTTTCAGCACCTTTTGAGACAGTCTATATCAGACCTGTATGCAATGCATACTACTGTCTCACCACTGTAGTACCCAGAGGTAAGTGTATCTGCTCTGGTTTCACCTCCTTGCACCTCCAAGAATCCCACCAGCCCCTCTGATACTGCAACTTTCAACAGTACCTTTGCGATGCTTGGATAAATTTCCCTAATAGCTTCAGCCAAAAACACACAGGAAAACTTCAACAGAGTCAATGATATTTTACTTCAACATTTTCAATTATAAACAACTGATGGTGGGGTGCTTTTTTTTTTTTTTTTTTTTTTAAATAATTAACCCACATGCAAAAGTCTAAGTGCCTCCGTATTTATCGCTTGCTTTGTTTCCCTAACAACACTTTCTCCTCCTGTATTGCTATGCTAACCTGAATGTTCTGAGCATAGAAAAATACTTAGCAGCAATGCTGAGATTATTAGTGATTATACCATTTCTACCAAGTCATCGCTCTGGCCTGGACCGTGCCATCAAGGCACACATACGAACGCTGGCTAACAACACTGCAGGCAGCTCCACGAAAGCTAGTCCTGGGCTGGAAGTGTTGGGAGCACGGCCCTCCGACACGAAGGTGGATCGGATCTGACCTGCCTTCAGGGAGGGATCTCTGTACTCCACGTGGAGACGTCCTTCAGCTCCATGGAGTCCTGGAGCTTTTCTAGCCACAGATTCATCCCAGAAGGTCTTAAAATGCTTGATTGAGTTTATACTAATTTTACACTATTCTAATATTACCTAACTTTTCCATTTCCTGTTTCATACATACTAGTTTTTAATTTCTGACTGTTGTTTTCCTTTCATCATTGAACCAAGTAGCCTGTTTTCCAAAACAAAGGCCTTTTGTTGACTCAGAAAGGCTAGCATTGCAGCCATCTCTTCTCATGGTCTAGACTTTCCTCCCAGTTAATTTTCTCTCATAATCTTTCACAGATTTATAACATATAACTGTATTTATATTTGTTCCAGTTCCATACAGCTTCAGTGTTTCACAGTGAGAACAGATTGTTTTCACTGCTTCAGGGTCAGAAAGAGCGATGAGAAATAGCAGCTTTTATTTAAAGCACAAATATGGGGAACTTGCTGCCAAGTTTCGGAGCTACTACAGTATGCAGACCAACCTCCCCACACGGCAATACTGCAAAAATCTATCATTTTGCACAATATTTGGAACTCCCTCACCCAAGAAAATCAAGCATGGAAGGGAAGAGAGCAAAATGCTGGTACTGGCATTGGTGCTCTTCAGTCACGTTGAAAAAACCCAACTGCCCAGGTGGTCAATATGAACCTGACAGCACTATTTTGCAGACGAGAGGTGACTGCAGTCCCATCTTGGAGATCCCAAAGCACTTTGAAAAGACAACATGCTCTCCACGATAGCTATATTGACCATCCAAGTGAATTCCATTGAACACTTAGCATATTCCATCAAATGAAATCTAGTCCAAGCTTTCACCTACATGTTCTCCTTGAACCGAATCCTTTTGCCTTTCCATCCCATCCTTAAAACAAATGCTTTTCAGAGGGTATTAAAGAAGTTCTTAAAAGTATTCTCCATAACTTGCTCTGGAACGTTAATGCCAAGACACTGATCCTGTTTCACATGCTATTCTATGTAGCGGTCTGGTCTCCTGCTGAGTCTGACACAAAATTCTTCAGTTCCCTGTTCAGAGGAGAAGGCTCCATACAGACACAGCTGCCTGAAAATCCCAGTAGTAGAAGCACTTTAAATAAAAGTATATAGACCCAGAAGAAATAATGGCATTGTATCAAGACAGTTAATAATTAAATGTGCACTGCCCTAAACAATCATATTAACACCATTCAGTACCAGTCTGACAGCAATTTGTAAATTTAGCCATAATAATAACTCATATTTTGTGACAGACTTTTGGTGTGAAAATTTTCCCTTTGGCACAGTTTTCCTTTTCAATTGAACTAATTTCCCATATATTACATTTCTCACCAAGGACCAAAAGAGCTTGCTTAGGAATAAAAAGCTTGTTTGTCACCCTGAGAGCACGTGATAAACCACTAAATAGAATTTGATTGTGTATACATATAAGAAACCAGCGTATAGTTCACTCACTGCTGAAAATGAAACACACTGAGATCTTTGGAATAAAATCTCTAAAAAGCCATTAAAGGGTAAAACACTGACATACTGCTAAAACATGCACTACTTGTATTCTTACTTCTCAGTCTCTCTCAGGTGGCCTCTCCCTCATGGACCTACTGTCTCTTACAGACCTTCAGATTAATACACCAAAATAACCCCCACACAACACACACAGTGTCTTATGAGGCCAGATCCAAAACATTTCAATCTATAAAACTCAAAGCTGAGAACTTCGTCTCTTCTTAACAGCTGAACCACAAATATGCACACTACATTACATAAGGCTTTTGCGTCCAGCCAGATTTTTAATTACATAGCCATCAGTGATTATGCTTGCGTTGATCCTTTCTTTTATTTAATTTGGTAGGATCGTTACCCCAGATTTCAAATACCACTCATCATATCTGGGAATTGATATGCAAATGCTCTAGTCCAGAAGCTATTCAGGGACCATCACAAGACGCTGTGCTGCAGTTGCAGCAATGCTCACTGCATTCCAACAAGAAGGATGAACCGCAAATCTAAAACGAAAAACTGAATTCAGTGTATATTTTTAAACTGTGTGAATTTACCAGGCATTAAGTAGTGAAATACATCTTATAAGTTAAAAAAAAAAAACACCCTTATCTGCCAAAATTCTCTTAAAAGTGTATTGTCTGAGTCATATACAAAGGTACCAGTGAATGACGCATTCTGAGCTACCCCAGTTTCTCAATTGCAGCAATAAAAAAAGAACATCAAAGAGATTCTTGTTCTTCCAAATACACTCTTCTGTATCAAATTCATCAACAGCCTGCGTTCTTAAGACCAGGAACACAGCAACCAATGCCTAAAACCTACATTCACTTCTGAGTTGCCATTTTTCCTCCAAGAAGGACTGAAGTCCTGTCCTGTTTTTACCGGCAAAGATCCTAAAATCCTTGCCTCGATGAAGAACTTGTGTGCTTTTGCACATAGTCTATTCCTGGTTAAGAAGAGTGAGGAAAAGGCATTTATATTATACGTTATTCTTGGAGAGTTTCAAATTTGCCCAAGACTAATTCTCTTCAAGGTATCTTTGGTTTCTGAATTGGTCAAAATATACTTCTGAGGTAGCTTTGGAATTGCAAATACCTGTTCTTAAGCTAATGAAGTGCTTGAGTTCCTTATTTTAAGGGAGGAATGTAGCATACACCTTGGATTAGCAGTTAATCTGCTTTCATACCTCATTAATGCTGCAACCTTTGCACAGGCATGATAGCAGGAGGCCTTGCGATAGCATGGCACTGAAGGCTTAGCTGACTTTTGTAAGCTGGAGTTTGCGAGCAACATGCCCCAGGGCCTTTTTGCTGAACCTCTGCTGTGTTGAATAAGCATGGCACCTGTATGAAAACCAGGAATTTTGGCAGAAGTTAAGCTATTCTCAAAATTGAAGTCAAAACAGGTTTTTATCATACTATGACCCAAGCCTATACTATATTTCAAAACCATTTTTAAATGTTTGTACGATTCTTCTTTGGTTGCCCGAGCAACCCAGAAGCCCGAGCAAGAGAGGCACTGAAATGCCATGGCAGAACTGTCCTGGCTGTATTTACAGCATGCCTTTGAACCACCAAGGTCACAAATCGCTCTCAAGATTCACAACTTAATTTTTATAGACACAGAGGTAGTTCAGATAAAGTTTCAGATTAATGCCAACATTGTGCAATATTTATCTGAGCCAAAATTCTGACTATGCGGAGAGAGAACACATTTAAACGAGGTGGGTTTTCTGATCCTTTAAATGTTATCCTACAACTTCGAAACCATTTTCCACTAACAAATCAGGGAAATACTTTGCCAAAGGGTCAGAGTAGGACCTCAGCTTTTAGAAGACCATTTGGTAGGGCACGATGGGGAACACAAGCACCTTTCTGGCTCCTCTCCTTACAGAAGATGTGGGCCCTCCTTGCCCCAAAGGGTTTCATAAGGACTCGCTACACTGGGTAAAAACAGTTAAAACATCAGAAACACTCTGACCACTCCTGAAGTAGAATCATTGTGACTTTCTGCTTCTAAGTTATACAACAGAAAACACGTTTCCAAGCTATAGGATTTCTTTTGATGTTTAATGTATATTTCTGTATGCAAGATGCACAAGTGTTTCCCTTACATACGTATATGTATATGCAGGATGCACAACAGACGCAAGGATTTGAGAGTGAAAGAAAGAAGATTTAGTAGATTCTGTGGCAAGTTTTTTTTTTTTTTTTTTTTTAAAGGAAATACCAACTCTAAGTTACAAAGATCACTTTGCTTCAAAACGAAGAGCAATCCTACCCCCAGCTTCCCGAACTTCTGTGGGGGACCTGAGCACTGCAACGACAAACAAGCAGTGACAGAAGGGAAGCACAACATATTGCACAGGAGGCCGACACTATAAAAAACAAATTATGTCTCAATGTCGCTAGTGACAGTGCTCAGGGAAGTCACGACACAGCAGCACTGTCCTGCACGCTGTATTTCTGGGATGCCGCGACAGGGAACAGCCTCCCCACACTCCCGTCCTCGCCATGGACATGATCATGCCCAACCGCCCACCCGGGTCCCAGAAGACCCTGAGGCACTACTACACTTTCACAATTTCTCTCCCCCTTAGAGCAAGCTGATCTTACTGCTGGTCGTCCATTAACAGTAGTGAACCAAGAGACTTATCCTTTCGTTTCTTCTTTTCGCGGTAACTTTCTCCCCAGGCAACAGCACATGAACCAGCTGCTCAATCAACTGGCTTTTCAAAGGGAAATTCAAGCTGCCAAACCTGGCCGGGAGGCAAAGAGAATGCACATTTTCAAGATATATATGGGACTGAAAATAAGTCAAAATTATGGAATAGGTTCTGGAATCGCCCCTCAAAAGTATTCCACAGCGACGAGGAGGTGCTGCTGCAGACACAGGACGAAACCAGCCCGAGCCCTGAAGCAGCGGCGTTCTGCACCCGCTGAGGCCAGACAGGTCTACTTAGGCATCAAATAAACCCAAAACACCGTTCTAAAAAGCTGCAAGGATCGCAGCATTAAAAAGATGTTGTACGTGAGAAAATACTTTTACAAATGTGTAAACATACGTTTGTATTGCTGTTGTGCCACCGTAATTAGGACATCTGCAAAAGACCTGGATTTCACAAGCCAGCAAGTGTGTGTGTGTGCGCACACGTGTCTGCAAGTGTGTGCACGCCTGCACTTGCGCATACACAGGAGCAATACAAGGAATTAGAACTCTTAAATTCTTTGATCCCTTAAAAAATAAATGCACACAATTTAGTTAATATAACTCTTTCACATAAAGATAATTCATATGATGAAAAATGCTTTCACAACAAAGTAAGTAATTTTAAATACCTCTTCTTTCCCTCCCTTTTTCCTAGGTTTGCTTTGATGTTTTCTCCATTTTTATCTATTCCATGTTTCCTTGTTTTCTTTCAGTCCATCCAAACTGGCATATGAATGGGAAAATGTCTGTGCTAGGGTCAAATAGTGTAACCCACTCCCAGATTAGTAACGGTATCTCCTTTTCCTGCCAAGAAAGATGCTTTGGCTTCTCCACTGCCGAGTCTTAAGCCCCTCCTCCACCAACCTCCTCTCGCCGCAAACAGCAGCCGGCGACGCGGGCGGTGGGGACAGGCGTCCCGGGGCGGGCGCCCAGGGCTGCCACGTAACGCGTTGCGCTCGGGGCCGGCGGTGACTGCCGGAGGCAAAGCCGGGCACCGGGCGGCCGCCGGGCTGGCGCCTCCCCGGCCCTGCCAGGGCCTCGCTGCTCCGCGGGGCAGCGCCCCAGGGCAGAGACGTGGCGGAGGCGCTGATGACGGAGAGGCCGTACGCGACGAGGACACCACGGCTTCAGAAACACAACGGGTCCCTACGAGCACACATCGCACACGCGCTCTTTCCACTTTCCCCAAACAGCATGAACCAACCATTCCAATAATCTAGGCAGCCTGTCTGGGCTTGGCATTTACCCAGTGTCGTACCCCAAATTCACCAGGCGTGAATCCAGGCACGAGCTTGTTTCCTTTCCCTTGCTGAGGCCAGGAGGTGCTGAGCTTCCTCAGACAGTCCTGCCATGGAAATCGGGAAGATATGTATCCATAATACCGGGAAAAAAAATTATCCTTAAGAAACAGACCTCCTGTATACATCATTAAGATTAACTCAAGAAACTCTGAATGTAGAGGATATCGTGTGTGGTAAGTACATTTAAGACAAAAAATCCTGTAACCTGATGCTTTAATAATTCTTTTGGGGTTATCTTGAAATAGATTAGTACTAAACAGGGTAGCGATGCACACTTCAAACAGTGGAGCTTTGTATAAGCACAATTTTATATTTTAGACTTTGCAGGGTTTTTTTTTTTTTTTTTTTTTTACTTCAAATCATTCCCAGTGATGCAAAGAGCCTCCTCTTCCTCTTCGTGTCCCCTCCTCCTCCTCCTCCTCCTCCCCTTTCCCCGGCCACCACTCCCCTGCCCGCAGCTCAGCCGTGACCCTGCTGCTGGAGCTGCGCGTGGCCGGGCCTCGAGCCAGCACGCACGAACCAAGTTTGGGGGACACCATGCCCCGTGGCTGCGACACAGGTATGACATGCCAACCACTTCTACCTCCGGCCAGCTGCCCCTTAAAGCACTAGCTGCACCAGGTCTGGAAAAGTCATTTTGCCCCAATTCTGCCAGATCAGCAGCAAAACCCTCGAGGAACCATGCTAAAAAATATATATATGTATGTGGGAAGGAGTGGCCAAAATTAGAACCTGAGAGGTTGCCACAGACTAGCATAACTGAAACCAGCAGAAGGTTTAGTAAGCTGACATTATTATTATTATTATTAACAACACATTTCACAAAAAGATCCAATATTTTTAAATTTTGATTCACCACCTGAGAAACAGTTGAAACTGTCTTCTGTACAAGGCCTGACTGGTCTTCTGCAAGGGGCAGGTATCTGCAGCAACCCCATCTCCAAGACCATTCACTTTTATATTTTGAATTTCAAGGCCAGCTTCCAGCCCTGAAAGCCCTGCCGTGCTCAACTTCCAGAAAGGAGGCTATGTTTGCGCTTTCCTTTTTTTTCCGTGTCACAAAATGGGGAAAGTGTTCCAAGAGACCCTCCTGGGGTAACTGCCTTGTACCTTCTACTTCCTAAGCTGACCTAAGCTGGGAGAAAATTGTGATATATATTTTCTATAATTTCTTGAACAACTTTATTAGTAAACCATCATTGTGTCTCTTGAGTGCTTTTTCTATATCTCCTATTTTGTAGCTGGCAAAGTTTAGTTTTACTTTCAGAGGAACATAACAGTTTGATTGAATTCTAGCTGATTAATGCAACTATATAGAAAATGCTCTCACACTACAGAAGAGGCCAATTGCAGCACATAAATCAACAGAAGTGCAAATATCTAGTTTTTAGTGTTTAAAATACGCTCATCAGCAGTAAGTTACACTTAGCATATCATTGTCTACCAAGCAAATCACCAAAATACTCTACTGTGTCACCTGGCCAGAAGCTAGCCCCACACAAACAAATTGGAGTAAGTGGGTTCCTGCCACTGACAACGATTTTTCTGGAGCATCTTACTCATTTATTCACGTTGATCATGTTGAAAATGCTTCTCATACAGGGTGTCTGAAATCAGCTGCTTATAGCTTGGTAGGACTGATAGTTTGGCGCTCAATTTAAGACCCGCACCTCAATATACCGCTCTCACTGGAAATCTGCTGCTCTCCGCATCTGTGAATCCTCAGTGCTCAGCTGGTGGCTTACAGCTTTAGCCATGCATTTAACCATTTAGGTAAGTCATCCGTGTTTGGACTGCTATTTCCAAAAAGTCCAGTCTGGCAGCATATGCAGGAGCAAAGAATAGGGAAAAAGAAATTTAGTAGCATTCAAAAACTCAAACCTATTTGACATTAGAGTTACCAAAAATGAAGTCCTAAACTGAAAATATAATCAAATTAGCTGGTTACAGCCATAACATGTAAACAGCGTATGTGATTTCTAAAACTAGGGTTTACAGTCTCCGACCATCACCCTACACGCAACGTACACCTATGGACACTCAGTGAATCCCATAAAAACACAGCAGAATCATAAAAATGGGGAATAACAACAGGAGAACCTGCACAATGTTAGGTGAATGCAAATAATATTTGTTTTCCTGCACAGCATGCACGTTACTGGTGAAAAAGCATTTTGCTTCATATATAATTAGTTAAATAATGATGCATTCTCAATCATACAGTAAAGCAGACGATACTTGCTTTCCCTAAGCCTTGACAGGACTTAATGAAATGCACACATATGCTGTAAATTGGCTGTTGACCTGTATGCATGGAAACATTACACAGATTCGCTGGATTATTCATCAAACCATTGTGTCCATGTAATACTCAATCTTCCTCAAAAGAAAAAGAGAAAAATTTATCTGTCATCGCTAAAAACTGGAATCAAAATATTGAACTAGATGAATGGGTATCAGGCCTTGACAGGCAGCGTGTCCTCGCCATGGCAGGAAAGGGGGTTTCACAGCCACCGCACGAGCTGGCAGCAGCCCAACAGCGCGGCCGCGAAACGGCCACGGGGAGACGGCAGCAGCAGCAGTTCGCGCCTTTCAAACGCAGCTAATACGATCGTACCTGGCCCTGAGCTCAAAGGATCTGGACCCAAGAGATTCGCCTTTGTGCAAGAAAAACCTGCTTCGGCCTTCCCGTCTCCGACTGCCCGGGCTAGCGAGGAGTGAAGGAGCCCACGGCTGGGAGGAATATGAAACCACAGCCCGGCCAGAGCAAGAGGGCGCTTTGGGGACCTTCCTAGCCTACAGCTTCACTACCAAAACATGAGCATCCAAGTCCTGCACGCTATTTCCTTGGAGTTATAAACCGAATGGGACTACAGGTAACCACAGCAGAGTCAACAAACGGCTGCGCCTACAGACGGACGCGTCTCCGCTTTTCAGGAGAAGGACAACAGGACAACAGCTTTGTCGTCCCGATCCCCGAGGCTGACTGCTTGGATGTGTTTTTGTGAAACGGTTCTCCCAGGGTTACGACTCTTCTACGCAACACGATACTGAACTAGACAAAGCATTTTTATCCACGAAGGAGCAGAATTTTCCATGAGGACTGGCAGGGTTTGGGTTTGCTGTTTGCTTGCTTAGATGTTTTCCTTTTCTGATAGAGAGACAGTGTGTGTTTATCCAACTGACGTTGCATTAATGAACTACTAAATCTACCTACTCGGCTGCCTTAGCGCCAGCGTTTCGCACAATGATCTCTTTCTGTCTTGGGATCTGGGTGGTACCCGGATGGGAAAAGAAGATGCTAGCAAATTACTGGGCTCAGCAAATGCAGACTGTTGATGTTCCCCTCAGCTACGTATCAGGCCAGGCAAAAATCTAGATCTGAACCTACGTGTGTGTGTGTGTGTGTGTGTATATACACACACACACACACACACACACACACATTTTTTTTTCAATGTGTTGAAAATGAATACTAGATTTTACTTTTAATCTTTTATCCCTGGGGAAACACTCTAGTCTTCCCATGTGTATCAGAAATGAAGACTGATCAGATCACTCCAATAAACTAAAGGAAACTTGCATTTTTGCTGAGTCTAGAAGGCCAATAAAACCATCTTAGAATTGCAGTGGCAGGGGGAGGATAAATTGTGTGCTTCCAAAAATACTTATATTAAAGCCAATTCTGTATTTGAAGGATTTGATATAGAAAGAGGGACAAGGAGCTTTTACTTCATAGCTTTCTTTACATACTAGAATTTCTTCAGAAATAGAGAATTCATAAAACTAATAATTTTTTTTCATAAACAGAGTCACTATTTAAGTGCAGGAAGCAGCATGTAAAGTGTTACCTCCCTCCATTTATGAGCAAATTAGCTATTACGGACAGGCTTAGAACACTATTCTGGCTTTAAAGCTGAATTAGACTGTCAAAATAATAGATGGAGCCTAAAATCCTCTTACTTTTCTGCTCCATTCTTGAGCTTGGTTTTGCAGCACCCTTCATGCAATCTCACTTCTTTGGCATTGATCCCCAGCCCCGACAGCAAGGCACACTACAGCAGATCTTAGGTCCATCATCTATTTACAATTATTTTAGCCCTTCTCATTTTAAGTGTGCTCCAAAATCCTTTGCTCGAGTTCGCTTCTTCATACAGTTTCTGTGGCCTGAAACTGAAGATTACATTTCAGTACAAAATCCCAGTTTAGCCTTTGATTTGTAGTGGAGATTTAGACTGTCATGTAAGAAAGAAACCCGTATTTTAGTGGTGAGGGAAGGGAATATTCACCTAGGCATGCAGAGACTGGTCAGCTCCCAGAGATTACAAGCATTTAGCCCTGCTAAGTAAATACTTGCTTTTCTGACAGATTATACGTGACAAGAATAGTCTGGGGGAGTTATATAAGAAGGACTATTTAAAGTTTATTCATTTTCGTGTAATTCTGACATTTCTGAATTAAAAACAGCCCGTTTCTTGTTCTTGTGGTGTTGGAGAAGCTTAAAGAGTCTCCTGCACAGGAACAGCATGCCCACTTCACAGCTCAGCGGGTCGTGCATGGCAAAGTGATTTTATTAACACAACACACTATATTACAACTTCTTCTTTTAATAACAACTTCCACATGCCTCATGCGCTGCACACTGCCGAATCTCCTGCTGAAGTCTAATCTCGCTGCCCTAACACTCACAAGCCCTGTTCTTGTAGCCATGCCTCCGTAATGAGAAAAAGGATGATAACTACTGCTGACTACTGAACTCCGGTTCGGCCGCACAGCAGTGCGTTACCAACAGCACGGGGTAGGGGCCTCTTGCAGAAGGGCTTTGAGCGCCTGTGGGCCATCCAACCGAGCCGCAGTACTCGTAAGGCAAACATTTCTATCTGACAACAGAACACAATTCAACATTCCCAGAAACTGGAGTTCAAACGTTGCCACTAGACTTCTCTGTTTGTACAGATGCCACTCTCGAGGCACAGCGTTTTAGTTAATGGGATGCTCTTTGCATTTACTTCTGTTTATCTGTCATTTTCATCACTTGCATTGAGAAAAAAAGAACTATTTAAGGATCACGTACCCATAGCAGACCCCGGCACTGCCTCTCAAGTGCTCTGCCCTGAGACAAATGAGCCCGCAACCACCTCGCCCGGAGCTACGGGGGAGCGGAGGCCCCAGAGCTGCAGCCCGGCGCTGCCCGGGGCAGGGGCCAGCGAGGGGAGAGGCACGCGTTTTCTGCGGCTCTGCTGGTGGTTTGCTACAGCTCGGGAAGCAAAGGCTTAGAGGTAGGAAAGGGGAAACAAAAACAACCAACCAAACAAAAAATAGAGTGCAAACATCATACTAAAGGCAAGGCCACTCTCAGGAGGACTCTGCAAGTCTCCCAAAAGTTTAGTCACACTGTTTATGCAATACATGTATGGAATACTAAAATCCATTCACTTAGCAGTGGTTGGCATTGAAGAGAGCATATGAAGACTGCTATGCATAAAGATGCCATTTTCATGGAAAAAAATTACTCTTTTAGGACATCATATTGCAGTCAACTTCTAACCTAAGTATGCACGTACCCCTATATGAAATCAGCACTGAGCTTCCTCTTGTGCCAGTTCTATCCTGCTTTGCTATAGGAAAAGCTTCATCTGCAATATTCAGTTCAAACAGATTGCATAAATACTGCTTAGTATCTCCCATACAAGATATTGTAAAGAGCTGTACAACAAACATGCAAGATTCCCTTTACTCCCTCTCACAAACCAGATAAAGAAATGTATTACTGCACAGCATGTATTATACAATGTTTTAAATACAAGTACTGAGGAGTACCACATCAAAGGCATAATTTTAAAAGCCAAAAAAAACAAAGAAGAAGAAGAGCAAAGAATCCTGATTTAAACCTTGGTTGTTCCCACATGAAGTGTTTTGAGAAAGCATCCATATCAACTTGGATTAATGCAGATTAGTTTTTACAGTTATTCTAGTAGAGGTGACAAAAGTGAAGTCCTCGCAAGCAAGAGTGACAGATTTCAGTTATTAGGTGATAAAAGCTGCCTAACTAATCTCATACTTCTATAATCTCCAGGGAGACCTTTTAAAAAACATTGCACATCTCTTTTCTTCTAAAATATTACCAGGTTCCTCCGGATGCAAGTGGGACTTGCAGAGACACAGGCAAGGCCTCCATAGCTCAGGTAAACAGTGGCATGATTTTATCGACTCAGTGTCATACCCTCTAGGACTGACTAATTTCTGCCATCTTCTCCATCAGACCGAGCAGTATTTGCTCTCCACAGAACATACACACCTTTCCGTGTGCACGTTAAAAAAATGCAACAAGCCTTATCACACATTCCTTTGGAGCATCTGAAAATCATTGCTTAAAAGGGGCACGATGGGATTAACAAAAAAGCATTATCCTCCTTCACGGAAAAATAGAGGCACTAAAATGAAAAACTACCAAGGTTATGTGGGGGAGAAAAAAACAAAACAAAACAGCAATATAAGCCTTACTTGTGCAATGTGTGAGACGGCCGGTCATTTTTCTCTAGTTGTCCGTAGCAGCTAGTCTTTGCTTCAGGAATGAAGGAGTATTTTTCCAACATGGCTGATGCAGCCGTGGCAATGATCCCAAGGCCATCCCGCACCCGAGCTTCTAAACTGTAGTCCCATTCATCGTAAGACGCTGAAATGAGTCCTGAAGGAAATTCCTTGGGGATAATTTCTGTGTTACCACTAACCAGGCTGGGAACTATCCAAAAGAAATCATAGCCAGTAAGGCCCAGAGAACGAGCCTCATCCAGTATGTAGACAGCCTCATCCTTGGAACAGTACAGCAGGATGACGGATGAATGAATTTTCTTCAGCTGAATTTGGGTCTTGGCATCTCCAAAGGCAGTATCGAGTACGATGATGTTCTGCATGTCCCAGCCCACAAAACTATTTTCCACTGTGGTCTTAATGAAATTGATGAAGTCTCGATAGCCAGGGAAGGTGGTGGTCACCAGAGAAAACACGTGCCAGTCATAATCCTGCATGATCTTCAGCATGACGATGGCTTCCTGCTGGATGGAAGCCCCAAACTGGAAGAACGTGGACATCACATCCTGGAATATCAAAGACAGTGAATGATTACTATTTTTGGACTAGTTTGAAGAAGATACTCTCTAGTTCTTCTGCTCTCGGAGCTCCACTATGGTTACCAAACTTTCATTGCATTCAAAGAACTTTCTTAGCCTCATTTTATTCATATCATAAATTAACAACACTGACTGTCAGTAAGTATTGCAGATAATTAAAATACTTGCTAAAAAAATGACACATATATTTACGTAGGAAATTTTGACTGTTTGGTCTCTTGAATAAGACAACAATAAGTCAAATCAGTACTTACTGATGAAGCACAAGCTCCCTAGAGAGAGCTGCTCACTATTAAGCAACTCATCTCCAGCATGTAGTTTTAGATTCATCAAAACTTTAGCGTGAACCAGTAAATTCGTAGCAATTTTTAAAGTCACAGTGAAAATAAGCTGTAATGCACATGTGCATATAAATAAATAAATAAATAAGAAGCGCTGTATTTCCAGACCTTATTTCTGAGAGATATTTAGCTTCCACATGCTCATCTGACTGGTGGGAGCTGTCAAACTCTGGAAGACTAGATTTACTGTACCTATACGTTGAGTTCACTACTATTCATGATCACTAACGTTCAGATCACAGTCCATTGGTGCCCGATGTAGAATTAAGGGAACGATACTCCAGGGACCACTAGCAAGCTGCTTGTGTCCTCATTAAGAGAGTTAAAGGGAAGTAAATTCAAACAATGGCCTTAAATTCCTTAACTGATAGCTACAGTGCCTTCCCGAGGGACACAGACTTATTTCTAATATTAGTCTTAGGCTTTTACCGCATTCATAACATTTTATATAGCATAAATGAAGTTGCTATTATTTTAGCAACTATCAAAAATAGGCAACATATTAATATAGTTTGTTGGCACAAACCAAAGGTCTCTATAAGGTTTTTTTGCCATGTTGAAGTAAGAGCTAAATTTATTTTTGAATGCTATATTCTGGCTTTTTTTGCATCACCATTATTCAAGTATCAAAGTACATACGCTCAGCTATATAAATCTTTATTTTCATTTTACTTCACTACTTACTCCTGACGAGTAGTGACAAGAGGACTTATGTACACCACGCACAGAATGCATAAATTCCTGCTGACAGAAAAGCTTATGATTTAAAAAATAAGATATTGATCATGCAAGATTTCTTACATATTCTTTACACGAATGACGAATATTTTCCTAAGTACTTTATTACTAACACACACGGCGCTTTC
Source organism: Dromaius novaehollandiae (assembly GCF_036370855.1). Taxonomy (NCBI): domain Eukaryota; kingdom Metazoa; phylum Chordata; class Aves; order Casuariiformes; family Dromaiidae; genus Dromaius; species Dromaius novaehollandiae. Next base: position 13,831,576 of record NC_088111.1, on the reverse strand, counting down.
AATATAAAGAGTCTTACAAATGTGGTTATGAGCTACTATCCTATTTTACAGTTGAGGGGAACAGAAACAGATTAATTGACTTAGGTTTCATGGCAGGGTGGTGTCAAACATACAATTATTACTGAGGATGGTAACTCAGCTCTCCAAGTTCTCTATTTTATTTACTGAAATCTATTCACAGAAAACTCTGAGCGTCTGTATATTCTTCATAAAGAAGATGAGGAGTGTTACTACTTTCAGAGCCTTAAGAACCTGACACCAGGATTTTCTACAGCTTAACAGCGATACCAGTCTTATGACTGGTGTCAAACCACGAAGACTGACATCTAAGGTAACAAAGTGCACAGCCCTGGTGCTAATGAAATCATCCGCTTTGGCATATTTGTCACATGAAAGAAAGCACTCCGAACGTCAGTGCCAGGTTTCCAGTGTATTTGGGTTAAATCCAGAGAGGTGAGTTACGGATATTATAAAACATACTTGGGAAGAGAATTGAAATAGCAGGATTTTATTGCCAAATGTTTCTAGGAGCGATTTCCTGCATTGTACACTTAAACAAACAAACAGCAATTTTCCTTTGGGGACACTTCCAGCTAAAGAAACCCGCACACAGAAAATCTGCTCAGAGTCAGCATTTAATGGTTTATTTACGAACTTACCATTACAAAGTAAATTAGATATCAAGAGACAATACAACGAATCCAACTTTGCTATAGCTTCCCAACTGACCATAGAGAAATACTATCAAGCAAAGCCAAATCTAATCGCTTCAGTTTTCCTCTCCAGCTCCTATCTTATCCTGGTTTTTACCTGTGATAATACATACACAGATTCTGCTAAAAACAGTAAAATAAGTAAAATCCTTTAGAATAAAGTAAATAAATTATTTCCATCATATCCTTTCACTCTAGCCCACTTATATGTATGGTTTATGACTACTAATGCAGTAGAACAATTCTTAAAAAAAAAAAAAAAGTAAAAGACATCATAGTCTTTGGATATACCAATCCCGCGGGCATCACAGGGAACTTCATCAACAAGGCAGCTGAAAAGGCAGAGCCTTTCAAGGCAAAACACATCTCATGCGGGCAGTACCAAGCGCAACCTTTCTAATCAGTAAGTACAGACACAAGATTTATTTATAGCCCTGATTTTTGACCTACAGCAGTCCCTGTCATACGTCTTTCCTTGGCACTGAGCAAAGGTCTCACGTACATTGGACTATGTCACAATTAAAGGATTCTGGCAAGATGAGTAAAATATTAAAAATAAAGCCTGTCTTTTTGTAAGCTTATTGCTAGAGAAGTATCTTAAAAATTGAGTTTTGATTAAATGTTTTTGTAAAGTTCACACCCATATTGCATGCATCCTTTCATAATGGTGGAACAGGAACTTCAGCCAAAACTAGGCAATTAATATCAGCATGCGATCAGAATGATGAAAAATAGCAATTAAACAGTGGAAACACGATTTGGGGTTCAGGAAAAGTTCAGAGACAATTACCACAAGTCTGATCCTCATCTGAATAAAGTCCATACAGCTCCACTGACTTCATGTGATGCTGTTACAACAGCTCACGATCTGATTGTGTGTGTTCACAATGATTTTGAAACAGATAGAAGATTACAAGCAAATTGTAGCTTCGGGAATTTTAGCAGATACTTAAATGTCTATCAGGAAAATACTCAAGGACATAGTATCCACTTAGTTTAGCCAACAAAAGTAATCTTAGTGAAGAAACAACAAATAAATAAGTAAAACTTTAAAGAATCCAACAATTGTCTCCCTAAACATCTAAAAAACTCTTAATTTGGGGGGGGGTTTAAAGCTTCTTACTCTTCCCAAAGGGCACTACTACCCTTTTGCTTTATTCAGGCTTAGTATTTTATTACATATACAAAATTTAAGTTCTACTTTTCTACATTCAAAAGCAAACTGAAGTATTTTTAAAAAGATTTATTTAGTTATTTTCATTTAGATGTTATCTTATCTACCCAAGTCATTGCTGAATTAGGAATATAGATATAATACAGGAGGCAGTGTAAATGTACATCAAGAATGTGTTCTTGTTCTTTTCTGATGGCCCCCACCTTTTGATATTACTGTCTGAGGGCTTAAGGAAGCTATGTCACTTATCCAACGCAAAAACTTTTATACGATGAAAATTCTATTCAACAGGTAAGTCTCAAAGCATGAAAATCCCAACACATTACGTTCATCTGAGAAAAAAACTTAGTTAGGAGAAGCTGTGAAAAAGATAAAGTAATTTTCTATTCATATTCAAACTGATTTGATTTTTCTGTTGCAGTTTCTTAGATGGATTCTAACACAGCCATCTAAACAAAAAAAAAGCAATGAAAAGAAAGAGGAAAGAACAAATTAAAACTTTTTGTTTCCTTCTGTCTTGCACCTGAACCTACAGTTTATAGCAAAATATCTCTCAGGATGTTTCATGCCATAAATAAATAATCCTTCATTTGCTTCTTGTTTAAACTTATTCTTGACTTTTGTATATTTGTAGAATTTTGTATACTGTATATATAAACTTCTGCCATTGTAGGAGAACAGGACTTCAGCATTCCCATGCTCACGTACAAAACAGTTCTCTCTAGTGTTGCCATTTCATGGATTAATGCTTTTTAATTAGTGTACTGAGTCTATAAATCGGTGGCTATCTCTGGGGAAGTGACATTTCACTTCCCCAATTCCAACAAATTATAGAAATATTTATCTTTAAACCTCATCCTCAGCTATTTTCATGACACGTTAGTCTCCTATCTCCAGCTTTCCTATTAGATCAGTGGGCATGTTCACAGCTGCAGCACCACCCGAGGTAAGCCCTGACAGTAGTTTTTGCCTACTAGGGGAAAAAAACACAACAGTTAGTTATGGAAAAAAAAATTGTGATGTAAAAACAGTACACTTTTCTTTTTTTTTTTTTTAATAAAAATGCAAAGATAGGGATCAACATAAGCTGAAATCGGTCTTCCATTTGGTGGACCTTTCAAGCATATTTGTTTAGAAGGTAAGACCACATTATTGCAGAAAGCAAGAAATGATATGAAATGTGGTTTAAAAAGCAACCTAAAGAATCATTTTAACTGGTTAGGAAGGTTATGATGATGATACCATCAGTAGAACTTTAAAGTTATCTTAATTATTTCTTACTCTATCTTACACAGCGATCCTGCAAAAAAAGTGATTTTTCTTCTATTTTATGCCACTGTAGCTTAAATATTACATTTTTGTAACAGTTCTAAAGCATGCAATGGTAGGTCTGTATTTACAATGCAAACTGTTTCCTGTTTAGTGAATTGCAGTAGTTATTTGGCATGTTTATGAAGAGTGAAAAACTGAAATCCAGAGATTAGTCATAAATTTAAGCTGAATAATTTAGCATCACATAAAAAATACAGAAGGAAATTATTTGTACCAATATCAAATATAAGTAAATAACGTATCTTACAGTACCAAGTTGCTCGTTACCAGTTTTCTTAAATTACTTGAAATGTGAACAGCAATGATCCTCAGGTAAAAGTGTAGTAAGTCATGTTTAGCTGTTGTTAACATCTAGGTTTCAGGTGTATCATTCCTCCGTTGTGGCAATACATAGATCCATGGAAAACTTTCAGTAAATGCAAATACTGAAGTGGAGCTGAAAGGAAAACCTTTCCTCCCAAGACGCCCTGCACATTTCTAAACTCTTAAGTTATTAAATTACCGCCTCTATTCATTTACATTATAGAACATGCTATTCCCAACGCAAACATCTCGCAGAGGCGCCCAGGGAGAGCACTCCTCCGTCAGCACCATGGGAGCAATTTGGGGGGAAATTATACAAAGTGATGTACTTTCAGGCAAAGCAAAGCAACATGCAAGCGCAGGAATAATTTACTAATCTAACTGCCAAATAGCAGAAGAAACGTGCTCCCCTAGAACCTGTCCCCTCTCCCGCCTTACCCGTGGTACAGAACACGCAGGACCCGGCCCGCAGGGATCGCCCGCCTGTCCACTGCCGCCCCAACGGGCGCCCGGCGCTACCCGGGGGGACCCGGGCCCTGACTCGTCCCCGCGATGCCAGGCTGCCGCGGCAGAGCAGCGTGGCCAGCCCCCGAATGCAGCAAGTGGTCCTCCCCGTCCTTGGGGACGGTGCAGATTTTGTCACGTTCACCAAATCTGCATGTACCTTAAAGACTCTTCATGCTCCATCCTTTGTTACTGAGAAGGATCAAGGCCATCTGACATAGAAAAAAAGATGGAAAATTCCCTACTTTGTCCTTTAACTGGTGCAAATGTGGGGCCCAGACAATGCACAAAGGTCCGCAGAGAGGATGAAGGGAGAGTTGACTTTTTTTTAAAAAAAATTAAAATATGCAAAGTCTGAGGCAAACTCAGGTTAGAAAAGGGAAGTATCGCAGAAGGCAGTATATTACCACTTTCCAACATCTGACATTTCCCCTTTTATTTCAAGCAACAGAGATGGAGAGAAGCGGGATTTTGAAAGGTTAGCAGCAGCTTAATCAAGCATATTCTCTCCCATTTCTAAAGGGAGCCTGTAGGGATTGTTTTCGTAGCGGTTTCTGTATTTTCAGATCATGGTTTTGCCCTAGGAATTTTGCTAGTTAACAGATTTTTTATATATATATTTCATTTTATACTACCTTTTGACGTATCTGGGCCTGCTATGACAGTTGAAGTTTGTCATTAATTTTACCCTTATCAAAACTGTTTTTTGATCCTTTACATTCTTCAAATAACATAATGTCATGTCTAATGAATCAAAGTAACACAACATGTCATCGCGTTGAAACAACACAATTTAATTATGCAAGGAAACCAGTTTTGCACAGTGATGGGGAAGCCCTTCCCGGAGCTGGAGCACACCACCCGGCTTGCGCACACCGAGCAGTCGCCCGGCGGTCACACCCTGCAAACTGTGGAGTCTCAGTCTGAGCTCCTGGGCAACCAGGACATGGAAGTGAAAAATGCTTTGAAAAACTGAAATGACGTCAACAAGCCTATGACTGAACCTGGTAAATAAGACGCAAAGATTCGTGCAAACCCCGCAGGGACTTGTCTGTGGCCATTCAGTGAGAGGTTCCTTCACAACACGCCTCCTTTCTAGATGATCTTCAGCTTCCGCTGTTACAGACCAACCGACCGCCTTTGCGGGGAACACCCCGCGCGCTCCCTTGGCTCGTCTCCTCTCCAGGTACTAAGCACCGGGACTGCCTCACTGAAGGAGAGCAGAACGGGCTCACGTGGGCCTACGGAAAGGCCACGTGGAGCCGGCTGCACCGTAACAGCGCGGGTGAGTAAAGGCTGTTGCACGCCCTTGGCGGTGAGAGTGAATCCCAGCACGTAACAAGCAGCAGAGCGCTGATGCCTGCAGGGAAGAGAGGGGAAACTAAAGAGGATTTTCAGGCAAATGATATTTGCTTTGTATGTTCACATAAATCAAGTCACCCTAACTCGCACAGGATCTTGACATGGTGCTGAACATCAGTGTAAATTGTTAGCACTACCCTGCAGAGAGGGGGGGATTCCTACAAGAGTCACTCTAATGCAGGTGACCTACTGCATTAACTAGTTAGCAAGAAGGATAATTTTTATTGCATAGATGATAGCTTAATATTATTGCTCTCATGCTCTTTGTCATGACTGCAGATAAATGTTTCACGATATTTGTATTTAGGTGTCTGGGTTTCTCATGATTTATACAACCAACATCCTTCAGCTTCTATGTAATTAGTCAGGTTAGCAGTAGAAACGATGCAAGTAAATAGTCTTCTGAAGAGCCCAGAAAAAGCCAGTTTTCCATGGAAACTGACTTTAAATTAATCATTCAGTACATCTGACACCTCGGGGAACACCTGCCTTCACTTAGCGTGCTCTTGAGGCCCTGCCCTTTCACTGACGGCTCCTCAACCAGTTGTTATGAATGATCGGAAAGCAGCCAGGAAAGTTAATGACTTTTCAAAGCCCAAGAAGGCAATTGTTATGAAGATAATACAGCAATAGTGGTAAAAGTAATTGGCTTTCTGCTGCACGCAAGCAGTAATCTGCCAGCAATGCACACTTGGTACATCACAACAAAGTCGTGGTGCGTGAATTAGAAGAAAACGGGCCCTGTTCCTGCTCTCAGCACAGAAACATGGGAAAGTTCAGAACAAACTGACGGTGATCTGTCCTGTAGAGGTTACCCGCCTGGATAAGAAAAATAATTCACACAAAAAGATGCTATAAAATGAGGCAGACAGAAACCCCAAACCAAAACCAGAAAGTTCTGCAGTGTTGTCACCTATCATGATTTTACCACAATCCAATTTACTTTTCAGAGGGCAGGAAGGGGAATGCATGGTCCCCTCTGGAGTCAGGTTATTATAAAAAATAAAAATCATAAGTATAGTGTGGTGGGGTTTTTTGTTTTGTTTTGTTTTGTTTTTTAAGCAGCTTTCTAGTTTTCATGGTTGTGGGGAAAAGAAGCAAAGCGTAACTCCAGAGAACACTGGCATGTGACAAACTCAGTAGCAGAAAACTTGACTCCCAAATTCCTTTACTTTTCAGGCTCAATTGATGACTTAAGACTGACAATACAGTAGGTCAGAATTACACTGCTTCTACTTTCTTTTGTTGAAAAAGTAATAAAAGCCAAAACTTTTTTCCAGAAACACAAAAAACTAATTTTGGCAGAACCACAGAAAACTTTTCACTTGGGAATAGAAATAAAAAGCCCTCAGAGAGGACCTCAGTGAGCCGGTGCATTAGCCTGGCAGAAGGCCAAGATGCAGGAAATCCGGCAGGGATGGATGCAGGCATCTGCGGAAAGGGTATTCCCGCACTGCAACGCACAAGAAGTGCACATTCCGGATAACTCTCCTCTCCTAGCACTCTCAGCTCCCTGGAACGCATAATTTACCTCCTCTAGAAAGAAAACGCCCTAATGACATAGGATGAATGAGAGATTTCAGCCAACTGAGTCACCTAGGCCTCAGAAAAGAAATAAAAATCTTGGGACATAGCCTAGGCAGCCCCAGCACTCTGCTCTCTCAGATTCACACTAGGGCTTTATTTGCCATTTGTTTACACTGTTTCTTATCTGTATTGAGAAACTGCATATTTTACTACCAAAACAACTCGCTGGGCTACGTGGATTTTCACACCCTCCTTGAGAGCTATAAAGAATTATCTATGAAATGAATTTGTTCATTTAGTTTGAACCATGTCTCCTCCCATGAGGCCATCAGAGGTGAGCTCCTACTGATTCCTGGGCAATTTGGGGAGCTGCAATGGATATAAAATCAAAGCAATTAATTTACAGTTACTTGTGTTATATTTTGGAGTAGCTTGTTAGTTCTAATTATACATCTTTAAAGCAACCCCACTGTTAACAGGCGCGCTTGCTGGAAGCACTGTTGTATATGGAGTTTAACTGCCTGGTTTCAAAAGGAAACACTAACAGCTACGTTGCAGTGTAGACAGATACATCTCTGACACCAGGAAAGAATCTAAATCTCTAAGGAACTCCAGAAAATGAAACAAATGAAAAAGCAGTATTTTATCTTCCTTTTTCAATGAAAACTGAAGCAATCTAATCTTTTTTTTTTTTTTAATTTTCAACACATACAAATTCATTCCAAGTGTTTAGCCTTACAGAATTTAATGCCTGAAAGGGTTATGTAATAAGTCTTTAAAAAGTGTAATGGCCACATTTTGTCTGATTAAGAGCTTTTCACAGCACCAGCATGATTCAATTTTTTTCCAAAATCATTCACCCAAATCTCTCTTGCTCTAACCCATCCATAACCTTAAACATATGCGTAGAAAATATTGTGTGCCATGCACAGAACTCACTAGGATAGAGTCCAATTCACTTGACATCATTTTAGGTATCTGCTAAATTAAAATAGGTAGATTTGGTAATATTTTCCATTTAATGGTAATAGCTAAGCAAAATTTCATGCATTTATATGACTATTGCTGTGGAATCAATAAATCTAAGTTGTTTGAATAGATTATGCAAATCTTCAACAATCAATGCTTTGCAGTAACTCATCCCCTGGGAACAACTATTCATTCTAGCTATTTGCTATCAAAGGCAGTACTCATTTCAGTGAACTACAAGGTGATATCAGATAGGATAATTTAGATATGTATCTGATACCACCAGCCTATGGAAAGAGTGGTTCTGAACACGTAGTTTAGAGTGCTTGAGAACAAGTACAATTCTCTGTTTGAATTTTACATCTCGTCTAGTATAAAACCTGTGCAGGAAAATCCTATACAACGCACTGCTTGCTCCCTGCTCACAAATCAGACACATTTACAGAAAGGTTTTTCATACACTCGCTACCGCTGGAGGTTTAAAACCAACACCATCCAAACTTTGTTAGTTGGGTAAACAGGATCAGAACTTTACTGACCTACATTCACATTTAAAACCACTACAGCCAAGAACCCAGTCTTATATCCAGAATAAGTAACAATTTACCCCTGGTTTCAATGGCAGTTGAATCAGGCCCAACAGTCCAATTACTTACAGTGTGTACTGTAAATGTGTGCACAAATGCCATACACTATATAAAAAGATATGCATCATTAAATATCAGTAGAAATGCCTTAGACATCATCTCCTTATCTGAAAACATTTGGTCTAAATTGAATGCTAAAATACTTCTCACTTGTGTTGGGATGAGATGCCAGCAAACCATTAATTAAGACATTTCCATACATCTCCACCTAACAAGTAAAACTGAAGGCAACAAACAACCTCCCCCACCACCCCCTTTCACCAAATGGTGAATATAAAATATTAAGCAAATAAAAAAAATATAAAGACGGTTTAACTTTTTATTGTCTGCTTGTAACTGTTTGATCTCCTTTATGAGCCAGGGCTCTCGGACTGGCCACCTCTGTGCACCTTGTCTACTCCAGCGGCGTTGCACTGAAGAGAGGAGGCCAGCAGCACGAGGCCAGCGAGGGAGGACCACCAGACAGGCTGCTCCCATGGGAAAGAAATCTTTTAAGAGAAAGGATAAATGGAGTTCAGGGAGTACTCAGATCAGCTTTCCATGGCAACAGAGATTTGTAGGAGATATGCAAGTAACAGAGGAAGATGAGGGTAAGACATGTGAGAATCAGTGCTTTCAAAAAGAGATAACCATTTTGATTCCCCAAGTAGCTTGGGTGCTAAATGAGACGAGGTGAGAACTTGACTCTCCTGCCTTTGGAAGGCAAGTTACAAATGCATCATAACTTATCCAAAGCATGTATGCTGCTTTTAAATTCTTCTGGAAGGCAGTGCTTCAAAATACTCAGTGTGCTCTGCTGCTCTTATGCACAATGAGCTGACCTGAAAAAGAGAGGGTACTCAAGGGAAAAACCATATATTCTTGTCCTTTTTATATTCTCCTGTCTAGGCATCTTCTTTGGCCTCTGAGCGAAGATGCAGGATACGGTATCAGACAGCTCCTTCGCGTGACACAGAACAGCCGTTCTTCTGTTATGCTAACAGAAATTACGTATTTTCTGAAAGTGAGTGATCAGCCTATCAGGCTAGCAGTGGATACCTTTTTCCATTTTACAGTCAATAAGAGCAGGTCAGAAGCAACTTCAGTTACAGAATTTCTGATATGTATCATCTGTATCAAGACTTACACATCCCCCTAGCTCCAGCCAAGAGGGTAACCAACTGTTTTCCTTAGAATGAGTCTTACTGCGAACCAGAAGCACATGAGCAACAGCTGATGTTTTACTCTGACATCCATTGCAGAGTCTTTGAATCATCATGGCCCAAACCACAACTGCTAAACAAACAAAAAAAACCCATACTTCACATTAAAGTAGCTGGAAAGCATCCACTACTCAGAGCTACCACATCCACATCAAAAGGAACATGGGACGGTGAGGAAGGATGTCAGCTCAGCTGTAGGCAGACACAACAGTTTTACAATGTAAGCGTGCGGAACAGATAAGCACGTGAGCATTTTATATTGCATTCTATGCTATGCTACTTCTGACTCCCCCACATGGCCCCACAATTTGTACTTAAATCTGTATTTTCAGTTTGGCTTTTTGCTTAAGGATGAATTAACCTATTTAGTTGTGAGAATATCGCACATCAAGAGATTTGTCAAGCATTATTCCCATAAGCAAATAATTTTCTGGGCAGAAAAGCTTTACCCACATATAGTTAAATTACTGAGCTTTTTATACGAGCAGTAAAACTACTTCATCTATGAAATAGCCTAGTTCAAGTTACTATTCCTTAGTTAAGCACAAAGCAAAAGCAAAGCAAATTTAAAGTATGGTTTGGATTTACAGTAAATATCAGAAGGAAAATATAACTTCAAGAGCAATGTTCAAAATGCGAAGTTCAGGCCCTTACAGGGCATCGTAATTCTCTCTAGAAGTGATTACAGATTTTACAGTCATACGAGATACAGTAAATACTGCACTGCTGTAGCAATTTGAGGATCTCATTTCCACCCATAAAAAAGCATAAATATGTTTGTACAATGTTTAATACAGTGTGAAGAGGACTGAAGCCATCTTCCTGAACCTGCACCATACCTTCACACTTTGAAGTGAAAGACATAGTAACCCTTGTACTGGAGATGCATAACTAACAAAATATATTATTCATGTTGATTTTTTAATGTCATAAATTTTGCTTATTTGCATTTTACAACACTCTGCATACAGCTATTACCTAAAAAGCTACAACACCACATATATTCTATATATTCATATTGAAAAGCATAATAAACTTCAGAAGTGCTCTAAAATACGTAAGAAACATATAACCTTTTAAACTCATTTCAGTATAGACTGCAATAGTTGATTGATTTTTTCAAATACTCATGGTGCAAGTAAGTGGTAAGTGCCCTCCCATCCAGAGGCAGCGGGAGTCGGGCGTGCAGCAGCCTGCGGCCCCAGGACGAGCTGGGGACAGTCGCGCAGAAAAGAGCATCTTCGCAGATGTCGCAGAGATCTGTAGTGCCAGTTTTATTTACACCACTGTGCGAGTCCTGAAGAAGGTATTTAAGTACTCAGTTAACTGAAATAGATAGTACCAATACAAAGTGTAGATACTTGCTCATTTTCATTAAGACAACTGTACGTCAAAGGGATTTAGATGCCAACCTTTCAGAGTCCTTTCTCTGCGTTATATTAGAGTGGCTAACAAACAAACCACCTCTTCTTGCAAGTTGTTAAGTGCCTTCAGTTCCACACATAAAAAATCAGTGCTCATTACATTTCCAGTAGCTTATGTAACACAGCTTGTTAAGAAACTTGCAATTACAACTTAGATTTTAGTATCAAAGGCACAAGGGAGTGTGCTTTTGCCTTAAAGTAGTGCATCTTGATTTATCTCAATTTGTGTCTCCTGGTACCATACCCTAATATAACACATTTAAGTTTACAGACTATAGGATTGCTCATCTTTCCCAGGTCCTTCAGAAATTGCCCATGGATCTTCTAGTGTCCAACATCCACAATCTGAAAACCACTGAGATTTGAAAGCAGCATCCTAGCCGTTTCTATCTAATACTTGCTATTCATAGCAAACTTATTTAACATTTCCACTATGATTAAATGCCTTATTAATATAAAGGCTAAGATTTGTCCTCAAACTTGCCATGGCTTAATGTCACATGTTTAACTACTGAAAACGAAGAGAAAAATAAAGCAGCAATGTGAATCCTAGCAAAATACTTCATCAAAGGAAACCTCATGGAAAACAGGTGAAATGTAGAACAGAGGAAAACTGCATTCTTTGCTCCCACTAGGTAGTTCTGGTATTCCTTTCCATGAATGGTAATTCTCTCTTTAAAAAGAACGTGACTGTGAGTTCACCAGGTGATGATATTTGATGTTACGTTAACAGATAATTAAAGGAAGATGAATAATGAAGCTGAACTGGACCTCCCTCTTTCGTGCAAAGAAGATGGACCAGTGGAACAAGTATCATCTTGTATTCAGGAGCAGACACAGCTTATTTTAAACTTTTTAAATCCCTACTAAATGTGGTGATCTTCTGCACAGTGTATTGACAAATTGGGAAAGAAAAGTGAGATGTAAAAACAATGCCTCACCAGCCTGCTGCACACTATCCCCCACAAAACAGAATCATATCCCACACAAAGCTCCTCAGGAGACAGCTACCTGACTGGATAAAAGTTAGCAAGATCTGTGATTCTTCTCAGTGGACAGACATTTTTTGCCACAATTGCAAGACTATGTCAGTTCAGTAGAAATCTCAGAGAAATAAGCAGAAACAAGCTAATGCAGAGAAAGCTCCATTCTGATCCTCAATGATTTCTGTGGGAGTAAATCTGGTTGCTCAGGATCAGGACAGGAGCATGTACTGAGAAAAAAGCATCACCGCAGGACATGCAAAGAACAAGTGTCCATGTTTCTATTACCAAGCACTAGCTGCAGGGGATGGCACAGAGACCCACAGCATGCAGAGGTTATTCTCAGCTGCCCTTCCACAGGGCAACCTGGCAAGGACTTCAAAATCACTGAGCTACGGCAAAGGACCTTAGATAACAGTGGTGGGGGAGAAGAGCAAACAGCTACTGAAAAGTGAGCAGGTTCGTATCTGTTCATCAGCACGAGGCTGGTCAAGAAGGGCAGATGTCAGAAAGCATCACGTGAGAGGAGTGGTGGGGTGTTCAGGTACCTACTGATCTATGAGTTGAGCTTCCTGCTCCCTACAAACCCTTTGGCTAAGCATCACACAAGTATAACTTTCCTCCACAACGCTGCCTCAGAAAGGCATTTCTGCTGATAGCTCAGCTATTTCTAACGTATCCTAAATCTGTTCTGCTGTCCACAGCTGACACAGGTCTAGAGACATCATTCAGCATGCTGGAGACATCATTAGAAATAAATGAATAATAAAAAACAAATCATGTCCTTCATGGATGACAACAGCTATTTTGTTTCACTATTTGTGGATTATGTATTATTAATAAATATGTAGACAGCCACCGATTCTTGATAAATCACAGAATCACAGAATGGTTGAGGTTGGGAGGGATCTCTGGAGATCATCGAGTCCAAGCCGCTTGCTCAAGTGGGGTCACCTACAGTAGGCTGCCCAGGACTGCGGCCAGATGGCTTTGGAATATCTCCAGGGATGGAGACTTCACAACCTCTCTGGGCAACGTGTTTCAGTGCTCTGTTACCCTGCACAGTAAAAAAGTTTTTCCTTATGTTCAGACAGACCTTCCTGTGTTTCAGTTGGTGCCTGTTGCCTCTTGTCCTATCACTGGGCACCACTTAGAAAAGTCTGGCCCCATCCTCTCTACACCCTCCCTTCAGATATTTATACACATTGCTAAGATCCCCCCTCTGCCTTCTCTTCTCCAGGCTGAACAGTTCCAGCTCTCTCAGCCTCTCCTCATATGAGAGATGCTCCAATCCCTGAATCATCTTAGTAACCCTTCACTGTACTTGCTCCAGTAACTATATATAAAAATATTAAATATGAAATTTTTACCAGTTTTAAACCAAACACTCTTCATTTGAAGATACAAACACAAAATCCTCTGTCACTGAATTGACATTCACCTTCAAGAAATACTGAAAAAAAACCCTAAAAAGTCAGCCAGTAAGCCGAAGTAATACATTGTGACAGATGACCAGACACAAATCACAAACAGTTAAGGAAAGCCTTTTACAATAGCCCATTTTCTGAAAGTTAATCATCTTTATTATTAAACTAAGAATAACATGATTTCAAATAGCATCAGTGAGGGTCAGTGAAAGTTTAACTCACTAAATTACAGCAGTAATTAACCATTATTCTTCGTAATGTAGCTTAGCCAGCAATAATCATCTCTCTACTGCTTCAGATTCTATTTGCACAATGACTGTTTTATAAAAATGTGTTTTCATAAAAGGCAGTGTTCAGCAGATATCAATTTTCAAATATATAATAGTTTTCCTTTGTAATAAAGAATACAGGCTTAGAATAAGCAAGCATAACTAATTTCCTTGTAAAATATGAACTTCTTCCTTCCTGGAAGATTTATTTATCCCCAATGATATGCAGAATAATTTAACACAGCCCAGGCTAGCATACCACACCTCATGGAAATGCCTTCGAAGCAGCCCACCAGAAATAGTCTCTAGTCTCCTCCTCCAAGTCACCAGAAGTCTGGTGCAAAAGTTGTTCTACTCTTACATACGAACAATAATATGTTGTTATACATGTCCATAGATAGATAGATAGATAGATAGATAGATAGATATGTATGCTATGACTATACCCATTCTATCTCAGTGCATCGAATAATAACACATGATCTGACTGTGGAACAAAAATTGGATAGATTTGAAAACTAGTCCATTTAGAGCAATGAGATCAACTACAACTTACCTCTGTCCAGAAAAGGTTTTCCAGAGCTGAAAAATTTGTAACTTTTAGTGGAGTCTAATAAAAAATTCAAACCAGTAAAATATAATACATATAGAATTCTGAAAGAAATCTGTTTCATCCCCATGAAGATAAGTAATAATATTCCCTCTAAGAGATTAAAAGCACATTTTCCTTTGATTTGTACTCAACCAATCTCATAAAGAAGTTAAATTTATTATTATACAGTCACTCCATAGAAACAAAGTACTCTATTCTAGTATTTTTGTGCTTGCTATGAAAATATCAAATCACTTGTGGTGAACAGTTAAAATATTCTATTTGCTTGTTCTATGAAGAATTGTTTTTCTTATGGCCTCATCTAAACTTTCAAGAAAGAACAGATTTTACGGGGTATTCACGACCAAAATTCAACACAACACATAGTCTGAAGTATAAATAAAAACAGCATCATTAAAACAATACATAGATGCTTGGTTCTATGGTAGGAATAAGCATAAAGTGAAAAGTATTGTCCGCTTGACAGGAAGGACTCAAATTATTACTGGAGAATGAGAGAACTAAATCAAAACGAGAGCCTGACTGAGCAATTATGCTAGTACATATATTGCTGCATTTGGAGATTAAATGGATGCATGAGAGATTCTCATTAACTCATTCATATAAATTAAGATACAGTGAGCAGAAGAATTTGAGGAGACAGAATGCTAAAAATGATTGTAGTTTCTTCTGCAAAGAAGCAGAAGAGAGATAAATGGGGCCTGACTGCTAGTATTGCTACGTGGGAAGACTTGGTCATCTGCTCGTTCTCTTTCAGATAGCTAGTTAAATACACACCAGTGCAATCACGAAGCCTGCACCTAGGTGCACAGAGAGCCCCTTATGCCTATTCCTACTGATGGATGTGAGGTAGTTTCCAAACTATTCTAACACACTCAGTTTCCTAACATCTGTAGCACACACCTCTTCTCCCCACACGCCCTTCTGCACCAGCTGCAGAAGATGTTATTATGAAAACCGGAGTACTTTTACTTACTGTGAAGCTAAAAGATTAGGACTAATTCTCGACCAATTCAAAAAGATGAGACCCACGTACTTAAAACTCTCCAGAATATCCAGAGAGGCTCCAGGTACTCAGTGACCAGCCTTAGGATTGCACTGCAGGTAGTGAATACGCGCAAAGCTTTAAATGTCACAGCTGTCTCACATGTGAGGAATTGGTAGAATTGGATCCAAAATATGCTATATTCTGGAAATACTGATCTATGCATATGTATGAGAGGGGAGCAAATTAAATACATAAATAAACAAGAGAGAAGAAAGTAGGTCTGCAAAATAGAAAGTGCGTTGTCTGTATGAAGACGCTGAGCAATCCTAGAGGAGCGGGTCCCCAGAGGCACTGCGTTACAGGCCACCCCCGCCCGCGCCTGCAGACCATGCGCTCCTCAGTGCCCGGAGTTCGCTGGACGAGCTCCTGCAACACAAATTCCCATGCAGTTTTGTACAAAACAAATCCACTTGGAGCACTCCAAGACCACTGCGTGATGCCACCCAAAGCATGGGTAAGTTGGGACAACGGGGAGATTTGCCACAGAAGTAGTGCTCCTGATCCAAACTAAAAGCTCATGTAGGTTCACCCACTCTAGTATGAAAAACTTGCACAGGCAATTCTTGAGAGTAAACACAAAATAAGAAAGGAGAAAAAGCAGCAAAAGTTTGGTTAGAGAGCGTGATTCAGTGGGGTGTATACTCATGAACCAGTTTCAGTTATTCCCTTCACTACACAAATCAGAGAACTCCACCTCTCTCGTGCTCGTCACCTGCTTTTCAGAGGCCTGTCTCATATCAAGGTCTCATATCCACCAAAGCCTTAAGGTATGTTTTTGCAAGGCCGTGTTGACTAACTTCTATTCAGCCTGTACTAGTATTAAAAAAAGGGAGGGGGGGGAAGATGGGCAAGGGGACACAAATCTAAACCTTTACATGTAAGCCATGACGTTTAAGTAACCACTGGGAGGAAGGCATAGCAGTCACACTACCAATTCATAGCTAACTGCCAAACATCTCATTTGAATGGAACTTTCTACAAATTATGTTACTCTTTGTATTACTATTTGAACTACCTTTATTTTCTTGGCAAGGTTGGTGATCCAATCACTAGAACTCAGAACTAATATTTTAGCTGCTAATCAAAGTTTGGGAGAGCACACTGCCCTAGGGCCTCCCGCTTAACTCATTTTGCCATTGCACATGCTCTATACTCCAAAATCTACAAACTGGGAAATCTTGTAAATCACGAGAAGAGATAGCTTGGCAGACTTTGCTCAGATTTCTCAGGCCAGTGAATGATGGTTAGTGTTAAAAACAGCTGTGTTTAAAATAAATTAACCCATTTTTCCCATTCTCCTCCTCCTCTTTCCCCTCCAGCTGGTTACTCCTGTTGGCAGCTGCCACCCTCATGGTGCGGCGGGTGGAATGACTCATGGGAACACTCTTCGCTTCAGTACAAAATCAATCAGGTTGGCTTAAACAGGCTTCTGGGCCTCGTTCCTCTTAAACGGCCAACTCTGCACTGGAACAGATGAAGAGTTCAATGGTCATCAGCTCTGCCAGGGCTGGAGCCCCTACGAGGGGCAGCATCAAACACTGCAGGGAGTGGTGCAAGGCAAGCAGGCTGCAGCGATGCAACTGTTTCTGCAATGAGTATTTGACTGCAGACCTAGTCGCCTACTACTGAAATTTATTAAACTAGTCTACAGCTTTTGCAAAGTGTAGGTTAGATTCAGAGATTGGAATGACACAAATAAAAATTCACTGGTGCTTAAAATCTCACACACATTTATAATGATACAAATTACTAAATACAAAGCAAAGCACAAATTTTATCTCATTCTAATCCAAAAATCAAATCAGGCAGACTACCTCAAAATCACATGTCTTCCTACATAAACTGATACTAAGCATTTATATTTTCCATCTCTGAGCTGTAGAATTAAAGGACTGTTTGGAAATATTAAATGTATCCTAACATAAAATGTATGCTAACACAAGCTTTCCATTTTTATTGAATGCAGTTTTTGCAGGTAATATATTACACATTATCTGTTCAGCCTCCTCCTGCTTTACACTCTTATTGAGTAACACATTGGCATCAACAAATAATTTCATTTTGTTTTTCCTGACCAGCATATAGATATGTCATCATCTTTTCATATTCCAAACAGATAGTCCAAGCAACACTGTTGTGCTAGAAGACAGCACAGGTCTTTCACTGCCCTTTGAGACTTCTAATTTTGGCTGTGCAGGCTCACATAAAAAGTGCCATTTAATTCTTAATACCGTGGCAGAAAATAAAGAAAACCTGGACTTTTGAGAACAAAGACTAATGATGCAATCAATGAGTCAATGCAACCAACTGAACATGCTCAGTGAACTATATCCACTTAGAAGCACATCAAGAAAATAAGCCAAAAGAACAACAAATACCGCTTCCACCAAAACAGATCACAAAATGATCTGCCAGCTTCCAGACAAACACTGGTGATGGCTGTGACGTAAAGTCCTGACAGGTCATCAGGCATGATTAACTGATTTCCCTCTTGCCTAACATAATGCTTACCAGTATCCAATTAATTTGAGGTATAAATAAGTGTCATCAGCTGACTGGAGTTACAGGACTAAAAGACTGTACAAGAACCTCTTGAATAGTCTGTGCCTTAACCAAATTCTCCTCGCCTAAAGTTCCCTGACCAAGTTCTGCCTTCTAAATGTTCACGAAGTTGTTCAGGTCCCTGCAGTACTCTCTCGCTCTCTTCCAAATGACATCATTATACATATTTAGGCACGGTTGCATCCAAGACCTAGAGACCATACAATAAAAAGCTCAGCTCGAGAACAAAGTTGTGGATTTTAATTCTTACAACAACAACTGAATATAAACAATATAAATAGTAATATGTAAAATACAAACAATGCACATCTATACACACAAATACCCTTATGTTTATATACATATATACATACGTCAACAAAATATTCCTCATGCCATACTGATTCCATTATAGTAAGCAATGCCCTAATAGTTGATGAGTAATTTGAAGAAACTAAGAGACCACAGCAGAGCCAAAGACATTTACCTCTCCAGTCATTAAAAGCTTCAATATCAGACTTTATTTTAATCAAGCAAGTTTTATAATACCAAAACTATTTCAGCTATTTTCCACTAGAGGACAGGGATAGTGATTTCTGGTTCACTTACTACCATAAGAACATTATGAGCAATTTATCCATCAGCCAAATTAAGCACTACAAGCGCGATACTAATCTAAATTGATGTTTTGAAGACTTCTGATGAGGGCAGCAGCAATAAAGCATTTTGTTCTGTTTTGTTTTCCTCAGAACCCAGCTCATGTTCTGGGTTCAGCATCCATTCCCTCTCCAACACAGACCACAAATCCTCCTCCTATCCCAATTCCCTTTCCACAATCCTGCTGCCTTCCAAATTTCTTTTCAGATTACACCTCAGACTTGCCAAGGCCATTTAAAATTAATGAAGGTGGACTGGCTGAAATTTTCTTCAGGCTACAATTCTTCCACAGTGCTTTCATCCCTGTCTCTCATGTCAGTAATGCTCTATGTACTGATAGAAGTTTAACTTAGCTTTACTACTCTTGCACATAGGCAAACTGATGAAATACTACAGAAAGTAGCAGCAAATTTCATAATGAATCATATAGATCAAGAATACAAATACACACATAAGATTCCAAGGATGTTCTTTCCCTTCGTGCTGTTTAAGAAATTAAATATTTCAATTTCCAGAATAATATTTCTAGCAGATTCCTAGAAGTAAACTCTAAAAACAGTCAAGGCCTTATCCAAAATCCCAAGCAATTTTAACATTGGTCAACTTCTGTGACTGTAAAACACCCACTTCTGACAACAGAAGGAAAGCAAATACTCATCTTTTCATGTTACATAAGTTATGCAAACCCCTTCCTTCCATAAGACTTCAATCTAAATGATTTGTTAAATTCTAGATCTATGATGGATCCCATTAGGGTTATCATCACATTAGGAGCATGTTTCTCCAAAATACAGACACCTTTTTCTTATGATCAATACATCACATTCACCACCACTAATGATCTGAAAAAAGTTCACCTATTCTAACTTTTCTCAGGAAAAACAACCTAAAAGATCAGATATTGCCACCAGAAAAGGGAAGGGGAAAAAGTACTAGAGTTCAACAGATGAAGGACAATCCCAGAGCCAGCGTATGTTCACAGCAACTTCCAAATCTAACCCAAATACATTCTGAAGTTTACTGACCAAGTACTGATACATTCTTTTTTATTTATTGAATTAAACTACAGATCATCCCAACTTCTGTCAGTTTTTATAAATGCATATGAAAACTTGCAGATTGGCATATATGAACAATAAGTGAAAAAAAATCTTTTTTTTTCTTCATTTGACACACCATTTTCAAAATATGACAAATCCACATTTTAGGAATCTGAGATTCCAAATTTAAATTTACATTTACATTTAAATTTACGGCCTCACAGTAAACACTTGAGTGTGTAGCTGGTTGACAACCAGCACTAGAAAGCATCTACTCCTGGTAACAGAAGGAAGGCAAGTGCTCGTCTCTTATCTTTGACAGAAAGGGTGCAAACCTCTTCATAAGACTTTTTAAAAAGTGTTTCTTAATTTCTAGACCCATGAGGGACCCCATTAGAATCTCCTGGCATGATGCTTCCTTGGGTGAGGAATGACCTAGTCAAACTCAATGTTACCCGGAAAATTACCTTTATATTAGTAAAAATAGTTTCTTTGGCATCATGCTGATTTGTGGGATGCATTTTCTGCTATCATTAAAAGGCTATGATAGAAATCACTTTGGGGCTTTTCACAAATAATGGAGAGAAAATTAAATTTCTACTCTTTTAAATGAGTTGTTTTAATTAGAAGTGGAAGAGAGACATAGCTCCCAAATGACATGTGCATGGATCCAGTCTTCATTTGAGACAAACAAAAATGTCCTTTCCATCAAGAAAAGTCTGCTGTGGATGTCTGTGGACACCACTTTCTTTTGAACCCCATGTGCACTGAACTATAACGGTGATTTCTGGCATGCTGAAAGCTTATTTACAGGCTTTCCATAAACCCAGCATTACATTGTTTGAATGCTTCCTAGACATAGAGGAGTTTATCCCAAATATGTCTGTCTGTAACTATCCTCTTTTGGAAAACAAAGTAGAGTAACGGAATATTAGAGAAGTGATTTGGGGACAATTGTATCAAACTAGGACTAGATCAGCTACTTCAGCAATGAGATCAACCACAAGATCAACCAACGATAACCTCTTCCTTTTTGATCTTCTTTCTCCATCTAACTCCATAGTTGCCACTACAGACCACACTGACCACAGCCATGTTCACCCTGACGAGGTTGCTTTACAGAGTAAGGGATTTGATGATGCTTCACACTCTGTGATAGAAACATCCTGACTTTTTCATTCCAGCTCTGCTTGCTAAGTCCTTTAACAGGACTGGGAGCACGGACTACCAGGACAGACAGTATCCATCTGGTTTGTCTTTATCTTAGTGTATCTTCAGTAATTTATGATGTTCCAGTAACAAATGGTTGGGCAGGATGAATAACCTGGGAAGGACAGAAGTTTGTGTCTTCTTTTGGGAAGCAGCTGAGCAGCAACAAGGGAGAAAAGTTTGAGACACCACAGGGAGCAGTAACAAGAAAGTCACAGCACAGAGCTGAAAGGCAACAGCTTGGAGAAGCACAGACAAAAGCATACATGCACCCAGGGCATAGAAGGGATGGAAAAAACTTTCTAAGGACCAGAAGGGCTGGCTAGGGCTCACTGCAATTCAGAAAGTCTTTGAGCTAACTAGCATGAAGCATGGTAGCTAGGACACAGAACTATACAGTAGCACAGGTAGGAAGAAATGTCTGGAGATCATCTAGTCAAACCACCTGCTCAAACCAGGTCCAACTAAAGCAATTTGCTCAAGGCCTTGAA
The DNA here is from genome assembly GCF_036370855.1 of Dromaius novaehollandiae. Taxonomy (NCBI): domain Eukaryota; kingdom Metazoa; phylum Chordata; class Aves; order Casuariiformes; family Dromaiidae; genus Dromaius; species Dromaius novaehollandiae. The sequence continues at coordinate 13,810,141 of NC_088111.1, read as the reverse complement.
CAGTCCAGTTCTGAATATCTCCAGGGATGGAGACTCCATGCCCTCTCTAAGCCACTATTCCACTTGCCTGCAAAAACAGAGCAGGCATGGGAGAATGGTGTATAAACCTTTTTTATTTCTGTTCTCTCTTCCCCAGCCCTTTCACGTTTCTGATATTTAGTAAGTTTAAAAAAAAAAAAAAAAAAAACTCTACTTATTACAATACATCTTTGCTTTATGTTTAAAACCACTTAGGTCTTCTCTGGGAAGTTCACTGCATAGGGAAAGTTCTAACCAGGAACATCCATCTCAAAGGTCTGCCTGAATACTGACCTACATATCACACACGGTAACTTCCATGATCGCTTTTGTTTGACAAAAAAATGGCCCATGATAAGTTATCCGCCCCTTGCAGATTAAGATAAATTGTCTAATTGTCGATTAAGATAAATTGTCTAACTGGAATTGCAAACAAAAACATTTAATTTTCAGATTCAAAAAGCATCACTGATTGGATGACCATGATCACAGAGAGGCTCAGCTGAGGACACAGTACATGGAAAACTCTTGGCGCAGAACTCTATTACAGTGGCCTGTACAGGCCAGGATGCTTCTGGGATAGCCAAATTGCATAAAGGATCAAGAAAAAGACAAAGTAGGTTCTCGATTAAAGAGGAAGGTGCTCTAAGTCACACCCATCTTTTTCCTGCTCTTCACGAACCACGTACTTAAACTCGGACCCAAACATCTGAACAGCACTAGGCAGGGCCCTGGCTGGGGGCGGGTAGCAGAGGGAGCACGGACCTCTCCCGGGCTGCAGCAGCTGCCTCTCAGCCTGCTCCTCCCTCCTGGGAGGGCTAGGGAGCAGGACTCACGGGGACACGGCACCGGCACCGGCACCGCGTCTCCCGCCCTCAGGGACAGCCAGGCCTTGCTCGCTACCACACCGCTCTGCGCCGCGCCAGCCTCAGTACTTCTTCAGCGGAGAAGTCCTGAGAACTGCAGCCCTCGTTTCATGGGTTTATTTTCTTTAAAATGTAAAGCAGAGAAGCAAAGAGATTTTTTAGAGCCTCTCTCCTCCCTTTGGCTCCCCACCAATTCTGGCTATTTTCAAGTCACAAAAATAAATGCATTAGCAAAAGAAATTTACCTCAGCCTCAGAAATTTACCTTACCTGCTGAAAGAATTTACCTCAGCCTTTACAAGAACTAAACATCAGGAAGGACCTGAGTTGAAACCGGCCTATGCAAACTCAAGAAAAAGTTCTCAGCAACTTCAGCATCAGTCAGATTCGCTCCTGATTTACCACGAGGGAAAAGTAACATTCTTTCCAGGAGCCTGCAGTTTTTTAATTTAATTTAATGTTACCTAAGTTATTTATTACTATTTATCTCATCTATATAACTACTATAATGTAGTAATATTAAATAAAATAAAAACTAATAATATTGGTTTTTATAGATTTACTACGATTAATAGAACCAAGTAGCGCAATTTATTATGCTCGCTATGCACTAAGTTTTATAGTGTTACTGTATCATTACACCTTTGACTTGGCTGCCCAGCAATTCAATACAACCAAAGTTCAAGAAGACACTGCAAGCCAAAAGAAATCCACACACTCAAAATTTAAGAAGTCACCAGATCTGCAACAGGAATGCAACCTCTTGCTAAGAGAACCTTGCAATTCTGATCTCTTGATGGCATCTTACTCTTGGTTCACTGCCCTTTTTAGTACTTTGTTCTCTGTTATTTTCTATTATTGTGGATAATACATAAGTACAAAAAAAATAAAGGTTTGGGGTCTTTTTCCGTCCCTGAAGTCTTCCATGTATCTGTACCCCATCAGGTTACCAAATCAATAAGCAAATGTTGCCACTTAGCAACGTACGCTGAACGAGGAAATCACGATTTTAAGGCTGTACCTCTCTCTTCTCAACAGTGAGCAATGACTTGCTCTCTCCATTCAACACTCCAGATTCTTTACCTTCTGCTTGAAAAATTAGGTGGAAATGTGCACACAAGAACAATTAGGTTTCATCTAACTTTCCTTATGAGAACATCTACAGATAAATCTTTATTCAACTCAGCTATTGAAAACTCATTTGCAGAGTTATTGATTTGGCATATTTTCACATGTGGAAAAGGGGAAAACAACTAATCTGCAATACTCTCCATATTTCTTTCTCAGGATCCCAATCATGGTACTCAACTATAGTCCACCAGCTAAAACTGCCAATCTCAAAGCATGCATGCTGTATTTACATACATAATCCTGTATATACACATTCTTAGTGGAAAAAAAAATCCTAATGATAAAGGATAAATTTTAAATAGAAGTAGTAAGTGCCCATGATGAGTAGTAACCTCCATGATAGTCTTAAAAAATAGTGCCTCTGCAATTCTTTTTAATGACTGCATAAATTAATTTGGCTAGGCTTGTAAAGCAGTCTAAAAATTGATCTGTCAGAATTTCAGAAGACACCTACATATTTATCTGTGCTTTTGCAAAAAACACTACATTAATGCTGGACAGTGCAAGAATTTAATATGATATTAGCTTAACTTAGCTTTGCTCCAATCAATAAATAAAATTAGAATAATTTACTCTTCCATGACTAAATGCTGAATGTAGCAGTTTTGTCCAGGTACACAGCCAGCTGAGACTAGAGATTTAATTTCATTAGGAGTGCTTTTTGCTGTGCTCTCCTAATATTAAATCTAACTTTTCCGTGAATAATGGCTTGAAAATTTTAGAGAGTAGTGTCAGAGCCAAACTGCCCATCGTAACCAGGTTAACAGTAGATCACATTCACTTTTTGTTTCACAAAAGACCATTCAAAATAATTAACATTCAAGTAAATAACTCAAAGCATTATTTAGAGTATTAAAGAAAATCTCACATTGGTCCCAGTGTCACTTGGCTATCGAATGAATCTTATTATCTTTGGATCTACAGTATTTTAAATGGCCCTCAGCATGAAGCATCACCAGGATCAGCTATGGTTTGGATCAGGCCAAACGAGAGAATTTCCATGCCACCATTTCCAGTGTGGAAAGCTTTCCTCTAAAATAAGACATTGGCTGTCACTTGGCACAGCAGAGAGACAAAACTGTCAAAGAAACCATCTATCCTCATCTTTTTCCTTTGATACCTCCAACTCTATGCTTTGCACTGCTAAAGGCTTAAAATTCTCTCTCCTATAGGAAAAAAGTGCCTTACAAGAATAAAATATTTGGTTTAATTCACTCTGCAGGAGAATAGTTCCTACAAAAGCTAAATGGTGTTTCCATGGCTATATGCACTGCAGGAGTAAAACATCCAAAGGGCACCAGACCCACATTCTCAGAGATATTTCAGTGTCCAGTTCCGTTAAATTCAAAGGGAGACAGGAGCCCAAATTTCTTTGAGATCCAGGCCTTTGTACATTCCTAACATATACGGTATTTTCACAAAGCACTCTATGTTTAATAATTGTCAATTATTAAATACTACACACAGAAAAATACTACACACAACTAACGATACCTACATGCATCATTTCAACAGACCCAACAAATACAATAAACGTGGACGCATGCACCAGGAGTACGTTCTGGCATGCAGGGAATTAAGCATATAAAGGCTACAGATTGAAGATGAATCCCACACATAGTTGCCTTTGTTGTTGAGGCAGCATTTGTGAAAGATGCCAAACGGCAACTGCAGAGCCTCAAGTTCTTTATAAACCCCCAGAAGTGGGATGGTACAAAGCCAATATCCAAAGGGGGGGATATTACTTTGCTTCGGAAAGTTTGCCTCATTTTTCACTTTCACCCCCTAATAAGTTCAGCTTCAGAGATCGCAAAGTCCCTGTGAGTGTCAATTGATACCCACTATTACTATTTATTTTATACCCAAGGTATGCTAGGTGCTTGATGCAATTAATTATAGGTATTCTTGGAACCACTGCAAGGAGCTTTGAAGTTAATTGTAGTTAAATGTAGATAAAATGGGGCTACAAGATAAGAAAGCACAAGCCTCAGAATTACAAAAATCAAAATGATGTAATTATTATGTATACGCTGAGCGCACAACACTCTTGGGATGTGCATGTACCTCCAAACACCATTAAAACTCAGATCATCTTAGTTCATTATTGCCAACTTGGCTGAAAGTCAGACCACATGCCTGCAGAGAGGGATGGATGTAGAATACAGCAGACGACTCGTATCCCAAGACTACCTCTCTCCAGCGAGGAAATTGATAGCATGGTCTTTTGATGTAAAGAGTAAATTCATATTAAAACTACTTTCGTTACTAAAACAAATGAAAATATTCAAACCATTAAAACAAGTAGCATTTCTTGCTCTCATGGGAACAGAATAAGCGTAAGAGCCATTCACAGGGAGAAATGTTTCAGCAGAAGGTTGGATTTAAGCCAGAGGCAGGCCATGGCCTCCTCCCAGCAGTCAGCAAAGCTCCTACTGAATAAAAGATTGAGTCATGGTAGTACTGGCCAAATCCGTATCTTCTTCTTGTGCTGCAGGACTGAAAAGAGAGAGAGCGAGCAGAAATCAGGCATGCCCCACATCAATGAAGGAACAATCACCAGCTCCTTTGATTCCATTGTAATCAGAAGGCTCACTTTATTTATATTATTATTAATACTGGAAATGTATCTTAGTATTTAGAAGAACTATCTTTCTCATTAGATCATGCATTAAGGTGAATCCTTACATAAGATTTTTTATAACTAGCATATAAGTCTTAAGAAATAGAAGTCAGAATTCTATATCTTTCCAGGACATAGGGTCTCTTATTCATACATTACTCTGTAAACCTTAAGGCCCAGAATTGTTGTATGCAAAATCCTCACAAATGAGAATTAATAGTTACCAAGCAACTTTCAAAAGAACACTGCAAGACTGTATAGAAAAATAATTATTAATGCATGAAAAAACCACAGGAGTTTGTGGGGGAGGAGAGGGGGGAAAAAAAAGGAAGAGAGAGGAGGGAGACCAGGAACACAAATCTTTAAATCTTAAATTTACCTTAAGTATTTGCTGTTGCTAAACACATTTCTGTAGTCAAACCACAGCTCCCTATCCTTCTAAATCCTTTGAAATTTTGCCAACAAACAGGATTCACAGAACCCTAAACCCTCAGCAGTTCGTGCTTTGGGAAAACAGTTGCGTGGTCTCCTCAGCTACTGGTGTCACAAATCTGTTCCTTATACACATACCAAGATCTAACACTTACAGCACGTCTCAACCAGTCTTTAACACCTATATTTATAGCCCCATCCTCCTTCCCCCACCCTCTGTGCTGACTAAACCCTAGGGATGACCTGGAATACACCGAAACAGAAATTCCTTACGTAACTTCAGATATGGCTAAATCGGTAACTACTTTAGGAAGGTTTCTACATCCTTCTTGTGGGTTACCCAGGTTTGAATTATGCACACATGCATAGAAAAGTCTTCTCTGCTTTTCTTAGGTCAAAGTCTCCTGGCACAATGCACTGCTCCAGGGCTGCATCTCAATCTTTGAACAGAAAGGCACAGCGCAAAAGGGCAAGAATAGAAAAGCTCTGAATCTGTTTCTTCTCAAGTTCCCTCAGTTGATTGCTTCACACTTATCCAGTAAGACACAAGCAGTTTTTGAGCTGGATTAAGATTGGTCAAGAGTTGGACAAGTAAACAGTGATGAGAAATTTAAACAAAGAGCTGGAGACCTGCCACGCTGCAGCTTAAACTCTCCGTAAAATTCGATTTCTTACCCTCAGCAAAATCCGCCACTGTTGCTGCCATATAGCCTCACCACTACTGCCACCAGAGGGACAAATTTAAATGCATTACAATATGCAATCTCTTCATCACTATGGTAAAATGGTTTTGGAATAAAAGACACCGTTGCATAAAACAAGTCAAAGGAAAATGGACTTCAAAATATTAAGAACTGCGATGAGTTCTTACTAAGCTCAAAAGTTATTTCCAATAAACGACGAGTTCACTCTCAAAAAGAACTTCAGTTTGTTGTGGAATAGTCTCAAATATAATTTAATATTGGAACATTAATTATCTACATTGCCAGGTTACTTTTGAATTCAAAGGTGAATCAGGTCACTAGATGCATGCATTTCTGAGCATGTTCAAAGACTCATTTGAAGACAGAGCAAATACAGACTTCTGTTTAAATAGCTAGGACAGCAAAGTGGCTCTTAAAAATATACCCTTTCCAGACAGGAAAACAATTCATATGGAAGTAACATAAAAAACTCTAGCTTTCATCAGCTACTTCCAATTAATTCCCTGGAGTCTTAAAGAAGAAAGAGATACCAAACAGTGCATCATCTGTAGGTACCATTTCCTGGATTTTCTGATTCCTTTTCTTAAGCACATTGTGAAGCAAAAGACAAGAGTCCATAACACACAAAAATAATGTATTTTTTCACACTGCAACAGAGGCGTATTTCCTAACTCCCACTTGTCACCATTAAAATAGCATATGGTTGAGGGGGAAATGACTTTGAACCTGCCACTTAAGGACTTCTGCCCTAAGCAGGAGATAATGCATATCTGAAAACAGTCAGATACAAAAATGCTCAAAAGCCACGTGGCAAAAGAACACTACCTGAACAAACTTAGGAGTCACAGTCACCACATCCTCATTTGCTTGTTAACTTTTATGAGTACTGAAATTTAACAGGTTCTGAGGTTGTATGGCTGCATTAATATAGATAATTGGCATTTTCACAAGCAGGCACACAAGCGGGGTGTTATCTCACGATACTTACAGGAACACCAAATGTTAAAATCTCACATTTCTAGACTTCTGTGGCTGTGGCAGTTCCCAGGCTGCAGCATATAAAACAAAGGGAGATTCTGCACCCTCAGCAGATATTGGAGAACTTGAATCAAAACAGTACCAATCAAATACAGCTTATTTCTTTTCCCCAGCAATAACTGAAGAATCAAGTCAGTACATTTCCAGCTACCTAGGTCTAAAAGGCTGTGCTTGCTGCCAGCATTTCTTGACCTGTTTCTTCATGGCTTGCCAGAAAAGGAGAAACAGTATGATGCATCTGATTTACTGTAATGCAGGTTCCAAATGTTTGCTGACTGCACAAGTCATAAATTTTCCCTCTATTCTTCATATATATTTCAAGTTGTTAGACTGAATTATCTTCAGTAAGATAAATTGTACAAAAATAGAGCATCTGTGATTATAAATGGTCTTAAAGAAGCCATTTTGCAGCAGAATATAAAGTTGATAGAGAATTTTCACAAAAGCAATTTCATTTGCTCAATGTCCATCTTTCTAACAGCTGGATGTTTAGAGCAGAAGTGTTTATCCTGCCTTTTTCTGCTAAACACTGAGTGAACTGTGAACTGTTTAATCTCTGACTACTTTTTTCTTTCTTTTTCTTTCTTTTTTTTTTTTTTAAAGAAAGAAGGAAAAGTGTTGTCTTAATACTGACTTGTGACTTCATTGCAGCCAGAGTTACAGACAGATTGCACGCAATCATATCTTTAAAGGAAATTACAGCCTTGCTAGCTACCTCGATGGAGAAGATGAAAGAGAACTGCTGAAACAGTAAGGTCATGTGAGGCTGCAAGCAACCTGACCTGTCTCCAAAGTCACTATTGCTCTGGGTAGCCGACCGGACCAGATGACCTCCAGAGGTCCTTTTGAACCTCCATTTTTCTCTGATTCTACAAAATATAAATTAAGCTCTCCAAAAACTAAGGAACCCTTTGTGATCAACAAATTTTTGTTAAACTTAGAGACCAACATCCACATTCCTCTATTTTAGATAGAGTAGTTCCAAACCTGTTCCATAAATCAAAGGAAACGCAAAGTGTGTAAGTAGCTTTTAAACTCTTTACAGAATCTCTGCAAATGGAAGAAAGTCAAGAGACATAAGGGCTACCATGTCTGTCCCTCACTACTTGCCCTTCCAGAAGTTCCTAATATCCTGAGCCATCCTGAGACTCTGCTTCAAAACATTACAATACTGCCTGGTTTGATACCTTCTGCAGTTTTACATTTACCTCCTGGAAGAAGGACTAGCTAAATGCACAATGTGCTTACACAGAACTGTTCAGAGGACGGCAAAATACATATTAGTTCGTATTCAGCTTGGGAAATACTTAAGCGGTCATTCTGTCATATCAGAATTTCAAATTATTTATTGATATATGCCTGCTTTGTTATAAAAAGTGGTGCATAACTTCTATTACTTGAGTCTGTTTGTCAACTTATATTTGTGGAATACTTTTCAAGGCATAGAAATTTAAATTATAAGCATAGAAGCATGCAAGCTTAGGAAGATGAGAAGTTCCTATCACTGAGGTCACGCATGAGACAACTGTCTGAATGCCAGCACAGAATGAAGTCCAAAAGATGACCAGTCCCTATGGACTAAAGCAACTTGGCTCACAAATACTAGATTTCCTCATGCAAGTTTGCAAGTTTTATAGCTATGTCCCTCCACTACTTGCAGGGTCATACACCTATAGCAGCAGGGCTTATCCCATGAGGAGCTAAGTGAGCACTCTAATGACTTAAAGAGCTGTTAAGTGGAAAGAAACCCATTGAAATTATTTGCATTATTAGTGCTACAAGACATTTTTTAAAAGCCAAAATAGTTAATGCTCCATCTTCCAGTATGTTTGCTGGAATAAAAGACACATCGCTCAGAAACCGTGTGAGACTTTTGAAAAAACAATCAAGTCATCTCCATGCTACATGGAAAATTCATTCATCCTAATATTTTTCATTGGTTAATTCTGTATACTCAACATGAAAAATGTGTACAGCACAGCACGGTAATATCAATTATATCTTTTTCATCTATGAAGAAGTGGAAGAAACTTTTTGCCCCCACATCAACAGAACATATTTAAAATAGATAAATTCCTACACTACAACAACCAAACAATATGGGGTGGGCACGCAAGAACCAAGTCCAAACAATTGCTAAAGAGAGTTTTTTCCTCAGTAATAGGTTATATATTTGAAAAATACAGGATGGATACATTAGGGAATGGCACTGGTTCAAATCCTCTCTTTACAGTAAAATTCAACCTCTGCATAACCGATCACCAGACTAAGAGGCATTGTTAGGTGAGTGTCCCTTATACCCCGAGGCTGAAGTTGTTGCAGATTCATGAAAAACTTAAGCATTCCCCGAATCAAGGCACCACAGAGGAAGAACGATCTAACGCTCAGCAGTCAGGACTCGCCTCTGGGAAGCTGAGGCCTCTTCCCGATTCTATGTCATGATTTAGCAAGCATTTAATTATTTATTCAAATAGGAATAATGACAGCAAGGGAGCAAAGGCCTCCACCCTGGACAAGTCTATCCTTTAAGGTATTCGGTAAAAGGGAAATGAAGTTCACAAATCGGCTGCAAGAGGGTACTTCGCCACGCAGCTGGGCCAGGGCGACTCTGCGCCACTACCGCGCAACGAGAACAGTTCCAGCAGCTCATTTCCTTCCCAGATCCCCCAGCTGAAACTCTTCTCTCGGGTTAAGTGTGCGGATTAAGTAAGTAGCAGCAAAAACAAACTGGGGAGAAGAAAGCAGAGATATTTGGATTCAGTTTGAACACAGTCTGAGCCTTCAGGGATAGAGTTTTGAGTTTTTATGCTGCTGTTGTCATAAGCTTCTTCCAGTGCAGCAGCCAAAAGCACTTCATTCTTCCAGCCTTGGCCCAGCTAGTTTTGAAGTGTAATCAGGAGAATTAGTTAAAAAGTCTAGTAATAACAATAAAAAGAGTTGCTGAACTTCACTGCACAGCAATGAAATACAGAATATACTTCCTAATTATAGGAGAGTTGTATCGAGTCTACAGTATTCCATTCATCAGCAGATGATATAAACGGCTTAACATACAATGAAAATTCACTCAAAGGAAAAATTCAGCTCTACCCAAGAGGGGCATCATAAGAAAAAACAGGAAAAAAAAACCCTTAGTTGTGATTGCAAAATGGACTGAAACACTGGTCTTTCACAGATCTGCAAGGAGACCCCATAACTGTCAAATACACTGTATCAGTACAAATCAATGCTGTTGAAAAAGAACTAGATTCCCTTAAAACATTCATACGCGCACAGACACACGTATCAAGGAAATGAACAGCCTGATGCACTCAGGATCCTCTCGTGCAGTATTTCACCCACGCGCTGGGCCCGAGTGAACGTTGCAGTGACAGATCCCTGCGCGCGGCCTCAGCCCTTCCGGCTCGAAGGCCCGAGCAGCTCTAGTGCCACGCGCCTGGGAGGCAGAGCGGCTGGCTGCTCCGTTGACCGGTGTCAACCTAAAATAACCATTTAAGAACAAGACTGCAGTGGCTGCTTTTTAGGGTCCTTTCAGCAAGGAGCTAGAATCGTTGTGGACTGAGCAGCAGACTCAGAGGCCTGACTAATTTTAGGGATCCAAACAACAGCATTTTGGGTACAGAAGGAGACAGTCTCTGGTAAAAAGCTACAAGAGAACAGCATGTTTATTAGCATTGAGGAGAATCAATGGCAGAAAAAGAAGTAGTAGGAAAACAGCATTTTTAAACCAAGTACAATGCTGACTGGTTCAAACACCCAGTAAATTTGACTGGTGACAGTATCAACCACTACAGGGAAACAGGAGTCTGGCACGCAGGCGTCAGCTCCCTCGGCACCTTCGGCTTCTACCAGGCACAGGAACAAGAAAATTACCATTAGCAAAGTAGCATTATTTTTAATTGACCCAAAAAGCCAGCTGTCAAGGTGTTTACAGTCTGCCAAATGAGATTTTAGGTGTGTGGGAGGACTCCTAAGGACTTTAATATGTTTCTTATAAAGAAAATAACCATTACAGTGGAAAATGGAGTGAAAACATAATCAAATAGATAACAACCATAAAGGAAAGCCTCCAGCATGTTCTGATCAATTAAGAGCTATATTCACAAGAGTAATACACTGGGTTTATGATCAGTTCTCATATTAGCTATACATAAAAAAAAGTTTTTAAAAAAAAGAATCTATGACTGTGCCATATTCCAGATAAAGTTACACAAACTAAAAACCACCAACAGCTACTTGGTCTGTAATGTTGTCAGCTAATGAAATCAGCTGATGGGTTGGTTTTGGGGGTTTTTTTTTTGGTGAAAATTCACTGACATTCTAAATCTAAAATTAAACTATTTCCTGCACAGACATAATTCAGGAACTGGCACTACCCTGCAACATCAGTGATTTTGGTAGCATTACAAGCTATCTATTTTTGTGAGCATGAAATGTTCCAAGAGATTTTCTTCAAATCACAGGGTCATCCTTGCTGCTTTCATCTCAAAATCATCTAGCCCTGCCTTGTAAAAGCAATGGACGAATTCACTGACAGTTGTATCCTCATCCAACGTTAACCAGTACTCCCAACAGGTTAAGGTGGAGGTCTGAAATGCTTCTGGGAAGAAAACAACTTGTGATTTCATTTTCACCATGAAGCAAGTTTATGGCCTGTCCAGGAAATACCGATATGGGCACATTTTTCTACATTCATTGCATTTTGAAGTTCATTCACATTTTGGAAAGAAGCCAAAATGCCATCTCGTCTTTACAAGGTTGTTTCAAAAGCTAGATCAGTTCCTTGATCTGGTTCGCGGCACAGCCGTACAAACATTGTGCTGGCACAACAGATGTCTGGGGGAAGGCGAGGAAACAGGCATGCTTTATGTCATACTGTTACCGAAAACAACATAGCATGAAGCCATAGCCTCTGTATACAGACGCGATACGAATGAAGGCAGGATGAAGTCATTTGAAAAGAAAAATATACAACACCTCAGAGACACAAGGAAGCAAAAGTTCCCTAATATCTTCCATTTTCAGTGAAGTAGTAGTAACCATTCCATTTCAGTGAATGGTAGTAACCTGAAAACAATTAAGAAGATTCCAAATATTAGCTTAAATGAAAAGAAGTTACACTACAACAAACAACAACAACAACAACAAAACAGGAATCCAGATGCCCTCCTATCATTATAATCCAGAGGAAAGCCACTGCCCTAGGCATGGTACCAAAAAATCTGACAACATTGCACATCAAAAGTGATTTAACTACAAATCTATTATGTAACACTGATACTAGGCAGGGTTACTTGAAACCTCTGATTGAACCAACAAATGTGCTATTTTTGTTTTATAAAAGACATTTCAGGCTGCAGCCCAGAAAAGGCCACTGTTACCTAGCAGGCTTTCTCTAGCAGACAAATTCCTTCCTTGAATTAATTCCGACTGGGACTTCAGTACGTGTTTTGGAAGACGACCAACCTAGCTTTTCACATTTTTAGTAAAGGAGTATCCATCTCAGTTCATCCATCACATTAGTAAAATCATCCAATAATTAATTACTCTCACAGTTAAATACTGTGCCATGTCCTCTGTGACTTTCTTTAAGCTCAAATCCCTTTCCTCCCAAACCACTGTAATTCAGCTGAAGAGAAAGTTCTGTTGTCCATTTAATTAATTACTCTGGTCAAGTCACCAGTTCATTTTTTCTTGGTAAATCAATACCCTAATACTTCTGAGTCTCTCACTGAAGCAATGCTTCCAATTTTTGTTCAGTTTCCTCATGGTCCTCCCCACCACACACACACGCTCCCCCAAGAGATATCTTCATTACAGTCACCAGAACTGGACAGCCAGTTCTCACAGCAGGTTCCTTGGCCAGGAATAACTTCTCCGTTCCTGGTCAGAAATCCCCTGCTGTTAAACACATTGTATTTGCTCTTTTGCCCATAACATTGGAGTTCGTGGTGGATAATCAGCAAACATCAAACTGTCTTTAGAGTCAGAGTCATCATTCCGAAAGGGCACCTGTAATTTTTGTTTTAGATGTCCAACTTCACATTTGGTCCTTGGCCTGCTGGAAGTATATCCACCAAACAGTGATTTCCACTTGGAATTATATTTTGTATTGGAGGGCTACTGGACGCCAATGTTTTTCGTCAACTGGATGTATGACTTCTGGACACTGTGCAACTTTTCTCAAAAAAAAATCATTCATAACCACGTTAAAGGTCTTACAGAAAGATATTTAATCAATACTGTTACTTTTAATCTCATTACAAATTAAAAGTAGCTTATTTTTCACTTTAATTGACGCTAATTATGTTACTCACCTAATTCTCTAATAATCAAGTCACATATCAGCTGTTCCACTCTTTTACCTGGAACTGATGCAAGGCTGAGGCCAGAAATCCCCAGGGCACTCCACATGCCCTCCTTGGTACACACTTAGTGCTCCAAGCCTTATTGCTAAAAACCAAAACAAAACAGAGCTGCACACCACCACCACCACCACCACCACTCGGGTTTAGCACTCCCGAGAGCTCCTTGCCCAGCTCTCCACATTCTTGGGAGTCAACTATGTGGAGCTGCTGATTTTTAAATGTCTTTCTAGTAGCTATGCAGCTTGTGAATTGCTGTTGGAAAGGCAAGTATTTCACAATCATTATATGAATGAGTTTGCCTGACTGTTTTTCAGAATTAGAATATTCCTGCCATTTCTCATTAAGCCTGTAGGTCCCCAGGTGGAGACAGCAGAATGCCCCTCAAATACTACAGTTGTATGCATACTTGTATTATACCGAGATTGATCTAGGTAAGAGGCTCATTTTTATCAGTCTTATGCAGCTACTCAAAATGTAGGGCTAACCACAACATATAATCATCTCAGATGCAATTTCGGTGAATAAAAGCTGTGGAAAAGCATCTCTCTTCTTGCTGTCAACATGCCACAGTTCACAGGGTGCAGAAGCACCTCAGGGAACAGTTTAGCTGTAGAGTCTTTGCTGTGGATTTTCCCAGCATCAAAACATATTGCTGACATAGTTCATTTCCTCATAGGTATATAAATATAATGGCAAATATAATGGTAATCAGCTACGGCTTAAAACTGCTTATTACTGATATCCAGGCTGCTGACTAGAAGAGAGAAAAAAAAATCTGCTGGAGAGGAAGAAAGAAACACATCCCACTTATCCATGCTGCCTACATACAATTGGAAGCTAAAATAACTTTAAAAAATCTACAAAGGCATCAGCTCAAGTAGAAGGTTCAGTACAAGTGACTTGCTGTTTAATCTAAAGTTTTGCATTTTTCTTTAGACTTTTATAAGGTTTTTAAAGGCCTGAAGTGGGATGAAATACAAGAGTATCTTGGGAGCAAAGGCCACCAAGTTCTCTCCTTTAGCCAGAAGAAGCTGTCTGCAGTCAATACCTGCATTGGTCGTAAGAAAAACTGAGAAAGATTGCTTACCGTACTTTATGTGCAATATCAACATTCTTATTGCTATGTTCCTATTTCCTATGTAAACTTCTTCACTGCAGAGCAATAATGCTCTGTTTAGGCAAATACGGCACAGGATTTTTCGACTATCATGCGGCAAGAAGTTTTCAGTGCTCTGCTTTGTTTCAGCTGCTAGTTCTACATAATCGGACCTCTGGCAGACTGAGGCAGCAAAAACATTTTTCAGTTATGAAGTTTCATGTCTTTATTTAATTATTTTGAACCCTCAAGCATAAAATGTATTATTTACCCGTGGTGCTCATTGATGATTGTCTGCTGATTGACTACAGTGTTGCACCAGGAAAGCTTCTGCTCTGAATTTCTCATCTACGTTCTGCAAAATAGATGTACATTACAAGTAGCCACTAAGACAATAAACAGTTCCTGAAAACTGTGTGTGTTTGACTCCTAATGATAAATGAGTCTACAGATATTTGGTACCTCCTACTTAACTGCAATTACTGCAGCAATTCTAAGGTAAATCAAAATCAGCTACTGAAGGCAGGGGAAATAAATACAGTCAGAGACCCTTCCTGAAAGACCTTATCAAGGAGGGACCAGAAAAAGTTTTTAAAGTAGTTTTACTCATCTGACACCCACATTTGTTTGAGTTTCTCTTCATGGTACAGCATTGCACTATGCAGATGTGCCCAGGCTCAAAGAAAACAGTAGCTGGTCCTATGACGAATAAAATAGATGCAGAAAAGGGATGAGTGGGAAACAGTTTTCCCACTCAAACAGAATTTGACAGGAAGAAAAATCCTAATTTAAATCAAGATGAAAAAGTAATCTCAAAAGTCTACTGCATCCCCATCTAAAAATTAGAGCATTTGAACAAAAATTGTTCTATTTTCATAATTTTAATGTTTCATTTTTACATTTTTCTATAACATAACTAATATTTATAGAAGTTATTTAACTGAAAAGTCTATATTTAGATGGTGCAAAAATGGTATGTCAGAATAATTCTGAAACTTTCAAAAATAATTGTCTCAGGAAATCTGTTGAAAGAAAGAATTTTACATTAATATAGTTTCCAGTATTTCCACACCAACTGTATGGAGCAATGACTTTGCCTTTTTCTGTCCCAATTCTTGGCAGATGGAAGGAGGGGAGAAGTTGCTGTCACTTCTCTCCTTTCCATGGTTTTTCACAGTCTCTCTATCTGCCATACTTTGTTTGCTGCTACTTTCTCATCTTTGAGAGAGATAATTTCCTCTGAAGCACTGGTTACAGCAAAAAGCAAATGCCTATTTTATTTCACTTGAATAGATTTTTATTTGTTTTTGAGCAGTGCTTTATTCAGAGCAGGAAGTTTCCCACTTCTTCAGAAAGTGCCTTGAATTTCAATCTTGTGTTTCTTTTCCTACTGCCCTTGCAACCTTTATACAGTACACAAAGTGTTCAATTTTTTATGATCGCAGGAGATGCAAGTGTGGCTCGTTCAGGTACAAACTGAGGAGTCAGGCTGGTCTAACATTGTGTGGTGCATCAAGAATATAAACCTGCATCTTGTTGTTCGGCGTTTTCCCCCTTCAGCTACTGCTACTCACCTGTAGCTGAAACTCCCCAAAATAAAGTAGCGCTTTTTTTTCATTCTAACTAAAAAAACAGGCCGAAAGCCCTAATCTTAACAAGTCACGTCAGTGCAGAGTACTGCATAGTCCTTGTATTGTAGCCTGCCAGCCAAGCTCTGCTAACTACACATTTAATTGTCTCCGGAAAGACTGATAGCAACTTCTTCACAAAAAAGTTGGCTGCACGCTCTAACAGAAGAGGTCTGAAGGTGTTACCAAATTAAAAAAAATACTGTTCAAGTCATAAAAATTTGATAGGAATATTTCTGGGCCTTCGTTATCCTTATTATTTGTCTCTCTGTACCAGCAAATGCCAGCTGATTTATACGGACGCCCTGGTAAAATCTGTCCGACACCCGTCAGGCTGGAGGCTCCCCCAGCTTTGCACGAGCAAAAGAGTTTGATACGACTTGATACAATACAAATCTCACTTTCTCCTCCGCTGTTAAACACAACTATCTAGCTAGGGGATTGTCAGGCCGAGTGCAAAGGCTGCTTGCAAGCCTGTGGCTCCCCAAGAGCCCCACGTGTTGAGCGCTCAGTGCCCCGCTCTGGCCGGCTCCTTGCAGCCGCCCCACCAACGCAGAGGCGAGTGTCCCCCTGCTCTACAAGCTGCTCTTGTATTAAAGCTTCGAGTTTGAAAGTCCATCCTAAACACAGGCGTACCAGGCCTGCAGCACATTTAGCTGTCACCGCATCAATTACTTGCAGGTTTTATTTATAACACCTGTTTTATCTGCGAGCTTCCAAAATTCAACAATTTTATGGAAACGTTAGTAACGTTCCTTAGACTGTTTTAATAAAATGACTCGACAGCATTTCTCAGCAGAAAATGGAATAAAGGAAGCAAAGAAGTGAGCTTCAGAGAATTTCTTTCATCATTGTACATAAAACACAAAGGAAATAACGATGAATCATAACAGGCAGGAAACAGGAGCATCAATCTGAACCACAGAGGGTTAAAATAAATAACAAAGATGAACTTACAGAATTTCATAGCCACAACTGTACCAGGAGCCCAGCATTTCGCATTTTCTATGCACTGTTCTGTCTCCTTGAGAAAACATCCACTTTGCAATATTTAAATTATTTCTGATAAATCAAAATTTCTTTTTCCTAAGCTCATGGCTTTTTGGCTCATATCCCTGCTCAGACCCCAGGAGAAATACAATTTGGAGAGCGGGTCTCCAACACATGGAGCAATATGCTAAGAAAGTAAGAGAGAGTTACGCCTAAAAGAGAAAAGTACTTGGGTGGCTGTTGCACCGCCCTGGGCCCAGGCGGTCGGCTGCGTCTCCCGTTCCCGGCGCAGCCCCGGCGCAGCTGTGCGCTGACGGCTTGCGCGGAAGGTGCTCCGAGGAGCCAGGCCGAGAACTGCACCCAGGCGCCCTCCGGGGCACCGTGCCGGGGAAGCCGTGGCAGCTCCCCGGCGAACTGGACCATGCCACTTTCTCAAAACCAAAGGCATTTCACGCAGTTTTGCTCTTCCAAAACAGAAGTGCTTCCAGTAATATTCAAACATCCTACGGGGGCATTTCCAGAAGCATGGGCTAAAACGTTCAGTGTGAGCTGTGGCACCACAACAGGCGACAACTACCACCACTTTCTCCTCAGTATTCCTTCAACTTAAGCTTTTTGATCACCAGCACGTTTATGAAAATTATAAAGCCAAGCTGCTGAACAGTAAGGCATACTCCTCTAAGGGGGCTGGACCGTTTCTTTGTTTATTCTTTCTTTTCTCAAAAGGGGGCAATGCTGAGATCTTTGGTTTATTACATTCACAATTATCATCAGCGTGGTCACATGAAACGTCATTTCTTATTTTCAGCAGGAAATTCTGTGATAGGTAGTCTAAACTAAGAGACACGTCACTCCAAATAAAAATATCTACAGAGGATAACAGGACCAAATTACTTTGTCACTTCTACAAAACTATGCCTCACTGTGTATTTAATAAAGCATTTGAAGAAAAAAAGGCACACTAGGACCTAGCTCTTTTCATTCAAAATTCATGAGCTCTATTAATCTATCAAATATGTATTTTATTGAATCTTGCATAGCTCCCTTAAGGGAGGACATTTTAAAGCAAATTAAATATAAGCCACCACACTGACTATAGCCAGCGCTCAGTTGAGGATACTGCTCTGATGCTTAGTAACAGAGCCTTTTCCATTAACTTGCTACCAAACGTCTTCAAATTGCACATGAATATACAAGCTCATATGCATTAACAAAGCAGCAGTTACTCCTTGATCTTTATACGCGCCTATAAAAATATTATAGTACTGATCAAGCTTATGACCAGAAACAGTTTCCAATATTTAAACCGCGTTTCCTCAGACATGCACGCCCCTCTGAGAATAAGCCCCAAAACTGCTTTCCAGGGCTGACATTTCACCTGCGGCTGCTGCTCTATGCATAAGTTTATCTGAACTTTTGAGCAAAACTACAGCATCATTTTGAGGGGTTTGGAAGATAAAACGTGTTCCCAGGTAGCTGAGTCAAACAGGTGAACTTTTGAACTTGCCATATTAATACTTGCATAAAAACCTAAAAAACATCTTGCACATTAACGATATGGATTAGCTGCTAGCCGTTAAGCCTGGAAAATGTAAAAATAACTATTCACTCTTTGATAGGGGCCGCATTGCAGATATGCATTCGGGGCTGTTTCCGTTTCTGAATGTACTTGTGTTGGGATTTAAGTTAGTTTTGTTTCTTTAGCTAGGGCATGTGCGCCAATGTTTCAGCCTTGCTTCAGACAGTAGGCTTCTAAAATATGATATATATATTATTTTCCTAGATTTATTCTAGGTGCACATATGTGAGCAGACAGATCCTCAGCACTAATCTTATTTTGATCAGGCCAAACAATAGTACTCTAAAGTTGCCAGAACAGCCATATCAGCACTTAGTCATTTATTTGCCTTAAAACCCTGCACCACGTAAAGATTTCAACCAGTTTAAGTGTTTAAGCTTCACTGAGGCTACTTAAGCACTCGTGATATAAATATTTAAGACACTTCCCATATTTTTTCAGTAGGGAACAACATCTTAAGTGCTAGTGCCAACATCAAGATATCCAACAACTTTACAGAAGAATGAATATATGTGAAAAACGTATGTAGAACAATTAATGCCATATTGAGCTTGCACTGTTAAAGAACAGGAAATGGGGAATGAGAACAGCAAGGCAGCAATCATGTTCTTAATTCAGCTATGCTGCATGCTGAGCTCTGGTTTTTTTCACAGATTAAACACATTAGTGTTTGGTAACAATTTCATATAGAATTTTCAATTGTTAAATTAGCACTGCAATGGAAATTAACTGAACTTTAAATAGAACAGCACAAAGTAGCAATGCCACAGACTAGCTGCAAATGGTGAGCAGACGTAACAGGGAAATTTTGGACCCACTCTCCTATGCTGGGTTATGTGACAAGATCTGCTAAACACTGTGCTTGTGCTTATCGTCATTGATACCAATATATCAAGTCCCTTTTGATGCCATCTACGTGGAAATCAATAGGAGTTTCTGATACTTGCTTTTTACATTGCTTTATAAAATGTAGTTCCACTGATTATTTTGCTATGCATCTAGACGCTAGTGTATTCCTTCCGATACGAACACACATATTTGTCCCATGTGTCCAGTTCCTTGGTTCATTTGTATTGTTTTTGCTTCTTTGTTTGTGTAGCTTAAGTTTGATTTATGTGGAGAGACTGTTTACTGGTCCCCTGGTCTGTCTGTTGTCTTGTCTGTCAGGCTTCTTTTGAGCTGATGCAGTAACAATAAGCTGTTAAACAGAAGTGGGAGATCGGATCTCTGATTAAATTTCCATTAGGTCCAGCCTAGCCCATTTCTGTGAAATGAGAGATTTCAAAGAAGGCAATGTGTAAAAAGAACAGGGACTGCCTGCTCTCATCGACATTCCCTCACGACATTTCCACCAGTACTTACAGGTGGTCATTTTGCTCATATCAGAAAAGGTCTGATGATGCAACACTTCAGTTGCCAAAAGGACAGCAGAGGGCTGAACTTTAAAACAGCTTGCAAAAAAAAGCTTGATTCGATAGAATGCTTGATCCTTACAAAAGGACTGCGTGGAGCTTGCCTTTTCTCTAATGGCCAAGGCTAAGCAAAAGTGGTGACGTTATATGGAGCACCGATGAGAATAATAGGAGTTTACCTCAATCTGTAAAGCAAAAACTGCACCGTAAAAGTATTTTCTGCTATCCTCTTTCAGCTAACCAGCATGATCTGGAGATAGAACGGAAAGCATAGCTCTCTCTGGAAGGCTCAAGGGTGGCCCTGAACAGATAAGGCAACTCATTAGCTATGATCTTTACAGGATAGAAGACATATCCAGGCAGACTATCCTATGGAGTGATACATAATCTTTGATATTTCCTAAAACCTCGCACCTCATCTTCCTTCACTCATACAGATGAATGACAATGATACAGCTAAATGCCATGTTGGTGGTTTCTCCAGAGACAGTCCTTTCTGCAGCTTTGGCCCGAGATCACTGACAAGAAACACGCTGAAGCAGCAAAGGACCTGGAGACCACAATCAGAAGCATGGTATTAACACCACAAGCTGCTAGGCATCTGGCAGGGCACCCGACTGGCATCACTATGGTAGGCAGTATCCTAACAAGGAATCTAATAAACAAGCACTAAGATGTGAGGTAAAAATGGGGTAAAATTATGCATCCAAAACTCAGGCAGACAGATAACCAAGTATTCGGTAAGGCCACTAAATGAATGCACAGAAGCTCAAAGAAAGTCTGTGCTCACTGAGATCAAGGGACCTGACCACAAAAACACCGGGGAGCAGTCCTTACAGCTGCTGAGATAGCAGAGTCCGCTCAGAGGTCTGCGCTCACCAGCTTTAATAACTAAGGATTCGACAGATTCATCTTGTCCAAAATCTGTGCATGAGAAATTGTTTCACAAATTGCACGGAAAGCATTAAGATGTAAGTCACGAGCAGGTTGAAGACAGTTTAACATATTGCTGGGAGTCAAGCTTGCATTGTGAGGGTAAGCGGACAACACCATGAGAATGGGGTGGGAAATTTCTCAATTTACACAGTGACCTTTTTCACCTAAAACCTCAAAGTTTGCTGTAACCTTCCTTCCTGAAAATGATCATATGACAAAGTACCACTTGCTCGTGATACTGAGATTTCCTGCCTTGTATGCAGTGTGTTTCTGAGAAAGCTTTGTAAGCTAAGGTGTGGATCTGATGCCATTCTAAGGAGGTTTTCAGTAGCGTTTCTTTATTTCAGCTCACTTAGATAAGAGCCAGGGGACTGTTCTGCTATGGATCCAAGAGCTTTACAGACAAAGCATCCAATGAGGAGAAATTCTGCCCGTGTGAAATCAGCCCTCACCCAATCAGACTAAATCTCCAGGCAGTCTTACAACTTCCAGAAACTCACTGGCTCACTCAGAGGAAAAAAAGTCACAGCTTCCTAGCACATATTATAGGTGAGACAAAAGTGCTAAACAGCTTACCAAGCAGCATCAGGCTAATTAACATCATATCAGCTCTAATTGGAAGTGATTCAGCAGTCTTAGCCTTGTAGTAAGAATCTTTTCAGGACTCACTGATGTGAAAGGCTAATACTGACACCAAGAAGTGTGCAGTTATCAAGTGCTCAAACCCCGCAAGAAAGCTGCACAGTAATTGTTCACTGGAGAGTGGTCTAGAGCCACCAGCAAGAGAAAAAACACTGCATTGCTATTTCCTTCACGTTACTTTATTCGAACATGCTGTAGCAAACCCACAAAACTACATGTGTTGGCTAAAACATCACTTTCTTATTAGGGGGATCCAGAATGGGGAACAAGCCCTGAACCTCAGCTCCGGCGGCGCTCGGACGTCCATTGTCCTATCCGAGTTCTGCCATGCAATCTGCAGTCCGAGCTACCTATACTGCAAGGCAACTGTCGAGTCCTTATAGAGCAACACACATCAAATTATTAATGGTTTGATGGTTTTAATGAAGATATAATTTATGCTTGCCTTCTTCAGGTCTCGCAAACCCTGACCTACTTCTCTGCACTGCTACGAGTAGTGAGACCCTGATTAGTATATCAGACTAAAGATAAGCTTTGATTAGATAGTCTTTGTCTTGAGTGCTGATATAGAGGATGCAGCCAGAACAGCCAAAGAAAAACAAGACACCTTTAAAACCTAATGACCTTCAGCAGTCTTTTACTGCATACCTCTTACTGGTTACTGCCGTGCAGATAAATAGAAAAGGATGTGGAAAACTGACATAGTTTAAACTATGTTCACCATAATCAATTTATTAAATCATATTAAAGCATCCCTTCCTTGCTATGAGATGATTTTTAGAGGATTTGTTCTAAAAGACACATGAAAGATTAAGACCTTCACATCAACCATACAAAATGCTTCAGCTTATTCTAATGTGGTATAAACATGGCTGTTCCTGCTTTCCTAAATCAAATATTCCCACAGCAGAGCAAGCATTTAGTTGTTTTCCAGCCTCACCAATAGGCAGTGCTCAGCACAACTATTCAGCAGGACGTAAAACAACTTCCTAAACCCAAAACACCTTCTAAACTCAAGAGTCAGTCTGCTAAGTGATAAGCATGTACTTTAAAAGTGAAGATACCCCCCACCCCTTTCATCCCACAGAACTAGTGCTTAATATACAACAAAAATCATTCCAGAAGAGAAGGTCCAGAAGCACCAACAGAAGCCTGAGCTGTGTTTGCAAGTTGCTCCCTTTGTTTCAGTACTTACTTTTACAAAAGGACATCTTACGCAGAAAGACTAGAGCACTACAAAAAGTGAGCTCCAAGGACACATTTTACATTTGGGCACAGCCTATTATCAAGATATAACATTTTCATGCATCATTTTACACTGAGAGAAGCTGTGTAGTCTGGGAAATGGCAGCATCTGGCATAAAGTCCTTTCATCTGTGCTATCATAAAGGAAGAGTAATACGAGGCACACCTGAAAACTGAGCTTCTCTCATACCTATTTTCCTACAAGTGTAAAAGTCCGTAATTTTCCAACATATTTCAGAAACAGCAACAAACAGATGGACAAAACCTTTGCTTCTGTCATGGCAGTCACATGCACTAGGACAACCTCGTCTCCACCGAAGCCTCAGAACACCCTCACCGTCACACTTGCTAGACGGGAATGGGTCACGCCACGTGACGTGCCATAACCGAGCCCCAATTTCCACTTTCCCCATATCCATTCCTCCAGAGGGCCTTAAATATCTATGTAATTGTCATTTCCTATTTGAGATCTCTTCTAAACCCTATTTCAAGATGAAGCAATGACTTAACAGACTGAGATTTGATCTAAAAGTCTGGATCTAAATTCTAATGCTCTGTCAATTAAAGTAATTCCTCTTTGTCCTCATCTTTACTGTAGTCCATTAAATCACTGTGCTGGTAAAATGTCTGAATTAACAAGAAAGCACAGGGTCAAAGCAGAGAGGTTAGAAAGAGAATATGAAAAAAAAAATAATGTAAATCCATCTCAGGAGAGGCAAAAGCGTAAAATATTTCAGGGGCGACAGTCAGAGCTCACGAAGGCAACAGGGAGGCGGCTAGTCCTGTCAAACTGTGAAAACCAAACTCCCCCAGGGAACAAGGGTGTTTCAAATCTGCTACCTGTGTTCCTTACCCAACAGTGTGCAAACATCGCCTCGGTACGAAGCCTTTGGTTTTCACGCGTAATACTGGTACGGCACTGAGGGAACGACGGCAGAAATCTCTTTGTGCCTAAATGACTTAGCACTAACCACATGGAAATTCATTTGCCTTTTTAAGAAATCCCACCCGAACTGATTTAATCGATTAGCTCTGCTAATATTAGGGGGTTCTTCTTTTGCCCTAAAAATTCTGCAAGGCATGGAGAGATAGCACCACGCACTTGAGAAAGGCCAATGCCCTCTCTCCAGTTATTCTATGATTCTGTTCCTCTTCCTCCAAGAGAGATGTAAGCCCTGTTGTTTGCACCCTATGACCATACCTAAAATACTGGGGCCACACTATAAAAACTGTCCTAGACGATCACTAGCCCATTGGAAGAAAAACAAAACATTTTTGATATCCAGTTAAAACAGAACTTTCCACTGGGAAGATCTGGAGGTCTCAATGCACTTCCAAGCACCAAAACCCCTCTGCTGAACAGCTCTCACTAGGAGACATACAACCATAAGACTGAATGACCCAAGAGGTACTATCTTCTCAGAAATTTTAGAACAGGCCCCTGCAGGTGAGACTTCAGGACCACACACAGGGTTGGGCGGGAAAATACAGCCCGTTTTTGTTTATTCTGTATCTGCCGTATAAACCAACAGAGGACTTCAGGATGCAGAGTGTATGATGGTAGTTTGTTTTTAAGCTGACAAATGCAGCACCTAGCATAAGCACTAAAACTTACCCAGGGGAACATGCACTCTCCGAGGAAAAGGCCAGGAGTGCAAATGTTCTGCACCGTCTTACATGCAATCTGCAACAGAATCTGTGCTCCCCAAGCCGAGAAGGCGTATGCAAATTAAAATGAACACAACAGGCTAACAGAAAATAAGACTTATGATAATGAATAAAACATTTCAGAACTCAGCATGAAAAGATTAAAAAGTTAACATGACAATAGACAACTAAAGTTCATTTATTTTTGGATTGTGCACTTGTGTCACTTCAGCTGTGCTTAAAAGACTCTTCCCTAATTCATATGGCTTTTTAGTAGTTTGCATAATGCAGAGAGTAACAGCAGAAACTAAGCAGAGTCTATAATATGACTTCATTGCAGTTGATAGAAACGGAACAGTGAATGAAGTATCCATCCAGTATCTGCTATGAACTGGAAGATATTATGACTTACCAAATCATGTTAAATCTAATTTGGGGGAAAAAAAAGTCACTATATGTTAAATCTTTCCTCAAAATTACTGTCAGAAAGTCCATGTAGGCATCAAAGCACTACTAGGATGAAGCTTGTAAGTCCTGTTTTATTATTAATACAACTTCATTAACACCTTTTGTTGTAGTGATTTCTTCATAGTTTAAGAACAGGCTCTTCATTTTTAATCTCTGTACATCACTATTACTCAGGCCATTCTGTGGCACGGTGACAGAAGCAGCTGCTACTATATTGATTCTACCTTCATATCTATATTTTGTCTCATTGATTGAATAGTTGTCGAAACAAGTTTATGCTTATTTTGAGTTAGTGTCTAGGCTGCCTCACCTGTAAAGGAAGGTATAAACAGACAGTTTAGCATGTTAATGAGCTAGCAAGCTAAGAACATTCCTCCTTCATTCTCAGGGAGTCTCATGCTCTAAGCATTTTCTTCAGTCATTAAGTATTAAAGCTTATAGTGCAACAATTAATGCCTTTCAGTTTTCTGACAGTCTTCTGACTCTTCTGTCTAGGATTTCAAAGCAGTTTACCAATGTGATTTAATTAATTCCCAGTACCCACAAGGTAAGAACTCTCTTTGTTTTCCAGAAGGGGAAAGCGATATAATGAGTAACATGCAGTCACAGGCCAAAGCGGCCTCAAGTCCCAACTACGTAGCTGGAGAAGTGACAAAATACTTGGAGGTGCTCATCGCGCCACTGTTCCAGCTCAGGTTTTAGGATTTGGATCTGCATTTGCACTGTACGCTTCTGAGTATCGAGACCTGTATTTCTCAGTTCAGGCACCCAAAATCAGACACAGCTGAGAAAGACAAAGAGCCAAATGAACTACAAAAGCATGTAAGATTTTACAGCTAAATTAGTCTTTTTTTCTAATCATAAAATTCTGATCGCTTTCTTACCTTTAACTCCATTAAGTGTTATTTCATTTCATTTGATTCTCAACTTGGATACTCTGGAGCAAGTATAACTGCCAAAGCACAATAATTAAGACTCTCCCTCAAAAATAAAACTGTGTGAATGTGTGTTTTAAGCTTAAACCTAGGATAAAAAATGAGCTTCATCTTTTCAGTGTTTGTATTTTTTCCAATGCACATTTAAGGATGCAACTTGTTGGAGATATGAGCATGCAGAAGAACATAAATAGCTATAGTTTTTGATACCCCCTCTATGTTTAGAAGCCTTGCTCAGAAATAATGTTAGAAGCACTGTAGTGCTCAGATGACCCAAACCATATCAAACGTTTTATCACCATGGATTCCTATCCTGTAGGCAGAAACAGATGACAGGAAAATTGCCTAACCTCACTCTGCTGTTCATCACACTCATCACTAAATGGCGGGTTCCTCACCGGCATTACAGCCGAGTCAACTTCCAAGTATAAATTTCAAGACAAATGAAGAGGCCAAAATGAGTGATATGAAGAAGATGTCTTGCATGTATGTAATCAGGAATTGGAGATGCTCATGCAACAAAGTGCGAGATACAGAGTTAAGATTTTCACCAACGAGCCAAAGTAGATAGGAGTCCAGTAGGCAGTAAAACAGAGAGCATAAAACTAAATTAAATAACAGCAGTGAAAAGTGTTCATTAAAACTTACAATGTCATGCACCGTTTTATTTAATCACTTCCTTTAAAAACTCACTTTCCTTGTGCCCTTACAAAACACCGTGGTGCCTTCATGAAAGACCAGTGCGGGTGGAAGCTAAAGTCCAGCACAGATGGACAAGGAACAAGGAACCCAGGAGTATTTCAAGGGCCTATAATTTCAATGCACATTATCTGCAGCTACATGATTTCTCTTTCTGAGTCAGTATGACATGTTACATCATGAGCATTCTCTCTTCTCCTAATAAGCTTATTTGATCCTTAGCAAGAACAACATCTTAATGAAGGTAGGGGAACAGCATCCTGAAAGTCTTGGCTTTCAGAATGACTTTCACTGTTTCTCAGCAAAACACAGATATGAAAGAACTCAGCAGGAGTGAGCAGAACCACAATTCTGCCTGTGAGCATACAGCACGTAGACCGAGCTGAGGAGTAAATCAGAAAAGCTTTCACAATATAGCTAACCAAATGAGATGACCAATAACTCATCCTGCTGACTCGTTTCCAGTCTCACAAATAAAATATTCATGTATAGTTTGAAAAAAGATGCCCCCTGCTAAAAGTAAAAGATGCAAATTATCAAAAAATGCTACCTACTCTATCTACAATTTTTAAATGAACCTTAAGTCACCAGACTATGAAACAACTTCAATTTATTACATAAGCAAAACGCCAAGTGCTTCTTCTACATTTGTACAAAAAGCTGCTAATAAAATGCCTTCAGTTAACCAGTCTGCTGCTGCTTTTCACAGGGCAGTGGCAGCAAGCGAGGCCTCATCAATGCTGCCACCTACAGAGCACTTCTCCATTTCAAAAGAAATTTCTTTTCAAATTAAAACCTTGAGCTTTTGCCTTGCCTGAAAACAAAGTGCTCGGGAGCCAAATGCACACCAGCCCAATTACCGCATGTAGCAATCCCAGACAGAGCTATATCCTACACAGCTTTTCTAGGGCAAAAAAAAAGGGGGATAAAGCCAAGGGATAACAATGATTTTCAAACAATTCCAGTGAGTCACATCCTCTCACTCTGGTAGCTGGCGTTACCTGCAGTGGAAATGCATCGCTCACCTCAGCGACTTACCGGGAATATAAAAGCCAAGGAGGAGCAGTGAAAGACTAGCACAAAATCATCTGCGCTAAAACCAAAAAAAGCCGTCAGTGTACCCAGAAAAATATTCACCTTTCCTTCACTTCTCCACAGAAATAGAGAAGTAAGTAAATATGCAAGTAAAATATATAATATATTCTGACAAATGCATTCTATCTAAAAATATCACTTTTTTTCCGCTTCAGTTGCCACTACAGCTACTTCATGTCACAATTTCCAACTTTCAAAAGCTACAGACCAACAAATAGCTGTATCAGAAAGAGCTAAGTGAAGAGTATAACAAAAATTAATATAGAAATACAAACACAAAAAGTAAATAAACTGATTTCTACAATAACATTTTCACTTAGTTTACAATGAGCATATAGACAATTACCTATACAATTTAAAAAGGTGTTTTGAATTACATATACTACAAACTTAGACAGCCTGCTTTATCGCGGGTAAACCTCACGCTACGAGGCAGTATCATGGTGAAAACTCCCCTCTGCCTTGTGGTCAGTCGATTCTTCTGTAAAGGGCAGGTTTCACCGGGCAAAACCATGTTTCAGCCCCAGATGTGCCACCTCCCCCTCGCAGCGTCCTCGCCTGCCTGCACAGAGACGCTCTGCGCCCAGGAGATCACGCGGCCGCTGTCCACGCGCCGCCAGGGCAAAGCCGCTACGCAGCGTGCCGACGTGCCGGGAGGCCTAACGCCGCGGACCCAGGGACGCCCGCCGCCCCGGCCAGGAGCGCTGGCCTGCCCCGGCCTCTCGGCAGCCCGCTCCTGCCACGCCGAGCGCAGCCAGCACTCCTTTTGCTCTACCTAGGAGATGCACGATGTGCACGGTGCCTGCTCCTCAACCATATTGTATTTTTAGATTCCGGCAGATCCAAATTCTCCAGCTGACGTCTCAACCAGACGGTAATCTGATAGCTAGTAACGATCACCACTTGTAGGTGTACCTGTAGGATTCACTGTAAGTGATAAAGCCCCTAAGTTTCCACACAAAGCACCGAGCCATCCCAAGAGAGGAGCCAGGAGGTGCTTCAGTGAGCCTGCGTATTTTAGGAACAAACATACTTTTGGGAAATGCTCACAGAGCACCAACAGGACACCATATGGGTAGATCCAGCGCGCAGATGCAGGATCTCCACAGTGGATTTTGCAGGCACACAAACATCCCATGCACAGTGGCAATGATTTCCAGTACATAACATTTCACAGCAGAACTTGTCAATAAATGGGGTGGGATTAACAGATACATACTTTCAAAGCTCATGTTCATTAAATCACAAAATTCAGCCGCTGGAGAGTAACGTGCCAGCCACTGAGGTGTAGCAGAGAGATCTCAGCACAGGCAAGTTCTGAGGTGCACGCAGTCATGAAAACACCGTGCCACTGCCACAGGCGCTGAGCCACCCAACAGCAGAATCTCCCCTTTAGCACTGGCAAAGCCCCAAACTACCCCACGGGCCAGGCGCTTCTTTCCGCTGCGCAGCCGGCGGCGCTGCACCGCTGCAGCTGGGCAGGACGGCTCTGCGGGGCACCGCGCAGGTGCAAACAGCCGCTAGCCGGGTCACGGGCAGGGCTGTTTTTCCCATTTACTGCCACACTGAATAGGGTCAGAACAGAAACTACCAACTGCCCCTTCTATAGAAAACTCAAGGAAAGAAACCAAGAAAAGTGAAAAGATAATGAAGGCCCTTTTGACCTCCCGTTCTAGCTCTCACACTGCATTCATGGCACACCATGTCACGAAAAGGCTTAAGAGCAGCGGCAACACAGAGGAACGCAAGCAATGCTCTCCCTTGACACAACACCCACGGATCAGTCACTCTGTGCAAAAAAATGTAACCAAGCTCAAATAAGCAAGCCCTCCTTTGCTTTAATTTAATATATATAGCTTTGTACAAATCATATTTTGGGGAAAAGTTGCTGCTAGTTTAAATTCATATGAATTTCAATTACTTAGTTTTATTTTTAAAGAGCTGGTTATCTAGAAGCCAAAGATTTAGGCAGCATATCCGAAGCCTGAAGATACAAAATCTGTTGAAAGCAAAACTGGTGAGGCCAGATCTGGAATCACCGGGCACAGAGGATACACTTTAATTAGAAGGTTTTCACCAGCAGGTTCTTGTAGACAGCAAGTACATGCCTAAAAAATGCGATATAGGAGGAAAAGCTGTCAACACTTCTCAATTGACATGTAGACATCACATGGATGGAAGGGGCAAATGCTTTAAAAAGTAGCGGCAAAGAATCAAGTTTGCTGCTAATCGTGCAACCAAAAATAGCTACATAGGGAACAGTCATTTCTAGAATAAACCTCTAAGTAAAAATTCACTCCACCTTCGCTTACTGGCCTTCATTCAACTTCTCCATGTGCTTTCATATATTTCCCTTCCTGCATGAGGGAAAGCAGAGTGTCTAATGAAAGCCATTCAGGCCCTGTTTTACACATCCTGCCTGAGAACGGTTTGCTTTTCCTGTATTCTCCAACTATGATCGAACAAGCAAACGATAAATCTCACTAAACAGGCACCTACTAAAAGTATGCCAGCCCTTCTTCATATTCATTTGTTCACTCTAACTCCAAAGAATACCCTTTGGGTACTTGTCCCTCAGAGCAAACACCAACTCGTCTACACAAGTACATGTGCCATCTTTCTTAACATTTAAGAGGCTCTGAATGCAATAATTTAAATAGTTGCTAATAGTGTTACAAAACAATGTGAAATTATTTTGCTCTATCTGTATGCCAGGCTACAATTCTGAGGGAAACCGCATAAGTAGATCTTTTGGCAGAAGGTCTGGAACAGAAGGAAAACCGAAACGTGAGGAATAGCTATGTCTGGATCGAATATTACTTTTGATCCACTTTACTGAGCCTTAGCTTTAATTCTAACGCAATTTTAGATGCACTAGTCAATTCAGGATCCAACAGCAACGGATTCTATCAGCTGTAATTAAAATGCACTACTAAACCTTTTCAAAATCCCTAAATTATATGAAATATATATGGCATCAAACAATCTACGACCTTTTAGTAAGTTAGCAAAAACCTGGATACGACTCTTTCCAAAAACAAATGAAAAAGCTCATTTTTATAGGAAACTAAGTCTCAGCAGCAAATAAGGAGTGAATTCTCCGACGCTGCTGAATTGCCATCTGCCCGCAGAGGTGAAGCCTACACAGAAACAGCTAATGCATCGTGTGCAGTGAGGTGAGCATCCAGCACGGCGACGCGCTCGCTGCCTCGGCGCACGCGGGCCGTGGCGCTTCCCTGGGTAGCGTTACGACTGCTCATTTGAGCAGGAGAGTTGAAGCTGGCTCCTCACCGTCAGGTGAGGCGGAGCGCTGGATTCAGCGTGGCATCTGGTGCCGAACTTGGAAAACTGCTCAGGCACAACCAAAGATCTGTAACACCATCACTGCATTGCGGTGACTCCTCTCTCTCCTGATATGCGCTGAAACATTTTCGTGGAGTTGGCCATCTCTCTGTTCCCCGTCTGACTGTAGGATCACTGCCCGCCGGTGCAGTATGACCGCATCCTCCTCACTCCTTTGTAAGTTGTTTCAAGGTCCCGACACAAAGGCACACAGGCAGGGAACCACTTCAGGATCGCTGCCCACGTGGGAAGAAGCCGACCTGTTTGTTTCACAAGTGAGTAAACAGCCATTGCATCCTCAAAACCTATTAACTAACATCTGCGTCAGAAAATCTCATCCCGCTAGCAATCTCTGAACCATCATTTCCTCAAGTCATTGTCACATTCATGTCACCTGCTTCCCCCCAAAGCAAGAAAAATACATTTGCAGGTAGCAAGTCACGTTTCAACAAATCCTCTTCTTATCTTAGTGAGATGGTATCAACACACTAGCCTTTTATTTATTTAACTAGAAGTGGTATTAATAGAATTTCTAGTCAGGAAAGAAAGTTTGAGAGTTTCTATATGAAACGTTAACATAAATTTGACTATTTGATCTAGTTTGTAATTCCTCAAATGTTAGTGAGAATTCATTTTAAGAGCTAAAGGAAGTAGCCAAATCAAATACGTGACATCATCTATAAGCAGCCTTTAATTTTTTTTTTTTTTTGCCTTGTAAAGTGATCCCTCTATAACATTAAAACTAACATAAGCTCAGACTGTCACTAGTGACCAGTCTTTGTTTGCTTTCATTTGCCAGAGTTATCAAACTCAATTATCTTAATAGTTGTATATATTTCCATCCTTATGCTATAATAAAATTCATTTGATTTTATGCAGTATTTATAGGCTTTGGCAAGCTTAGAAATAAATCACAGTTTGCATCTAAAGTAACATTTAAGTATTTTAATGTGAAGCTGCACCTATAGAAGACTTGGACTTTAAAGTTTGAAACGTGTCTTTCCTTTGCCTCTCGGGTGTCTTTACTTCCACAAGGTTGCACTTCATTGCAGGGTTGACTGAGCAAAGGCTTGTGAAGTTGTCCCTTGGGTGCTTCCTCATCTCTGATCATGCCTGTCTAATCATTTCTTTTTTCTGAGATAACCATGTTCTCTATCTTTCTGTCATAAGGGAAGGGGGAAAGGAAAACAAAAAAAACAAAAAAAAAAAAAGCTTTCAAGGTTGTTAGAAGTGCTTTTTAATTAATGAGCGTGGGTTCTCTCCCCAGCATTTGCTTGCTTAATAAAAACTCGCCCTCATTTTTTGCTTGGATTTTTACGAAATTCTGACATTCTACCTTTGCATTAATTTGTTGAAAATAAAAGATTTCATGGCATCCTTTTTTACATAACCGTAATACTCATACAGTTATAGCACAATTCATTTGTGTAATACCTCTTCTGCATTTTATCTGCACAGTTGTTTGAACAGATCTTGAATGTATCTCAGAAAATGAGAATGAACTGAAAGCAGGCAGCAAAAACAACTCCTCTACAATGCTAGCTTTGAAACTAGGGATCTCTTCTTCTCCCAGTTTGCCAAAAAAGATAATAACATTCCGTAGACTTTATACAGTGTTTTTTTCAATATAGAGCCCATATTTTCTAGAAATTCCCAGAAAAATATGTACGTGTTATACAGGTTACCCATCTGGAAAGGAAGTCCAGCACATCTGAACATGATGAATTTACTGTGTATGAACAAGTCATCTGCACAGCTCAGCGGATATACCAAGGATTTCCAGGCAGCCTAGACAAACGTCCAAGATGCTCCAATTCTAGGAAGATAAAATTTCTGAACTAAAAGAGACATATTTATTGAAAACCTGTATGCACGGTAGTGTTAATTAGGGGTATTTTAAAGAGTCTCTATTAAAGCAGAGATTTGACTAATGCTAAATGTCTAATCATGAATTTATTCCTGCTACAAATTTACAAGTTGGTTTTACAAATGCACCTTGGATTTTGCGGGGAGAAGCTGTTTAAATTCTTCTCACTACTTTAAAACTACTCTTCTACTACTTCCATTACATTTTTTCAATGTATTTTGATTTTTGGCCATGGTATTTTTGCTTCATATCAGAATCATAGTTCCAATTTCAAAATTTTGAGTAACATTAAGAGGCAATCAATGATCTGCACAAAGCTGGCAAACTACAAAAAGTCATTAATCCACAAGTCTACGTTCAGCATTTGTGCTTTAAAAGCCTTTTCTAAAGCAAGAAGAAGAGCACGTCCTGGCAGAGGATGCTCTCCTGAACCAGCTGGTATGTCGTACAGAGGCTCAGGGGCTGCAATATTGAGCTGCGTGAAGCAGACAGTAGATGAAGCAGACTGCTTCCACTTCCTTGGCTCTGAACGATTACCAAGCAACAGCTCCCGCAAGTAACGATCCACTGCAGAAGCTGAGAAGAACTTAGACTTCCATACACATGGAAGTAGGATAATACTGTATTTAAAGAAAATGACTTTTTGCCCTCACTGATATGTGTGTATCAAAGCCATAGGAATTAGCACAGCAAGTTATGACATTAAAAACTAATTCATGTTATTATTAAATTCTTATTTTTTAAATGCTCTTATAAGGTCTTTGACATGAAAAAAGTATCATTAGCTCAGTACCATCTGAGTCTTTTCAGATATATGCAACTTAACTCTCTATAGTAAGACATAAAATAGTAACTATGATGACTTTGGAGCTGGGAGTCTCTTGGTAATTACCTTTTTAGTAGATTCTGTAGGTTAGACCAGCGATTAATAACTAGTATTTTAGTGAAGTACTTAAGAGGTTTATCTGGAGCACCTCTTGTGGGTGCTAATATAGTCAACAATACTCTCAACAATTTTTCTCCGTTTTTCCCCCTCCACCAGAAATTAAGCTCCCAAACAGTAGCACAACACTAAATGGTGACCACTGAAAATATATTATTGAAATCATATGTATTCTGCACTTCTTTCTGTTTAAAAAAAAATTTGCTTTTATTGAAATCGTGAAAATCTGTATGACCTGCAATGCCATTAAACAAGTACTGTGTGTCTGCAGTTGGTACCCACTGCAGGCACTATCAGCTAGAAATGGTTGGTGCAGAAGACTGGTTTATTCCCTGGTAAGGGGGACCGCAGTTAAGACCCATTTAACCTAATATCTACAAAGCTTTCAAATTAGCTAGCATATGTTAAAAAAGAAAATAAATCTTGCTCTTCAGTTGCTCCTTGTTCTTAAGTGTGTATACTTGAATAATTTACTGAATTTTACCTTGCATTCTCCCTTAGTAAAGTACTGCTTACCCCATTACAATCCAAATCTCATACAAAGTCAGTAATATATTAAGTCTCTTACTTCTTTGCAAGTCACTACCATTGTTGCAGTCAGTATTATTTGTCACCAATTAACAGTCACCATTCTCATTGGAACAGATGACACCAATCTAGGATCCCATTTCTATAATAAAGTCCTTATTGCAAAGTGTCCAATTTTGTTCTCCCTTCTCAAGGCTGTGAAGGCAGTAAGCTCTCTGGTATCTCTGCTGAAGGACCTTAAAAATTGGGGAGACACCTCAGTAGCTCAGGATTTACAACTGCCAAGGACTAGCCTTTCCAAATGGAAACAGCAGCAATCCAACTTCCCCCACAAGAGTCTCTTGTACAATTTTTTAAAATTATTCCTAGATACTAGGTTGCAGATTTTGTTTATGCCCACATGCTCCCCCCCCCCACGGCCTGTTTCCCTCGGTAATGAGCTGGGCCAGACACAGGCGCTGGACTCCTTCGCTGCAGTGTCAACCGCGAAGAGCTCCCCAGGGACCTCCCCGGGGCAGCCCGCTTCCCATGCTGCGCCCACTCGCTGATCTCACCTCTGAAAGCTTTCTACAAACTCAAGCTCCTGGGCAAATCATCCTTTTTATTAAAAAGTTTTATCACATAGGACCAAAACAATATAGCTGATATTAGCATAAGCATGTAACATCAGATATGTCTTTCACTTCAGCTCTCGCATCCTCTATTTCACCTAAGAATAAATACAGGTATCTGAAGGACCCTACCACAGTCATACTCATATTTGTATTATTTGTGCAACATTTTATACAGTACAGTGCTATTTAGGCAGTTCTCATCTATTTGTATAAGACAGGTATACTGCAGCTATTAAACAATTTGGGCCTACTATTAGTTCGGTGCAGAGAACATAAATACAGAAAAGAAAAGTGACCTTAAACAGAATTCAAAATGACAAAGACCTGGTGAGGTTACTATGGTTTGCACTGAAGAAGCATCTGCCTGTGGTCAAGTACACAGATGAAAAGGTTGCACATTCCCTCTCAGAACTATTCATGATAACAGCAGAAGCACAATTCTTGTTCAAGGTCAAGAAACACAGGGGAAACAATCCACAGGCAAACGAAGCTGCAAATAACACACAGGGTGAGTGGCCATGCCCAGACAAATCAAAAAAGCCATTTCTCAGCAGAACAGTCAGAAACATTAACCGTATGCTTTGACTAAAGTTAGATGACCTAAAGCAAAACTGGCACAGCCTGACCAATGCACTCCAGGGTTTTGTGCTACACACATACACAGCAGAAAAATAAAAGTCTAATTTCTGGACTTGTATTTGTGCCATTTCTTGTCTTCCATCTGAGTGTGCAAGCAATTGTTAGACTTATAAAATAAACTATATGACACCTCCATCTGTATTGCAGCAAGATAGTCTTTCCCCTGCAACTAGGAACCACGATAGGAACCACGAGTCACCCCACAGAGGGGATCAAAGCGCAGGGGAAGGCTGTTCTTAGCAGGATTCACATAATGACTTAGAAATTTATGGTTCCAATTCATTTTTCCCCTGAATCATGAAGTCCCTTTCCTTTGTACCACAAACAAATGTTTTAAAAAATTAAACTAGAAACATCTACTAATGAAATTGTTGCATGTGGCGCTTTGATCATTCATAGGGGGCTTAGGCAATACTTTTGAAAAATGCAAAAATAAATTATTTCCTATGTAAAAGCAGCAATTAAGTAGTCTACATGGAAGTAGACTTGAAGATTAGTCTGTATTATATCTGATTTTACTAGAATCAAAACTAAGTAAATGGAAAGCTTCCATACCAATTCTACCTTTCCATCTGCAGGGTTCACAGGTGGCCTTGCTCTAACAAGTGATTTACAATATACATGGTAGAAAACCAATTTTGCTATTGCTTCAATGTTACTTGGCATTGTAAATGCTGTAAAAGTCTGTTCAGGGTAGTTCATCACTCCTCTGCTATCCATCATTCATTCATGGGATGGATTTAGTTATCGATGGCTCAATCGCAGTCCTTATTTTAGCATTTTGGAAAGGTTTATAAGGTGATTTTCCCCTAGTGTTCTAATATATCAGCATTACTTGGGTGGGTGTACTTCAGTTTTGTGTAGAATT
The DNA here is from genome assembly GCF_036370855.1 of Dromaius novaehollandiae. Classification (NCBI taxonomy): domain Eukaryota; kingdom Metazoa; phylum Chordata; class Aves; order Casuariiformes; family Dromaiidae; genus Dromaius; species Dromaius novaehollandiae. The sequence continues at coordinate 13,773,792 of NC_088111.1, read as the reverse complement.
CAGACATCTGCAGGACTAACGCTACAGGAGGGGAAAAAAGAACAAAAAAACCCAAAGAGTTTGGAAAGTTTTTGTTCATACTTTTTGTGGCAAACAAACTATACACAGGTTGTATTCAAGATGAGATTAGTTCCACAAGGCATGCTTTGCTATAAAAGCACATGCTTAACTGTGTTGCTTATTTTATAAACATAAGGAATTGTACTTTTTTAAGGAGCTATTCAATCACTAATGACATTTAGCTTTCTTCTCTTTCTTGTTCTGGTGAAGAATTGCACAAAAGATGAAGGATGCCAGTAAAAAGTATTTTGGCCAATTATGCACCCAGATAAATATCCTCAATAGCCTATGGCACATAGATGTAATTAGACAGTGTCCTCCTCCTAAGGCAGTTTAGAAACATGGTTGAATAAGCTCACCAAAACATGGAGTCTCTCAACAGCTGAGCTGGAAAGGTCAGGAGAGAACTAGTAAGGTCTGTGACTTTTCTCTGTGCAAACCATGGAGAACAAAGGGGCAAAGAGAAGGAGGAGAGGAAGAAACCTACTACTGCAGAAATGGTGGTTTCATCAGCCGGAAACATTCTTGCTCAGTTTCTGCTTCTAAAATAATTATAAATTCAACCATTTGTACTAATTTATCCTCCACTTGTCAGGGCCCTGGCGTGCACCAACAGGCTCTGCAACCTCTCCCCCTTCTCCTGGGGATCTGGCTGCCTGTGCAGCCTTGTGTCAGGCACCTGGTAAAAGAGCAGTGTGAAAAAGCACTGAAAGAAGCCTTCTCGGGACGTCCTCCCTTCACCTCGGAGCTGCGTTTAAGCCCAGGATCTTGGCCCTTCTTAGTGTCTAGACAGTGGTATCTCCCTGCAGCTGAAAGTCTCCCTGCCGCCAGCACAGAATCTGTCACCAAAGCCTTGACACAAGAAAAAGTTTATTATTTCTTGGGTTCCATAAAGTCTCCAGAAGAGAGACTGATTACATTTGTATACTTCTTTATGTAATCAGGACTTGGATTAGGGGTAGACTATGGCAATGCCTAGCTGCTGTTGTAACAAAAGGCCCCTGTCAAGCATTGCTGTACAGCAGAAAGATTCCACAGACCAGGTCACGCAACAGCCACGAGGAACGGAAGCCATATGCACACATACACAAGAGGCTCAGAGGACTAGTATCAAGTACACACGAAAGCCATTAAACAAACATAAATCCTCGGTTCAGGCATGCACTTTGTAGAGCAATTGCCCTGCTGCAAAAGCTTGTTCCACATTCACGTAATCTTAGTTTCACTATTCTGCAAATTAGAAAGTCTTGTTTAAAAGTTATTTACGCACGATTGGTATTTGCATTGACACTGTATGGCCAACTTTTTTCTAATTGTTAAACAGAAAAGGTTTTTTTGACTTTCTTTGGCATTTGCATCCATTTTCTGCTTAATATTATTTCCCAATTCTTTAAGCTACATAAAGAAACTCCTGTAAAAAAGTCATGTGCTCACATTCCATACCATATTCCAGAGTAGCTGGTGTGCCATGATGGCCATCCTGTGCTACCACAGAGGGAAGTGAACCTTCCCTCCACAGCCACAACATTTGCTATGACAGCTTGAGCTCAAAAGGTTGGGTTCATAAATAAATACCAGGCCAAGCGCACAGGATGATACGCTACCTGGTAGATTGCATAGACACCTCCTGACCTACTACATATGCTAGACAAATGGTACTATGAGGTGACTGCCTTGCAAATATGATTGGAAAAATAAAACCAGCAAAGACTAGCGTGAATGATTAACAATTCCACTGACACCTAAGAGAGGACTCATATGTGGATGGTTTGATGGTTAGGTAGGTAAATACGTACTGCAGAGCATTTTGTATCCTGCTAAGGTGCCTACGTTCTTTAAGACATTTCTCTTTGACAGCCATTTCTTTTTTGGATCACCAGGGTATGAAAAGAGAGAACTAACTTACACTAACATAATGCAACAGAGCTAATATCTGTATAAGTATCTTTCAGATGATGATTGCCCACTCCCTATCATCTCATGAGGCGATGGGAAGATAGGACACATGGGAAGATAGGACACATGGGAAGATAGGACACATGGGAAGATAGGAGTTCGCAGGAAATCTGTTTTAGCACAACATTCTGCTTCAGTTCTTCCAGAGCAGAAATCTTTTGGGACTAGGTGGGAGGACAGAGGTACAAACAGGACAGAAAGTCACACTTCTCTCTTCAGCTTATTTGCTGGTGGCGTGGCCCAGTGGAATGCACTATGTCTTTGGCTATTCCTCTGTATCTATGTCCAGCTTCTTGTAACATCTGCAACACTTTCAAATCTCTGGATTACCCACGAGTAGGCTGGAGAGCACCCACTTCACAGGTCCACCTCAAAACATTCACCCTAACAGGTTTGTTTCGATGCAGTATAGAGCAATATACCAGCTAAGCCAAGCCATCACGGAAGCAATGTTGAAAATAACATGAATGCCTCAAGCTAAAGTCATTTACGCAGTTGCTTTTTTGGTGTACTCTCCGTTTTCTCTGTAGTGCTAGACAGTTTTTTCCTGGGGCACAGAATGGTCTTTTCCCCCAGAAAGAGTACTTTATCAAGGCAATTCTCAACAGCGCTGAATTCTGGTACAGCCACGCAGGTTGCCAACTAAGTGAACAGAGAGAAGGGGACCAGCACACTACGGAATCAGAATCAGTCATAACTAAGAAATTTTGCTTTAAATACTTCGATTGGTTATGAAATTTACCCAATGGTTTGTATGAAATTAAATACAATCTGAAAAAAATAAAAAAATGAACCTTCGGGTTCCAGATCATGAAAGCAGTGACAAAGATAGCTACCTCACTGGAATGAGGCTAACTCCCGGAAAGGTATTTTCTGTGACATCTGCTGCCTAACAGCACTTACAAATTCCCCACTAGTGAAACGGATGAGTGCACTACAAAGAGTTAACTACAAAAACCGTAGGACAAAGAAGAGATCATTTTTCTCAAGTTATGAATTCCAAGTTTTTACTGCCATTGTAATATTTAAAACAATATTGTTAAATGTGCTGCAGAGCTCTTCTGCCCACTTAAGATATTGTTTTATTGCATGAGATAAATTGTGTCCTGGTCACATCAAGAGATTTCTTAAATGACTGTCCAGCTGCTAACCTCTGTGTGCTTTTTACCTATCTTGTCTAATCAGGGTCTTTTCTGAAGAATGCTGAAGACAGAGGGAGCTTCACTAATAGCTATAATTACATGCCTGGGGTAATTTAGCTGCAAATGAGCTGCAGAGTGTTTTCATGTGGCTCTAATATTGATATGTCTTACAGGTAGGGGAGAAGCAGTAAATCACGGGGAACCTACAAATTAAATAAATTGGATCAAAGCTAAGAAAACGATCTTCAGATTTACCTGAGACAACCTGTTTGCCCAACAACACAGGCAGTGATGCAGCAAACCCAGACAAGCAAAGCACTAGCATATGCTGCTCAAGAGACAGCAGTAAACCACAGTGGAAAGCTAATTTCATTGCTATGTCCTGTTTCCTAAGTACCATCAAAACGTTTTCACATTCCATCACGGAGAGGTGCGCTGTGTATTAACACGGAACGGCACAGCACCGCAAGCTGCACGACTGGTAAGGCCTAACCACCCACCTCTGCTGCCCCGCCAGGCACCAGGTTCAGAGTAACATCTCTGTTCCTACCTTTTAGTCTTAAAGCATGGAAATATGTCACCAAACTCCTGAATCACGTTGAAGATCTGCATGACTTCAGTCTTAAACATCTCTTACTTCTCAGGTAGTCAAATGCTAACCCTTCAGCTGATGATTACTTAGAAATCAAATCATACTGGGCACTCAAGAGCATGAGCGACAAGGCTGGGGGGAGCAGTGTCCATACAAAAGAAAAGAGCTGAAAGCAGCAAAGGCTTTCCAAAGAAGGCTTCCTTATAGGTAGCGATGGCTGCCTGATGTCTTGCCTGACTCTAAACAAGGTAAAAGATACTGCTTCCCCTTCTTTGCACCATAGAGGGTTTTTTTTTGTTTTTTGTTTTTTTTTTTTAAACAGAGGACTGGTGCAGCAGATCATCGCTGCGACATGAACACTTCCTGCAGAATCCAAGAGAGCCTACAACCTCTGCCGTTGCCCAGTACCTGTCGTAAGCTTGTCGTATTAGCCAAAAGCAGACAGAAGCCCTCCGTGGCTTACATTTCTTTCTCTCAATCAGCAGTCAAGTGTTGTGCAAATGCTGTTCTGCCCTAAAAGTTTTTGCATGAATTACCACAGAGTATATATTGTATCGCCTGGGTTTATACACAAGCTTATGAAGAACTACCCACCTGCTTGAAAGGATGTATTCTCCAATAGAAAGGATCTTCACATCCAACCAGGACAAAACACTGGAAATTTTCCATGCTGGATCATGCCTATCTCACTGTATTTCCTCTAGCTGGAGATCTTCCAACCCAAACGCTAAGTATAACCGATTCCATTTCATATTTTAAGTCTTCTCTCATTTATCATCAACGTATTATTGTTTTTCCTCGAAGCTGCAAATATCTTGAATCTGAACCCTTCTTTGTCAAGAGACATTGCAGTAGTAACTTCCAGGGAAGGGTCAGGGATTTCTCTAAAATTTATGACAGTTATTTTCTGCAGCCCCTCATTATGGGCATTCAGCATGTTTTAGGCTGTGGTAGGGGCAGTAGGCACGTAGCAGGTAGCGTACTCACATTTGAAATGCAACGTGAATTGCTGTGGTTTGCCCAGGTACTATAAAAACAGACACCGCTTATAAAATTAAATATCAACGAATACACTCTGAAAAGGAAAATATTTCCTACCAGAATTATCTTTGGGAAGGACAAACCTCTAAACAGAGAAAATAAAAACTGAGGAGCTATCAGACAAAAAAGGACTGTAAGAAAACTGCATCTCCTTCATCTCCTTTTCCGTATATATTTCCACATATATATTGCCATATATTTAAAGGAGATTGCTAAATATAATGACTAATATTTGTGAACAATTGCTTCACATGAAAACAGCTTTAGAAGTTATGTGTTTTAATTCCAGGTGATGGCTTAAAGGTTAAGCAAAATTGCATTGTGAAGTGCTTTGGGGAATAGCATCTTCATAAACAGACATTACACTCCTTCATAACCTGCTGCATGTGCATACACTCGGGTGCTTGTGCACGTGTGAAGGCTGCCCTTTTTGTAACAGAAAAAATAATACCTCTGCACATTTAGATTTTTTTTGCCAATTTCTAATGTAATCATTGACAGATGTTGTTACCTTTGGTGCAGAGAGATTAGTCTTTGACAGGTTGCAAACTTCTAAGTTAAATGAGAAAAATAAGAATAAATAAGAATAGCCCAAGTAGTCTGCACTTGTCATGGGAAGACGAGCACCGGGAGGCAGACTTCCATAAATTCTCTGAAATTAACTGTAAACTTTCTGAAGAACAGCTAGAACTGGGGCTTTTGACAGCTGCTTATAAGTTCTCATGTTGGACAGTGTCCTGCAAGATCATTTACAGCTCTGGCTTCTGCCAGCTTTGCTTTTACGTGCAGTCAGTATTTCTGCAGTTTGTGACAAAAACAAATTCTACATTACACCTAATATGATCACTCAAATCTGTTTTGCCAATGCTGGAAAAAGCCCTTCACGCTAACCTTAAGTTGTTTTTTTTAATTTGCTTTTCGAGGGCTTAAAGGTGATTCATAAAGAACAGTAATTGAACCAGCAATAGAAACAGACACTGAACCTGGATTGTCACAAGCAGCAGCTGCAAGGAGTTTTGATGGGTGGCCCATCAGAAAGCTACCACGGAATGTGTCAAAAAATGAATCATCTGAACATCAATGACATTCAGAGAAAAGTTTTCACTTAAATATCTCCCTGTTTTTCAACCGGCTATAAAAGAATGTACTACAGCTAGTAGAAAGTTATTACGATTTTTGGCCACATTTAAAGGCATGGCACAAATCAAGAAAATCTCTGTGAGGTGCTGCAAAGATTTCAGCTGTAAAACTGTCTGCTGCTTCAGAGCTCCATGCTAGCAGCGTCAGACAAAGGAAGGACACTTAAAGAACAGAAAATTACTTAAATAGCTAAAGAAATTGAATTATGAAGAATATATTCCAGAAACACATCTATAGTACTGTAGTTAATAAAAAGGCTAAGGGGGAAACTAAAATTTGATTAACTGTTTAGATCTCGATATGCCTCGTGTAGTACGTGACAGAACTGAATGCAGCTGCTCTGAATGCCTGCATTTTGATCATTATCCTCGCTGCAAAAACATCCTTCTGTCAAGAAAAAAATTCCCAGAAAGTACAGTTCAGCAGTGTTCCCACTGATGAAAAGAAGAAACAAAGTATTTGCTTGATGAACAGTGAAATGAAGAAAACAGAAATCCACTACTATTTAATTAAAATCGTATTAAAACTAGCAGATAATGAAACATTAGAACACTGAATTAGACTCTGGTAAACCATTAGATTTTCTTTGTGTTTTAGTAATCAGATACACACATGCACAATGCAGTCACTGAATTCCTATTATACCGTGCATTTCTTTCAAATTTTTAGTCTTCTGTTTGTGATTTGGATTATTTCCATATACCTCTTCAACCATTCCAGAGGAGCCAGTATTTCTTTTAATATTTCTGTTAACAAGTACTCACATATGCAGACCACCTTTACTCGGTGTATCCTTCACAGATGGCTGGAAGGCTGAGGTGACCTGGGTGGAGTTTGATCATTCAAGTTGCCTTTAAAAAGTTGTTGTAAAACTTTCATTTTTCCACAGAGCAGCTATCATCACCCAGAGCTTTTCTAGCACTTTTATGTTTTCTGTTTGAAACACACTTCGATTAAGTTATCGGTAAAATACCAGATCTTTGCAATATTCTTGTTTTTTCAACCTTTTCAGTTTCACGCTCTAGAGCGATCAAATGCAGGTGTTTATTGCAGGCACGGGGGGCTGGTTTCTCGGTTAATACTGCATTCCGCCGAGTGATCTGTCCATTTTGTCAAAAGATTTGCAGCATTCGCTATATTCCAATCCTCACTTTGTTTTGCTGTCTCTCACCGAAAGCACATCATCCCTGGAAGCGCTCAGTAACTAACTCGGACAAGAAAACAAGGACGACTGTAGCACTCGACCATTCCATTTTGTAATCTTAATCTGGTGAAAGGATAAAAATACATTCACTACTTCTGTTAAAATCCAAGGAGAGCGTTTGATATGCACAGATGGTAACACTGAGATAAAACCTGACTAAGCCCTCAAGTAAGCAGTGCTTTACGACACTCGCAGTACTGGGAGCTTTCCTGCACCGATTCGGCCGGGCTCCGAGGCGCGGGGCAGCGCAGCCCAGCCGCCCCGTCCTCTCACTCGTTCCACGCTGCCCCACCGATCCCGCAAACCCTCCCGACGCCCGGGCCCGCTTCCACAAGTACTGTGGTTAGCGGCGCAGCGGTACTGAAATCATGAAACGACGACTGATGAAAGCCACCTAAGAGACCAGAACGAGGAACCGTCAGTCCTCTGCACAGCAATCGCAGCCCACAGGCAACTTATTATTAGGGCAAATTAGGCTAACAGCTGAACTGCAGAACGTACTGATTTATACAGGGCCGCTAGTCTGTCAATAATCTGGTAAAATACATTTGTTCTGAGCTGTGTATGTCAGAGGCTATCTCCTCAACGTATCTAATGAATAAAAGTGTAGGACACTGCTGTCATTTCAACTTGGATCAAAATTCGCATTGTATATACCTTACAGGACTCTTTATAAAATGTAACTAACAACAGTATTATGTTATCTAATGAATTAATACGTGCATTAATTGAACTTAATAGTGCAGAAGTCTAAATAAAAAGCTTGTGCATTCATAAATGGGGTAATTTTTTCCAAAAGTATCTTATACATTCTGAAGCTCGGGCTTCTGCAATGCATGAAGCTACGCAAATGTGTATGCTATAAACTAAATCTCTTATTTTATATTAAACCTCTTATTTTATAATCTCTAAGTCAGCTCCTAATTAACCAGAACAGCCAGATTATTTTTACAATAAGAGTGACCACAGAATAAATACAGCTGTTGAAAAACTGACTCTAAGTAAGCTGCAGCCAAGAGAGAAGACTGATGCAATGTGCCTGGAGTACTGCTCATTTACACACCTGAATTATAAGGAAATGTTCTACATTTCCCCTTGGGGAAGAGGTAAACTATGCTCCACTGAGCTGGAAACTCACTGTTCTTCAGTTTTCTGCCTCAGGTTGCCTTGGATATTCCCTTTTTAAAGCTGGCAGAGTTGTAATAGGAAGTTCCGAAGGAAACGGTTACGCTTCCTGCTGTCATGTCATCAAGTCATACTATATATATATGAGTGTGTGTGTGTGTGTGTATATATGTGTATATACATGCCCGCATATACAGAGAACACACCCAAGCCCCAACCCAGCAACGCTTGGCTCTGCCCTCGCCCCGGTGGCGTTACAAGCCGGCTTACCACGGGGCCGCGGGGTCCGGCGCACCTCGACGGCACACGACCGCAGGTTTGGAGCTGGCAGACAGCACGCACGAGTCTCAGCAGAGGGAAGAGGCTCCTCGCGAGCACCAGCCTCGCCACGCTGCAGGAGCACGACTCACCCCAGCTCTCACTGCCCCCTTCCCAGCAACTGCTGTAGGTGCTTCTCCTTAAATGCGGCTTTGCCTATGGCCTTTTACAGAGACCAGTTTTTCAGTCCTTTACTCTTGGATCTCTCTGGCACTTTGACACTGCTGATTTAGGAGCAGACCTGCACGACAGGTCTATCACACACCAGGAAGCACAGTACTCCAGGATTTGCCCCATGCTTGCACCAAACGGTTTGGACTTGTCCAATACTTTGACCACTTCTTTTTGACACACCTGCCAGACTGCCAAGCACCACCGCTGCTCACCATCACATACGAACAGATGTAAGAAATACTGTCACCAATAATGTCTGGAAGAAAGCGACGGTGGTGCTAAGCCCCCTCTACTACGTCAGGACATCCTTCAACCTGTGGCCATGGGCTCGCCAAAGCAGCGCACAGCTTCAGCTTACTCAGCTGGTGAATTCTTTCTCCAGCAAACTGTCAAATTCTTCAGCAGATGATTTTACCTGTAATTTGAGTTTTTATTATTGCTAGATTAGGCTACAGTGCCTCTCTTAGCTAGGAGATTTTGCAATACAGACATACCGTAGTCTAAATCCATTACCTCTTACTCCTCTAATGAAGCACCAGTCTTTTATCCTTGTACTGAGGGGGAGAAAAAGCACAAATCAATCTTGCATCTGAAAGCTTAAAAGTTACAGCACAGGTCTCTATCCCAAGGTCCTGCTATTCTTTCTAAATCACTTTGTATTCTAGGCAGTCTGGCTATATTGCCAACGCATCAATTATACTTAGCATGGTGTGATTGCTGGCTTTATTAAATTCAGTAAAATCAAGTGTGAACCTTTTCGTCTGAAGCTCCCATATGCCATAAGCACAGGAACAAATACATCTGAAACTTTTAAAAGTTAGCCAGTAGTAAAACAAATGTATAATTTTAGATCTATAAAATAGATATACAGAGCAGGCTACATTTAACCTTACGAGAGCACAATGGGCCATGAAGTACAAAGCAAATATCAGTCTTCCATGAACGGATAAATGAGGATAAAATCAGACAGACATCCCAGCTCCTGAAAGATCCAAATTTAGTCCATTACAAGTCGTGAATAGACTAGAATAGTAACTCATTTTTCTGATAGAAATAGCTAATTACAGATTCAGAACAAAGTTCAACAAGTTGTGCAACTACCAAAATACAGACAAATTGAATGACAGGTATAATTTCAGTTGTTATGCAACTGGCAGTGCTCAGGAAAGACCCAGGCTTGTCTTGGCGCTTGCAAAACTATTCTAAGATAGCCCCATTTTTCGTGAAGTCATCCGTATTATTCCGATTGCCAACAGTGAAGAGTTTGACTAAATGAGATACTAACATAAAGCATAATTTGGTGTTAATGACTTTAATTTCACAGAGCTTGGCAGTATCGGAATATGAAAGCCAGCTTATTAAAGCAGCTATTTCTATGCTTTATTGTTTCTTCCTTGTAGCCTTTAAACTGTTTGAGAAGTTTTTGCTATGCAGGATATCTTGCAAAAGAAGAAAACGCTCCATTGAAAAAGTCATAAAATAAGTTGTTTCAAAGAACTAATGGGGAAAGCTAGCAATGCTGTTGTTGTAGTAAGTGCCGTCACCACTGTGCCTTCACAGAAATTCATGTTTTGCCCCTTTCAGTTGTATTTGTCATTGCTATGCCAGCATTTAAGAAACAAATTGGTCAGCGTAACTCCCTTTTAATACTCCACATTTTACCTCAGTGCACAATCTGTTAAGTATAGAGTTTAAATGATTTTTCAGTCACTCTACAGAATAGTTTGATATTTTTCTAATGAACAAAATGGTCTGTTTTCTGATACATGCTATCTGTAATTATTAATAACATGAACTTACCTGTATGATCCCAAAACAGACAGAGAGGACAGAAAGAATGCTGCTAATTGTACAGTCCTGTTCTCAACATACGAAAAAGCGATCTGTTGGCTTTTGCCAGTTAAGGATGGGAACAACACTAACAAACAAAAAGGAGGGCAACTTGAAGCAGAAACAAAGTTCCTATTTTGCTCTCTACAAATAAAAGAAACCACAGCCTCTTACTATGAATATTTTCCTGTATAGTATACTAAATTCAGAGGAGATCTCTACAGTCAATACTATCTAATTTTTAAAATCAATCTTTTTTAAGTAGTAAAAAAAGCTGCTCTTGGTAAATACCATTTATCATAGAGATAAATATGGTAAGTTTACATTTGTAGACAAGGAAAACGGTCTTACGATGCATAATATCTCATACCACTGAAACAGTGTCCTATTTTATTCCTAAAATGTAAAGCCCAGTATGAATAATATCACCGTTGACCATCACGTAACATGGCCCTGGAAAAGAAAAGTTCCTCCCAGGATGCATCAGTCACAGTCTCTCCAGCAGAGCCACGCAACTCCCCGGGCCGTTCCACAGAGCACTGGTGAAAATCATCTGAGCTCTCGTTTTGTACAATTCTAGGTACCCATGTGCAGGAATGACACCCGGGACTGGACAAGTGTAGAGAAAGGTTATGGGAATAAGAGGGAAGAAAAACAAAGACAAAAACGAAACAAAACCAAAAGAGCGCAGCCAGCTGAGCCTAACAAAGCAAAGACCGAAGGAGAGACACCTGTCTGCTGCATGAATGGGAGGAAAGATCAGAGCATTAGAAGAGCGTAAGCGGCGTCGCAATTTAACAACGATGCTTACACAACGGTAGTGCACGTGAGGTAGCCCTGAATAAATTTAGGTTCAAAAATAGAGTTGTCTAACTACAAAAAGAAAGAAGCTATCAAATGTCAGCCTTCTAAAAGAAATATAGCATGCACCAAGCAAGCTTTAATATGACATTTGAGCCATTTACAAGAGGGATTTTGTAATGCAGTTCTTGAGATAGCAGTCAAATGGAGCTGATGAGCAGGAGGTGAAATTTCCTGATAAAAACTAGTAAGGCCAAAGTGTGAAGATCTGACTTTGCAAAGAGGTTCCTCAGCCATAAGTCACAGCCAACTTGGAAACAAGCGTGGAGTTGGCCCTGAGTGAACGGTCATAGTGCAAAAGCTTTCCGGGCAAATCAAGATACTCCTTTCTCTTCCGAAGAGGAAAACTAAAGAGACGCTGGCAGCTTCCCTGAACATTCAGCAGCAGGCAGCATCGCAGGGCAGATGATCGTCTAGCACCATTCTGTGCTATCATATTTAGATCTCAAAGCAGATGGACACTAATATTTACATATTAGAATTTTCTCCTTGAATTTTAAATAGAGTATCTGAGTTCTGACTCATCTCAGACAAGTGGTGGCAGTGGCATTAAAATTTACAGAAAAGCAAACCGAAAGAATTGTAAGTTCAGATGAGAGCAAGACACTCTAAAAACAAGACGGAAACTGAAAAACTTGGCACAATAGCCTGAAACACAATCAAAAGGCAGAGAATATTAACCACAGACAATATTTCAAGGCAATAATACAACAGTTAGTAAAGTCGGAAACATTTTGCTGACAAAACCAAAACCAAAGCTCAGTTAAAGCTGGACAGAAACAGATGATGAAAGAAGATCCTCTTCTGTTCCATTCCACGAGAAGAGGACAGTAGTTTGCAGATAGAGTTGCAGAGAAAAATCAAGACACAAGCCTTTTGCTTGCACCTTATACCTTTCATAATTGTTTCCCTCCTTCTTCTTCAAAGTAAGCTGACCCTTAGGTGAAAGCATGCACAGATATATTTGCGAATAAATTGACTACCCTGTAGAATTCTGTCCAAGGTAAATTTTGGCAGAAGCCTGATGACTGCTGTCTCTAAAATTCATATTTCACAAATGGTCTTGATTTGAAGCAGCCAAGACATCTGCTTCTTTCAAAGCAGTACAAAATGACTCAACTAGCATACTTTTGTAAGCATCCTTTCCCAAACAGCTTTATTGTTTTTCTTTGCATTTAACATAATGTTAAGAAACACAAGAATTTTTATAAAATTGTTAAACACATTCGAACAAGTTTATGCTTGACTAAGATAGCTTCCTACGGCAACACTAACAGTCACTCAGTTTTCACAGTAATTTCTGACATTTACACTAGGAAATATATGCAGTGCAAATGGTTTAAATGCTGTATTTTAACAACTATTAGTACACGAGGCCACAGCTTTGACACTCAATCTGGGTCCTAACAGAAATACAAGGGGTGTATAATACAAGGGAAGGGGAAGAAGCAGTAATCAAAAGAAGCTTGCCAAACTTGCTTACAATAATCAAGCAAAATCATCCCTTATAACAGTGCATTGTCTCTTGAGAATTGTAGTTTGAGGGGTAAAAAAGCCCTTATTTTTCCTATATGCCAAAGTCAATAGCTAAATTAGACTTTCAACAACCAAAAGCTGACTGTCCTCCAGCTGGTAGGGGATACCACGTTAACTTTTCTTTTAACTCAGGTTTCTATGGCCTACCTCAGCGCCATGACAAAGCTGCAGATAAAACATCAGCCATTGCTGAAAAATCCTTTAGCATTTATAAAAAAAATTCTAATTAATCAAATTAGTTCACCCTTTCCCAAAGTGATTATGCAACACAATATAAATGTGAGCAGTACCATCTGGAAGGAAGATGTACAATGCATATGCATCCATTACTTGCACATTTTCATACTGCACCAAGCCTCTAGGGAATGTGTTTTATCATGATATTTGAATAGGAAAAACATCACTTAAGGAATAAAATTTAAAAAGAAATGGTCTGTATTTTAATGCAGTTACAGAATTAAAAGCCACATTCAAAATATGAAGTGTAAATTATATGCCTATTTTCTAGTAAGTAAATAAATAAATAAATAAAGGGTATTAACATGGCCATTTTAAGGATCTACTTTAGGTAGCTACATTTCTCACACGGGCATTGCAGAAAATCTGACTTAAGCACAACAAATCACCTACTAGCCTTCAATATCTGCTTGGGGAGCATAAATTCCTAACTAAAACACAAGCAAAATGACTAGAGGAACTGTGAATGTGGTATATTAATTAGATAGTCATTTCATAGTACTGAAGGCTTACTTGATTTCAAGATCTTTTCCCTTTGCGGTGCACAAATCCGAATGGGGAGCACAAAGCCAATCTAGGGAGTAAAAACTAGAAAAAATAAGCATGTCTATTTGTAACTACACTACAAAAGAGAAGCAAAAGAAAGGCTTCTGAGAAGCCTGAAAGGATCATTCCTTCATACTGGATTTATCACAAACATAGGTGATATTTTAAGCATCAAAATGAAATGCTGGGCAATTCTGTTTCTCTGGATAGAACCAGGTTCCCTGGAATTACATGGGATGAACGTGTGAACGTGAATTATCTACCACTTTCCAAAATACATTTGCATCTGCACACATTTTGATACAGGAACTGGAGACTTTCTGTCTGAAGACAGCTTCCCTACTTCACTAACTAAACTGTGTCCTAGAGATGCAGTTGAGGATCTTTGATGAGGTTTGTAGACAGCGGCAAGATCTGTATGTGCTCCAGCTGATCTAATAATATAAACTACTTTAGCAACAGATCTAGTAGGAATATAAATATTCTTCCATGCACTCATATACTATCCCCCACTCTTGTATCTCCAGAACCCTGAAGCAGAAGTGGATTAATCATTGACTGAAGAGCAGAGAGCAGTAGACAGCAACAAAGGAAACTCCATTCAAAAAACCCAGCTTCTATTTGCAGGCAAGATCTAAACCAATTTCATACATAGACTTTCACAAGTTCCTTCGCTACAAATACCTGAGCCTTTCCTTATCGGCATTTTTTTTTGCTCAATCATTGCATGAGTGTAGTAGTCCAACACTCTCTCCAAAGGATCTACATCAAAAACCAAAACATAGGAAACTTGGGTCCAGACAAGAATTACATGCGTCATTGTCCCATATGTTTTTTCAGAAAAAAATGGAAACATACTATTCAAGAAACTCCATCAAAGAAATACATATGGCATTTATTTGCAGCTATTTTCTATCCTGCTAATCGTCTCAAGAAGCTAGCAATTAAAAGGAATTTAAAGTTTCTGTTGAGATAATACAGCTCTTCTTCCCTGAACAATTCTGCTTTGATTAGGGTCCAGTTTATACTACAGAATCCTACAAAACAACTGTAAAGACCTAAAGAATAAATAATTAGAATAGCACTGGATTCAATGTTTAATGTAGCAGCCTGAAGGCTAGCAAAAGCTAAACATGTTCCCCCCCCCCCCCCATCTACATTAAGAAACTAGGTAGGCTCAGATGGCAATTTTGACAGATGTTCAAATAGCACTTTGCTGTACTTACAAGGTTGGCAGTGTATTTCATCTACAGACAACCATTACTTCAAGTAAAAATGTACAGATTTTACTTATAAAAATAGGCATCAGGTGCAAGTTCTTGTTGCAGAGTCATGAAAATCCAGAACAAGATAAGAATGCGTCAGGAGAACCTCTAGCAGCTCTGGCCTATTTCTTCACAGAAGGCTTCTCCACACTTCTGCATGGAGGAAAGCAAACACTATGAGAACACTCAAAACTCATCTGTTCAAGAAGGTGTAAGATATGTTACAGAACTGTGAGAAGAACCAGTAAAAGAACTGTTGGGATTTTCCCACTGGGTGCATTTATTTGAATGTCAGCGGCTTTAACTAGATCATTCATTATACAAGAGGACTCTACACGTCCAGTGATATTATCAGAAGCGGACATCTTCACCCTAGGTGTGTTACTTCTCTGCCAACTCTCGACAAACTGGGAAGCCAAATATCTTTATAAAGCTCAGTTACCATAGCTAGCAAAAATTAATGAGTTTTATCATTAAATATCCTTTTAGAATATCACTCAAGCTCATGGCTATGATATGAACTGCTTCCCTGCAATGTAATTTGTTATTGTGCTACTTGTTTGCATAAACATATTTAGCCTGTAATCTCACTCACAGTACAGTGAACTTTATTAAATCAACTCTGGTTTAATTGCAGGCTTATTTTTTTCCTTCCTCTTTCCCTATTAATGCTTTATGACAAAATCACTGCATATTAATTTCCATTACTTGTTCCTTCATGCAAAATGGGTCATTATTTCTCAATTTCAGTAAGTTTTCAGAACAAACTAGTTTCTGGAATGTTGCTTAGCAAAAACTGCTACAAATTCCCCAGTTCAGATGGGCGCAGGTGTCTGCAGTACAGCAACCGGGGAATTACCCGAGTAGGTTAACACAGATTAAACCATTTTCAGGTACAGCTGATACATATACAGGTTTGTCGAGCACACATGAAGAGTCAAAGAGAACAGTGTATGAAACAGGGTGTTTTCTTTACCATGACATCCCTTGAAAAATGCTACCTACTGTCATTACAAGTAACAGGGAGAAGACTGCATTTTCTCACACCCTGTTCCTTTGAGCCCTTCAAGCAGAACAGAAGAGACGGAGTGGTACAACTGCATAACCGCTAAGTGATAGGGAAAATACAGCTGAAAATAGCCCAGTGAAACATTTTATCAGAAAAGATGATACATTGAAGCCTTTTTCTTGTTGCTTCTTCAACCCAGGTGAAATTCCTGGAATTAGATGTGGTTTCTCTATCCTACCAGAACTCAGTTCCCACTTGATCTTAGATATGGGCCTTCCCACTTTTCCCAGGCTTTTTCTCTCCAGGCAGGCTCCAACTTTCTAGTCGATGACGCCAAGCAGAAGCGCTTACTCGCAGGAAGCAGAACAGCTCTCCAGGGAGCCAGGCAATCCCACCCACCCCCCGCCTGAGCCTGGAGGCGACGTCCTTTCCTGGGACGCAAACGACTGGGTTAGTCCCCAGTTCACTTTCCTGCATCCCAGGCAAGTGTCACAGCCCCCCAGTTATTGGTCATATTTAACAAAATATTGCGAGAATCTGGGCCTTTAACGACTACAGGAAAGCTTCATAAGAAAGGGGTACACGTGAAGGGAGTCAGGGTGAGCTCTTATGCCTGATAAAGGCACTTTGATTCCTGTCCACGCTGCTTCTTCATCTTTAACGTTTCATGGTTAGAGTGCAGACAGAGCACTTCGAGCTGAAAGCAAAGGGTTCCCGTTCTGTGAAGCAGTAGCTCCATGACACGTGATACTGCTTTGGAGTTTGTAAAACTTGAGAATTTTTCATGAGAAACTGCATGGTCAGTAAGTCCTTTACAGCTATGAACCCTCTGCACCTACAACCTAAATTACGCATGGAAAGCACATCTGTAGCCAGGGAATTGGTGTCTGCACGTTTGCTTGGCAGATGAAGGGTTTAAGAGCTGAGGTCCTAGGTGGGAAAGATGAGTTTGCGCTGGCTCCATTCTCTCAGCCAAGACAGACAGTTACTAAGATGTTCTTAAAAGAATCATTCTTAATTTAAGCTTCAAAATAAAACTTCCATTTCGTAAATAGCACATTTGAATAGCTTCAGACTCGATCTATTTGCCTCCTGGTTCAGAAATATGAGGGCAAAGAAGCTTTCAGTGAGGTACTTAAGAAACATGCATAATTTATACTCAAAACAAGGTGCAAGCTATTTCTGATATAGCTGTCCACAAAACTGCAGTTGTTGTTCTTCTGCAAAATTCAGGTTGCATATAGGATTAAAGTATTGACCAAGTAAGTACAAAAAGTTGTGCTTTCAAGTAACTTTTCTTCAGCCATTGTAACAGGCTGAATTCAAATCAAGCAAACCTAAGCTTTTGTCCTTCTATGAAAAAAGAAAGCATTCTTCCTATGGGAAATGCTCAATCTAAATTGATCCTTGATCACAAGAGTTATTCTTTAAGGTTAATACTAACTCTTTGGCAGTCTTTATTTTATCATTTAAATGCTGCATTAAAGCACAAGGTAACCCTTGGGATACCTACAGAGCCTATAGGTAATTGTTTGTTATGTGAACTGCAAATTAAGTTATTTATATATATGAAAACTTGCTCTAAGGAGACAGATGGCAGCTTCCCTGGGAAATATGCACATAAATTTCAGGTTTCATGTAAGCTGTGGCTGAAAACAGGAGTACTGCCTCAGGTTGAAATCTCCCAACTGTATTGATTTTTAGAACGGACCGTGACTCAAAGTTACTCACAACAGCTCTCTCCTCTTGCAGCAGCAAGCTGCTTACCCTCCTCCGATGGGAAAAGGGGCGCTGAGGAGAAGAACCGCCGCTGCAGCTGGGAAGAAAAGAACCCCAGGCATGCGTTGCAGGGGATCTGAACGGAGGCAGAGGAGAGAAGAAAAGCATTTGTGCAGTGGTGCAGCAGTCTGTAAACTTTTCCAGCTGGGCCTTCTTTTCTATACCAATTTCGTTCCTCCCCCCTCCACCTATCCCACTCGCTTCATCATATATGTACACACAACCCCACTGACTGGCCTGTCCCAAAGGCTTCTCCCGACACACAGCAACCCTAACCACCTCCCCTGTCTCTCCCACCCCAAACTTTCAGGAGATGTTTCCATCAACCCTCTTCATTGTCTAGTAATAGGGAACCCTCCCTTGCAACGAGGCTTTCTCCTCCCTGTCCCCATCCCTGCTTGGCTTTCTGCATCTTGCACAGGGCCTGTCCTGCCCGAGCTCAGTAGCACACAGGGCAGAGGACGGACGAGGACGAAGGGCTATCCCCACTCAGGTTGTCAGTCCACACCAAAACAGCTCACAGAAGAAATCCAATCCAAACCCCAACAGCTCCCTTCAGGTTGTCTTGTTTCCCATCTCCTTGGGCTTTAAGTAATATGTTAGCTTCTCACGTGGTTGCCAGAGAACTTTAAGAAAGGACTGTGCAGCCAAGCATGCGTGGTAGGACATGTTACCGAAGGACTGTCAAAGAATCACATACATCCCAGCTTCGGAAGGTTTCAGGAGAGAGAACCCAGCTCAGATTCATGGTACTGGAGACTCGCCCTGGGATGTACACATGACCTAATCTGGCAAGCATCCCAGCAACCAGGCTAGTACAGGTGCATAATTAGCTATTTAACCCCTTCTAAGCAATAACCTCTACTCACTATACCCTCACTCCTTAATGTTACTCCACTACAGCGTGTTCTGCAAGTGGGATGTCCGCACATACTCTACACAAACCGCATGTTGTAACAGTCTGCGTTCATGATCTTAGTCAGGATAAAAGGACATTCATGGAAACAAATTCTAAGCAGAAATGTTTGATACAATTACGATACTCTGCCAAGGAAGATTTTTTTCAGTAGTGAGACACAAGGCTGCATTTGCTGGGCTTCTGCCTCCCAGGGTTTCAGTGTCTATAGCACCTTCACAAGCTCTGAGTTTACTCAATTAAAAGAACTAAAACCAAGCATTAATGATCTGACAGATTGGCAGTCACAGATGCCGAAATCCAATGCACATCAACGTTGACAACCAGCAGTACAAGTGAACAGCCAACACTACAAGGGAACGCATTTCATTTCGCAACTCATAACTTGTTCTCTACAATACTGGTCATAGCTTACACAGAAAACCAGCAATCGTAACTGCTATCACAATTACAGCTCCTTTCTCCTACTCCAGTCCTCACAACAGACCTAACTGGGAAGTCCCTGTAATTCCTCCCAGAGTTATCCTACATGCTCGCGCACAGGAGAGTTCCCATGATGGATCCTGCGAGTCATATGATCTTAGAAAAGACCAGGAGACACTCAGAGTTGGCACACACTGACCAACACCAATTTGCCTCTCAGCTCCGCTTGTCAGGGATGGAGTTCCTCCCACAACACACACTTTCAGGATATTATCAAAGCTACGACGGTGGGACCAGTCCACATGACACCAAAGCCTGGTGTCTATGTCCAGTAGCAGAAGGGGTCCCACACCTGGAGATGACCATCCTGATGCCACACACAGCAGCACGAGACCCACATACCAGACCAGCTGCACCAAAACAACAGTGTCCAGCAGCTGCCCAGACTACACAACAGCTACTGCAGCAGTAGCAACAGTTCTTTAGATAGATTCAGATGCCCCAGCTGGATCGTATTTTCATTTTTCCATGAGATAAGCAATTCTGTCAGGCCCTGAAATTTTTGTAGCTGAAAGCCTCATACAGGCAACACCTAAAGCTTCAGCAGAGCAATGATTACTGCTAAGTACACATCTTCAGAAGCAGGAACCATGGATGTAGCACAACTATGACATTGTTCAGAGGCCCATGAGCACTCCTACTTCAGTGTACAAAAGGATGAAAATGAGGTAGAATGCTATGGGAACATTTCTGCCCGAAAAATTCATTTTCTGCTGAAAAATATTGAAGACAAGTCCCAGATTTCAATTTTTTTTAAGGAAGTTTTATGACTAGCTTCATACTGAGGAAGATATCCTGAAATACATCAAACAGATGTAAAATGATATAGTAATATCTTCCTGAATATTCAGGAGATCAATTAATCAAAACTGTTCACCTCAGAGGGTTCATTAAAAAGTGCAGTTCTCATTTCTAGACTGTAACTTTCCAATCACTACTGTTCATTCTAGCAAACATACCCAACTATTATGCTTATCCCTCATCTTAAGTCATTTCCCAGATGGCTGTTGCAACCTCCAGTTTCCCTTTTTACTTCCTCAGTGGTGCAGTTATGCATGAACATAAATAATTATGGCACAATGAAAAACCAAAGTTATGAAATACACCAAATAAAGGGGATTTATTCATACCAAAATAGGTTGCATGAGCTAAGGCATAAAGTTATGGCATTAAGTATAAAGTCACATCAGCTTTCTATATCCATTTTCAACTTAAAAGCTCCTATTTTAAAATAACCTAAAATTGCTCCATAATGTTTAGCCTTTCCTAATGTTAGTTTTCGCAGCCTCAATTTCCACTTCAATTATACAAGATCTAAGTTAAATCTATTAAAAGAAAGATGCTTATGAAATCAGAAATATTTCCTCTAAAGTAAAGCATTTATAAATACAAACCTGATTAGGTCCAATTAAACTTATTTTCCACAATCATACAAAATACATGATTTTACACAGTTTTAAATGAATACTGAATTGGTCAAATTGAGCCCTCTTCACAAATGTGAAGCAAAAACAATGGTGGCAACGGTCAGAACCTGCCAGTGCTTCAGAGAGCTCATGAGCACGTGGCTTTGTTTCAGTTTGAACCCCTGCTATCTGAAGAGGCTTGATCTGTGTTTCCCAAGAACCTACTTATCATTTCAAAGCGGCAGCCTATAACACAAAGCTTAGTTTCACATAACTCCCGCGTACAAACACTTGAGCTCAGGTTTGATAAAACGTGAATGCAAAGGGAATTGTAGAAGGTTACTTCCGTTCAGAAACCTGCTCTACGCTCCTGAATGCAATCCTTAGTACACCTTGATGCACTCCCCAAAAACGTGGAGCCTTTTCATGAAGGAATTGGCCTACTTTCTAATGAGCCTCCTTCCATGCACGCAGCCTGGACTGCATGTGATTACAGGCTTATTTTATACTGTTGCTTAACTGCACTTGGCAAATGAGCCAGAAAACAGCAGGGAAAATGGGCTTGTCTCAAGTCTGATATAGCTAGGAAAATGGATAGAGTAGACTAGGAGAAACAAACAAACAAAAAAACCTACCTGTATATAATTCATATGAAAAGGAGAAGTGAAACACTGCACCTGCCACTAAAAGACTTTGGTTTATATCTTCAGGGTGGCTGAATATAAAAAAGGAAGATGCATTTACATATCTTAACAGAGGCCAGAGGGCCCAGATAAATTCTGCCCCAAATATCACAGACAAGTTATTCCAAAATGGGGTTGTGGAAAAAAATTTTTTTTGAAACTCTCAAGAAATATGAAGCAGAAAAAACTACAACCAAAAGTTTTACTTTCCAGGTGCTTCTATATCTTATGTAATTATAGAAGGGAGGATGTTCGAATATAATATGCTTAAAGCCATCTCATTCAAATCTCTAGCAGTGATCTAAAGGAGACACAAGGTTTTTAATAAAATGTGTCTTCAAGCCATCAGCTAAACATTCTACAAGCCATGGGTAACTGCCTGGAACGAAACAGCATGTTGTATTCTGGATCTGGGAGCCTGAAGCTTTAACCAATTATTTACATAGTCATGAAGATTAGCTGGAATCTGGGAGATGTTGCTGCAGAAGACCTACCCCCGAGAGAGCTGTCGTTACACACTCCGGGCAGAAGGGAGCAAGCGGGTAAATACCTGACGTTGTGATGTGAGAGTCAGTTGCAAAAAGCTAACGTGAGATAATGTAGGGGAATCCCTTGCCCAGATAACTTCCTCAGGTGCAGCCTTCTGAGGCAGCTAGGTCGCAACCAAGATCAACGGCAAACAAAAATGCTGGAGTCAGAGACACAGACAGAATCTACCTGCAAGGATGTAATATCCAAAATGTCACCGGCTTTGAAGAGCCTCAGCAGAAAAATCTTTTTGAGTACAGAGCCCTGAGGCTCTCCGTATTGCAGGGGAAACACACTTCTAATGCTGCGACCAGAAATATTTAAAGGAAAGTCAGTCTAACATGAATAAGTAAAAAGAAAAGCAATCATCCCACATTGTCATGCCCAGTTCTGCACAATCTATCTGAAAAGCCATCTCCCATACACAAAATAGGAGGAGGGTCTCACATACTATATTTTCCAAGTTAAATTAAGAATTTAATCTAACAAAAGTGAAGATTATGTTTTAAATAATTAAAGCAATGGGATTTACTGGACCTCAAGATACCCATTCCAAGTATAAAGCAGCAGCTTTTGCACAGCTGTAACCTCCAAGGCAAGTCCTAAATAGGCAAATCCCGTCTACGCTCTTTACTGAAACAAGCCAATCACTCCTAAGGAACTGTCACCATTAATGTAGCTGGAACACATGCTTTTGAAGTGTCACTGATTTGAATCACTAAAAATGAAAGTTAAAGCAAGCAAACTTCGCTATGTATACACAGAGGAAATACACTGCTACAAGCTCTTCAATACAATACACTGAAATAAATAACCACTGGCCAGTTTCTATTTCGTTCCTAGTCATGTCTGTTCAAGGAAGCATTCGAATATCTATTTGTTTGTCATTTTAATACTTGCTACATTCCCTACAATGAGCTACGGGTGTGCAAACTGACAGGGGTCAAGTGCTTCTACTTTCTTCAACTTAGACACAGTGTATGAACCATGTCATCATGGCCACGCAAACCCAAAGCCAAACAGAGTTTATTGTTTCAGATCTCTCCCTAAAATTTATCTTTGATAAATCATTCTGGAAGCCTTTCCAAAGATGTAAGCGCATCTCGGCTGCCTCCCTCTGACGCACACCTCGTTACAAATGGCGAACAACAAAAGAGCTGAGGGTCTGCCCAACTCAAAGACTGTACAATTTGCCTAATTTGCAAGAGCGTTGGGTCCTGCTTGTCACCAGGCAAGCTACAAATCCAAGAAGATCAGGATAAGGATTGCAGGTCACTTGCTCTGGCTGGCAAGGACTTGAAACTCGCAGAGCCGGACAGTAGGTGTTCGCCCTCTCCTTACATTTTGACTGACAGCCTTGCCGAGCGGGAATCCCTCCCGCCAAACCGCACTGGCTTCCTGAAACGCTGCCAGACGGACGCCCCCACGACACCCCTGGGGCGCCAGGGCTTTTATAGCTCTTATTTGAACCTTCCTGAAAAAAGCACAATAGTGCGTGCCAAGATGGGGATCCTGACATTAATCACAGTCTGAAGGAGGAAAGCAAGCATTTATCTTTGAACAGAAAGGTATTCCTCTTTCTCTTAAGAATTTAATGATTACATACACCAAGAGAGTGGCAGTTAACTGCAACTACCACTTTGGTGGCATTCTGGACAAGAGTGAAAGTAAAGCACTAAATTACTTGCCAATACATAAATGGGAAGGGCCAGTTAAGTCCTACGTTTGGAACCATTTTTGGTACACAGCTGTTCCTTTACGTATATACAATCCATTTTCACCTTCTTTTAATGTGACACAGAGAAAAATATCTCTAAAATGGCAAGCACTGCTTATGTCGCAATGCGAATGCCTAGGCTTTGCAGCCAAGTTAAATAATGCATTTCATAGCATAAGCCCCATAAAACACATTTATCTCTTAGCAATTGCAACACTATTTGTGTGGTAAGTAGAAAATGCATTTATGCACATGACAATATCAGTTGTTGATCTCTCTCTACGGCAACACTTTACATACCTATTGTTTCCATAATCAAGCATTTTCCCATAGCCCTGTCAGTGGAACCATTCCACCTGGGATTTGATAGGCTAAACTGAGGATGCTAGTAGTAACAGCTAACAAATTTAAAGGAAAAGTGTAACATAGATAATAAATGTTCTTAGTTCACAAGTAGATATCTTGTTGTTTCCTTTTCATTCTAATAGCATAGCAGCTGCATGACTTATTTCGCAATCTGCCACACTGCAAAAACTCTCAGCTTTGTCTATTCTCTATGTACAAACTTCGGTAACATTCACAGACCATTCACAAACGCTCTCCACGAGGGAGGTGGCCACCACACAAGCTGCTGCACTTGCTTTTCAGTTCTGCCCCCCTCCGCTCTTGCGCCAGCCGACTTCGGTTCGTCAGGCCTCCTCTTAAGGCGCTTTCCTGCGTTTCAGAGTTCAAAGCACTGCGATCTTCCTCGTTTCATGTCTGGCCCGGGGGTCTCCTGTACAGTGCTCTAGCCTCCTCAAGAAGTACACAATAGAAAGAGATACAACAGTATAATGCAAAATCTGATTATTGTGGTAGCATAAACAAGTTGGAGTTTTTGAGGAAATTTTCTGATTAATCTGTTAAGTAGTGTCACACATGATGTTCTGAACTTTCCCCAAACAATTCAGTAAATCATCAGACATACATAACGCAAGAAAAGGAATAATTTAGCTTCAGGAACAGGATGTACTTCTTGTCTTTCATAGGCCAGTGGCACAGAGAATAATACTCTTGCAATGCAAGAGGAAGAAATGCTTTATATGCAAATCATTCACAACTCCGGGTACCACTCTGCTTTCCATATATGACACATATCTGCAATTTAACCGGCAGTGAATTAATTCAGCCTCACTTCAGCATAAGAGTACTTCCACAGAAGAACATGCTAACATTGGCTTCTTACAGTGTCACTATTGGTATAACATTTCAATGAGCTTCAGCATACACCTCTAACCAGATTTATCTGGCCCGGTAAGGTGTGTCTCAGTGGAAAAAAACAGGTTTTCTGGGTTTCTTCACAACTATATACACAACTGTGGAAATGCTACAAAGTTAAGCTAAGGAGAATTAAACAGCAGTTTGGTTAGGCTTTCAGTTCTGTCTTCTCCAGGAACCAAAAGTTGTGCTCTTCACAGTAAAAGGGCGTATGTTATAGAAGGGAAGCATTTCATGACCCATAAATTATTTCATAGGTACTTGTTCCAATAATGGATTATTCAGACAGGAAAGGTTATTTGATAAGACGTAGAACTATGAACAGCTAATGCATTCAGTATCTACTGATGCATGCTTGGTACTGCAAAAATCAGTGTTCATATCCAGTATCTTACTGGGGCACTTGTTCCCAGCTGGGATTTCCAGCTTGGCTACCTGATGCTCTGTTTGGAACAGCACTCAAACTTTAGCAAGGCAGTTCCCAAAGAGAAATAGATCAGTGGGATCTTAATCACCATGGCAGATACTATAAATGACAGAGGACAACAGTTTTTCACATACCCGGTAGGGTCAGTAGAGGACTATGCTACTGGAAGAGCTTCGACAAGATGGAAGAAGTTAGAACAGTAAGTGCCAGGGAGGGAAAATTCGTTAGTTTAGTGGTGTTTTTTCCTGAAGAGTAAGTACAATTGGCAGAAAATACCTTTCTGACAGCATGAATAATAGGATCCTACGCTACATTCTGCCATAATGGTTTGGCTAGTCATTTCTTCCAAGTCTCCGCGCCTGCTAATGTCTATTGCTTCAGCCCTAAAATATTACAGAGGCCCAGAAATTCTCCATTAGCAAAGCATACACAGGAGAAGGTAACACTGCAGCATGATCCAACAGTCCAAGTCTGAAATGGCAAGGAAGTCAAAATTGCTAGTATTCCCAAACCACGGATCAACTTGGGGAAAGCGTATTGCCCGCCTGCCCCGCAGAGCTCTCGGGACACACGTGAGTTCGAGAAACTGGCCGACCGTGCACCTTCCTGCAGGGCAGAGCTGCAACCTTTACAATTCCTCATGCTTTGTAGAAACGCCTCAGCATTAGCAACACTACTTTCTGAGCAAATCTCTTACTTACCAGGACTGGCTAAACAGATCTTACAGACAAGAGAAAAATACATCAGTAGAAGACATCACAGAGGGCAATCCATGAATCAGTTGTTCATATGTGAGCAACGTACGTATCATTAATTATTTACACACGAGTAGCTACATTTGCATTGTACTTAAGCACTGTGAGGACTGAAGATCTTCCTCAATGTCTGCTTGGGCACCTAGGTGCTTGCAGGCTTCGATTGGTGCTTACCCTTGAAACACACAAGTTGGAGCATTGGGATCTGGCTCTGAGAGCATTTCCCACTAAAAATAAAAAAATTACCAATGTCTCTTCTTTTTTTTTTTTTTCAAAAATGCCATGGAACAAAATACAGACTAGACAGTAATTTGCTGACTTGCCAAGTGTTTCCTACTGTTTTGTTCCTTTGGCAGCATGTTGGACTTCACTGCAGAAAGAGCGCGCGGTGAATTCTGCAAGCGTGCTATCTGCAGCGGAGCACAAAGCGCAGCTGCCATCCAAAGGCACTTACAACGAAACTGAGGCAGGAGGCCGGCGCGCGTTTGCAGCCTCGGCTGACCACGGGCTAAGTCAGCTGACGTCCCGAGGGCTTCTGTGTGCCAGTCAGATTCGATCAGATGCGTATCTACGAGCAGGGGAATCTAAAAGACAACCGAAGCTTAAAAATATCTTTCCAAAGCTCTCTATGTGACACTGAAGTTAGACTGGAACACAAAGACAGTGGCAGCATGGGGGAGAAAGAGGGGAACTGAGGGAAAAGAAAGTTCTAATATGAGGAATGCAAAACCAGAAGCAGATGAGCATTGCTCCAAAATCAAAAACTTAAGCCTAAACTGGTAAACGAATCAGAAAAATTATCAGAAAAATAAAAAAAATTCAAAATGGTGCAGGCATTTCCAATAGCATGTTTATAAGAATCAGAGGAACTATAACATTACAAAGGGAGAGAATTACTGCCGCACAATTAGAGTTACATTTATGAGGAAAATCATAGATGGGGTCAAGTTTGCAAAACTGATGCTTTGGTGGGGAGGAGCTACAAACTGCAGCGTGGAGCCCGGGATGCCAAGAAGCCGGCACACTGTGCTCCGAGGACTAGCTTCACTGGTACCCAGGAAGGTGGTTCCTCAGCTTTCAGCTACGTTGGCAACACTTCACTTTGTTTCAAGGCTCGGCACTCTCTCTCCTCCTTTCAGCTTCAACATACAGTAAGAAATGATACAGGACCGTTAGCTAAGTTAATGAAAACACAAATGTTAAATGATACCAGCTTTGCTAATTCAGAGATTAAGCCAAACCTTCCCCCCCCCAAAAAAAAAAAGGAAAGGGAATTCACAAAACTGCACTAACATTTTCTAATTCTCCGTACTGCCCTATTTAACAGCATGAGTACGTGCACACAAAGCACAAATCAATTTTGCTGTTCAAGATGAGATGCATCCTACATTTTACACCTTCAGTCTATTCCTCTGACCCCACTCCCACTGCAAGAGCAAGGGTCATCACACAAATGGCAAAACCATACTAAACACAAAGAAGCTGCTTTGAATTGTTTTCTTCTCTCTCTCAAAAGCACACCTAGGAGTGACTTAAAAGGCTTTCTGAGGCACTTTTACCCCTGCAAGGGCCTTTTCTTTATGCACAGCCACATATTTTCATTAATAAGCACTTTATCACAAAATAATTGGCTTCTGCAGGTCCCTGAAAGAGAAACAGCTGTAAGAGCCAAATAGATTATGCTAATTCCAATAGTAAAGAAGTCTGGAAGAAACCTGAATTGCTTCAGGGAAGAAACAGGCATGGTCACTTGGAAAGAGAATTTTATCTGATTTGCTGTTCAGTCATTTCTAAAGCAAAAAATTATTTATAAACAGTACTACCTATGTGTTGCAGACTATATGTAGCATCCATTAGCACATCACTTCAACCCTACTCTCCAGCCACAGTAAATCATCAGTAAAGATTTAGGCCATTTTATTAAAGTCTATTTTAAGAAGAATATTCCATTCCTGTAAGAACACCATTTGGTTTCTTTAAACAGCTACTGCACAGAAAGGCCAACAAATAAGGCAGCATAACTACCATTTGTATAGTCTTCCCTTGCTAACGTTCTGCTGTATATCACCCGTCCCGCACTCGGAGCAGAGCCTTGCACGTACTGACAACACCTGCCCCAGCTTGCATCTGCACAGCATTTATGGATTTTGAAATGCGCTGCCTTCTGTAGCCCTTTCTAAGCTCTATTCAATAATAAAATCAAATTCTCAGCGATAGGAACCCTTACTTCCCATTGCTCAACAAGACCTCAGGTGAATTACGTTGTCTCCGAGGAACCCCTTGCAGCTGAAGACCGAGCAAGCTTTGCGAGCGTACAACAGAAGCCATCAGCTCCTGGGGAGCGCACGTGGAAGAACACTGCAGCCCGGGGGAAATGGCCAAGGGAGAGAGATTTTCAAAGTCTAAGAGGATATTTAGGAATACCTGTCCTTCTCTCCCTCACACGGAGCCTTTGAAACTCTTGGTCCCCGCTGCAGGCAGGCAGGGACGGACGTGAGGACAGGGCAGTGCTTGTGGGGCTGTGCTGCAGGGCGGCCGAGGTCGCTCTCAGCCTCTCAAGACAGTTTCAAGCCCTTTCGCCCAGCTCCAGAGTCCCGACCCTTTGATTCCCGTTACCAGCTCTCATCATCCCTGTGGAGCAGCTCCTGACTTCAGTCGTGGCAGTTCTGTTCCCCTCTAGACAACAGCTGTTCTTACTAAAGCAGAATGTAATTAGTGAATATAGAACTCTTGGGATAAAATGCCTAAAATCCAGAAAAAAAAACACATCTCTAAACATAGCTAACTTTTTTTTTTATATACCCTTTCCCAGACCTGAAGAAGCCCAGTTCTTCTACACCTCTTTTACAGACAAACTTCCATCAGTTTTTCTCCCTAAATACAAAAAAAAATCACTGTATTTATACCATAGTTTCTACTTCCTTGACCTGGGCACTTACAATAATCATACTATCATTAGCAAAAAGGCAGAAGTACCCAAAGAATACTCATAAATTCTCCTACCTTAAAAAAATAATTTTTTTAATTAACATTTTCCCAGGAAGTTAAAATTATGCCCTTTGCTAAAAAGGGAGGTTTTAGAAATTCTTGGAACAGTCTGCTATATCCCTACAAGAATCCCACAGCCAGTCCATCTTCCCACAGCTGATCAGCACATACATGATCAACTGTATATTGAGATTCTGCTCAACACACCTCACTTTGACCAAATCTGGCATTTATATAAACCTGGCTAGATTTAGAGAGAATTCTGTTATGATTTTGCACGGTTACCTCAAAGCTTTCTGAAAACGCAAATAAGAACGTAGGATTGGAAAGAACCTCATGCTTCACGTCCTCTTCCTTCGGCATTCATTTACGAGTTCCCTTCTAGTTGGCTTTTAACCACTCCAGAAGTTCTTTATTTCCCTTTAACTACTATTTACTGTTTCTAATTTCCCACCTAAACGATGCCCATCTTAGTTTCAGTCCTCCTGCCAATATATGTTGGGTAACCAGCTTTTCTCCATCCTGTATATACCCAGCTATCATAATTCCCTCTCTAGATTAAGCAAAACCAACTTGCCTAGTCTCCTCCTGTGGGCGAGTCTTTCCATTCCCCAGTCACTGAAGGAACCAATTTCTGAACCTATGACAAAGTTAGCCAGGGCTTTTCAGGATGTGGGGGACTAATTGCAGATACAACGCCAAAAATTTCTCCATTTCCTATACAACAAAGTGAAATTATTTCTACTTCTAATGGAGATGCTAGCAGAAAAGCTTTAGGAACACACATGCCTAAATTCTGGACCTCATTGGCACAGAAAAGTTTGCTACATGCAATCAGGTATTAGCAAGATGTTCCAGCTGAGTTAAATAAGAATGGGATTAAGTTTAATAGTACCAATCTAGATTTTTCTAAAATATCTATTTCTTTTACAATGTTTTCTAGCTGGTAAATTTACCAAAACTGCAAACTGCAAAATTAATCAGGAATATGATAAATTCTACATCTTATGCTCCTGTAAACAGGCAAAACTTTTTTACTGAAATACATCATACCCAGTGAATTCAATATGCTGCTCTTCAGCTGTGCCTTTATCCATAGAAAAATTTCATAATTTTCAGTCATGGTCAACAGACATAACTTAAATATTTTAAAACTGAAATAAACAGCCACAATGAGCATCACAGAGATTTTAATCCTATCTACCCGGTTACAGAGAGAACT
The DNA here is from genome assembly GCF_036370855.1 of Dromaius novaehollandiae. Classification (NCBI taxonomy): domain Eukaryota; kingdom Metazoa; phylum Chordata; class Aves; order Casuariiformes; family Dromaiidae; genus Dromaius; species Dromaius novaehollandiae. The sequence goes on along the minus strand of NC_088111.1, from coordinate 13,743,595 downwards.
GCTAAAATCTGGGTTAATCCTCCTAATCCTTAGTCAGAAATGAAAGCCTGTGCAATTGAAATAGTATGCCAGAATGAGATTTGCTTGTGGTAAGGACTCAAGTAAGCCAAAAATTAGGATCTTGCCCACAGTCAGAAATAGTTCAATTTAAAATCAAAGCAGTGCATTTCTACAGACAAATATCACAATCCAGAAGAGTCATTACACTGAGACCAAACTCATAGCCCTTCTCTTCACAGGAAATTAATGTGGGACAAATCCCAGACACCAGGGACGAGCGCTGCATGGGAGCGCCACGACTAACTGAAGACTCACTTCAGTTAGGAAGACTACAGAAACAGTTTCTTATATTGCAACTTTATGAAGCATATTTGCACACACAAACTGATGGAAATTTTAACTACTTTATATTTGTCAATACATTCAAAAGCATGACGTACACATTAGACACAAAATATCTATTTCAATTTATCTGTATTGGGTAGGGGTGTGTTTTTATTTTTAGTAAACAGAGATTACAAGTGCCAGCACAGAAACTGTTAAAAGCAAAGGAGGGAAGGTATCACTCCCCCAGGATCCACTTTACCTGAAGTTTCCTCATAGATTTGATTGAAGTCTGCACAGATCAGGCTGGATTACATCTAAATTAAAACAAGTATCCTGAATTTGCTGATACAAGCTTTTATTGGACAACTTGTATCAAGGCTGAAGTTTATATTTGTTTTCCCTGAGGAAATACAACCGTGATCACCTGAAGAGCCAGGGCGCGCATGCTGCCCTGGAGCGTACTGATGGCAGGTCTGCTCCCGAGTGGCACAGCACACCGCGTACGATCACCCCAGGAGGCGAAAGTGGCAGACAAATTTTCAGATACGGGCCTTTCAGGTTTATACACCCAGAAGAACAGAACCAGGTATTCAGCTTTAACCTCCAAGATAGCCAGAGGTTTCAAACTACTGCATAAGCACATTTCTGTAATCTGGGTTACCCCAAACGTGGAAGCTTTCACGCAGGTGAGGCCCTTTGAAGTTACTTTAGGAGCGGGCTCTCCACAGATGGAAAAACAAATGATTAAAGCAGCTCAATAGGGGTCAGAATGACTGTACATACTTGATTTAAACAGAAGCTAAGGGAGTGAGAACATTTTTTTTTTAATGCAACATTAGAATACTTGTTCAGAGGGAAACGTACCACCGTCTGAGAGGACACGGAGGAACTGGCTAGTAACACAGCCTTTTTCATTGGGTCAAACATGCAAGTGAAACCTTAAAGTGATCTGAGGAAGAAAAAAATCTAGTTACCCAAAACAAATATTAAACAGAGTATTAGGTTTTACTTACGTAAAGCCAGTCAGCACATCAACAAGAAATTTAACCAGCAGTCGGTTGAGTCACTTGAAAGAGAGACCCCAAGCAGCGTTACAGCCTTTGACATACTGAGCCATTCCCTTACCAAGGGGCTGTTCTCCCAAACAGGACATGCCCCAAGCCTAATACGGTGCTGCAAGTGCTTGGACTTTCCACTTCAGACATTAAGAGATGTTGTCTGCATCTTTGCACCTTTTACATAAAGCACCTGCTAAGCCCCTCATTAGAGAGACAAAAAACCAAAAAACCCACACTCCTGTCTTCTCCTTATGCTGCACCATTCAAACCTTCAGGCAAAGCATTCAAATAGACATTAAAATACTAAATGTTTGCAGCATTTACTTACTGTGCCCTTGCTCCTAGCCCTTTCCCGCACGGCGAAGGCAGCGAGCCCGCGGTGGGATGCCGCTGCCCGCGCGGGGCTGGGACGCGGCCCGGCACCCGGGGAGCGCGGCTGCTGCCCGGACAGACCTGACCTCCGGGGCAGTTCGAGATGCCTTTGCTGACCTACAGATTTGTTTCCATGGGCTGTTCAGAAAGAAGGTTTGCATGCCTGTGGTTTGTTTATTGGCCACAGTAAAGAAAGGAGCCCAGGGTGGGAAATGAGCAACGTTCATTCCTATTTTAGTTCAGGTTTTCCACTACTCTCAGGCACTGTCCACCAAGGTGTCCACCGCAGCTCAGCACATCGATAGGACTTGCACAGGAGTAAGGATTACTGAGCTGCATTTCATTATAGGATGAAATAACTCGCTATTTTAAGATCTCAACCTCTCACTGTGAACAGGATAAATCAGAAAACAGCTCCACTCAGGTCAGTGATCTCATACAAGGAAAAGGAGAACTAGTCCACACTTAAGCAAACGCGCTGTAGAAAAGGCTGGGGAGGTTTTTGGTCAGCATCAAGGGCAGGCGTGCTGCAGGCGACAGCTGGCTCCTGCATAAACATACCACAGGTTCATTTAAATTTTAATTCAGAGACCATAGGATGTGTTTTTAGTCACTAATGGGGAATGCAAAAATATTCGTATATGTTGAGAAGCTACTGAACAACTGCTCGGTATATTTTAAGCATAAGGATTTTTTTATCCCTTACATCTGTCCTATGTCATCTATTTAGTGTAATTTTACTTATTCACTGATCGCTGGAAATATTCCAAAAGTTCTTATGCTTCCAAATGGCAGTAGATAGTAAAGAACAATAATGGCAAAGCAGAAGAGATCATAGTCACAAGCCTGTATCCTGGGGCGAAAAAGGTTAAAAACAAGAAAAGGAAAGTGTGTGTGACATGACCTTAACATTGTTATGCCTGGAAAAAAAAATGCCGTAACATCTGGCAAATACTATGGAGAACATTTGCTGACTTTGGCCAACTGGGGAAAAAAAATTATACAAACTTGTATTTTTCCATTTGCAAGTGAGCTCACCCTGCAAGAAGAGCCAAAACAAAATCCTCCTCATTTGACACTTTCCTGCATTTCATTCTCTGAATATGTTGCTTGTTTTCAACCTCACGACAAAACCAAAGCTATTTAAACCACACCAGTATTTATGTAACTCACGATGCGTAGCTTTGTTTGGTGCACATAACCGCAGTTCAAGTTGTAAGTACCAGCAAACACGCAGCTTGAAATAAAAGTTTGAAGAAACTGCACAACACGCTTGTATACACAGTACAGGAGAGAAACTGCAGAACCAGCGAGCCACCTACCATCATGAACAGGAACTTATTTTCATACATTTTAATGTCAGCCCATCCTGTCCCCAAGTATTCTGAAGCCCCTAATAGGAAACCTGAAATTCAGATTAATTGAATTGAGAATCAGTTATAGAAGAAGGGAATCTTAAATATATTTTCACAGGCCAGCTCCTAAAATCCAAGGTGACTGGCACTCCTCTAAAGCTCCTGATCAAGGTGAGCATATATAGTATTAACATAGATAGATAGAAAGAAAGAAAGAAACGTACATTCACTACTACAAATCAGAGAATTGCTCCAAAATCATCTGTTTTCTATAGAAGTGGAGGTTTGCCTGGACACACTAGCCAGCAGGGAGCACAGCAGAGCTGGGGGGACAGCACACATTCAGGGCCCCTCGGCTGGCCCTGCCCCAGAGTCCCAGGCACTATGAAAAACTAAGAAAGGCAGTAGGGAAATTTAAAATGTCATTAGCAGAGTAACATGCAGACTCCAGTACACCAGCTTCCAGATGCTTAACTACAGCCTTGCCTCCCTACATTGCACCGGGAAAAACACTTTTCCAAAAGTCCATCTATAGCAGCACGTAAAGCTGGCCTATGAGCATGCAAGGGATCACCTGGAAAAGGCGCAGTGCTCCCAGAATCCCAAGCCAGGAATCCAGAGGAAATACTGAGATGGAAACTTTGTTTAACCTTACGTATCCTTCTGGTTTTCTCATACTTTTTTCTTATGCAAATAGACCACTATCATTACAGATGAGAGATTTCTGTTGCTACTTTATCACTACCTCATCTCTCCACCAAGGTTGTCCTAGCTCACCTGGTTTAATTTCTCAACCATTCTCTGTTTTTCTGCTTATTAGCTATAAATAGGCTTGGACTAAAGCCATAGCAGTTTCTACTTTCTCCTTGTGATTCCAGAGATATCACTCCAGTCTTATTTTAGCACAACTATCATCTCTGCTCTACACATACACCCCTATGTTAAGGGATACATAATTCGAAGCCAAGAGGCATATTCTCCCTCAGCCAAGCTTGCTTTTGCTAGAAGCGTACCAATGCAGTAAGTTTGGGGTGGAGGAAATAACTCTAAGGCTAGAGTCATGGCCAAGTATCAAGTGGGAACAGCAAATGGACGGGACAAAGGGGAACAACAAGAGGATGGGGCTTGGAAGCAGCTGTTTGGTGGAAGGAGATTTGCATACAGAAAGGCCTGGATAAGAAAAACAGTCTAAGAGCAAGCAAAGTAAGCAAATGTTTCTTTTTACAGCTTCTGTACCAATTCAATTTGCTGTTACATAGTTAAGTGTTACAGCTTCGTGTTTTGCATAATAAGCATTACAGCCATCCACGACATCTTTTGTTAGCAACCAGGTTCCACAATAGGAAATTTCAGCCATTTTGCAGATAACAAATAGTTAAAATACAGGCAGACAGAGGAGGGGATGGGAAATGGATGCAAACAAAACAAAAAGGACACTGTTACCTTAATTACTACAAAGATAATGGTGACTATCTAAAATAAAACAGACCATTCTAAATGATACTCGAGGAGAACACAGGCGGTTTCCAGAGTTTCTGCATCTGTTTTCTTACAATGAATTCACAAGCCTTATCTCTTCCCAATTAGGTACTCCATATAGCTGTGGTGCTTCTGCCAACACAATTTACCCAGCACTCTTAATTAGCCTCACACAAAAAAAATAACATGTAATTTCTTTGGTAATTATATGTTTCTGCAATTCCTAAAAGCAACTCATTATAGGAATGTTGTGCACTTAGAATAGATTACCTTAATTCTATTTTCTGTTTATCCAATTATAACTGTCGTTCCTAATTGTATTGTAAATTGTGTTGAGCTGGAAGGTGGCTATAAAATCCTTGCTCCTTCTGCTTTTCATAGTTTTACATATGCAATGGGTTTCCACTAGACACAAAATCAATGTAGTGAAAACAAACCGTTCCTATTGTTAATTCTAGTCATATGGAAAGGGAAGTTGGTAAATACAAATGGTCAAAACTTTACATCATCAAAATTACTGGCAGAGAATCCAGAAACAAAAGTTAGGACGCTAAAAGAAGCAAGCACTGTCAAGAAAAGGAAGCAAAATGAAAAGTGCCTTCCCACCCAGCAATCCCGTTGTTACAAGGCAACCCTGAGAAGCTCAGAAAGAATGTTTGAAGTAGGTAGATTTGGATAATTTCTATCTTAGATAGAATTTGCTTAGCATGAGTAGCCGCACACTTGCTTAGCATAAGTAGCTAAATTTGCTGAAGCCTTAGGCCGCGCTCCTAGTTCGTTAAGAAAAGGCCTCAGAGCTGGTGCAGGCTGGAAAGATAAGGGAGTTACAAGCAGTCTGCATTCCTGTGCCCCACTCTCCAGAAGGGAGGATGCCAAGGCTGAGAAATAAGGCCTGTTTGGGTGCCAGGACCTTGGGAAGCAAAGCCTCCTCTCACTGTTGAAACAGTGTTAATTAAGGGGTCTGGATTATGTCCTCTTCGTCAGGACCTTGGGAGATAACGTCTACTGACCTAGCTGGGGCAGTGTTAATTGATCAGGACCTTGAGAAGCAGGGGTGGGACCCAGGGAATGAAGAAATCACTAACCAATCAGTGTACAAGGGAAAGTCGCAAATCTGGCAATTTGTTTGTATAAATGCTACCTGAAAAGTTGGGGGGGTGTGCTTGATTTGTGGGAGACCACCGAGCACCCAGGCTTGCGCAACTCTGAAATAAATAAATAAATGTCTCTCCTGAGTGTGTAATTATTGGCTCATTGCACACCGGGCAACGAATCCGCTTTTCGGACAACACCGTGAGTGAAACATGTTTATAGAAACCCCCTGCCCTGCCAGACCCACTAAAGGAGGCTACGTGGAGGCTCCACCGGCCGCGGAGCAAGACCAGCAGCGGTCTTCTCAGTCGCATCACAGCAGGTGACCTGTCAATGACAAGGAAACAGCCCGGCCTATCTGCATTAAAAGCCAAAAATGAAATTACTTTCCCAAAACGACGATGGAGATAGCCTAAAACACTGACTTCGAGAGTCATCTTGTAACAAAATAGCTCTACATGGGAGCTTACTCTTAAAATCCCACATTAAAGGACACACAATCTTAAAGCTGAAAGGTGTATGCTCTCCTAGCCAACTTTCACTTCTCAATCTCAATGTCTTTATCGGGCTACTCAAAGACGGGCATATAGGACCCTCCTGGGAAACTACCCGCAGCCATGCAATGCACTGAACCACTGCCACTGCACACTGCTCCTGCAGGAGCTGGGCCAGTCTGCAGAAGAGCTTAGCAGCGGTAGGCGTGAGCAGAGTCCTTGAGAATGGAAGTGAGCCCCAAAATTTGTCATGATGGGTGAACTTACCGTTCCCATTCACAGTAGACCCCCAAAAGAGTGTCTGTAGCTTTCAAAAGGAAAGAGAGTTTCCCCAAATTTCAGTAAATCAACTTGCTTCCTCGTCCTTTTAAAATTTTCCTCAGAACACAAGCATTTCACTCTCACATGCTCTCCCCCCAATTTAGGTCAGGGAATCGGGGAGAGAGAAAGGAGGAGAACCAGAATATATACCCAAAAACAAAAACAAGACACACACACACACAGAATTAGCTTCCTGAAACCAGATTGTGCTTAAATATGAAGCAAAAGATGACTTTCAGAAGTCATTCTGGAGTTGTTTGCAGAATGTTATTAACATATTGTAACCAAATCCCATCTAGAGCCATCCAATATGGTTCTTGGCACACTGTAGTCAGAGACGGAAATCAGAAAAGGGAAAAAAAAAAAAAAAAAGACTGAGACACAACTGCAGCACAGTACTTTTGCTACAGGTCAATCTTGCTAAATGTTCTCCATTCTGTAAACATATAGTTGTCAGTGTTCACCACTGCCCAAGCCTAGAAGTTTATGACCTCAGGTAGGTTGCTGGCTTTTCTAGGTCAGTTTTGGTGCAGCCTCTGTGGCTATTAAGCAGACCAGGGGAGGAGGAATGACTTTGATTGCATAACTTGTCTGGATATATACATTTATAAATGATTTCTTTAATCCATGTGTGGCATTTAAATAGTCAATAGTCAAACAAAATGTTAGTCACAAATGTGGAAGAGAAAGCTGCTTTCTCAGGAAGCTGCAAGGGCCGGTCAGGCGGCCCTATCCACCTCGCTCGGGAGCCACGGACCCAGAGGCGCAGCAGCTGCCGACTCTTCCCCAGAGCAATCGAGCTCTTTCCCAACTGAGAAATCACTTCTACGTCTGGGATCTCCTTCTCTCTCTGGACACTCAGGTTTTTTGACCACTTAATTTTCACAGGTATGTAAAGCACAGAGGAAAGCAGAGGTGCGGGGCTAGCTGCATCGCACACACACATCACAGCTGTTCAACACCAACAACTTGACATTTGCAACTTGGGACGTTGTGCTTGCGTGTCAGGAAGCAGGCGCGTTTCCCTGCTAGCTCAGCTTTTACGTAACACTTCTTCCACACGATTTCATTTAATTTCTCGCTGAAATATTCCCCCATCTAACCAACCTTATTTCCAGCCCTGGCTTTCACCCACAGCCTGGGGGTCTCAGCTTTTCTCTGGCCTGGCATATCACGTCTCGTGACAGCGGCTGATGCATCACTGCGTGCCTTCAAGCAGGCCTTCTCGGAGCGCCAGCACGCGGAGGAAGGCTTGCTGGCCGCTGTATGTCGACACGAGTGAGCAAAGCCTTTTCCCGGAGCCGAAGGGGGGCCCGGCCGCGCTCCACGGGAGGCACGGCCCCTCCGGGCCCCGAGCCCCACCACGACGCCGGCGGCCGGCCGAGGCAGAGCGACTCTCGCCCGAGAGAACTCGGTGTTTCTACAAACCGCACACCTAGCTTGCGCGCCGCAAGTGCGAGCACAGCGTTTCTCTCCTGAGGACATTAAGTCTAAACCTAATATAAATGGCCAATGATGCTGCTCTGTTTTTTTTTTATTTATTTCAGTGAAGCACTGAAGAAAATGTCCCAAGGATTTAGACAAACAATATGGTGACAGATGGTTGGGAGACAATCCAGGCCGGGCTCCCTCAATAAAATCCACACAACTTCATAGCTCCAGGGAAGAGGGGAGGCAGAGGAGGAGGAGGGGAAAAAAGAAAGAAAAAAGGTGCACACAAAGCTGGCTCAGATGATCACATTTTTAACAGAAATAAAACAATTGGGGACTACAAGGATTCTCTTTTTATCTATACAGAGCTCTTTGCACTTCACCGATGTGGTCAGATCAATCCAGGACATACTCCAAGCAGCCAAAATTATATAATTAAAGAAATATATCTGAAAAAATGTCTTAAAATTAAATTATTAGCTCAGATAGGTGGCAAATACAAAACACACTATTAAATTGTCCGTTCAGATAATGTAAGCATGCTCTCAAAAACAATTAATAAATGAGACATTATAAAATGAAAATGTTTGACACACAACACCAATGTCCTTCTGTTCTGTGCACTGCATACTTTCATTAAAATGAATCTTTTCAGGTATGATATTTTCTAGATATATTCTGACTGCCAGAAATGCCGCCTTTGCTTTGGGCTAGTCCTATTATTATTTTGTAGCTTAAAGGAAATCATCTTGGATTTTACATCTGAGGATATCCTTGGGAAAAAATTAAAAGATAAAAAGAAAACCTTCCAAAGATGCCACCAGGAATGCTGGCAAGCAGCAAGTTGTCGGCAAGCAGCAAGTTACACTGATGGTCTGACGGTCTACTTTTACAGCTCAGGAGTCTGCTGTGTTATACTTACCTATAGGCAGGCAATAACTTGGATAGATTGCATGGATCGTCCACAACAGGGACGTACTAGCACTTCTGAAGCATTACTGCTCAAAGCAAACTGAGGCACTTATGGATTTATTTTTTCGAGAACTGTAAGAACAGACAGTTTGAAGAGAAAGAAAATGGTATCTTTGTGATGAAAATACATTGGTCTTAATGCAAGTGACTGGGATCCTAATGAAGCCAAGTGCTTCACTCTCCTAAGTAAGCGTGGTTGATAGGATCACCTCCTGCACCCTAAGCACAGCTGCAACTGTGTCAACTCAGGCAAGCTAAACATAAGAACTGTGAACTTACTCATACCTGAGCTACTCCAAAAACGAAGCAAACCCTAGAACAAAACCAAGCAAACCCTAGAACATGGTATTACATCTAAATTAACCATGCAGAAAATTTCTGTTTCCTCTGCTTATCAGTTACAGAAATTCCCAAGCTCTTCAAAACTATCTTCCTTCCACTTGGATAAATTAAACTGATTATGCCTGCCTTCAACACCATGAGAGTGACAGTTAAAGACTACTTTCACAGCATCCCAGAAAATCCCCCACATTCTCCCTTGCTCAATAAAGAGGGAAACTTATGAGGACAACAAGAATGAGGGGAAAATGTCATTATTTCAGAAATAAGCAGGAAAATCCTTTACCAAAAGAAAAGAAAAAAAAAAGGCAGTAGAGGGGGGAGAGAGAAAGCTCAGCGCTCAGCTCACATCATGAACATGATGTTCCTTCAACTTCTCCAAGACTTGTTGAAGCAGCAAACACCCCAGCTCCCACTGGCCAAGCTCACCGTCTTATACTGCTGGTGGTACACGCATAGCAATACAAACCAGTACGCTGCACCATAACCACCGCAGTCTCACAGAGCACTGGCTCCAGTTAAAGAACAGCAGAAGTTTCATAAACTCACTCCATTCACCTCAGTAAGACATAGATTTCAAGCATAACTGTAACCATTTAATATCAGCAACGATTATGGTACATGGGCACAGAAGATAGTACTGCAGATAATGAAAATCTTCACTGATGTGCAAGAGAATTTTTTTTAAATACATATGAATAGTCTTATCGATATTTGTGGACATGGTCAAGTGAATACAGATTTTCAAGAAGAGGTCTATGCAACATTTTTGTTGCAGTTCAAAATAAAACTCAATTTCTGAAAGTTATGCTTCCCATAACAGCGGAAGGAAGGAAGGAAGGAAGGAAATAAATCATGTTTAGCTGCTCCTTTTACAAGAGGCAGAAGCTAGGAATATTACTTACATGCAATGGAACCAAGCTGGGGAAAGTGCAAGACATTATTTCTAGATGTGAAATACCAGTTAAATGAATATAGCTATTTTTTAATCTACACTTTAATCTTTTATAGAATCAACCAAAACCAAAGTTAATATAATGCTCAGGAGTGTAGCACCATATTCATGTTAATAGCAGTTATCAGTAAGGGTAAATTATAAAGTTTACATTTAGATTTTCTGTAAAAATACAAGACATTTTTTCTGGATCAGCCACAGGCGCTGGACGGAGTCTCCACAAGCACACTTTGTAACTCGCAGTGAAGATACGCAAACAGACAAGCACGTTCCCTGAACCAGGATCTCCAGCAGAGATTCCACAGCAAAAAAGAAACCCAAACTCCCCCTCCAATCACCACAAGATTTTTTAAAGCATAATAGCTTGTTTACATGCTTAAGCATGTAAACATGCTTCTGATTTTTTTTTTTTTTTTTAACATTGCTTTGATGTGGACACCACAGCATGAAGACACGTTGCAAAAAAGTTGAAAGACACCTAGAGGAACCCTCAGAGCAGAGCACAGAGTTACAAATAAGGGAATGTAAATTCTCCCTACTAGAGCCAGGAGTCGGGATGTGCACTACTCATGTCTACAGGGTTGGGCATACAAGTGCAGTATGATTTTGGCATCTCAGGAACAAGGGAAAACAAAGCAATCCTAGATAGAGCTCTCACGAGCTGAAAATGACAGGTAACGCAAACATCTGCAAGTACTGCAGTGAAATACCTGAAAAATATCCACACACGAGATTCCAAAAAGCACAAGAATTTCACTCGCTGCTTACTCACCATTAGATGCCTTAATAAACATCCCTGCAGGGCTGTCGGACACGGCGGGCCTGGCGGTCAAGCTGAACGTGAGCCAGCAGTGCACCCTTCCGGCGGCAAAGTCTGACCGTATCCCGGGCTGCGTAAGCAGGAGCACGGCCCGCTGGCCGGGCAAGGGCTTACTCCCCTCTCTTCATGCCCGTGGGGCCACATCTGGAATGCCGTGTCCGGTGTGGGTTCCCAGTACGAGACACTGACACACCTAAACCAGCCCAGGTGTGCAGCCTACAGCTATGCAAAAGACAGCGAGACTCTTCTGAGGGAATCACAGCAAAAGGACAAGCAGCAGCAGTCACCGCACAGAGGGAAAGTCGAATGAGATGTAACAAAACTTTCCTCCACAGCGAGAGGGGGTTTAAGCACTGGAACCGACTGCCCAGGCAAGCTGGGTAGTCCTGCCCATGGAGATACTCAAACCCTGCCTGGACCAGTCATGAACGGTCTGATCCGACTTTGAAGTAAGCTCATCGTTGAGCCAGGGTTGGATTAGATAACCTCCAGAGATCCCTTGGAACCTAAATTATTCTGTGATTCTCTGCTTACTATTGGGGGGGAGGATATTGGAGGATAAAAAGGGAAATCTGAAGATGGTGGTAGCTGTAAAATGGGTTTGATACTAAACTAAGAAAAGTCTTTATTGTGAATAAAAACTTGTCAGCAGAAAGAATATACTTGGTAGTGATCATTTAACCATACACAGTATTTATTTTGGGGAAAAGCAAAGATCTATTTTACTTAACATTTCTAAAGCCGTTTCCAGAAGCATCACTTTGAACCCTACTGGAAAGCTACCCCCACCGTTAATGCTCTTTAGTTATGCATTATGGCTGTCAGTACTTCTACTAGACTAAGATGCTTCTTCAAGTTTTGATGGCTTTCAGGAAGGCTTCTAATGAGAAATTAAGACTCAATTTTGCAACATGCAAAAGCAGTATTGTTCAAAGATGCTAAGTACTCCTGCATGTGCTTACAATATATAGGAGTTTCTCCCCACCACTTGAGAGGTGGCACAAATTACTTTCCTTCACACTATTCTCACAGAACCAACCACGATGTTCTATTTTAGAAAGGCATCATAAATACTATCATCATAATGATTGCATGAGGCAAAACAAATGCAACTAGCTTTAAATCCAAATGCTCAAGTCAGGAAAAAGTTCCTAAGCAGTGTTTTTGGTTTGAGATGTCTAAAATTTCAACACAGAAAATGAACAACGAGGCCGTCTCTTTTCAGCACCCTCCAAAGCACTGCTTGTGCACAGCAAGCTGACACACATGCCCTGGACACAATCTCGTTCCAGCAGACCATCCTGCACCTGAGTATGTTTTGAGTCCATGAGAACAGGGACCAAAGCCAAGGAGCAGTCCGCTGGCAGGAGAGGTCCTGACAACAACGGGTCATAAGATCAGCGGGAAGCAGAGTGGGAGACACTGTCCAGAGGGTACGTCAACAGCACAGTTGGCTTCAGGTAGATCCCATATGTCCTGGAAGTGTCACATTGGTTTATCGGCAGGGTCCTGACAGCAGATGTTAGGTCAGATAGGTTCGGAAATGGCATAAGCTTTGACAACTTCATATGCCTGTCATGATTTCCATGGTCTGTATCAAGCAACGTATCTTCTTGCAGCCAAACTTCTACCGAACCGAGGCAGAGTGAGTACAGCCAAGCGGGCAAGAGAGGCGGCGTTCAAAACAGCGCACCATGCATAACCGCGGTGCTCAGAACAGACCTTTGTGCGGGGACTGAGCACTTTCTTCCAAATTGCATCCTTTGAATATGTCTATACATCATATTTAGAAACCTGTAAGAATTTTTTATTTTATTAAAGAGATGGATCTTCAAATGAAGTCCAGATCAATGCAGTACTTCTTAACAATATAGAATATGGTAAGCTTATTTCCTCACGGTCATTCCCATGAAGTCTTCAGAAGTATATAACATTATAGATGACGATTCTCACTCCTGTGTCTCCAGTGAGGTTCACTTTTAGGAGTTAAGCAGCATGATATAACGACTACCTGGCCTTTGCATCCACAGTGCTTGGCAGACTACAAACATGCTGGTACTACCTATACACATGCACATAGTTTGAAGTAAAAGTAATCTGTAACAGTATCCGCATAACTCCACACAGGAGGAAAATATCTATTAGAGCCACACAATCAGGACATAAACGAAATGGCCTTGTTATAAAGCTAGAGGTGGGGATTAAACTAGCTTCAACTACATCCACAAGCAGCAGCGGGATCACACATTTTTTAAGCATATCCAAGGATTTCAGTGTATGAGACAACAAAGACTCTAAACACTGATCAACTTTATTATAATTTAGCAAGCATCCATGTGTTTCAACTGAAATCCTAACACTGACGTGGGAGACAAATTTGTATATTTGCAGTCCTACTCCTCTCCCTCAGATATCACCTCCTCTGCCTTTATGACAGCACTGCAAATTTTACCTTCAGCTACCAGGGATTCATTCCCAAATGAATGGTTAATTGAGAGACATATGCAAGCCTCATTACTGCAATCTTCCACATCCAGTTGCAAAACGCACTGCTCATTACAAAAGCCAGGTTAAAAATTAAGGCAATTTTGGTTACATGAACACACTTCCTTCAGCCAGTTCAAGCTACTGAAGACAGCTCTGTTAGATTGTCTCAACACACAACAGAACGGTTCTGATTTCCCAAGAGGAAACTTAGAAGCCAAGTTTCAGCAGGAAAGCATTTTATTAGCAAACTGCAAAAACCCTTAAAAGCAAAGTCACTGGTATAATAATGACAATATTAATGAATAACGGAAATACTATTAACGTACTGAGACAGGAAAAACACAACCTATTTCGCTTTCTAGAGCTCCCTGCAAAAGCATAAAAAAGACCTGCATCAGTAACATCCTGCATCAGCTACTGAGCGTGAAGTCGAATCCATAAGGATTTTTCCCAGCGTTCCATCACTCATGGTGGCTGGGATCTTCAGTTTTAAATGTTTTTATACAAGCAGGGAAAGTTAAGTAAATTAGGTATTAAATAAAATGCCTAAATATACATATAACACAGCTTGAAAAAGGATAGGTGTGTCTGTACAGTAATTAAAAGCAAATGAATTAACTGTTGCTGTAACTTGGTCACTGCACTTACATTTAAGTTAGCAGCACTGACTGCAATGATCTCTCAGTATTAATCAAGATGTCAAGGCTATTGTTATAGACTTCTCAATAATTCAGCACTTATTACTCTGACTTTCATGTGACTTAAGTTTTAAAGGTAGGTTGTTCAAAATACTAAAATATCAGATCACTTTAATCCCAGTTAATAAAGAGAGAAAAAGTTTTGAAAGTGCAACACTGATTCCTCCACGGTAACTAAGCATCGCATCTCTCCTGCAGCCTCTTCCCCCAGCTTAGGAAGCAGCACATCTGCACTACTTTCTCAGATGGATTCGGAGAACTCTTCAAGTCCTGTTCAAAAGCCACCTATAATGAATGGGAAACCCTAAAAGGTACAAGTATCAAGAGATGAGTTATGATTAACATTGAAAGCCTGGTGTGCTGGAAAGCCAATAAACAGCTTCCCACGTGCCACCCCCAGGTCGGCTACCCCTTGTACACAGCCAGCGCGCCCCAGCCTCCGCGGGGCTCCTCGCAGCCCCGAGGCCGCGCAGCAGCCCCTGCCGCAGAGCCTCGTCCTAGGAGGTGCCAAGCTCCTGCTGTTCCCAGAACCAGAGCACTGATCACTTTATGGATCAGACATGGAGTGACAGTAGAAAATTAAAAGAATTGTTACAGTGTTAAGGAAGATGAGCTGGATACATGAGTCACTTCTGTCTGTCATTCCACAGCCTTACAACAGATTATATAAAGAAGTGTTTTCCAACAAAACAAATTTGTCATTATCTCCAGAGCTCAGCAACCCCATTGTAGATTTTTTCATGAAGTACAGTATGAAGTTAAAAGTATCCAGTAAGTAAAACTCCAACTTAATGAACACAGCGAATATAAGGGGTGGTTCAAGTTTGCAAGACTACTTACATTATGGGCTACAGTGGATCACAAACCACCAGGCTAACATGAACATCCTATTACTACTACTACTCTTATGAGCACTGCAGAATAGTACCCGTTCATAATTTTATATCTTCTCCATATAGTCATTTTATTGGCCTATGTTGTTGTTGTTTTTAAAACGATATGTGATATTTGCTAACAAGATTTCCAAGCCAACCAGCATTCAGTTTGGTGGAGAGTAAAATTTCATTAGGACCACTTTTACAGTGGAAGAAAGTTGAGTTTCAGACATGAATCCTGAAATATTTCAGAATATCTGATGAGTAGTCAAGAAGCACACTGCTCCATATATTTTTTTCTTTTTCAAAGTATGAAGGGGACCATTAGAGGCATCCTCTTCTGAACTGCATGCAGTGATTATTCACTATAGAGACTAACAGAGTGAAGTACATTAGACTACCAAAAGCTTTGAATAAGTTTTCCTACCTTATCTGCCATTATCATGGAGGCCCCACCGTGAATTCCAAGAATTGGAATAAAAGTCTGAGATGAAATAAAATCCAAAATCTGAGCTACTGCCTCCTGATCAGTATCATCTCCAAAAACCACTCCATGGATCTTGGTGCCTGACATCAAGTCACAAACATGTGTTATGATGCTTTTAGGGTCAGTCTGGTTCACCAGAAGGGTCACTACATTGACATCAACAGTCAGGTCTGCTGACATTTCCCTGGTCCAGAGAGCTCTGATATCTCTCTCTGTGATATACTTGGTCCTTCCCAAAATCACTGCAATGTTAAGGATGGGATAACTTTTCTCTGCTCCATGAACAAGATCCAAAGGCGCCAGAAGAGCTTGGAGTACCAGGAGAGCACAGCCAATTTTCCTCATCTTTGCCAGCTTTGTACCCTGTAAAAATGATCACATTGCATAAGAGAAAAAGAAAAAACATAGAGAAGAAAAAATATATACTGTATATCTCCAGTGAAGTTTTTAAACACAAAGCATCTGGACACAATGCAGACTTCAGCAGCTTCTCACACTGTTCTTCACCTTAGTTTCAGCTCAAGCCTCTTACCTCCCACCAAAAAGTTGCCTTGCCAATGACAGATAACATTATAACTGGTCTCCCGCAAGCAAGGCAAAAAACGTAGCACAAGTTCAGAGGAAAGACCCATTAAAATGCTTCTTGGATGGCTACAAAAATTAAAATGATCAAAACCATTAAAAAAAAGACATCCTTCTCTTTAACCTTGTCCTCCTAAAAAAGGCAACACACAAATCTGGATTCCTTTGTCTTGAACAGCTATGCAAAATTTAGACTAACAGGAAGACGTGCCTTCCCTTAAAAGGAGAGAAGTGAGCCAGAGGTCTGCTGGAAACCCCAGTCCGCATACTCCATACATCTCACAGCATCCCAGAAACATGCTGCTTTAATTCTGAAGATCTCTCCTAGAGAGCCGCTGCTTGTGCGGAATCTGCTGCATTTCTGGAACAGGTTCAGAGGCACAATGCTCTATCTCAGTTCTTCTCCCTCCTCTTACAAGGCATTCACTTGAGCATCTCAGAAGTCCTGATCTCAGACTCAGAGTTGTCACTGGTGCTGAAGGGGAGGGTGTTCCATAAATGAGCATCACTGCATTGGTTTACTTCATGCCTTCACTGAATCTCTGTAGGGGGCTGAATATAGAGAGAGTAGGACGGGGAGAGAGATGAGCCATGGAAGAAGTGATCTGAACTATCTGGGGGAGGGAGATGGGGGAGAACAAGTCTGACTCTGCAAGATCTCCCTCGATTTCTGCGCCCCGGGGGATTTCCACCCCCATAACTGGCTCGCTGCTAGCTGCAAGAAGGGAGTCCCTGTGCCACAGAAAGCCAACCTTGCTGCGAAGCATCTTGCAGAACACACCAGCAAGGCTGTCCAATCAGGGGTGGCATTTTTCAGATCTCCCCTCTGATCCTGCCAAGCACATCTCCATTAGTCAGACTCATCCGCCGCTGAAACACACACCAAGACGAGCGCTTGCTGCATCATCACCTTCTTTCGGAGCAGACAAGGAGATGAGCGCTTAAGAGACCATCTAACTGCAAGTCAATTGCACCATGCTTCCCAAGGCGCTGCACTGCGTGCCAGACCCTCGCCGCCGCAGCGGCCGAGGCAGCAGAGCAAGCGGTATAAATAGATAAACCTAAATCCCCGCAGGCACGAAGCTGCTTCAGCTTCCTCCAAGCCCCAGAGGAAGAAAAAGAAAAGGAAAAAAAAAAAAAAAAAAAAAAAAGCCCAACGCGCCGCCACCCCCTTCCCCGCATTTAGACAGTTTTCTCTCCCCGCCGAGCGCCCCGCGCCGGGAGCCCGCGCGGCCCCGCAGCCGCGGCCCCACGGCGCCCCCCGGCGGCCGCGCCGCGCCCCGCACCGCACCTACCCAGCGCCTCAGGAGACGGAGCGGCGGCTGCCGGGGCCGCGGCGGCTGCCGGGGCCGGGGCCGGAGCTGGTGCTGGTGCCGGAGCTGGTGCCGGTGCCGGGCATGCCGCGGCCTCGGGCATGTCGCGCCCCTCGGTGCCCGGGCTCAGGGGCGGCCTCCGCGCCGCTCGCCGCGCGCGTGGTGCCGGCCGCGGGCTGCGGGCCCCATGGCGTCCGCGGAGCGCGGCTAGAGGCGGAGCGGGCCGGGCGGAGGGGGTCTGCACGGGGAGACGGGAGAGCCGTTAGCCGGGCCGGGGGTGTAGCGGGGAAACAGCAACAGTCCCGTCTCACGGGGCGCGGGAAGCAAATGAAGTGACTCGATCGAAGTTGGGGAGGACGGGGGGTGCTAACGTATAATTTTAAGCTCTTTCCTAGCAGAGGTGGCCGGGAAGGCTGGCTTCGCAGTCCTCTCCCCCCGTCCTGCCCAGGCCGGGGAAGCGCGGCGCTCGGCTGCTCCCAGCAGCGACGTACGCGCTGGGCTCCACGGAGGAGACATGCAGCCTGGAACGGGCAGCCAGGAGCAAACTCATCCACATGAGCAAGGGCAGGAGTTTTCCTGACAGGTTCAAAACAAGCGTAATCTAGAAAACAGCTAAATCAGTATGGGATAAAGCTTTTTCCGACAGAAAAGATTCCTAACAGAACAGATTCAGAATGAGTTTATCATAAGCAAAGCCAGGGAGACACACACGAGCAAATCACTCCCCGAAAAGCTCAGACTGCTTTGATTTTTCATTCAGTATTTCCAGTAAATATGTATATTTTAAAGATACCTCTTAAAGGAACCACATTTAAATTTAGGCTGATAACATGTTCCGCAAAGAATACCAGCATTTCCTAAAGGCTCCCGAATGCTGACTAGAAACTAAGACCCAAGAATTAAACAGGGAGAGACTGCAACATTTACAGGCGTGTGTGTCATTCAGCAGCTCAGAGCCCTGCCACAACTCCTAAGAGCAAATTCGTGCTAGCCAGAAAGGGAAATACTTACTGCATTCTCCCTCCACATAGTTCCAGCTTTAAGATCCTCAAAGTCATTTCAGTAGATTCCTTTGCAAACAACGAAGTGGAAAATAGGTCCTTTAATCCCTGGATTGCATCCTGCAACTTGTTCCCACCGCAGTAAATGCGAGCCCGGCAGCTCTCTATCGCTTGAAATACCCCTTGATCAAGTTTAGCAGAGCCGCCGCAACTGCGATGTGCTCTCTACTTTTGGCAGGAGACATTCAGGCGTCTTCATCATCTTTTTTTCTCCCTCCCCTCCCTCTTTTAAAGGGCAGTTGCAAGGCTGCCGCAGCCGCTGCCCGGGCGGCGGGCTCGGAGCCCCAGCGCCGCTGCCCGCGCCTGGGGGCGGAGGGCGCCGGCGGCCCCGCTGCCGGGGGGCGCAGCCGCAGCGCCCGGCGCGGCCCCTGCGCGGGGGCGGCTCGCAACCGCCCCGGCAGCCCGCGCCGCCCGGCGGCTCCCCCGGCGAGAGAGAGCCGGCAGCCGGCGGCGGGGGTCGGGTCGGGGCGCGCTACGCCCGGGCGCGCCGGGGAGGCGGCCGGCTCGCAGCGCTGCCCCCGCGCCAGCGGCCGCGGCGAGGCTGCAGCCAGGGCAGCCGCGCTGCTCTCCTGCCCGGGGCGCAGGGGCTGCGGAGCGGGAGCGCCGGCCCGGGCGCAGGGGGACGCCCGCGGGCAGCCCCGCGGGCGCCAGGCTGCAGCCACGCCGGGCCAAGACGCTCTAGAGGAGACGGCTGCGCCTGGGGACCCCCCCGCCCCAGCACGATTCCAGCTCACCCTCTGGCCACGCTCGTCACGGCCCGTCCCCAGCTCCCGCACGCCTGCCCTGCGCTGCCCTGCGCGGCGTGGCAGCCAGCTCGCCGGGCGGCCTCTGCCGGGGCGGCCTCTGCCGGGGCACCCCGCTGCCTGCCTGCTCCGCGCCCGCCGCGCGCCCCTTCCCGCCACAGCCCGCTCCGGCTGCCACCACCTGTGCGGGTTTGCACGAGCGCGTAGGCCAGCTAACCACCACGCAGGGGATGCCACCTCCCGCTCTCCCCATCCTTTACGGTCACGGGTAGGGATAGGGCAAACGGTTCAGAGCAAGGCCAAGCAACGCGTCTGGACAGCCACTCAACAAGGCGCCTGTCTCGGGAGAGCCTCTGGGCTCCAGCCGGAGAAAACCGAGTCGCCCCTCAGAGGTTCGCTCCTCACCACGAGGCCCAGCAAACAGAACTCGGTTCCTGAGACACCTACCCATGCATCAGTTTTACTGCTCTCGGCAGCCTTGGCATAGAATTCCCCAATAGCTCTATGCTTCGCCTTTCTGAAAGACGGTCTCCCAACTTCTTCAGGGATTACTTCCTTAGACATTGCATTAGTCTTTCTAAGCAAAGCAGTTAAGCAGCTGTAAGTGTGCCATCTTTAAAAGTTCGATGTTTTCATGCATCTCTACCCTTCAGCCTTGACGCACGCTTTTCTCTGGTAAGTATTACAGCAATGTTTGTCCCCATTACCGCAGCTCAGGCTGCATCTCCACCATTCTATAAGGGTTATTTCAGTGTTAGCACTCAGCAAATTTATTGAAACAACTGTGAAACCAGCGATTCATGATCTTAAAGATCCTCAAATACAAGTGAAATTCACAGTGGGGAAAAAAACTGTGGCTCCAACACTAGCATACATTCAGAATATTAAAAATGATGTGGTATATTTGGAAGATACTTCGTATATATCATGCTGTGTATACTACATTGACTGATTTTGGTGGTTTGGAAAACTAATACAATAAATAGCCAAGTTTTTTAACTTTAACAGAGCAGTATGATTTTCATGAATCTAAAGACATACTTCAGCATTACCGCAAATATTTCTTCCTTAACTATTCTTACAAAAACCTTTAACATTTAGCAATTGTACTACCACATTAAAACTCAGTCCAAACTAATCTACAAATTAGAATTAAAATAAAAAGATTAAAAGTTTGCTCAAACATATAGGGCCCAAACTTCACAGTACATAAACAGCCTTCCCAAGAGTAGCCTCATGTAATTCCACTACATCACTGCTTACTGAGTAAATGCTGTAAAAGTAGCCTGATATTTTAATATATATCCAAAGTCCATCTCTAGGCATTTTTGCAGTTTAATTTCAGATTAAAGAGAGTAGCTGCAAACATGGTGAGAAATCAACCTCATTCAGCAGAAACAAGAAAACAATTTACATTTAAGTGTCTTTAACTTACCCTTGCAATTTATGTGTAAAAAGGGAACTCTTACTTCAAAAGTACTCACACACACAGACATCCCTGCACTTGGGAGATTAAGCTACAAATTTAGTATTTTCTTGGAGAACATTTATTCTGACAGGCAGATGGATTGATACATAAGTGATTGCCTTCTCCACACAAACAGCTGTGCACTTATCTAAAAGAAGCTACAACATAACTCCAGCAAGTTTGGGCTCCTGCGCCGTGAGAGCACTCACCAGCTGGGATTTCCCTGCCTCCTGCCCAGCACATAAATCCATATTTAAGGGTCAGAAATTTTTTTTACTAAATCCTTTCCAAAGCAACATTAAATTACAAAAGGGCTTACCTGTTCTGAAACTTACCTGTTTCAGAGTACATTTGCCAACAGAAACAAGCAGCCAAATTATCAGGTACAAGAATACTTCAGAAGCAGGCAAGAGAGGCATGGCATGTAAGGGTCCAGCACAACAAGGACTTTACCTCTGCTGCAGACTCATTAGTGACACTGTGTACGTTACTCTCTGCCCATTTGCTTTGCTTTGCCATGCTCACCTCAGATTATGCAGCTCAATTAAAAGCCGAATTTAACCCACAGGTTCAGGAAAACAACTTTGTCATCTTGCCTCTCGCTCTCGGAAAGAGCAACATAAGCAAAGTGATTACAACCATCTGTGGGGGGATGCACCCAGCTTCTCCCCGCCCCCCCCCCCCCCCCCAATCTGGTGCCAGTTGCAAGCAGTCCGCATTCCTGTGCCTCACACTCCCAACAGGAGATCTCAAGACTTTGAGATAAGGCCTGCTTGGGCACCAGGACCTTGAGAAACCAAGCCTGCTCTCACTGCTGGGGCAGGGCTAATTATGGTGGTCTGGAATTACCTCCTCCTCCTCCTCCTCCGGACCTTGAGAGACAGCACCTGCTTCCACTGCTGGGGCAGCGTCAATCATTGCAGACTGGAACTAACTCCTCCTTACCCCAGCTGTGGGATCTCTCCTTGGGACCACCACTGCACGAGCAAAGCAGTCATTCGCAGTCACTCAGGCTCCTTCCTTCAGCGCTGAAGAGCGCGGGAGGCAGCCGGCCTGCCGTCGGGGTGCTCGGCCACCCCCCACCCCGTGACCGCGGCTGCGACCGTCATAACGACGACAGAGCAGGGTTGAACCCTGCAGCAGCCCAGAGCCAGGGACTGCCGAGACCTGCAGCTGGCCTCGCGCCTCCCCCTCCGCCTTCCCCTGAAGGCCACGAACAGGTTGGCCCCGGAGGCCACCCTGGGCCCTTTGCAGGTGGCGGCAGGTCTGCCAGCTCGCGGGTCCCCTCGGGACGGCGTCGCCCTCCCGCGGTCACCGCCCTGGGGTTGAGCGCGCGGCGGCCGCCGAGGCAACGCGCGGGTAAGATCAGCCAGAACTGTTTTGCCTGGTTCATCCGTCTGGGCAGTTACAGCTGGTCTAAGTTAGCTAGCTTTGTCTGTTTGCTGAGCAGTTGCCATTAGCACAACTTTTAGTGTAATTAGAAAATACGTATTCTAGCTGAGCTAAGTTTCTGTCAATAAGAATTGTTGCTTTGTACTGTTGTAACTTGGGCAGTAAATTTTGATCTTTGAGACAAGTTGTGGAGTCATGCAGTAAATCTCCTTCTCCCCCTCCTCCCCTGCCTCGCGCCACACCAGACCCACATGGTCCGGGACCGTAAGGTAGTTGGTTGTCCCGCAACACCATCCTTCTGCAAAAGGATTTGTTCTTGACCAAAGTCATCCGAGAAAAATGTTTCTTCAGCACATTAGATATTCAAATATTGCCATTTTACTTTCAAAAGAGAGGTAACCACTGCTTCAGAAGTTTAAGCCACGTTTTGAGAGATCTCTGAAATGAACCACAGATCCACTTAGTAAGTCTTGCTATTTGGAAGCATCGTAAGACTTCATCAGCTTGGTGAAACGAAGTGGAGAAGAGAGACTACAAATAACTGGCCAGGTTAAGGGAGAGAGACTTACCTAGCACTCATTCCAGCTTTAGAAACACTTCTAGTTCCAGCAATAGTCTCCTCTTATGTTTAGAGAATACTGCTATAACCAGTGACAATATATTTACCCATATTTTTTCTGCTATGAATACCTGAATTCCCTCTACCCCAAGAAAACTTATGCAGCAAGAATTGAAAGTGCCATTGATGGGAAGTCACTTTCCAGTACCACGCAGGATCAAACCTCAGATGAAACCCCTTGACTCAACAAAAGCTTAGTGCATAGCAAACAAGCATACAATTACACAAACTCACTCTTTGGGAGCTGCAAAGTTACATACATGCTGAATGAACTGTAAAAATAAAAATGGAGAAAAACACTCGATTGTTTCCAAACTTATTAAAGCATTTGGTCACAGATGGCCCTCTTACTGAAAACTGGCTTAGCTCCTCATTTGGCAGTGTCCTTTCTTGCACAATTTACCAAGTCATGCATGAAATGATGGCCTTAAGCTACTCTCAGTTCTGCAAAGGACATGAGCTGGCTGCCACAGAAAAAGGAAGCAACATCACCGAAGGGAGCTAGGGGCTGTCACAGTACTCCGGCCTCTCCGCAAACGACCCCGTCTGGGTCCCTGGGGACACTTCCAGCAGGTGCCTCCAGGACCCTTGCCTGTTACTGCTTCCCAACTCACTCCAGTTAGCAGGGAGTTGTTTGAGATTCACCAGGAACGCGTCCAGGGAGCTATTTCAGGTTCATCAGGATTGTGCCTTTGCCCTTTTTGTAACCATTTTCCCATATCCAGTTAATCTAGCTTTATTTCCCAGCTGTGCTATACAGCTCTCAAAAGGAATGCCATTTCTCTGGGAAATCACTAAGTCAGTCAGATCTCCCTCTGAGGGTCGAGCCAGAATCGCATTGTGAACTCTGTACTTTTTAATTAAAGCTGCTCTATTTACAAAGAAATCTGTGTCACAGCAACACAGCCCTGTGAAGGCTGTGTCAGTAACCATGCCAGCACACATCCACTGCTGGCACAAGGACTGGGCTTAAGGGAACTGAATCAGGTGTCAATACTTAAAGACAGCTTCCCTCCCTCCCCTCCCCCTGAAACTGTGAAATACCAATGCATTTTAACAAAACATCCTAGGAATCACTCCAGAAAACGCCTGACTATTGCACGAGCAGAACGGCACGTTCATTCGTGTCAAGAACAGCAGAGGAGCAGGTAAACAACTGTCATTATTTATTTAGGGCCAAAACATGATCTCCTCCTCCTCACTGAATTCTGTAAAAATGACAAGACTTCTGTGAATCAGAATTTTTTAAAGTACAATTTTAAGTCTTCTCGTCTTTTCACTCACCTCCTGAACCATGTAAATCCATCTCCGTGTGCCTATCTGTGGACAGTATTATAGGTCTCCTAGCCAAGTAGTTACTAGCTCATTTTAGTCTACCTAAAGGATGCTCAGATTCTTTGTGTATAAAGACAGGAATAGTTTTCCTCCTGCCTCACACGGAACATTCTTTATGTCTCCATATTTGAGATAAAAATCTTTCTGTATAAATGCATAACATTTACCTAAAAAAGGCCCTCTGCCTATATCTGATGTATGTTTTCAGAAATCTTACCAAAAGTGTATTTGAATAAGTCAGATTACTGTCATCCTGATCTTTTGAGGAAACAATCATGGTTCTAAAATCCAGCTCCTTGAATAAATACATATGCATTTATTATGTAGTAGTACATATGCATTTATTATTGTTTAAATACATATGTATTTATTCAAGGAGCTGGACAGACAGATTAGGTTTGAAAATACTAATCAGGAAAATACATTATGACTCTAGAAGACAGGTAAACTATCACAGTCCTTTTAATCTTGCTTGTAAAAATATTTTCATTAAATATTCTGAGGTTATTTCACTCAAAATTTGACTCAATACATAAAGAAAACTACCATGACTTTAAGAGAAGTACTTATGACTGTTAGAGACACAGGGGACCTTTCACACATTGTTCATTAGTGGTACTTGCTTGGTAAGACTAAGCTGTACTGAGTGGGAAGCATCAAGATGCCTACACTGCATCTGCTTCTGAGTGCTTCACCAAGCAAGTTTTTGTGAGGGATTTGAGATTTTCTTCTAAATCCAGAAAATCAAATATAGTAAAGGTTGATGGAAGCTCCTTATCAACACAAAGTTACCTCAGCTCTATTTTTAAGACGAGATAGTATTTTGCCTCTTGCATCCAGCCCATTTCTCATTTGCAGGCACTAGCTCTATTAAAACTACCTGCTAAAGGTTTTTGAGACATCTGAGCCAGCAGGAATAGATCCAAGAGAGAAAAGTCCTCCTTCAACTTAAATTACAGTTCCACATGATGAGTCAGAGCCTTCTGTTACCTGTTTCTGCCATACGTGTTACATGGCAGGATACTGTTCATATACAGGAATGCTACTTAGACACTTGCATATTCTTCTTTAAAGGGCAATTGTCGTGGTGGTTCTAGGTTCTGCATTTACTCAAGACTCTTGCTCCTATCAAAGTACCTCCACTCCTCATTTCTGATAGATAACAAGGCTCTTGCTTCTCCCTGCCCTAGGAGGGAGTTGCAGGCTACAGTGCTCTCCATTCGCTCAACCGCCATTACTAGGAGATCTAATTAGTTTCATTCTAATTAGCTTCATTCTAGCCTTTTTAAACCTTGCACAGCTTAATCTCATTGGTGGGAATAAAGAATAAGACAAAGGAGCTTTAAGTAAAACAACATATTAGAGCACATTCATCTCCTCTAAATGCTGCAGGCTTAGCTTATCTGGATGACCCCATTTCTAGGGGCTGATGTGCAAATCAATCATTGCTGTAGTTCTCAAGTCTCTCCCCCCTCACCCAGAAAAGCCAACATTATCTCACCTACCCCCAAAATTTTGGCCAGCTGACAGTGTCTCCTAAGCCTGAAAGGACTCTGCCTTTTATGGTGGGGGCTGGGAGGACAGGCTGGATGGAGAGAAGGGTCCAAGGAATTTCTTTAGGTTGCTGCAAATACAGAAAGTCTTTGCTTTCTTGCCTACCTGCTAACTAACTCATACTGAATTAACTCTTAGAAGTAGACATGACTGTAGCTTGTGGTGGTTTCTGTAAGTGCTTTGTTACACCGTCTAAAGTCACAGGCTTATTATATACACACCTTTTCCCAGAGAAGTTATCATTGACAATCCTATCCTCTCCTCCTTTCCTGCCCTAAGGGTACAAAAGAAAATAATTCATTCCTGTATGAATTCTGTATAGAGAGCTCAAGGACTGCACAGGCTCATTTCTAACTTTTATACATCATTACTTCTAAACCTCAAAGGTCACACTATTGCTTTAAACACTTGACTGGAGATGGGAAGCTTCTAGTTCTCCAGGTGTCACACAATACAGTTCTGTGGTGCTTTTAAAAGAAAATCGAGTTCAGACACGGAGATTTATGTGAATCCTATACTTGGTAGCTTCAGTTGCACCACAGAGGATACTGCTGATGCAGACGTCGCAGCAATAGTGCTACAATCTGATTTTTCCAAGCTGGTTCAGAGTTCAAGTTGCAGTTCTGTTCACATTAAATTATATAAATCACTTGCACAAAGATTTTTGGTTTTAATATTTGAACAGAGATATGTTCATAGATATTTGAACATATATGTAGATGCCTAAATATATTTTGATTAGTTACCTTCTATTTAAAATACATAGGTGCACTTTCCCTGATTAATTTTATTATGAAGGCCAGAAACTGGCAGCAAACCATAAGCGATTTTATTTTCCAAATAAGGATCCTTTTATGATTTATGGGAATGGGTTCATGAACACAACCTCATTACAGTAACTTTAGTGGATATGGACAGAATTTTTACATGCAATACACATCATTTAAACTGAGCTCAACTACTCTTTGAAATAGTATCTGCTAAAAATTAACACTGATGTATCAGCAAAAGTATCAAATCTCTTTTTTAACCTATGATAATGCTAAGGAAATTTCCACTATACTCCAGGTTTGCAGGAAAAAAAACATGTAAGGTCACGCACCCTGCAAGCAGAACATCTTATCTGACCTTGCCTTAGCTGTGTTTCTCGTACAAAATTTAAGGACTGCAAAGAAACCAGTTTAATCCAGCCAGCAGTACAAAAGTTGTTCAAAGATAGCACCAGAAGAGGTATAATTGTAAGATAAACCATTTAAGGCTGGCACAGAACTACCTCATACTGAAACACGGCAAGGGGAGTGGTAGAACTAAGCACTGTGGATAGTTCTCATTAGTTCTGTAAAATAAAGTATTGAATATGTAACAACTTACCTTCACTAAAAAGTTGTAGGTCCTTCTTGTGCTCCCAGCCAAGAGGCATCTTAGTGCTAGCAACAAAACTTAGCAACTAAGAAATATGATTCCTGCTGCTCATTACTGGTGCTCACAAAGGAGAATGGATAATTTTATGAATAAGATAGGCTCAAATGTGTATTTTAAAATTTAAGTATCTTCAGTTTTGTTATCTACCCATCTACATACTACATGCACGTTCAATGACAAAAACACATGCAGAGTTGGGATTTTTTGAATCGATTTTTTTGTCTATTTTTTTAAGTGACAATTACACATGAAGAGCCATGTAGACAGATAAATGCCTTAAGTTACTTTGCCAAACTATTGAAAAAACTGGTCCCAGATCCAATTTTCAGAATTTATATATAATTGCTTAATTTTTATAAGCCAGTTAATTGGAATTTCCTGCAGCAGAGGGTTGTATGCTAACTACTTTCACCCAACCACTTCTGTTCCCACCAACCTTTTCTACTATGCAGATTTTGAAATAACCAATATATATAGGAAGAAGAATATTTTTCTAGTTTAAGCCTGCCAGGTCTTATCTTTTGTTTGCAAAGATCAGACAGATAATCCATTTTCTTGATTCTAGCCAGAAAGCCAAAATGCTGGAAGCTGATAACCAACAAGATAAGACTCTTTTTAGACCTTTTGCACTACCTGCAAGGTAGTGAGCCACGCAGTCTCCCGAAGTACTGAATACAGCACAAGGGTTCAGGAGCCATGAATCTGTATTTTACTTTGCATTGTGTAGATAGCTTCTGTCTTTAAATAGTTAATGATACTCCCACAACAAAATTAACAGAAATGCATTTGAGGCAAGAATGGTAGGTTCTTATGCACTAGCCCAAATAAAGACACTTAATGTAAAGCAGCTATATTCTTTAAGCAATTTTAAGACACATTGGTTCTCACATCTAGTCCTATGCAGGTATTAAAGTAATAACAACTACTTGATCTCACTGTTGTCCTAGTCCATCAGAGAAATGTATTGTATGGGCCAAAATTCTCCTTGATGCAAGTCTGAACTTTAAATTTTTACCAATTGGCTTTTTACCTTCTCTGGTTATCAACATTCATCCTTGTACACAGATGTAACAGAGCTGTTCAAGGTTCAAAAACAAAATGAAAGACAGACTCTCTGCTTAGTCTTTGCATATTTTGCATCTTTCAATTCTACCCTAGTAGAAAAAAGAGAACTTTTAAATAACACTAATTCTTAGATTGGCAGTTTACTCCAGAAGTGAATTATAGTGTTGGTAAGGTGGAATTTTTTCCTCAAAATCCCCATTCTGGGATAAAATAGCTTAATGCTTTGAAATAGAAGTAGGCTAAGTTTTTACATAGGAGCCAATGAGTATGCTCTTTTTAAACAACATTCCCACAGTAACCCTTTATTATTGGGAAAATATCTTACAAGTATTTGTTTGGTATCTCTTCCCCTCTTCATCAGCTCCACCAGCCATCAGCATGTATACATGCGTAGGAAAGGAGACTGGGATGTCCATCCTAGTTCTGCTGCCAGCATTCACATTAACACTCATTTCCCTCACTTGAGTTGCTTTGCCTGTGCTAACATTAAGGCATCTGAAACATGTTCACAGTTGACATCACTCCCCAATGCTGACAACCCCTAGAGTTTTGATGTAGGGGCAGCCAGTTCCCTTAGATTTAGAGTCATTAAAATGTCACCATGGTCAATTAGACAAGCACTCAAAGTTAGATAGTGCTTACAAGAGCAGTGCTATTGAAGAGAGTAGAGCAGGATGGAGGGAAAGAACTTCCATAATAAGATTTTTACTATTAACATTATAAATACAAGTTTAACAAAGGTAGAAGGGAGGGGACTGTTTCAAAATGCTCCCTTGCCTTTTCCCTTCTGCTGTTCCAAATGATATTTTCACCCTTCCCTCAATCACCAGGTGCCTCACTCTCCAGTTCCATTAATGAGGTTATGCCAATCAAATACACAAATGACAAAAACATTCTCATTAACATCCTGCACTGTAAGTCCATACCACTCACTTCCTGCCTAAGTGAGATGGGGCATCAAGCCTGGATTTTCTCTCTTTTTTTTTATTTTTAAAAAAGAACACTTTGGAGGATTATCATTTTTCAGATCCTAACTGCTCTACAAAGTTAACATTGCCTTTGGCAAATCTGTAGAAAGATAACCAAATGTTATCTCAGATTTTTAAAGGACAGCCCTCTGTTCATTCCCACACACCGCTCATTAGCAAGTGTTTTAGTTAAGGGAAGTAATAAAAACCTAAAGACCATCTGACCACACTAATCCTTCTGCAAGCAAGAAGTCACCTTTCCAGAGCAAGGTAAGAGATAGATTTGCCCTCTATTACACCTTCTAGGCAGTAAGCTTCCTTTCCAAATCCAGCGGTAAGACCTCAATGACAACTTTGGTTTTGTGATAAGTACCCAGAAAAATCAAATCTTAGAGTTTTGCTCTTCCAAAACCAGACAGTTTAAAGTTTTACAATGTGCCAGTGGTGTATACATCTAAAAGCTATAGAAAGTATCTTGAGGTAAAAATAGTTAGGCGTTCTGTGTTACTTTTGTACAATCCTGAGTCAAACGAAAAGGACTCACAGTAAGAGAACATTCACTACGTACACTGCAGCCACTTGTTTAAGGAACAGAGTTTGTCGCTGAAGTAATGAATTTCCATGCAATAGTTCCTTTAGTAATTCATGCAACTTTTTTATTTATCTCTGATAATTTTTTATAGTCCAGGGTCAGTTCAAAAAACCACCAAATACAGAGTGGCGGATATGGCAATATAGAACACCAATAATCAGCTCACAACTGAAGAGGGTAGTAAAAAAACCATCAAAAATTATGTACAATTCGGATCCAAAACAGATGTCCTCCAAGAATCTTAGTAGAGCATAATTTGAAGGAGGTGTGGGGGGGAAATACACCCACACTCAGTTATCCTCTGAAAATGACAGAGATTTTTGATTCAAGAGACCACCTAAAAATCCATACACTGCCCTGGCAGTGCATTCTTCTCCCTTGTCTATATACAAAACTGCTGTATCTTATTATTTTAAAATAAATCTTTTTATGCACACATTACAATGCATATATTGTAAATAGGTCATACCATGCCAGAGAAGACTGCTGAAAGATTTGACAATTTTTCTTTTCTCCAACTGATCATAACAGGTCCATGAAGACTTGGTACTTTTTATGCACAGTAAAATCCTTTTAAAATTCTTTTTCCTCATGAGCTTTGAGGTAATTTGTTTCTTGGCTCAACTTAATCATATATATTTTGTCTGTGAATCGTTAACTCACTTCCATGGAGCACTGGCAGGCCCACTGTCTTCACAGGTATAATAGCACTTGTGTAAACAAAAAACCAAAACAAACAAAAAAAAGCATTTGGCTCCCTGAAGGTCAATTAACTGTCAAGTTAAACCTCATCTCAAGATGATCAATTAAGGCACTTAGACTGCTGAGAGAGAAGAGCACGGGCAGGAATAAAGCTCAGTTTCTAGGGATGAGTGAATAGTATTTTAACATTCAGAATGTTTTTCAAATAAGTTAGTTTTATAAGTATAAAGAATACATATCTGAACTGACAAATCAACGCAGACCTAGAGCCTTGGGTTTTATATATGGATCCATACAAGACACTTGCATGTAACAGGGGAGAACATTAAGTCAAAATTCTAACTGAACTTAGAAACATGGAAACATTAGAGTATGAACTACTCTGTCTCTAGAAAAAAGCTAAGATAAAAAAGTAAAAATAATTTCTTCTTCGAAAGGCTAGTGATTAGTCCTATATGAACCCAGCAGGTATTTTACCAAGAAGCTGCACCTGGAAGTTTGCTGCAGGATGGTATTGTTTCCTTTATGTTTCCTACATTCAAGTTGTTTTTCCATGTTGCTGTAAGAGGACTATGGCCAAAATTATCTGAGGTACCATTTAAAATAAGGTTAAACATGCCTGTTACTCACTTATCCTAAGATCCAGGTTCCATCTATACAGTCATATTTCAAGAAACCATGCCCTGTTACAGCTAAACACACACACACAGACAAGCGGCACACAGAGGTGTACTCTAGTGACTACAGAGAACGCGAAGAGCCAACTACATTTCATCTTATAGAAGCACATGCAGAGCAAAACAGATTGTATATTTATTGCCTCTGGAGTACCAGACTGTTAATCTGAATACATGAAATCATGCACATTCTTAGTATCAAGTACATCACTGTATAAAATGTTCCTCTTGAAGTATCACATGCTCAGAATAATCTACTTCATTCACGAGACTTCTGAATAGTTAAAGCGCTGGCAAAATCACAAAATTCCACTATGACTACTCTTATCAAGCTGAACAGCATCCCAGTATTTGACCTCCCTCTGAGAGGAGGAGAGGGAGCAGCAGGAAATAATCCACTCCCTTAAATGGATGGGAAGGTGGTCTAACAGTCAAAGGGCAGGAGAACTGCTCAAGGGGAGAAAAAGCAACTGCATACATTGCTGTGGCTGGCAATTACCTAAAAAATGCTGTCTGTCACTGGAGCACAGCAGTCTTGCATAAGCACAAAGTAACTGCGTGCTTTATGTTGTTCCGTATGAAACGTAAACTTAGACTATGAAAACAGTTATTTCAGCAGTTACTGTGCCTTCCAACCACAGCAGCAGGATGACCGAGCTTGCTGAGACTGTGCGCTGTACAGACTCCATCCAGGGGAGTCACTGGTACTAATTCCACCCCGTGAGAACTCATCTGCTCCTATGGGGCACGAATGCCAGTCTTCAAGCCTCTTACACTTCGCAGGCAGCACTGAAATGATGCACTGGAAACTTATTTTGTGCTCAAACTAAATACTTAAAATTGTCTGAGACTAGGTTTAAAATCCAGGCCTGCAACTGTACTGTAGTACCATTTTTCTTATTTGAATTTAGAAGTCTCTAGTCCATAGAGCTTCCTGGCTTGACATTTCATTATAGCTCCTTTTGTGTGAGCTAAAGAAAAATTTCTCTGTGGTTCTGTCCAATTGTCCAAAAAGTCACATCCAGAATGTTACCAAACATATGATAGGGGCATATTTGCTCCCACAGCAAAAATTTAGCCACTAAACAGAAAAATTTCCCAAGTCTGAACTAACATTTACAGGGTATCAGTTGGACAGATCAGCATGTAAACAGCTGATTTTAATCAACTGCATTGTTCTGCAAAATAAAACCCATCCCGCATGAAGCAAATATCCCAACCTTAATGTTCCGCATAAGTGAGTTATTTTAGTGTGTTTCTGCACGGAAACTACATTCAAAACTGGGTTGAAGATTTTCAGTTCACAGCTATATTTATATTGTTTACACCAAAACTGTTTGAGAAGCTATCCACATACTGTCCACATCAAATTACTCTGTCAAGGTATGATCTGTAACTACTCTTGAATCGTTAGCATGCATCTCTGATTACTGAGTAGGCATCTAACCACAGGAAAGGAAAACAAATCACGTAACCTCGTGCTGATTTAAAAATTGTTACTGGTGTAACGTGATGCAAACTGACAATGCATTGCAGTTGCAGCACTGCACTGCATCAGAGGTGGAACAAGCAAGCAAAGAAACAGAGCTAAGAATAGCACATTTAACTCTTCAGAGACAATCAAAACTAACAAAAGCATACGTAAACTAGCCAGAGCATAGCTGGCACTGAAGAAATCCCTTTATGTAGGTCTCCACCAGACTGAACTGCTTGGGGCAGGGAAACATTTATAGAACCTAACAAGCACGCAGTCGGAGCACGGGAGCATGTGAAGTGCCTTTGAGTGCTCTGCAGCATACACACAAGCAAGGCAAATTACAGGTGATGCCTCCCTTGCTCCCTGGCCCTGGTGAAAGCTGACAGTCAAAACCTTTCTGAATACAGAGCACCTTTTCAGTTCATTGCCTGGCGATGTGATGTTCTTTGTTTTGTCAGATTGCTTTATTTCTCGTGGTGCTTGTCTAATCTGTTTGTAAAGGATGTGGGCATATACTCCAACCTGGTCATCTACTTAAGGGCATATGTTAGGTTCAGAAGTGCAACCATAACTGCTTTTCCTTTAAAAGCTTACAGTTACATCCCTGCCATAGCCTGCCTGGGGGGGGGGGGGGGGGGGGGGAGAGGGGGGAAGAACACAGAAAGCAGACACCACTCCTTCTGCATTGCTCTCCCCTCCTTCTCCATACATACACACACAGTTTAGATCACATTATTGGCTGCCATTGCTTGTATTTTCATTCCACTAAAGCTTTTATTTCAGGTGTTCTGATTTTACAGGAATTTGAAGGGAGACTTGAAAAGGAGACGAGGATGTAACCAACGCAAGCCACATCTCACTGAAGGCTTTGACTATTTCACAACCTTTTGTGAGGTGTTGGTACCACCACTGGTGAAGAACCAGCTCTCCTCTTCGTATGCCAGGGCAGATGGGAGAATGGTTTTGCCACATTTATCCCAGCATTTCCCCCACTACTTCAGTACTGGGACCACGGCATCATACTAATGGGTCCCAGTTTGTACCTCTGTACCAGCTATTACCACCACTTTAAGTAGATGAAAAGGCACAAAGCAGAAGGCAAGGGCACGTTGCAGCACCACTAGCAAATCTAGCTTGCCTATAGATCTGAATGCCACATCCTTCTCTTCCCACCACATTAAAACTTCAGTTTGTCTGTAATTATTGGGAACCAAATCTGCATTGCTTCTGAAAAAAAATACAACCAAACAAAAAAACCAAAAAACTACATCTGCAAGAAGCTAAGTGAAGTCTGAAGAAGCCAAGACTGAAGAGAAAAGTGCTGCATGAGGAATTTTCTAACTATAGATACGCCCTCCCCCCCAACACACACACTCTTATGTTGTATTTCAGCATCTCACTATTTTTTAATATGCTTATCCACAAGACTGCTGGGATGGAGAAAAGGGGCAAATGTTTTGCCATCAGCTTTCTTGATGAGTCATTTATCCTCTTTCTTTCTTGATTTCTTCATCTCCACATATTATAAAATGTTCTGTTTCTCATCAAGAAATGTCTTGCATGTTTTTCAAACACATTAAAGCAGATTTACTTTGAAGCTTTGAATTGTCTGTAGCTTCCTCCAATAAAAGCATCACAAATATTGCTGTGTGAATGAAGGATATTTTCAGTTCACTGGTTAATCCAAGAGAGCAAAATAATTTTGTTTGCTTTAAATCAAAACTTTTTATTTGGGGGAAGATGCTGGGATATTAACCTTTTTAATGGATTTCTAAGTAAAATGACGTTGTTTCAAAAGCATCAGGCCAAAATTATTTCTGTAACAACTGGACAAATTCAATAGGAGTAGATAGAAATCTCACACCATTGGCCGACCCAAATCTGTACCTTCTAGTGAATAAATAAGTGGCCAAAAAGCCACGGCCCAGTTCTACAGGTAAGCAGAACACATCCAAAAAAATCGGCTTCTGACAGCTTTGCCTCTCCCTTTGTCTGCCTTTTCCTGTCTGTCCCGACTCCTCCGCAGAAATGCTATCCTGTAGGATCCCAGCGCATCCAGTGAAGCTTATGCACTGCTTTGCCTTCTCTCTGAAGGCTTCTGAGCAGCTTACAGGAAGGATTAATTGTTGTCAACCACCAGAAGTATACCAAAGTATCTACCTTACAGCCCAGCTCCCTGGGAGGACAACTTCTTCATGCAGTGACTACTCAATAGGTCTTTCTTTACCAGAGCATCTTTGGGAACATTAACTCATATGATGCACTAAGAACACTGCCTCAGACGCCCTAGAGAGGATAAACAAACAACAGCATATAGAAACATACTAGTTCTAAAGAAACTAACACCAATATCTTAAATAATATAAATATTCTCAAATAAAGTTAGTTCAAATTAATATGACAGATCCCATGTCTTGGGGGAAGAGGGAATGCATCATTTGTACAAAATTTCAATGGAAGAGCAGCTCTCCATTTTAACGTGATAGCAACAGGAGTAACATCATGGTCACAAGTTTTCACATTACAAGAATTTCAAACAACTGTACAAGGTGGAAAGAAATCCTTGGATATTTTGTTTTACTCCAGAGTAGCTATACTTTAAAAACAGACGTGATAATATTAGCAACTCCAAGATGTAACAATCTCAACAGATTGACTGACAGCATTATCATGGATACTAGCAACACATATAAAAATATTTAACTGTTTTTAATGCATAATCACAGGAAACTAATTACTGATTGGCAGATTTGCGCTGTTTATACCATAGATCACTGTGCATTAAAGAAGGTTCGATAACTTCTCTTTGCTAAGTTCATTTCTGCTTTGGAAGCTACTGTAATATCTGCACGTCATCATTCTACACAAATGGAAAAGGAAAGACAAAGCTGTAAGGAACTGAACAACAGTTAAAGAGAGCTGCTCGAGCAGGTCAGCACAGCTTCATTTGGTAAAGAGCAGGAATTTTTTTAATCTCATCTCACGATGTGCTGGCTATTTTGTTTGTAATGGATTATTCCCCTCTCCCATACTTGAAAAGCTGCATTTGTTTTTTTGTTTTGCCCTAGTTTCATTATTATAAATTATTACGTTTGAATCAGCTTCTGACCTAGATCTTAAGGAACTGAATATTTCCAAGCTAGAATTGAGAGCTTACATATTCTCAGTGACAGCCACAATTCTGGGACACGAGCGCAGATTAATGTGGGGGTGGGGAGGAAGAAAAGTGTTGGAAAGTGGGCCTGGGCATTTTTTTCTGCCAGATATCTGAAACTGAAGAGGACACAAGCACACAGCCCACTAGACCCATAACGAAGAAATCAGACAAATTGGCTAGTAAAGCAGCCATATTAAAGAGCTACAATCTAGAATGTTGCATTCTAGGCCAGACAGAAAAAATCTCTTTGCTCAGCAGGAATGAGAATAGCTCTAAAATAAGAGTCTATTTTTATTTTCAAAACCTGAATCAAAGTATGACCAATTTCCCAGGCTAACAGGAGTGTAAAAACCAAAAAGCGATCCATATAATAGTTTATTCAGAACCCCAATTTCCATCCTCTAACAGAGTCAGCTTCCTCATAATCAGCTACGATACCCAGCAGATAAGACAGATGGGTAACCGGCCTTCCGCAGCCCATTTCCATGATACACATTCTCCTGCTCTATAAATAGCTGAGCAGGGACACCTGCTTCTTGGTGACACTATAGAAATGCCTCTCTTCTTTTACTTTCATCCCATTCATTATGGATGAGGATAAAACGGAATAAAACAAAAAAACTTTTCCCTTGCCAAGACAATGCATAGTCTGCCACCACAGCCTCAGCACGACTGGCAGAGAGCAGGTGCCATCCATTCACTTGACTGAAAACTACTCTCCATCTCCCAAATTAAACACACTGAGAAAATTCATGTTTTTCTTTTTATTTTACAGATTCTCATTCTGGGATTTGCAATAAAAAAAGTCACTACATTGCTACTTACCATTCAAGTATGCATAAATTTTAGTACAACTTGCTCATTTTGCTTTATAAATCTGTTCAAGCCAGAGAATTTCACGCTGCAAGAAAACTGGAGAGTGAACCTGAGAGTGATTTTGACCAATTTGTTTACTGCTTCTCAACAAAAACCCATAGCAGCCATCCTCTCGGGTAAGAGGTCAGACACTTTCTAGTGGACCTGCCAAGAACGGCGGCCGTGGCCTTCTGTCGCGGACGCAAGCAAGCTGATAACCCAGCCTGCTCTCTCAGGAGTTATTAGGATTTCATCATTTGTTCAGTTCCAACCAACTCACTTGTGCCTTTGTGAAATTTATGAACATTAAATAAAAGAGCACCTGAAATCCTTTGAGCACAGGCAGAGGAGAGGAAAAGATTTCTGCTACAGAACAGAGAAAGGATAAAAGAAGAGACTGTTTCAGCTATACAGGTCCCACAGCCACGTTGTCCAAAAACCAAAGCCAAGAGATAGTGCTGACTGTTTTTCTGCATTGTGAAATAATATTGTCTCTCATAAGCCCTTTTACGTTGTTGCATTTCTTTTATTCCAGCCACTTTCACCTCGTCTGCAGCAGATCCAGATGAAATAACTCCTCCCTCTCAATATTTACAATTTCACAACCCATCGGTCCAGCTTCTTTATTATCTGCCTCCCAAATGTCTTTTTTGCTACGTTGTTCTCAGATGCATTTCTTTCAAACTCCCTAACACTACTTCGCTCCCGTTGTTTTCATTCCGAGCTAATCACAAATTCATTTCCCTCCCAGTTCCCTTTCTGCTCACAGCTGTTCTCCAGCTCCACCACTCCGGCTTCCTAAGCAGGAGCGCACACCAGGAGCTCCTCAGCAGGAGCCTCCTCTAGAAAACAAGTGTTTCCACACAGAGCACTAACTCAGATAAGTAAAAACCACACAGCGGTGAATTTCTAGTCAGAAATAGAAATTGGCCCAGGAAGGAAAACAGTTTACTGACACTCCCCCAGCACATAGGACACCCCGGCTCAAGGTCTTAGGTTCAGGAGTGCTGAAGAGGTTGGCTCCCAGTTCAAGAACTTGGGAAGCAGTTGACTTATTTCAGTGCAGGACAGGAAGAGAGCAAAGTCTGAAAAATCACATTAAAGAGAAAAGCTTCCTTTCTAGCTATACTAACAGATACCTCTCACTCAAAAAGCAAAGATAAAAGGAGAACTTAGGAGGGCAGTAACAACAAGTCCCCCTTGCCCATGACCAGTATAACCAGGAAGACTATGATCTTCGCTAACCAGGCACGTGAGCTTCCCTATAGCCCCACTCTTGCTCACTTTGCGCACCTACTGTTCTACATACTTTATCCATTCGTTCTCTATGTATTTTTTGAACTTTCCTGGGTAGAAATTTACCTTACTTTCTAACATAAGTCTGTAAAGATAATATATAAATAAATATGAATGCATATCCTATATAAAAACAAACTGCAGACCACAGTTTCCACATCTGCTTTCCCATGCCAGCATTTTGCACTGGTAGCTGCCCTCAGACGAATCTGTCACACACTTAGACCAAAGTCACTTCTGTCATCTTTTGGGCTGTCAGCCCAATTCTGTGCAAAATTAAACAACATGCAACCGAACCCCTGAAGACAAACTAAGCTTAAAAATCACCAGCACACACTCATTCCCACCACCAATGCATTAGGCCAATAAACTCAAGAGTCACAGCATAACACACTTCAACAAACACAAAGTTCTGGCTTAATCTTCATCTGCGATCAATGGTAATACTGCATATTGCAAAGCATTAGCTTGATTTTCTGTTACTCTTTGCTCAAACAATTAAAGAGATTTTTACCCTCGACAGCTTCATACTGGAAATTAAAAAAATGAAACTGTCATCTCTGTTGGCGGGGGGGTGGGGGGGAGGAAATCATCTTGTCTCTTCACATTGATTAATTATGATATCGGAAAATTAAATACTCAGATCTTCAGAACTGCAGAGTATTAATGTCATCATAAAAGTCAATCATAAAAAATAACCATGATTATTTTAAACATTCCTGATCAGGTACTAGTTCAGCACCATCAGAAAACTCTTACTTACCACTAAAGCAGCTGTGAAACAAGTATACAGTGAACCAGGCACATATTCGTCACTACTAGTTATATACATAGTTGAAAAATAAACACTTGAAAGTGCTTAATGGAGTTCCTTTTTAACAGTTTCTTTAGCTTTTCTAAATTTATTTAAAAGATAATTTCCAACCTGTGTTAAACGTCCTGTCCTCACACTCACAGCTGAAATGCTTTATAACAACAGATGGATTATGACCTTCAGTGAACAATGGCGCTGCGCACAGCAGTGGTGCATGATTCACATTACAAACCATCCCCTAGTTTAATTTATGTTATTTCTCTGAGATGCTAGGGACCAGTGTAGTAAACTGCCACTGACTATGGGCAGTTTCTCTATTTTATTTGCAGGAAAACTAATAAAGCAAAAGGAATGAATTTGCACTGCAGAAGGATTTTGCTCACTAGCTAGCCCTCCCTCTCTCTTAGATAGCGACCTATACAGAGAGGTACCAGCGCAGAAGCTTCAGTGAAAGAGGATAACGAATTTCACCTCACTTTTGCAGAAGTCACTTCCACAGCGTAGTGGCTGTGCGGTAACTGATAAAGCAAGAATCACCTGAGTTACCCATAGCTATCTGAGCCCCATAGCTATCCAAATAATGTATTAGTAACTGTACTTAAAAGAGCAGGTATATTTTTGCCATGTACAGTCTGAGGTAGTAGAATTCAATATTTCAAATCAAAGCATCTTTTCTAACCAACTTATGATAAGTTTCACCTGAAGAAATAACTGAAGTATGACACCTTGACATTTCTATACATAAAAATCTCATCTACTGCATTTTTTTCCTAAAAAATGGTATTCTTCTACCCATACCTTACTTGACTTATGAATATATTTGTGAACGGTTGGGGGGGGGGGGCAGCAAGCAGGGGTTGTCTTGGTTTGGATTTTTGACCTTCGACTATTCCAATAAAGGCAACAGTGCAGATTCCAACCACTGTATATTCAAGGTCAGTAACAAAACTTGGACTCATGATCAGTTGAGATGTTCAAGAGACCCTGATTATATACCCTTGTAAAGTCAAAGAATTTAAATATGATTTCATATTTACAGTTAGGCCGTCAAATCAGAGAGCTGATCTAAATTTAGTAATTTGCCTCATTCTAATGTATATAACTTTTGTTTCACATGCTTCGTTCTGTTCTTAAGCAACAGCTTAGAGATTCTCAGCATTTGAGCATTAATTATAAATTGACATTCTTTCCAGGGCTGTATCTAGAGACCTTTAAGGAGCATGTCAGAAACGAGTGCCTTATCTAAAGCATTCATAAGATGAGATTTACACAAGATGTAAAAGCAATTGATTTCTTCATATTACAGCTAACAAAATGATTTATGTCTGATATTAGCATGAAGAGGGACATAATTTAGGACACGTGAAAACCTAAATATGTAATTAACTGCCCCAAAATTAAGTTGCCTTTATTAAAGGGTCAAAACTGCCACCCTTCAACAACCTCTTCCTCTTGCCCATGAGCCCACAAACCCAAAATTTCAA
Organism: Dromaius novaehollandiae; assembly: GCF_036370855.1. Taxonomy (NCBI): domain Eukaryota; kingdom Metazoa; phylum Chordata; class Aves; order Casuariiformes; family Dromaiidae; genus Dromaius; species Dromaius novaehollandiae. The sequence goes on along the minus strand of NC_088111.1, from coordinate 13,703,457 downwards.
GGAATTGTTTAGAGTCTCATGTAAATGCTATAAAAGCAGCTAGCTCTCTTGCCTGGGGAAAATTTGCACTGCACAGATTTTGAGGATTAGATTTCCTTGGCACTTTGTGGTTAGAGAAAAAAAAAGGGGAAAGCAAGAAAAAGGAAAAAGGCTTATGCACACACAGACACAAAGACTGTAGTGAGCTTCCAACAGCCGATGCAGCATAGCGTAGTCAGTTACAAAGCCTCAGTGGCATCCACGTGAGAAGCTGCAGTAACATTAGGAACACGGTATACAGAACCCCCCAAAAAACTGTTGCTAGCAGTAGAACATTGAAAGTATCAATGCTGATTTCTTCAAGAGCACTTAAACCATATATTAAAACTCCATAACCACTGCCAATAACTTTTACATCTTTATAGCAAAATCAGAACTAAAGCAAAGGATCAGTAAAAAAAGTGTAAAAGGAGCCTAAAGAATGATATTTGCATGCTTTGAACCCCTCTGTCCAGAAAAGAAAATGGATGGGAGAAAACTGCTGAGGACACTTCATTGATAGAATCACCTCTATCCTTTCCATACTCTGAAGTATATTTTAGCAGCCAACTCCATCTGAAGCACACTGAAGTATAAGCAGTCACTATTTTCTTCAAGAAATACAGAAATATGAACTTGTCACTCCTGATAGATGACTATTCTCCATTTATACCACAAAACCCCAATCTAATCTCCCATCAGTCACTCTATCCTTAGCCGCAAATCTCTGAGCAGCAAGTTAATCTATAAATGAACTGCTTTATGCTAATTCTGAGGCATTAAGATGAGTCAAGGAGGTTGGCAGGCATTCAGGTTCTCCCTGGCACACAAGCACAACAGGAACTTTAATACCCACTTTGCTAATTTAGCTGACCCAATCCTCAACAACACACTTACTAATTACAGCTTTAAATCCTATGAAGAAGTTTAACTTTTATTATAATAACCTATCACAAACAGCAAGCTGTTGTACCAAACAACTTTAGAAAACTGACACACACATAGTTTTTTAGACAATTTCTGCTTTTTTTATATTGACAAACTATTGCTCACTTCTCACAGTATATTAAAAAAAGGAATATAATCAACATTACTATTAAAAACAAGACTTTCAAAAGTGGTTAGCATTTTTGATGCCTAACTTCAGATATCCCTCAATTTTTTTTGTGGTATTTCCTAGAATTGGGATCACTTTTGCCACATCTCAGAACAGACCTCTTAAAAAAACCACACCATTGAAGAGTCACAGCTTGCTTTCCAAGAAGTTCCTGACATGTCCAAATTAAATGAACAGAAATGACAGATTATAGAGGTCAATTAGATTGAAAGCAGGAGCAATAGAGTGAAAATCATGGACTGTCTCTTCCCTGCAGAACATGAGGGAAAAGGTGCTTAGACTATCCTGTGCATTTCACACTGGAGGATGCAACTGTTCCCTGCACACTCCAAACTGAGCCTCAAATTCCCTCTCCCTCCAGTTTTTGACAAACACCAAAAATCAATCTCCTTTTCAATTCTAAAGTCTTCTTAATTCTAAAGGGTTTCCTTTTTCAAGCAACCCCAGACAGGTAATGAAAACCACCACGGCAGCACAGGCGGTTGGCAGACAGGAGCTCGGAGGAGGAAGCCCGCGTCTCCCACCGCCCAGGGGAGCGCCTCTCCTACCCAGCTACAGGCTTGCCCGGAGCCAAAGCGATATTCAGCAAACCCTGTAGCAAAAGCAGCACATTATTGCCATCGCTAGTCACAGGCTTCATATTAACTCAGCCTTGCAACTGCAAGGAATGCAGTCGTCAGGAATTGTCAGGCTTTGATCTACTTTTGTCCTGGTCTATCTGGAGAACAAACAGGTGACTGCTACTTACCTTGTTTCAGTTTTAGCTTAGCTCTGCAATTGTGTGCTGTATAAGACCTATTGCTATAGTAATTATGAAATACTTCTGCAATTAACAGAGAGTAATAAATTGTCCATTTTACACAGAATAACTGCTTGTTAGGACAACGTAGTGTAGAGTAGTTCAGGCATAGGATGACAGTAAAGAGCTTGAAAGTGCAGGAACAGGACGGTAACAGAGGTCCCAAGCTACATACAACTCCCAAATAGCCCACTGCTGGTCATTAAGTTAACATGCCTTTGCGAGCTGGGCAAAACCAGGAATAATAAGAAGAACAAAAAAACAAGCTTCCAAGATATGTAAAATATACCACGTGTACATATAACTATATGTATTTTTATTTTTATAAAAATATATATAACTATATATAGTTATAGGCTGTCAGAGGTCAAGATACTTTAAGATGTGCGGAGAGCATGTGCAGTAGGACAAGACAACACATACACCATAAAACCAGTACTTTCGTTAGCTGCAGGGCAATTTAAACATGATTTGAAAGCAGTGTATTTACTACATGGGCACTACATAAGTTTTTCTCCTTACATATGCGACTACCATATTTTTGTTTATGCTTCCTTTATTGACATATATACAGAAAAACTAGGAAAAGCACTTAAGTTTGGAGGATTTAAAACAGTAATACTATAAACTGCATTTGCTAATACATGCTTCTTTACATGTACGCACATCTGTGATGGACTCTTGTGTTGTGCTCTTTCTCTCCCTTAAGAGCATTCCCCATGCAGAGCAGGACCTATCTACCCATAGAATGTGGGTCTAGCTACTAAGAAGATGGAAATCACTTAAACTGAATATTTCACAAGATTTCACTTTTAATTAACTGAATTTCAGTAACCAGTTCTGAAATTCAGGTGTTTTTTAAAGCACAACTTTTACACACACACAAAAAAAGTTTATCATCAACTTGGATGGAAGCCCAACTCCAGTGGTTTCACTACTACTAATAGGAACTCCCTAATTACCTGGTATTTTTCTTGCTGTGCACAAAGTTGAAGCTTCTGTACCACTCAAGCATAAGAGGGGCACGTTGTATGCAGTGTGGCCTTTACAGTTCTCCAGAACAAGCTTTAGTTATTTTAGAGATCAACAAAATCATAGCAGAGAACAAACAGGCAATAAGACTATACATACTTAACTAAAACAGTAACCACCGTTACATGCAAGAAGGATAGCATTCAGGTCATAGAAACTGCTGGCAGAGTTGAGATACTCCCTACCTAAAAATCACTGAGATTTGAAAACCTGGATAGTAGAACAGGATGGCCATAACAGATCTCTACTACTCAGTACTGTGGTTTAAATAAAGTTAAGTACAAAACATCAATATTTTTCCCACTGAATTTTCCCTTACTAAAAAGGGCAATAAAATTTTGAGAAAAGACCTATATCCAATATTAAAGATTTGTTTATTTATACACATTTACATGTTGAGTTCCCTTTACTGCATAAAATGATTGAAGGGGGAGTAACAACTGAACTCTTGCTTTACCTACCCTCTGATGCATTGCTAAAGCCTAACTTCAGATCAGTTCATCACAACTACAGGCCAATCTATTCTTGGCTGTTTCAGCTTTTGATCAGAGATTTCAGGAGTATATCAGGATTCTGCAAAGTCTAAAGACATCCTGCACCTCCCCAGACACTGCAAACCACAGAACAGAATATGTTTGGATAGTCTACAGTAGGAATCCTGTAGGAAAGCTTTCCTAGTCAGAGATGGTAGAGATTCCTTAACCTACCTACTTTCAGATCAAGATGCAAGTATTCAGCAATTCAGTGATTTTTCTTCCAGAAACCTTTCCTTGCTGTCCAAGATGCAATCAAGAATAGGTAAGGGGAAGGGCAAAACACTGAGGGTGCTACAGAAGAAATATAAAGAAAGTTCAAGTTATATTTATCTGTTTTTCTTAACTCTGAATTGTACTGACACTTAAAAATCACTGTTAATGTAAGCCCTAAATAGCAGGGATTCTACTAACCAGTGTCCAAGATGTTTATTTCTCCCACAGATGAATCCTAATATTTATTTCTACTTCCTGAATTCTTCACTCACCTGCCACATTCCTTGTGCCCAACTTTATTGCCTGCAGGTATGATACTGTCCATGCAAGGTACTGAGTCCAACTATACTTCAAGGGATCTTATCCTTTAATCCTTGATTAAGTCTAGAGACAGATTCTGAAATAAAAGAGTAAACCTTATAAGCACAGAAGGATTTTCTTGTTTTCATGCTATGGCAGCATAGACCATAAGCCCCTGGGGCAGGGAAACCGCAGGCAAGGTAACATCATTAATATATTTGAACAAACACTTGGAGTGTTCACTTTGTTGTGATGCTACAAGATAATCTAACTAGAAACTGGGAAGGGGAAGAAAAAAAAAAGAAGAAGAAACAGAAACCTGAAGCCCCAGGAATGTTATGACACATCTCCTAGCTTTGGAACTGTTCTATTTAGAAATGCCTTTTTTTTTTTTTTTTTTTTTTTTTGCCTAGAACAATCAATATATATAACTCTAAGCATCTGAGAGTAGGATGAGAAGGCAATTACCTTTGATTTTTCCTGTCAGTGATTAACATTCAAACTTATCCCACTGAAAGACACAGCAAACAAGTGCAAAGGCAGCCCCAACACAAAGGAGGGACTGCACAGTTCTGTCTCATGATGCAAGAGCTGCTGCACAGCCTGCGGTATCGCTAAAGGAAGGAGGGCTCCACCTTCTTCCCCCACAGCCATTACGTCCAAATTTAGGACAGGCTGCACTATTCTGAGAGAAGAAGCGCTATGCCAGTCATATATGTTGCATATCACAAAGGCATGCACAAATCTTTGCTTGAGACAACTGCATTATTTACAGAAAGAACTAAATCACTCTGTGCTGCCTCTGATAGTCATGGAAAGGAGGACTGTAACAAATTCATACTAATGGGATTTTATTAACCCCTTTTAACTGCCATCGAAGAAGGAAGCCCACCTGACTAGCAGAGCCAAAAAATCTACCTCGGTGTCTGCAAATATATATTTCATCTGCTAAACCATGTAAGATGCAGTAGTAAAAAGTCTATTAAACTTCATTATAATTTTCAGTTCACAGAATAACTGCTGAGTGACACCTGAATCTCTGGGAACCACTGTACATTCTCCAAAAGCTACAGTCATTAAGCAGGAGTTTAAGTTTAGTAATATAACAGCAACTTCTATACAATGTTCTTCTGCAACCAAAGCTTTGGGTACAGGAACAGTAAGTAAAAAGGGGAGAACAATAAAATAAAACAACTGTTAGCAGGCAAGAAGATCAAAAAGAACAGTACTGGAGAATGATTAATGAGCACAGGAATGGGAATACCAAACCCATGGCTGCTAAAACTTGGGGAGAAGGATAGAACAGAGGACAACTCCCCTGAAATGGGGCCAGAAGTTGGAAGCCACATGGTTTTGAGAAAGGCAGCTGCTTCTTGCTTCCTGCTCCCTCTGAATTCCAAGCTTCACAATATCCAGGGACTGGCAGCCACTGCCTCTTACAGGGAACATACTGCCCACCAGCTGATCAGCAATGTAGCATCTTGCCGCTGTGTAAAGCAAGAGCTCTTGGCTCATGCTGATTTCAGGATTCATCAGAAAAAAAAAAAAGTCCCTACTTTGAAGATAAAAATACAGTTTGGCTCACTGCCTTTGAGGCTGCCAGCCCCCGTACTTCTCAATTCTGACTCCAAGTTACACAATACAGGTCTGATTAAAACTATTAAAAGTAATAGTCAACAAAAGCAAACCAGCCAGATAGTCTACACAAGAGCAAATGATATGAGGACTCTGGACACTGCTGATTTAAGGTGAAGCTATCCTCATCGCTATCAAAAGCACGAGGTCCCAGCTCCTCCCATTTCTTCTCCTGAGACTCTTCACTAAGGTGATATAAATCCCTACTCCAGCAAAACTCTTCACTTCTCTTGACCACGCAGCTCAGCAAAGGGTCTGACAGCACAAAGCTGGACGAGGAAGTAACACATACCTGGAAGCAATGGTGGGTGGAGGAGGAATATCCCTTCATCAGGGATAGTAAGGTGTGAGACCAGCTGCTGTGATAACAGAATACTTCATCCTTTGAGATCTACAAGAAAATAACAAAATTGCTTCATTCCCTTGCTCCGCGGAGCCCAGTCACACTAACAAGGTGACATGATTAAATGAGGGGAGTAAAGAACATTAAAAACATTACTGTAAGATCTGTTTGGCTATCATGTGCTTTCAATAATTCATGAACAAGTTAATTCGAGTATTTTAGAGAGGCTATAATCAGCCACCTATTCAGTGTCAAGTCACTGCATCCATGCAATCACATCTGAAGTAGCATTCATTTATCAGCAGCTGATATATAATGAAGTGACACTTCAGGTTTTTAAGTTATCCATTATCAATGTTTTGACACTTCAGTAAAATTGGGACCTGGTTTTCAGTGCTTTCCTGTGCTGCATCTTGTGGAGATAGAGGTGGTGAATTTTACAATCATCTCAATTTGGCTGTGTTTCCACTGTAACAGATCAAGGACACAGTTTTGAGAACACAAGCCTTTATAACATGTCAATCTTCTTTAGGATCAGTTTATTCTAGAGTTTGACTAACATTATTATATTTAGTGTAGTTCTGTACTCAACTTGCCATTTTTCTGTCATACGAGAAAAGGATTGTATTGTAAAAAGACTTTAATGCTGTAACTTCCCACAAAAGGCCATGACCCAGAGCTATCTGAAGGACTAGAAGGGTAAAGAGCAACTCAAAAGGCTCCCTGTTCCTCAGTAGCAAACTTGCAAGTTTACTCACTCTCCGCTGTTAAGCTAAGGATAACTATGCTTGACTAAAGGCAACAAATAAAGAGAAGCGGCTCAGGAAGTCTAAAAACAATTACGCATATTACTTCGCTCCCCTAAAGTGTAGATAAGGAAAGCTGACCTGAATTCAGAAGTCCCATCCTGGGCCAGCAGTCCCAGAAGAATACTAAGATCAGCTGGCAACAATATATGGTATATCAGCCCAGCCCTGATTTTTTCTTTGTCTAAAAGTCAAATCATTAGGGTCTCTCCAATATTGCTTCCTGTAGGAGCCCTAAGCATGCAGCCATCCCTTTGGCATAGGGCCAACATTTTCTAGTAGTAGAACAATATTTTTTCCATTTTTATTTTTTGACCTGTGGTTTTGATAAAGTAATTTTTATTCATGCCATTTGTCCTGATATAAGTCACTTCCAGCTAAACCTAACTTGCATAAGGCATTTTCTTTCTTCTATTATAGCCGATGCCTTTGTTAATGCTCCACCATTTCTTCACCTACTGTAACAGAGGCTGGTAAATATGCATGTGTACAGCTTATTATTTGGTCAATAAACTGAGCAAAGGAGAGTTTGGAAAATGGCAGTGCTTGCTGCATTTGCACAAGTAAGAGAATGAACTATACCCTATACTGGGTAGATTGACTTATTTTTTAAGGTACCCATCAATGCAGCACATGACTGGGAGTTTTTTATAGTGTCAATTCACTTTCTGACATTTGCTGTCAGAAAACTGACATGCTATATAACTCCTAGAACCACCCGCCCTTATCTTACAGGGAAATATGTAGTTTCATTAGTAACCACACAGCTAAAGCCAAGTTAAAGCTAAGTTAAATAACTGCTCATCTCTGTAATGCATTTGTAACATAACTGGAACATGCACAGCACCTCTGAAGATGCAGCATGGGCAGAATGAACTGCCAAAGTTACATTTAGGATAAAACCACTATTAGGATGCAAACAATAGTTTGCTTTCTAGCTCAACAGCTGAAATCCAGAATGATATCTAGTACTTACACTTGTACTAGTACTTGCAACGTCAGAAACACTAACAACTAGTGAAGGCAGTTTGGCCAACTGCTATATATAAACCAAATGCTTTAGAACAGGTATTACTAGAGATTGTATTTATCCTGCCCTGGCAGAATAAGTGCTGTCTTAGTCTCCTAAACAGAGAACTGGCAAAACAGAACTTGCATACTCAACAGAAGACCAGTGTCACAGCTGATGCCTTTACTACTGTACTACCATTTACCTTCACTTAATGCAGGCTGGTTAATAGGACACTGTGTGGTATATTATTTAGATTAAAAAAAAAAAAGAAAGAAAAGGCAGAAAAAGCTGCTCTAGGAATAAAAGTGTTTGCTGCCTTGCATAGATTAGAAGCAATGAAGAGAAGACATTGAACGTATCTTATTCAGTTGAAAAGGTGTTTCATTAAGCTTTTAACTTAAAATTGATGCACTTCTTTTAGTGAGTGGATATACTGTAAAGGCAGGGGAGGAAACTGGATGCAATATCAAGGGCAGCTGTTCTAACAAGATAAAGAACAAATGAATACAATAAGCTTTTTGCAAAACAACAGTACTCAGCAAAAGCTGTCTTGTTGCAAAGTCATATGTTACTGTAGGAATAGACCAGCCCATAGAAGTGAATCATTGTCAAAGGAGTTCTGTATAACTGTTTACTGCTGAATGAACTGTCTCTCAAGATGAAAAATTACTCCAAATACAAGTATGCTGTACTTCTTAAAGAGTTAACACATTAATATCTGTTACAGAGTTTCAGCTGTAATCTCTGAAGTAAAGATATTAAAAAAATAGCTTCAAAAAAACAGGTACACTGTCATAAAGCTCAATGCCTACAAACTTTGATGTAAGGACGTGGGCTACAGTAACATTTCTACTTAGTGATCCACAAAGATCTACTATTTCTCCAGACATTGCAATAAAATATTAAGTCACTTACATTATCATAAAAACATCTCATTTTAGCAGGATCATAGACCCAGAAGGGCAGGTTATCTTAAATGGATGCCAGTACTGGGAAAGTAACTGTGTGTTAATAAGAATTTTTCCTTGTTATTATCATTCAAATGATCCTTAGAGATAGAAGTCTGTTAAAGCAGTTAACTACCAGAAAAGGAGACATTCCCTTTTGCCAACCTAGGGCTTTAAAGAAATAAATAAAATGGAAATTAGTGCTTTTCCTTGAGCCTACCATAGTCCAGGCAACAAAGCAACTGCCAGGATGCAGGGAGGGCCGGCTGCTCCTCACAGGCCAGGAGCCGAGGCAGGACCGCACTCGGCAGGGCAGGAGCTCACCAGCCAGGGCCCAGCCTGCAGCACCCAGCAAGGCAAGCCGACCACCCGGCCAACCTCCCCAGGCAAGCCCATGGTGATAAGGCTCATCCAGTGTCAAGCCAGAAAGTCAGCCTGCAGGCCAGGGAAAGAGAGGGTAACCCAGGCCAGACACAGCCCCACAGCAGCCAGGTCCATGGCGACAGCACTGAGCTGGAGAAAGGTAACCCCCCTCAGCACCACTGGAGCAGAGACTGCTTCCCCCCGCCCCAGGCTGAGCTGAAATGGGCTCCTGGGCCCCAGGTGAGGCTGGTCAGGGCCGTTAAGGCCTATTAGTGCCTCAGGGCCCTGACAGCAACAATTAAAGCAGTACTTCTAAAACCTGCACTTTTCTCTTTACCAGTTTACTTGTTTTTCTTTAAAGATTGCCCACCTTCTAAAACAAGGCATAGGACAGGAAACTTATTTTGCCTTTAATATTGCAGCTATTGCCCACTCTGGTGTGTCGGCTTGTTCTGACTCATCTGCATTTCACTTTGTCCTGAATACTGTTTGCCTACTCCATTTTGCACTTTATTTACTTATAATTTACTCACTCTTCATTTATCAAAATCTCTCTTTACCTTTTCTGATCTTCCCCTTCAATTTCCTCCACATATGTATTTTTGTCCCCTCCTGTTGTTGCTTACAGCTACACTCAACCATTCTCTGCTCTGAATGTTTACTGCCATGATCTGTCTCCCTCTTCTCACCCCACCTTCTCTAATAATAGAGCTGATAAACAGGAATATGAATTTCTTAATTCACAGGTGAAATATACTTTGGTTTTGCCTCCCATCTTAAATACAGCATTTTCCAGGGACACTCTTAATAATACCCCTAAGAGCCACCTGCAGCACTTAGTTCTGAATACCAATTCAGATGCTAAATCATGCAGTAGGTGGATTTTTTTTCTCACAATTTAAAATAACCAATTGTTAAGACAAGTTAGTTTCTCCCACTTCCAAGTCTGAGATACATTATACTGTATTTCAAGAAATTAAAAACACTGCTAAACAGTAATGCAGTGAATTCACATTTCACCTTTTCTTAAACTTACTGTTAAAGCAGTTTTGAAAGCACCAATGCTGCTTCAGTCTCTATAATTCAATAGTAATAATTTGGCAACTATCTAATATAACAGCATCATAGTTTGCATGGGTTGAAATGAATACCTAATGCAGATTCCAAAGCTTTATGCAGCTTTGCTTTTGCTTTATGAAGCTTTTGCTTTTGCAAGTGCTTGCCTAACATCAATCGTCTTTACAAGTACAGATATTCCCACATACTAGCCTTTGCATTTTCCTTCTCTTCCACATGATAAAATTCCAACTACTAAATGCAGAAAGCACTAACATTAAACTGAGTTCTGCCGTGCAGTGGTAATTTACCTAAGGCAACCTTTTGGCTGTCCTGCCTAGGCCATAGAAACAGCTCAGAGAGGAGAACTCCATGTTTCTGTATTCCCAGACTACTGCTCAGCCATTAGCCAGTGTGTTTCCAAGTCTTTCTTTATTTTGATAACTTATGGTAAAAGAACATACTGGGCAACAAAACACTCAAAAGCATACAGTGACCACATCTCAAAACAGTGGCTTGAAACTGAAGATAAATATATCTAGATGGCACTTCTCCTCTATATGATCCCACCCACACGTCCATTTTCTTGATTGTTCCACTTTATCTCCTAAGAAAGCTATGTATCAGACGCTGCGTGGAGGTGGTTGCTTTGTTTAGCTCCCAGTCTCACAACAGTATGCTCTTAGGACCAAGTTACTGGGAGACCTCGACTCCCTTGTAAGAAGGATTCCAGCACAAAGCCTTTGACTTTTGCAGCCAAAGGAGGACACATGCTCTCTAAAGCAAGCGGCTTGGATCCCCATGGCAATGATGCCAAGCTCGGACAAGGATTTAGATTTTAGTTTTACTTAAAATCTTCATTTGATCAGCCACTTAAAATGTACTGGAAAATTTTCTGTCCTGGGAAAAGACACACATTTTTAACTAAATTCAAATGAAGCTGAACTTACGCCACAAGCAGTCTAACAAGTATCATATACTTCAACTGCATCACTTTCTGCTGTTTGTTTGGTCTTTGCAATCAGCGTATCACATTTATAATGCTGACTGAGACTGCCAAGATCTGTTTTTTGTGCATGCTGACTGTTAGGTTTTTTGATAATGAACTAAAACAATTCAACATTTCTTCTATGGGTGTTTTCTCTATAGAAAAGTAAGATACATTATCAGTTTCATACCTGTAAACAACAACCCTATCAAACTCTAGTATCTCACTATGCTCAGTAATTGAGAACATAAAATTTGATCACTGAACAGTATTTCCTACAATTTCCTACAAAAGTATGGTATAAAGAATGGAAGTAACTGTACGTATCTACAAGCAGAAGTAGCTAGACAGTACAGTTTTGTTTAAGTTAAAATACAACTTTTTAGTCAGGTCCTAATTAACACAGAATATGTTTCTCATGTATTTCTTTAAATACAAAATCACCTGTTGTTTGTATGACAGAGAAAAATATCTGGTGCATGAAATCATGTAAGTCTGCAGTAGCTGTCACCTAAATAAGAGTATATTAAACACAGGGAGAAAAACGATCACTTAAATGATTTGGAACAGGCCTGATCATTACTGAACACTGCATTCGCAGCTCAAGCTTCCTACCTCCTTATTTGACATATTCCCAGATGTGTTACACTTAAATTAAACTACACTAGGGAAACTTACTAGTTCCTACTAATACAAATGTAGAGAGGACACAGCAGTTACTAAATGTAAAATACTCTAGAAGATGTGATTCCACTTCCCTAATGAAGCCTATACATGGCAAGACAGACTGGAACCTCCACGCTCTGCAGCTCCTGAGATTGATGTCTAGTCAAGAGTAAAACATGGGGAATCCAAGGCATGAACAACGAGACACTTTAAACATTACCAACTTGCAGATTACTATTCTGGACCAGCTTGAGCACACAATATAAAGTGCCAGGTTAATTGTTGTACCCTCATGCACTGACATGAGTCAATCCATCACGCAAGGCCTAGTCATCAGATGCCAGAACTTCACTAGCTATTAAATTCCACAAGTTAAAAGCAAGTAAGGAAAATAGGAAAAAGCAGGGACCTAAATCACTTTTATTCTCCAAAGGCTGGAACAACTTTTTTTGGAGCAGCAAGCAGTCCTATCTGATACAGCTGCGTGTCACTATCGTATTGAGGTTTGACTTCACAGTAATTCATGGGTTTTGCTCATGTTGCTTGATAGATCTTTTCACTTGCTTTGAGACTTCCTCTGAATTGCCACAGGCCAAAACGTCGCTGATGTAAACAATCACATTGAAGCTCAAATACAGTTTCTAACTACACTCTACCTTACAGCTCACTCTCATCCAGAGGGATGACCCTATTATCTCCTCTTTCTTCCTCCTTTTTGGCACTGGTTCTGGAGTTCATCTGAATGTATGGTAAGCCATTTCTTCTTGCTAACATAAAACAAACTATTCAACATCTTAGCTAGGTTATTCTTTTGCCTTGTTAGCAAGTTCATCAGCTCATCACACCATCAGAGTCGCACTAGCACTGACAATGAAAGTAAAGAGGGGAACATGGCCAGGTTTTTATCTGGTTCAGAGGGAAGGGAGAACTACTCCTACTCCTTCCTTCCTTCCAGCAGCAGCATGCTATTAGATCAACTTAGCCATTCATGCATTTCCAAAACAGCTATAATAATGTAAATCAGCATTGCAATAGCCTAAATTATCTCTGTCTCTCATGTGAGTGCTAGCACTATACTGACCCAACATAATTGACTTAAAAAAAAGCACAATCCATGTCCTGTTAGTTAGCTCCCTGAACTAGCTCCACATGGGATTAGACAGGTCCTCCTGTAAAGAGAACGTGAAACTGTGTCATACACAGGGAAGTGGAAAGGTAGGAACACAGCAGTGTTGACTTGAATTAGTTTAAGCTGTTGTGGAACCACATGTGAAAATACTTATTTGACTAGCTTAAAGCGATTAGAAAATAAAGACTTGCCTGAATCGGATTCTGTCAGATTGGATGCCTATATAAAAATTGCAAAGACTATCTCAATACTTACATAGGCTATGTTCAGGCTTGATTATGTATTATTACCTAACTCATGTATGAAGGACAAGCTATACTATGCTTTCTAGATGATACAGAAGTCTTTCAGTTCAGACTTTTATTTTAAAGGTAAGTGTGTCATCCACTGCTATTTCCCCAGCCAGAAGTCCTGAGTTTTAAATGGCTACCAGATATGATTGCCAGAGGAAGCAAGTTAACAACTCAGAGATTTGCTGACCCACAAGGAACAGCTACAGCAGTAAATCAAATACATGAAAAATTGAGAAAATGGTGAGAGGGTCAGGAGAGGAAATTCTTTGACCTAGAGTTGTTACAACTGTAGTACAAAAAACAGTAGTGTTAGGTTTCCCCAAGGAAAGCAGCCATAAAAACTCAAGATATGAAGAGACCATGACACTTGAATTCTCACTGTGACCATTCAAAGGACTTTGCCAAAACAACTTAAAAGACCTGCAAGGACTTCAAAAGTTAGCGTCTCCTCCCTGATCTGCCAACATCCTCAGGTAGGAGATGTTTCTATGTAAGAGATGGGGCAGATGGTTTTGAATCAGCAGAGGGAAGCGGGGGCGGGGGCGTGTGAAGAAGGAACAGCATCAATTCCTTTCCTTTATACAGCTGCCATGTCCCGGTGGTATTTCTCACTTCTGTTGGATAAGCACAACCTACCTAGCCTCCAACTGGAGGTGTTTGGAAAGCCCCAGACTTCATAACTTAAAAGATTTTTTCTGATTACACATTAATATATATGAAAAAGGCATAGTTCTTCTGCAATTTATGCACCTGGGTAGCATGCATCATTATCACAGCTTACTGATACTTGCAAAAATGAAAGCAAACAGACCCTCATTTGCTTCTATTACAACACTAACAGACATTGGAATAAGACAAAACAAACAAACAGAACCTACACGGGTAGGCTTGGAAGCTGGTCCCTACAAGAATGACAAATCTGGAAAACTACAGAGACAAACTAACCTTGGAACATGCCAACATCCCCTACTGGCGGAACAACACCTCTCAGGTCATCTCTTCAGTTTGGAAAGATCTAGAAGTGATTTATCCTGTGTGCACTTTCACAGATGTGTAAAATAACTTTACATGTTATAGGTTAGGAGCACAAAGGAGTCGGAATTACATAGAGAGAATATAATTCATTTTTTGGAATTGACATGACAGCATCATGAGACACTGGTATCATTTTTCCTTTGTATTCTCAGCAGTCCTTCAGCACAGTGCAGTTCGTTGCTGCAGTTTAAGGAAGGGCACTCAGTCAACAAAAACGGAACAATGAAGTCTCAGTTATTTTTATACTGAGATCACAAGTTTGAGAACCAGACAGTGCTGGAGCCTGATTTTATGACATGGCTAATTCTAGCTATGCAAAACTGCAGCTCCAAAGTTCACCTGCCATAATGTTTTGACTCCAGGCATTAAAAACAAACAATGAAACACTTTTACTAGAATGGGTCAGAAAAGGTATTTTTGCTTGTCTCTAATAGCTAGAAACGAAGGCAAGTATGTCAGCAGCATGTTATAATGCAGGAATCCAGGAATGTCTTCAGGAAAACATGGCCAATTAATCTGATTGTAGTCGCCGCAATGATGGTACTGACTTCACAAGAAAATACTAACCTTCAGGGATGACACAAATTTTCCATGTGCATCCTATATGCATTTAAGTGTAAGCCAGGATGAACAGATACAATTTGTAATAAATTTTACTGAACTGTTTCCTTTCTTGTACATACACTTGAGTTGTAACTTTTTTTCAAATTTGAGACTCCCCCACCGTGCAAAGGAAGTCTGCGGATTTTCTTCCCCCTGCAGATAAAGGTAAAGGACAAACACCTCATATTATGTTTAATCAATGAGCTAGTCGGGTTTTATTACATCACAATGGGGTCCAAGAGTCATGTTGCTTTTAAAATTAGCGTAAATTTACTATAACAGCTACTGTTTTTTATTCAGTTAGGTCTGACTGCTGTCTGCAGCTAACATGGGAGAAAGGAAACATCAATACAGCAGTTACACAGTGTACATAAGTCTGCACATGAGAGTTGATAGTTCTTGAAATACATTTCATGTAAGGATTACATATTTTGACATGGTAATAGAACACTTAACATTCGTGACAGGGAGGATGAAAAATACCAAATCATTAAAGACTTTAATATGCCAAACCAGATAATATACACCATAGAAAATCTAAAGAATATGCTGAAGAGCTCCATGAACCATTTATATGGATTTTTAAATCAATCTCGAAAAAACTGAGGATGTTCCAGATGATTGCCAGGAGGGAAGTGCAGGAAAGCCTAGTGTTGTGCTTCATATAAGGCAGTAAATGGGACTTCCTAGGAAATCGTAAGTCATCTTGCCTCAAAGTGATGTCAAAGTGAGTCATGAAATTATGGAATGTAATTAATAAACACAAAAATAAAGCAATTAAGTATCATTAATGCTACTCAGCACAATTTCAAGGAAGATTAGTTACTATGACTGCTAACTTTTGATGCAATGTTTGCCAAAGTTTCGAAACAAACATCTGTACCCTACAAATGTATGTAGCACATTTAACTATTTTTTTAAATGACCTTTTAAACCAGCTAATCAATGTAGTTTTTTCAATTAGTTCTTCCTTAGATTTGTTGTTGCTATTCCAGATCTATACTAAGAATTTAGACAAAAAAGTTAGACTTGGTAGATAACAAAATCTGTTAAATTATTTATCAGCGTTCTGCCACCACTTCTTGACTTACATCCCCTTCCCTTCTCATCTCCCAAACTTACTGTGACATTTACTGCAGGTTAGAAAACCAACAGCACTAATTTTGAGTGAGATGCTTGATAGGCAAAAGCATTTTGTACAGAACTATACTGGACTATTGTGCAATTTGAGTTCTCCTTTTCTACTTGAACATTTGAGGTTTACCTTCTTCCTCCTTCTCCTCCAAGAGGTAAGGAGCAAAAATAAAACTCATTTTCTTATCAAAACAACACACTACACTGAACTGGACTTCTGCAATTAGTGCAATTTGTTACAGTTAAGAAGATCAGCTGGATTTTTTCTTTTTAGTAATATTTCAAATGTCTCCTAATTTCAAAGCAAGACTATATTCCCAAATAAATTGTCATATATTTCTCTTCTATCTGCCTGCTCCTTATCTGGAAAGTAGATTTTTAAAGTTTGTGTAGATTCATAATTATTAAGCAGCTAATTTTGCTCTGACACCTGGAAGCCATGTAGATTCTCCCTGCAGAGAAAGCATAGTTACAGTGCTAAAAAACATGAGCCATCAGTGGCTGCAGCTGATCAGATTCCTGCTCCCGCAGCTCACAGAGCCGGCAGCTTGCAGACCTTACGGCAGGTCGCCCATCCACCACCACCACCACCACACCACAGTCTCCCCGTTAGGGTAAGCACCCAATAAGGGCAACCTGATTCACCAGGAAAATCCAAGAGAGTTAAAACCAGAAACACCCGTTTTGTTGTCTCTTGGAGACGTGGGGTTGGGGGAAAGATGGTGTAATGGCTAAACAGCGGAAGACTGGCAAGGAAACAGAAGCATGTTGACCCATCAGTTATTCCAGCTGCCAAAACACTCGGTGTGCAGAACCCATAAGGAATGGCAGGTCACAACCCTTTGACTTGCGCCACATAGGTGTCAGTCTGGACCTGTGTACTCCTAAAGAAATACTGCTTCCCTTGTTATCTGCATACCTAAGGAATTATTGCTTCCCTTGTCATCTGTAGCGCATGTGCAGTACCCCATACTGTCACCTATTAAGTTGCCCTATACCCATGCCCTGCCCCGAACCTCGACATGGGCCGATGCTGCACGGTGCCTGGGACAGCCTGGTCGCATCCCTGCAAGGCTCCTGGACTTCCCCTTGCGGTTCGGGGATTTCAAGGTAACATCTCATAACCTTACTCCAGAGCGGTGTCTTCTACCTCTACGTATTACAAGCATTACCGCCATTAACAAATGGCTTCTCAGATTTTCTACATGAAGGGCTTTTATTTTCTCCAAGTTGTTTATTGCCCTATGTTGTAAACAAGTTTTTCTCTCTCTTAAGAATATTTTATTTAGCTCTGTGGGTTGCGTAAACCGTTTGGACAATGACAAAAATTAGCACAATGTACCTCTGAGAACCTCTGAAGAATAATTTTGAAAAAAGTCTCACATGATATTAGGCTATTTCAAATACTGTTTTGACTGTCTTTTTAAAATAAAAGCTACACAAAATTATAACTTCTATACAAAACTATGCCATTACCTTATTCCCTCTTTCCTCCTACACAACAAGTATACTTTTAATTTCAGCACAGAAATGGGGAAAAATAAGATGTAAAGATTCACTTGGGTGACTATATTCCTTTTGGGATGCTGAACGCTGTCTTCAGCCCTGAGACAGGCAGTTCTTACAAATACCTTCAATCTTCAGACAATTCTGCTAGCTCTTTCTTGAATGTTCAGATCATCTTTTGCCCTAAATATTGTTTCACAACTAGTGCTCTCTGTATCAGAGACTAAATTTATGTTACATGTTGTAGGATGGCATTTTATTTCAGCTGTCTCTCAGTAAAATAAGAAGGAGACTCTATTTACTCCCTGTTCAACAAGGCCTTTAAAGAAAAATCTTCTATCCAGCCCGTGCAGCAATTGCACCATCTGATGGAGCTATTAGTGGAATCCCAGTTATCCTACAGCATTATTCCCAGGCAGCCGATCAGAGCTTACGTCCAGTTATTGGCCTGGCTAGTCCTGGTTTCAGAATTTTTTTGCATTGAACTTAATCTAAGAATAGAAGTGTATGTCTAGAACAGCATGTAGTGGATTTTGCTTATATTTTTCATGTCCTGCTAGTCATTACAGTTGGTAATCAATTAATATAAATTTGAAGCATGGGACATGTGATCTGCCACATGACAACATGCAGTTTAGAAAGTCTCTAAATTAAGGAATGCATAATACAACATGTTACCACAACCTGCATTTTAAAAAGTGAAAGTCAAGAACACTCATTTCATATCTGGATTTTTAAATAAAGTTTATGTGTTTTTAAGCCAATTTTTGATCTATTCCGAAGACCTAAAAGCCCTCTTACAAATTAGAGCTGAGATTCTTGTATACCTATTAACTCCAAAAGCCAATTCAGAAAAATATAATCAAATGTGGTTTACAAACAATTGGCAATGAACAGGATTTTTTTCCAGAAATGTCGGGATCCTATGATAGTTTCATATAATTTTGCAGAGGCACTGATTTATGGTATCACAGATTCAATGTTTCTGAAAACTAACAGTTTGAATGGACTAATATAACACTCAAGTAGACTACTTTTGTTAGCCACAGTTCATATTATACTAAAACTTCTCTGAACACTGTGAGTAAACACATATCAGTCTGTTACTACACACAGAGGTACAACAGGAACATTTCTCTTTTACTTATTAGTAATACTGACCTTAGGAAAGAACAAAAAATAAAATCAGAGAACTATAGGTAAACCCAGGTTTAAAACTATTTTTCCCCTTAACTGTACTTAGTTTTCAAAACAGCAAGCATCTGCAGGATTTACTAGGCTTCTTGTCTTCAGTCAAAGCTTCCTTTGTAGCCTCAGAAAGTAGCTACTGAGCATATCTATTAATTGCCAGCACATATATCTGCATTTTTTGACTCTTTCAAACAGTTAGGTCAGACCTATATGTAAATACCAGATCCCAACGCAACTCCATATATCATGCAGTGTTCATCATCTCCTCCCTGGAGCAAACCAAGTCTGTTTCTGCTACATGAAATACGTATTTTATCAAAAACAAAGAATGAATAGCCACAGGTGCAACTGAAGCCACAGGGGAGAATCACCACTAGCTAAATCTCATCAAAAGCATTAACACGTTGAATTACTATGGACTCAAGAATATCAGGCATATCTTGCTAATCTATTTCCACAGTAAATTTAGCAAAAATAAATGAGGTCCTCAGACTGTAACCTCACAACGACCTAAGCATAAATCAACTATCTACACTCAGAAGTATTGCAAACAAGATCCTGAATCCGAAGCAATTTACATCAAAATGCAAAACGGAGAGGGGGGAGAACAACTCTCATTTTCTGACAAGAGCAAAGAACTTAATCAAAACATGACAGTACCACAGCCAGCATTAGTCAACACATTCATAATAGGATAGCCAAGTTTGCAAGACTCAATCAAAAGCATCTTTATTTATATTAGAAACTTTAGTTATTTGCCCAAGTGATTTAGGAGCCTTACATAACTTACTATTCCTATTATCAGTGGCCATTCAGATCAGCCAGTTGTCAGACCCTGCAACTGGTGAAGCCTAGGAGCCAGAGCCAGACTCTTTCCTTCTACCTAGATCTCGTTATTCTGCAGGCAACCTGCAAGCGGCCTTCTGGAAGAGACGTAGTTGAATATGACCTTGCAACTTCATCTTTTTTAATAATGATTTTAGAAAGGTTAAAAACTACCTGTGAAGGGTATTAGAAAATTAATTTTTATTGCTTCGGGTTGTTTTTTAAGCATAGGGGAATTATAGTAGCATTCAGAAATTGCATTCAATTTTATTTAAAATGTTCTTTCTAGCAAATTCATGTACTAACTCAGAAGTGGCCTTGTTACTGTTTTTATTTTTCACTGTAAAATGGACCAAATCATTATAAATATGACAGAATCCTGGTATGAGCTGCTGGTGTTGTAGGACCCTTGATGAACAACTTAACTTAATAAAAATGATTTTAAACCCTAAATTCAGACTCAGTTTGAAATTTGGTTAGAGCTGAAACTTTCCCTACAAAAAGGGTAAAAATTCTGGGATTTGGTCCCTAAAGCTGGAGAAAGGGTTCACACTGATTCATGAATTGCCAGCCTAAGCCTGCATTTTTAGTTATGCTTAATATTCTACTGAATGCAATTCTCCCTCTTTCACATTTTGTGAAAGGTTGAATTGAATGGAAGCTGGCAAATGTCTGCTTTCTTACCAATGCAAATTCAAAACTCTCTGGCACTTCATGCAATCACTAAAAAACGTGGCCATAGAGATCGTATCGAGGAAAAATATTCCATTATTTTAAAAGACCTCTCTATACAGAAAACCCTGCGTACAACTGAATCTGTTTGGCTAAAGCAAATCAAAAAACAAAAAAAGGCATAGTATGAAAGGAGCCTAGACAATGCAAATTACTAGTAAATAAATTTCTCAGTAGGAGATTCAGAATTTTTAGATAAATAGACAGCAGAAGCCAATGAGACATTCTAGGTCTGTTAAATGTCACCTCTTCTCCAGAAGGTGGAACATCATACTAAAATACTACAAAACAAAAAAAGCATGACTGAACTTTGTCAAGTACGACATTCCCCCACAGACCTTAGCTTGCTTCACTTCTGCTGAAGTGAAGGTAGCCGAAGAGGCAAACCCAAAGCCTGAATGTGCTGGGAGAGCAGGAGAGGGCCTGGCAGTCACCAAGTGGCCACAGCCTGCTGTCACAACTTGTCCTTCCAGCCCAGTTCTCGGTCCGTGGGTGCTGAGTGCTGAGCCAAACTTCTTTCTTTTCTTACTCTCCTTGCAGCTGCCCCACCAAACGCTGCCTAGATGCAGGGGAATGGTCAGTCTCAAGGGTAATGAAGCATTTCCAGCAAGAGCTCCAACTGTTCCTGTCACCTCTCCATAGCTCCTACAGGGGGTTCAGAACCTAATGATCCCACCAGGCTTCAAAATGCTTTTGTGGCAGAGCTTCTGGTTTACTTTCCTTTAAAAGGAGTTTAATTTATGCATGCAAACACTGCTTTAAGAGCTGAACCAACATGAACTAAGTGGAGATAATCAGGGGATCCTCTGCAAAACTGCACTACTGCTCTGAACCTCATGCTAATGCAGACAAAAGTCAAAGTTTGAACTGGAGGAGGAGGCATACTGAGGAGACAGAGACGATTGCTTCTACCCCCCTGCGCAAGACAGGAGGAACGACTGTATAACAGAATAAGATGGAGAGCCAACACAACTGCTGCTGCTATGTGCTTATAAAAATTCTATTTGATTTTTAAAAAATCTTTAAAACAGCTACTCAAATAATGTTTTCAATCTATTACACTGAATTACACAACTTTATCATTCATTGGGTATAACACAAACATAATACAGCATATGAGGTTGCTAGTATACAAGCTTGTATACTTAAGAAGAAACAAGTTCTAAAAGCAGTAACTTGAACGATCTTCCCTGTTTAATTTAAAATTTGTAAATGAAAATGGCAAGTAAAAGAGTATTGTAGTTCAGTCCAGCAGGAAAGAAAAAACAGTATAGACTTTGTTTTGCAAGACTTTGTTTTGCAAGGCTATTAATAATACGGACAACTGGCAGGTGTTAAAAGCGTACCTTGTTTCTTGGAGACTTTGATTGCCTAGTCACTCTATCCTATACCAAAGCTGAACAGGTCCAGACACAGGCTGTTCTGTTTAACAAGCAGAGTTACTCTGCTGCTGCTTATAAATCCTTCTTGAAGACAGTTTCTTATTAGATACAGTTAAAACACCGCTGTCTGGTCTATTCCAGCCCCTCGGCTTTGCTTCCTAGTAATTCAAAATCACACTAAGAATTGTTAGACTGAATTGTTCAAGTTTTACTGACAGAAATTTTTTCTTTTTATTTGTAGCTTTCCAGCAATGTTAACCACACAGCAACATAGCTTCTGAGCAACCTTTTCATGAACAGATTTGCTTCTAATCAAATTTATATGCTGAAAGAAAACAAGTAGAGCTGGATGACCTTGGTCCACAGAAACACACTTTGGTATGTGAGCCTGATAAGGTTCGAGACTATATGTAACACTGCTGATGTTAACCCTTTCCTCTGTGATCCCAGTAATAAAAACCATTGAATAAAAAGAAAAAAAGCCTGTTTAAGTGTTTGGTTTATTTTATAATTAGCCTGAAAGTTAAAATGTAGTGTCTAAATTCAAACAATTTGAAGAGGAAGGAAGGGAGTACAGAAATATAAAGAAATCACACGGGATGGGGACTAACCTTATCTCAAACTAAAATCCAGAGAGCTTGAAAATATTTTATATTATCTGAGAAATATCAAGCCATCCCAGATATACGTAGTTCTCTAATCATTTGCTCATCCAGCCTAACTATAACCTATTCATCTAAAGAATTTCTAGGCCTCCATTATACCTAAAAGAGCTGAAATAATGCCACACTTTTTTGTTATTTTGTTATTTTTTACAGAGGAACAGCCAAGCTGAAGTCACGTGGGTTTCTCTGCTTGTATCTGGATTTTTTGTTTAATATCCACTAAGGAAAAATACATGACATTTTATGTTCTAAATACACTTCCCTAGGAGATGAGAATTGCTTCATCAGATTGCAGATTGAGCACTGATGGAGCAACTACAGAAACTGGAAACATAATAAATCATTTTGATTAATGAAAATTATGCATGTTATAGAACTTGCAGAGAAAAATAAAAACAAACCCCAAACTCCTCTAGATTTCTAACTGAGAGTTTGTCACTAAACTCAGGAAGACAGAATCAGATTATAATTTAACAAGGCTCCTCCATCGTTCCTTTGTGCTGCTGTTTTTCACCTAAGGACATGGCAATGAAAAAAACTTTGAATGCTAGGTACTACATTTTAAATGTTCAAACAGCTTTCCCCTCCAACTGTATTCATTGACACTACTCACAGCAGACTGCCTTCAAGCATCTCAAACCATCTTCCTTCCAAACAAGCTTCACGAGCTGCCTGTGAGCTAACAAAATACTATGCATATATAAGAATATAAGACAAGTATGTCCTCACATTCACATAGTCTCTAAATTACTGTTCTAAAGTTCATTTTTAGCTTTTTATGTATAAGAAAAGATGCATGAAATGAATGTTGCTATTGAAAATTAATGCCATCATTTTAGAAAATAAAGCATACTTAAAATTTCAAAAGATCAATAAACTAGCTCCTGCCCTTCAAAAGACAGCAGCAAGTGACATTATGTCCTTCTGCAACTTAACCTCCTGTAAAAATACACAGCAGCACAGCATGGCCCATAGGAGTAGAGACTTTTTTTTTAAGTCATGCTTCTCACAGAGTTCTAAGGAAAATAAGCCAGGCCTGCTAAGCCTGGCTCTCCCAACCTCTCTACAACACTCATATACAAAAACATTTAAATTAAAAGTAACGATATACAAATATCAAAAAAGCTTGATCCTAGCAGAGATTCCTCTAAATGTAGTTACACTTTTCCTCGTCTTTGGAAACAGAATAGTCAGAATGAGCAAATTTAACAAACTAATGCTAACATTCACAAGCTGAATTTCCTTATGCTCAGTCCTTGTCTGCCTGCACTGCTAAATGTTACCAGGATGAAAAAGAAAAGTACTGTCAGCCATAAAAGGATTAACCAGCAATTAGTGTTGAAATGAGACTCTGCCAGATCTGTGCTATTGCTGGCTGGGCCTCTTCTCCCTACGCAGCAGCTCAGAGAGGTTAGTGCTCATGCTCTGGAGATATTCACTCTGCTTCTCACAAAAATTTCTATGAAGGGGCATCCTCTGAAGCCTGAAAAAAACTAGGGCAGAATCTTTTCTTGCACATAAAGACAATAGTTCCCTTTCCTAACACGGATTTTGAACAGCCTCCATATTTGTCCATTGTGAAGATTCAGACAGATATATGTATAGAGATGACTATCTGAAAAATTGCCATAGAGGGGATATACGCACTCAGAAATGTTCCTTGTTTCCAAATCAATTAGTGGACTAATACATTAATGCATTAGAAGGTCTAATGCATTAAACTACATCATTAATAAAATAATGTCCTCCTGTGTTCACGGTTTTCGACTTCTTCTGTTATGCAAGTAACAAATCTCCTAAAACTTGGCCTCTCAGGAGCCTAATTGTTTTCTGTTTGCAATATCAGATACTTCAATACAAGCAATAAATCATAAAATGTTTACTGCGATTGACAGAGCAACAACACTCTTACTGTAAGTATTAGATATCCTTTAATAGTTTAGAGATATTGGGAAGGGTTTCTCAAGAAATGTGAAAGGACTACCTGTTACAACAGCTCCCTCATTTACCTACTGTATTGCACTGTGAGCAGTGATACAGTAACTAGCATTTCATGCACTGATAGTGCTAAAATCTAACTTTAAGAGTGGAAATGCTAAAATGCTTATTACATAAAAAAAAGCTGCAGGGCACGATTTACGATAGTCTAATTAGACTTGAAACAGAAGAGACTGAACTACTTTTAGAAAAGAAAGCCCAAAGGAAAGGAGGAAGAGGAGACCTTTGGTCAATCTGAGACATTCATTGTCCTTGACATAGAAAAACTGTTCAAATGAAAATTGAACTTCACTGTTACAAGAAAAACAAACTAATGGTATCTACATTGTATGGAAGAGAAGTAATAACCAAGAGTTCCCCACTTTTCTGCTTCTTCGAAACTTGCCTATAAATTATTAATCATACTTCTTTTAGTCAATAGATTTTATGTCGGAAAAAAAACCCTGAATTCTAGATTCCTTTCACAGATGATCTTTCTTTGCTACACTAGAAGGTCTCTGATTTTTCCTCTCATCAAAATGAGAAAAGCCTGAGGCTATACTCTCATGAACACCTTACCCTGCGTAAGCTGGCACCGCTGCTAAAATAAACATTCCTGTCCCCCCATCACCCCTGGAAGTAAATAAATTGAACCAACAACAATACTAGAGAAAATAAATGGGTTTATACTTGTAAACAATGACAAAGTGGCATTCAGGTTTAAGAATTAAGACTATGAAAAATGAAAGTTCGCCTTTAGTATGCTTAACAATGTTTGGTAGTATTCTGCTCATTGAACACATCTTCACCTACATGTAATGGTTATAGCAAGACATTACAAAGATGGGCTGTCTTATCTCGGAATTTCACATGGAGGAATTTTCCATGCTCAGAGCCTACTTAGAACAGCTGGAGCTCTGGCACTGCTATTCATCACCTTCTCCTGGGAGAGGTACTCTGGGTCCGTGAGATCCTAAAGCTTGCACTCACTCAAGCAGACTGCAAGGGGCTACACTCTGTGAAAACTTCCAGGACCTTTGCTTTCCTGGAGCAAATCAGCAAATCCTTTCACCCCGTACCCATGGTGACTAGTATCTTCCAAGTCCCAGAACAACTCCCCCCAGAACTCCCCTCCTCTGCACCCCTTCTAACACGGTTCGGCTTGCGACCTATCAAGAGGCAGAAACACAATCGCAGAGGCATAGAACTAATTTAGGTTGGAAGGAACCTCTGTTTGAGTGGGAACCCCCATGATCCCACGTCCTTTTCTGCAAAGTTGCTTTCTAGGCAGTTGTTGCGCAGCCCCTACTGTTATTTGGGGGTATTCCCCAAGGCAGGACTTTACACTTGCCTTTTTTGAATTTCATGACGTTTCTGTCAGTCCACTTCTCCCATCTGTTGAGGTCCCTCTGAATAGCAGCACTGTTCTCCATCGTATGCCCTTGCCCCCACACAGATGTCATATTAGTTGAGGTAACAAATTATTATGCCTCTTTATTCCTCCAGCTCTTTGCCAGAACCCTAAATCTGCCAGATCTCATTGATAAACTGCCTTTCATGAGTTACAGCTCCTCTGTTGCTATTATCACTACCAAACTGAATTTTGCCAGGTAAACCCTGGTGACCATGGTGAGAAGCCTTGAGTGAGCCTTGCTATAATGAATCATGAAAGAGCTCTTCATGACTGATTTGACATAAAAGTGACGCAAACGACTTTTGGAGGGAGTAAGCACGGCCTCCCCGTGGTAACATGGCCTGAATAACAAAGGATAAGAGTGTAGGAATCAGAGCACAAAAACATGTATGTGAACGGAATACCCAAATCTGTCTGTTCAGAGAGGATGTTTGTCCAAAACTCGGTAAGGCTAAGAAGAAATTAACAACGACGAAGTTTGCTTAAGACATCCATCAGCTGGATTCAACAGTAACCAGGAGAGTTTTGAGAAAAGGAGTCAGCTTGGAAAGAAGTATAAAAGAGCATGAACATTTGAGATGGTGAGAGGAGATCTTGGAGTGAGAAGAACGTAACAGAGAAGCAAACTGGGTCTGACACTGCCAGAAGTGCCCCCTTCTGGGGGGTCACCTCTGCCTAGGCCTGACAGGGCATCCTTCCCTGAGCGCAGCACATCCAGCAAGCAGGGACGCGCACCCCAGGTGTGCCCACGTGAACTTGCGGGGTGCTTCCTCACTGCCGCGTGGACCAGCACAGCGTAGGGAGCAGCCCAGAGGAACACAGAGCTAGAGCCCCACGGCTCCCACCAGAGCGGCGTGCAAATAGGGGAGCTGCACTCAGCAGGGGGGGGACGGTTGTTACCCTCGCGGCTGTGAGAAGGGCTGTGCACGAACAGCCTGGCTGTGTGTGGGTGAGGGCATCGGAATTGTCTGGGGTTAGCATCAGATGGGTGTTTAGCAATTTGTCTTTATTAACATTTTGTAAGGGCTTAGTATTTTGTTTTATGCATTGAATGGCTGATACTGATCCTGGACGTATAGCTCACTAATCTCTGGTTAATAAATTAATAAACCACTGAAGTCCTGACTTGATTTAAACCATGCAAGTCGAGCAGTTTTCCCTGCAACAACTGCCATTTGAAGCACTGTGTCATCTCTTTAACTGTTAGGTGTTCGGCTGCTATTTGCTGACGTGCAGCATGTGCCTGTGTGAAAATAGTTGTTTAAAGTGCATTTTCTTTTCCTTAAGCTGTGCATACTTTACAGTGTAACTTAAAATACAGGTGTGTTAATGCCCTTTTCATTAAAGGAGAATCCTGTTCACAGAGAGAGTGAGCGCACACCACTTTGATTCCTTCTCTAAATGAATTGTTTCAGTCAGGTTTAAGGAACCGCCAATGTTCTGAGCCAGCTACGACCACAGAAGTTTCACTTTTTGAATAAAAGCATAAATTGTAATGAGGTATCGACACTTCCTCTGAAGAAAGACGAGCTGCTAAGCCTTGGAAGTTATCCCATTTTCTTAACAACTTGGGACTCTTCCTTGGTATGATAACCACGTGAAATACTACTTGAAATCCAAACCTTGAAAGCTAACGCGTACTGCCACTTAAATGAACAGCCAGTAAATCAAAACGAACATGAAGCGACTCTGGATATCAAGGGCAGAGTGACGCAATGAGGAAGGCGGCCAGTCTTCGCTCCTCAGTTAAGGGAAGGGAGGGGGGTGAGCGCCCGCGCGCCCCAGAGATCGCCCCTGCAGCCCTACGTACGAGAGGACCACACGGGCCCTGACTGCCCGGGGCAGGACGAACGCAAGACCTGCTCCCGTTATTCCAAGGTGCTCAAAGGGCAGGATGCGGCAATTTGCTAAACTGGAATGATACAGAAATGCCCAACTTGAACTACAGATCTATATATAGTTATTCCATCTGTTTGTTCTCAAGGATCAATAGGTAAAGAGGATTTTGTAGAGAAACTGGAGAAACTAGAGAAACTGTAGGAAAAAAATGTATCCTTACTTGCCAGAAACAGCAGGAAAAATACCATCTTTCCACCTCAACCTTTTAACAATACTCATTCTAGCAGGACTGACTGTTGAGGAAATAGAAAGTTCCTACCACTGGGATTTGCCATAAGGAAACCAGACTCTCCCAATGCCTCCTCCTCCAGTGCCTAAACGCGTCTCTCAGAAACCCAAGACGTTCCCAAGCGCGGGGTCCCTTCCCCAAACGACGCGGCTGGGGCGACCTGCCGCTCGCCGCGGGACACGCCCGGCGCCAACGGCCGCGGGGGGGGGGGGGGGGAGGGGGCGCGGACGCCTCCCGCGGCGCGCGCGGAGCCCCCTCAGCGCGGGGGAAGGCGCGAGCAGCCGCCTCGCGCCCGCCGCCCCCGCGGGAGGCGCCCGCGGCTGATTGGCCGCGGCCCGGCCCGGCGGGCCCCGCGGCGGGGAGGCGCCGTACGGGCCGCGGCGCTGAGAGGAGCGCGGCGCGGCGCCGCCTGCGCTGCGGTGAGTGCGCGGGGCCCGGGGGTGGGGGCGAGGCCTCTGGCGCCCTGTCGCAGCCCCGCGGGCCGCGCCCGGGTGCCAGCAGCCGTTTGGGGCGCAGCGGTGGGGCGGTGCCGGGCAGGCAGCTGCGGGGGTGACGGAGCGCGGGGGCAGCGGAGGCGCCCGGCCGGGGGCGGCGGCGCGCGTGGGGAGTGCGGGCGGCGTGGCGGCGTGGCTCGCCTCCCTCGCTCCCTTCCCCGCCGGCGGCGGCTTGCGCTGTGGCACTGCGCGCCCGCGGGCCTGCGCGTGGCGCTCCCCGGCGTCTGCTGGCCCAGAAGGGCCTTGAACCCCCATCCGTTGTGGTTGCCCGGGGTCTCTCCTTTTGCGCGATTCGCAAAGTTGCTGTGGCAAGTTGTTAGGGAAACCTAAAAATTGTAAAAGAAGAAGGTGGAGGATGTTCTGCAGTTCTGTTCGGTGTCGCTAATATCTTAACGCACGTACTGCATTCACTGCGTGTCAAGAAGGATGCGCTGCAGGTGGCCCGTGTCCGGAAAAGAGCGATGAGAATGTTTCAAAGTGTCTAAAAATATAATATTGAATAAATTTGAAAAGGGGAGACTGGGCGAAACGTTAACCTTCAAATATATAAAGGGTTTTTGTGCAGATGGAGAGAATAACTTAATGGTCCTGGAGAATAGGGAGAGAAGCAACAGGCTTAAATTGCTGCAAAATAGTTCCAGGTTTTATTATAAAGATTTGAAGACTTAAATGGGTGTTGGGGTGGCTGTGGGATTTCAGGTTGCGTTATAGTTTTGAAATACATTTGTCCGAGTTAATGTAGGTACAATTATCATACTGTTGGCTGGGGAACGGGCAAGTTTCATCTTATTTTCTATGAAATTTCGCCACCAAGCAGCTCTGAATGCTTATCTTTATCTTTCCAACATCACAATCACTTTGTGTTGAGTAATGTGGAAAATCGAGTTAAATCCTGTTGGTCTACAGAGAGGAGAGCTTCAGAGGATGAGTGTCAGGTGTCTGCATGCCTTGGAAAGTGAGAGGATACTTAAACCCTGTCAGAATATTTTTAACTAGCTGAAGTTAAATGGAAGTGATGATAGTTCTCATTAAATGCTGATACAGCTGTGAGTATCTATCAGTCACATTTATCTGTGCTATGAACAAAGGTTTTCCAGAACAACTAGCAAAATGTTTTACACTGGCTTAAATCTGACTGAGAATACTGAAAAAGAGCATTTGGTACTGTTCGTGCTAACTCTTTGCATTTTTATTTAGGTTCCCTTTAGAGTTACGTCCATTGCTGATCCTAAGCGTAATGTGGGAACACTCTTACCTAGTTTTCCCTCATGTGACACAAGAAGAGATATTTAAAATATGAGTTAGTAAATTGCTATAGTAAAGGTTTTATAGTAATATTTTGTATTTGCAAAACCAAAGAGGAATAAAGACTTTAGACAAGAGTTACTCCATGTATTTGGTTTTAAAATCCAGTTCTTTGTTATAGGGCCTGGAAGATGGAGTATTCAAATAAAATGTCACAGAAACCTTTGCGAGCAAAAAAAGCCATGACTCCAAGTAATGGAAAGCAAGTAGAAAAGACAAACAAAATAAAGAATGCTTCATCAGAGGAGAAGACTGTGTATGGCTTGCAAACTAAGGATCATTCTCTTCAGCCAAGTACCTTAGATATAATCTGTAAAAGTAAGGATTATGTCAAAATAAAAGTGTTTTCTGAATCAAGTGCAACTTCAGTACTGTCTGAAAAAAAATCGTCAGTGATTCTACCAAGACTTAGCGTTAGCTCGGTAGCCAACAAGGAACATCGTTATGATATAAAGGTTGATCAGAATGTTAGTCAAGAAGAATGTCAAGATCCTGTGTCTGATATAATTTGCAACAAAAATTCAGATGCAAAGCAACTTTTAAATGCCGGATGTTTAAAAGTTATACTTCATAAATGGTATGAAAATGGTGTAAACACAGCGCCATCGGAGTCAGTCAAAGTGCGTTTGTGCCCAAGCCTGAATGGACTGCCCACTGATCAGTTAAAAGAGAGCGCTTTTGAGGCTGACAGTGATAGTAAGGGTAAGAGAACTAACAGTGGCATTCCCATCCTAGAAGAGATGGGCATAAAACCTGGAACAAAGCCTGCCAAAAAACTTGTTCCAGTGTTAAAAAAAATTGATGAAACAGATGCTTCAAAACAGAAAAAAGAAAACTGTGCTGCCTTAGTTACTCCCATGAAGACTACAAGAGACGGAAACACTGCTCTGTCAGGGGAAAAAGTGTCTGGTGGCGATGATAGTTCAAATATTTTTGAAGATGATGAAATTATGCT
This sequence comes from Dromaius novaehollandiae, assembly GCF_036370855.1. Taxonomy (NCBI): domain Eukaryota; kingdom Metazoa; phylum Chordata; class Aves; order Casuariiformes; family Dromaiidae; genus Dromaius; species Dromaius novaehollandiae. Next base: position 13,672,858 of record NC_088111.1, on the reverse strand, counting down.
GCCGGATACGTTGTGTGGGTCTAGTGTAGGTAAGCATTGCTTTTCTCTATTGATATAGTGCTTCACTGTTCAGGGCAATTTCTTTGTTTAGCTCTTTGTGATTGATGCGTGGGTTTTTGTTCTGTGATGAGAGTTCAGCTGGTTATCCTTTCATGTTCTGTCTGCTTTTCTAACCAGTGCACTACTCTGAAATTACTTGGGTGGTCGAAGAAATACTGTTATCAGGTTCATTTGCAACCCTTCCACATGTTTGCGTTGTTTTCATATGCTGTGGTGAAACAGGAAGAGCGTGGTGACAGTCTTAGTGCATACAGGACAACACAGTAGAAGAAGCAGATAATGAAAGGAGGGAAACGATCCTAAGAGTGAGTCAGGAAAAGAGAATTAGAAGCTAATTCCGGAATAAATATTTTTCACTTTTTTTTTTTTCCTGGAGAAGTATGAGATTAGAAAGTCCACCCTAGCAGTAATATGCCTTTTATATGAAGACTTTCTCTGTTGACCAAACTGTTGTAGTTTACTCTCTGAAATTCTCTGCTTCTGCTTTAACCCACCTCTCTTACGAGAATATTTATGGTGTTAATTATCCTTTTACCTGATATGACATTGATCCTGACCTATTCTGAATGCATAGGTCAGGATAAATTGTGTTTAAGCATCAGCAGCTAACTAACCAAGGGTTAGGATTTCCTAGGCAGAAGGAGACTAACTGGATTGTTGTATTTGGGACTTACAATTACAAGCACTCTATTGAACAGGTAACTTCCATCATGTCTGTGATGGATCTTGAAGTCTAACATGGCTAAACAGGTGTTTTGCAGCTATGATTAAGAACTTTGTGTAAGATGTATCAAAGCAAATTCGAAACAGGAAATGGTTACAGATTATTAGTTTGGAGGTTTGAGACAAAACAAAGCAGTTTCCTCAGCTTTGCTTTTATTTATATGGTAACTGGCTGTAAGCTTTGTTTATAATACATATTTTGGTAACGCTGTATTTATACATAAGGCAAAAAGTCTGACCAAAACACCTCTTTTCATAGATGCAAGTGATGACTTTGGTTTCGTTCAAAAAGCTTAATAGTTAACTTAAAAAGCTTTAATACTAACTCAAAATTTGAAATAATTACCAGTGCCTTTATTTGGCACTATATTATTTTGGTCCCAACAAAACTAGTCTTGATTCTTCTTTTCTTGATTCTTGAGCCTCTGAAAACATCGCTATGAACCTTGTCATTAAATTCATATTATTGGTAAATGATCAGTAGAGAGTTATTTCATTCACCATTGAGATAAAAGCCAAATGTTTTGGGGTTGGGGTGCTGGGGAGGGGGGTGCAAAGATGCACCTGAACATTCCCCCACACCTTTCTTCCTCCTGGAAAAAAGTTTGTGTTAAAACTGATTCCTGCAGGTGTTCTGGCTTAGGCAAAGCTGTATGTTCCAGCTAGGGTAAATGTTTAAAAAGTGAGCATGATGTATGCTTAGCTGTCTATACAGTAGCAACTGAGGGGCGCTAATTAGGTGAAATATGATGTACTTGTAGGGTGTTTGGAAGCAGGTTTCATTGTCAGGTTCCTGGATTTAGGAGGAAGATTGATCCTTTTTCTTTTGTTCAGGCTCCCAAGTACAAAGACTTTCCCGTGTCTTGTGTAGAAGAGAGAGTCTTCTTTCTGCAAAGAGCCTAAAATAAGTGACAGTGAAAAAGTAAATGCTACTGTAAAAGGCAGTCATACAAACCCCTTAGAAGGGGAAAAGGTGAGGTTTTGTTGGTCTTTCTGGAGTGGGGTGGAAGGAAGTGGTTGCAAGCCAGCTGATGTCCTGGATAGTGAAGCTCTTCTCAATCACTGCTGTGCTCAGCTTTTCTTTGTCTTAGGAAAATCACACTTCATAACTAAAAAAATGCAGTACAGCTTTTGATCAGAGTTGCGATAAGCCTGTTTACTGCAAACCAGCATGGATTCGGTGTTTAAATAAGTGCTATTTTAATTAAGTATCATGCATTTTAATTAACACTTTAGAAATTCAGTACAGTTTTTTCTCTTGAATCTTTGAAATGCTCATCAAATATGTTTTAGCACTTACTACTATGCTGAGTAGTTCATATTTCATTGATACAAAAGCGGTATACTTGCTTTAAGAGGAAACCTGTTTGGGTAGAATAGATGCTGAATTTCACACTTACTCTAATGCACTAAGTGCATGCAAAATTTACTGTTACTATTTAAAAAAACTTTAATATAGATAGCTATTTACATTATGTGCTTTCAATAATTTGAAAAGTATTTGTTATATATAGTCCTAATTACCTTGTTTTGACTGTGATAGTATAATATATAAATGAAACTATGCAAACAGTTGTTTGCTGAACAGTACTCTGTATCTTAATACTCTATTTAGAAAAAGATAAGTAAGTCTTTCACCCTCATCATTATAATGATAGCATAGTTACTTTTCTAAATGAGCAAAAATTCAAGTTTTTTGGATGCCAGTGTCCTTATAGCCTGTTCATTTTCAACATATCAGCCTTTACATTGTATCAACCTTTACATTGTTTGGGTGTAGAGTCTTCCAGCCCTATCAGTTGTTTCAATAACTGCCTCTACTGCTGTTGCTGCTGCTTGTGTGATGATTAGTGGAGTGAAACAGAAGTGTTCTGTTCTCTGGATTTGTTTCTGCTTGGGAAAGGCACAAAACAGCTGTTGTACAGTCACAAAGTTCTTGTTAAATTTATATAGCAGCATCAGAAAGTAATGAGTCAGAAATACTGTTCTTTTGGCAAGGTAAGTATGATCTTTTAAGTTGCTAGTGTAAGACTCTTCCTTGACTATAAAATATTACCTCTGTGAAACCCCTAGAGAATAATTTCCTCTATCTCATTCCTCATTTTAATGTGATTGGGAGAAAGAGGGGTGGGAGGAGAGGTAGTTCGTTTGCTGGTAATAAGAAAGAATCTCATGTTTAAAAAATGGTGATGATTCTGACATGCACCCGAAGTTGGCTTCTCAGATGATAAGGCTTAAAGGACCCCTAATCCCAGGAAGGTGCTTACTCTGATATGTGAAAAAACTCTTAAATAAAGGAAATTGAGAGGCGCTGGCCCAGAGTAGAGCAGGGAAAAGCCATCAGGCATATCTTGGTGTTATTTCTACAGAAATAGCATCATCGTCTTTTATCTGCTTGTCTCAAGGTAGAGAGCTTGCTGCTGTTGCTGGAAAAAGGAAGAGGAGAAAAACAGCTCTCTCTCAATAAATGTCTCTAATAAAGTTTTAATCGTGAAAAAATTTGTAGCAGCAATTGTCAATGATCTTGTTTCCTTCCCCCACCACACTTTCGCCTGACTGTCTGGTTTCTGCGTCTTCCCACACAAAATACTGTGTCCCAGTCATAGTTCAAGATCAAACTGCTGCAGCATATTTAAGGAGGCATGTCAGGTGACTTGAATAATACTGCTTCCCTTCCTCCCCAGGCCTGAGTTGTAATTCTGTAGCTTGTAATACAGAACAAATTTTGTAAAGTTAATGTGAGCTTTGTTTACTTTCAGAGAACACTCAAAGGAAGAGGGTGTGCTCAGGAAGCAAGGAAAATATCCAGTGTAAACGTGTTAAGATTTCTGATGAAACCAAGAAAAAGAATATTTGTACAGTGTCAAAAAAGGAAGAAGACCTTTTGGGGAAGGTACCTAGCTGTGCTTTGAATGTTTCTTGTTTCATGTGCATTTTAAAACTGAAATATGATTATCCTGTTTGTAACTTCAGGTGGGGAGCGCAACATTAGGGATGCTGGTAACTGTCTATCTGGGGAGAATTCAAATACATGCTGAGGGGACAAATACAAAATTTATCTTGAATGGATTCCCTATTTAACTGAAATTTAAAATATTTTGATCGTCATATAAGACAAAATTTACATAATTACACGTGTTCAGTTCTTGCACGTTCTAGGTGAAATACCATTCACTTTGTGTTGATCTTGCAATAACTTATTGCAAGCGTGTGTCAGACTGCAAGTTCTCTCCTGCATTTGATAATTTGCTCAAGACAGAATGGAATTATCTTCCTTCTAGAAAATAGAAACAGGAGGAATTACTCAGCGGAATAATGATTTCCTTCTCCATTTGTGGAGAGCAGCTGAAAATTCTCCTCCAGTTCCTTTCTATGTTAAGTGACTATTTCTTTATCAGCTCCTGCTGTTTCAGAGGAAGGATGTAGAGCATAGTGTCTAACGTGTTAGTTGTTGGTTTATGTCAGTAGTGAATGACCAGCAAGAGCAGGAAATCTGGTGCTATGAGTGCCTTCACCATAAGTATCTTTCATATTTAGCAGTATTATAGCACACCAGGATATACTGTTCATCAGTGTCTATGTTGGAGAATTTCAGGTTTTTTTTTTCCCTAATTGGGGCCCAAAACTAAGTTTTAATGAAGTTCAAGGAATTAAGGCTGAGAGTGTTTTAAAAGTCTCAACATCTTAACAGTTATCAGGTAAGATAGCAAATAAATAAGGGAAAAAAGCTAGAAATTTTCTTTTTTGTTGTTTGGCATTTTGTAAAATAAGAGGGAGCTATTGTAGTGTTGCAAGGAAGGAAAAGCAATTCAGTAATGACTTTCAAGAAAAGGAATGAATTTGGCAGGTTCTTTTTATCATAGAAAAAGAAAATGAGTACTTCATATAAAGAACAATAATCAGGAATCTATACTATGGTTTTTAATAGTGTTTGTTTGTTTGTTTTCGTGACATTAAGATACACCCTCAGTCCAGTTCATACATAAACAATTTTGCCTTGGGGTTGATATAAAGGAGACTAGTCCTGATGTGTAAAATTAACACAGAACTTTATGTTGAATTTTTAGTAGTAGTAATTAAAATTATTTATAACTTATTTAAAATTTAATTATAATTAATATGAAAGTTTTTATGGAGTCACGAGGAAAAGTTTTATTTTTCAGTATAAAGAGCTTCACTTGCTCATTAGTATTCTCTGCTTAAAAGCAGCCTTGCCTTTCAGCAATTTCTGATCTTTAAGCCAGTAGAAGAGCAAATTCCCAAATCCTGTACGTAGAAAAATCATAAATGTTAAACAAATGTTTAAAACGACTGCTAGTGCATTGGAAATGACTGACATAAACGTATTAATTTTACCTCTTTAAATTTTTGGAAGGTATGCTTAGGTACATTTTGACACCTCGTATATGCAAAGTGGGTTAAATATAATGGAGAGAAGAATGCCAAAGTACAGAATTCAGGGTTTTTTTATAGCTGCGGAAATGCCACAAAAACATCAGAAAGAAAAGGACTCTTCCCTCCCCTAAAAAATTAATTAGATTTTAAATTTAACATGTCATTTGTATAGTCATCTCAGTGTTGAAGGATTTTTAGATTTGAAATACAGCTTTTCTTTCTTACAGATCAAACTTATGATTCGTGAGCGGATGGAGATTTTAAACAGTGACTTCTTTAATCATAAACTGGAAGGTTTAAGTGGAAGAGTTGAACAGGCACAATGCTGGAAAAAACATGAAGAACTAGCTATAACATTCCTAGTAAGTTTCTTTGCAAAAATGTGTGGCTATTTTGCATGCTGAATATGCTACTCCACATAATTATGATTATTACGCTACATTAGAGGAAGAAGACCCCCAAAGTATGCAATCTTTTCATTTTGTGTGACATACAGATCAGTTTAATGGTAGTTGTATTTTTAACTTCTATTAATTGCAGTTTTTTCACTGTCTACTCCTTGTATGATGATAACATATAACGTGTCATTAATTCAGGTAAACCTGAATTTTAATTTTAAGTAACACTGTTTCTTTTCTGTTGCAGAAAAAAGTATCAAAACTTGAGAGACGTATTAATGCTGTGATAGCATTTCAGAAGAAAGTGTTGTCAGAAATGGCTGTTCATCAGGTACGATGCAGATGTGTATGCTAATAGAGGTATTAATGACTAATTGCAGACTAATGGTTAACTGAACGCTTACACTGAAACTTGATAGCTTTGCTAGCTGAATTGCTCTTGCTTGCATCAATAACAAAAATCTATATAGAATTCTTAAACTAATAGAGACTGATCTTTGGGGGCTTGTCTGTTTTCAGTTATTGTATTTATTTTGAGCCATCATGATTGAACAAAATTAACTGATCATAAAACAGGGTAGAGGCACTGTCTGAACTGACAGTTTTTGCTTTGATGCTATTCTAGTTGAGAGCTGCTGGATTTTTCTGGTGAAGGGTCAGGTCCCTTTATTACAAAGTTAACACTACTTAACAGCGTGCTTACCTCTTCTCATTACCTTTGATCGGTCACTTAGCTATAGTCCTTCGGTTGCCAAGGGGCCATGAATGACAAGCTGAAAACCACTCTCTTAGGCAATGAAATTGAAAATATGATAGAGTAAAGAAAGTATTTTTAACATTGCTATTAATAGACAAGCACTTTTCATGGAAGTAGTGGTACATTAGCACTGAAACAGTACTCTTATGAAACATCATTTTTGTGGGGATATTTGATTCTCATGAACAGTAGGAATCTCTCATGTGCTTAGCATGGTCGTATTTTTGTTGTACTGAAATTCTTTTAGCTACTTTTGTGGGAGAAAGGGTTCCGTGAACTATGAGCCTCTTGTTTCATGTTGATTGTATATTTCATAAGAAAACCCACTTTTACAGAAGTATGTGCATTTAAATAAAAGAACTTGGAGTTCTGTCCTTGTTCTTCAACATCTAAAACAAAGTCTTTGTTCTTTAACGTCAAAAAGTATAAAAGTTTATAATTGCATGTGACAAACATGCAATTCTGTCTTTGCTAAAAACTTTCACATATTTTACAGAATTTGTTTTATAGCTTCTTGACTTCCTCCCAAAAACTTTAAACAAGTATAAAACATATAGAGATAAGGTAAAGTTAGTAAACATTAAATTTTTTTTTCTTTTTTAGACCAAGTTAATCTTCAAGAAAAACAAATAAGTGCTTTGGTATTATTGTGGACTTGCTTGGTTTTGGTTTTGTTTCTTTTTTTGTTTTTAAATGCACCTTGACTAACAGCATTTGTTGCAAATATAAGCAGGTTTATAGTGTGACTTTTATGACGATGCAGTATTTGTTTCCTACTCTGTCAGACAAGGCTTCCAAGTGCAGACTCCCAAAATACAATTCTAAACCAGCTTGGATCCTCTGCTTCCTTTTCAAATACCATAAATACACAACAAAGTTGCTCAAGTAAACTTTTACCGTCATCTCACACTGGTTTCACATCAGCATGTGTTTCAGAAGATGCAAGGTAGGTGTCTGTAATTGAATTAAAAAATGTAGTTAATGGCCTTATATTGCTTTAAAACTTTTATGAGAAAATTTACTCTTTCCTTCAACTTTTCACTGGGAGTTAAATTCTGTTTTATGATTAAATTTAAACTCAGCTGTTATTAGGTGCTCAGTGCTGTTGCTCATATCTCCACTTTATCCGTTGCAGCTCAAGCTAGATCATCAGTTCTTTAAAGTGCTTCAAGACAAACAGGTCTGTTAGGGCATTGATTTCTTATTGAACGACAGGAAGAATGTCTGTGTAAAGATATTTGAGTGATCATGATAGGAAGAATCTTCCAGGTAACTTCCTAATGCAAAATATAAGAGCACTGAATGTCATACATTATATTTCCATTTTTAGGATACTTTCAGAAGGAGAGAAATCCAAATTCCACAAAACAATTTGTATTTTGTATTTTGTCAGTATATGCTAAATAACATTCAAGGGAATTCTAAACAGTATTTTTTAAGTAGTTCCTTAAAGTATTTTAACCTGTTCATGTCAGTGTTCCACCGGTTACAATACTTCTCACGTGTAAGTTGTACACACCCTGCAAAAACTCACCACCGGTCATCTGCTTGAAGCCTTGTGCACATGCAGAAAAAATGGAAGAAATATTCAGATGCTCCCTCACAGAGTTGGCAAGGGTTTGGATTTATTTCTGTCTTGGCAGATCTGATACTGAAGCTTGTTCCCATCCTCTGGTGCTGGTTGAACATCAGAGCATGAGCTCTGGAGTAATACTCCCCGTCCGCCACTTGCAGGGTCCTCTTTCTGTGTTTTATCCAGCTCCCTCCGGTGGACACATTGGGGACCAGATGTCTATATTCCTTGTTCTTCCTCTCCTCTTTTACAGAACAGGATTTTTCTGCACCAAGTAGTAAGAAAATAGTAACTTACATTGGCCTGAATATAGACAAAGGCAAAATAATGCTATCTTGTGTACATAGACAGTTTTGCTCAAACAAATATTTTATGTGCTGTATTCTTTCTTATATTTCCACTTACTCAGTAGTAGAAGTTAAGTAAACAGAAATCAGTTTCATATGGATTTTTCTATGCCTGGATTTTGCTAGCGTTTCCATGATCTCCATGATTTGGAACAAAAATCCAATTAAAAAAAATGCACATGTATAAGGTGGTTAATTAATGTGCAAATAACTGTGCAAGTTGCAGAAACCCTTGTCCTATAGCTGCAATCTGGCTTTCAAGCTTGTGAAGAAGCCACTCATCCCCTACATGATGTTGTTCTGTTGCTTTGTTTAATCTGGCGATAAACCCTTCTATTCTGTGTGACTGGAATAGTATGGGATCTTCATTATTATTCCAGTCCACCTGCAATGTTTAGTTTAACCCCTCCCCTTCTCATGCTCCTTTCAACTTACTCTGGAAGTTTGCAGTCATTACTGCCTATTCACAGCCCTCATAATGATTGACAGACTTGTAAGGGGTTTGGTATGGATCATGAATAAAGGGCTGATAGGTATATTATTGCATGTGCTAAAATATGGTGGGGAGCTCTTTCCCCAGAAAACAGCATCTCAGAATGTGAGCAAACAGCAGGAACAGAGCACGCGAGATGAAGTGTCAGGGTCATATGTTGTGTTAGATCAGCCTCTCAGATCATCCATGCACGTGAAGGATGTTCACTCTTTGGAGCCTTGTAACCTGTTTCCTACCTACCTACCTTTCCTACCTACCGTTTTCCCAGGGTTCTTCAACTGGCAGTTCAGGTTTTTACTTCAGGTATAAGCCAGGACAGGCTCGGGCACTGCTAGACAAAGTGTGAGGAAGAATAACCCAACAGTAACGTCATCATAACTGGTAGAAGCCTGAGTGGGTGGGCAGAGATGGGAAGACTCCTGAGTGCAAGTGCAGTATCACTGAAAGGAACTGGGGCCATGTTAATCCTCAAGACTGAGGATTAATTGCTTACAGGAATTGATAACTCTAACTGAATAAGATATGCTAAAATCAGGATGTGTATTTTTGCCCTTTCTTGAGAACCTAGGGTTTCAAAGTGTTTGGTTATGGTGGTGGTAAGTCCAGTGAAATGTGTTCAGAAATACAAATTCCTTGCCACACTGAAATGTAATACTACTTTTAGAGCAGTGATGTCACCTCCTTAAAAAGTACTTCGTGATTCTGCCTAGTATTTGTTTTATAACAAAATGCATCAGCTATGTTTAACGGTAAAGTTGTTGTGAACTGGAGCTGATAGAATTTAACTTAGAAATAATCAAAAGAGGAGTAGGAAAGTGATCCTCCCCCAACCTTACCATAATTTGGCTTCCTATTGCTTGATATTCCAGTGGGTTTTCTTGTTTGTTTGTTTGTTTCATCCTTGTTTGGCTTCTGTGGCTGGGTCTGTAAACCACAAAAGTTGGTATTTTGTTCATGGGCTGATGAGGCAGATTGGATGAATTAGGGGGATGAAACAATTTTTCAATTAATACAAAGACAGAGGAACTGTAGAATTTAGGAAAGCAAGGTGGACAGTAGCAGGATACTATAATTAGTGGTTATCATAGTTTCCTTTCTTTGGTAAGGCAGTCTTTTTTTTTCTTTCTTTCTTTTTTAATAACAGCCTAAGTAAATCTGAAACAAATTAGTAGTGTAATGTATTTCTGTCTGTAATAACAGAGAAACTATCTGGGAAAAAAACCCTTGAAGTATTTTATAACAAACATAGCATGAACTAATAAAACATTTTATGGCATTGTTTGATATCAAGTATTGAAGGGATGCTGTCAGTTTTTGAGCAGAGTACCTTTCAGTGTGTTTCAGCTATTAAACTTGATTCTAAATGCTCATGTTAATCTTTGAAGTTTTGCTTTAAAAAAACCACATGGTGAGTAAAATCTTAAAACAGATAACTAGTATCTGTACAGAGAAAACTGTGTCCAGATAAGCAAAATGCTGTTAATTACACAATATCAATCTGAAAAAATTAATTATGATCTTATTTTTCAGTCTATTCTTTAAATTTTTTTTAAGAAAAATGCATTAACTTTCTTTTTTTTTACTGTCTGAATAACAATCTTTGCTTATGGCAAAATTAAATAGGAAAGTTCATTTATCTAAAAACAGTCTTTTCAGTATCCCTGAATAATTGGCAATGAGAATTTGTTGGTTTGTTATTGAATATGAATAAGATTCAAAACACTAATCTGACACAGCTCTAACTGGTTGGTTATCTAAGAGCTGCATTTGTGTGGCTGTAACTGTGCAACAAAATGTGGATAGGATTCCCATTTTTCTTTGGGGGAAATCTGGGATAGAAATATTAGTGTATGCAGCATATGTACAGTGAGTCTACTGTATTAAATTGCTGGGTTTTGATCTAAATAGATGCAGTAAATCTGATGAAGCCTAGATACTTAAAATTTTCTCTACTTGTACAGTATCTATACATGCAGAACCTCTTTATAGAATAGCTCTAATCTGCATTTGACATCAGTTCAGTTGATGAGTGAACCTAGAAAATATACTACAGTACAGGCAGTGCAAATGTCAACCTGTCCCCTTAGCTGGTGTTACCTTTTTCCTCTGAGTAAATTTACATTTCATATGTTTTCAGTGCGTGTGATCTTAGATAGATGTCTTATGCCTGAGATGAACTGGATTAGCTTCACCATTAATAAGTAGATGAATTCTTTAGGAATTTTGTTCACCCTTTACGCTATAAAATCTACTTGCTAACATGTATGCATATCAGTATGCCTAATTGTTGATGACTTTGAGTATTAAGTAACCCTGGGTTTGAGACAACAAAATATACCTCAGTAGATCTCATCCAATTGATACGCAGTGTGAGATCATGAAGTTGTCGGGTTTTGGGTAATGTGAGTAATTAAGGGTTACAGTTTGGAAAGTACAGAAATAAACTGCTGGTGGACAGAATTTTAATTAATGCATGCCCCTGTTTTCATAAAGCAAGCAGAATGACTTAGTTATTTTACTAAGATGGAAGCAAGTAGGGTTTGTTTCTAGAAAAGATGTCTAGAATCTTATACATTCTCCTGATACACAGCATACTCCACTGTTAAATAGTAAATATAGCAGTGCACAAGTTAGCAAGTTGAAAGGATTTAATTTTTTTTTCCCAGTGCTGTAATTTATTACCTGTTTTATTGATATTTAATTTTTCTGAACCATTATTTTGTTGCTTTAATTATGTTTTAATTGACCAGCTCAACTTTTTGGTCCATATATTTGTGTACCTGTTTTTAATGCCTTTCTGGAGGGGAACTCATTCTTACACATCTCTGAACGTATTTTATCGATTTTTGTTTTGTTTATTAGCTCTGATGAAGTCATACTGATCTCTGTGGAAGGCCAAAATTTAGCAACTGCAAATAATTCAGGTACTGAAACTTAATTTTGAATTTATGCATGCTAATGGATATACTGCAGAATATACAGCAGTATATCTAGCATATTGCCAGCTACTAATGTATTTTCTCTTTTCTTTAATGTCATTAAAATACAGTTTTGATTCTGAAATGCTTAAGGATGTGCCAGTTCTTTAAAAAGAAAAAGAAAAAAACACCTCTCTCTTTATGTAGGTGTTAAACAAATAAAAAAGCCCTATCAGTAGACTTTAATTATTTAAAACATGTTTGCATTAGTATTCTTGTATGAGGGGGCACTAATTACAATTTTTACACATCTAGTGCACCACTTGTTTTAATATGACAACATGTTTTTCAGAAAATAGCATAGGAAGAGTAGAGGATTAATTTAGTTGGTTGTTTATATGAAACTGTTAGAACTTCATAGGTACTTCAAAGCAGTGGAAACTCTACAGGTGAATCTGCCACATAAATGATGTAATGACAAAGTGAGAATTCTGAGCTGCTCTTTCCTCATTCTGGTGGTGGTTGCTGCTTAAAGGGCATAAGTACCACCCTTTAATCAAGACTAACACACAGTAGGCTGTTTTTTTCCTCTCTGCCCACATACTTTCTTCATTGCAATTGGGGCTAATTAACTTGGGGAAAACTTGTGCAAAAATGCTAGCCCACAGAATGTTTGATAGCATTTCAGAATGCACACTTTATTACATTGCTTCCGTACAGAGAGGTATTTCATACTTAGGTCCCCTCTAAGACAGTTGCAAGCAGATTGAGTTGACTTGCTAGATAGTTGCTTCTTAGATAAAGGCAATACTGCACGCTCTTATTAAGTCTGTTATTTCCATAACTGTCCCATGTTTTTTGGGAGGGAGGGAGGTTTATAATATTCTGTTGCTCTAACAATTATTAAAAAGTATTTTTGTAACAGTATAAATTAAGACTTACAGACAAAACATGTTCTAAACGTTTGTGAAAATTATGTTACAGATATTCCAAATAACCAAATATCTACACAAGCAGAAATGTCAGCAACGGCTCAGGTAAAAATAAACTAAGAGAATTTTTCATGTTTTCCTCAAACAAAACAAACTGTAGCTGATGGTACATAGACTGCTTCAGTACCCTGACTTTTGAGTTGCTCTTACAGCTGATTGGTATTTGGGACAAACATAAGATGGTACAGCCCATATTGAACCCTTTTTTGTTTTGTTTTTGTACAGATAATGTAGGTATGGGCCATCATCCCTCTTGCTTCTATTATTGTTCTGTCACTTTCTTAAAGGTGAACTTACAGAGGCAAGAATAATATGTAAAGTGATGAAGAAATGCTGTGCTTGATTTCCCCTCGGAAATGGAGACCTTGCCTCCTCAATGCATGGAGTTTTCCATGGTGCATGGAAAACTACAGAAACAATTAGGTCAAGCAAATGAGAGGCAAAGAGATGTTGGTTGATCCTGACCTATTTTAGGTTTGTAAGCACTTATTCAACTTCATTTATTCCTCATTTTGGATAGAAGGTGAATATTTAAAAAATAAAGTAGGTCTGTTTCTTCCAGCACAGAGTTTATTCTAAATTAGTTTTTGATCCCTTAAATGAAACCAAGCTGATATACTTGCTTTCTCGACCTGCAAAAAAAAAGGAGGAAGGGGGAAGAAAACTTAAAACCTTTTAGTCCTTCTCCATACAATCCAGGAAGTGATAAGCCTCAGTCCTAATTAACAACTACAACAAAGCCCATGTATGTTACCTTTCTCAAGCAGTATTATTTTTTGATTTTGTGAAAGATTACTTTCTCAGACCTTCCTAAAGTATGTTTCTGAAATCCCTCTCTGAATGCTTCCAAACAAATTTTTCAATACCGTCTTAGGGTTCTGACAAGCTGCATTTCTTCTTCAAAGAGAGGTTTATCAGCTAGTATTCTACTGGAAAAAAAGTCTAGATACAGTTTAGGATAGGATTTTGGAATCCTAATACAGGATTCCTGAGTCTAACATTGGCATCCCTACCTACAGATTGATGTTGAGATAGACTTGTAGCAATTCAGTATTTGAAATATTCCTCAAAAATATTTAAGTGGTAATCGCATTTTTTAAATAACACAGAAGGCTGTGGACTAGAACTATACTGTGGGCTATAAGGTCATTCATGCCATTGAGCCGGGGCCATATGCTTCAGGTGTTGAAAAATTTCATGTTTTGTGATTATGATGTGAAATCCAAACACAATGTCAGGAGAGGCAGTGCTGGTGGGATTGGGGCAGCTGCCCATACTTGATTGGAAGGGTAGATTTGACTGGATATATGTGTTTTTATTCTGAAAATGTTCATGGGAAGACATTTTTAACTGACTGGTATATTCTCAAACTTGGCTTCACTTTAACTATTTACTCTAACCCAGTATTCTTCAATTTGCCTATGATGTCATCTCCCTAATTCTACTCAAACTATCAGGAAGTGTAATTAAGTATTTATTTACAGTATGCATATTGGCCAACTGGAATTCATAGCCTTTTTATACACGGCATTTTCATTCCTGTTTTCCCATTTTAAAGGATGCTTTAGTTTTAGACTGTACTCAGAAAGCTTTTTGAGGAGTTCTGATTCTGAATCAGTAGTCTTTCTTGCCTGCATTTTTTTTTGATTGAGGAAGATAATCATAGGTAATTGCAAAAATCCAAGCATTGAGAAGCATGTCTTTTACCATGATAATTTGTATCTCCTCAGAGAAATCCAGAGATCATGGTGGTGCTAAAGTGTTTGTAGTGACCTTTTTCTTCCCAGTGTATCCCATCAGTGGAATTATATCAGGAACAGCAGCTCAGTCAATGGGAAAAACTTCTTCCTCTGGGAGAGCAGGCAAAACTTTATGAATCTAGATTCATGTAAAGCTACTATAAAAACACATGGTATTTAATGATATTTAATGATTTATTAAGTTTATCAATTAAGTGACTATTTTTCATAAGAATAGCACAGAAAATAACATGGTACAATTTGGCTCTCAGAGTACCTGTAAAATTATTACTGATATGTCCAGTCCTAGGTCCAGTTGTACTAGAAGGTGTCCTCAATTAGATGACTTTCTAGAAGGTGTCCTCAAATTACTTTCTAAATAGTTTGTTGTGGACCATCAAGTATTGTTTTGATTTGCTTGAATTTCTGCATATATACTATGCCTGGCTCTATAACTTTGTGTTTTTATAAGAATTTTTTTCTCTTTGTGTAAGAAATCTAAGCTTACAGGTATGTTCCATTCTGTAAACTATTAAATAGTCTTGTAGGTACCTGATATCAAAATTGAAAGAGAAACATTCAAGTGATGGTCTTTTTCAGAGTGAAATAAAAGAAAGAAAACTTGAAGTGATTGATCTAACAGAGGAAGAAAAGCACAATTCTAGCAAAGGTAAACGGAAGATTTTGTTAACTCTCTTTTCAGCATCTCCCTAAACTTAATGGGGTAGATGCAATTACGAATCACTTAATTTATGTAACTTTATTCTAAGGAGAGGATAATTTTGTAGAATCATAAAACTGTATCCATTTCTCAAAGGAAAAACACTCTCCTATTAGCAGCTGCCCTGGCAAATCTCCATGATAGCAGCAAATTGTTTTTGGAGATGAAAAGCAGTATTTAAAGAATTTGCCTTCTCATAAGGAATGTCTGTTTGCTGACGACAAATCTACCCATTCCTGTCGTAACCCCTACCCTTACAAGGAGAAAAGAGTTATACTTTCTCATTAAGACAAGCAGTTACACTGAACAGCCTTTTTAACTGCTTGGTAATAAAGTTAGTCACAGTATGTTCTTGTTACAAAGGATACAGTTCAGTATAAACAAAAGGGACTCCTGTTCTTCATTCAGCTAAGTGGAGACTTGTCCTCAGCATGATAAGAACTGCCCAGATGTGTCTTCCGTACTAAAATGAGGCATTTTCTTTCTTAATTCCTCGGAGGTTTACTTTGAGGTAAGGGATGGGATTCTTAAAGTTTGGGAGAATCAGATTATAGAACTTTGCAATGGGAATACTAAGATTGGTATGGAAGAAGCATGAATCCCTGCACAAAAGTACCGGAAGAAAGAGAGAAAGTGTCAAAATATGTCATTAGCTGAGGTTAGCCTTTCCTGGACCACAGTGTCTGTGTGTGTGTGTGTGTGTGTCTGTGTGTCTGTGTGTGTGTGTGTCTGTGTGTGTGTGTGTCTGTGTGTGTGTGTGTCTGTGTGTGTGTGTGTCTGTGTGTGTGTGTCTGTGTGTGTGTGTGTGTGTATGATTGAGATTACATGCAGTGACCAGATAGCAAGAAGACAAAGCACAAACCGAAGCCATAGGATAAGATGACAGGAAGACAAAGAACAGCTGGAGCCATAAGAAACCTAGATAAGGAAGACTGACGACAGTGTCTGACTCAGCAGTTTTACTGAAGACTCACAAAGGGTGAAATAAGATACTGAACCAAAAGATCACAGTAACTTTCCACTCCTAAAAGGGTATAAAAGGCAACATCCAAAATTCAGATCAACATTGCCAGCAACAGGAACCCAGGACATAAAGTGAGGACATGATTGCCGGTGTTCCCTTGTTCTCTGCTGTCGCACACAAGTAGTCCGGGTTAGGCCATCTGGGCACGCATGGCTTTGTGGCTGCAGTTTTAGTAGTGCGAGTGGGCCCAGTCAGCTTTCCTAGAAAGCTAAATAACGTGTTTCCTTTGACTTCTATGCAGTTTGGCATTGAGTTTTGCTACCTTAATTGCTACAAAATGGTAAAGTTAAGTTATACTTTCTTACAAAGAAGATGCTGCTAGAATATTATCAAAGCATGTATTAGGTAGACCTTTTTGGATTAATGTAAAACAGTAGGCTTTATCAGATGTATCAGACAAGATTTAAATTTGATTTTTGCTCAAAGTTATGTAATTATCACTGTGGCCCTACTTTTAAACCCCTCTGTTTGGTTTGTTTTACATTTGGAGCTGGCCCAAATGCTTAATTTAGAAGTTCTGTCTATGAGCCTTCCTCCTGGAAGATGACTATCCATCCTAATTTTTATCAGGAAAAATTAAAAAAATAAACAGTTTAAAGACTGCTTCGCTCCTACAGAGTAATCTAAGTTGTACCTAAATGTAAGGAAAAAGAGAAAATTTGGCTTCTTTCACTACAGTCTGTTTACAGATACTTAGGTAGGTTCTCATTCTTGTTCTGAATATGTATGGAAGGTAGTCTTGATGAAGTAAGCATAGTTGGTGGTGAATTTGTATTTTACGCTGATTTTAAAACTGGGTCCTGATTTTCTGTAATCGCTACCAACCAGATTTCTTACTAGAATAATTGTTAAATCCAGTGATGTGAAAAATCTGATTTAGTTGTGTTACTAGATCTGTTTGGGAATTAGCTAGATTATTTGAAGTCATTCATAATTTTGTAAACTGCCACATTGGTAATGTGCCATTCAGTTGGTTTTGCAGTTTTAATAACAGGTAAATAGTTATTTGAGAGCAATTTGAAAGTTGTTTGGCTGTTGGAAGAATTTTGCCCCTATTTTTGTATGGAATTAAGTAATATCCACCTAATTTCTCCAAGATTTGAAGATGTAATTTGGTGGTTACAGGGATTCAGGATGGACTTGTTCTGTTCCAGTTACACTTACTGATAATCTAGCTATACTAAGATGAAGCAATTTTCTAGTTTAAAGAAATTCACACTTGGTAGATTATTTTGTAAAGATAGGGAGTCCTATTCTGAAATTATCACATTTTACAATAGGGAAGGACCTACACACACAGCATGTAGGGAAAAATCATTAATATATGAATGGAGGATCTTAAAGCTGTTTTTTGATAGGTAGAAATTAATATTTAAAGCTTGCATCTTGTTTGCAGGCAGAACAGAAAAAGATCAGAAATCTGTATCACACACAAGGAATTCAAAGCCAGTGTGCCTCAGTTCAGCTTGCTTAAAGCTAACAGCAGAAACATCAGATGAGGTACTCTTTCTTTTATTCAACTTTTGTACTACATTAATTTTAAACTGTGGATTTGCATATTGCAGAATATATAGAACTTAGTGGAAAAAGCTTTTCAAATGGGAAAGGAACGGTGTTTAAACTGTTTGTCTTTAAAGGAGTAAGCTTTTCTTATGCCACTAGGAGGCGGTATTGTAATGGTAATAGAACAGTACAGTTTTTGCTAGAAGTAAGCAAATAATTAATGCCAGGCGATTCCGTGGCTAGAAACGAATGCAAAAAAACCCCAACCCCCAAACTTATTCAAGTCCTTCCAACTTTCCCCTTCTCTTCCTCTGCTGGGGCTTTCTCTCCTTTTTCTTCCTCTCTCTCTCCAAATTTGTCATGCCTAAAAATGTGTGACATCATTATTTGCTAACAGGACTTAAACTTCCAAATTGTAAGCTTTTGAGTTCCAAAAAAGTTTTAATGCTTCCATACAGATACTTGATGTGTAAGTAAAACTTCTTTCAGCAGGAAAGTTTTTAGTTAAAAGTATATGGAATGTCTGAAGGTAATACCTTAAAAAAAAAAAAAAAAAAAAAACCTCTCATAAAAAAGAGAATACAGCACTTTTTTCTTTTTTACTTCTTGTTGATAATACATAAAGAAAGCTGAATCTGTGAAGCAGTGTGCACATGCTTTATACTCCCAAATACTTGTTTTGAATTAAGTCTTCTGAATCCCAGCATCTGTGACAGCAACACAGCTGCCATTTTCCTATTTTTGATTTTGATTTTGATTTAGATTTGCTGAGTTGTATCTCAGAAGCACAGTTCACTTTGGGTTTTTGGGGTTTTTTTGTTTTTTTGTTTTTTTTTTTTGGTATGAAAAATAGAGTACAATGTTTCTTCTCTAGGAACCATCAGTAAAATCAACCAAAATTTATGTGATGTAGTCCAGATATCATCAGGAGTATTTAATATGTGTTAAAATTGATGGTAATAGTTGAATTTGATGAAGACACTTGCAGTTTTACTCATCTGTGCAATATACACCGGTTTTAAAACTAAGTAACTAAGTACATGCACAGGTTTGCTTTCTGTCTAAATTTACCAAAAAAAAAAAAAACTTAAAAAATGTCTAGAAATTGTGTCAGTGCATTCAAGATTGAAAGTAGATAAGTATCTCTCTAGATTTAATGGTAACCTCTGCAGCAATCTTTTTGACAGAACAAAAGTTGTTCTAAGTTGGTATTACTATAGTATAAGGAGTGTTTTGTGCTTTGGGGAAGAGCATAGTGGATAGACACAAATTAGGTATCAGCAATGTGCTTAATCTTAATACACTGACAGCAGATAATCTGTGATATTTTGTTAGCTTAGAAACTGTACAGATAGTAGCAATTCAGAAGTTTATATATTTGCACAAAGGTAAGTTAGTATGAATAAAAAGTAGTGTATTTGCCTTTGTTGTTTAAATAACAACTGTTTCTGTGTTGGCGCCTAGGCTTACAAGCAGTTTCCACATCTTCCTCCGCTGCCAAGGATCCCTCCTTGTCCGGAACTCACTGAAGAATTCAGAGACACTGTCCCTCCTCAGAAGCCTGAACTAAAAGTGGCTCAGGTGCAAAATCCAAAGGGGATTGCACTGTCATGGACCGTTAAGGAAATGGATCCAAAGTGTGCTCCCCTAGACAGTTATCACCTGTACCTGTTCCATGAAAACCTCAGGAACGCTTCTGCATCACGTTGGAAGAAAATAGGCAAAATAAGGGCTTTGCCACTTCCAATGGCTTGCTCTTTATCACAGTTTACTATCCCAAAGACATACTACTTTGCCATTCAGTCAAAAGATATATGTGGACGTTATGGACCGTTTTGTGATATAGAGTCTATTACCTTAAGTCTTTAAAAAACTCTTGAAGACCCAGACTACCTCAGCAACTGGTCTGTTGTTGTTTCAGTGGAAAGTACTACATTCTTACTTGCAGTGAGTTTTGAGTCAAAGCACTATTTGTACTGCAGACAGTATTAACTTCCTTATGTTTCCTACTTGTTACAATCTTAAGTTATGAACTTTATTCCATTAATTTTGTAAGCTTCCTTCTACAGCCTTAGAGATGAAGAGGTTTTTTTAAAACTTACTTCCACGTTTTACTTTCTTGCATCTTTATTATTACATTGGAAGGGATTACTGGATATATGAAAGAATTGAAAATTATAATAAAAGTTTCCTCATTATTTTCTTTGAGTGGCACTAATGAACCATAAGTTTAGGGATCTAAACTGTTTTGAATGCTTGGAAAGGGATGGGCTCATCTTTCTTAGTGCTATTTTAAAAAATTATAGGAAGGATTCTTTTATTTTATCCTCTTTGCTAAATGGCACAAGCTTCCCAAGTGTAAGTTTTTAAAGATACGTTAGTTCAGGCAATATTGCTATAGTAACTCTGTTATTCTGAAGCTTCTAAGAACCACGTAAAATTGATTGTTAATGTAGCTGTGATAATAAAATAGTTGATGCTTAAGAGCACAGTTCCTAACACCTATAATTCTCTTATTTTTTTAAAGATATCTTACTGCAAAGGATTGTAAAACTTCATTTTCTCTCATTCTGGGTGGAATACTTTACCAAAATACATTAAAATAACCCTGGTATATTGATATAAATGTTCCAGACTTCTATCTTGCAATGTTGTTGCTGGTATTTACAGTTGATGAAGAATCTGAAAGTATCTGTGGAGGAAAAATGTCAACTAGATTCACAGCTGCTATTGAATATTCTAGTAGTTTGGGCTTCTCCCCTTTGTTTCTATGAGGCCTAGAAGGCAGAAGTTTTATTGGGTTTGCGAGATTGTTTCTGGGGAGTTGGGGAGTTTTGTTTTGGATCAATCATAGTACTCTTTGGATCAATCATAGTACTCATCTATACTGTTGTCATCTCAGTGGAAATCTGAAGCTTGTACAGGAGCATATGCAGAAGTCACTGGTGTGTTTCTAACATGGTCAGGCTTTTGAAATCAGTGCACTCACAATAATCTTTTAAAATACACAGCTCTTTCTGCAAAATAGGAGAAGAGACTTTAACAGTAATCAACTTATGACACATCTGTACTTCTTACGTTACTCAATAGCTATTCTTGTGAGATCATGCTCTTAGATGTTCAATATGCTGTTGTCTTGGCTTACCTGCAAGGTCCGTATTAAAGGACAAAAATAACCAACTTGTGGTTCTAATACAGGCAGGAAGAATTTAATTTTTCCTGTTCACACAGATACTCAACTACATCTCATCCAACATTGTGTAAATATACCCAAACTTAAAGACAAGGTAAGACTGCTAAACGTATTGAGCTTGCTATTTTTGTTTTAACTTTATTTTCATGTACAGTTTCAGAATATATAAAGCATAGAAAATGGTATATTTTAAAAGCTTATTAGGTAGAAAGAATATCCTAAAACATGTTCGTCCTGCTGAGGCTCTAGTTCAAACTTTTTTGGCGTTTGTTTTCTCAGTATACAGAACATTCACATCTGCTCTGTTTTATGTGGCATCATGTATATATTGCTGTTTGCACATTGTGGTGTATGTGTATGCCCTTCACTTTTAATTAAAGGGACAGTGCTTTTACAGTGGAAGCAAGCTGTGCACATGTATATATACATCTTTATTTTAAATAATTGCTCTATAAATGACCAAAGCAAGAAACTGAAGAAGCATCTCTTCAAATCAATGGCACAACAGCTTAGCTTATAATTTTATAGAACTGTCTTCTAGATATAAAATAGTATTTTAAATCCAAATATTTGCTTTAAAATTTCCCTTACTATTTCATGTTTGAATAAAACTAGCAAATGCCTAGCTTAGTCTGTCTACTTTCAGCCTTACTCCTGCATCTGTTTGTTCAAAACAAATTCTGCTTGCTAACAAAATTCAGGTTTTAAGTGTATTCAGCAAACTGTAGAAACACTACTTTTAAAAAGTGGGCTATTAATACTTGAAATTTAGAGGGTTCCCACTAAGAGGGAAAAATCCTGAAAAAATACTAGCATCATGCTAGACTGGTGAAAAAGCATTTTGCTCGAGCTGATTTTTTTTCTTTTTTAATTTGTTGTCCTACTTACTTGTATAATTAGTTATCATTCTTGGTGGGCTTTATTTGCTTGCAAAAGATAAGTCTTACATGCCACAGCACATTAGGATGTTCAGGGAATACTGTTGTTCAGATGAACAATATTATTTATGCTGGAAACAGTTTTCATACAGTTAGCTGCCTGAGCTTGATCTCTACTTTGTAAGAGGTCAAGTATGATTTATTTGAATGGACTGATGAATGGATCAAACCATTAGCTGATGTATACTGTAGTATCAATTTCAATAGAACTACAGTATTTCGTAATAATGTATTTGTTTTACATTAAGTGTAAAAGCTCATTCAAAACCTATCTCCTTTTTTATTGCCTGTAGTATGGGTCCAGCTGTAGTGAATGTACTGAAATAAATATATGGTTAGTGCTTTTACAAAGTCACGTCTATGTTCAAACATCAAAACTGTGACTAACCAGAAAAAGCCACTTCATTCATTCTCCACACTGGTCTCTGAGCTCCTAAATCACCATCAACCAAAGCCAGTATTATACTGCTGAGCATTTAAGCCTGGTACAGATTTATCTCCCAAAATTATTTTTCAAAATAAAATGACTTGGTGACTTTTATTTTTAAACTGTCAATCATGAAAATCATAAACATAGTAATTACACCCCAATTTATTTAGTAGGAGTGTTTGGTTCAAGTAAAATCCAATTTAGAATGCAATTTTTAAAGGCCAGTTTCGTAATGGGCAGACTCAAAGAAGGCTTTTTGGAAATGATACATTAGACATGAAGTCATCATATATCAAAATTCTGGTGTAGTAAATATGTAGAGTTATTTGGCCATTAAAAAAACCCCTAAATTTGGTATTGCTGGATCTCTTAGTTGCTTAGAAATTTGCAGGTATAGGCAAGGTAACTAATTCTTTTTCAGAAAGACCATGCACAATGCAAAAATGAAGGGATATAGGGATTGTATGGGGTAGCTCAGGCTATTCCAGTCCCAAGTTGTGCAATGAATTTGCTGGTAACTTCTCCTCCCAGAGGCTCTGTACTCTTGAATTAAATGTGAAAGAAGAGAATCATCTGCTAGAGTACAAAAAGGAATTGTTTACTTTTGCAAAGCAAGTAGTTCTAATAAAAGCTTGATGGCACTTACTGCACATTATAAATAGTAGAATGCTAGTTCCCTGCTAAAATACACACACTGAATGTGGCTTTGGGCTTTTATAATTGTTTTTACACTGCGGTCTGGGCTTCATTTTTTACCCCCTATATTTATCCCATCTCAAAGGGTAGATCTGGGACAGGAATATGGTTAGCATATTGCTTGCAAGTTAATAACCACTGGCTTTATTTGTAATCTACTAGGGGCCAGAAATAAACTGTTAATGTCTAGTTAAGGGAAGAACATTTATGCTGATGAAATATGTAAAGGCCAACAACTTTACAAATATGTAAAAGCTAACAACTTGTCTTTGTATTGCTTACACCCTTGACCTGTAGATGCCAAGCATTCCATTAGACCCGCAATATTTTGTTCTGTTTCATATCAAGAACACAGTACGTTTTTAGAGAAACAATAGCTTTACTACAAAACCATGTAAATGATTATATACAAAATGATTATTGGAATTTGGTTTTGTATTATAGTGACAGAAACAATTAGCTGCTGACATTTATTTCCGCTTCCTTAATACTAGGTACATAACACCACTGATCAGAGTAAAGGCAAATGCAATCCAGGCTAAGATGAAGGAATAGCCATACTGGCCTTGAGAAACTTCAATGTTATATTCATTGCTCTTGTGCAGTTCTTCATGCCTGTCTGTATAAATGGAAGCTGCAATCATAACACACAGACCTGGAGAAGAAAGAAAATAGTGAGGCTTAGCTTCTTAAAATAACTTAAATATGCATAACAACTATTCACTGTCTCTTCTGTCAGCTGCTGCCACTTGCACCAATATCCTTTATTTGTAGATGCTCATTTTCCAAACTAAACTGGGAGTAGTTCAGGACATGCTTTTCTGTTTTTTGGGCAGGGATAAAATTTAAAGTGCTGTTGTGTGTTCATGTTATTTGCAATGAAAACAAAATAATTCTAAGCATCTGGATAATAAAGACTAATAAAAATGATGGAAGTACCTGCCTGTGACAATCACAGAGTTGCTCAAGAAGGTTAGAATCTAAGATTCTCTCCCTTCAAAGTTTAAATGACTTGACTTCTGAGCCGTGATAATGTTATCCATGTTTTAACTGCGTAACTAGTATAGAGCAGAACAGTTCAATTTTTAAGCAAATACATGGGACAAGCTATGACCTCCAAAGCCCTACTAATTTCTCATGCAGCTGGTTCTTTTGGAAACTTTTTTCCTCTTCCCTTTCCTACTTTAATGTAAGCATCACTGACGTGACAAGTGTCAAAAAATCACTCACATGACAGGAGCTGGATAATCGAAGTTAACACAAATCTTTCTCCTTGTTTTAGACGGAAGAGTTGAAGAATGAAAACCAGAAATGCCACACAACAGAAAATCGTAGACAGGATCATGGTAGCCTGGACAGCCTGAACTGATGGATAATCTGTGAAAATAAAAGCAGCCTTGGTTAAAAATGCAGTTTCTCCCTTTACTTACTCCTGCAATAAGTAGAGAGGCAGAGAGCCTGAGCTCTTTAAGTTCATCAGATACTGCAAACAGGTATGTATGCATTGCCTAGGATAAATCTTTCCTGCTTTCTTGGTATTAATACAGCCAATGGCTTAAGGACTTTGAAAAGCTTTTTTTTCCCCTATACCATATCCTCTCCTTTGATCTATGTACTAAAAGCATAGTGAAAGTGCCAGGTGTCTAAAAGGGCTTACAAATGCAGAATGCAGAGTCATGCCTTTTACGTGACTTGGAGACAATTCTACCCAGTAAGATGCAACCGGACATGATTGCCAAACTCAGCATAAAACATTCCTTAGGTTCAGTTTTTCTCCTGTCAATTAGCTCCCTATAACCTGGAGCTAAAATAACCAATAAATTTTTAACTACATGAAGCTGTTTTGCACAACTTTGCTGTAATGATATGGACAAATAAAGCTACTCAAATACACTGTAGCTCCTCTCATCTGGGATAGCTGTGCTGCAGTCAGTAGGTCTGTGAACAGCAAACAAATACTTGAGCTGCTTTCAATCTAGGTAGTTAATGTACCTAATTTCAATGAATGCATAGCAATACAGACATCAAACCCAGCTCAAGTCTAGGTTAAATTCATGTTAGCTTTGATAGGTCTTTGTGAAATGTGATCATTTCACTAACTGCAGTATAGATATGCCCTAAACCAATTTGGTGCTCAAATGATCATTATGTTGTAGGTGCAAGGCTGTTTAAATCATCTACCCCTTTAATATATACCAAGAAGACGGAAAGTGTATCATAAATGTGTCAATTGAGAAAAAAACATTTTTATTTATTTTGCTAAAGCAGGACAGATTAGACTGTGCTGTATGTTGTTGTGTTCTCTTTGTTAAAATTTTAGATTGTGTTCTGACCTCTTTCCCCACCCCCCCATTCCTGTACTCATTTTTAGGTTCATCTTTGAAAGTTAAAGTTTAATTCTGACAGTCATATTCTATCACTTTAGAGCCACTTGCAAATGACTTCACTGTTTTTACCTGGTTTAATTTTTAAGAGTTCTACAGAACTCTTGTTGCTAGTTGTTGTTTTATTC
The DNA here is from genome assembly GCF_036370855.1 of Dromaius novaehollandiae. Taxonomy (NCBI): domain Eukaryota; kingdom Metazoa; phylum Chordata; class Aves; order Casuariiformes; family Dromaiidae; genus Dromaius; species Dromaius novaehollandiae. The sequence continues at coordinate 13,647,446 of NC_088111.1, read as the reverse complement.
TCTTCTGCTATGCTTTCAAGGACACTTGGTTGTTCTTTCTGTTTTCCTCTTACAGAAACTGTTGGAACAGTTTGCTTGTCCAAAATGAAAGTCAGTATTAAAAGTTTTAGAAGACTTGAGTAGTTAAAGGGTACAGTTTTTCGAACAAGTATGTCACTGCCCCTGCAAAATTTAGTAGTGATTTCACAGTATCTCCTTCTAAATGAGACACTCACCATTGAATTGATCAGTAATGGCTGTACAGGTGGTAGTATTGGTGACACACATTCTCCAAACATCTGTAGAAAAATTCTCTCCTACCCACCAGGCCTGCAAAACAGAAGTAAAGGAATCTTATAGAAAAACAAAACAAAACCCTGCTGGTTAGATATATCAACCAGAACAAACTTCTGATCATTTTTGCTACTTAACTTTTCAAACAAGATTTCAGATCTAATGGATTTAAAAGGAATTCTTACAGGCTAGATCTTAAGGAAAAGAGCAAAACAAAGGGAATACTCTTCCATATCTTGGGATGAGTGGGAAACCAGAGGCCTCAGGGATTAGAAAACACTTCGTGTTCCCGGTGCAGAACTGAAAGTTTCCATTGCAACTGGTCCAGATCAGGCTTTGGGAACTAACAGGCAGAGGGACAGAAGCAGAGGCCTTTCTAAATGTTTCCTGGTAAATCTGCAATTGACTCATTTACTGACCAAGAATCTGAATGCTGCATCAGCTGTTATCTGTTCAGATATAAGTAAGTTTAAGCAAGACAACTCATAAAGGCTTGAACTTTCTGTATTTATTTATCAGATGTTTTGAACTAAAGGGTATTTTCATTTTAGACCTATATGAAGTAAAAAAGAGAAAAGGCAGTAATCTTAACCGAAAGCAACAAGGGATGTTCCACTGTCTGGGCAGTAATTTTGGATGTTCAATGATCACTCAATATGTAAGGTACCTAGACAAGATCTGATTTGTTCTGTTGCCAATTCCAGTGTACTGTTCTTAGCAACATCAGCCAGACCCTGTTTGGGAAATGCAACTCTTAAAGGCACAGCATTTTTTAACTTCTGGGAAACAGAAGGGTAATATATCTGTGAAACAGAGACCTTGACTATAAATTTTCTAGTTCCTGACATTAAATGAATCAATCTCAGCTTTTATAACATAACTGTACTTTCAATGTGTAAGTGCAGCATGTATACTACAGCATCAGACTGGAAGTGCCTCTTGGCTCATTAATATCCCACTGTGATACCGCTATTCTGATGTTTAACAGTACTACAATGACTGAACAGATTTTTATGGTATCAGCCCTGCAAATGCTGCAAGAACTCCACACAAGTGGCATTTCCTCAGGAAATCCATTCCAGTTACAATAGTTACCCAGGCCTTTGTTCTGACTAGAGTTGGAAAAACACAACTTTTAAATACGAATTCTGATAGCATCTGCTACCGGAAAAGACATTCGAGAAACCTCACAGATTACTGTGCAGCTTTTCAAACACTACAGCAATAAAAACTATAATGTATTATGACATGAGGAGTATGTGTCGTAATAACACTGGAGTATCATGTTTAAGAAAAATCATTACTTTCCAAGATGAACTAAGCTATTCATTTGGATTTTGCAGTCCAAGTTCAATATATTATTTTCCAACTTTGTGTGCTGTATAATTCTTTCAGCATGATACTCATGACTATATAAAACCTCTGAGGACCATAAAAATCTAATAGAAGGTGGTTAAAAAGTTTAAGTTTGTAAGTGTTTAAAAGTAACTAACACAGAGGGCATGTTTCATATTTTTACAATTTTATTTGTATGTAGAAGGTCTGAACTTAGAATAATTTGCTCTTCCACTGTCCTAACTCTCTAAATATTCAAAAGGAACAGGTTAAAACAACCTGCTTTTAGTGCTCAATTAATGACCTACTTCAATGCAATAAATCAACCAGCAGACTGAAAGATAACATCTGAGTTCATACAATTTTGCAATAAAGAGCTTTGGGTAATATATCATTTCACTTAAAGCACAGTCTTGGAAAAGCATATGGGATTTGAACCAGCTTCATTGAATATGGTAAAGTATTTCCAGTATAGACTTTTTTTAATCCTAAAAGCCTGAGCACACTCTTTCTTACAGAAAGAAAGACTCCAATGAGCAGTTAAGAATATCAGTCTTGGGATAAGCAGGCAGTTTTAGAAAGAGGAAGATAGAGCTAGACAAATATATTGGAAGATAAATTCTTCCTGGTCACAAAGAAAAGGTAATTTGAAAAGCAACATGATTCTAAAAATTTGTGGTGAAATTACTTCAAATAAATGGAAATAGTTAAATTCTTCGTGTCCCTTTCGTAATTTAATTAAGCATCTTGCACAGTCACTTCTAAGGAAAGCATACTTCGGCTGAAATTATCACTATGCATAAATCATGAGCTATTCGACTTCATGTATGTGACATAAAAGGGCAAGAGATTTTTCCCCCTTTCCCTCAGATCAAGCTGAACGAAGAGCCATAGCTCCATCCTCCAAACACAACAGTATTTGTAAACATATTCACTGGCCGAGACTCTCACAGGGAGGAAGATTAGCTGCATAACGTGGACTCATACATGATGTCAAATGCAAGCATGGCCTTTATTTGTATTATTTCATCCAGTTAAAGAAGCAACATTAATGTTCAGGGTAGGGTGTTGTTTTGGTTGTTTTTTTTTAACAAAATGTATAACAGACTGGTGTGGTTAACAATGTTAACTGCTTTCCATAAGCAAGTTTAAGACAACTAGAGAAGCATTACTAAAGGCCTCAAATTATAAACACAACTAAGAGTGCAAGTAACAATTTTATAGACACTTTGCAACAGCTCAGTTTTGCATGGCCTTGTGGGAAATGGGAGATCTGATAAAGGTATCATGAGTACAGAAAAAGATACGATATAGGCCATATAAGCTCGTTGGTTCATTTTAGGTTGGCTTGAAGCAAAGTTGCCAGGTTTATTTTTAATTGCATAATTTTGAGTGTTATATGAAGACTTTAAGACTAGGTAATTTTTTTTCTTATACATTACATATTCAAAACATAATGCTTTTGTTCTGATAATAAACTGATAAGATTTCTAAGGTTCAAAATATATCCAGAAAGTAATCTGAAACTCAGTTAGTAGGAAAAAATTGTATAAAGCTTCTGATCTGTACTTCTGATCTGGGTGCCCTAGGGACAAACAGGAGAAATCAAACTTACATTGTCGATAGTTGAGATGAACAGCAGTGCTGCTGAGGTTATATGAAACACAATGATGAAAGCCAGAAGAATCAGCATCCTTGATGTGAGGAGGCTTTAGTCTGAGACAAATCTGTTAAAAATAAGAGCATACATGATCAGTCTTTAAAACACGTTAACTGACCAACCTGCCATAATGCTGTCTTGGTGTGGCCATGAGGTAGCTAGCACGGTCATCCTGAGTGTACTTCAGAGCGAGGTGCTTGTCAGAACTGGTATTGTTGGGTGTAGTTTGACTTCAGAGCACTCATTCTTTTTCCAGAGATAAAAGATCACACTTGAGTCACGCTATACATCAGTATAACAGCTTTTTATTATGTGTGATAAGTAGCTAGTATCATTGGTGTTAAAATGAATCTCAACTTAAAAGTGAGGCCAAGAGGTGCACTTCTTAATACGCCAGTTGGGTGGCTCCAGCGTCACTCACTGCACTGTTACACACAGAGAAGTTTCTCTCGTGAGCTTCTCCAGCAAGGATATCAAACATACTTCCCTGATGATGTTTAGAGAAGTACTTTTCAAATCACAACTTCATTTGCTCATTTGCTGCTGGATTTGGGATGCTCTTATTTCAACCATGCTTTCAAAGTGAGAAGAAATGCAGATTTCAAAGGATGCTGGTAGAACAAAATTAAGTATATCAAGAGCTACCTCCTAGGTTTAGGAATGGCTATGACATTCCTTAGGTTTCATATAGTTTGTCCTTAAAGAAAGTATAGCTCAAAAGTTTTAACCTTTACTAAATAACTTAAGGCTATCATTTTCTTCAATATGTTGCTCTGACAATTAGGGTTGAATAAACTGGTCAGTTGCGTAACACTTCAGTTAGTTATTTTCAGCTACTTAGTACTCTTTCTAGGCCAGATATTATCTTCTTACCTTATCTAGCCCACCCAATATCATTTCATCTGTCATATGAAAAAATTCTTGGGGAGAAAGGAAGCTGCTGGACACAGACTCACAAACTTAATTAGGATTTGAATTGGAATCCCCAGGAAATCTATGGGCAGATAACAAGCACTTCAGGGGAAACTATTAACATATTGAAATGTGCAATTGCTTGGTATATCCATTATCATCATCTTTTTCTTGCATAAAAATACTTGCCAATTAATGTATGCTATATTCTATAAGGACTGATATTTTTCTTTGCATTAAATGTGTACCATTCTGTAGTATTATGTGTGTTATCAACCGTCAGTACATTAATGGTTTCTCTACTTCCTTAACTTTAAAAATTTTCTCTTATGTCAAATGATCACATTCATGTAATAGAGCAAGTACCTGGAAGAAGAGGTAGCTATATTTTTCTTTAAGACTTTCATGATTTTTTTTCATGTCTAACCTTCTCACCGCTACTGCTGTTTGCTAGACTAATGAACTACACATACTGTTAAGTAATGCGGATGGAGAACTCAACCAAATAAAAGGATTACTTTGACAGCATTTTTAAACAGAATAGTGGCACCACGGGCATTCTCATCATTCCAAAATACAACTACTCTGCAAAACCTTTACAAAAAGATAACAGACAGCATATAAACATACTGAATAGAGATGAGAAGTTCCAGACTAATCCTTTATGCCTACACTGGAGTACAGCGTTTCACTGCAGTACAGCATCATAACAAGGACAAAGCCAAACAACATCGAAGTGCTTTAGAGAAAATAAAAATTAATCTGAAAAACCTTTTTCTGTATCTATTTGGAGTGATTGTATTGGAAAGGCAAGTCCAAATCCTGAAAAAAGGAAAGCATCTACTCAACTCAGTGTTTATTCCTTCTCAATTTCTCACTGTTAAACTTTGCCTTTTTAGCCACAACAAACAGAAGTGGTAGTTTCCTCCAAAGAGTTGCTACTGCCATATGACTCAAGATCCTCTGAACCTCGCAGCCACGTTCTGCTTCTATAAATGTCATTCATGGTGGTCTACTGAGCCTTTCTTGAATGAAAGGAAGGAAGAAGGAAAAGAAATTTTGTGGTTTTGTATAATGCCATATGAAAATATTTTCACTGTAAAATGTACCACTCTTCACACAGTACCCTCTTGTCTAGGAGTTATTTTTTTTTGAGTTTCATTTGTTGCAGAGATGGTATCTAAGCAGACAATAATGCAACAGTCGTCTGCCACATAAGGAGAATCAAATTGTACTCAGTATTATTTTAAGGCTAACAGTATGATTTCATCTTATTAAATGAGGCATCACAGAGTAAGACCAAAAAAAGTAACCTAATTGAAACCAATCTTGCAAAATCAAGATTTGCCAGCCCAGAAAAATCCATTTAATCTTCAGTCAAGTGAATGTTTTTGTTTCACTGCCTTCAGGCATAAACAGAAGTGCTTCAGAAAGAATGGATAAAGATGTACAGGTGATGAGGAGAAGACACTGTATGCTTTACCCAAATAAAGTCAAGATTAAATGAAAGGTTTTGTTGTGTGGTGACGAAAAGTGATTGAAGTCTTAATACAATTAATTTTCTACACTCTCAGCTTGAGTCTTTATTTCAAGAGAAATGATTTAAGGCTGTGAGAAAGTAAAATACAAGTAAAAATCAGTTGCACATTGTATTGGTACTGAGCCATCCTTCACAGTAAAGGACGCTAGGAAAAGTTTGATGCCTCTCTGCTGGCAAACCTTAGGAACAGACAGTTTTAGATACTTCCCCCGACTTGCTGGCAACGGCTACTTTCATGAGCTCCCAGCACTGTCCTGCACACAGTGCTACAGCACTTGCACACATACCGGTACTGAATGCGCTGGGAAAAGCCAGGGGACAGCCCGATTCCAAGTAATCCACACCAGGAAAAGACAACGACATCTTGCTACCCTGTCCGTCATGCCTGAGCACGGCAGGGATCCCAGAAGGGCACAGAAAGACCTGCGGACTTCAGTCATTCCTAGCAACTTTCTCTCTCCTTGGAGACCAAGGAGTCTCTTGTTCATCATAGCCAGCGCAAGGAGTGAGGAGGGGAGAGTCTCCCAGCTAAACTCTTTATAATCTGGGCATGGGAAGCAGAAAGCAGCTCCCTTCTCCTAAAATGTGGCCAGCAACAACACAGAAGCTCCCACAGAACCTGCATCCCTCTAATGGCAGAAAGGACTTCATTTCTGTGGGGGGCTGCTGGCAAACAGTCCTCCTTCACCCCAGACAATGCTGGGATTTAAAAATTCATTCTGGGGAGTCAGGCTCCTTCCAGCCCTTGGGCAAGATGCTCTTCCTTCCCACTTCTTCCATGAGCAGCCTACCTGCGTACCTGTGCTAGCAACAGGCAGCTCCCTTCCTCTCTCTCTTTATGAGCACGGAAAGAACATGCTTGTTTTCACACGGAAAATTTCTGAGAACAACGTTTGCATTAACATCCAAAATTCTTAATACTTTAATTATATATTACTAACCAAACACTTTGACAGCATCCTGTTTTGCATACTAGCTGTAGTCCTCTTTGTTTTGTCACTCATTAACTGCTCATCAAGAGTTCTCTTCAGGCTCGCAATTGTTTGCGGTTCTTTTAGCAGCAGCTTCCCTCCCTGCCGAAGCTTGCCAAACCAAGAGCATGCCATTTGGCAGTGTAATCAATGTCTGCATTTGCCTTGCTCTTTCAAAATGGAGGTACCTGCAAGAACAAATAAGCTAGCACTCCTATTTACCTGGCTGAATTAATTCTGTTCTATAGAAAAAACAGAAGTTAAGATTAAATTAAAATTCTGTTGCATTTATGTAACCATAAGAAAATACTGCTCAAAAGTGTTTGCTAATAAGAAAAAAAATACATTTTCAAATCACATAAATTTGGCACTCTAATAATGTGTACTGTTGCAAATAAACAAGAATCTACAAACAACTGTCCTAAAAAGATGCATAGAAATGATCAGACTTTTCAAATAAAACTTAGGTATGAATGTGTGATGTGATAAGAGATTTTTAATATTTATTTCACTTGCTGTATTGCAGATTTGGAATCACTGCCCTACTTATCAGTGCTAATCTACGCTGGTATGAAAACGTTTACAAGGATTGCTCAACTCTTTTGTTTTAGTCTCTTCATTATAGGTAAGTATATTTGTACTGATCAAAAAAGCTTCCCAGGCAAAGTTGTATTTTATGTTCTGTCATTTGAAGCAATACGCACTATGCTCTCAAGTCAAGGTAGTCATGTTTTTTAAGTACACTGCCATCAGGCATGGATGGAGACTGCAATGATACAATAGATACTGTTCATCTTTCCGCAAACTGGTTTAAATTCTTTTAAGAGTTTATACATGCCCTCCCCCCCCACACACAAAATCTTTATAAGGCATGCTGTACGTGTCTTGGTAGAAGCAATGGAGCCACTCTTCTCAAAAGTACATGATGAAAAGACGAGGCAACAGTCACAAGTTACAACAAAGAATATTCCAATTGTGAAAAAATTTTTCATTATATCTAATGAGCGTGGTTAAGCATTGGACTGGGGCCCAAGAGGCTGTGGAATCTCCATTCTTGGACATCTTCAAAACTGACTGAGGCAAGGCCCAAGGCATCCTGAACTAACTCCCTGCTTGAGCAGGACACGGGACTAGCGACCTCCAGAAGTCCCTTCCGTCCTCCGTTTCCCAGTGATTCTGCAGCTATTTCAGGAACCTCCCTGTACCAACCTCCAACAAAGCTCGGAGAAAAAAGAACATCACCAATAAAATTTCACTTATTTCATCACATATCACATTTAAAAAAAAGATTTGGGTTTGAAGTAAGAATGCCATTGGAGCTCAAAATGAATTCTTCAGTTGCAAGCCTCGGCATTTAATACCACTTTACAAAGTATGTTGTAAGACAGAACTGCAAAGATAGAACTGAGGTAGAAGTGCTGGCTCCCACTGAATTCAGACATAATAAGCTATTAGCACCCTAATGAACACATCCACATATGCTGTGGTAATAAGGTTTCCTACAAATGCTGTAAGTTGCAAGACACATACATAAAACACACTGAAAACAGAAGGCCAGTTATATTAACAACCATTTTTCCAAATAGCACAAGAAAGCTGTTTCTGGGTATTACTCTACCGATACCTTATTTCGTATAGGGAGGATAAGTACAGCATTCACTTACACTTATCTTTGATCTTTTCAGTAATGGAGCCTATTGGCGGAAATAATTTGCCCTTTTGTTATTAAAGCCTGACGTGCTTTACAAGATGTGGCTAAGAAGGACCTCTGCCATTATCTTCAAGACATGCACAGAGGCAAGTATCCTTCTTAATGCCCAGCAGTGAAAAAAAAAAAAAAAAAAGAAAAAAAAGAAAAAAAAGCCTGTTAGAATTCTTTCTGCTGTTTAGTACAGCAAGCAAGCAAAAAGGAAAACTATCTTTGACAGTTCTTAGCAAGTTTAACTTTCCAGTCCCAATGGGATCCTCACAACCCATGCTTTCACTTCTTCCTAAGGGGTTAAATTCTGCTCTCAGTTTGTTTCTCATGTCTGTACATACTTAATTCTTGCAACCAAAGAAGCATGTACACAGTACAGTATGTTCATCCTGTGCTCACTTGCCCTGAGAAGGCTGAAGTTTATCCTACCATTTTGTGCCTTGCCCTCAGTTCCTAAGATCAAGTCTGTTCTTTTTATCGTCTTCATCTGGGTCTATGTACGTAGACAATCTCTGCACAGACACTCCCGGCATATAGTCCTAGCAACACAGTGAGAACATGGCGAAACGGCTCCTGCTTTGCACACACCAAGGCCCGAGCGGCTGTCAGTGCGCAGGCTGCTAGTCACCCACACCAAGGGTGCTGCAAAGACACACCCAAAAGAAGGGGGAGAGGATCCTGCTAAACGAGTTGGCATACCTGCAGCTTTCTGCACCGAGATTTTTCATTACAGCTAGAATAGCAGGTCTCTGGGCCACCAGCAAGGATTTGATTCAGCTGAACTTCCTTGAGATCACTGGTGCAAAACTGAATCAAAGCAAGCCTTTTTAATTAGCAATTCCTCTGCCCTTCAGTGCTGTAATTAAGACTACATATCTGAAGTTAGAAGAAAAAGCTTGTATACCGGTGGCATGTGAAGTCTATCATCTTGTGATACATCATAAGATGTTTGTATTTACATGATAATCACTTCACTACACTTAGAGTTCTTGTGCCACATCTCATGGTGTCTTATGACACAGAAGAGTCAGCTCATGTTTTGCCTGTATCATTGTCCCACACTTGCATAAAATTCCCTGGTTTATAAGGAACAGAGTGATACTGTTAAACTACTTTTTCTTTTATTAGATATGAAGGGTTCTGTTTTTCTTCTTGAATAATTCTCAGAAATGGAAACAAAAGTGAAATAAGTTCAGACAGCAGGGTTTTTACCAAACTAGCAAAAGCTTTGAGGATTTCCACAATTCTCTAATGCCTAAATATCAAACAACATAAAGGACAAGAAATTCAGGAAATTTAACACCAACGGAATAATTATACCAGTTGAAACAACTCACTTCAGTTTCATTATTCCTTCTTCTCAAGTTAATTTAACAATTGGGAATACCAGCATTACAGGATATAATTTACTGAGTGACATTCCTTAAAATGAGGCAGATAACACCCAAACTCTCATGCTTTCTTTCCATACTTTTCAATATTCTCATAAGCTGACTAGCATATAAAACCAGGCATCATAGTATGTTTTTTGTGCTTGATTACCTGCTGATGAGCACTTTTGACAGTTACTTGTTTCTTTGCCATGCAGGAGGCTACACTAGATTCCTGCAGTCATCTTTCCTCCCCTTCCACCACTCAGTTATCTGCTTGTCAACTGGATATATCAGTTTTAGTGGGACCTTGCCAGCTGTTCTTTCATTAAGTGATACTGAATCAAAACCTCCTTGGGAGGCTGAGAGCACTTCACACCATTCATATCATCTGATTCAGGTTAATTCTTCTAATACCAGTTGCACTTCTAGTTTCAACCTTTAATGGCTTGCAAAACACTAGTGTGCATGACTGCATTTATGTTGCTCTGGCCTTTTTCACAGCCTGTGGTATCTGTACATTAATCCCTCCTTTGAGCAATTTCAATTGGATCATCTGTCTGTTGTGTTTGTTGCTGCAGAGTTAACCAGGGCAACCAGCGCATGACTGAGCTCTGTCAGGCTGGCCTGACAGAGGGGCCCGACACAGCACCCCTCCATCGCTCTGCCCTCAGCATTTCTGCACACCCGCTACGTCGGTGTGGGCATTTTCCAGGGCTCTCTAAGCTGTGACACATTTGGATCCTTCCCAGGTCAGCTACAGGAGACTCTTCCAACCACAAAGGCAGAAGTGTGGAAAAGGATAAATACATTCTTGTGTCTTTTTTTTTCTTTCTTACCTGCAGCATCACTGCAAATTAAAAAAGAAAAAAAAAACAACTAAAGCACACTAGTACTATTTTATGTGGTCACTTGGGAGCCTAACTTTAAAGAATCAGCTTAGGCTTTAAACACTGCATAGAACATGAGAGCTAATTTTGAAACTAGCATTGCATGTAGATTTATTAACTGCATGTAAAGACACTGCTGCCAGTAGTCCCTGAAATGCATATTAATAGTTCTCTGGTGCGTGAACTCAGCTGCTACTGTTAGAGCTTGTAGGTACACAAACTACACAGAAAATGAGTTTTCTCTTTTACTAATGTCTCATACTGAAAGTGTAATTTGGCAGTTAAAAATACAGATCTATCAACAAATGTGGTAGTCTCTGTAGTTGTGCTCATTTATTCTCTGTTCTCAGTGAATTTAATATAGTGTAAAACTGGGCAAAAGTGAACTGTTTAAACCTGAAAAGATTCTAAATGCATATTTTCATGTTAAGCTCTTTAGGTCCAAGCACTGAAAATTCGTACGTAATGTCCATACAGCCTTGCTCCCTGACGTATTGGCACTGTCTGGTTCTGCGGTGGTGCTCCGCACAGGCACAGCCAGCTAACAAACCTGTAAGAAGTGCTGCTGGTTCTGGCTACACCTCTACAGTATTGAACGGGAAGCTGGAAGGGAAGTTCAAAATAAAAGTAGCAACCTAGACAGCAGATGAGCTTCCACTCCATTTTTTCTGGTACGAAGCTAAGTATGCAGTCCAGTGTACGCTCTTCAAGAAACAAAATTTCAGGCCCTCGGCTTGATGCTGGACTTGGACTGAGAGGGCTAAGCATACTGTCAGGCCTTAGAAGCAATGGACACCATCAGTTCTTTTTGCTTATGAGCAGTGGTAAGCTGGCAGCAAGCTGGCAGCTGAGAACTGTAGCTTTCAGTGCTAGCTGTTCTGTGTGGAAGGAAGACAGCTTCTCACTTACACTTCCAGCTACTTTTCAAAAATCCTTCATCGCAGAGCGAGGAAGTCAGAAGGAAATGAAACAATGCTCCCTACATACAAGCACTGTATGCAGGCAAAAAAAAAAAAAAATCACCACAGAAAAAAATAATTCACAGTGTTTTCTACAGCTCTATTTGGACTCCAACTTTTATGCTTTTTAGCTCAATGGCAGAAAATGAAAATAAGATCATTCTGCCAGATTTTTACGGTGCTCTTGCAACACACTGAGTTAGGACCCAGCAATCTCTAGTACAATTAAAGCAGGTAGCTTGTTATATTTTGACAGTGAAACACAAGGGCTTGGATACAGACTAGCAAGACATGGTATGATCTAGTTTTTGTCCACCTTCTTTCAGGAAATCTTGCCTTGCAACTGGAGCCCTGAGGTCTGCTTTTGGGTGTGTGAAGATGACTATAAATACATATCTATAGCTTAATAAAGCCTTTTGTTACTACGGTGGTTGAATGTTTGCTCCTCCTATTGGCACTGTATGGCACTGCCTGAAGAACAATAAATCTACAATGAATAATCCCATGTTCTTAGCCTAATTACCCAAATGTGAGGGGATACTGAAGCATCCTTTCAGCTCTCGGTGAATTTATTTCACAAAACTTAAATCTCAGCTCATATTCAGAAACCTTACTTAGCTGGCAAACATAGAAGAGACAGTGCCTGTAGTGATGCCTGGCAGTTTTTCCCTGGAGTTTCTCAGCTGCACGCTCATCCTGTCCTCATTAGAATGGTGTTAATAAGCTAGTACTCCAAAGTCTGGGAAAGTAAAACCCTGGAATGCTATACAATTCCATTTAAAAACACAAAAAAAGCAAAAATGGTTAACTTCTGGCTTTGAGTACTGAGACCCAAAGAAGCTGATGTTACTACCATCTTAAAAATGCTTTTATGGAAGTTTTGGTGGCTCTTGGGATGAAGCTAGGGATCCAGCATTACTGCCACTTCTGTAACTCTGCCCGTCATTTATTTCTGAACAAGTTCAGACCAGGTTTAACTTGCCCTACCACTCCTTTCACTATGGCCTCACTTCATGCAGTGCAGAGGGAAGTCACTGTGCCATTAAGCCTCTGTGGGTAGAGTGAGAAAAAGAAAACAGGTTAGGCCTATGGGAAAACCCCAAGATAAAGCCCTGCCTTGGGTGGGGAAGCGGCACTTAAGGGGAAAAGGGGCTAGTGAATTCCTGAAAATCCTAAAAAATAGTCTGGAGCTTAAAAGATTCAAGATAGATGTATTCAAATACTCCAGCAAAAACTCAGAAGTGTAACAGGCACCATATGCTTCAGTGGCAATTTAGAAGGTACAAGGCTGCATAGTTATAGAAGCTGGTTACCTACACCAACAGGCAAGCAACTCTACATGCACATTAGCACAGTACTCACTGAGCCTTCATCTTTTCAAAACTAGCTCTCTTTAGAGGCTTTTGTGTGTTCAGCAGAAAGACAATGTATGTCCTCTTTTAAAAGCACAAACCAGCATCTCCCTCTGAAGTAAATTTTTTGTACATTTTTTCCTTAAAGACATCTTGTTACTGCACTCTCAGATTTAACCTGTTCTATGTCTGCTTCTAAATCTCAACAGAACCCACACTGGCCTAAGCCAGATAGCTGACCCACTTCTAAATAGCACCTAAAATGGTTCCTCGACCTTCATCTCTAGCTCTCATCGTGGTTGTTGCTTGGGGACTCCAGGACCTGCTCATCCACCTCCAGTGTATGCTAAAAATGGAGCCACATGCCTTTGGAAAAAGGCTAACAGAAACTGGTCTTTAAGGGAAGATACCCCATGGCAGCAACCAGTTCAAGACATTAGCTCTCAGAAGACACATACTGTTTGAGAAAAGCCAGCAGTAAATTGAAAGAAGAAACAGCTTATACACTGTAGTTTTTGGTTTCTCACAAAACACAAATATATTCCCTTAACTTTCACAGTCATCTGCAGAATATTTTAGAAAACACTTGTAACTTGAACTGTGTGTATGGGTAGAGCTTAACAGTACGCTAGAAACTGAAAGAAATACACCTCATTTCAGGTATTCAATACATCCTTTCCATTCAGACAGTTTGGTTTAAGTTGTACAGCAGATACCATTTCACTATAAGCAAAATCATACTATACATTAAAACCCTTTTAACAATCAAGCTGGTCTAAAAGAACTAAAAGCTTGCTTTGCTAGGCTAAACACAACTAGTACTTCTCGTTCTGACTTGTTCATTTCCAAAAATGAAGACAGATTGGGGATATACTTGCTGTTTATGGATCAGGGTAAACACATGTAAGGAGAAAGAACTATTTAACCTAAAGACCAGAATAAAGGCTATAAATCAGTTGTGAGTATGTTTAGGGTGGAAATTAGAAGAAGGTTCCTAATCTTTAGAGCTGTCAGGTTCTGGAACAACCTTGCAATCAGCACAGCAGGAGAAAAAGACCTACCAATCCAAAAATGGATGATCTGATTGATGCAGTGCTTGTGCTAACAGGGGAGTAGACCTGGTGACCCACAAGGTCCTTCCAGTTCTTTACTCCTGTGAAGGTTATCCCAACAATTTGTTTTAGGTATCCATATGTTTTGCAAGATTTTTTTGCAGGATCCACGTGCCTTTGGGACTCTGCTGAATTCTTTCCCATCTTTCACAGACTTCAGGTAACGCTGGGAGCAAAGCTGACTTTTGATCTGTACAGTGGAGTAATACAAGAAGTGATCATGGGACAGATGACACACAATCGGCTTTAAGGGAGGATTTGTTTCTCAAGTGTGTGGTAAAGCTACAAAGGACAAGCAGCACTTTGCTTTCCCCCTTTTCTACAGGTGATCTTGGGCCACCATTCCCTCCCAGCACTCCACAGCTCTTTGCTGCCTGCTGGCATAGTCCTGGCTCCGTGGCCTGAGGAATTAGACAGCGTTTAACGGGGCTGGGACAATAACATGGGGGTGTACTAATAAGCTGTTCAAGCTATGAGAACCTCTTGGGAACCTGCTTGTGAAGCAAATAACTGAACTGAGGTGTGGCCTGACCTCACCCTTGCTCAATCACTGTGTGGTCACATTTTGGTGTTGGGGTTGTCCCCGTTCAATACTTTGTTAGGGCAGGGAGGGACAGACCAAGTATAACAGCAGACCTTTTCATCAGGTTGACAGTTTAAATGTGTCCCAGCCCAATCCAATGAAAAGCAAAAAATACTCCTGCAGCATTAATTCTAGACATTAATACAGTTCTATGAGTGTATCTCAAAAACTGAGCTCTACTGGGTACAGACTGCTGTTTATTCAAATGATTATTCCAGATACAACAGAATGGCTAGGGTGATTTATGTTGTTCCACCTAATTAACCAACAAACAAAGGCAGAAAAGGTCTGTCTTTCCAGATTGAAAGCAATGCATTTAATTCAGTAGAAATGAAAGCTGATATTGTTTTAACTTTGGCAGATGCTCTATGGAAATTGCTAGCAATTAAATGCGTTATATTCACTGTTGTAAAATGTTCAAACTGCTTGTTTTGATTTGGCTATGAGCAGACTAGTTCTGTATTGAGAAATACACACCACGTATCAAGAGCGTGAAAATACATCTCTGTTGACTGTAGAATAGTTGGCTATAAAATGAAAAGAGCAAACTCTTCCACTATTACCACTGTTTTGTTTCACAGCAATGTTGCAGCATATGATTCACCATCCAGTTAAATAAGATACCTTCATAAAGTCATCTTTACATTTAGATTGGTAATTGGTACAATTAAAAGTAAAACTTAAAGGTTGTCATGTGGACTTTATCAGTTCAGAAGGATTTCTAATCAGCTATCCCTCTTTCTTTCACTATCTGTTCATTGTACAGCTGAGCACACTAGTTGCACAGCCCTTCTAAGCTCTGGCTGCCATATGGAAACAGAGCCCCATCACCTCCTGCTACTACCTACATCAACTTTGGTCTCTTGTACAGTTTCACCCTGATCAGACGGGCTGCACTAATAGTGCTTTGTTCACTGCAAGCCACATCTTATTGCTAACGGTGCCCAGTTCTGCTGGGTACTCTCCAACAGGCCTAGCGGTGTGTTTTCAACAGACATGCTACACGTGAAGGCTCTGCAAGCACGCCGGCACGTGACAAATGGGCAGGCTCGACTGGCTCTCCTCAGCTCTACATCTGTTTCTTCTTGAAGTCTCTAGACTTTGGTTTGTTTCTGCATGTAAATTAAGTTGCTGGTTTATTGTTTCTGTAGATTGAGAATTGGCAACCTTAGAAACCCAATGAGACTGTAAACTGACTGCAGAGATCATCATCAGTACATGCATCCTAACGTGGATATCGGGGGACTTCGGAGGGTCGCTTTCTGCCTGGAAGACGGACATAGATTTAATGTCTTTCAGGACACTAAGCACTTGTATTAGACACCTGAGGGAGGGTTCACACTGCCTGCCTTTGCTGTCTGGGGCCTCTGCATATCCAGACACAGCATAGTGTCCAAGAATCAGAGAAGTAAACCATAAATATATATCCTATAGCCATCTCTAAGGGGTGCTTGAGTCAGTCCACTTTCTGCCCCACCTACAGACTCCTGTGAACATCTCTATACTGCCAGAGGGTTGTATTTTAAGGTCACACCCAAATTATGAGGCTTCACCTGGCATGCACACACCATCATTAAACCAGCCCATGAAACTTCATAGGCAGAATAAAGAGGCATAATTACATTTTCCCCATTCATTGAAGAAAAAATAATTCCTTTGATGGAAGAATTCAGGCCGTTGGTCTTTCCCTTGAATCTATTTTCTAAAGATGAACATACTTTTCTTTCTGAAGAAGTCACGAGCAACAACTGACATACTGAGATTTTGCAAATTTTACAAAATTGTCCTCCCTCTAGAGTATTAAAGTTTTAAATAAAAACAGTGACTACTGAGACCCCTCCACAAAGATCACCAGCTTGCTGTGAGCATCCAAAAAACAAACAACACAAACAAATGTCAAACAGCTCCATGAATGGAATTCTTTAGTGCTGCAGCTTATGTTTCCCCTACGTTCCTGCTGAGACCAGAGTGCTTTCAATAAAAGCTGTGCATTCTTTTTCTGCTTTCAAATTTGGCTTGCATGGATTTTATACATAAAGTGTTTGGTACATATCAGAATAAATCTCTTTCTTATCATTTCCTATATAACAGCACCCTATTCTGTTGGGTCTTCTTCCAACAGAAATATGGCAGTAGGACCTGGAAAGTACATCTTCTGCAGATCTTGTCCTCAGAGACCTACTTATCTTTTTAATTAAATGCATTTTTGTACTGATTTAGGGGTGGTGAACATTACGTTCAAGATACAAACAGAATATAAAGTGTAGGTAGAAAACCAAAACATACACAAATCACTGAGGTGAAAAAGGAAGGGTCTCCTTGTGCTGCCATCTCATTTTTTAAATGGATATGGAAACAGCAATAAAGGGGATAGGCTATGACTAATAAGCTTAGTAGAAGTGGAGGAAGCTCTTGGTCCTCTAAATATACATATGGGACTCACCAGTGCAACATTCTCCTAATCATTCTAAGAACTTCAACCCGAGATGAAAAATAACCTTGAGACATACAAGACAACAAAGCAGAAAGCGTGAAAATGGAAGTAAGAGATATGAGGCAACTGTGAAGCAACAGATGCTAATCAATCAAGAGAGTAAAGAGTGCATTAACGGAGAGCGACTATAAGATGAAGGCAGAGACATTAATTTCTGTTAAGCAGTGTTGACCAGAAACAGTAACTAAGGCACCTGAGAATTGAGACAGAAGTCTTGTTTAACCACATGCCTTTTCAGTGGCCTTCAGTCTTGACTTGCTCTGTCTGTTGAACAACTTCTTTAATCAGCAATGTTTTAAACACCTTTGTTCTGTGTAAGCAAATAGAATACACTGGTTTCCTCACTGGCAGATCTGCAGCATAATCAACGCTCTTTAGACACTTACAACAGAATTCTTTCCAGAGATCACAAATAAAGAACACAATACCAGCAGCATCTTGTCTACAGATATTAAGTTGTTTTTTGTTTTAAATGAAATCAACAGACTGTTTTCCTTCCCGTATGCTATGAGTAAATCAACACGAAACTGATCGTCTTGTAGAAGTATTCATGGCATGCCTGAATTTCACTTTAAGTTAATGCTGATGGTTAGCCAGTTAGCAGAATAACTCCTGGTTCCTCCAAAACAAGTCCAGCCTGGCATGCAGCTGACACAGTAAAATCTGTGCACATCCCTGCTCAACATGGAGGATGAATCCTCCTTCAGGTACCCCAACAGTCCATTCTCCAACTATGCTCTGCAAGTTCATGAAGGGATGCAGAAGACAGCAAGGATTCTTTGTTCCAATGTCTTTGGTGGTGACAGGTCAAGTCTTTACACCTTACTCTAAGTAAACTTGTACCAGCTTCCGGAGAACTTACAAGCTTTTCGTATACCTTTGTTTCTAGTCGCACCGTGATTTCACCACTGGTGGTAAACACCTATACCCAAGTTGCATTTCTCAGCTTAGCATTTAATTTGTCACACACTATTGCATTTAATTTGTCACACACTATTACTAAAAAGCAGCTGGACTCTCCAGTAAACCGCAACTCAGTTATTCCCTCACTGAAATTCATGCCCACTGCCCCACTGCTCACGTGGATTACTGCCTGTCCGCCTCTGCAGCCACCTGCTGCCTCGGTCCTAGCAGTCCAGCCTTACAGTTCCTTTCTTGAACAACCTTACCCTACTTGGGCAGCCAAACCTTCAAAATAAAAGTTGGAAAGCAGGTCTGGACAGAACATTCACGACAGAGTATTTTATTTGACACACAAAAAAAGTCTGCTCAGGTAGACAAGAGGGCTTATTTTAAATAGCTAACATACCGGCACTGTATAGACTGAGTCTCAAAGCAAGCAAAGAGAAAGCGCTGCTTTTTTTTTATTTTTAATGGAGACTAGCCAGCCACAGCTGTTTATTTCTAAAGCTCCTGCAGAATTCTTTAGGAAAATCTGGTGCTTATTTTACAGCTATTCTGTGGGTTTCTTCGCTCCCCCCTATGGGTCAGAAGATGCTTCTAAGATGCTCAGCTGCAGTAATGACTGATCCTTTACAAAGTAGCCACAGGTGCTGACAAAAAGACATGCCTGTGCCATGCGAACTTTTGCCAGCGCTTCTGCCAAGGAATTAACAGCAAGGCCGAACTGCAGATCCCTCGGTGGCAGCGTGCTGCGAGTAGGGAGCAAGCCCAGGCGGAGGCAGCCAAGGAGAGGCCAGCTGTGCCGTATTCTTCCTAAAGATGTCCAAACAAGGAGCTAACATCCAAAACCCCCCCAATGCTATAAGCAACACGCCTTACTGAAAGCTGCCAGTCCGGTATCTGCCAGAAAACCTCCCGGCTCTAAGCGGGACATTACCTCTGGAAAAAACACAGTGCCGCTCGGGAAAGGCAGAATGGCTTTTTAAAACTGCAGCCCGATTCAAGCAGGAAAACGTTTAACACCGGCAAAACTTCAAAAACCCCAAATCTGCACTGAATTATAGAGAAATGTTTTCTGCTTCCGCTAGGGGGTGTCCAGCTGCCAAAAAAACAACCAAATGTTACTGCAGCGTACGCGACCGCCACTTAAATCACATTTAAAAAAAAAAAAAGCTATCCCGTGGAGACTGAAAACTTTCTGGCGGCGGGCGCAGCTGGGCGGCAGCGCCCGGCCCCGGCCCCGGGCCCTCCGGGGGTCGCGGGCGGCAGCGCCGGGCGGCCGCAGCCGCCGCCTGGGGCCGGGCCGGGCCGGGGCGCGGCGCAGAGGGGCAGCGCGGGCCGCCGCCGGGCTGAGGCGGGGCGCGGCAGGCGGCTGCTCCCGCGCCGAAGGAAGATTCGTGCGCAGTAAACAAAACCCCGGCTCGGTGTCGGCGCTTCGCGGTTCCCGCCGCCTCGCCTCCGAGCAGCCCCCGGCTCCCCGCGGCCCCCCGACAGCGGCTACTCACGGAGCGCGGCGCAGCGGGGCCGGGGCCGGCGGGGCGGCGCGGGGCAGCTCGGTTGCGAGGCTCTGGCGCCGGCTGCCTCGCGCCCGCCCTCCCGGAGCAGTGATGTCAGCGCCGAGCTGGGTGTGGAAAGAAAGTTTTCAAAAGTGCCCCTCCGCCGCCGGCCAGGGCAGCGGGGCGGGCGGGGCCGCGCAGCACCGCGCCGCCTTTTCCCCGCCCGTTTTCACGGCGGGCGGCTCGGCTCGGCTCAGCCCGCCCTCCCGCGGGGCCCGGCCCGGCCCGGGCGGCTCCCCCGGAGCGGGCGGCCGCCGCGGCGCGGGGAGCGGCCCCGGGACCCGGTTCCCGTCGGGGCCGCCCGCGGTAGCGCCGCAGCGGTGTGCCGCCAGCGGGGGCGGTCGACGGAGGGGAGGGGAGGGACGGGACGGGACAGTGCCTGCGCGGATTCTCGCCGCAGCCGTGAGCGGGGGCGCCCCCGCAGGAGCCCTCCGTGGGGCAGGACCTCCCCCCCGCCCCAAGGCGCCCGCGGGGGCGCGGCCGGGAGCTGCCGCCGCGCAGGGGCGAGGCGGGCGGGGCGCGGAAGGGCGCCATTTCGGGTTCCCCCCCATCCGCGCGTCTTTGAGGCGGCCAGAAGGTGGCCGAACGCCGTCCCCCGCGCGCCGGGCCGGGCCGGGCGAGGCGCGGGTGCTTCCCCACCGCTGCGGAGCCGCTCGCGGCGGGAACGGGGCGCCCGCTGCCTCGCGGGCACCGCGTAACGGCTCCCGCCCGCCGTTAGCGCCGCGCGGGCTGTGCCGCTCCTGCGCCGCCGCCGGGGCGGGGTGGGGCCGGGCGTCTCGCACGAGCCCCGGGCGCCGGCCGTTAGGGCAGGGCGCGGCTCCCCTCACGGCGGCGGCTGCTCGGCACCTGAGCGCTCCGCGGCCGTTTTGCTTTTCTCCCCTCCGTAACGGGGGGAAAAAAAAAAAAAAAACTTGTATATGACGGGCTAAGAAAAGCTGTGTGTAGAAAGCCGTCCCGCAGGCGCGTCAGGTGAGCGCCAGCTGATACGTGCTGAAACCTCCCAAGTTCTCTTTTTCCTGAAGAGATTCGGTTAACTGCTGGCAAGAGCCAGCCGTAGGCTGCGTGCTCTTCCGGCTTAAAATACACGCCGAAATAGATAACGGCTGTGACCAGCTCCGTGGCGCAGTCTTTACCGCTGCTCACAGATGGAATGAAGACCTTAGTTCAACTTGGTGGTGGTTGTGCAGTTTTTAGCGCCGGTGCAGTCTGCTAGCTTCTTCAGAGGGCTAAAATCTGCCACTCCAAATTATCACTGCTTAAAGTTGCCTAGGAAATTTGGCTATTCTCGTATAACTTTTTCTCCTTTCAAGCTAATTTTTTTTTTTTGCTTTCTTTTGTATCTGTATGTCTTGTTACAATCCTCCCAAAATTATTTTTTTAACATTTATATTGGATATTACCTAAAAATCTAGACCAGGACTTTCTGGACTGAGTGTACAAACTCACAGACAGTGTTGCCCTGTCACAGACATTATCTTTTCTAGAAAAAATATGTAATGAATTCCTGCAACAGCATCTACATTCTAAAGAAGTCGGTACAGCTATTGGGAATCTCGTGTTGCTGAAAGGCAGAAGTGTAGAAGCACTGTGGAAGAGCTGCTTCTGCAGTCTGCGCACCACCAGCTCCATCAAACATCACAAACTGTGACTGGAGTGAATGACCTTCTGACACAGGAATCTCTCTTACTGTGGCATTTTCACTCAGATTGATAGGAGCCTTAATTCTTACAGCTCTTCAATATGTCAGAAAAGTCTTGTGTTCAGAAATCATATTGCAATCATACACAAAAATGTCCAGTGCCATAAACACTAGAAGTTTGGATTTCTATGCCATCGTATATTCCAAGTTTTTTGGTAGGAGGGATTGGCAAAGACCTCTAGTGGCTGCTTCCTTTGTATACCAAATATTTTTTTTGTTGATTGCCTTGCTGTTAGACTGGAAAAGAAATACCGAGTGGCTCCAAACAGAGATGCTTGTAGTTTGGGGGCTGAAGGAGCAGAAGCAAAAAGAAGAGGAAATTTGGGAGTATCAGTGAAAGCAGCAGCTCTGCTTGTCAATTCCAAGGGATTTCAGGAAAGAAACTGTACCTCAGGCTGAGCCAACTATTATAAGCACAAGCAGCCTAATTTCCACTAGGCCAAAGCATTAGAACTGAAGTCACTTAAATCATGCCCTTCCTGCATAGCTAAATGTGCCAGTGGAATTGTGGTATTAAACAGAACACTGTTTTTTAAACAAAAGATGTTTTTGCTTACAACTTGCATGACTGGGAAGAGGAAAATTAGACTGTTCTCCTTCATCATGTATTGCATTAAAGGCATTGCTTGCTGGTATACTCTATAATACTGTCACCGTAAGAAAACACTATAACATTTGCTGGCAATAATATCCTTCTCCTTTCTTTTTCCTCACTTTTTCTTGCGTGTGTTTTTGCTTGTTGTATAGTTGCCATCCATATTTTATTCTTAACTAGAAGTTAAATATTTTTAAAGCAGAATGGACACAGTGCCAGATGATTTCAGGCTTTCACCAGAAATAGACTATCCAGGTTTTGCTCTCCAAGGCTTGTGTTGGACTGATGTGCTTTGAGTGTTTTTTTAATGCAGTGCAAAGTGTCTAAAAGTGATGCTGAGGCAGGTGGTACCTTTTTCATGCTTCCTCCTTGGCTCATTTGCCTGAAGGATGACCATGAGAAGGAAAGAGGTGGTGTATTCGAGTGCCTCCTTCTACCGTAGCAAGTTTATGTGAAAAGGTAATTATTTAAAAGCAAAGTTGCTGATAGCAGAATTC
Organism: Dromaius novaehollandiae; assembly: GCF_036370855.1. Taxonomy (NCBI): domain Eukaryota; kingdom Metazoa; phylum Chordata; class Aves; order Casuariiformes; family Dromaiidae; genus Dromaius; species Dromaius novaehollandiae. The sequence goes on along the minus strand of NC_088111.1, from coordinate 13,625,046 downwards.
ACGGTGGGCAAACAAGACAACCATTCCATGCCAGTTCTTCACCTGTTTTGTCATATTATAAACTGCATCTTTAAAACCAGATGGAATTCAGAAATGAACAGACATCTCTCTCCCATTAGCCACTACCAGCTATTATACTGTGCATCAACAGACACAATTTGCCTGTATATTTGAGATAAGACTTCCTTCCAGTAGTTTTAATTCCCTTAAATACTTGAGGAGCTTTAAGAAGTAGGGTCTGAAAACACAGGCTGAGCAGCCATGATGACCAAGAGAGACTGTATAATGGAAAATGTTGATCTCAGACGTTGGTCTTACTTGAATGGGGGTGTGTGTGTGTGTGTGTGTGTGTGTGTGTTGAATGCTGCAAATTTGATGCGAAAAAGCTTGCAGACAAGATGCACGTATGTAAAATGGGACAATGATATAAGGGTTGCTCTCGTTAATTTGTGACAGAAGGAGTGGAATACAAAGATTTTCTTTTGCATGTTTCATGATTATATTTATGCCAATTCATGTATCTGGTGAAATTAGCAAACAAGTTCAGTATTTGGATGGTGAAAGGGCATCAGGGCATGCTTCCTGCTCTGCAGTAGAGGTTGCAGGTAAAAAACACAGACTAACAAGATATTTGGATTTACCTCAACAGGAGTAGGAGGGAACCTGCAAGAAAGGAACCCCATGATTGCCAGCAACTCCAAGAAGAAGAGGCTTTCAGACTAAGGGAGCTGCTGATAGATAGGGTAATTGAGTAATTACTTGTCCCAGTCTTAAACATACTCTGCTAAAAATATCTCTGCCTAGAAAGTCTGGGCAGAGCCTTTCATGGCCTTTGGCATGGTCTTTTCGTCATGCCAGAACTTCTAATAAGAGGTAATGGAAACATTCTCTATAGGCAACGTTGTAATGCCAGTCTGTTAGTTCGTCAGGACACGCCCATGCAAAACTTTTAGCATAGTAACAAAACTGACGATGTATTTTTCTTCAAGAATCTGTGTAAGCATCATCCAGATCATTATATTCGGAGTATACAACACTAACAGACCATTTTAATGCTTACTTTTCAAAAAGAAACTACATTTACTGACAGTATTTGACTATGTAGCTACAATTAATCATAATGAGCTAATGCAGAAAGTAAGAGTTTTGTTTTCATCAGTGAAACCGTTCGAATATAGGCTTGTATGCAAGAGAATGTAATTGAGACTTCGATTAGATTGTAATGGAGACTGGTATACACCATAGGGAATAACAATGAAATTCCACAATGAAATATAGTTAAATAGAGAAATTGTTGTTCAAACAGAAGTATTACTATAAATATCTTCTTTCCAGCATTACTGTTTAGTTCAGAACATACATTATGTCAAAGTGTTCTCAAAAATTGTTATTTACGGAGAAATTTCAGCAAAGTTTGGTCCTCATCATTTCTTTGGAACAAACCAAAAATATGTGAGCTGTGCTGCCATTATAAGTGGCTGTTAATCTGCTAGGAAGAGTGGTATGGATATCTGTGTTCTGTAAGCAAGACTTAAAATTGAAGCCTTGAGCTTACTCATTGCCACTGGACAGGAAATGTGACTTGAAAGCTGAAAGCCCCAAAACTATGTTCTTATGACAAAAAGCAGACTACTTGCAGGCATAACAGATTTCAATATAGGGATTTACAAAAGGCTATAAAAGCCTTAATTAAGTGCTCAGATGTGCAGATTCAGAGTCTTAGCTTCTATGAGGTTTTTCAGAGATAATGTATCATTAGGGAAATAAATGTGATTAGAAGTTCAGTGTGATCAGTTTTCTATTGTAATGAAATACTGATACTATTTTGCTTTAAAAATAGCTTTGGCTTTCTGATCAGACAGTTTATGGAGAAGTTTCATAGATGATTTAAGGACAGCATAATGAATGAAGGGAAGACAATAATGTACTTTTACTGATGTATATGAACAGTATTATGAATCTTTTTCATTTTTACCCATTATTTGTTTTTGAAGTGTTTGCACATATAGAATCATAGAAAAGTCTAGGTCAGAAGGGACTTCTGGAGATCATCTCATCCAACCTTCTATTGAAAGCAGGGCCTAAAATGAGGTTATCCAGAGCCCTTTCAAGCTGAGTCTTAAATATTTTCAGCATGGGAGATTCTACCACTTCTCTGGGCAACCTCACAGTTGGTTCTTACAGTGAAGAGTTGTTTTTCTTATATCCAGACAGAATTTCCCCTGAAGCAACTTGTACCCATTGTTTCTTGTCCTGTCACCGTGCATCCTTGTCAAGAAAGTACCTCCATCTTCTCTGTAACTCTCTTAGGTACTGGAAGACTGCGATTAGATCCTCTCTGAGCCTTCTGTTCCCCAGGCTGAGCACACTCAATTCCTTCAAGCTTTCTTCATATGTTAAATTCTCCAACCTTCTAATCACCTTGATGGCTCTCTGCTTGGCCCTCTCCAGTTTTTCAATCTCTCTCTTGAGCTGGGAGGACCAAAACTGGGCACAGTATTCCCAGGTTGGCCTAAAAAGTGCTGAGTAGCACATCCCTTAATCTGCTGGCTACAGTCTTGCTAACACAGTCCGGGATATGGTAAGCCTTCCTCACTGCAAGGGCACGCTGCTGATTCAATGTTCAGCTTGCCCACCATGATTTCCAGGTCCTTTTCTGCAAAGCTGCTTTCTGTCCAGTTGGTCCCAGCCTATATTGTTGCTTGTGATTCTTCAATCTGCAATGTAGCACTTTGCACTTTTTGAACATTGTTGAACTTCATGAAGTTCCTCTCAGTCCATTTTTGCAGTCTTTCAAGGTCCTTCTGATTAACAGCCCTCACACTTAACTTGACAACTACTTCCAGTCTGGTGTAGTCCATTAATTTCCTGAGTATGCAGTCTGTCCCATCATCCAAGTCATTAATAAAGACATGAAACAATATTGGTCTTAATATCGCTTGATGAGGGATGCCAGAAGTAACTAGCTGGCATTTGGACATGACAGCACTGATCACAGTGCTTTGAGCCTGACAATTCAGCCAATTTTCCACCCATTACATAGTCCACTTCTCCATTCTGTATCTCACCACGTTGATGATAATATCCTTCACTATATCATTAAACCAATCAGACAAGGTGTTAGGGGGCGGTGGGGTCTTTCTCTTCTGGTAGTTGTCTCCCCCATTCCTGGTTAGTTTTATTTTACTTTGTACTTATTCCACTTTTTGTATTCAAATATAGGATGATTACCATTATTAGACTTGATGATTTGCTCATGTACTATACCTACAAACACACATGGGGTCATATGAGGAGTGTGTATAAGATGACCTAAAAAACTTGGTCTCTTTCAGGTAAATTTTATATTATAAAGTTTTTAGTAGGATACTTCTAGTTTTTCATCTGGCTTAATAGAATGAAGGTCTGAATATAATGGCCTTAGTTAGCAAGCTTGGACCTGTTTTCTCAGTACCAGCAGATGGTTTATATAATTCTTAAGATATTAGGTGCATTAAAGTCCAATAAGACACTGGAGTCTCACTCATCTATTTTCCTCTAATGTCAAAAGTTAGACCTGTTTGGAACTTCTGATATTTTCCTTTGGAATTTTTTCCTGATGGCTGTTGTGTGTAGAATAGTGAGAGAATAGCCCTTTCACTGCAATTTGTCCCATGTATTATTTTTGAAAGTGGTTACCCAGCAAGTAGACTGTAGGTTGTCAGACTTGTCTTAGTTTCTGTCTCTCAGCGGGATGGATTCCAAATTACTACAGAGTCATTGCTTCCTCTAGCTGTGAAGAAAAGCTGTTTGAAAATGAATGTACTCCTGCTTGAACTGTATTTTTCCATATCATTTTTTTTGCACAAAGAGTTGGTAGTTGCCAAATAGGGAGGTGTTAGAGTGAACTTGAAAGCATTTTTAAAAGAGTACTGATAAAAGAAGCTTAATGTGTATTTCAGGTGCTTGGGGAAAATTAGCATGCAGATTTAGGTAATTAAAAGGTCAACTCACAAATGTGTCTTTAAAAAAAAATAGTCATGTTGCAATACTTTGTCTAGCAGTTCCTGTAAACAGAACAATGTTACCTACAATTCATAGTGCTATCATCCACGGAGCTTCTTATGCTGCAGCTTTTATCCTTCCATTCCCTGTCACCATTTTTTAACCTAAGTTCTGATAGACAAAAAAGTTTTGCAGAAATACTGAGGTCAGATTCATGTTTTGTTTATTTAGAGTTAAAAATTCTTACAGGAAATTCTGTAAAATAGGGCCTGGAGAGTTCAAAAGTGATGTGAAACATAACAATAAATTCCCAGCATTGAAAAGATTGGAAATCTGGAGCTGAGACTGCTTACACTGCTTGCTTAAGAAGCGTCCATGCCCTATCGTGTGATGCACACAGTCTTAGGGATAGAGAGAGAGAAATATCACTCGATTTACCATAAATATGTATTATGTCTTTAGGAGCAAAATCAACTCTGCTAACTCAAAATCCTGATGAGTACCATTTCTTCCTCCTGCACACTTTAGGAAGTATGCTGTAGAACTATTCCACCTTTGGACGGCTCCATGAGGAGAGGAATTGAGAAAGGAATGAGAAAACAGTTAGTGGAAAATTGACTTTTCCTCTCTCTTGGCCCTTTAAAAGTCTATACAAAGGGAGCTGCCATGCGAGACCTAGAACGTCATCTCGTCATCTCGGCAATTTCATTAGTCACCTTACAATCCCCTGAGGCACATCACGGATCTCACAGCCTTGTCCCCTTTACCCTCCCCACTGCAGCTCTTAGAGAACTCTGCTTTTATCCCTGAGAGCCCTGGAATACTTGTAAAGTGTCTCAGACCTGTACAAACCTTAATGTGTCCTTTGTAAACAAGCTTACTCACATACCCCTTCCCACTCCAGTTTTGGGAACGTTTCCTGCTCCCTCTCAAAGGAATATGATGAGATTAAATGAGAGCAGCAGCTTCCCAGCAATCCTTAACTCCTTGAGAACTGAGTCCTTGTTTAGGCTTGTTGAGCCTACAACAGGGCACCTGGAAGGAGTTCTGACAAACTGACAAAATCTTGAGATAAGGGATATGAAGACATTTCCCTTTCTCATTCCCCACTTCCATCTCAGCACACTTCTCCACTGCCTCTTATTCTGCTGTCACCCTCTAAACCAAATGATACTTGAGACCCTCCCTCACCAAAAATGTGCCTGAAAATGAATGCCTTTAGGTAGTTGCAGTAAGGCTTTGCTGAAACAAGCAAAAGACTTGGGCATAAGTAGGACAGCATGTCAGGGAGCTATATTCTATAGTTTATACATGAATATATATAGGATATATTAATTCAGATTTTCTTTTTCTTTGCCATGCTGATCTGCAAGACCTGCAAATCTGTGGAGATGGCATTAAATGAAAGGGAAGGGCTCACCCTTCCTTTTCTTCCCCACTCTTGTGTGTTCTCTTGAAAAATGCTCTTTTTGTTATAGTGCTGTAATTACTTTAGAAAACCACTAAAAATTCCGACAGAAACATGCCAAGACAAACTGTAGCACTGCCCCTGGAAATGTTATTACTGGATCTGACAAAGCTATTTGCTAGTGCAGTGATCTCATTCTTAAAGAACATCTTTTTCAAAGCAGTATTTCAGAAAATAGTTCTAGATGATGGTAGCATCCATTGAGTCTAGGGGCCTTGAAGTCAGGAGGATGTTTTGATGCTACTGGCTAGCAGGTCAGCTCTCTTTAGCTCATCTGCAGAGTTTTTCTGTTTAGTCAAAAGTTGTACAGGCAATGATAAATTAAATATGAAATCTGACTAATCCAGCTGGATCTAGCTATTAAAATTCTGTAGCATTAGGATTTGACAACCCTAGCTTTGTTTGGAAAAGGAAGGAAAACCAATTGACAAAGACTAAAGATAAGCCACAGTAAAAAATAAATTGTGAAGTCTCTGAAGTATGGTACAGTATGTCAAGGACTTCATACATGACAAATAAACCTGTATGTTGCTTTTTATGCTGCCAAAACAATTGCAATAGCAACCCAACCCTCTAAACATATTAGCTTTACAAATAAAATACGTAAGAAAACAACTGCTAACTGGCCACTGTGCTAAAGACACAAAACAGGAGACGATCTTGTCATTAAGAAGAGGGGTAATACGAACTTGGCCACAGGAAACTTACCATTGCTTGAAATTGAGTGTGTGGTTCAGCTGACAGGATTAGGATATCATTGTGCAAACAGAATCCAAAACTAGGTCAAAGTGCCCTACAATAAACATTATTTTGAAAAGTAGCCACTTGTACTGCTTAGATGAAAAATATGTTTTGTCAGTTTGGTTACTAACCCTGTCACCCAAAAAAGCACAAATCTTTAACTGGTCACAAATCACTAAGACTGAATTAGAAAATATGCCTGCCTGCTCCCCAAATGTGCTTTCTCTCAGCACATTTCAAATAACATCAAATATTTAGAATGTAAGAAATGAATCATGTTTTTCATCTGATCTGTAAAGTAAGATAAGCTGATTAGCACTGTTATTTCTTAATATTGTCCACACATGTAAGGAGACTTACCGATTTGCAGCAAAAGTTGGGTGACAAACAGCTCCACCAATGAGGACATTATCCTTCTGTTTAAATCTGTTTGGTAGAACACATCTAAATATACAGCTCCACACTCTGTCGCCTTTATAAGATAGTTCTGCTGCCCTCCCCATGGAGCAAACCACAGCATTCCTGTAGCTTTCTCACTTAAATACTTAAATGGCAGGCATGCTGTGCAGATACACTTCCCTCCATACAAATTTGCACACACATACACATGTATGCTTCCAAATATGTACACATGAAAATTGAAATCCAGTAACTGGGTCATCTGAAAAGAATTTTTAGATTAACGTATTGTCTGAGGGCTAGCACACACTACAATGGCTCTTATTCTGTACAGCATTTGAAAATTAATCATCTTTGTTTATTATTATGGTGTGTATCCATGCATATAAAGCACTATCTCTTTCTGAGCTTGTCTATTAGAAACCCAGAATAGTGATACTCCTACTGAAGTCTAGTATAAATGTAAGAATTTTAATCATCACTGTGCCAAATCTCACGGGAAAGCCATTAAAGAAAAGGGAGAAAACTCAGCCTCTGTAGATTTTAGCACTCACCGAAGTCAGTGGGATCTGCATTTAACTCTTTCTGGGAGCATTTGGGTGCTGCATGAGACACAGACCCAGCAATGAACCAAATTCTGCCCTCAGATATGCACTTGTTAATCCCGTTGACTTAACCGGCTGTTGCCACAGACAGGATCTGGCCCTGTGTACTCCTTATAACTAGTCACAGTGGAAATTTTTTTCACAGTGGTTGCAAGAAATCATATTATATGGGCACAGCATGAGCCCTGCTATGAATGAGAACCAGGTAGTTTTTAGTGAATTACAGGCAATTGTATTAAAAAGCATAAATTAAAGGTATTAACAAATCTTACAAATTTTACATTTTAACTCCTACTAAGTAGACAGTGCATAACGGGATCTGAAGACAGCAGTGTTTTGTAATTCTTACAACATTATTAGGAGTCTCAAGGCAGTTAGTGTTTTTCTCAAAGACTGTCACTGGAATATGAGAAACCCTTTTACCCTCATATTAAAAAAAAGTAAGAAAATATGACATATTTGTCACCTAAAAAAAGCCCCAAATTCATTTGTTGAAACCTATAATTTTTTACGCCAATCATAAAATGTATTGTGACCTGACACTTGTTTTTTGAGTGTATATACTTGCCAATACTAAGATGTTATCATACAGATCTTGGTCCAAATACAAACCCCCTCCCCCCCCCCCCATAACCCCACACCTTTAATGTGCTGACACCATGTCCTGAATCCCATAGACCACAAAGTAGGTGAAACTGCATTGTAATAGGTGGGACCTGCATATGCACCCTAATTTTAAGTTAAACTTTGGGAAGGAAGTTAATGTTACAGCATGGCAGCAAACTGTAAAAATTAGGTTGATATAAAGGGTATGAACAAGACATACTGTTTAGTTCAAGCAAAAAGACTACTGAGGAGTAGCAGAAGGTTTGAAGCTGAGAAGGAAAGTACTAATGAGGCAATTAGGTTTGTCTGTACTGTGCTCCCAGACTTGGGTGCATTAGCCTTCCTCCCTTCTCCCTTTGACCCACTCCCTGTTTCCACAGGAAGGTAACACGTACCTGTAAGTCGGAAGGGAACCGAAGTACGTTCCACCAGGCTGGCCAGTTGTCCAGGATTCACGTCTGCCCTTCATTGTAGACATTCACTTGGTCAGGCAGTTTGAACAGTGTCATTGGAAGCAAACTGGACAGTAGTAGGATTTAGATCACGGAGCAGGACTTTGTTGAAGTAGGAGTATAAAAATTGTAAAATTTTAAGTAGAAGCCATTAAAGCTGTATTTTTAATGATTTTTTTCTTAATTTAAAAGAAGCTAATATGACCGGGATGTTCAGAAAGTAAGATAAGGCAAAGTGCGGGATTTGTGCAAGTAAGTTTTAGATAACTGAAAGGGCATCAGAGAGATGCCTACAAGAGAAGGGAAGAGCAACAGTTAGGGGATAATCTGGTGTTTTCAGTAGAAATAGAAATATTTGAGTGGGTTTGATTTGCATAACTTATGCAGTAGCTGTACTCAGGTCTGACTTTTCCACCTGATCTGTACATACTTGTGTTGAGAAAGAGGGAGGTGTATTTGTCTAACAAAGATCAGAGCAAATTTAGCTAAGCTGAATTTCCCCACTGACAGGAGGTTAAGTCTCCTCTGGAACCAAGTGCATTTTTGGGAAAACTGTTTCTTCCTCCCTCCCTCCTCTCCCCCCTTCCCATTCCAGAACTTGAACACTTGTAACTGTTCCCTTGCCAGGCAAATGTCATCCACCACACAGTTGGATCCACTTCTTTGCTTCTTGCATCTATCCTGCAATCAGTCTAGACTTGTCTAGCACTGCTTTGCATTCCTGGCAGTTTTAAGGAAACACATGTCTTGCTGGCTGCATGTAAGCTCCTCAGACTGAGCGAGATGCGCCTGGAATGCCCAGGCTGGCCTGAGTTCACAAAACCACAGCAGCTTCAAGTCTGTTCCCTTTAAGAATTCATTCTAAACTGTGTTGTGTTTTTCCCCTACATCATTAAAACAGTTAAAACATCTTGCTAAAACAGTTAAAACATCATGTAGGACACTATTTACAATCTTGTGTGTGGAAAAACATATTCTCATATAACACGTAGCCTTCCAGTTCTCCCTCTCTCACTTAAACTGAGTGGCTAATTGCTACTAAGATTCAGTGAGGGGCACTAAGAGAAAGATAAGAGAATTTGTATCTCATTTTTTTCCTGCACAAAATCATTTTGTTAGTGTGTATTCATAAAGATTTAATGGCAGATAAAATCCAAAATATTCCAGAAGGAAAGGAATAACAGGAATCCACATGAAGTGCTGCAATTTATTTCCATGTGAGTTACATATCTCCCTTGATAGCCTATGGAATAACCAAAAGGGCCATGTGCATCTCTTGAAGCTCTCCTTCAGGTTAAAAGCTTGCTAAAAATGTACTTTCAGCAATGACTAGAAGCCTCAAATTCAGAATTTTTCCTTTTTTTTTCTTTGAGGTTGCACAGGTAACCAAACATCCCCTTTTGGTATGAGCTCATTGAACGCTGCAAAGAGTTTTGGACATTCATTCTCTACTATTGAGATAAATTACTCTGTTGGCTAGAACACAAGCTCAAGACTGCAGAACCTGTCCTAGCTTTGCTTTTGTTCTAATGCTTAGCTCATCACATCATTTCTTATCTATGAAATGGAATTTATACTTACCTGCTACCCAGACTTGTTATGAAGCTTAATCAGCCTGTCTGTGAAGAACCTTATGAACCTTTCAAGAACCTTTCAATAATCATAGTTATGATTATTTTCATTAAACTTAATATGGTTCTAATTGTAGTTCTTTTGCCCATTTTTTTCTTTTGCTTCACGTGATCTGAGATTCACTTTCATCTGAGGAATGATAAAATTGGGGAAATGTTGGTTGGGAGGCTCAGGTAAGCTTGTCTAGCTAAGTGTTTAAATCCTCCAATGGTGTAAATCCCACCACTTCTCTGGTAAACTGTTTCAGTGCTAGACCATCCTCCTGGTAAAGATGCTTTGCCTAATACCCAATCTGAACCTTCAAAGCTGCAACCTGTGGTCATTGCCCTTGCTGTATCGTTTGCCATGACTGAGGAGAGTTTGGCTGTGCTGTTTTCACAACTCCCTTCAAGTAGTAGTAGGCAGTTATTAGAATTCCCTTTAACCTCTTTTTCACCAAAGTAAACAAATCTGCTCTTTGTAGGACTTATGCAAGACTGCCAGCACACTACAGTGTGGAGCTAGTTGGGAGAGAAGAAGCAGAATAGCCAGACGAGAGCAGGGTGCCACAGAGGCTCTGTCTGGTGAGTAACACTACACCACCCAAACTGGTGAGGTCACGGCACTTTGCACCACGGTTCACCAAAGGAGATGAGGTATTGAGGTTGGCAAGAAGATTCTTAGCAATGGCTTTTTTTCGGGATCTATGGATAAACTTCTGTCATTAATACCCTATTTAGTCAGATTTTAGACACAAATAAATGAACCATTTTATATGCTGGGAAGCTGAAAATCCTAAAAATGACAGGTGTTCATAAAATGTGAATGGTATGTATCTAACCATTCCCTGCTATTTCTACTTGAATGTGTTCACATGTGCACGGATTACTGTAGGAATTAAGATCTGTGAGTTTGCAGGTCCCATGTTCTGGTGATCTCAGTGTAAAGAGAAGTATATCTGACATAAAAATCTATCAGTCAGGACATACAATAACAATTACATTTTTATATAACTCACAGTATATCCTATCTGTGAAGAAACTATGACCCTCAACAGCACAACAGCAACAAAAATGTCTTCCTCCCAGTTATGTATAAATTCATCATTTAAAGGCTGTGTGTGTATTTTTATGTAAGTGATAGTATGCATCTGGAAGTTGTTCCCTGTGGCATAGAGCCATATGTTAGCATGAATGAGCTAGAAGAAACTAATGTATGACCTGTTTGTCCAGGTAATTTGTTAGCTGAAGCTGTCATTGCATCAAAGTGACAGAATATTTCAGTTTTAGTAAATTTTGCAGGTTGTAATTGTTCTTATTTTGTCCCTAGGCCAGGCAATCCATACAATTCAATAAATGATAGTGTCTACCCTAGCTTAGAGACTTTTGAGAGTAGAGTGAGATGATTTCTTGAAACAGCCCAAAGCAAAGGGAGAGTTAAGACATAAGAATATAGATGAGATGGTATACTGGAATTGACCTAACGTCAAGGGATATATAAATAATATAAATTAGAACAAAATAATTTCTTCTAAGGTTTCAGACCCTTCTTACAGTCTTAGCATTCTTTCAAGGAGAGGAAAAGAGGTTAGTAATGCTCACGTTTGGCTCTATGGAAGACAACAGTGATATACTGTTGTTTTTTATAAGCAATTATATGTGGACATGCTGGCATGCTGGGATAGGCAGTCCTTAGAGAAACAGAAAATTACCTCCACCAATGTCTAGTAACTTTATCTATAAAGCTACCATCTCCTCTTCCTCTGTGATTTCATATTCATACCTTATGAAATAAAGATGGCAATTTCAGCTGCTAGCGGTACTGTGTTTTCACCTCATACGCTGGGTAAAGTAGAGATAAAACAACATAGGTTCAGCACGTTTTATGTACAAGGCGGTGGAAAGCTGATGAGTATGGAAGTTGCAGCTAACTTTATGGGTGCTTTTCGGTGCATGTAGTGACGCCTGTAAAGAAATGTTGCTATCATCATTTTTCAGAATTCGCTTTGGAAGTTTTAGTTCAAAGACATCTTGTTATAAACCAACAAAAGACATCCGAAAGTGAACAGGGGTCTTCCAGTATTGTGGCAGTGTGGAAAGAGCTAGGTAATCTGGGCTTACCGGAGCTATCAGGAGAGAGTAGAGAATACTATATTAGGTCTATTCTTATTCAGGAAGTCAAGTGAAGGAACAGATTTTACTGTTGTTTTTCTGCTTTGGGACTGCTTCTTTTTTCTGGAGAAAGAAACATACTTGAAAATTCTACATGTAAGATATCTTTCCTATGCTTGGTGTTGGAGTTGTGGCGATGCAGAAACTCTTTGCTTGTACCTTCGATTACTCTGTCTTCACTGCTGGCTACTGTAAGGGTTCCAAGATGAATGAGATTTTCCCAGTGCAGTGATGCTGTTTGATAGTAATTACTGTGAAAGAACTTACATTGCATTGTATGTTATTTTTCCAGCATGTTCTAGAGCTAACTTTACAGACAGAAATACCTTTGATGCTGATTTGGCACGGAACTATGTGTTTGCCCCTCGTATCTCTCAGCACTAAGTATGAACTGCAATGGGATAAGTATAGTTCATAAGTACCAGCTAGTTTTTTTGGTAAAACTGAAAAGTCTTTTCCTCTATGCTGTAATAAACTTACATTAACCAAGAGTGTAGTCCTAAATACCATTCAGTAGTTCTGCTTTCTATACCTCAGTCATTTTTGACTGAGAATTATCCTTCTGCCATTCGTTTTAAAGAGCAAACAGTGCAGCAGTCTGCAATGTAGTGACTGTTTAGTTTAAATTTACAGGAAGAGCGCAAAATGTCTTTAAGCACTCTCATACTCGACCTTTGGTTGATTACAGTAATCCCTCTTTGAGGAGATTTATTGCTTAGCAAATATGTTTCAGTATATTAATGATCCAAGAAGTACGAAGGCATTAAATACATAGACAAGATCACTAGACACTCATGGTGGGAATTACAAGAGTTAGACTTTCAGTTCAGTATATAAGTAAGAATGCTTTTTGTCAAGGAAACTTGTAAAAATCTATGTTAAATAAGTTTTTAATTGCATGCAGTACACTTCCATGGTAGCCTTTTCCACCCACAGGTCTGTTCAAGAAGCTCTTAAATTATTAAGCTAGTGCACCTACTATATATGTAGGTTTTTCTCCATTTCTATCACATGCTTTCCTTATCTATTGTGATGGTCTGCAAAGAACTGTGAACTCATCTGTGATAAATCACAGTTCCTGAATACTGTGTGTGTGTACAAATATATTTATATGCGCTATATATAGGTAAAATAGGAACACACCGTAGATATATACAATATATACAATGTAGATAAACACTGGGGGAGTGTATAGTCCCAGTCTTCAGTAATTTAATCATTAGATTTTGCATGGAGAAGCAAAAACCAGAGAATACCATAATATATTTCATGTTGGAGGAGTGCAGAAGTTCACAAATATCAGACCACAGAGCAAGATTTCTCTCTAGATAGCAAGACTGCGTAATGCCTGTTCTGCTGCTGTGTCTGCCAACTGCTGCAGACATACCACATTGTTGAGCAGAAGCTGGAAGAGATTAGACGACACTGAAAGTACATAATAAATTGGGGCATTGAATAGTTTTTTTTCCAGTCATTTTCCCCTTCTTCCCTTGTAGTGGAGAAATGAACACAGAGAGTGTTTTAGACATCTCACATAATCCATCTCCTCGTTTATTCTGCTCAAGGAGATGAGGCTGGTCTGTGTACACAGACTGAGGGGAGGAGTATTGCTGGAAAATCAGACCGCATTGGCATAAAATCTGGTCTTTAATAGTGCAATAAATATAGACATTTTAAATATTTTTATCTATATATCATATGGCAAAATGCCTGATTTTAGTAATGCTACTAAAATACTATCAGTTATACTACAGTTACTACTGCAGTTACCAGCTGTTACCAGTTCTACTCCAAGTTGTTCCCCAGGGTGTAACTGGCCAGTGCCAGTTTGCAAGGAAGCAACAGTGCAGCACACAGCAGATTTTCCTTTAACCTCCAAAAGGGCAAAGTTCTTCCCAGTCCAAAGCTGGAAGGTTTATATGCCTTTCAAAGCTCTGGCTATTTTTTAATATTTATTTTAAAACTACGGATATTGCTATTAGTAGAATCATCTAACCCATTTCTGAGTCCAGTGAAGCAATAAACCTCAGTGATATTTGGTGACAATGAGTCAGCCGTTCACAACAAAAAGGTATTACTTTTTCCAGCTATGAATTTGTCACTGCTTCCAAAGAAAATTGATTATTCAGTACTCATAGTGCAAGAAATGTTTCAGAAGTACATTAACTATGTAATTCATTAATTTGTTTACTTTTACCCAGTGCTGCCTTACTCATCTTTTTCGTGAGCTAGAGACTCATTCTTTTCAAGTGTCCTTGTTCAAGATGTTTCCTGTGCCCTGATTCTTGTTACCTAGCTCTAAGTTTTTTCTTTCTAAAAGCTTTTACTCGGTAACAAAAGCCGCAGTCAAATGATTGTGTGATGTCTTTCAGCTTGCAAAAAGACAGTAACTTTTAAAAGCCTTTCCTTTTCTTCCCTCTCCCTCCTAAAAGAGCAGCAGATTTTCATGCAGGTAAATGGATGTCTGGTTTAGAGATTGGCATTTAATTCAAAGAGAGTTTTTTCTTTTTAAATCTTCTACCTGTTGCTTATTCTCTTCCTTCTAATTTCATCCTTAAGACAAATAAAAATATTTGGACTGAAAACTCTGTATGATAATGATCATTTTACACTCATCTGTACCAGTTAGTGTTCATCTCCATCTTCACACGTGAGTCTACAGTTTGCAAATCTATGTAAAAAATTTGAAGTTGCAATGTGAAATACTACAAAGAAGCCCTAGAAGCATGCCTGAGTCAACTGATGCCGTATTTTTGCTGATCTCAATGCTCATTTACATGGTGGTTGTTCAGATATCTCTATACAATGACTTACTGTAGAATTCATAGAATTCAGGGAGAAAATACATCTCAGCTACAAATGAGGTCTATCCTGAAGATATACATATTTAAAATAATAGTTGAAGGCAGTGAATGACATAGCTACAAAAACAAAACCTAAAGAAACCCAAATCACACTCAGATTTTTTCATGAGAGCTGATATGCGAAGAGTAAAAACATGTTTCAGATATGACTGGAGAATGAGACAAGAGGCATATTCTCTGGAGATTCTGTCTTCATGGCAAGCCTTCATTCTTCTGATGTGAATGCTCATCAGCTAAGGAAACAAAGACATGTAGACTTGTCTTAGGGAGTTTCACACTTTCTTAAGATGCATAGGATTTAGAACTGGAGTGTTAAATAGAGATACAGGTAATTTACTCTTACTTAGGTTGTTTTAATGATGTTAAATAGCATTGTTTTTACCAAAATACCAGGACAAATCCTTGCTTGTTTTCTGTATTTATTACCAGTCCATTAATTATGAACAATCCCATTTTGTGACTTCTTCCCCTCACTCTTAATTTCTTTTTACCATATTTTCAAACAGGATACAAAAATGTCACGTATTTTTGGAGAAAGTGGAGAGCTTTTGCTGGATAGAGTCTTCTAAAATCTAAGCATAATGCAAAGACAAAGTAGTTTGATGAAAAGTCATTTTAACCTAAATCAAGCTAGCCCAATAACAGAGTTGGACTGACACTCAATCAGTAGACTTAGCCATGTGTAGAGGATGCCAAAGCCAAAATGACAGCAGTTCATCTGTGCTGTTAATATAATAGTATTAAGCAGGTATTTTTTGTAGGAGGTTAGTATACTCATTCTCACTAGCAGCTGCAAGAGGCTTGTGGAAATTACCAACTTTTTGGTAGCCGAAAATAAAAAGTCCAGTTTAATTAGGGGCTGAAGTAAATAATTCAAAAAATGTTTTTGCGGGGGATGTTTCTAGGGGAGGGGGGAGTTCAAGGAGGGTTATATTGATTTTCACTCTTTCCCTTTGATACATTTTAAGACCAAATTTGGAGTGTTTTTGTTTTGACTCTACAGATGTTGGCCCACACCGTCTGAATTCAACCCAAATTCATGAATAATTTTGGATGACCCCCAAACTACATCTTCACTCTTTATTACATTGTTTATTTATCCAAAAATAAAACATTTGTCCAAAATACTAATATACTTCTCTGGTCTTTAACATCAATATTGGTTTGTCTTAATGTTTTAGCTAGCTGCAGCTTAAGGCACTGCATAATTCAGGTTAAGGAAATTTGTATTTGTGTAGAATTTGGTCTGGGACACAAGTAGGCATATAGCTCAAGTTAGTATTTCTTCTAAGGAAGTAGTTCAATGGAACACACATGCTCTGCAGTAGGACTGCTGTCAATCTACTCTAACTAGGGTGAAGTAGCTCAACTATATTAACCAGTAATTGTAGTGAAGGCAATCTCTCTCCTCCCAAAGGTGGCCATATTTTAAGTAAGATTTATAGGCTTCTAGTGATTGCAGGCCTTTGAAAGAGAAGCAGCAGCTTCTCTCTTTCTGCCAGTTTGACAGAAATATTTCTGAGATACCAACATGCAAATATGGGAAAGTACTAGTCCTGAGTTGAGAATCACCAAGGACCAGAAGAAAGCGTACCTATGGATTCAGTTCAGCTTTGTGCTGTTACTGATAAACCAGCAGCTGCTGCATGGAACAGGTTTCTAGCTACTTCTTTCTAGCATGTTTTGAATCTATGCACAGTATTTGAGCTCAGATGATTTGGTTAACTACAAAATGCACTGTAAGAGTATTATTAAAATAGATCTCCTAGATACAATTAAGCAATATTTTAATCAGTTACTAGGGACCAGGAAAATTAGCTGGTACTTTGTAACAGCACTGTAGTGATCTGTCTCTAAGGTTGTTTCATTCAGAGTTTTGTGAATAAAGAACTAGAAAATAGGAGTCGCATACTGGTAATTCTGTGTGTAACCCTGAAGGCTTCAGTTTTATAAGCAAAACAGATGTTGCAGCACAAAACTAATCCTTTTTTATTTGCAGTGTGCTCCTGTGTTTTAGAAAAAACAAGTCAGGGGAGTCCATCAGCCTCAGATGTTGTGGGAGGCAAATGCTGAAGAAAACATCTGTTTAAACAAAGGTTCAGATTAAAAACACAGCTAGCAATTATTGTACTCTTACTTTAGCTGCTTCTATCAGCTTTTTTTTCAAAGCTCCGCAATTAATGTTTTTTTCAAGTTTATTTCACTCCCTCCAGACCTGGGGAATGGAAATGTTATTATATATGAAAAATACTTTCTTTTATACTGTATTTACTAAACAGCATCTTCAGTTAGAATTAGACGAAAAAATGTTGTGCACTTCTCAAGGGTCTCTTACAGAAGCCTTAAACTTGATAGGTATATTCTGAATTGTGGAGTTGATGTCCCAAACTCAGGAGATATTTCGAATTTTCTCTCCCTTTCATGTCTGCTATTTTTTGCCAAAATTTCTGATCCACTTAAGATGTCTTGGGAATGAATTTTTAATTATAAGCAATGATATAGGTAGTATTATAAATGTTTTATGCACACAAAAATGCCCTTACACACTGACAGCCATGCAAGAAATATTCCTAAATACACTGCATGTGGAATGCCAGAACTATATGCACCAGTGATTGTTCTCTTCAAAAGACAGGGTAGTATAGCCTGTTCATATATGCAAAACAAGCTTTTAATCCATTCACTTCTAGAATCATGTTAAGCATGAAAAACATGAGCCCACAGTGTCCGTGTAAGAGAAAGGTGTTTCTTAAAATGCATTTTGGCTTTTAGCTCAGAATCTCTGTTAAAGCCACTGGAGTAGTAGCTATGCTCATTGGAAGGCTTTATTTTCGAAAATTTAATCATGATTTTAAAGATTGTGTTATGTTTATGCTTTGACTTTTTAGAATATGAAAGTTTTACAAAGGTATGAATGAAAGTTTCTGTTTGATTGCCTCTACTTAATGCCTTTTATCAAAAGACAGGATTTTAGCAGATTTTTCCTGCAGTATCTACTCGTGCCTAAGATACTGGTCTCTTCACATGAAGCAGAATGAATAAGTGATTTGTTGCACAGTTGGTCGGAGGAGCCAGGAATGGGTATCTAGCTATTCTGACTTGCCTGCTTCAGATCTTGGAACTCCCACCATGCAGCTTGCGTGTTTGGTGCTTATTTTATCTCCCCTTTGGAATCGTCTTTGCAGGAAATGGAGAAGAAAGGGGAAAGCAATGTGCTGTTCTCAGTAGGTATGAGAGACTCGCACGTAAATGTTCTATTATGCTTAATGCAAAACAGAGGTGAAGTCTTTTGCTACTGTGTGATCCTTAGCTTTTGTCTTATTTGGATCTGTCTCCTTCTGACCTGTCATTTTCTGACTTTTTTAGATGTCAGGCTCTGTCAATATGGCTTTTTTCTCTGTTCAGTGTGTCATTTGAGCTGACAGTTGCTACTTTCCATTTCTACTTCTGAATGAGATTTTTTTCTATAGACTGGCCCTGAGACAAAAGGCACTGATTAAGATGTAAAGTTCATCTTGTTATTGCTTGAACAAATACACTGTAGATAATCTATATTGGGTCATCCTTGGACTCTTGATTCTCTATCACTTGTAGGTCATCTCCATATCCAAAGCAAGCTTTTGGCTTTCCTTCAAAGCTTATTCTCCATTTCTTCCTCATGCCTTCCCTTTCTGGTTTATAAGCATCCTTTTCAGTAGTGCTGGAGTATGAACTGTGGATGAAAGTAACCTGAAATACACACACTTCTGCCAGTCTCCACTGGCTATTCAGGAGTGTCTTGATGTATTTTACTTTCCCTGTGAATTTAAATTTAATCTTCTCATCATCATCTTCAAGGCCTGGATAAGCCTGCTTTTGTCACCTGCTTTGAAAAAGGGGAAGGCTTTTTAGGTGATATTTTGTGGAAGAACTAAAACTGTTAAATGTAACAGTTTCAAAAGATTAGGAGTACAACAAAACCCCTTCTATTCATCTAGAGTACTAGGTAGCTACTTTTTTTTGTTTTGTAATATTAGTTTTACTGGGATGATACAATATCTTGCTGATTCTTTATTCCTCAGTAAATAATATTAATGTAAACAAATAGTTCTATGACACAGGCAGGAATTTCTAGATCTTTTGTCACTGGTGTCTGAAAAGGTAAATCTTCTGTAATCTAGAGTTGTAATTTATATAGCTGTGTCTAAGCTACCTGAACTAGTAAATTTGGGTACAGAGAAGGATAATCATGATACGTACAGGATGGGCTGTTCAAGTTAGCTCTGGACCTGGGATACTGAATACTTTGTGGTTGAAAACTGAGCAGGTGCTGTTCCTATTCTGTTAGGGGTACCCCGGCTGACTAGCATATATCCATCCAGGCAATTTTAGCTGCGTGTGGGGAATCTCAACGTCTGTAGCCTGAACTGGTCAGTGAAACAGAGGAACTCTGGCAAAGAAGATAGATGTCTTTTTCTCTCTATTAATAGTCTCATACTATGGATGCTGGAAAAGTAGTGAGGTGATGGTAACAGTTAAAACTGAAGCTTAAACAAAGAGCGTTTGCTTGTAGATTCAGAAATGGATCTTTCATTTCCTCTGGTTGTGGTAAAGATCATCCCAAATATTAGGGATGCTTTCCAAACAAGGCATGAAAGACCCATGTATGTAGGGGTTTGGGTTTTTTTTTCATCCATGAGGCCAGTCCTCCTCAGTTCTGCAGTAACATGGCCATTTGCTGTATTACTGTTTGGTTTGTTACAGCATTCACCTAAATGAAGTCAGAAATTTGGCATCTATCATCTTCTCTCAACAGTGGTGTTGCAATATGGTGTGAAAAAATAGCTGTTTTTAAAGTTGCTTTGCACCAACTTTCCCCTGAAAGAACTCATTTTATACTTGCAAATAGGATATTTAAAATACAATCTTATTTTTCCTAGAATAGTGATAGGCATACATAAGCTTACACTTGCACAAGAGTGGGAGGGTGGAGGAGCTGCACCTTGGATAAACACGTCAAATACTATTAGTTCCTTGAGAGCTTTGTTCAGCTTGAGCAGAAGAGAACAGTGAGAATAGTGTCAAAACATGTCCACAGTCAAAGACGGCCTCATTAAGTCAGGTATTTGGAAGACAGTGACGGGTAATCCCAAATACTATTGTACTTCCCCTTAAAGAAGAATAGGATATTCTCCTGTCCTTGGTGGTCCTCCATCCTATTATCTACAGGATTGTGTTGTACACTGTTAGCATAAAGGGAGGAAGTATTCTTTGCTTTCTTATTCTCCTATTTAGTCATATAAGTTAGAAGTTCTTTCCATATGTTCTCAGTCACTCTGTTTTTCCTGTTTACTAACAGGACAAATTTGGCTTTTTCTCTACTCTTCTTCTGCTGCCTTGTAGGACCATCAGTGGACTGCCCTGGTCTCAGGGTAGTGCTGCTTTGCCGGGGGGCGTTGGAAGGAATAAGTCTAGTCCCTAGCAGCCTTATGTATAAGGAAGTCATTGTAGTTGACAGCTCATTTTCCTTTTATTCAGAGCCTATTTTATAGCCTATTAAACTATAATTGAGAAAACATTCCTATATTTTCTCATTATTCCATTATTAATTACATGCAAATGTATTGCCACCATAACAGCTTCTTTTTCTAATTTATTTATACATTTCCAATAACAACGTATAGCCATCCACATTTAATCCTAGAAATATATGTTCAGTTTCTCTTGTGTTTAGCCTGTAACCTTTGTTTAACTCCCCCTTCTCCCAGGTTTGCATCAATTAGTTGCTCATTGCTTGACCCACTAGTTATGGCCCAGAAACAAGGTGCTGATCGCAGCTGATAATGCTCAGCCCAGATGACTACCCTGAGACTGGCTCTATATCAGGACAGCTCAAGCAGCTCACTACCTTGCTTGCAGAACTGGGTTTTGAGCTGGCCCTGGCAGCAGCCTCAGGGTAAGCAAGGGCTGAAAAGAAACCTGTGGCAGGACTGACAGAGCAGAAGATGCTGAGACCACAGAGGTACAAAACACTACTCATTTTCTCCAGTGAGGCTTTACTATAAACAAAGAGCTCCTACCTGCTAGGACTGCTATCAGCATTTTAAAAATCAACCTCAGTTTTGGATACTTATTACTTGCTTCAGGCACTATCTTAATCAAAACACACACGGCAACAGCTCTTATCTCTTTTTGCAAACCGCAAGATACTGTATAGTGTCAGTTCCTTTTTCAACCTAAAGTGATCTGCAGTATGTTAGCAATGTGCACTTGCAAACTATTACTTACACCTGAGAAGAAAAATGACTTCAGTTAGCGCACTAAAATGAAAGTAAAATACTTATTTACAGCGAAAAAATGGTCTTTTTTTAATGAAGATTTTTCTCTTTCTGTAAGAGTCCAGCTACAAATGAGAGCTATTATCAAGTTCTGAATGCATGTTCATGTGCATTTTAGATGCTATAAATTGCCCATCACATTCTGTACCAGAGGTGATTCACTTTTTCCAGCCATGTCAATATCGCACTTGTGGAATCTGTTGTGTATTGTGTCAGCTGGTATTGTTACAATGTTTTATCTCCTTTTTTACATAAACTGTGCCCAGCCTTTCAACCCTTTCTCTAACATCTTTACTTATGCAGTGTTCCTCTTAAGAGAGCAGCCAAGGCTGACAGATTTTAATACTGCATTTTGTATGTGATCTAAGAATACATTAAAGTCTATTGTAATAGCTGCTACATGAAAACAGAAGATTACTCAATGCTTTGTTAACTTGGACAGTTTGACTTCAGAGTGCTCAGTTTGCAGTCCTGGCATTCTGCTCATTTTTGAGATTCTAGGTTTTGGGGTATTTTTTAGTCTTAGCAAGATGATATTGGAACATTCTGTCCCATGCAAGTTTTGACAGTCATATTTGTAGAAGATAAAAGCTTCTTCCTGTGGTGTAAGGCCTTCTTATCTACCTTCACCTTTTGGTGTTTGGCAAATTGGATTAAAGCTTTAACTTGCAGTAAAACACAAATTCTAAGTAATCAACTGCCAATAAACCTGTTGGCAGTTGTTCCAGAATATACATGATAGTTTATAAATTACTAAGACTAATTGGCAGTGTACACTGAATTCTTCAAGAGGGTGGAATTGGAACGAGAGACAGCGGGTGTGCCATAGGGAACCAGGGGGCCATGTGGATGTGCATCTTCTAATCTGTTCCAACATCTAACCCTGAACCTCAGGAAGTTCTCATTTTTATTCAAAACCCTGGTTGCTAAAAGCTTTGGTTTTTGTCTGTACTGTAAGTGACAGCAGCATCAGCTTTCTGATTAAGTCTGTTCTCAGATTTTCTGTGTAGCTAGCTGTTACAGGCTGCTTCTGCTGCTTTGTGTTCATGAGAAATTAAGCACTCTTGACTTCTTGTAGCTTTGGCCGAAGAAGGCAATCACAAATACATGCCGTAAATTAAGGTATAGCATAAGGAACAATTCTTAAATGTTGAATTCCTTGTATTATGAAAACATGTATTCCCATCATGGGGACTGATTGAACTGGGTGTAGAGGCAGTGCTGGAGAGTCATTCTCTCGCTGTGCTTGCTCATATGCACCCAAAAACCAGCCTGACAGGTGAGAAACAGGCTTTTTTTTTTTTTCTTTTTTTTTCCTGCTTTGATAGTGCCTGCAGCTCTGCCAGGTGCAAGGTGTGGCAGCATGGGATCTGAACTACCTTGTGCCAAGTTGTTTATCTTTGCTGGGAAACCTGCATTTACCAGCCTGTGGTAGGGAACTTTGAGCTTAGACTTAGTGCTCAAATAAGACCACCAGTGGTGAAAGCAGCCCCATCTCCTGCCATGGGGCTGCATCTGTTAATACTGAATGATTAAGCCCATCATGTGGGTCCCTTTGGAATATCTTTTTTTGCTTTCTCCTAATGGGTAACTGTAAATATCATAGACTCCACTAAAATCTAGTGGAACAACAGTCCACACTTCCAAAATTGGAATTATTACTTTGTGAACTTCCTATATTCTCCATTTTCTAAATATTCAGTGTGAGTAGTGGGTTTGGGGTTGGTTGGTCTGTTTTTAACATCCCACAGAGATGTTCTGCCTCGAGGGTTTCATTTCAGACACACAGTCAGTGGTACAGCCAGCTGAAAAGCAATTGATCTGTATTAAAGCATGTACTAAAATGTCTTAGTAGTATTACTGTTGGATCAGATATTTGCATGTGCCAGTAGATATTTGAATGCAAACTCTTATTTCATAAACAAATGCAGTTGTGGTACAAACAGGTTTCTAGTTTTAGAAACTCTTTTGTTGTGTTAATGGGGTTGAGGAGAGCAAACTTACGAATTTGTTTGCCTCTTTTGTAAGCTCTGGGTTTTTTGTTCACTCCCCTTACCTTCCATCTCTCTTAAGGAAAAGAAAAGAAAAAGAAAAGCAATCTTGTCTGGCTTTTCAGAAATGTAAGGAAACCAGCCTTATAGGCTCATTTAGTAGGTAAAAATATATAGACTTTCATATGTAACTTTATATATAACATGGGGAATTAGAGGCCTGTTTCTTTTGAAATCTTAAAGAATACAGTACTGTCTTTCAGATCCTGAACTTGCAGTGGAATACTAATACAAGTTTTTCTGGGGAACTTTCCAATGGCTTTACATAAAATGGCTGCTTTACATAAAGTACAGGAGGGAAAATACTGACTTGTCAAAATTCAAATTATTTTGTGTGAACAAACCATTTTATTGGCATTTTTGTCAAGGAAAGATTCTTTTCCCTAGGAGGAGAAATAGCCCACTACATGTTCCACTGTCCATTGAATCTGGCTGTCTCTGCTCTGACGGGCAGGTTGGAAGCCTTGCCTGGTAAGCTGCAGTCAGTTTTTTGTTCTGCTGAAGTTGCTTCACCACCTCTGTTGTTAAACATCCTTCTGCACAGATCTGAGATTGACTCCATGTAGACCGTTTAGGGAATTCCCCTGGTTCAAACTCCTGCCCCGCTGTTCCTACCATGTGTCAGGTGTCTGCCCTGGGAAATGTTTGCCAATTGCTTGCTGGTTCAGTAGAGACAGACTGAGGATAAAGTTCTTGTCCTGAATTGATAAAACTAATTTCATGCTTTAACCTTACCTCTGAGCAGCACATCTCTGAGGCTATTTACCATTCTAGACTAGTAGTAGACTAGCATATACATGTTTGTTTCCACTCTTATCCTTCATTAAAATGCTTAGAGACCTGCATTTCATCCAGAGAGAGAACAGAGTACACCTATCCCATGGCCTCATGGGACAAAACCCTTTCCCTCTCTCCTTAAATGACCATGTGTCTCCCCACACTCCCCCAAGTCTTGTAGAATGCAGTAGGGTTCCAGCTGAGCGTAATTCCATGCTTTTGAACCCCATCACAGGATCAGAGCCTTGAATATATAAACTTTTTCTTACAGTGCTAGCTTTCAAGTTCATAAAGGTAATAGCTAGTGCTGTTTTTCCTCATAATTGAAATCATGTGGTAGAATATGTTGAAGAATTTAGGTCTGCCTGATACTTTCTGCCCTCCAAGAAAGATGCAATCTGTTGGAGTAGTTTTAGACTCGTTGTCAGGAGGACCTGCCAATGAGCTGTTTTATGGATTTCAACATTTCCATTTTAGTTTTCCATAAGAAGCTGAATTCCCCCCCCCTTTCTTGGATAAAAATAAGTCACACACTTGAAAGCAAAGCTAAGGAGTATTACAGCTGACTGGAGCAGGAATGTCTGCCTTCAGTTTGTTGCTTCTTGTTCTGATCATGAAATTTGAATCAAGATAGCAGCAGTCCCACAAATCAGTGTTTTGTCTAGCTATGTTTGCTAACTCTCCTTTGAGGAAGGGATCACCAATCTGTCCCCTATCAACTCTCTTTTAGGGATTTTGTTTAGTTCAGGGAAGATGTTTGGTCATCGAGATCTTAGTTCTTGTCCTGCTTTGCTTCATCCAGAACAGGTAAACAAAAAAAAAAACCCAACAAATTTCATGTGATTCTCACTAAAATTCACTAAGAAAGTGGTTTTGTGTCAGGAAAAGATATTGAAGACACTAGTTTGAAAGAAAAAGATTGTATTCTCATATACACTGACTGCCATTTTGAATACACTGGAAAAAGTAGATCTCAGAAAATACTTTGTGTGAATGAAAATTTTCTTGCTCTTAATGAACAGAAGAGAATCTCCTGCTTTTTTTTTTCCATTTGGACTTGTAAATTGACAAGAAAAGACATATTTTTTGATATTCAAACCTCCAGCTGTTCTGATAGCAAGATTCTTCTACTGCACTGCACAATGATTATAAGTGGAGAAGTTTTGGGAGGAGATTCTAATGAAATGTTTATATTTATCAGAAGATTAAGGAATCCTACAAAATTCTACACTTTCTTCCTTGTTCACAGAAATCTTATTTGTGAGATCATTCTTAAAAAACATTTTTGCTACTTTGACTTCTCTGATGCTTAACAAAATGGGTGTAAATTACTGTAGGTGGCTAAATATAAATGAATTCCAAACCTGTACTCCTCCTTTGGTATATAAAATGATATTTGACTGATCAATTCCTCTATTTCAGTATTTTGACAATGGATTTGAAAATCCTGAAACTTAGAATGGAAGATGACTTTGGCCAGAACCTATTTCAGCGTGCTTACAGAAACTGCGTTCTTCTGCAGGAGAAGCTCATGCCTCTGTCAGAAAACCATTCTGCCCTGCTTGCTTTTAGACAAACCTGTGCCTTGCTGCTCCTCACACGCTCTAACCACAACCAACTTTATCAAGTCTTTCTTTGTGCATATGGTGAAACACCAATGCTCTTATTGGAAGGGGAGAATCAGAGTTTAGCTCCTTTTCATTGTATGTCAGTACAGATTAAGTCTTTGTAAATTGATCTTATACTAAAAATCATCTGGGCCAAATGCTGCTGATTTTCAGGTTCTGAAGCACATCCACAAAAGCAAGGCTGGCAGGCACTAGCTTGCAGGATTACCAGGAATTGTTTCTCTGTAAATTCAGACTGGCCATTTTAGATGGTACGGTTCATATTTGGGCTGAAATGGGAGTGGGTGTGGCAGCGTGCTGATGCATCCTTAGCTCAAAGCAACTTTTTTCTTTTCATTCTCTTGGAGAATCTGCTTCATGCATTTTATCTTTGGCTGAAATGGATTTCCAGTGTTCAGAACTTACTCTGGTGGAAAGTTATGACATGGCACTAATTTAAACACTTTCTAGGATCAAGACATGTTGTGTTTGTAAAGAAGGCCTTGCCTGTTTCAGCCTTTATACTTCTAGTATCACTGTCTTTCCCTAAGAAGATGAAATAAAGGTTAATGTCTGACTTCTGGAATTATCAGTTATGCTGCAGGTCAGATGGCTGCAGATACTGCAGTGATACTCCCCTTGCTGCCACCCCACCCCGCTCCCAGTCCCTGGATTTCTAAGAACAAAAGGTTACTGGAATTCCTGCTTTCATTTAACTGCTGTAAAGAAGAAAACCGCAGGTCAGATCTGTACAGCTCAGTGGGTAGCCTTACTGAGTACATTGCATGGGGCTGTAATGCAGAGGGGCTTTTACTTCAACTGAGTTGCTATTAACAAGAAATTAGATTTGAAAGAGAAGTGAAATTGCAGACATTTAGCCATAAGTATCCTGCTGTGTGATACATATGACTATGAGCAGATATAAACAAAACTCACATACCTGCAACTATTCATTTTGCCAGCGCTTTTGTCCTATTAATTTTTATTGAAAGTGCTAACAATAAGCAAAAGGCAGAAAGGCTGGTAATGACTGCTTGGATATGAGCTGTAGAATGCAAATAAAGCAGTAATTGTGTGAACAAGATTGAGAGAAGACATTTAAATTAGCTCATTATTTAGACAGCACAAACTAACGTCTTTGGTTTGGAGGGTTTTTTGTTTTTTGTTTTGGTTTGGGTTTTTTGGTTGATCTCCACCAACCAGGTGGCTTCCAAAGTCTTGTGAGCCTTCTGCCATTTGTAGTCCTTGGTACTGTCAGGGTACTGACATGGTTTCCGTCTGTGTTGAAAAGGCAGTGTCTGCTTTTGACTGTGGGAGTGACTGTTAAAGGACTGGCTTAAACAGCATGCATACAATTTGTGAAGGAGAGAACAGCACTATCAGCAAGACTGTTACTGGCTGGTTTCTAGGTAGTAACTTCGTGGCAAGCATTGCCTATAATTACAAGAAAGCAAAGAGAGAGCTTCCTTGCTGCTTGCCAAAGCTGCCTCAAAACACTGCCCTCAACTTTCATACAAATATTTGTTCAAAAACTAAGTCTAATTTGAACCCATAGGAAAGAAACTAAGCCACGGGTAGCAGCGGCCCCTAGTGCTTTCCGTCGAACAGTAACCTGCAGTCCTCGGTTTTCAGGGTTAACAGAATTTTATTCCTCTTGTCTTGAGTCTATACCGACTGAGAAAACATGTTACCTCTTTGTTGTAGAAAGAGTTTTAGAGGTTGTTCTCTTGAAATCCGGGCCAGAATACCTTCTTGGATGAAAATGTAGCTATTGCATGATCTCTTGTTTCACTCTTTGGAGGCGTAGTAAAAACATATTTCTAAATAATCCATGCACAACATGTTATTTCCTTTTTGTCATGTTTAGCTTATAAAATGCAACAGACAGTCTAGGATGGGGCCATAGTCTAATATTAGTCTTACTACAATATCATTTATTGTGACCAAAATTCGTAGAATTTCATCTGCTGTTCTACATAAAACTTGATTTAGGAGGCAGGGGAGTAGAAATAAAGATTAAATTATAGGTTTTGAACAGTAAGTGGATTATCCTCTATGAGAATTCTGTAAAGAAATGAGTTTAAACTTGTCATGCCTCTTAGCAAATTGCTATAATTTATAGCTCCCAGCCTAACAGATTCTATATGCTTTTATTGCTGTTAAGTTCTGTCTCCTAAGTGGCTAAGAATAGCCTCCACAAGTTTGAGCTTTGTTATTAGTACAAATAAAGTTATGGAGGGCTTTTATTCTCTGTAATAACTGCAGGTTGACTAATGAAATGCAGAGAAGTTTACCTGGATTTTCAGTAGTTTAAAGGAAGCAGATTTAGTTCTCTGTACCTCTCTAACCAAGCGGAAGTTCAGCACCGCAGCTGCAGCTGCTGGGAAGTGCGTATTTTTCTTCTAGATTCCTAAAGAAAACACTGTCAGCCAAAGTTAGATTTAGAATTTAAATGCGCATAGGATTGGCATTGTTTGGCATTAGCTGTTGAAACTTTTTTCCAGTTTATAATTGTTTATCTGGCTATAACTAGTTCAATAAATGGAGAAACTCCTTTGAGGCCCACCTAGATAGAAATACAGATGATGGAAGATGCAAGGCGCTTTCTTGAGGTGAGGTGCACTGATATGCCCTCTCACCATCTGCTTATCCCAGCCAAGAGAGAGGGAAAGCTCTGAAAATGACATTTTGGAGGAAAGATCTGAAAAGATCCAAAGGTTGTTGATCTACTTACTACTAGTTGAAATCTGAGTAGAGAATTTATAACATTGATCCTTTGGATATTGAATATTCTGTTGTACAAACATCAGACTGCTTAAAGATACCTCCAGATAACATGCCCTTCAATCCTTCCTCTGCAGGGAAAATGAGATTGTAATTGCTCTAGTGCCAAGGCTCAATGTCATTGATTTAAGCAGGGTGAAAAGGAAGTGGGTGTATGTAACTGCTCTGTCTTGTACAGGGAGACCTCATCTGTTCCTCAAGAAAATCAAAGACAGGACCTGAAGCTTTAGGCACCCTCTGGATTATCTTTGTACTTAACAGGTGAGGTGAGAAATATATTTACAGTGTCTCTCCATACACAAGGGTTTTCTGGTATTACAAGCCTCAAAAAAACCCCTTACATAGTAAAACAAATGGGAAACTTAGCCATCTAATAGATAACCTAGTATTTCTTTTTATTTGTTGTGCTGCACGATAGATTTTGCTCAGTACAGTCCTTTACAACAAAGGTACTATGGATTCAACCGCAGCTGCTGAGTAGTACATGTTGCTCTGTCCTTTGCAGTGAAAGGATGAAAAGGTAGTTCTGCAGTTGCTGCGGCTCAGAAAATGACTACTCCAAGCAGGGGTGAGAGAGCAGCCAAATGATGTTTTGAGAGCAGCTCCTCACAGTGCCTCTTCAGCAGTGACTGCTGGGATTATCTCATTGCTGATGAAGACCATGTTGCATGCTGGAGACTGCAGAACCATCTCTGTCAAACCTTCTTGAAATGTTGCCTAAAGAATGCACAAGGCTGCACTTTTTTTAAATGGAAACATTCCTTGAATGGTTGTATACTGTTTCATGTTTCCTTAAGTATTACTGTCATTGAACCTTGTAGAGAGTCCTAAATGCTGCTTAGGTAAATTAGATGTCTGTGGGATTCCCCCGGTGTTCCCTAGTTCCCATGGCATCTAAGCTTCTCCTTTCCCTGTTGCTTGAGACAATATTTGAAATAATATACGTGTCACTTCTTCTGACATCTGCTGTCCCCTGGAAGAGGCTATAACCAAATGAGTCTTGCACGTGCCTCAGTGATACTTTTGTTAGTTTGACCTAATTTGGGACTTTGTTTCTAAAGCACTTTGATCAAGATGGTTTCATCTCCATATCTTTGAGCTGCATCTGCCCAAAGGAGATTATTATTTTAGCAGTTATCAATAGGGAAAATACAGAGTATTTCTGATTGAACTGAGCTCAATAATTTGGCACATGTTTATAGCAGTCCATTAATATAGCCAGTAGCTTCAATTCTGCGTAGCTTTTTTTAAAAAGTTCATGGCACGTATACTTAAGCTGTCAATGGCCTTGTACTTGTGCTTCTGAACTAATGTTAGCAATGGCAGGAGCATTTCAAAGTGCCTCAAGCATTGATAGACAGCTAAGATAGATGGCTTTGAAGACCAAACTAGAATCGAATCCAAAGTTTATTGAGAGCATACAGGGAGATGGGAGGCCTTTGCTGTTGATAAATGTGAATGTATTTGATATTATTGTGTGATCTTTATTCTACAATCAGATATAGTGGGGAGAGATCGCTTAAGCAGAAAAGCAGGTCATCTACTTCCTTCCATTATTCCCTGTTAATATGCTTCTGCGATGCGTGGGTTTTATCAGCAGCTAATAGGAAATATTTGAGGGGACTCCTTATTAAAATATTGGCATTGCATCACAGGCCCTTTTTTCCTTGGATTGTGCAATAAAAAAAGTATGTCAGTTTTAAAAGTACAGCTGAGGTGGAGATATTAATGGTAATGCCTTCCAACACTACAGCAGCCAGCCTGGTTTGTTTTGGTGCCACAGTCTGCATTAGCTCCTTCTGCAGATGCCTTCAGGGCAATCTTCTGCCACAGTCAGCAAAGCCAGTTAGCTTTGGAAGGTGATTGCTTGAAACTCCATCTTCTCAGGAGGCAACCAAATCAAATGGCAAATGCACTTACCTGTTTGTTTTAGATCCAGGGTTGATTTGTGGGTACCAGACTGAAATATATAGTAAACAAGAAATATGTATTTTGGCCCAAGGAGAATCCAAATAAAAACAGTTAGTCTTCCAAAAGAGTCCAGAATCATGACTGATGGTTACTGTGTTTGTCCCTTGCTTTGCATCACCACTGTGCCATTGGCAGGAAATTGTAAGAGTTATCCTGAGCTGGCGTTGTGCTGAGGGCTAAAGTGAAGATTTCACTTGGTGGAGTGTAAATAAAATGCTTTTTTTTAATATTAAAAAGAAACTACATGGGAACTCTTCAGGAACATTGTGATTTAAAAGGTTACCAGATTGTTGGGCATTCCTGAAAGCTGGAAGAGAGTCTCTTCCATCTGCTTCCTTCCAGTTGAACATTCACCCCTGTCCATTTAATTCCTGCTGTGTGTTTTGCTTTGTTTTTTGTTCTGCTGTTTGACCGAAAGCAAAATATTGATGTAATCTTATCAACAGTTGTAGGGCTTGATTATTTTTGAGGATTTTAAAGGGAAAGTTCAGATACTGTTTCTAAGTCTGTGTAGAGAGGAACCTGAGTGTGGCTGTGGTGGAGCTGGATCAGAGCAGGGCTGAATCTTTGAGACAGTGGCAGGCTTGGAACAGGGAACTTCTGTGGAGCTGTACCTCTCGCCCTATGCGGCAGGAGTAGCAGGGTTTCAAAAAGGGGCAAGGTTACCAAAGGAGAGAACAGGTGCTGACTAAAAAGGAAGCAAAACTCTAGGAAAATGAATTGCCTTTGAATACTTCACAACTGTACGTGAGTATTTAACAACTAGTCTATAAATCTGGTCACCTGTAAGAAACTACCCCTTATGGTCCTCCATATGAAGTTCCAAACTTAACATAGTTCCATGTCCAAAAAGCAATGTGAATGGTCTTTGGAGGTTATACTCATTTTTTCATTTATAGTATATATTTTGATTTATAGTTTCTTTATGGGAAACAACTTGTTTTGTTCTCATCTGAACCAATTTTTTACCTTTTCAAAAAATCTCATTAATTAGCTCAAATATTCAGATTAAGGTATTAGAGATTTTGACTGACTTCCCCTTTTGTTCCAGTTTAAGTATTAAAAGAAGCAGTGAGAAAACAGATCAAACTGAGTAGGAAAGCAACTGCAGTATATAAAGCTTTAAATTAATTCCCATTTGAAATCCTTGCAATTCCCTGTATGAAATTTGGGATGGGGGCTTTTTTGGAAGAGAATTGCTTCCCAGTTGGGGGGGGGGGGGGGAAATCTATAAACAGCAGTTGCCTTTGTCTTAATCTAGTAGAGCTCACAATACCTTTTTGATGGTGGTAGAATAGGTGGTGATTGTTGCTCAGTCCATGTCATATTTTATTATATTGCAGTATAAAATCTCAAAATTCCCTATATTCTTAACAAAAAGCCTAAACACAACATCCCTTGTACTTTATAAAGAGCTTAGGGTTTCATACCAAAGAAGGCTAGAAAATATTTTAAGCTGAAGACCAGATTCTGTTCCTATACTTATTTGTATGTAATAAAAATACAGTTAGAAAAGTAGACTGTTATGCATACAGGCAAATATTCTCTGCCTGCCTATCTACAGCAGAGATGGGAATAAACAAGAGGAGAGAGTGCCAGTACCTAGAGTGCACCTCCTTCCTGTGGCTGTTTGGGTTTTTTTCCCCTCTGGCTGATGCTCTGATAAGAAACATTTATAATAAGACCTCATGCTGACTTCAGAGGGAGCTGCCAGAATCCCTGCCCTTGGCTGATCTCCTGTTGTCTCAGTTGAGCAGTGTCCCGAACAATTTGACTGTTTTAAATCTTTCACAGTGAGCCTAGCTATGGCAGTGACTCTGGGGCTGTGGACAGACTTAGCTGGGTATTGGCTTGGGTATTGGTATTGCCAAGACACAAAAATAGAGAGCAGAATGAGATGAGGCTGGTAACTTCTCCCTCTCAGAATTGGCATGACTTGCTTTCTTCGATAACTGAGTCAGCTTTAAACTGCCTGACTTGGGTATGGCTATGCTTTGATTTTTGGCATTACCATATCATTAGTCACAGCATCTTACTTTGAGATGCTGCTATGCATTCCAGTTGGATGTAATTTAACATTTAAATTTTTAGTTAAACTTAACAGTCAGAGAGGCTTTAGAGTTTGAAGACTTTTTTTTTTAATTAAAGAATTATGATGCCAGGCAAACAGTATTTTCCCAGGCTGTCTGCTGATGATGCGAAGTGTGGCACACTCTGTTTCCACTTAGCATAGGGTAATGCCCTACTGAAGGAATTGCACAATTCAGTGGCAGAGTCTGAGGAGCACCTTCACTATTAGTCATCCATGTAACAGCAACTATTTGAAATCTTGGCTGCAAGTCCAAAGAGCTACTACTTAAACATGCACATGCGCACCACGTGCGTGCGCACACATGCATGTGCACCCCCCCGCCCCCAAACAAATGAATAAAAAACCATTGCCAGATACGATATTTTAACTTAAAGGCCCAATCCCTATTTACATTAGGAACATGAGTAGCCATTTGTTGATAGAGTAAACAGGGTGAAAGTATTTTGACTAAGGTATCATGAATGGGTAACACAACTACATCTCCACTTTCTTTAGTAAGAGTCAAGCACAACTATGTTTGTTATTCTGAGTACAATAGCATCACACCTGAGACTCCTGGAAAACACTCAAGGCTTTGCGTTCTGTGCAGAGGGGGTTAAAATGAAATCTGCTGCTTGTTAAAAACAGCCTATTTCAATTCCCCCTACTGAAAGCCAACATCTCTGAATCATCAAAGCCAAGCCATTGCAGCAAGGGAAAAGAGAGGGAGAGTTCTGAATCCTGGGAATGCATGTGCAGGACTGACACATGATGCCATATGAGAAACTGCAGTGAATTAAACATTAAGTTCAGTGCAGGATCTCAATTATTAATGTTGCTGCACAACCCCTCTGTGAAGGACATGTTAGTTTACATAGTGGGAAATGGATTCAGAGTCCAATCACTGAACAATACAGCAGGGATGGAAAATAACTCCCATTGTTTAATCCAGTGTCTTAGCTACACATTCATCCTCCATCGATAGAAATTTTTCTGAAAACATGCAATTTTGCCCAAATGTGCATAAAATGCATAATAAAATAAGAAAAGAAATGCAAGTTAATGGAAAGTACAGAAATGCACATGCATACATTTGGCTAGTTTCACATGTCTTAATAGCAAGTTTATGTTACTAGAGGTAGGTCAGTGTAGTCAAGTCTATGAGAGCATTTGTGGTCAGTCTGGAGTCGCTGCAGTTTTCCTTGTATCTTCATGGGGTTGTCTATTTGATTGTTCCTTTACAGGACAAAATGAACATTTCTGTGGGTAGTTCATTTTAACTTTAATGAAAAAATTATAGGAATTGGACTTAAACCTTATGCTACATTGCTGGAAAGCCCTGAAATGAATTTGTTTAGCATTTATTGGCAATATGAATAAGTGCAGTGATAGAAATATGCACAGTATTAATGATGAAGTCAAACAGATTTTCACATCTTTGTTTTATTACCATATCACATCATTAAAAATGCAGGCAAGGTATGTTTGGGCGGCGGGGGGGGAGAAGTAAGTCCTCTTTATGTATGTAACATCAGAAGTCTTCTGACAGGTGAAGTTGTCCACATTTAAAAAAAAAAAAAAAAAAAAAAAAAAAAAAAAAAGCAGGCAAACCTATATAAAAATATATGTTCTAAATGAGATCCTCTAAGTCACAAACAGAACACATGTTGTTTAATGGTGAAAATTAATCCAGTAAAGGAGACTTATCTTGTAGAGTGCTTTCCCATGGTAGTCAATGCTCTCGTTTGCCTTTGAGTATCTTGTGGAGGAGCAGGAGGAACATCTTCTGAATGTTAGATAAATCTACAAGAGACTATAGCAGAAAAATAACTTAACTGGGTTTTATTGTTTTTCCTTGCAATATGTCTGGACAGTGTGACTAGGTAAGTTTAGGAACTTTCATGACTGTTCTGTTCTAAATTTATTAGTTAGTAAATTTTCACTAACATTCTCTTGAAGTTCTGAGGTTGTTTAAAACATTAGTTCACTCTTTTAAAACAACAGATATAATGCAATACTAAAATGCCTGTCTCTGTGGGTGCTTAATCAAGGAAGCAATAGTAACGCTATAGGTTTCGAACTCGGACTTGTGTTTCTGTTTAATGTTGTTAGTTGACCAGCCAGTGAATAGTTTGATTATGCTGATGTATGATGTGTGTTGAGAAACTGTGGATGTTCTTGAAAGTGGGGCCTGAGTATTTCTCAAATTTCGTTATAACTTTCCAGCAGATAGCAGTGCAGAGAATTATACAGAAAACTGATGGTAGCTTATTGTTCAAACTGAATGCATTCAAGCTCCAAAGGTACTGATGCTGCTGAATCTTAATCCACATTTCCATTGATTTTATGGCAATGCTGTGACCCGGGCTGGTTATTTTGAGAGAGCTCAGTCTGGGCCTATTAAGATCAATAACAGATTTCATGTTAATTTATTAAAATCTATGTTCAGCATTCAAATGATCTGGGAGATGGAGGGAAATAGAGGATAAATTAGCTAAACTCCATTGCACAGCAACCTTGAAAAACAAACTAGATTTTGAGAGAGGGAGGGAAAAAGGAGGACAGGGCTTATTTTACTTTGTCTGCTTCTTAGAAGAATTTGAGCAATAGCTAATCAAAAGAAGCAGAGAGCTGGTGTACAGTATTAAGTGGTTTGTCCTGTGCATTTTATTAACATAGGTGATACTTGAAATAAGTTGTGCGTGTGCTGGGAAAGAGACAATTTAGGAATTGCAGTGAAGACCATATCTTTACAGTCTGAATTCCAGTTTTGCATCTTTACAATCCTGTGTGATGTGTCAGAGTACTAAAGCCTCAAGCTAAAAAGTTACATTTCTGTGTGGGTGTGGAGAGAACTCGACTGCCAAGAAAGTATCTAGGACTTAGTAATGATGATTTACAGGGGATCACTGGTAGAACAGAAGTGGTGCCAATTAAATTCAGCACTCAAGATTATTTTGCAATCAAGCCATTGCGTTAGTCTTCTGATCTGGGCTAGGAGAATTTGGCTGGACTTCATGAAAAAATCAGAAGCTGAGAATGTCCCCATTGCCCTGCAAGGCCCCCAGACGACTTGGCTGAAAGACATAGGCTGTTGGAAGTGTGCCAACTGCTGGAATGAAAGACTATCTGAAATGGAAACAGGGAGCCTGCTGTGTGTGTGCTACTGTCCAGCAGCCTTGTCACCAGACCTACCCACTGTAAGAGAGGTTCTGACAAGTCCTGCCTGCTCAATAGCTTGATGAGAGAAGTTTGCCTTTAACAAATCTCTCCTCCTTTACAATGTTTGGACATCTCCTGTTCTCCTGAATAAGGAGAAAGATGAAAACTTGTAATACTCCCCATGGGAAAAGTCACCACATGCACTAAAGGATTTAAATGCTTAATCTGGTTTAAAGAGGATATTTAAATATAAATAATACTATTTTCTTCAGTAGTAAGAAGCAGTGATAGAACTAATAGTGTAAAATAAATCCAGTTGCTCACACTAATTACCCAGATACTGTGTTAAGTCTCTGAAGATACAAAGTCCAGGGCCTGTGGAAACATATTAGAATATATTACATTTGGTACCCAAAATGAAGAAGCACAAATGCTCAAATTCTTCCCTCTGTGCTCCCTTCTGCTATAAAAATGAATTCTGACCTTGATAAATTGCTTCTGTATCTTATTTTTAGCTTTGAGCACTCAGTTCTTGTCCTGAGTTCTTAAAAATGCATTTTTAACACAACACTTAAAATCAGGACCTGAAAGGAATGTATTGCTTTGCATTTATCAGTCAGCATAGTAGATTTACCTTTTAATTTCTATATTCCTTTACTTATCCTTCAGATTTTGTATTTCAAGTAGAATTTTATTATTTGATTAATGGAATCAAAGCAGCGTATTTACTATACAGCAGCTTCTTTCAGGTGATACATGCTTGAAGGAGCTAGTTGGAGAGAACTAATGTGATGACTGCTTCAGTGCCACACAGTCTGATTTTTGTTACTGGCTCTGTATTGCTGTTGTTGACCAGGAAAAAAAAAATACGACAGTGATTTGAATACCAAAGCCTTCAAAGAATAGCAAATGGAGGATATGCAAGTCTATCCAAGAAGGAACTGAGGGAAGAGGCCGCGATAGAAAGCTCCAAAAGCAACTGAAATAGCACTTGAGTACACAAACTCTAAATAAATCACTGTTGGTTTGGTACCTAAGTGGGACTCTGAAAAAAATCTTAATGCTGTAAACACAGATGTATCAATTGCTGTCCACTTCTGTCTTTGTGTGATTGTCAAAAAAAAAAAAGGAAAGTTCGCAACTGTGTGTTGAAAAGGAAAATTCAACCAGCTGCCAGTGAAAACAAATTGCAGTACAGTGAAATAAAACTTCTAAACTCAAAACTCCCTCTCATTAAGATTAATTAGTTGCTGACAAAAACATCAGGGAACAGTGTGCATAGGCTGACTTAGGTCTCCAGGCACATGGAAAGATTAATGGCCTATATTAAGTGTAATAACTTTTATTGACTGAGAAAGAATGTTCTAGTTTTTATCAGAACTGTGATCCACCCCTTTTTTGTGTGTGTTATCTCCCCATGGACTCTTAGGCAGTTTCTTCCATCAGTCTTGTTCCACCTCCACTACGGAAATGGTGTGTCTTGTTCCTGTCTCTTTACTAATATAGTTGTAGCAGATAATTCTCATATTACAACTACTAGCTAGATCATGTTTTCCCAATACCACTTTAAAATCCATCTATTAACATGCATTCAGTGACTCTTTGCACTATCAGAGGTGGAAACTGCTATATACCAACAAGTGTCCAGTAAATTTCTTCATATCTGACTAAAGCCAGGTTCATTCAGTATTAAAAACTATTGTATTAAACCTGTTCATCCAGATAATTAAGTGTATAGAAATGACAAATATTGAAAAACTTCAGATTGATGTTTTCCTTAATTGATAAACTAGTAAATAGCTTTAGATGTATTTGTCTACCAAGTGATACAAACGCACACCAAAGATAAGTGTTCTTCCCATACTACATATATATTCATTCAAAAATGAAGTTTGGTTATCAAATGGAAGCACTATAAAATCTTATTCAAAATTTGTCTTCTATAAACAAAAGACTCCTCAAGGAATTCTTGGCTTCCATGAACTGTTCTCTGTATTGCTCGCCTTGAATACAAATCCATTCCGGGCCAAAGACCTGAGTGATGACCTTCGCTGCTATTAATCTAAAGCACCTAAATTTTCAAAGCACCAATGACTCCTGCACCCTTCTCGCGCTATGGAAGTGTCAGCCAAGGTGGAGAATGCTAAGATATGGAGGGAATGAGTTTTGCAAGAATGGATGTAACTTGTGAATAAGAGAAGCAACTGGTCATGTAGCTTTCAATGACAGGGCAAAATTCATTTCTATCACTTTCAAATATAAACTCTTGCAGAAGCTAGTTAAACACGGAATTGTCCCCAGTTACTCCCTCTATTAAAACTTCACAGGGCTCCTGCAAGTAAACGGAATATACTGGCTTAACTTTCGTTCACTGAATACAAGAAGTATTGTGAAGAATAGTATTTAGGTTAGTAAGTAATAATACACTTAAATATTGTGACTGTGTATGCTGCATTACTTTATTTAAATGGCTTTATCTGCTTTTTTAAGTTTAATTTGTTTGTATAGTTCTTGAACTAACTGTAGTCGTCTTTGCTTTAGTAAACTAACAGGAATCTCTTATGCAGACATTAGCAATGGCTTTTACGTGAATTAAGAAAGAAGACAGGTGTACAAAATATTACCAAAAAGCTATAATTATTTCATGAAAGGTAGACAAGGTTCAACTGGAGTTGTTAAGAGACCAAAGCGCCGTAACATTAAAAGTGCATAACTGTATGTGTACTAGTAGGGCATCACTGTAAGTTTTCAGTTTGTAGGGAGCTGTCTAATTGCCAGCAGCAGAAATAGAACTGCAATCTGAATGAAAACTGATTGAATGAGGCAGAATTACAAAAGTGATCTTTGATTTCCTGCTAGGTGAGTTACCTTTTGATCAAAAAGAGAAAAGATATGGAATTGGCAGTGGAATGGAGCAGATTTATCTTCAAAGCATTAGAGATATGGGTAGAAAGTACCTCTGGTCATCTGGTCCGACCTCTTACTTGAAGCAGGGCTATTGCTGCCATTAGATCAGGTCAGCTATGGCTTTGTCTCCAGAGTCTTGAAACCCTCCAAAGATGGAAGGTTTCTGTGTGATGTTAGGTTTCTCTTCTCCCTGCAGAGGAGAAAAGAAGAGAGAAAGCATAACACACCTTAAATTAAGGAAATGCCCTTAAACACTAGGGAAGGAACATGCATTAGCAACCAAGTCTATCATCTGTATGATCAATGTTGTATAGTGACCCCTTTGAAGACACAGTGACATCCGAAAATGTGTTCGGTTAAGGAGTAGGACAGTAGTAGTAGTACAGGCATGTTGTTTATGAGGTGCAACACACAAAGGGCTGTAAGAGCTTGAGGAATGCTATCCCTATTGAAAATCGTTTAAACTAAAAGAATATATAAAGACAGACTGTAAAGTCGGAAAGTCACCCAGGCAGAGATGATGTTAATGTGATCCAAGCTGAGAACAAAAACATGAGGGAAGGATATGGTTTTTGCATGAAGTGAAGAGAATGGTAGCTTCACCTCTGAGCAACCTGAGCAGAGCTAGCTCTAGTTCCAAGATAATGTGAGATTTATTTCTGAAAGTCAAAACTCAGAATTCGGTACAGCTAAATTACATCTTTTCTCATGTCTCCTCCTGAGACATGACTCAAAACTCTTGAGACAGTTGGGAGAACTGAGCTGTTTCAAGTATGTTCTGTGTCTTACATTTCTGTTTTGTTTTTGATAACTTTTTATTTCCTATTTTGTAATGAAGAATGTAAGCCTCTGCTTTGCTAGACTAAACTTGTTTGTTTTTTTGAATTTGCCTAGTACTAATGATAGCCTCACACAATTTTGTCAAGTGTAAAGCATCTTGGTTTGTTTTTTGGATATGTTTTTTGTTGTTTTCCCCAAAGAGCTGAAGTTATTGTAGAGCGAACTTGAAATCCAGAAAAAATTTGGGAAGCTAATTTGAGGTGAGTGTTTCACCAAGCTGAAAAGGTTGATTTGATAGCTAATGTCACCATAAGTTGAATATTAGGGAGGAATGTGAGCCACCAAACATATCCTCTGACAAGAACCAGGCAGAATAAATTACATTTCATACATATATTTCATTCATAGGTATATTTCAAACAGTCCAAGTTCTGCTACAGTATGTAAACCCCAGAAATGGCAAGGGAGTGGCAAAAGGAGAGTAGTTGCTTCCATTTTTGATTTTCAAAGATTATTCAGCAGATGATGTGATACCTTGGCCTGATCCTCTAAAATACTGTAGGCAGGTGAACTTTACCTATTTAAAACTGCATAGAGGAGAATTATCAATAAAAGGCTCACTGAAAGGTCTGGAGCCATGAGAGGTATTAGATGATCCCATAACTGAAAGAACTAGCCCAAGAAATTAATCTTGTTTTTGCATCAAAACTGTCTGTATGTGGAGAAGTGTTATACCTCTCTGTTACCTTTCCACGTAATGTCTGTTAATGATGCCTCAAGGTAAGATTGAACAGGAGCAGTCTGGAGAGTTGCAGAGGGGATGGTGAAAGAGGGTTGTTTGCATCTTCCTTCTCTTCCCTTCTCCCTTATTAATTTTCTTAAAAAGCTTATCCTCTAATTTTAAGCTGTTTGGCATGACTCAGTGGATAAAATCTATTGTGGGAGGTAAGCAAACAACACACTGTTTGTTCACTTGCAGTCATGCATTCAATGGCTCTTTTCATACCAGCCTAGGGACCCAGTTTCATTTTCC
The DNA here is from genome assembly GCF_036370855.1 of Dromaius novaehollandiae. Taxonomy (NCBI): domain Eukaryota; kingdom Metazoa; phylum Chordata; class Aves; order Casuariiformes; family Dromaiidae; genus Dromaius; species Dromaius novaehollandiae. The sequence continues at coordinate 13,584,685 of NC_088111.1, read as the reverse complement.
TCGTTAGACTCAGTGTATACTTTCACAATTAAACATAGGCACTCGGTGTGCAGGAATGCAAATCTCTGCTATATACTGGGGCTCTGAGATGAATGTCCCTGTAAAGAAATTAGTGTAGACAAGACTGGACTGCATTTCAAGACCTAGAGGAAGCGTGTGAGAGTTTGAGATGTGGCCAGATACAATGAATCTTAATCAAGTTATCTGTTTCTGAAGCCCAACTCTTCTATATAAGCAGAGATGATTGAGAGGAATGTATCCACAGATCTAGGAAAACTTTCCTAGCTGTCTGGATAATATTTTTTTATTGTTCCTGCAAGCAAATCTGGTGTTAACTGTGACAAGCTTCTTGGTGTAGAAAACCTCACTGGCTGCAGGTTGGAATCTGGAAAGGGAGACCATCAAAAGGGCAGTGTGAAACATCTCTGTGACTTACAGAAATGTATACAGAAAATAAGTATGCTTATTTACAAGAGCAAAAGAACTCCTACAATCCTGTATCCTGTAGTATTGCTGGTATTTTGTAATATTCTTAGCTATAGTATTTTGTGGATGTTACTATTGATACTGCACAAATGTTTTCCTGCTCTTTCCTGTTAAAGAAGCAGACCTTTAACACAAGCCTCAGGGTGTCTGAAATTTGAGCTTAGGTCCAGACCCAGGCTCATGGACCAGTAATGGTTCCAGACTGTGGAGTTCTAGTATGTTCCCAAGTTCATTATTTCTCCTGTCCTTCTCAGGACAAGAGCTAAATACCGAGCTACACCTAGAGATAGATGGGCTTTATTTGAAATCACTTCAATTAGTTCAGTCATGAGCTTTGGTTGGAAGGAAGTGGAAAGGCGAAGGGGGATCTCTTAACATCTTAATTTTTTTCCCTTGGTTTAGTGCAGCCTCTGTAGCTTTTGGATAACAGGGTACCCTTTGGAGGAAAGGAGTGGTGAGGAGAGGGATTATGTATTTTGGTTCTATTGGGTTAACGAGTTATGATTGAAGGGTTCGGTCTGAAATGCTGTGCGCAGGGGAAGAAGTTGTGGCACAGGACTTTGGGGAGACCTACACCCTTGCAGCATGCTAGTAAGAGGCACAGTGGGATATTCCAGAGAGTGGATGGCACAAGGCCTGTGTGCATAGACAGCTGAATCCTGACCTTAATGTCTGGTTTGAATATTATTTTAGCTTCTAAGGTGCCTTTGAATTTACAAAGACAATAGTGTCACTCTGAAAATAACAAATTACATTTGCCCTTTTTTACTGAGTACATTGGGTGATGTGCGTGTGTCATTTTGTAGGTTTTCCTGTAAGTCTTGCATTTGCGCTCTGTGTTATGTGCTCTTGGTTTATGTGGGTAGAGTTTGTTTATGATCAGAAAGATATAGTAGGCAGTTAGGAATGTGGCCTTGCTCTTCCAGATTCCCCTTTAGAGGTCTGCGGAGATCCTGACTCAGTGCTTGTGTGTTTGTCCTTTTCTATTCATATCAGTTGTCACTGCACTTGCTCTGCCAACAGCACAGCTCCTGCTGCACAGGAAGTAGCGGCTACTAATCTACAGGATCTGAAGGGTGAAGTTAAGATTGCAGAAGCAGTAGGTTGTGGAATTTGTCAAGAGAAGAAATAGGCCAGTGCTCCTAACCTGTCAGTAGAGAGTGTGGGAAAGGCTTTACTCACTTACCTAATGTGTATACATAACTGTACATCTCAGTGCTATTTAGAAGCTAATTTTGATTTAAGATTCTTCCAGTGGAAAAATAAAAGATCTAGGAGGACGGTTTCCTCGATTGACTACAGTTAAGTGATGTGCTGGTAGGATTTGCATAGGAGCGCAGGGGTAATATGCTGATGAAGGAGTAGATTCCCTTGTCTGAAATCTTCCAGCAATATGTAGTGACTCACATCCTCATCATGTTGTTTGCATACCCTAAAAATTCAAGCACGTTTCCTGTGTGCCATCTAACCGCTGCATATCTAGCAAGGGTAAACTTGCAAGCACCTCTTATTGCAGGGAATATGGATCAGAGCGAGTTTACCCACAGCTGGTAGGTAAACAGCAAGCAGAAGGAGAAAACTGTCATTGAAGGACAGGTAATTTCGGGCATGCCAGGATGCATGGGGTTTCAAGAGATTTTGGAGATGTGAGTCCCCGAAGAGTACATACGAGTGGATGGATTAAGGGTATGGCTGGGGTAGAAGAATTGTTTGTTGTCAGGACAAGCTAGGGACTGGTTTATAATAGTGCTTTGACTAACTGGCCATCTGACTTCAGGGCTATATGTATGAGCAAAGGAAATTCCACTTAAAGTTTATCTAGATTTAGTCTCTTGCTGCTGCTTCTCCATGACGATGACATCCAAGGGGCCCAGGTATCCACTACCCCTTGGCAGAGAGACACTGCTGACATCTGGGAGAAGGGATGATGCTATAAGCAAGAGCGGACTGTCCCTGCTTCGTTCAGCACCTGGATTTCTTGACCAGGGTGCTGCTGAGAGAGCTCCAACCTAACTGGTTCCTGTCCAGGCTCCCTGCTGGAGCAGAAACATGTTACTGGCCAGGGCTCCGCACCTCACTTGCAAACACTGTCTCATAGCAGTCGTGTGGGCAGGGCTGGAGGGAGGCAGAGGGCATTGCAATCCCCGGCCTCCGGAAAGGTGGAAAGGAGCCAGGCTCTCACTGCCACCTGCGAACGTGTGAGCCATGTCTGGATGCTGTCCTCAGGCTGGCAGGCTCGTGCGCTGTTCCCGCCTGGTCTGAGGGCAGCCCAAAGGACTGACTTCAAGCGCAATGGCTACTGATTTAGTTTTCCTCCCTGTGAGTTTTTATTGCTCTGTGTAGTTGGGCTTTTCCTTTTTATTTTGACTTCTAGTTTTCTTGGTATAAATACTGTATTTATCTTCTTTCTGTCTGATGAATTAAGTATCAGTTCTTGTAACAAAACCAATATTTAGCTATAAATTAAGAAGATATTTTGATAAAAGGTAACAGGAATGAAGATTTTTCTTTCTGAAATGAGTAAGTCTCCTAGGAGTTTCATTTTTTCAGTTTAGAGCAAGATCATAGCTAGTGGAAAATGTGTAAAGAAAAGCAGTTTAATCCATTTTAGTGGTTATTTCACTGTATTAAAATGTCTTTCTTACAGTACAACATAATCTGATGTTAATGGGGAATAATGTTTGATTTAAAAGGTAATAGTATAAACAGTGTAGCTGTCATAAACTTGAGTCTAACCTCAAGATCCTGTCCAAGCAAAAGTTATGTAATTCTTGTAACCTTAGCTGTTAACACTTGCAGCTTCATCGGTTAACATACATGGAGTGAAAACAGGTTCAGGGCCTACAAAGACATTCTGAAATAAACAGAATTTGGACAGTGTGACCCAGAAGCAGGGAGAAGAAGCTTCAGTTCTTCAGAAAATGCTGAACTGCATTAACCATCACAAGGCTCCCTAATACTTAATAAAACTAATACAAGCAATAGTCAGTTAGATACCTAGCTCCTGCAGAGGAGTGCACGTATAGCAAGCCGAAGTAGAACGAATCTTTTGGCTTGTACCACTTTAGATGAATGCAAACATAAAAAGAAAGGTTTTTAAATAGCAAAAGTTAGGCTTCATTTTTCCTTTCGTTGAAAAGTCTTTAGCAGGAGAAAACTGGAACAGCGTTGCCTCATTAGGCTGTGATCTGTGCTGCAGCCCTCCTAATCTTGCTAATGCTTGCTTGTTGACTTTTAAATTCATAATACCAAAGATCTTCATGCTCAGAAGATTTTACAATTTATTTTACAAATAGAACTCACTTCAAGTGAATCTTAGCTAGCATTGCAAAGAGAGAGGCTGATCAGAACCATCCTGGGTTGTCATGCATGTATAAAGGGGCTGAAGGCTCAGCATGCAATCTGAGCATGTCATTTCAGGACATACAATATCTTAGACTTGAGGCTTAGCTCTTCTGTTATATTGTTAAAACCAGGACATAACCAGCCTATATGTGTCTGCTGCCATGTTAGCAGAATTAGCCTCTATGCTGTTATGGCTGCACTTGTTACTGACTGAGCTGATCACAGCTTCTTTTCCACTGTGCTCTTGGTAAGTGTGAAACAACCTCAATTTTGAATTTGCTGCAACTTGAACATAATAGTAACCTCTGATTAAAGTTTCTGACTTCAGGCACATAGACATCTCCTCTCACCTATAGCCCTGTGCTGTCATTGTTTTGCATTAAATGATGCTTGCATTAAATCCATGCTTATTCTTTAGTTGGTTCTTGTCTGCATTAGCTTATCACAGCATCATTGAGTTTTGGAGGACAGCCTGACCATGCAGATAAGGAGGATATAGGTTTATGCACGCACAGAGCTGAGGAGGCAATGTAGGAGGAGTGTATTTTTTCTAAACAGTACATTCATATTTTATTTATACTTTTCTTTTGAATGAAAAACAAAGTATACAGTCAGATCATTTTTGTGGCTTTAAATCAGGAATTCTAGAAGGCAGCTTCTTGAGAGCACCATAGAAGTCAAATTGGTTGACATGGTTTTAGTGGAATGTAAAATGGAATACCTTTTGTCCCCCGAGTCTAAGTAGCTGAAATACTGAGAATTCTAAGGTTTCTATATTGCAACATGCATTAGTAAGTGCTTCATAAGAGAAGTGCATTGCTATAATACTTAAAAAATTAATGCAGAATTAATGCAGTGAGGACTGGCAGATATAACAATCCATAGCATATTAGCTCAGTATAAATCCTGTAAATCTTGTTTTTCTTCTAGTAGAAGAGGATTTTTTAATGTGCTTGGAATTTCTCTCTTCTCCCCTAGCCAAACGATGACAAGCAGCTCTTGGGATTTCTCTATGCTATGCTAGAAATTCTTCTACTGTCACTAAGTTCTTGTCTAGTTTACTTAGCGTGATGAAGAACCTTTTCACAAACCTCACTGTGTAAAAGGAACTTAATAGCATAGCTATTGCCTATTTGAACTTAGGCACTGTTAATAATTGAATGCAAAGATGGGAAGATAAAACATGTAGTGAATAGAAGGAAATCTCACAAAGAAAGTGAATGAACAAGGCAGAGAACCTTCTGCACCTTTCTTCTGAGTAAAACCAAATTAGTGGAGAGGCAGTGATTCTTCTCTCCAGCCTGTGCCAGTTAATTACAAAATCATAACTAACAGCATGATATTAGAATGGTAACTCAACCTCAGATAACAGCCCTCTCTAGGAAGAGAGGAGGAGAACAGTCATCCATGCAGGAAAAGCAGGCTTGATTTTCTTGTACTTGTTTTTGTTTTTAATTGTTGGTTGTTGTTAACTTCGGCTTCCTCAGCCTCTTACAGTCCTTTAAAGAGAGCTCGGTGGAATGGCTACAATGGGACTGCAGCTGAGCAGAGTATGAGGCAAGACAGCGAGGGCTGCCAGACACCGTGTAGTGTCATTAGCATGGCAGCTTCCACAAACCTGCACTGAATTCAACACTGGTCTAGCATAGACCCTTCAAAACAAATTTTAGCCCTCATTATAAATGAGAAGTAGAAATGTGATCAAATAACAGCTTTTCTTTTGCTTTCCATCTGAAAGTATCCTGAGAAATTTGTGGGTCACACCTAAGCTGTTCACTGTTTAGGATAGTTCTTAATACTTCTCCCTAATATGACACCCTTTTTCCTTTTGATGAAGAGTACTGCATGGTGTATGGCTGAGCTATGCAGGTCTTCAAGACATGTGAGATCTCAAAGACAGCAACAAAGGCCTATAGAATACAGTTTGATAGTGTTAAAAGCATGAAACCATCTGCAAACAATACTAATTTTTCCTCCCTCTTCCTTTCTCAGTTGTGGATTGCAAGGCAGCCAAGGAAGCATTCCCAAAAGCTCTCCTCAAAGTCTGAATATTCACAAACCTGTTTAACTTCTTTAGCAGATTTAAAATAGCTTTAGAGACTATACATCTGCCAAAGAATATATTGGAATGGTTCATATAATGTGTTTTTACAAAAAGTTCTCCAAGCTGACCTCTCTAGTGTTTCTTTTTTAATCTTGCCTGTAGATCCTACATACTTGAGGGAGATGGAGTGAGAAAGTGATATTGTGGCCACACTATGTGGGAAATGCCATTGGAGTACCTGTGTTTTTCTCTCAACAAAACAAGCCTTTATTGTTGTAACAAGTCCAATATTAAGAAAACTGAAAACAGAAAACTGTATATTATGCACAGGATATAACTAGGCATTTCATGCTGGTTTAGGGTAAAGTTTTGACACTGAGGGGAATTTCATCCCTGAGGGTACGCATAAGTACGGAAAGGGATTAAGGTACCCAAAAATCTACTGAATGTTTGAATTTCAATAAAAGGCTAACTTCCAGTTCTACCTTTACAATGACCAGCTATTTGAAAATTGATCCTCTTTTCCTAGCTGAGAACTATCTTTATGAGCTGCATTGCCTTCCATGTATGTTTATGTGAATTTCATCATTGCATTAACTAAACAGCACTATGTACAACTGAACGCAAGTTTTAAGATGGGAAATATTTAAGATACTTATTTCCATTTCTTCCTGTCACTGTGTCTTATGTATGCTTTAAATTTATGCAGCAGGAGAGAAATACACACTTTGTACTTCCCAACTGAAAGTTGCCAGTCTTACTGGACTCACAGTATAGAAACAGGATTGATAGGCTGTTCTTTATCTGCATTTCCTTACATAATTTCGATAGAAAATGCTGTGTTTCAGTTATGAAGAGAGCTCATGCCTTTGATCTCTCTGCTTTAGTCTGTACAAAGACAGGTGTGGGCTTGTTCCTATTTATGCCACTTCCTTGAAAAAGTGTGTGTGCATGCACACGCAAGCATGCTGGCCTTGCTGAGGGAAGGGAGAGAGGCAGTTCAGTCTGACTTCCAAAAATTTGGTGTCTGTCTCTTTTCCCCACCCAAAAAGCTTTGCTGATAAATAAGCAAGCATAGTGTTCCTACTGAGCCTGCCTGATAATTCAGGAGGAGAAAAGAGACCTGTTGAACATTGACCACTTTTTATAGCTGGTTTTCTTTAGGAAGACTATAGAATGATCTCATTGCCTTTCTGAGCTACAGTATTTCTGTAAGTAATCTGCCTACCTGCTTTGTTCAAGCAATGGTCATATTGTAAAGTGAACATTCAACATGATTTAATAGAGCTACAAAAACAAAGTCCTGCTTTATGTGTGGATCTAGTAGCATTTAAATTAAAACTGCAGTCCATGGTTCATTATTTGGGGCATTAGTAACATAAAGTAAATGGGAGTTGGGGAGTATGAATCAAGGGAGGGCCCAGAAAATTCATACAGAACCAGTCTGGGCCCAACTGTGCTCCTCTTCTTGAGGTTCAACAGCAGTCCAACCACTTAAGTATCTCAAAGCCCTGGGGAATGTGGTGTAAAGTAATGAATAAGGTAGTAAAATGCGGCTGAGGAAATGGGTGGAGTTGATGCAGCATAATCAAATAATGAGCTGTGAACCCAGCTGGACTCAAGTAGGCTTCCTATGTCTCTTTGTTGTGCAGTCAAGACCCTTGGCTCTGCGAGGACTGTATTGAAGCAATGTAGCTGGCTCTGTAGCCTGCAAATTTTATTAACCCGGGTTTCACACTGCCTTACCAGGAAAGTCCTTTTTCTTTGAGCATGGCTAATGTTGTGCTGTATTCTTGTGTTTTCAAAGTGGCAATAATGTAAAGGAAACATACAATGAGTTCATGAAGCCTCTATGTTAACCACTTTTCTTTTTAAGTCTGCAAGCACAAATAAAAAGCTTTTTTAAACTCTCAGTGGATTTGTTTGCCAGATGCTTTCCAGATTAGTACCGTCAAGATGAAGAAAGGAGGACTTCTGGCTCAACACAATCCCTTTGATTCCTTTCATATTTCTTTTAAAAAAAATTGTTTTTTATAGAACAGGAAAAAAAACTTGACAAGTAGAAGACTTTTGAGGGAGGAGTTTAAGTAGTATTGTATAGGAACATCAGGCATTTTAGTACCAGAGAGATGAGGAAAGTCCTCAAGGCTTTTGCAGATTCTCAAGAAGATTTAATTTTATCTTTTAAATAAATGTGCGTTAGCTTTGCAAATGTGGAGGAATGTTCTGTATGTGAGAAGTCTGAAAATAATAAAATTGGCATTTTAATTACTTGTTTTGTGTACTTTTTTCTGTGTCTAGTATGTAAGAGGCCACTTGTTCAGTGCACTCTGGGAAGCAAAAATGGAAACAAGCTACTACTTTGTTTTCTGTTTACACCCTGACATTTCTAAACAAGAGAAGAATGCAGAATACTTGTGGAAGAAATGATTTTCTCCTAGTTTGCAAGAAATAACAAATGAGAAGTTTGATTATGATGATCCTGCTTTAGTAATCATATGGTTCATGAGAAAAATTCAAAACAATTAGTAATTCATAGAGAGTCAGACATTATAAACCCTTCCAGTTAGAATAAAACCCAGATTTTTTCCCCCCTCTTCTGAATATCCTGAAGTATTTTCTGTGTGTGACAAACTGCTGTATCAGCATTCAGACTAGTGATAAACTGTCACGTAAATCTTAAAGATTAAAGGGGCCAAGGGTAGAGGAGAAACTAGAGAAACAATTAACTGTTCCTTTCCTTTCCTGCCATGTCATTACTGAAAGTGGAACATGTAGAGCTTATTGCCATTCAGCAGTGTTCACTGACATGGTGCCTAAGGCCTTTACTAAAAGCAGAATGTGACTTTCCATCCTGAAAGATGTGCACCCACAGCTATGGTACTGGAGCTTATTGCATCCAGACTCGATATTTAACAGTCAAGAACACAGATCTCTAAGTAATGACTGACTGATAAGTAACACTGACAACATTTGTGAGTGATTCTCATTGATTATTTATCAGTGTCATTTCTCTCTGCTTCTGCTTACGAGGTAAGGATACAGGTTTCTTCTCTTTACAGATTGCGCTTTGTATGATTAAGTGAGTGTATTACGCAGGTCTTCAGCTTCAACATACCTTTGGAAGTGCTTTAAAATTATCATACAGCTGGAACTGCAAGCATCACATCTCCAGTTTGATGCAGCCTGATTGTATAGCTGTGAGGAAACAAGCAAAAATGATTCAAGTGTTGGTTTTCCTTCAGCATGCTTTCCCTAAGTCTTTCCAAAGGACAGACTAGTTCTTCTGTAGTGGTCTGTGAAAGAACTGCAAAACATCTCAACACAAAGCATCATTGGATAAGACCATGATCTGTTTACTGTACAGAAGCGGAGAAGTAAGAAACCAGGGAGAACATTATGAAGAACATTAGGTTTTGCAGTGAGGATGCTTAGCATAACTGTATCTCACAAACTGAACTGTAGATCCAGAATATATTTCTGTCAGTGCCTAAGAGTGAAAGATCAGAGTATTATGTAGCTAACACTTTTCTTTGCAATTCTTTCACTTTTTTCAGAGACAAGCTGAAAGACAGAGGTCACAATTTGCTCAAGCTGCCATTGCTGAACTCATCAGGCAGGCAGGAAATGCCTGCTGCAAGAAAGAATTTGGATGGTAACTATTACACCCTCCACTTTTACTGCTATATATGATGAAATTATGCTGATTCCAGTAATTCCCTCTCTGAAAATCTTCCCCTGCCTCTATATTGCCAGTATACTTTTTTCTCTCCTTTCTTCTACTCCTAGGTCCAAGTTACTCTTCCCACTTTCTGTTAGGTCTGTTCCTTTCCCACCACTTGTCTCCCAAAGCTAGCAGTGCATCAAGTTTCTCCTCTCTTAAAAGGCTTTTCAACCCTTTCTGTGCTCTGGATGGCAGTCACTATTTGTTTTGCCAGGACCGTATGCCAGAGAGAAGCCAAATCAGTGCATGGCTGTGAGCATTAGTAATGGAGGAAGAATGTTTTCTTCATTGGCTAGTGAAACAATCTCATTCATGACTCCGAATACATTAGCCCTTCTGTTAAACAAGTCAGGTCTCAGTCTTGGCACCTGAGATAAAATGAACTTGCCAAAGATGCTTATGAGCAGTTATGGAAGGACAGTTAAGACCTGAGTCTACCTCAATATCAGTAAGAAAACTACAGTTTTTAAAAGCATCTACTGTTCTTTGGAATAGTAAAATGAACAGAGACAGAAAAAAATCCGAGGCCCTTTGTATATGCAACTTTATAATAACTTGAGCAGACCCACTGTTAAAGGCACTTGCTGAGCCAAATAATTATTTTTCCAAGTCAAGTCAATCTTCCTGCAGAGAAAAGCTAGCTAATGTGATGACAAGCACATTTGAAATATCTCAGGTCCGTAGTTGTGTCAGTACTGAATTATCTAGTCATTCATTTGTGCTTTGGGAATCTTTCTCCGCTTGGTAAAATTAAATAGGTCAGTGCTGCTCTTGTAGTCTGTATGTGTTGATTGCTACTTTTCAGCTGGAAAGAGGTGCCGATTCCAATGAAAGGCCTCTTAAAGGAGGAAGGCTGTGAAGTTAAGGAAGAAATGGTCTTTTGCCAGCATTAGTAGTCTGTCTGCATTGCTCTTTTAAGACTTGCACACATCTGCTTCTATTGAATTGCAACAAGAACTTTACAGTTTTGGAAGTACCTCAACTGTGAAAGCTTGATCAGCAGACAAGGGAGACTTAAATATGTTACATGACTCCTGGCGGGGCCCTATAACCTGGACTCTGAGCTGTTTCAGGAACTGGGTTTCACCTGTTTCAGTCCTGCCATAAACTGTTGTTCTAGTACTGAACAGAAATTAGTCAGTGTCTGGCCTGTTGAAATGGCTTTGTGGCTTAGTGCTTCTCCTTTCAGTACTCACCACAACTAGCTCACCTAGCTCTACATGAGTGTGCGCTCCTGATACTGTTTTGTTTCTGAAACTCCAGTGTGTTGGTGTTTTCCAGATGAAACCTTTGAATTTCCATCTTAAGAGTGGAGTTAAAGCAATCTGAATTTGGAATGAAAAGAAAAAATACTAACCACTTATTGCAGAGCTCTGATTCCTGGCTCCTTCTTGAAAAATCATTTTGTATAGACACTGTTACAGATGCAGGATTTTGTATCAGTTTAATCTGTATTTTCATTGCTGGGTTTTGGTGGGGGACTGGGTTAGTGTGTTTTTTCTGTTTGTTTGTTTTGGCAGGGTCTTTCTATGGTTGCTTACAAAACTGAGAGTGCTGTAAAGTTTTTCCCAAACACACCCCAAAAGGGAAGGTGAAAATAGGTGCTCCTTCTGATATCTGATAGTATCACAGCGTGCTTGTTAGCTCATGCTATTATAGTGGGTTGAATTATAGTGGGTTGGGGCAGGGAGGGGGGCGGGTTTGTTTGTTTGCTTGCTTTTGGCATCTGTGGAATACCTGCAGATGGGCTGGGAGTGGCACTGTGGGATAAAGCCTTCTGCCTCACAGTAAGGGCCAGCAGTCTTCCCCTCATGAGCAGGAGTACTAAACCAAGAACTACCTGGTGGGTGTGTGGGTGGGGGGGAAGACTGTCTTTTTTAATGCCTACAATTTTGAGCAGAAATGCAAAAAGGAAAGAACCCAGCTCACAAAAACAGACGAAAGCAGAGACAAATGCAGGCTTGGAGAGCTTTTGGGCTACTTCAGCCTTCATGCTTCTGAGCTGATGGAAAATTACCAGTAAAGGGACTAGGCTGTTGCCAGCGGTCCTTGCAGACTTCTTCTGGAGTTCTTCTAGTCCAAACCATCTGAGCTCAGAAACAGAGAACATTAAGCACAAAATACAGAGCAGTTGTAACAATGGTCCACCACGTACTGGGGAAGGTGCTCTGGTATGGGAAAGAGGATGCATAGAGTGATTCTGATCAAGTGACTTCTAGGCAGCCACCCAAAACTTGAAGGAAATAGTCTGAAGTCCGTAGGCCAGAAGTCATTAGTCTCTTGGAAACAGGCCAAGTGAGTTGGCCTGTTGTCATAACACTGTTCCATAAGCTGAGTTGCAAGATACTTTGGAAAGCAATGCATCCTTTCTTCATTTTATCCTTTGGATAGTAGGTGTAAAGGGAAACAGAATGTTGCCCTTTAAAAGAAAAAATAAATCTGGCCTTCCCTCACTCTCCTCTTTTAAAGCATGTGGTAAATTTTCTGAGTTGAAGACTAAGTATTGCAAGTATTTAATCCTTCCATTTATCCTCAGACTTCTCACGTAAAAGGTTGTTCCAATAATGACAGAAATCCAAGGTTCATTTTAAATAACTGGTTATCTATTTGTGTTCCTAAGACTATTAGTTATATCATTCACAGCTAGTCTACTCATACTAGCAATAAAGATAAAATGTGGACCCTTTTTGCTCTGCATAGAGGCCACTAGTGTCCAAAAAATAGGTTACACATGTACGTACACACGCACACACACAGAGTTTGGTATTATGCAGTCTATACAGCACTTGGACAAAGAGCACTGATTTGTACCTAAGAAGGCTGGCATATATTTACTGCATTAGACAGTTACCTTTGACTGAACGGTCAGTCACAATAAAATGGGGGTAACACAATCTAGCTAGTGTCATCACAAGAATTTAATTTCGCTCTTGCAGACAATTTCAAGTGCAAATAAAGCCACTATCTCTTCTAAGGCAAACTTTGATACAAAAGCAGCAGATGGATGCTAGAGGGACTTGTCTTGTTGTCAGTCTGACAGGGACAAGGAGGACATGGTTTGTTGTGAAAAGCCTCGAAGGTGTTTAGGCTTTATTCTTGCTCCAGATCCAACTCTTACACTCAGTTGAACTGAAGAAAAAAAATTATCCCAGAGAGTGTAAAGATGAAAAAGGAAAGAAATAATAAAAAACCCTCATGTAAAATCTGAAACATGTTTTCCCTCTCAAGGATCCTTACATTTCCATGGTAGCTATACACTGTATGTGACAAAGAACAAAAGAACATACACATAATATCTGTATCTGTAATGCCTGACATAATACTTCTGTGTTCTTTGCTAGACAACGAATGTATGGTATATGATATGCCATAAAATCTTGGTTCTGTCACTAAAGCAAGTATGTTCTCTATGAACATACATTCTTTAGCCATACATTTTAGTATCACTGCCAAGGATTTTAAAATTAGTTTTAATTTATTTTCAGTAGTATAACTAGACTTTTATAAAATAAGTCCCCAGATACTTTTCTTTCAATTTTAACTGTTGGCTTTGTTATTTCATAAACTCAGAATCTAGATGACCTCTCGTGAAGTATCAGCATGTGCAAAAGTTTTAATGTAGCAGACTAAATGGTAGACTAAGAACAAAAGCTTGTGGAGGAAAAATGGTGGCAATCTGGTGAGAGCTTTTTGTCCTTTATCCTCCCTTTCTGTTAAAAATTCCCTGAAGCAATATGAACTAAAATTTCACTATTGATAATAAATATATTGAATTATAGGTTCACTTTAAATAAGCCTTGGCAGTTTTTATTCCCTCACAATACTTTTTGCCACATTAGATTGCTTACCAACCTTAAAATGTTGCAATTGTAATGTAATTGTTTGTCTCCCTGATATGAATGCAGGACGTAGCATCTGTCACGTTCACCAAGGAGGGTTTTGTCAATGATAGTTTGCTTAAATTCATTTCATCTGTCATTTCTCAGTTGTTTCTGTTAACTGCTTTGCTTGCTTTCCTACCACAAGATTTGAAAACCAGGTGCTAGTATAATACAACTAGTAGCAATGTAAATGGAGACTATATTATGAAGTGATCTATAGTACCTGTTTTCTTAGAGAAAAGGCAAAAGAGGCAAAAACATCACTCGTTTCAGAGGATGTGTTCAGGCAATTCAGCACTGAGTTGTTACTATCAAAAAATTATTGTCCTCTCAGGAAAAGACGAGGTACTATAGTCCTTTCTGCCTGTGGTAAATCTGTGTCATTTTCTCCTCTTTCCAGTTACATTCATATCTGTAAATATTCTTTTCTCGGAAGCGCGTTCTAAAGCCCTGCATTATTGCTGAGATCAGAAGAAGAAAAGTTTGTCATTGTCCTATCAATTGTTTTCCCTTTCCCTTTGGATATTGCCCAGTCCGAGAGCCCTACCTCTGCCTTGCTGAAGGTACCAAACATCTGTGCTGCCAGGCCTTCAGTGCCATGTGCCAGGGGACTCTGCCAGACCCTGACAGGTCTAAATACAAAGTGATGGCCTTTAAATAGGTAAATCTGGCTGCATAAACTCTGTAAATGTCATCATACCAGGAATGGTTCTTCCTCTGTCCTAGGAATATGAAAAAATAAATGGACAATAACATGCTGGAGCAATTTACTAGTAATAAATCATAGTGCTTTAAATGTTTGTGTATAGAAATCCTGGAGCTCTCCAATGCAGAGCTAAAATGTAACTGCCCTTGGGGGGAACTCGGTAGCAATTCTTTTACATAAGTACTTTCAGTTAGAGTACAAAAAATAATGCATCATTTGGGACTGTCTGCTTGGCAAATTTGTTGGCTTTCCTACACAGACTGTAGATGAGGAGAAACTAATGTTTTTCCCCCTCCTGATGACCTGTTCAGCAGCAAAGCCCTGTACATTGCTTGCAGATTAATACAGGCTAAACCCACTCAATCATCTCCTCCCAACACTTACTTCTCTGCTAGATGGTATTATTCTTGAGTTTTTCCTTGTATAGAGTTGTTACTTTAGTAAAGCTCCATTGTTTACCTAAGCACTTATTGTCTGTGCACTGTTCAGGACACAGGAAACCTCAGCTGTGCCAAAAAACTTTAATGGAGTATTCAGAATATACTTTTAAAAGGCACTCCTCCACCTAGCTATAAACCAGTACTGTCTCTACCCAACTCACAAACATGAAGATTTATATATAAAACCGATATTTTATTGGGCAGATGAATCCATTCATGCTCAGTACAATCCACAAAACTAATTAGGCACCAAGTAACTTGTACAGATTAACTCTTCCTTTCCCCCACAGATTAAAGGAATAAGCATGGCTTTGAAGTTTTACAAGAGAATACATATTTTGTGACAGGTGATGCAGGGCACCCATTAGTAGTTAATTATTTATTAAACTTTCTATATGTTTTTGGACATAGGTCACATGGCATTCCTAATTTCTATAGCATGTTTGGGCTCAGCGTAGGTTGGGGTGGCATTTTCGGGTTATGCAGTTCAGCTGGAGAGCCGATCATTTCCTAGGACTTGCTCAGTCCGTAGGAGTGTGTGTGTCCAGCAGACACTGAGCAGGCTGCATTGCGCAGACGGCATTTGTGACACTGGCATCTAGTAGCTTTTGCACTGAGCCTACTGAATACGTATTGTCCTGCGTGAAACAGTGGTGTTGTGGTGCCCTTTTTGTGTATCAGACAGCAGGAGGGAGAGGGCTGGCAGGGATTGTGTTCTTCTTTATGGGAGAAAGGTGAAGTGGGGACACAGAGCTCGTTTGCTGTAGCTCCCAAGGAGAGGGGCTGGGTGCAGGGTAACGAGTTCCTCAGAAAAGGGAGCAGCAGTGGTGCAGACTGGAGCTTGCCAGAGGCAGGTTAGAACAAGACACAGCAATTTAAAGCAAACAAGACTGTGCCTGCAATAGCACAACTGCAGTTCTGCAAGGGCTACGTCGATAACTGTATTCTCTGGGTGGCTCCTCTCTGGGTGGCTCCTCACTGCTCAGGCATGGCTTTCCAAAACTTTAACAAGAACATGTGGAAGGGGTCCCCATGCTCCTCAAGCCCTGCAGAGAAGGGAGTTTTACCTTTTGTTGCTTTCTTCAAAGGGTAAAAGGTAGGACGTGTAGCTGATATTGCTAATTCCATTCTGGTGTTAAAATCCATTTCTTGAGAGGCAGGTGATTGTTTCAGGTACATCACCGATGCTGACAACTTATAGGTAAACAACATTCATAACAAGTTTCCACCATGGCTAGAACATGTTGATTTGCCAACAGTAAAGCAGTTACTGTGGTACCTGAAGCAGTTAGCTGAGATAACTGGTTTCCAGATAACAAAAGCTGTCCCTTTGGAATGGCTTGGTCAAATTTTTCTCTGCTTTGAGAGAGTAAAGAGAAGTTTCTTGTTGAAGTCTACAAAGATCTGATGTGTTATGCAGAAGTTTGAGCTATTGTAGTAATCCTATGTCACCAGACTCCGCTGTTCCCACTATGGAGCCATCAGCAGTGGTAAAGCAGAAATCAGTGTTCTTCAAAATGAGTTCTTTCAGGTGTCTCTTCACCAGACTTTTTTTTTAATCTTTGAATAGTTCTCTAACTTCTGAAAGGCTGTCCTACCTCCATTCCCATGAATCATAACAAACTTGAACTACAGGTGAAAGAAGTTCCTTCAACTTCATGGCTCTGACCATTGCCACAGATTTAGAGAGCTGAGTATCCTGCCGTGCTGAAGAAAGCAAGAGTATAAATAAGGAGTATGAATAAGGTTCCAAGGATAGAGATTAGAAAAGCACAAGTTCCAGCAGACTATTTTCTAGAAGCACTCTGCTCTGTTTGACAGCGGGGAAAACAGTATACTCACAAATCCAATCATAACTTAGTTCTGGTGAAGAAAATACTCAGACGCTCACCAGGGCTTGACCCTTTTGTTAAATAATGTGAATGAGGAAAAGGGTGTGTTCTGTAAACTTGTGGATACCATCAGCGTAGACGTACTCTGTGGTAACAGTAGGCCTTGGCATAGCTGGTTGTAAAAACTTCGTGATAACTGATGGGGAAACTGTCAGCCACTACAGGTCCCTGAAGTACTCTGACTAGTGCTGTGCACTGCTAAGCAATATTAATGTCAACAGACTGCTGAAAACAAGGGACCTGCAGTTCAGCTGAACAATATGTATGGGTTGCTTGTAGGATAGACTAACTCCATATGCAGCAAAAGCACATACCAAGATGATGATTAGCATATGTAAATATGTCTTTTAGCTGTTTAGCCAACATGTCCTGCAATATAGTAAAGCATATATAATACATAAAGGATGCTTGTGGCTAGTGCACTTTGAATTCCTCCTGCTGGGTTTGGCCTGCCATCACTAGACCAGCCTTTTGGTTACTACCTCCCCTTAATAAAGGAAGCTGCATGAGGATGAGGATGTCTAGCTGAGGTCTCTACCTGGGCACTTTCTATTCCTTGCAGGGGTGGGATTGGAAATGGACTCTGGAACAAGAAAACAGAGGCCAGTGGGGAAACAGCAGTACTCCTAATGCCAATAGTGGGTTGGGATCATGGAGGTCTAGGAAATGCCGGCTCTGGAGGAGTGTGGCCAGTGGGACACGTAGATTTCAGCCACAGCATCCAGCAATGCTGCAGCTAACGGAGGTAATGCAGCAACCACAGTAGCATGGAGCTCAGTGTTGGCTATAAAACTTGTACAAAACCCTTGATAAACATTTAAGGGGTTAGTTTATTGCATGGGCTGAAGTCACAGCAGAATCTGGAGTGCAGAAGTATCACGAGCTGCTGGATGTAGGTGGGACTGGAGCTGCGTCAGAACCGAGCAGAAGCCCAGTCCTTCCCCAAGACATTCAGCCGCATCAGCATCAGACCGCTGTGCTTCTGCGAGCAAATGAACACAACAGATGAAAATGTATTTAGGAGTTTTATTTACATTTACCTTGTTTCCCTGTATGGTATGTTTGTATATGCTTGCTAGTTGAACACGGCTAATCCTGCGTAGGAGCATTAGGGGTCACGTACAAACTTCTGGCATCCTGTCAGGCACTGGGAGAGCCAAAGCTGAGACAGTTATAGGTGGAGCTGTCTGAGATAGCTGCAAATACGAGTTTCACAGACTTCTCACAGAACATTGCCTGCAGGGCACAGATGTGATGGGGGGGGATGAATACACTCCTCTCTTTTGTAATAACATGACCGTTTTTGTTTCTGAAGCTGAGTTTTTTAAACAATGTCCCCTCTTTCTCCTACAGTGTCTTAAGTACACTGTAGCATATTAAGTGCCTAAGCATTTAGCCCAAGCCCAGCTATATGAAATGTCTGTTCGGTGAATGCTTTTCGTTCTTGCACGTTAAGGCAGGGGACCAAAACAAGACGCACAGGCCACAAGTGTCATTTGGCAGAGGTTGCTGGAGGACGGTTGCGAGCCAGCGAGTAAGCTAGCGGGCAGGGCGGCTGCTGTGGCACTGACTGCGAAGGGCTGCTCGGTCCGGCGGTCTGTGTCGTTCGGCACCCTTGCAGTTTCACTGTAACTTGCTGGTTTTGCTGTGCCAGCTCAAGTTAATCGTGAAATAAAAAACTCTGATGGTTTTTGGAGTCTGGAGAAGGGGAACCACTGACACTCGTTTCTCCACCACCTTCCTGACCACACTTTGCTAGGTGCCCTCTGACCTAGAGATTATTTCCATCACTTCTTTTGTTTGTTTAAAGCCCAGTTTTGTTGTGCTTATGAATGCTTGTTTCACAACATCAAGAAATTTCCCACCAGAAGAGAACATCTGCCTTGTTTATTTACACATATTTCCCTTCTTTTTTTTTCCACTTTAAAAATTCCATTCAATATTGGAGGCTTCTGCAATAGCGATACGACAGAAAACGCTGCCTTTTTTTTTTAACTGGCCAGAAGCTTCATTTGTATAGTGTAGGTCCACCTTATATTAATTACTCCAGATCAGGATGTGTATTTTATATAAGCTTGAATTTTCTTGCATTGGCAACCAACAAAGGACTGCCTTGGTGTTCATAAATCCTGAGAGAAAATCCAAGCAAAAATTCAAACTGCTATGTTGTCTCCTCTGCGTATTTGTCTAATAGTGTTACAGGAATGTTATCTGTGTTTTTGAAAATAAAAGTGTAAGAGATCAAAGGACATCATAGGAACAGTGGATAAACACTGATGGATTTCTGTTTAAAAATAATCAGAGCTATAAAGTCCAAATAATCAGGAGAGTCTTTCCTTCATGAAATAATGTTTAGACCATTCTGACCTGTGTGTTATTCTCCTGATTAAATTTTAAATAGAAGAGTTTTTATAGTGTGATTCTCAGCACGCCCGAGGCCAGAGAACAGATCTGAACTGGTAATGCACGTAACAGGAGACAGCGGTTATTTTATGACTTCAGGAAAAACAGCAAGCATGTTCTTACATGATGCGGGATCTTAATTCAGTGATACTGAAATTTCTGCTATTCTTAAACATTTCAAAGCAATGTGCAGTGGAAAAAAGTTTTGCTGTTTTACATTCTTATAAATTTATATTCTTTATTGTACAGTCAGGAAATATTTATTTATCATTGGCTATATAATTGTCATTGTTAGAACTGGTTGTGCCTTTACTGTAAGAATCGAGTCCCTTGGTTTAAAAAGGAAACCTGCAACCTACCCGGGATGGGGATTCCTTCTTTAGAAAAGAAGTTGGGGGAAAAAATAATGCAGAAATAAGGTGAAATTCTCATGCTAGTTTGTAAACTACTGTTTTGACTACTGCTTTGATGCAGCAATCCAGTTCGAGAGCCATCTGCTTTTATTTTTCACTCGTGTGTTTGTTTTTACTATGTTACAATTCTCATGTTCTGATTAACTTCTTTCATTTATAGAAGGTGTTGTTCCATATGATTTCTCTCCAGTGATGAAAAATGATCCCAAACCATTTTATGTAGTGACAGTCATGTACCATGGCTGCTTGTGGGTTAAAAACTCAAACCTCTGACAGAAGATTCTCTGATCAGGATTCAAAGAGAGAAAAATTTAAAATCTTATCTCTGATGAATGCACTTCAGATGTATGCAGTTTGCCATTATTCCCAAAAGCTAGCAGGAGCAATCTGGGAGGGAATCTAGTTGTGCACCAAAGTAGCAGTGGTCACATTTCTCCTGGCAGGTGCCGGAGCCCTGCTGGTCAGGGTATGCTTCTCCTGTGTTTAAACAAAATAGCTAGGAATTGCTTAGCTGAGAGGTAGCTGAAGCTGAAACAGGATGTATTGAACCAAATCAAAACCTGAAAGGGATGGAATAAACAAAGGCAACTGTCCACTGTATTTCATGTTACATTCACATTGCTGATGCACTCCAGACAGCTATGTCTCCAGCAGATTTGCACAGTGATATATACCCTCTTCAAGTGCAAAAATGTTTTTGATATCTCTGATTTAGGCAATAGTTTCCTTCCTGTAAGGAATGCATAGCAGACAGATGTGACTGTTCTTTAGTACTAGGGCATGTAAATGTTCGGTCCAAGTCTGTGTTTTATATTGTTTTTCTTTGGAAGTGCAGGCGAAGGCTCCGTGGGGCACTGGTGTGTCCTCACCATTGCTAGGAAGCAGCAAGGAAAGCAGGAGGGCTGTGGTGAAATTCTCCATTCCCTACCCTTACCTTTACCCTTACCCTACCCCCACCCTGCAGCGGAGCAGAGTGGGTCATATCCTTGGTTCCAAATACAAATTGAGCTGCAGCTCCATCCTGACCCCCAGTTCACATCCTGCAGCTCCAGATTGAGCATAACTGCTTCTTCTCTTATTTCTGTGTTTCTCCATTTTGAAATGGCATATCATCATTTAATTTCACTAAACAAAGAGCCTTTTTTTTTTAAACTTTTGATTGTGTTATATTAGAGAAATGCATGTTCATAATGCTTTCAATTCTTGCCTGTTATTTCTAGGAAAAAAAAAAAACAGGATCCTTTTTGATCCATTTAAACTTCAGAAAATTTCAGAATGTTATGAAAAAGTGCAACTGTATTACCAAACTGTGACGTCATTTAAATTTAATTTTCAAATCCAACGCTTTTTTGTCTCCACAGTTAATATTCCTTCTTTGTCTCCTGTTACTCACTCCATAACATCCTGTCCTGAAAGCAGATGCCAGATCTTTCCCAGGTGAGTAGTTCCACTGAACATGACAACTGACCTATATTGACTGGGGGCACCATCTGTAAATTCTTTGGGGCAGGGAATTTAATCTATACATGACAAATTCTGCTTCCTTGCTGTGATCAAAAAAAAAAAAAAAAAAAAAAAAAAAAAAAAAAAAAAAGGAGAGAGAGAGAGAAATAAACTATTGCTAGGTTTGGGTAAAATGAGTTGCCTTCACGGTAATCAGTAACCTTGTGACACTGAACTGAGATTATCATTAGTGAAGACATTTAGATCAACTGTTTTCTTATTCTGTTTGTAGACTGAGTCCATAAACTTTTATGAGCTATAGTTTAGGTAATGTTAGGAAATAGCTTGTCTGGAACTAAAATTATCCCATTGTTTGAAATGGGCAGGGACAGGTTTTAATCTTTTCTGCATTAGTATATTTGCTATAAAACAGATTTTATCTTTAAATATCATTGAGGGCCTGCTCATCAAATTTCTGTTTTTATATATGGAAATACTTCTTGTTGTCTGTGGTTGCCTGTGAGTATGTTAAAGAACCTAGTTCATAAGAAAAGAGATCTACAAAATAAAGCTGAAAGAATGTTTATATTCTGTTTTTTGAAGAGATTCTCAGGTTGCTCTGGGTGACTATCTTTCTGCTTTTTAAAAATGTGTTTACTTTGACATTCAAATCTTCTAATCACAACTGGGATTAAGGACAGTATTCTGGAGGTGAAATGTGAATTCATTTACACAGTAAAGCAGTGGCAGAACAAGACTTCAATCTATGTTTTTTTGCCTTTTCCATTTACCTTCACTCTCAAGAAGCAAATAGTGACTTGTTTCTCCTTCATCTAAAATTTGGTAACTACATTTTGGTGTTTTTGGATGGAGATAGTGTTATAGCCTTATCCTATGGAAGTCTCATCCTTCTCTAGCAGTCTGAAGACTTTAATTCGTTTACTTTTTCAGAGGATACATTATTAGCAAATAAATGTGCTGCATGTATAGATGTCATTAATGAAAGACAGGAGTGTTTTTTCACTAGGATAACATACTTAGTATCTTCTGGTCAGTTATAATAAGGGAAGAAGATGATTTTGTTTAGTGTTGTTATTTTTGTGGTATGCAGTAGTTTGTTACTGATGGTAGCCAAATCTTAGGGGATTATTGTTCTCCTCGCCCACAAAATGATGCACTCAGAGAAAGGTTTTATCTGTTTATCATAGATCCATAGTTTTAGGCAGTCACTTCTAGTAGGCATTCACATTGTGTTCAATCAAGTTTGGTGTTGTTCACACAATGTACTAAGTGAGCACTCCACTCAAAAGCAGAGCAGAGATCTTGAACAGAACATTGCTGAAGAAAAGCACAATCAGTAAGGAGCTGGAATAGCTTTAATTACAGTTGAATTTGTGGCATTTAGCACCCTAGTTCAACATCTCCATCCCTAAGCCTCCAAATTTTCAAATGCAGGACTTTGAATCAGGCTGACTTTTCACTCCTGTTGATTGTTTTCAAGCAAAGATTTTTCCTTTTTCCCCTCATGTCAAAAACTGATATCAAAATTCATCTTTCTTCAGAGTGCCTCCCTTCTGCTATGTATTACTTAATTGAGTTTTTGGCATAAAGAGGAGAGAAACTATTTCTAGCTATTGGAGTAGCTGTGTGAACTGGGAAAGTCTCCAATTTTTAGAAATGTATTTAAAGACTTGAAGAAGATCCAAACTTCCAAATAATTTTTACTGGTCTGCTTGGTCAGCTGTCAGTATTTGATAAATAGGGTGGGACTATTGTCAATATTGAACAGCTCAACACAAATATTTATTCTACATTTTTTGTAAAAATAATATATAAAATGGAAATCGAGTGCCTTATTCTACAAAATTCTATTTTTGTTTCTCCCATACAGTTTGGTAGTAACAGACTCAAGTGATAAAATCTCCCCTGCCTCCACACAAAGGCATACAGAGGGAGGAAAATGTTACCAGTGGTAACATACTTCCCTGCCGAGAAACAGCTCACAGTGAGATTCCTCCCTGCTCCTACCTAAAGTCATGTCCCAAGGGGGGCTCTGTGGCAGAAGCTTCTTGTAGGGTATTTCAGAGTAAGAAACAATAAGCTGTCACTCTTGATTCAAACCAAGTTAGCAATGAAGCCTTCAATAACAGAGTTCCTCCTGTCTCCGCTGGCACATACGTTGCCAAGACCCCTTGACCTGCTCTCCAGTCACACATCACAATATAAAAAGAAATTGTGTTTCCGGAGCTCTCCCCATGCTTGGTGGAATTTCTCCTAAAAAGCCACAAGTTGGAGCTTGCTGGACTGAGCAGCCTGCACTGTCCATAATGATGGTGCAGGTATTATCCTTGTGTGAAAAATCAAGCTGCAGGGTAGTCAACTTGAGCGTCAGAAGTAGGCCTGAATGTCACGTCCCAGTCATGTGTTCCAAAATGTTTTCTCAGTTTTAAATCTTTAGCAATATATTGCTATGTAAACAGATTAATGCAACAGCTAGGAGATAGTATTTTTTCCAGCTGAAGGAATGAAGCTGAGGGTCGAATGTGGCACAACCACGCTCTGTGGAAACTGAGGATAACTTGCAAGGGCTCCTGAACAGCCCTGCTCAGCTCAGCATGCCTTAGCAATGCTACTTTCATTTAGTAGCTAGAATAAGCACCCACCCACACAAAACAAAGGACGAGGAACAGAGCCAGTTTACTCAGGAGCCTTTCAAATCTAGCATTGTCTCAGACTTGGCTTCGGTCCGTTGTAAAATGTGTTTTCTGTGTTCCTGGAGCTGTTCCGTAAAGAGGACCCTGAGGTAGCAGAAGGCAACTCTGTTACTAGAATTCTAGTTTGTTGGTTATTCTGTAAATGAATGTGAGTAAATCCAGGAAAGAAGCACAAATAACAATAACATATTATTACTCCATTTTGTCCAAAACAATCAGACTGCTTGAACATTAGTTAAAACTAGCTCTTCCTCGAAGTCTTCATTAAGAATACTGCACTATCAATGATTTTCAACCCCTATCTGGAAAAGCTGAATCTAAAAGCCCATTCCATCCCTCTCCTCTCCACCACTGAATAGTGCTCTGTTGAGAACTAGAGAAAGGTAAGTCTTGATTTAGAGAGACTGAAGAATAATTTCAGTCCAGGAACTTTAAGTGCATTATATTCCTATATGCTGGAATCAAGGTGGGTTTTTTTTACTATATAAAGGAATAGAGTCAGGGCCAGAGACAGGTTTTGATCAGGAAAATAATATACATATAATTCTTCTTCAAATATTTGCATTTCTTCTGTTCTTTGACTAATGTTTAGAAAACCTGGTTCTATTCCCACTTTTTAAATTTTCTTATCAGTGACAATAGAGCAATGGTACTGTCTTTGTTTGTGAAGTCATTTGAGATCTACTGATGGATAATTCATATTTCTGAATAGTTAAGACCCTTTAGACTTGGGCAAATATCACAAATCACACACAGTTCATACAAATACACAAGATTTTCTTCATAATTACTTACATGAAAAATTGAATTTAAAAAGAAAAGAGAGGTAGAGATGAAAAGATTCCCTCTCAGTTAATAAGGCTACATATGCACCTGAAATCACCGTACTGAAACTGTCCTTCAGCTTCTGCGAATCAAGTTTGCTCAACCTTCGCTAATTCAAAACAAACACCAAATTCAGCACTACTAGGAAAGAGGAGAGGGCAAGGATGGGGTGAGCATTTAGACTTAACTTTTCCAGACAAGGCTTGAAAAACAGATGACACAGTACCCTGAGCTCCTAAATTCTGTATTGCACTTGCTCCGTTGATGAGTATAGAGTGTCAGTCTAACTTTTTCAGTAGCTCATAACTCACGTACATGTGTCGTAATATTTTTCTGCTTATTTCAGCCTGTTTTTGTTCTGTCAGAGGAAGTCTACTAATTCTATTCCATGGAGCAACTGCAGTTGAGGATATTAAATTGTTCTAAGGAAAGAAGCATGGTATTGATTTTAGTTTGTTTATTGGATTTCACTATTAAAAAACCAAAATAATAAATATTTCCTTCAGGATTTGCAACTTTTATGTTATGCATTAAAGAGATCAAAGGTTACTTGTTACTTCAAGTGTAGCCAACTAGCCGTGGGGTGCTGGGGAAGGTTTTGCGCATGTCCATACACTTCTTATCAATGATGAAGGAGTTTGTCTTCACAGAAATTTCATGTTCTAGCTTTGATTTGTTGAGAACCAACGTTTGCAGAGTATCATGGGCCTCTCGCAGACGTTGCTTTAAGGTCTGTAAGGTGTCATCTATAGTAAAAACTTCATTGACAAGCCTGAAAAAAGAGAAGGAGACAAGTTGCCCAAATAACTTCAGCAATCCTTCACCACAACACTTTTTCAACAGTGGCAGGTCTGTTTTTCAGGCAGGATTTGAACAGTACTCTTGGACTGAACCAATATGAAAACTATTCTTTGCCAAACTTGCATGCTTAGCACCTGTAAGAAGTGATGATTTCTTGTTTGCATTGACCTTCAACAGCAGTCTAAGCCCCTCTGCTTTGATCTTTTATCTTTTTAATTGCAATCTTCTTCACTTGCAACCTCTCCTTTTTATAGCTTCCTAGGACTAGCATGGCCATGCTGAGCACCTATATATGATCCTGTAGCATACATTTGGGAGGGATGTTACTGAAATGTGTGGTGTAGTTCATGGTAGATTAAACTTGTGCAGCAGGATATGCCAAATAGTATGGATTTGATGTAAAAGCATGTTAGTCAGGAAAGAATCACTTACCCCGATAACCAATGAATGTGGAGCTGTGAAATCAAGTCTTTCTGTGAGCTGATATTGGCCAAATTTGTTCCAGTGGCCTATCAAGGGAGATGTGACAAAGCTTCTTGTGTACTTACTGAGCTCATAAGCTCTCTTTAATACTGAGGATTTTGTGTGTAGAGATAACCCTACCAAAAACTGATCACCAATAAACTGAGGCAAAATGCATGTCTCCAGCAGAATTCTGATTCAGATTTGCTTTGCGAAAGATGGAAAACACTAACATTTAATATTTCTGACAAGCAAAAACATATTTTCAAATACAATGTATTTTCTGAGTTCAGAAATCTTAGTGTTACAAAGTTAATCTGTTTTTTATACCATTTGAAATTGGTTCCTCTCTAGTGTCCTCCATTTTTCAAAAGTTAGTGGTTCCATCTCAGACTCCTTGATGCAAAGATTTGGGATTTCTGGAATGCTCCTGGCTCACTCCGCCAGCCTTTTTAAAGCAACCTTGTTATTAAAAAGCCTTTGTTTCTGAAGATCATATGTAGAAGCACTTCTGCCACAGTTGCTTTGTGGCAAACTGTTTACCTCTCGCATAGTGATCTTACAGATATATCTAGTGAAAAGATGTGTGAAAGAGGTCCTTTCACATTCCAAGAGGTTTGCAGTGTATCTATGCCTTGATTTGGCTGTAGCTTAGTACTACAAGTTTGCACCATTTGATGTATGATTCATATTCTAGGATTCCACAATTCCAAACTCTCTAAAGTTGCTATTGTCTTGCATAGGCCCACCCTGAAACATTTTCCTGAGCTAACTGAAAAGTCTGCAGGCTTAAAACTAAAAGGTCTGCAAACCTGAAATCATAAATATTGGGCTGAATTTGAAACTAACGTATTTAAGGATCTTGATAACAGCTAGTAAGTTTTCTCATGAATATTCTACATTGCTCTAACCTGAATGCGTTTAGTTTTACAAGTGATGTCACATGTAGCCTCTCCTTATCTAATGTTCTGTTAATTGCTCAAAGTGCCATAGCCTGTTAAAGACGTTGGTTTTTTTCCAGAATCCACTTTAACTTGTTTTTGGATAGTCCCTTTTGTTTCAGAACAGCACAGAAAAGCTAGACTTTATTAGTTTGTTTTCTGTCTAATTCCTTCAACTACAAAGTTGGCAGCGCACACAGAGAACAAGTGCCAACATCAGCACTTCCTTTAAAATAAACAGCAAACTCAGATAACATTTGCATGTTACAAAGAAGCGGTTCATTTGGTATTTTCTTTCCCTATTACAGTTGAGCTGCTGGGTTGAGCTCCTTCTTGCTTTAAACCACATGAGAGAAATACAGTTAAATCATTTAAAAATCAAAAATCCTTGAAAAGGGGAATTATCAAATGGTTTTGCTTTCTCAGATAGGAGTTTGTCTGTAAAAAAAAAAAAAAAAAAATGTATTTTGAGATGTGAGCTCAGCCAAAAACCATGAGTGAAAAAGTTCAAATTTCAAATACCTTCTGTCAGAATTTCCATCTCTAATTGCAGTTATAATGAACAAAACAGTAAAAGATTTGGATTTTGGTTAAAGCATCTAAAATAACCTGATCTGGATTAGGTTTGCCTTGGAGAAAGGAGAATGGAATATGCTATTTATCTGTCAATATAACTACATATAGTAAAGAGTATACTTGTTTAGACATTTTGGTTAAGATATTAGAAATAGCAGATATCAGACTGAACTGACTGATACAAAACTTGTGTGTACAATAAGCCTAAAATACTTTAGAACAGCTGTGCAACAGAATGTAAAGCTCTTAAATAACCTGTAAGCTAGCAGAAGTTTAATTGTTTCAGAACCTGTACGTGCACTTTATCTTCTAAGTATGTCACATTTCTGTCCTTTTACTGCAGTTGAGGAAAATATTTGAAGACATTCTGACATGCCAGTGATTTTAAATGAAGCTTCCAAACTTTTTTAGGCAGGACCCTTCTGGAACATCAAGGCCATGATTGGTAATTGTTGGAAGAAAAAAGGATGATGTGAGCCTCTGCTTCAGCATGCTATTGATCCCAAATCAGACAAGTTCTGCATCTTGGAAACATGCAGTCCTGTTGAGCAGGCTGGTATCAATCACAATGATGCAGACATTTTTGTGGAAGGGATCTTCAGGAAGGAAGCAGGGAGAGAACAAGACTCAGAGTGAATAGAAGGCTGGAGTTATGGTTTAATATTTATGGCCATCTTGGGTTTTTTGGAACTAACATGCTGAAAGACCCTTGGATGCTGAGACTAATACATTTGCACACCTGATCAATGGTGAGTGGCAAGTGAAAAACGAGATCTGCTCCTTTAGTAAAGGTAATTGCTCAGTGAATGCTACAGTGGCCAAATCAGAAGTTTTCAGTTTTTTTCACAGCTGAACTTCTGCACCTAGAACAGGCATGACTTGTGTAATATGAAAAGCCACAGAAATAAAATTATCTAAATGGATATAAAAGACTTCAGATCCAAAACAATATTTTGTGAGAAAATGCATTTGGAGAGCAGAGCATAAAGCTGAAGATATATAATATGTAGATACACCAAAGGAAATGTCAACATCTGAATAGGGAGATATGAAGCTCAAAAAAAAAAATTGTATAGCATTGTACAACTTCTGGATTAAGGAGTTAGAAGAAAAAGGGAAAAGATGACAGTACAGTGAACTATGATTCACTGGCACTTCCCTGTTTGAATAGAGGCTTTTTGAGCTGATAAAACACAGTTTAAGAAAATTAATAATCAATTTAAGCACGATGTACCTCATTAATCTTATTGTATGTGAAGCTGTTGTACACACTGGGATCTTGCTGGAGACAAAAATCAAAAGGGAATAGTTTCATACTTTTCATAAAAGTCTTCAAAAAATCTCTTCCTGGAATGTGAAATTCACACAGGTATAGTAGGAATCCTGGTGCAGTATTTCTTGAGAAAACCTCCACAGAATATTTTGAAGACAGCATTTTGAATAAGATATACTAGATAGGGTTCTCATGGAAACTGATGTGTTCCAAATGGATCAGGAGAGATGGAGAGAAGCAGGATTCAGAAGATCTTTCTTCAGTCATTAGAGAAAACTAATGTCTCAGACATCTTGTACAACCAGAAAGATATAGTACACGCTCTAGAATGAACCATAGCACAGAGATCACCAAGCTAACGCCAACATGAGCTGGAAAACCCCCAGAGCTATATAACCAAAATACATGCCAGATGAGCTAACCTATATAAGGATGATATTGGAATCACTATATAGTTGGATAAAAGCATTGAAAATGAGTTCAGGGAGTAAAAGATGCTGCCTCATTCTTATTTGCAGTAAACCTTTAGAGCTTCACCATTAGATAACTTTTGCATAAGGCAACAGAATTTTGTCTCAGATAATATCTTGCTAAAATCAGGAGACTCCTGAAGTGCAATACTGTTGTTTTATACCGAATGGAATTAAAATCAATTCAGAAAACCCAACTCGGAAGTGAGACTGAATCCCAAAAGATATCAGCCGCCAACAAGCAATTGATCTCCTAACTGACCTGGGAGAAGGACTCTATAGGGAACTAAACACACAAAGCATTAGAAATTTTGGCCCATTATTTGAACATAGCTACTGAGATTTTAGTTCTTTCTTCCAGAATTTGTATCGTCATCATGTAATGAATACAGTTCTAATCTTATCGAATTAATTCATCCTACTGTTAAATTTTACATTCCTGAGTGCCTGACTGAGCAAGGGACAAGGGTGGTCTGGCCTCTACTTACTGAAACTGAGGTGCATCACGGCAAAGTTCTATATTGGGTCGTTTAGTTCTTCCCTCCAGGCGGGTCTGAGCCACTTTCAGTGGGCACTCCTTTGCCGTTATAGATCTCTCCAGTAACATGATCGTATTTTCTGTCTGGAAGATTTCTTGAAGTATCTGAACAAAGTAGAGCATTTTCATAAGCCTCACATGCATACATTATCGGAACTCTCCCCTGCTTTAAACACTTCTATTGGAACTGCTTACATGCTGGCATGTCATTTTGCTTTAATTTAGGGGAGGGAGGAGATTACTACAAACTCACAGCAATCAGGTGTATTTGTATAATATGTTGGCTTAATCATGCCAGTTCTTTAAAAGGGCATTGGTAATCACAGCTCACAGGAGAGCCAAAGGGAGGGGCCTTACAGACATATATCAAAACATTAAAGCATTTAATGAAGTTATTCCTGGAAAACGGAATAGCAACTCTGGAGAACTACTTCACTAGGAAATGTACCATCTCTTTCCTACTTTAAAATTTAAAAATTTGTAGGCAAATTGGAATATAAATTTTTTACAACCAGAAGACAAGCACAGAGTTATTTGGGTGGGAGGAACTGCAACTGTGCTTTTGTGTATAAAGCCATTTTTGAAAAGGGAGTGTTTATAGCTCTGCAGAGACTCACTTCTATTTTGCTTCATTGTCTCTTTTTTCTCCTTAATTACAAAGTTGCTGCTTGATCAGGAAAGTTTTGCAGAGATAAAATTCCAAACAAGCTACCATTTTCATTCAAACCTTCATTCAATTCTCACTTCCATATGCCTCATAAAAATAGAAAAGCCATCAAATATGTCCCCTCTGAAACTGATGTGTGCTCCAAGTATTGTGGTGACATAAGTTTGTAAGTCTGCAAAGACTTAGGAACACAGTCATATTTTCATACTGAAACTAAATTCTACAGGTTTTGAAAGCTCCTCTGGGAGCTGTAAAGGGGAAGAAAAACTTGCTTTAAAGGCTTATTTTATTTAAATGGAGAAGGTACGGAGTGAAACAACACCTGAAAGGAGAGGCCCATGGAATTAGAATAGCACTGTTTTTAGTTGCAGAATATGTTATCATAGATTCATATTATCTCTCAGGATCCTGCAAGTGATCAAACTGCAAGGGAAAGACTCTCTTTTATTCAGTCTGGAAAAAGAAGGGAGAAAATGTTTATGTTCAGGTAACATTTCCTAGTCAATTGATTATTACATTACTTTCATTTATCACAATTCATTACAGCCAATATGTTGAATGAATTCAAGTTTTTCCTATAGACTGATTTAAAATGCAAGAGCACAAATTTAACTAACGTAGTTTTGCAGCTAGGCTACTAAAATCAGTGCAACTTGAATTTCAGCAATCACTAAGAATGGTGTAAAGCGATTTAATCTATGCTGCTGTTTAGGTTTTGCCTACATACAAGGATGTACCAGGTAAGCTAATGCTGTGTGTGGCTTGAAAATTGAATTAGGCTCTGCTGCTGAAAGGTTATTTATAGACAAAACCAAAAGGTTTAAGGGTGCCAGGAGCCTGCACACCAATCCAAATCCTTAAGGGCTTGTCTACGCTGTGTAGTAGAACAAAGCGAGAGATCTCCTGGCTAGCCCTGTCCAAGCCAGTTCAACCCTTACAGCACTGCAATTTGCCAATAGATGAATCATCTTGGACCCTGAAGCAGCAGCATATGAACATGACTGTACTGATCTGAAGCCAGGTGAATGTCTCCACACTGTGCTCCTGAGCACTTCTGGGCCCAGGGTTGGTTCTCACAGAGCTAGCTTGAATCTGGCTTCACCTAGAAGAAGCCTTTACTGCTTACAGGCTTCAAGGAAAAAAAGTCTGGTTTGTTATGAAGGGAATACAGTGTGGAAGAAAGTGAAGCTAAGAGTAGTAAATCTCTCCTTAAAATTTCACTCAGCAGTGGTTCTTTCTTAGTTAGATAATCTCCATAAGTAACCCATATTTTACTGGAAATATTTATGCAGGTAATCCAGTGCACTTTGGTAACTCTTTTGCAGAGGAACTACTTTATGATAAGATAGCATTGTTAGATACATAGCTTTATATTCAGTTACATGTAGTTCTTTCTACAGATAAAAAAAAAATGAGGCAAAGAGACTTAATGAAGTTAGCGATCTTCATTACACAGAAAGTCCACATCCTTCCTTTACCCTGGTGACACAAAGGATTTGGTTTGGGATCTTCTGCTGCTCAGAAGCAGAGCTTGAGTAGCTTCTGCTGTTACCCAAATCTTGCTATTTGTGACTTTGCTAATGCAAAGTTCACTTTGCTAAGTGAACCTAGTGTGTGCTCGTGTGTACATGACAAGGAGCGTGCATTCCCTCCACCCCGAGGCGAGGTCTAGTTCCTAGGTAGGCTGCTCCTGATTTATTGGATGTCTATCAGGGTGATTTTACAAGCCCAATACTTTGCTCCCACAGTTCACTTTCACTGCCAACCAAAATATCAACCTGCAGGGATGTACCAAAGCTGTGAGGGAAAGAAATATGCAGTGCTTTTAGAAGTTACCGCTGCTTAGCAAGGTCCTCCTTTCCTGTGTTTATATTTCAGCTTCTATCACTACTGTGGTGTTTCCCATGCTACGCCTTATTATGTGCAAGTGAGCCAAATTCACTGTGGTGTAATTCTGTTGCCTGCAGTGGGTTGCCATGAGGATGATGGCCTCTTATATTAATTCCATGTACAATTTGCTGTTTGCATTTTACAATAAAAAACTGAATTCAAATAAAAACAATCAAAGTAGCACACATCTCTGCCCAGTAAGAACTGGGCAAAATTGTGTTTAAGTTTCAGAAAGGGACAGGGGGTGCATGTGGCTTCATAATGAAATACAGGACTTGCATTCTCAGATCAGCTTCTGAGCAGGACCTTTGTGGTTCAGACTTTGAGCTTTATTGGTGGTAACATTTTCCCTCTTGGGCAGCAGATGGAAATGGTGATTCACCTTTGTAGAGGAAATCTATCAGTCTAGCAATTAAAGCAGCCCAGAGCATTTGGTTAGAAATCAACCATGACTGTGAAACCAGCTCCCCAGAGCAATGTAGCCGTTTACAGATGTGCTCATACAATGGTAAGCATGTAATGTAATCACTGTGCTGATATTTTATGCTATGTGACAATATGAATCAAAACAATGTCATTTGCTGAGTGAGTGCAGTTAGGTTACAAGCTCTGCTACAGGCTAATTGTTGCGATCAGGTTAGAGAAATGCAAGGAGATAAACGGAACAGTTTCTGAGAGAAAAAATTTTTTACTGCCCCCTCTCTCAGTGGAAGCAGTATAGGTATCTTATGTTTATTCCACACCTGGAAGGAAAGCAATAAGCCACCAAAGGGGACTCAGCATGTGCACAGGAACACACACTGCAGCAAGCTCAGAAGCATCATACAAATTTATAAGAGGACCAGGGAAGCAGTTTAATAGTCTTCAGTATTTCAGATAACAGTGCCATCCCTCTGCCACAAATCCTCATTTGGGCTATAGCAAACCATGGCAATTCCAGTGGTATGTGACAGTATGTCACAGTAGTATGTGACAGGAAGACTAAATTATATGTCAAATGTGTTTTAAGATGTAGAAGGAACAAGCTGGACCTAGTAAAGACAATGCTGAACAGATTGGGAAAATGGCATATCTAAGGAAAATGCCTATGTATAACCTGTTCTCAGTCCCTTGGAAAGGCCGTTTTCTTTAAAGTCAGCTGGCAGAAAGAACTTTAGGAGAGGGAGTTTCTGGACCCACACTTCTCTCAGATCCTCTTCTAGTGCATTCATATCTGGCCATAGCAAAGGTACAGCCTCCAGGCCACAAACCTGTGTGTTTCAAACTCAGTAGTAATGTTTCAAGTAAATGAATGTCGGTATTCACCAAAGCTGAGAGTCGTTACCATTCCTCCACAGCACTTACTGTGCTGTGTTGTCATATCACACCCGACTGGGCCTCATTGCCAACGGCACACATAGCAAACATGTAGGAGTTCCCTTAATGACAAAGGAGGAGGAGATTGTGTTGTCCTCTCTTTTTAGAAAATTGATACGTGTATTTTTCTCATAGTGGCATATAACTGATACAGGAAAATAGTCTTATATCTAGAAGCCACTCAAAGTATTTAGATCTTGCATGATATTAATGTCATTTCACGCAATGTTAATGTTGGAAAGAGACCAGCTCTGAAGTCTAATTAGAAAATGCTTCTCTTTATTGAGAATCAAGTGTTCATGAATGGAGAGCTTTTCATCTAAAAGTCACTGAAAGCTCAAGGTTTTATGCCCAGCCATTATAACTTTTTCTGCTTGTACAACAAGGAGTAACTGCAGTTCACATTCATGGCATATGATTTCCCTAGGTACTCTGGGGTCCTGCTCATAAAGGTAGAAGTAGTCTGCAAGAACATTATGCACAACCAAGGCAACCGGTTAGTACTACTAAGCAAATTCTTTGTTAGTCATTCCCTAAAGAAAAATAGTTTAAACCTGCCTGTGAACTCAGAATTCAAATTTAAATCTATTCAGCCATCTTTAAGCACTGCCTGGCTACATATAAGTGGATGTGGTTTAGGCTTATTCTGTGTTCTCAATTCTTTTATTACTTTTTTTTTAAGCACTATCATTTAAGACATAGGAAGAAAAATGGCCTCAGGGGAACCACTTCCAACACATTGCAGAAGCTCTACAGCTTTTGATTACTCATTCTGGCTACACACTGGCACATTGGATAAAATGATTTAGATAATCTACTATACATAAATGGATGGGTGGGGAGAATCACCAGATAGTGTTGCACCAGTCTACGTAATTTCTGGATGACCTCCAAAGGCAGGAAGGGAAAACAACAAATCCTGAGCAGCGTGTTCCTGGGGGAGCATGGGGAAGGACTGGCTCAGGCAGCTGCCCATCCGGGTACTCTCCCTTCCAGGACGTTAGCAAAACTTTGTGCTGGAGCATTCTTGAGAGCTTATTGAAAACTCTTCTCGCTGTTCTCTCACTTCCCCAAGGCCAGGATTTTTATAGGCTGGACACTGTAAGACTAGGAGACAGAGCTGCTGAAGTCACACGTATACTTTATCATAGTGTGATCAGGGTAGCCTTAAATACAACCTAAGCATTTTGAAAGTCCTATAGTCAGACTGTAATTATGAATATTTTTGTTTTCTGAGGGTTTGCTCAGCATTTAGCAGTGAATGAAAAAAGCAGCAGTCAGGTAATATGGTGGGAGGGACATTCTTGTCCCACACAGTTGTGTACATTTCTTTAAGTTTAATATTTAGCCTCTTGGTCTTTTTTTTTTTTAAAGAAGTTTTTCATCTGTTTTCATATTTCATCCAATATATTTTGTGCAAGTTATCATACTTAATTGAATAATATGTCTAATTTCACAATTAATTTTAGGGCATTATGGCCACATTATTTCAAAGTAAAACTATGATATCTTTTAATCTTTGGATTACAAGTTCTGTAATCTGAATTAATTTGGACCTGACAGTTTTTACAATGCATGTATTTTAGGGTTTGAAGCTACTGTCACTTCTGAATATCATAGCCAAATTCTGGATAGACATTACCAGGTCCTTTGTTCTTGTCCTTTTCAGGGTTTGATTCTTTCCTTTGAAAGATTTTAAATGCAGGTCACTGTTTCATGACTTAACACGTTTTATTTTGTTTTTGTTCAGATGATGATGGGGAACAGTGTGTCAGTCTTTTAAGAAAAGAAAGCAAGTACATTTAAAAGAAATAATTACACTTCTCAGCAGAATGTAACATCAGCAGATAATGCACTCAGATAGTTTAACTGATGAGGCAAAGTTAGAATCCCTCTGAGCAGTAACTTGCGTGCATCTGTCGTGTATGCTCATATGAGATGATTAAATTTCATAGTTAAGAGAATCAGCTGAGTAGTTTGGGCCCAGGGAAAATATTTTCAGCCCAGTGAAACTCATCAAGCACATCAGGAATGAAGAGATTGGTCTGGACTTGGGAATATTGTAAGCTTTTGTTTATAAGGCTTTGTGACAACAGGAATAGGGCTGGAGTAAATACCATAGACATCCTCCGATCTGAAAGCTAAAGCATACTGTAAGTTCTACAGATGCCAAAGAATACCTATAAAATCCCCAACATCTTATTTTTAGTTCTGTCTTTAACATGACTGTTTCACCAAAAAGAAGAAAACAACGGAATGTAAACAGGATACTGATACAACAAAGAAGGCTGCACTTGTACGTTTGATCATTTAATCTGGGTCCTTATGGTCAGATTCTGCATGGCCATAAAGGTCTGTCCAGCACAGGTTGAAATGCAGGACCAGGGACCCTGGGCCTTTCATTTGTTCAGTAATAACTCTTATAAAAATCCTGCTACCACTTTAAACTCTGAAAATAATCCAATTAATTTCACATTTATATGCAATCAGTTTCTATTTAACTTTTCCATTGGTCCTCAAAATGTACAAGATGCTTATTTTAAAACAGCTTTTTTTAAAATTAAAGGGGAAGAAAAACATGGGACCATTTAACTTGGCCTGGATTTTGACTTTAAAAAAAATCTAAATTTAGGGCTAAATTTGAATTCACTTTCCCTTTAAACTACTTTATTAACTTTTTAGTGGGTTTAGATTTTTTTCCCATCACTTTGAAATAACAAAACAGTTGGTTTCATGGGAGACAATTTTTATGGCTGAATTTTAAACTCCTCCAAATCTGTTTCAAAATAACTGAGGAAGGCATAACTATACACAAGAAAATGCTTAACTCTCTGCATACCTGATTGTTACACATTTAACTACTGAAGAACAAGAATAAGCCTGAAAAGTTCTGCTGTATTTCTCTTTCATTTTACACTATATGCTGCTTTTGGATGCTGCGGGACCAGCGATCTTGGTGTACATCACCACTGTGGAAAACAAAATAAAGTGCTATGTTTGTAATGTGGTTTTGCTAAACCTGGTAAAAATAACAATAAAACAGGGCAGTTTGGGCCTTGCACACACTCTGTTTTGTCCCAGGTTGCCTCATCTGAGAGAAGGATATGCATTCCTTTAACAGTGAGAAGATGGCTCTAGAAAGAGATGGTGCCAGAGAGAGAAACAGTTGTGGCTCATGCAGCTGCCCTTTGGTATCGATTCCTGTAAGGAGTGAGATTTTTGCTAGTCATTAATTCAATTTCACCCTAGTCGCAGTAAGCTGGATTTGAGCTGGCTGCAAGGTCACAGCACAGTGCATTTGTCTCGTAACCTCTGTCCCTAGCTGGAAACAGTGAAGCCCACAAACATTTCCTTTCTTGAAAAGCTCCTAAATACGCCCATCTCTGTTTCCTACAAGACAGCCCTTTCTGAGAATAAGAAACAGTTTTATAAATGCATATCAGTACTGCTGCCTTGAACTAAATCCTGTTTCCTCTGCCGAGCTTATATGAATTGCCTGAGTGCAGATGGTTTGTAAAGGAGGGAGCAATAGTAATCACCACCACCGCAGTTCCTCACGTCTTGGTGCCATGGCAGAAAGAAGTCATCTTCTCTCTCAGTGTCAGCAAAGTCCCACTTTCATTCAGTCCAGGCTGCCTTTATTGAGCAGCTTTAAGACTATCCCTCAATGTGAGAAGAGATTTCTGTTATTTTGCAAATAAAGTCATTTGGATTCATGATGACCTGAACACAGCCTGACAAGAGCTATCACTTGGTTAGGATTCCTTCATCCTGCCCCCGTTTCATGCTATCCTTCGGCTAATCCATGAAGTGGAGCATTGCTGCGTGGCGTGCGGAGAAGCCAGGCTTCCCCTGTGTAGTTTCTCCACTTGCCCACACTCACTGCTCTGTTCGAGTCTTCATGATTTCATGATATTAACCAACCACCTTAGCAGACAGAAATCTACTTTTGTCTTCAAGTTAGTGCCTTAGTTTGCACCTGTAATTTCTCTTGGTTTGTAAGTAAAGCTCTAATGTTTATATAGTGCCAGCTTAAATAAATATTTCCTCATTCCAACAGGTTTTTCCAGGCAAGTTTGAGCTGCTTATACTAGCACACACCTTCACAACCACCTCTGAGTCACTGTTCATTAATCATCTGAAAACTTTACTCTCAGACAGGTTCAAATATTAAATTATAAGATTAACTGTATGCCTATGCACCAGGAATGGGCATGAAAAACTGTGAATGAGCAAGATTTTAAGGCGTGCAAAGAAGAAGGGGAAAAAAAGTACAGAAAAGTTTTATGAGGATACACTGGGGTCAGAGACAAAAGCCCTGGTGGGACAGTGCCCCACCCTCGCTCCCTATACACATGCTCCTTCCCCCAGCTCGCAGCGCCCTGCTGCACCTCTCCTGCATGCTTCTCGCACTGCCAACCCCATTGCCTGTTAGTATTTGTTTACGTTTCTGTTCTAAGGAGGTCCAGGCTGTGTCCTTTTCACAGCTGTAGCTGGGTCTATTTTAGATGCTGGTAGGCAGTTTATGTTCTTACAGCCACTGAGGTTTGGTAGCTTCTGTTCCATGTTTTATGCTAGTTATAAACTTAAGTAGGTTCATCCCCTGAATTTTATAAAAGAAAGTTGTGTAAGTATAAAATGTATTCAGTATTTCCTTCTGACCACCGTATAAACATATTCAGTATTTGCTGATTTTTTTCAATATAACAAATAACTATAAATGTAATAACAACAATTTTGGGTTAGAGACAGTGAGCCTGAGGGATGGAGACTCTCAGGGGCTAACTTGTTTAAGAGATGGAGTAACTTACTGAAATAAAATTCTGTAGGTTCTGCAGGTATAGACTAAAAATATACCAGGTAAAAAGGCAACTGAGTGTTAAATTTCCACCATATATTGATGAAATATAATTTTGCACCCTGGGAAAAAAAAATCAGGGCTGTTTTTAAAAGCACACGTTCTTAGTGAATTCAGTGGAAAGCTCAGAATCATAGTTACTTGTTTATTGGAGTGGGTGGCTATTTTTTCATGGTTTTACTAACCATGTGTTTGCTTTTCTAACATGTTTTTGATCCTTTTGCTCCCAGGTAGTGGAAGAGCAAGCCTTGCAGGAAGGGTGGTGCTGGGCAGCTCTGCCTCTGAGCATACAAACACTTCTGTACACAGTGCAGGTGTTCTGTCTTACATGGTGCTGGCTGAGATAATCTGCTGTTTAAGGTATGGTGTAAATACTAGGCTGTGTAAACTTGTCACTTGCTGTCTGGTCTCACTGTTTCCCAAAGCTAATGTATGTAAACATCATGTGCTATTGGTTATTTTTAGGTGAGTAAAGCCAAGGTAACTATTTATGTTATACTAACTTTAAGGTAGAGATGCAAACATATTAATGAGGGGCTGCACCATGATTGAAGGTTTTCCTTCTTTTCCTAGAGAATCGCGTACATTTTACATCTGTAATGTTTCTTGGCATAAACTGACTGTCGTAGAGAGGCATGCTGAAGACACCGTACCTCCATCCTCTATGTTATATTAGGTAGGCTATGTTTTCCATTCACCGGCCTAAAAATCTGGTCCTGGGACCAGAGCCAGAGTCCTGTGTTCTGTTTAGATTCTTGGAGAACATTTGCATCCCCAAAAGACCACATCCTCTTTCAGCTCAATGATGATGAAACGCAGTGGAACTGTAATACCTTCTTTGGTTCGTAGTCTAACCCTTGCCAAGTATTCAGCTAGGACTCCTTGGCTTGTGCCTCCAGCACCTCATATGTCCAGGGCTGTGCAGTCCAAATTCCAGATGGACCTCATAATGTTATCACTGAAATTAGTTCCAAAATTAAGTACGACAAATTAGTGATAGAATTGTCTCCTTGTGCAATTAGGACAGAATTGCAGTTGGGACACTTTCAATCTTCGGGCCAGAAAGAAGTTAGTTATAGTTATCTGGCCACCTGCACTGCATGCAGGTCAATTGTCTATCCTGCAGTAATTCCTATTTGTAAGCCAGTGTCTGTAGAAAGAGCAGAGCTTTTGAGGGAGAATACTGATCTTGATTTCATGTTCCTGGTGCTAAGGAAGGCCCTATATGTGGTAAGCCGTTGCAGTGATGAATTTCTTTGCTCTGAAAAGTATGTGCTTATGTTTCCCATCTGGATTTGTTTAGCTTTGCCTTCTAGCAACTGATTCTTCTTTTGTCTTTGCCTGCTCAAGCCTTCTATTATAGTGCTTTTTTCTTTTGCATAGATACTTATTGATTTAGCAAGTTTTCTGCCCCTATCTCGAATCGTCTCTTGGATAAGCTAAATAAAGTAGTGTCATCTAGTGCTATTAACATCATCCTTTTCAGTCTGCTAAAGAAAAAGTTGAGGAACTTATTCTACCAATTGCCTGCTTTCCAGTCCTTTAATCAGATAACTTCTGGGCTTTACAGTTGGAGTAGGAAATGCTTTATACCACAGCCTTGCTCCCACATACTCAGCTTGATTGCCACTGTTAAGACAGCAAATTGACTTGGCCTCTAGAAGAAAATCAAGCAAAAGTGGGCAGGGAATAATTCTGCTTAGAAGCTCTACAGTGGGCTGACAGGGAGACTGATAAAGCAGGTTTTTAAGGACAGCATTTCCCTTATGCATTTAATAATTTCCTGTTTAGTCATACAAAAGCAATTTAGTCCTTTTTTAATGTTTCACCCATGCAAATCCATTCCCAAACTTCTGTTAGACTTGGGGACTGTCAGCTTCACCAAGCATTTTTCCCCCAAAGAAGTGGCAGGCAGGAAGAGCTGAACAGCAGACACTGAAACTCCTAAAGTGGACAAAACTCAAGCAGTTTCCCAAATACATCAATGGGGAGGGCGAGTGCCAGATGAAGTAACAGTGAGAGCAGACAAGAGCTGGACTGAGAATGCAGAAAAGCAAGTGGGAATCACTGACAACTAATGTTTTTCTGAGACTTCCCCAATGATGGCTTGGAAACTTGATCTGAATTTGGAATCTATTCGTTATTGGGATTCAGACCAAGTATCTGCTAAAATAAAGGGTAAAAATAAAGCTAGCTGTCCTAAGACAAGATATCTGTAAATTCCTAAACCATTCCTCTAACCAAACGCAGCTTAACATAGGTTAATAGTAAAAAAAGTGGTGGAAGATGTTATATATGTTTTAAAATGAGACTGCATCTATGTTTTCATCCTGTATGTTGTTGTGTCAAGCAGCTTGGGTTTGGGGTTTTTTTGTAGGGGAGGGGGATATTTGGAGGCTTTTTTTCTCCTGTGCTTATTATTTTTTCAAATCCCTTTTTCAAATGCATACCAGGAAAAGTTCTTAGGTGCATCCCTTGGTCTTACCTGGATTGGGAAGTGTATATGGTTAAGGCAAACTATATGAAATCTTTTTCTGAACAGCACACCTTGTTGATCTGCTTCTAAATAGGATATGTGGACAGTCTGCAGTGGTAACTTAGCTTAAATTGTGTGATAGAACTTCAATCAGTTACAACAGGAAAACTCTTGGAGTCTTTTTATCAACAGATCAAGGTAAATGGTGCAGGAACATTGCAGAGACTGAGGTACAAATCCACCAACAGAGCTAGTAGCAGGCAAAATGCTTATAAAAGCAGATGGACTGCTGTGCAGTTATTAGTCTGAGACTTGCACAGTTTGTGACCTGGGAGGGAGACATTATGTCATTGATGGACAAGGTCCTGGCAAAACTTCTGGCATAATGCTTGATAGAAACAAAAACAGAGCATACCTTCACTGCATGGATGCATTCTGTGTATCTCTTGGTAAATAGTGCACACTTGTCTGAACATAAGACAATGTCCTAGAATAAAACTAAGCAAAGTAATAATGGATAGCTGTTTCTCTTTACATTTTGTTTTCTGAGAAATACAAATTTGGTACTTTTTTAGGAGGAGGAAAAGGTGCAAGAAGGCTTCATGCATGACTGCTGTAGATTGTTCTCACAGAGCCTTCAATAACTCAACTACGATCAATTACTTTTGAACAAGAACGTCATTCCAGCGACCTTCCCCTGAAAAGAAGTTCTATAAAGGATTGTTTCAGGCAAAAGCACTCAGGAAAGAGAAGCTTAATGATACAAAATGAGTAAATGCCTACTAAGGGGAACATCCCAACTCTGAAAAAATAACAGGTGTAGCAAACTGTGGGTGGAACAAAACACATCTTGTTCATTCCTGTATTTTTATGTCATTTCAGTGAACTGGTCATTTTAGTGAATTTTGACGAAGAAAGGACTTCAGAATTTCTTAATATGGACAAGATACTGGGAAAGGAAGAAGTGAATAGGTTGAACACTATTAAGAGAAAAGCTGAAGCAGATGCCCTTGGTCTCTTGCCTTCTTTGCCATCACTAACTGCACTGAAACTTGGTTACACAGTGGATTCTAAGACACTTCTCATGCACTGGTTTTGATCTGCATGGATTATACTTTAAGTTCAAACGAGTATGGTTTTCCTTGACTTTTCTCAAAACCACCACTCTTTGTGGGATCGCTCTCGTT
Organism: Dromaius novaehollandiae; assembly: GCF_036370855.1. Lineage (NCBI taxonomy): Eukaryota > Metazoa > Chordata > Aves > Casuariiformes > Dromaiidae > Dromaius > Dromaius novaehollandiae. Next base: position 13,542,874 of record NC_088111.1, on the reverse strand, counting down.
GTGGTAAGCAGTGAAAAGGAACTGATAGAGTAGAAGACAAAGGCATGAAGCAAAGAAGCTTTGAGATGACAAATGTGAACTCAGCCTGGAGTAAAACAACCTGTTGATCTGTCAGTACCGCAGCCTTGTCATTCTTTAGTCTTTGTCCAGCTTACTCAGAACCTTTTTAAATGCTATGCACCAGATGTTTTCCAAGCAATAAATGAATAGCACTGTGCTCACCTAATCCCACATGTGATATAATACTGTCATCCAACTAGTGAGAGAAAGGCATTTGAGTGCAGTAATCCAAGAGCTTTCCAATGGAATATTCATCTCAGCAATACCCATATTGCTTTGTTAGCAGATTTCCATAAACAGGGTAATGACATTCTTGCACAGAAAGTCAGGAATGTTAGAGAGTCACTATAAAGTTAGCCTACAGGAGGAACAGACATCCTACACTTCACTAATGCACCTCTTCTATGTATCCCTTGCTATTACTAGTTTTCAGTCCAGTGTATCCACAATTAGACTATTAGTTCCTGTCTTGTGGTCCTACCTCTTTGGTAGAAACAGTCTTTTCCTCCCTCTGTCATGTCCTTACAGCACAGAATATGTGTTTGTAACATACAAGCTGTTTTCACATAAATATTAAAGGATTCTGACAGTAATAAGGTTGGGTAGTAACTGTACCTTCAAGCTTCCCATACTCCAAGTGGAGACTGGCCTCCTGTCCCTAAAGCCATGGCCTAGGCACATATAATGTGACCCACTTTATCTTTGGAAAACAACCGTTGCTGCTTTACGTATTCAATGCATTGCAAAATGGGACATATTTGGGGGCTTATGTCAAAGGTCAGTTCCACTGGCTGTGGATGGAACTGGTAACATCTGGATGTGTAAAGTTGAGTGGAGATGTTTTTCTTCTCTGTGACAGCAAGATAGATATGGATAGACAGTCTCATGCAGTGGCCAAGTAATATAAGCAAAACACCTCTAACGTGACAGGAGATTTTTTTCTTAAGTAGCAGTAGGAAAATAAAAAGGTTTTCCACATGGAATAGATATTTTTAATTAACTGAGTCAAAGGGTGTAATTAGTTTGGCTGATATTCACCATTATGCATACATATAGGCAATATAAACTGAATATGGAAAAATTCCAGTCCAGGAAAAAGATTTTTAATTACACATATTACAAACGCTAACCACAGCATGCAGCATAATCACGGCCACAATATCAAACACAGATACTACTACAGTACACTGATCCCAGAGTTTACAAGTCTAATTAGATGAGTTTTTACAAAAAGCTTAGTTCCAAAGGAAAACAAATTGCTTCCAGAGCCACTAGATGAAATCTACAGTGTAAGATAAAAACTGTTTCATCTGGTGCTCTACAAGCTGAGACATTAGGCCTTTGGTTCGTAACCTTAACCAGCTGATCTTTTACGTGTAAGTGATATAAACAGAAGAAAATGTCCCATTTCATCATGGGATCATTTTTAGATCATATTATTCACAGTATTTACTCTTTTGTGTATTTTTTCATTCTTTCCTTTCTTGGAATACTGGTTTTAGAAACAAACAGTTGGGAGAGGTTGGCTGCATAGCTGTTTGTCTGGAAGAGATTTTGCTGCTTTGTGAAGCATAGAAGTATTTTGCATTCAGAAGTGGGTTCCAGACCTCATTAAATAAATAGCTCTTCCTGGTTCCAAGGTAGCAAACCTTTTCTATGCTTGTTCTTCTACCATTTCATGGAGCCAGCCTGCTTAACTAGGAAAAGAATTTGGCAGAGGGAATGCTAGCTCTAAGAGCAGCAGTCATTGCTTGAGAAGTCAGTGCAAAAACAGCCTTTGAAAGAGTGATTCATTTTTTAACACAAAAATGAAACTGTAGCACCCATTGTCTAATTGCTATTAGAAATGAAGGGAACAGGAACTGTAGTAGCTGCTTTTGATTATAATCATATCCGAAAGGAAGAACAGAAGTGCAGTACAGTTTAATTGCAGTACGGTCGCCTTGCTGCTCTGTTGGCTATCTTATTTAAATATATTCTAGTGATTTTTTTCTCTGATGGTTACAGTCTATATAGCAAACCTGGAGCAAGAAAGAAAAGGTGGTCTGTTAGCCTATCTATAGATGACTGTTAACTGGATGCTCACTCCTTACTCACTCACTCTTCTTCTTGTCCTTTCACGGTACAATCATGAGCAATAGAATTAATAGGACTCCTATCATATAACATCCACTACATCTTAACCAGCAAAGCTTTCACTGAGCAAACCTATTCCATTTTCCTTTCAACAGTTACTCCATGTTCATGGCTTCTGCCAGGTGTAAAGCTGTAGGCTGAGACTGAGAATCAAAACTAGACTCCTAGAGTAGAGCACAGGTACTGCTAGCTGAAGCAGCCCCCTTAGCTATCTTCTGTTATTCAGAAATACATGCATAGGGAATGACAGTCAGCCTATGGAAATGACATGGTGGAGGAAAACAAAACGATTTTCTTGCATCCAAACTTGGCAACACTGACCAGCCTGAATTTTTCCTCACTAGCATATGCAGTTTTCTTCTCTACTAGCATTTTGTTATTCTGCTCTAACTATGTTCCTGGGGGTGTTTATATGATGAGTAAGGTATCTCTGCTATGAAAGTGCTAATTATCACTTAGTATGTCAGCATATACAGCCTCAGTAGTTCATAAAGAGAAAGAAAGGACTTGCAGACTTCCTGTCTACGTGACACTTTTTTATTCACGTGTACCACACAAGCTAATTATTTTTTCTATAAATATGATTACTCAGTTTCTTCAGATAGCTTATTACTGCAATCTAATTGTGTGATAGTATATAGACACAAATCAGTTTTTCTTCCATTATATTATAGTTATCAGACATTCTCATTGTATCAGCTGGACTCTGTGATCATATCTCTGGTATTATGTTGATATCTCACAATGCACTTTGTGATTCTATATATATACTTTGTGCTACCTTATGCTTTAAGGCCTTTTATAAAAGTGACACTCAGAAGCTTTAGAAAAGGTCAGTGGAAAATGTGAAGCAAATATTCAGAGATTAAAATCCATGAGAAACTTATATGGATGGTCCAATTTAGGGAAAAGTGCTGTAGTTGCCTTTATTCATATTCAATGTAAAACACATGAAGACTACATTCAGCATCTTTCCTGCTTTATAAGCAGAAAAAATTTAGAAGAAAACACATTCATTTATGTGCTATGATTTCACACATTTAGCTGGTTAGTTTGCACTTTCCTAAGAGTCCATAAAAATAAACTAAAAAAATCTTAAACTACTTAGGGTAAGCAGAATGGCAAGAAAACACTATTGATTCCAGATGTGCATTGAAACAAATGAGTGAACATGAGTAAAACCACTTTATTTGACAGATGCAGTAGGAGTTTGGATGTATAATATTACCAAACCCCGTTTAAAGCTTGACTCTAAATTTACTGACTCGGATTTATTATTGTTACTGACAATACAGTGGAATGAACTATTAAGTGACATTTGTCACGATGCTATTACATAATTGGTTTGGTTTTTTGTAAAAAAAAATATGATTTTAAGGATGATTTATTGTTTTCTTAAATTATTCAGCTTAGCTACTACAAACTAACAAAAGAAAATAGGTTTAAATAATTTGGGGTAATAAAGTAGGTATGAAACTGCAGCTAGACAGGAAGTCCACAAGGCCTTTGGAAAAGTAGGCAAATTGATTGTGAAGAAATAAAAAATCGGTGAATCAACAACTGTTGCACAGACCAGATAACAGGAAATGCAGTGCAGAAGTGTCTTCATACTGAAGGAAGCATGGTGCCTTTAGCAAGTTAGCCTTGCTCTGTCATTCAGAACACAGGAAAAGTAATACAGCTATATATTTTGGGGAGATGCTCATTGAAGAAGGATGTAAACTCTAGGAAAGTTTCTGCATATTATAAGATAATAGGCAGCTGCCAAGCCTTAGTAATTTCTTACCTTGGCCAGTTGTGCTTGGAGTTGGTTATTTGCATCAGCTACTTCCGAAATACGATAACTGAAAGCCAGGTTAGTACTCGTGAAATGACTCCACATCTCCTCAGATGCATTCTCCAGTGCAGCTTCTGTCTCATCCTGGAGCCTGACAGAGTTGGCCCTTGCATGCTGAGAGGACTTGATATTGTCTTCACTGAATTTAGCCCATGTTTCAGGAACTGAAACACTAGAAAGAAATTTTTTAAAAAAAGAAGAAAATAAAATCAAAGCTTAGGTGAGCTATCATCTGTCCAGTGATAATTACAAAGTGTTCATTCACTGAACTGTGCGCAATCTTACACATCAGATGATTTTATGGGTTCCATACCTGCTATTTTTTTGTATGTTTTTTTCATGCAAACCAAAGATTTGTCAGCACTTATGGAGAGCTGTTCATTCCACAGAGTTCCTATGGTTTGCTTAGTTGCTGTAGTACAAAAAGTAAAAAACCAAAAACAATAAAAACCCCAAAGTACAACAAGGAAGAATGAAAATATCTATTTCCTGAAATAGAGGACAAGTAAATTACATTAATCCTCAGCAAAATCTTTGTTTTCTAGCCAGTATTTATATAGCTGCTAACTAAAGGTCTCAATGCCCTTGGCATCAACTCCAAAATAAGCTGATTTATGTATTGCTGTATAAAGAATGACCCGTGCTTGCACACGTGTTGTATATTTGTGCTTAAAAATAGTTTTTCAGGATCAGGTGTGCATGTCAGCAATATAGCTTCACTCCATCTTTAACAGACTAGGTGGTGGTCTGAGTTGATACCTGCTGTATTTCAGCTGAAATTTGACTCATTTCTCTGTGTCAAGTTTCACAGTGTTAATGGCTTTAAGGGATTACTAGATTATTTAGCATGAACACCTGTACACTGCAGACCATCAAATTACATTCAAATACTGTATATTTTTGCAACTCCAAAGCCTTTATCCTGGGAAGACTGAGTTCTGTGTCACCACCAGAGAACATGAGAGTCCAATGTAGTTTAGGGAAGATGGACAAGAAATCACAAAGAGGAGGACTGTTACACAGTTCATAGCTTTAGACAGCTGTCTCCTATCAGAGCAGCCCTATCGCATGAGATGTGACCTGTGTAATGAAGTGTGGGGCTCTGACCTCCTAGGAGCCTTCACCATCAGAAGGAATGGTGGCAGGAAATCAGACAAGGCACTGACCTAGGAGTCAGAATAACTGGACTTTTCTCCCAACCCCATCACTGTCCTTCTCTGTCATTTGGATAAATATCCACCTCTGCCCTAACTTGCAGGGCTATTACAATTAAATGCAGTAATATCTGTGAGACATACAGAACTGGCTCTGTTAGGGAGAAGCCTGGGAATACACAATAAAACTAATAGGGCTCCTGCACTGAAAAATACCACACATGAGAGTTCCTCTGCAGAGTGCTGTACACACCCAAACTTTGGGATGTTTGATTTCATGTCCAAGCCTCACAATTGGCCTTCATTATCATAATTCGTTGAATGTAAAACCCAAATTCAGATCTTTCCAAACTGGGAGTCTGTGTGGCTTTAAACTTGCAGCCTGAGCCCTCCCTTTGCTGAAAGTTTGAATCTAGATATTGTGCTTTACACTGGCATGGCAGCTCTTAGGGATATGAAGGATGGACGAAACAAATCTGCAGGTGAACACTTTTAATCCCATCCAGATGTGGCTTTTAATACAGTAAAGCCGTCTCTCAGCCATTTATTTCAATAGACACACCCTTTCTGCCTTACTTGACATTTGATGGTCATTTCAGTGCATCTTTTTAACCACAAACTGCTATTTATCTTATAGTGTCGCTAGTGTGGAGTTTGTCAAGAAAGTTTAGCTGAACCTCCTTGTTGTGGTGTCTTCTAAATTATTAAGGTGATTCATTCTCCTTTTCAATGGAAAAAAAAGGTAAGAAAAACTGACAATTTCAGAGTGATTAGGAAGTTGTGGTTGCTTTGGGGGGGGGGGGGGGAAGAACCAGTAATTTTAATTTAAAAGAAAAAGAAGAGTGTGGAAGGAGGGGTGGCATTAGGAAAGCACAAAAGCCGGGGATGTGTAGAATTGTCACTGTGAAGGCAGTGTCCCTTCTGCTAGTTACATAGCAGTGACAAGTGCTTAAAGGAAGTGAGCTGTGAAAGCTACCCTGGGCATGACATGATGTGGAGCACACACCTTGAAAAGTGCTGCAGCATGAGCTAAATTCACCTCCTTCTTTAATGCACTGCTTAGCCTCCTGGATCACTTCTTCCTTCACCCAGAAATCTTTAGCATATTTTAGGAAAAGGGACAGATATTTTACTTGCCAAACTGAAAGGCTGAGACAAACTTCTTCAGGCATTTAGACCTCTTTCTTTATACAAAACTTCCCCCTAAAATCTACATGTGTATGTTAAACTCTCCAGGAACAGGTGACTATTTTTTGAGTTTAACATTTGCTTTCTTTATATTTTAACTGAACACTGAGAATAAATATTAAGGAACACAGAAAGTTAATGTTTTCAGTGCTTCTCTTCTTAGTGGCCTTTTTTATAGTTTTTCATAGGATATTCCTCTCTCTCCAGACTGAAATACTGATCTCGCTAAATGAGAGGATTTGGAATTCCTTAGTGCTACATATTTACTTAGGCAGTTGCTCTGAAAAGTTTCAGACCCAACAAACCATCACAGTAAAGTGCAAAAAGCAGCACAGTAAACATAAACTGACCGTGCTTACAGCTACTGATGTAGATAATCTTAGTGTACTTTCTGGGAATTTTTTTATTTGCTTTTCTCTATAGTCTGATGGATTATATACATTTTATGATCATAAAATAAGCTTCCAAGAATGTTTCCGTCTTGACTATTTGAAATACTTAATCTGTTCTTCAACATTGCTTTTCCAGATTGTAATTTATTTGGCTGTCTCTGTTGAATGATTCAGGCAGAAGACACCTGCTCTGCTTTGCTCCTAAGTGCTGCAGGTATGTCTCAGTCTGACAAATGAGTTTAGTAAAATGATAATGAAAAATGGCACTGCTTTGGATAATGGTTGATGACAAAGGAAAAAGGCTGTAAAACTTACTCATATGAATCTGCTTTTTATCAGAGTTGATACAAGAATATTCTTCTTCAGGAATAATCCTAAAAGTAGGTGGTGTTAACTAGTGTCAGTAGAATGCCTACCAAGTTTCTCTCGGATATGCCTTCATTTCAGTAGTGAATGAGGTGATCTTTTAATGAAAAGCAGAATGTAAGTAAACAAATGATATTGATTCTTCCCTCCTCCTTCCAACAGCACAGAATGGGTATCACTTGAGATATGGAGTACATTAACCATTCAAATACTGCTGTGTTGAAGAGTGATAAGGCAACTAATAAGTCATTAGCACAAAAACACTGCCCTCTATTGCAAGTTGGGGTTTTCTGCTGTTGCTTTAGAACTGGATGCAGCTCTTCACAAGACAACTAGTAATACACAGTTTTTAAAACTGTATATAACTTTTTCGGCCAGCAATGATAAAGGTGTGCCAAATCTTTTCAGTCATGCTGTTTAATACACATTTCTCTGTAGCTTGATGACCTAATTTCCAAGCAATCCAAGCTATTTTTATGGAAAATACGTAAAGTCCTTGGTGTACATTTGCATGCTGTTTACGAAATTGCACCTAAATGCACACCTTAGCTTTTCACAACTTTGCTTTGGCTGTGTTTGGTCTTGAAACCAGAAGGCCACAAAACAGTATGAATCAAAACCAAAGGAGAAGTCCGCATGAAGCACTTTGAAGACAAGGAGTCAGCTGCTACACAGTCATAAAGGATGGTCCTTTCTGAAAAATACAGCTCACTGCACATTCAATATTGTAGGTGCTGCAGACTAACAGCTTCTGCCTGGCCTCCAACAATGGCAGTCACTAGAAGGCAGGGAGTAATTGAGGGTGATGGAGGGCTTCCCCAAGGAAAGAGGAAGTGCCATACTGAGAGAGAAGCCACTTATTTCTGTATCACTTCTCATGTATAAGGCTGGGGCTTGTTGTGCTATAATCAGGCTTACATGCAGCACGGAGCATGGAAAGAGAAAGCTACAGTAACTGCTCATACTCACGTTCCATCTGTTTTCTCCACTCCATGGTAAAAGCTGATGCTGTCTGATGTGTTCCTCAGGTTAAAACACTTCTCATCAATAAAACGGGCTGAGTTTTTGTCAGAAAGATCTTGCTCCAGGGCATGCTGTACATCTCTGTTGATACTGTGAAGAAGAAAGTCTTACCTTAATATGAACCACCTTTTATGTTTCTGTGCCAAATAGCTAATTTCTTTCATTCTGCTTCCTTCAACACATAATTTTATAGTCTGCTGGCATTTACACTGTGGCATAAAAATGCTTTGCACTGTCATTTAGCTAGAGGGAGCTGCTATACCATTCATGCCTGCTCAACTTTTAGCCTCTGGTGAGTACTCCCCGAAGACCTGTATTTAACTCATGGCATTTAATGGGGTTTGTCATTTTGATGATACATAGATGACTAAAAGGGTGAAAAACAAGAGACAGTTGTTCTGTGCCATGAAGGAAAGCCTCAGAGCAAAAGGCTTTCAGTGGTAACCTTTCTGCCAGCAAAGCTGCAAGTAAGAATGCAAAGTGCAGACCAGAGTTCTGGTTTCCCAGGTTTCCAGATCAGGGGGCAAAAGTCACTTACAATAACTCTAGTGTACATCACTAGAAAGAAAGTCTGCTTAAATATTTCTGCTCATCTTGACTACTAGGAGGAAAACATGTTGCTCCATCTCTGCTTTCTTACCCACAAGGACTTTTTGGAATAACTTATTTTCCTTTGGCTCTTCCAAAGAGGGAGGAGGCCTGACATAGCCCTTTGACTATAATGGGAGTAATATGGACGAAAAAAGAGTCAAAATTCTGCTTTCCAATGCATCAGGAAGACTGCAAACGTTCACATTTTTTGCAAATACTGCTGTTTCTATGATGTAGCTGTCAGTTGGCATTAGTATCAGTCTGCCTGCTGTGGTCACAGAACTGAATCAAAGGTAGCTTGAAATCCCAGACAAAGGAGTTAGACAAAATTCATGCTACCTAGTTTTTATCTGATCGTATACTCAGTATATTACAACAGTGGGATGAGCTCCAGAAATGCATCTAACCTGACTCACGTGAGAGTGCCATTAATCAGAGCAATCATTTGCAAAAACTGCTTATGTCATTTTCTCCCATAACCTAACAATCAAGTACTGCTGTACTAATTTTACCTTCCTGATATATGAATAGTTGTACTCTCTCTTTTGAGAGTTTTGTCCTGTCATGTTGTATAAACATGACTTTTTTATTTGTTTCAGTTCTGTGTGCAGAAGAGACTGTATGGAGTTTTACTTAATTAAATGTTAACACTGCAGTATAATTTGCACTTACCAGGATGTTTGCATACTGTCAAAGAAACAAAGTAAATTCCAAAGCCAAAGCCTCCCATAACATGTAAAAATAATTTAGGTTCATTCCATAACTCCCCTGTTAAATAAATACCTTATGATGTGCTTAGAAGTCAGTTTCTTTTATCAATATAATTTTCCTTTAAATCTAGTTTTGCATTTAAAAAAATACTCAATTCCTTCTGAACTTCACTCCAGTGTGACACATAGCAACATTGGCATAATGTAGCTATAATATTGGTATCCCTAATTTTAATGAAGGATTTCAGCTAAAACATGACTTCTAAAACTGAGTCACAGTCATCTTTGGAAACTCCAGTTGCAAACACATCTACCTTATGCTGTTTGAGAGCCTGCTGCCTCCTCACTCCATCGCGTGGTACGCTGGTGTGGGAGGTCTGTTCTTAGCACTCTCCAGAACAGACCCCCAGAGAATGGTATGTCTTATCACACTAATTGCCATCTATTATTCAAGTGGTTATATTAGGCTGTTCCTTCTCTATCCCTATGAATCCAACTTTGCACTGCTATAATTTTTTAAGCCAGCTATTAAAAAACAGACTCTCACATCTTCATAGTGATCTTACATGAATGAGTCTGGAAGGGTGGTGATGAATGGGAGATGAGAAAAATCTTTGGCAGAAGAGGGAACATGACAAATTGACCCTGCTTAAGCAGGCGGGTTAGACTAGATGATCTCCGGAGGTCCCTTCTCCCTTGAGAACCTCAACCCTTCTGTGAAATTGGCTTGATTCAGATGGTGTTTTAAATGGCATGAGTTGCTCTTTTTGCAATTTAACATATGAATTCTATCGTTGGTAAGAATTAGAAGTGGAGGGCAATGAGCATCTGACAGAGTGTCTCTTACTTTGCCTTTGCTATTTTCAATCTGTCATTAGATACCAGCCAACACTGAATTCAGCTTTCCTCTCTGAAAAACAGAATGTAAATGTAAATTCTTACCCCAACTGTTGACTGATTCTTTCTGCAAGTTTTCTCATTCTTGCTTGCCAATCCTTGAGTAGATCAGCCTCCTACAGAGGAAAATACCCAGCTGTCAGTGCTTTCATTATACTTTCTTTGTTTTAGGGAATTTATACTTTGTATTCTGCATAATCCAGATGTTGCAGCTGTCTCACATATCTCACAGGTATTGTGGATCAAGCAAGAAAGGATGTGGGTTTGTTCCTTTCTTCCTTTGTGCTACGAAGTTGTCTCTTTGGACTGGTTTTTGTATGGCTTTTTCTATTATATCAAGCAAGTTTGTAGATTTTAGTGGATGGACTCACTCTGATAAAACTAAGGTCAGATTTTACTTGGTTTAGGTGTAATGAAGATACTTGAAACAGGAGTTTTAGTACACTAAGCTACCGTCTCTAACTACTCATATGGTTTTCTAGAACAACACAAATATTTTGTTAATATGTGTACGTTGAAAATACGTCTGACTTTAGAAGCAGGCTCCGTAACAGGCTATATTGTAATATTCTTTGAGAGTATATATATTAGCCAAGATTCCACTCAGCTTAAAATGAATAAAAAATAAACAAACCACGCTGAAAACTACATGTAATTATGGTCCCTCAAACAACCATATGCTATGCCAGCCTCTTTCTTTTTAAAAAAATTTGGTTTCAGCCTAAGGTACCCTCTTGCTAGAGTGTATAAAGTGTCATATATGAGTGAGTTTCAAAACTGTGAATAAACTGTTTCTAATAATTTGGAAATCAAGACACCCCGAATTTTAAAACACAAGCTCTGTCTCTACACTTGTGCAGTGTGTGTAGGAGTGAGAGCAACTTTATAACAGGCTCTCCTGTTATTACAAAATGAGCCTTTCTTGTCCTTTGCGGTTGGTCTCGAGCTTGCATAGCAGTGCTTGGGGAGATCAGGCAAATAGCTTTCATTTTTCATTTTGAAAAAAAATTTTTTCATCTCTTCATGTGGAAGAGTAGGCAGTATTTCATCCTGCCCTGAATTCTCTTCCTGAATTAAGTGCTAAACACTTAAGATAATATATATCAGCTCCTTGATGCTTCATTAAAAACTCTAAAACTCCAAGTTGCAGACTGTAGGCTCTGAACAAACATCCTGGTTATCTGTGTGGCCTAGACACCTTTCCACAATCTTCTAATCTAGAATAATGCCTGAAACAATGGCAAAATGACAAAAATATTTTACTTTTTTTTCTTTTTAATGTAAAGGATTTAGCAATCATTTATTATCCATCTCATTTTCTTTGTTTAGTAAGATTATACATATTGCAAGACAGTAAGCCAGCATTTTATATTGAAAGCTCTAAGGACTTCTGAAATTTTATATAACATGGCCCAGAAAACAATCTTGATAAATATTTCTACGTTGTTTGGTAAGATCAGAGAAGATAGAACTGGACAAGACCTCCCAAGGATGCTACTCTGTTCCTCTTGCCAGAGAGGATGAACAGAACATTAACCATACCCAGCATCTGTAGTGTAACCTGGCTTTTTCCCCTAAATAAACAAAGAAATTATTTCAACTTTTTTGCCCTGATAAATATTTAGTTGGGTGTTAGTTATTCCTACAGTTTGAGAAATAAACTAATAAGTTGGGTCTTACCTTTATGAGGCTCTTTTCCACATCATCATGAACTAAGTCTATACCCATCCGCTTCTCACGGTTGTACAAGCACTCTAGGGCTGTCTGCAAGCAAACCAAGGAACATTTGCAATAGCCTCAATACTGCGTGGGGAACTGAAACCTTGAGTTTTGCTGAGGGGCCACTGAGCTGACATGTCAAGTAATGACCATCTACTGAGGGTGGATCAGGATAGGAGGTGGCTTCATTGTACACAACTGATCAGTCCTCCTGGCTCATTCTTGCCTGTTAAAACCTACTTTCAAGGATTAGCTGCCATCACAGCTGCCATTTGATTAGCTGCATATTAATGTGCAGCAAGGCCTACATCTCAGCATGCCTAAACTTTAGTGCAAATGGAGTGCAGATTAAAACCTGTTGTTTACCATGTTTCTTATCCATCACAAAATTCCTTAATCCCACCTCCCCTCACCCTCCCAATACTGAAGTTTGAAAACTTAATGCCTATGTAAAGGAATGACTGCAAAGCTAGTTAGTGAATAGGAAACTCAATTAACCTGCTTCAGCAGGTTACCTCTACCCATTCCCCAGAACAATCATGAAGTAAGTAGCTGCCTCTAACCTACCTTCAGTGGTCCTTGTGCTTCAGCTGCAGCACACTCCAGTCGCTTCTTTGCTGTCTCCAAGGCATGGTTCTCTGTCAGCAGACGCTCGTGCTCATAGACCAGCTCAGCTCTCCAGAAATCCAGGTTGGAGAGCCTCTCTCCCAGGTTTCTTCTGCTGTCCTCTTGCATCTGGTAGGTCAATTGGTCCTTGTCTTGCATCAGTCGCATCGAATCGGTGTTCAGTTTACCAGCCCAGTGCCTGAAGGCTTCGGACCCTTTTAACTGCACCAGGTTTGCTTGGTGCCAGTCATGAGGGCTGTAGCGGGCGTGCAGGGCAGATCGCAGTGATGGCAGCATGGTGGGTGGCCGCCTTGCAGGATTAAGCTGATTATCAGGGCTGGGAGGGACAGAAGACACCTTGTAAAACAGGCTGGGCCTCCACAAATTGAGGTAGCGGTAGCCAGGGAGGTAGTAGGACTGATAGCTGTCCTTGGTGGTGCTGATGGGAGCTGGGTCAGGGAACAGGCAGCTCCTCCTTGTGCCGCAGTAGCTGGCAGTCTGAGTGGTCCCCAGAAACTCCATCCTGGCCTCACCCAGCCCAGAGCTGTCGGCACCCTCAGCCCGTCCGGGCAGCGCAGGGAGCTGAGAGGGACAGCAGCATCTCTGAGCAGGCACTGCTTTTATGGCGGTGGCCGCAGTGGGCTCTGTGACACAGCAGTGGTGTCACAGAGCTCTGCGGTGGCGCTGCTGGGGCAGCGGGGCAGCAGGCAGGAGGAGGGTGGCACGCAGCCCGGCCAGGGCGCCCTGGGGCCCCGGCGCCTCCAGGAGCCTCCCGTGCCCACCTTCTGCCCCGGGGGCTCGTGGGTTGTTCTGCCGGGGAGTCGTGCTCTGAGCCTGGGCACAGCACTGTACGTGTTGGCCACCCTGAGGCCTAGGCACAGGCTGAGACAGCTCGGTTTTGGTGCAGAGCGATCTGCCAGCGGCTCATTCTGGGGGGTCTGGAGGTTCACCTTCAAGGAGCTCGCCTGGAGCAACACGACAGGGCCAGAAGAGTCCAAATGGTTCTTGTACATCCGTTAGTCACTGCAGGGAAGTGGAGCAATGGAGACAAGTGTGCTGGACAGACAAACAGACTCTGGGAGCCATCACTTACAGTCCTCCAGTGATCTCTACAGATTATTTGAGAGAATTGGTCCAAACACACAAGAGAAAACTATAAATACCTTGGACTTCACCTTTCCCCTCACTGTGCACTCATCTTCCATCAACAGTATAAAAGATGGAGAGACTTTCCTCTCCTCTTCTGATGATTTTGTTCCAGTTTTAAATGTTGAGTAACCTCTCAGAGAATGAACTTTTCTAATTTTCCCTTTCGGCCTGGTCTGTCTGGCACAAACGTCTTTCTGAAATCCGCTGCTCTAAGACTGCATTGTGACCCATCTGCTGTGCCAAAAATTTTGCACACAAATAATTACTTGAAATGAGATGTTGTATTTCACTATCCTAAGAAAGATTCCTTGAATCAGTGCTGATTTTTTCTAGGTTGAAGGCTGGATAACAACCATCTTTTCTTCTCCAGATACATGATTATGAAATAGCTTATTAACTTATTTCTCAATTTGGGCAAATAAAATAGATATGCATGTATATGCATTACATTTCAGCATATTTTGTCTCAGAAAGCTAGCATAAGTCCATGGCCCAGCTAAAAAAAGGTGATTTTAAATATATGTCATTATAAATGAAATTTATCTTTTCATGATGTTTAAAATTTATATAAATGTAGGTGCTAAATGTAAGACCATGAGGAACAGGCAAGAGAACCACACTGGTTTGACAGGCAGTGGACTGAGCTGTATAAACAGGAAAAGACTGATCCTGCAAATGCTTATGCACACAAGAAACTTTCCTCCTGCAATAACCAATGGAATTAATTCTCAGCAGCTGCCCATGAGGGTAGAGTTACACCAGAGTATAAGAGAGTGCAGGAGTGCTGGTAGAGTTACTACTCCGTTTGGCCTGACTCAAACACCAAAGGCTATTTTTTACCAAGATATCCTTGTAAGAAAAGTCCTTGCTGTCTCAGGAGGAAGGTGGGTTCTGAGGAAGAGACAGACCTTTTTCTTTTTTGCCACTTTTTGTGGGAAATGCTCTAAATACTCTCAAAAATGGAGGAAATGATCTGTTGACTCCAAAAGAAAAATATTTGAACACGTACCTCATTTTCATATGTGGAAAGTCCTGCTGACATCAATGAATCTAATCCATGTGTTTGAAAGGAAGCATAGACCAAAAGCACTGTACTGACGTTTAGTCTAAAATAGAGCCAATTTTTTCATATGGAAGGTACAGTATACCTTTCTCAGATGTGTCTTACTAGCTATTTCCTCCTACTCCAGACATTTGAATTCATATAAACGCTTCCCTGTAGTATTTTTCTTTTCATTATTTTACCATATAATCAGAAAATAATTACAGAGCAATAAATGCAGACATTATACAGCTATCAAGTGGTGATGAGCATTCACCTGAAATAAATATACTTGAAATGGAAAATATGTAATAATTTATTAATGACAAAAAATAAAAAGGCTGAACTCCATAGACAGCTTAATTAAATGTATTTTTAAAAAGTTTTTCTAGTTTATCTTTTTTGTAGGTGGATAGTTATTTAGAAAAAAAATCAGATTGTTCTTTTTAAAAAACTAGCAACTGTTGAAGTGGAGAGTATTTGATAAAACAAAGATAACTTTGTAGTATTTTTTCTCCAAAAGACTGATTACACATCAGGATGTGCTGGTACCTTTCCAAATATTGCCAGATCCTCTTTTCTATATATTGTTTTCCAAGGTGAGACTGTTGTCCGAAAAGCGGATTCGTTGCCCGGTGTGCAATAAGCCAATAATTACACACTCAGGAGAGACATTTATTTATTTATTTCAGAGTTGCGCAAGCCTGGGTGCTCGGTGGTTTCCCACAAATCAAGCACACCCCCCCAACTTTTCAGGTAGCATTTATACAAACAAATTGCCAGATTTGCGACTTTCCCTTGTACACTGATTGGTTAGTGATTTCTTCATTCCCTGGGTCCCACCCCTGCTTCTCAAGGTCCTGATCAATTAACACTGCCCCAGCTAGGTCAGTAGACGTTATCTCCCAAGGTCCTGACGAAGAGGACATAATCCAGACCCCTTAATTAACACTGTTTCAACAGTGAGAGGAGGCTTTGCTTCCCAAGGTCCTGGCACCCAAACAGGCCTTATTTCTCAGCCTTGGCATCCTCCCTTCTGGAGAGTGGGGCACAGGAATGCAGACTGCTTGTAACTCCCTTATCTTTCCAGCCTGCACCAGCTCTGAGGCCTTTTCTTAACGAACTAGGAGCGCGGCCTAAGGCTTCAGCAAATTTAGCTACTTATGCTAAGCAAGTGTGCGGCTACTCATGCTAAGCAAATTCTATCTAAGATAGAAATTATCCAAATCTACCTACTTCAAACATTCTTTCTGAGCTTCTCAGGGTTGCCTTGTAACAAGACCACCTGTAGAGAACCAGTACTAAATGCAGTTTTGTCTCGACATTGCCACCGCACCGCCATTTCCTGGCATCGAACATCCTGCCTCCAACAAAAGAAACCCTCTTCTTCACAGTTTAGAGGTAAACAACCTCATGTGCCTGTGCAGGGAAAAAAAAGTGCAAAGAGGGCAGAAGAAGGCTTCTAGGGGAACAGCACGTCTGGCACAAGCCGCACGAACACATTTGCCATCTGCGCATGAGCAGGAGACCCCCAGAAGCCCCTAACCCGTTTCTGGAAGGTTCCACGAGGGTGGACTGCGCACCACAGCTAATCTGCATGTGGAGTGAGGAAGCACCTCCCGAGGCGGGGCAAGAACATATATAAACTGCAAACTCTGTGAATGGGGGGGAAGAGAAGGAGCCCCATGGGGAGGAGAAGGAGTCTCAGGGGGTGGTTGACCTTCGTGCCAAACTCCGCACCCGTGGCCGGGCCACGGCCACCGCTGCTGCCGCCGGGGGGGCTTGCAACCGCCGAAGATCTCGAATGGAGTCAGCGGAACATCACTGGACTCGGAGTGGCGGTAGCTAGTTCCTTCTCTCCTTTTCCAACTTTCTCTATCTTTTCCCCTTGCCCTTTTTCCCTTCTCCCCTTTGCCTTTCCCCCCACCTTTTCTCCCCACTTTGTGGAAAATAAAGTTAAGAGGTTGTATGCTATTTGACCGGTTATAGCGTCTTAATCTCGTCCTTGGGATCGTAACGAAACCCTCCCGATATTGGATTGGAACACCACCTTAAATATTAACTAAAATGCTTGTATATTAAAACAAATAAGTTGTGGGACTAATCAGGCAGAAATGGGAATACTTGACACAATGTTCAAATCAGAAAATCTTCATATTTATGGCCCTGGCAACCAACGTAACAGAGGCCTTGTGAGCAGGAACGGCATTGACTCACTAGCAGTTCTGAAACCACCTCACATGGAGATGTGCCTTTCTGTCAAGGCAACGTGGCAATTCCTGTGGGCAGGAATTGTCCTTTGCTGAACGTTTATAAGGTCTCTCTTGCACTGGGACTCTCAGCTGGTATCTCTAGGTGATTCAGTTTTACAAATGCAGATCATACACATGATTTTTAATCAGGTGTACTGTGAGTTTTTGTTGGGTGATGTGTAATACAGGAAATAATCACCATTGTTTAAAATCTAATTCAAATGTTAGGTGATGACTTTATGACTGGAAGAGAGGCCAAGGCCATGCTCAGGAACAGTTCCGGGACAGATAGGGGGTAATGGTGGCGACAAGGTGCACAGCAATAAGGACCAGACTGTCTCACAAAGCTGTGCACACTTTGTGACAAAATGGGGTTTTTTGTTTGGAAAATCAATTTAATTTTGTTACTTTTAGTTACCAAATACAGTGGCTGATTGCTCAGAATTTGTTTGGCTAAATCAAGGTAGAGTAATCCTGTGAATGAATGTATCGGAATTAATGGAGATTAATCTGTCAGCAAGGTACAGAAATAAATATACTCAAAACTGAAATATAACAGTGTCACAGTATTTACTGAAATGACACATAAGCTCCTGGGTATAAAAGCTGCCAAAGGACTAAAGTAAAATGTAGTAACCGGGAATTCTTTTCAAGCGAGTGACACGGACTCCACCACTTCGGTGTACTTCTATCTACCGCCCTCCCACCGGCCGGCGGCCCCGCCCCGTCTCGCCCACCGGCCGCCGCGCGAGACCCCGCCCTGGGGCGCTCCCTGGCGGCGGAAGACGCCGCAGAGCCCGCCCGGGCGGGGCCGCAGCATTCGGGAGGCACCGCCTGACGGGCCCCGGCGCATGCGCGCGAGGCACGCGGTGCCCCTTCGTAGCACCGCCCCCTCCCGGAAGTGACGCAGGTGGTGGGCGCCATGGCCGAGGTCGCGGGAGGGCCGCGGCCGGAGGGTGAGGGCGCGCGGCGCCGGCGGGCCGCCCCCCCCCTTCCCCAGTACTTGTGCTCCAGCTCTCTCTTTCCGTTACAGACTGTCCCGGGACCAGCAGCGCCCAGGCGGGCAGGGCCGCCGCCTGCCAGGGATGCCCCAACCAGCGGCTCTGCGCGGCCGGCGCCGCCGCTGCCCCGGACCCGGGTGAGGGAGGCCCCGGGGGGCCGGGGCCAGCCGGGGTGGGCGGGGCCGTGCGGGGGCGGGGCCAGCCGGGGTGGGCGGGGCCGTGCGCTCCCGCTGACGGTCGTCGCGCCGGTGTCGCCCGCAGCGGAGGCGGCGGAGCTGCGGGCGCGGCTGCGCTCCGTGAAGCACACCGTGCTGGTGCTGTCCGGGAAGGGCGGCGTGGGCAAGAGCACCTTCAGCGCCCTCCTGGCACACGGGCTGGCGGCGGACGAGGCCAAGCAGGTGGGGCGGCGCCGCGGGGGCGAGGCGGGGGCGGCCGCGGGCGGGGCTGGGGCTGGGGCTGGCGGCGGGGAGCGCGCAGGGGCCGGGCCGTGGCCGCGCCGCTCACCCCGCGCCCCTTCTCGTTAAGAGCTTGAACTGTTCCCATTGCGGAGTTCCCTTTACTGTCTGCGTTGAATGGTTTGGTCTCCGCAGAGACATTTCCAGTGGTCTCTTCTCTTGCAGGTTGCTCTGCTGGACATAGATATTTGCGGGCCATCAATCCCTAAAATGATGGGTCTAGAAGGAGAGCAGGTAGATCTCTGTGGCTTTCCTAGTGGTGGCTTAGTGCAAAAGAGCCGTTTGCTTCTAGGAGGACCAGTTCTGCAAACTACCAAGTGAGCAGCTAGTGGTAGGCTAGTGAGTTATAACACAGCTTATTTAAAAATTGACATTTAAAACTCTTTTGCTATATCAGCTTTATTAGCAAAATAGAACAACAAAATACTGCATTTCACTAGTATCTCACCGTAAGCTGCAAAAAAGGAAGCATCTCTTACCAAACTTAAAAACAAGACCTCATTAAAGTAGCTAGCTGTGGAGTTCCTGAGAAGTTGAGGACTGTTGTACTGTTTTGATGCGAAGTGTGCTAATTAGCAAGGTCTTTCCTTGAAGACTTTTCCAGTTAATATGAGGCAAGAGGATTTAAACTTTGTGTTCCAGTGATGATGCTTCTAGTATTGGTTGAAAGTTGTTGCTGTGTAACTGACTCAGAGCACAAATGTTTGCTAACCTCAGAATAGCTGCACCTTCCGGAGGCATTTGGGTATGTTTGAGCAGGTTGATTAATTAATTGCCCATACCAACTGCATCATACCCAGCTCTTGCTGGTTATCTGCTGCATATTCGACTATTTAAAAACTTAAGTAGTGGTAGCACAATGATCTTTATCATCCCTAGAATATTTTATATAAATATATAAAATCATGGATAGTTTTTCTGCCAAAAGGTTCAGTAGTTATACTGAAGGTGTGAGTCAGCTCATTAGGTGTAACATTTGCATGATTCTATGAATGGATTTTACTGTTCACTTATTAATGGCAGTCTGGGTCCTCTGTAGTTTTTCATTCAGCTGTTCTAATAAAGCCAGCAGTATTGCATCTATAGCATAGATCATCATCAGTTTTGACTTGCATTGTTCATGCGTTACATAATTTCTGTATTTATTTCTGATTTATTTCATTCATTTTACGCCAATTTTCAGGTTCATCAGAGTGGTTCTGGATGGTCTCCAGTGGTGAGTTGGTTTAACTGTTGTAAAAAGTAGTTTATGGGCTGGGGGCTGTTTGTAAGGGAGTGGGGGAAACAGGGGCTACTTAGTCATTTTTTTTATCCAATGACACAAATGTCCAGATTCTGTGGAATCTGGCTACAGGCCATATAAATCAGAGGTTTAAATTACTTTTGTTGATAATAGTACCATGTTTCCAATATAGTTTTATCATTGTAAATGTATTTCTCTTTTGTACTGGCTTTCTTAATACCGCCTGTTAATATGGGCAATAAATACTGGTTATTTGATTTCATTATTTTTGGTTGTCATGAGAGCTGTGCAGTATGTTACTCTTTCAATGACAGACAGAAAGATCAGAAAGCATCTTAAGCACAGTTAGGCAAAAAAAATTGTTAATCTGCAGAAAACATGGGGAAAATTCAGGTGCTTTTGTTGTTAGCAGGATACATGCTAAAGGTAATCTGTTTTTTTGTTTGTTTGTTTAAAAAAAAAAAAGACAGACTTGATGCTGAGAGTGCTGAGAGGGAAGGCTGTTTTTAGCCTTGTGTTGCCTCTGGTGATTCCATAAACCACTGTTAAACTTACCACAACTAGTTCTTTGCCAGTCCGTGAATATAGTTAGATGAGTTACAGTTTTTGTCACATGCTCCAGCGTGCTGGACTAAGTATATGCAGTCCAAGTGGTGATGACAGAGAGGATATTAGTTTCTCTGATGTTTTTAATATTCTTCTTTTTTTTTTTTTTTAATTGCCCTCAGCTTTTGAAAAATGGACTTGTCATTTATCTTGTTAACAAGATGACTATCATTAGATTAGTGAGTGTTGCACAAGAACCTGTGTAGCCTTTAATAGCCTAATTCTTCCCCCTTTATCAAAGGAAACATGCCTTCATTTTCTTAATGTCCTTTTTTTACTCCCCCGCTGAAATTACTTCTTCAATGAAATTTGTTTATTTAGAATTGATTTCTTTAATGTTCAACTACTTCTTTGTTAGTATGTTGAAGAAAACTTGGGTGTCATGTCAGTGGGATTCTTGCTCAGTAGTCCTGATGATGCTGTCATCTGGAGAGGACCAAAAAAAAATGGTATGTATTTAATGTTTTCACCAATAATTGATCTGCTTTAAAGATGAAATATCAGTTGATGACTTTAATAACATAAACCTCATATGGTAAGCAATGGGAAAAACTGAGAAAGTAGTCCAGTTAAACCAGAGGTTAATGTTTTGGCTTTGCAATTTGCAGAACCTCTTAATTTCATCAAATGCGTATGTTCAACTAGAGGAAAATTAAGGGCTTCAGTCACTTTGAAACTGTAGTAATAAAGACTGATTTTAGTTCTGCAAAAGGAATAGAGCTTTTCTTCTTTTTTTTTTTTTTAATCCCACTTCATGTTTCTTTTTCCTCTTTTAAAACAGTAATGTATGGGAATAGAATATATCAAATTGTTGAAACAACTGTAAAATGTTTTACAGCAGGGTAAAAACAGGAAAACTGGAATAAAACGCACTTAAATTTAGTCAAATTGCACTAATAAAAAATATAGCATATGCATATCTGGATTTCTGAACTTTGCTTTAATTGTAGTCTGGTATATTAAAAAATGTGTTTTCTAAAAGGAAGTTTTTCAACTCATAAATTTTAAAGTGGGAGTTTTTTGTGATATTCATCCTGTGGACAGCACTATATAATTCTGTAGACAAAACTATAGCTTCAAATATTTTGTTTTCTTGCTGTACATAAAGGTAGCTAATAACCCTGTAACTAACTAGAAGTAGTGGCGCCAACTGTTAGATGGAGTTATGAGCTAGATTTTTTTCTAGTCATTTATATTGAATCTGCAATGATAGTAAAATACTTCCCACCCCACCCAAATTTGACAGAGCAGATCTTTGAGTAAATAGTTACCATATTTTCATTATAGAACCACACACCAAGTTATAGAGTTGCTGGTTGCATTCCAGCTCAAGATAAACTTTCATTAGAGAATGCCTTCTCAGTGTTCCTTCCAGTCTCTTTAAATAGTAGACACAGTGGGTCAAATGCTGTGTATTTTTTTTAAGCCTTGACAAAATAAGCATTTTTGTACTTAAATTGACAGTGGTCAGAAGAAACTGCATACCTAGACTTTAAAATTTCAAGTGTGTGTGTGTGTATATGTATATATTTTTTTCTGTTCCATATTCTTACATTTTCTTTTTAGGATTGATCAAACAATTTCTTCGTGATGTGGACTGGGGTGAAATCGACTATCTTATTGTAGATACACCTCCAGGTACCTCAGATGAACACTTATCTATCGTGCAGTATCTCAGTGCAGCACACATAGATGGTGCTGTTATAATCACCACCCCTCAGGTAAGGGAATTTCATTTCCTTAGACAAAGCATCATGACAGTTAAAGCAAATCCTTGGTTTAGAATCTCTGACTTCAGAGAAATAACAGTACCGATTCCAAGTAAATTGGCTGACTTGTTTTGTGCTCACGGATTGCTGGCTTATGTGTTAGCTGGATGTCTCAGCAGAGTAAAGGATCTTAAGCGGGTTAGTTACAGCCTGCAAACCACTGAACAGGTCACAATCAAAAGCTGTCATGAAGTGAAATGCAGGAAATTTCACTTCCCTCTTCAAGGTTACAGTTGACATCACTGCAAATTTATTATCACCAATGTTTAAATGTTCAGAAGTTAGTAAAGCTTTGGATTTAAGTGATAAGATTTATGCTGTTTGACAGCACGTAAAATAGCCCAAAGTCTCCAGACTGTACAATACTAGTCTCTTGCATAAATTGTTCAGAGAGGAGACAACTTTAGGCAGAAAACTTACAATCTTAAGGAAAGCTTGACTTGCAAATAGAGAGTAGACAACTTAGTGCATTTTATGAAAAGAAAAATCAACCTCTGTGCAGCTGAAATTTAAAATTTATCAAATGCCTTGTTTGGAAAGGAGCAGGAGATGAAACTAGCAGAAGATGCTTAGTATTTCTAAGAACAGATGAAAGAATAAAATGTGAAGAAAGTGAAGTGGTAAGGGTAATACAAGGTAGGTGATGAGGGAAGGAGAAGCAAACAGGAGAACTAAATGAGGTCAGGCATATATGAGAAAAATCTGAGGGAATGGTAAGCTATTTCAAATATTAATTTGAAAAGAAAGAGCAAATGTAAGCCTGGTGGTTCTTGTCTTTCTCTGCTCTGTGGAGAATGCTAACGGTCTTTCTGTAAACTGAAAATGTAGAAAGCTCCATTTAAAGAACTAAAGATACAAGATGAAGGTAGGGGACAAAACATAAATATGGCTGAATCTCTACAAGAATTAAGTCAGATTTTCAAAATAGACCCACATTCCGCGGAGGATTAAAACTGTTTTATCTATCTGTTCATTCCTAGGCATAACTTACTGGTAGAGTACCTAACAAGTTTGTTTTTTCAAAATATGAAGATAGCAATAATTCATTATAAACTTTTTTTAAAATAGCTCTAAGGATGTACTTTAATAGGTTCTGCTTATGGACTATCAAAATAACATTTTTTTCTTATTGGTAGGAAGTATCACTTCAGGATGTTCGGAAAGAGATCAACTTCTGTCATAAAGTGAAAGTGCCTATCATAGGTGTGGTTGAAAATATGAGTGGCTTTGTATGTCCAAAGTGTAAGGTAAGGCAATTTGTATCTTGCAGATTTTTTTTTTTTATTGTGATGTTGTCTATATATAAAAAAACTGCTTCTAAAATGCCTTGTTTTCAAAATTGTTGTGTTTTGTTAACTCTGATTTTCGTGTTGTCACAGAATGAATCTCAGATCTTTCCCCCAACTACTGGAGGTGCAGAGAAGATGTGCCAGAACTTAAATATTTCCCTCCTGGGTAAAGTGCCTCTAGATCCTCAAATAGGTAATGTTACTGTATTGCACTATGTTTGAAAAAAGTTGTGCCTACTGTCATCTTAGTTACAGTGCTTTTGCTAATGTAATTACTGGAAAACGTGGACTCGGACACTGATAAATTAGAATGTTAAACATTGTCTCTTAGGTAATTATCCACTTTTACATAGAACATTTTTTTTGACCCAGGTTACTGGAACTGTGACATAGTTTGGTGTGAAAAGAGAAAAGTGGTAATTTCCTTAGGCTGATATTTAATCTTGGCTTGTCAGCTATATAATCATGTTCTAAATACACTGTATCTTTCTCTTTGGTATGATCACCTAAAAACACAGACAGAAGAAAATCATACCACTGCCAGAATAACATCTTGGAAACATTAAGCTTTAAAACTAGCACTTTCAATTTACCAAGTTACTGTTACTGGCACTGCCCAAATTCACTTGTGGATAATGGGATAGCTAGGGTGGAAGAATCAAGCTATTAGCAATTAATATTTTATTTAATGTTGTCAAGGCACAGGTCAGTACTTTGAAAAGAGTGAAGTTTTTTGCTACCAGTATTTCTTTGGAAAACTACAAGATTTGTAGCTCCGATTATATTATCAATGGAAGGACTTCTTAAGGGGAATAGAAGCAAGTGTCTGTTTGGAATGGTACAGCTGGGATAAAAGTAAAATCAAGATGAGCTTATCTATCTTGTTGCTTTGCTTTCATAAAGTTTTTTTTTTTGTCCTTCAAGGAAAAAGTTGTGATAAAGGCCAGTCTTTCTTGTCTGAAGTACCTGACTCTCCAGCTACATCATCTTACAGAAGTATCATTCAAAGTAAGTCTAGAAATCACTGTGTGAACAGATCCTCTCAGTTCTGAGCACTTACCTTCTACAATATATGATGGTGCTAAACAGAATTAGTTTATTCTGCCACTAATAATGCTTTGCACTCTGCAGAGTATGTGCACAGCAATTATGAAACTAACATATGCAACTACCATATTTACTTGGTTTTGGGAGTCAGTTATTGCAGGCTTAGTTTCAATGTTTGGCTTAAATCAATTTTCAGAAAAGATGTGGGTATCCTTGCTTTCACAGAAAATTTTTAACACTCTCATGGAGGTCTATTGAGAGGAATTCACTATAAATAAATATAATTGACTAAATATTGCCCCTACTTCTGATAGTAATAACACAGAAAACATACAAAACGTACCTAAAGAGCACATGATGTGCAGGTTTTAAAATGCAAACAGCTGGGAAATTTCTAAAGCCCTTTTGGCCATGATAAAGACCCAACTTGTGATATTTGTGCTGATAGGGGACAGACTGCTGCAGCAATAACCCATGATGTGTGACTGAAATAGTATTTATATTACTTTTTTTCTCCCTGTCTTTGCAGGGATTCAGGAATACTGTGATCTACAGCATTTTCAAGAAGAAAAGACTATCTAATCAATGAATGGAATAAAAATGTAGTTCACATTAATTATAGAAATGTAACTTATGCCTTGAATTAATGGAAAGAATGTATCATTTTGTATCTTGCAAATAAATTCTTAATATTTATGTCCTTGCCTTAGTTTTTCCATAGTACTTCAAGATTCCTGAAGTTCTCAGGTGGTCAGAAAGCTTGCTGGAATGTTACAAAACTGAGCCTTTATCTGTGTAACACAGATGGGCTCTGCGTCCAGTGTCATGGTACTAATACTGAATATAAAGTTGGCTTCTGAAGACATATATTTCATATTCACGTTCCTGAATAAAATCTTGTATATACATTTCACTGATACTGGGGCATTATATCTAATATGGCTAATTTACATGTATATAAACTTAACTGAGTCACTAAATCAATAGTAGGATTTTCTTTCCTGCATTCTGCATTAACATTAATTGTAATGCACTCTCACCTCTTACTGAATAAGCTCACTCGAGTATCTCTTTCTTTCAGTGGAAAAGATCTATATTTAGAATGGAATTTTCATTATGGTATTGTCCCGTCTTTTTTTTAATCAGCATTGCTTTTAAAATAAAAATCCTACTAGAGTTTAGGCAACTTACAATTATGTGCAGGTACAGTAATTTATTACAGGGATCAGAATAAGATTAATTTATTTTAATTACTTAAACATAACTGTAGCTGCTTCACAAAACAAGCACTCTATGATAAACTTGCTGCCTGAGTTCATATTGTTTCTTCTACTAGATTTTAAGCCTGAACACTAAAGAATAAACTCTCAGTATCTTAAGTAACCAAGAGGCTTTTTGTGATTGTAATTCCACTTTTTATTGAGGAATCAGTATTGTGTATGATAAGGAAAACTTACTTTATTTATTCTATTGCCAAAGTTAAACAAATGAGCATTTCTTTGATTTCATCCTAGTTCTCAGGACAAGCCAAGTTTCAGGTCAGTTTACAGATTTATAAGTCTCTCTGCGTATAAACAATAAGCTTTATATTCTTGCCTGTACAAACTGCTTTTTGATGAAAGTTTTAGTTAAAGTAAGTAGCAGTAGCTCCAAACCTTTTAGAGTTTAAAGACCCTACAAACATAAATGACAAAGTCTGTATTTCTTGCAGGCATACTTCTAGAGAGCTTTATTTCAGTGTCTTCATATGAAGAACAGCTTTCATGAATATTTTTACTGCACATCCAGTTTTTTTAGTTTGTCCTTACTTGATTATCTACTGGCTGTGTTTCCATGTTCTTTGATGCAATTTTCTGAAGTTCTCCTTGTCTGTCCTGTAGAATGAACACATGAATGTGGCTGTTCACTTAACCTGCTGTATATGAATCTTTTATAAGCAGAGATGAGCCTGGTAGAAGCCAGAGGGCTGAGATAGTTCTTAAAGCCTCTGCCTAAGCAAAGGC
The DNA here is from genome assembly GCF_036370855.1 of Dromaius novaehollandiae. Classification (NCBI taxonomy): domain Eukaryota; kingdom Metazoa; phylum Chordata; class Aves; order Casuariiformes; family Dromaiidae; genus Dromaius; species Dromaius novaehollandiae. The sequence goes on along the minus strand of NC_088111.1, from coordinate 13,516,339 downwards.
ATCATATAGGTCAGAAATCCCTCTGAGAATTAATTTAGAGGAAATTCTTAATGGGGTTTGGAAGAGGGCCAGCTGGGAAGAGACTAAAGGACACCAAGCTGCTGAGTTTGGCTAGAATGTGGTAGCAAAGTGATATGGGGTACAGCCTGCCAGGAGAGTCCCACAAGAAGGGTTTCTTGGAGAATCAGGCTCGGCAAGCAAGAAACTTATGGGAACTTAAGAACTAATACCTGGAAAGACTCAAAACCAACAGCATGTGGCAGGGCAGTATCAGATATTTTATGGGCTATAAGTGACAAACCAGCTTAGTACTTACTCTTGGAAACATCTGCTGCGACAAAAAAACTTGAAGTTATTCTGCTGATGCTTTTTTGTTCCCCTAACTTACAGTGGATGTATCCATATAAATTAGCAGTCTGAAGGGAGATCCCAGCTACAACAAGAGCCTGTGGACAAACAAAAGTTAGCTAGGACAAATATAGTGCTATATATAAACTGTATATACATATGCACACATGTATATAAATGCCATAAGAATCAAATATTCCTTCAGCTATAAATGAGAACTTCTGAGCAGTCCAGTCAAACTATTTATAAACACAAGTCCCTTTCTACAAAATATCTCTTTTTATCTAGTGATACAGTTTTTTCTTCCCGGCTAAGGTCATTCTGCATTATGAAAGAATTCTTTACTGTCTTAAAATCATATTCAAAAGGCTATCTTTGACTCTATAATCACTCTACTTATTTTAAGTCTGATTTGTATCTTAAAAACTCATGTCTGGATATAGAGCAAGCCTGCAGGCTTGTTTACCAACAACTGCCTTATTATATAGAATAACATCCTGTAACTTACGGATTTACCAAGAGCATCAATAGATGTGAACCTATATGTAGCATTAACTGGCATTGAAAATAATTAGGTTCTTTTATGGTACCATAGGCTTAGCAGTAGGCAGAATTCATTTATCCAACTAATCGACTAATGAAATAATTTAAAAAAATAAGATTTTTTTTTTTAGTGTTTTTCACGGACATGACAAAAATAGGCTCAGAAACCATATCCTGGAAGCTATCAAATTTTCCTTTGTGTAACCCTCAGCTTTTACAATTACTGCTACTTGACAGTAAGCACTTGAAAGACCTGTCTCTTCAGAGCTAGCTTGGATCCCTTTGCCAACTAGTGCTCAGTCTAGCAAACAATCTCTGGTTTACGAAAAGAAAGGTGGAACCTTTGAGAAACTGGTTTAACTTTCAACTACTGTTTGTTTAGCTATGTCATTTTGAGCACTAAAAAGCAATTATAAATTTGCAATTGATTCTTACATGTATCTGAATTTCCTGTGTCAGTTAGTAATAAAATGTAATCTTGGTGGTGATGTGTTATACTGCAGCATGTGTGCAAGACATTGCTTTTGATCTTTCCAAAATTTTTAAAGAACTTGTACTTATAGCATTCTGATCTAGCTTTTAAGCACAATAATTTGACAGAATGAATGGCAATTATGCAAGTGTTACAATAGAATAGTTTACAGGGGAAAACATGAAGATTTTGGAGACAAAAAGCATCTTAGCATAATGCAATCTGTGAGGTAAATTTCCTCTTTTACTATTTGCAAATAGGTATAATGATTTCCTTTACAGAGTAGATGGTTTATAAATACAGTAGTTATGCAGTAATTATAGCTGAATTTATCAAGATTTTTAAGCACTATGATACTGGTTCTTTCAAAAGGGAATGGTACCAGAAATCTAAAATCTTTATTCCAATAGTAAGAGCAAATTCAAATCACAGTAACATTCAAATCCCAAGGAGATGTGAAAACCTGAAAACCAGTACCACTGATTTTTTTTTTTTTTTTTTTTTTTTTTTGCCCTCTATCAAATAGTTTCCTTTGACTGAAATAAAGAAGTTGGGAAAAAGTAAGTTGCTACAGTTAAAAATGAGGCTGCAATTTTGCCAAACAGTTAAGATGTTCTACTTGAGTTAGATGAAAAAGTTGGTATCTGATAACTTAGTAGAAGTGGGGCTAAAAATTATAAATCAATTCCAGAGTGCTGGGTTTGACTGCAGAAACCTCTTTATGACTTGAAACTGTTAGTGAGTTGTTTTAATGTTGGAGATTTTGGTTCAAAGACTGTTACAGAATTAACAGATCAGGGTTCCTCCTCTACCTACCTGTAGTGTACCTACTGTCATCTGTAGTTCATATTCAGTACCCCAGACTTACCAGCCATTTCAGCTTCAAGGAAAACAAGGTGCTAAAGAAAAACACTGTCCAAATAGCTGGACAGATAATGAGACCAAGCCAAAAGATTCGAGCTTCAACTTCAGTTGAGGCAGCTATGGTAGATACCTAAAAAGAAAATTATTGAAGCTTTTGGTCAGAAAGACAAAACCAACAATAAATAACAAAAGAAATGAGCAAAGGAGGAAGAATGGACAAAATCACTTCTTCACCTAAACTTCACTTAGTATGCACAGGTGGGGAATGCAATACGAAGAAAAATAGCTGGTGCCAAGTTCTCTGCCTGCTGCCCTACTGTACATGACAGAATTTTCAAAATGTTCCGGTTTCTGTTCCCATTTAAGTCAGATGTTTTATTCCTGTTGTCAATCTCGGTTGCCCCTAACACCACAAATTAATAGTACTTTGACTTACAGGTCAAAAGTTCTGCTACACTAGTAATTAAACTACAGAAAAACTAAGTTAGCTCTGACAACATTAGACTTAAACTATCAAGGCCTCAGAGAAGTGTGAAACAGAAGACGCTGGTATAAGTATTATGGTTTGTAAAGCAGATTCATGGCAGGTATCCTGTTCACAAAGCAAAAGTGCTAAGAAAAATTCAGTCCCAAACAGCTATAGAGGCTAATATGGAAATTGCAAGGCATACCTATTCCAAGAGCTAACAAGGAAACTCTAAAGATCCCCATAGGATTTATCAGTTGGTTTCAACTCAGACAAAGGAATTCTCATACCAGTGCGCATTTCCATACCCTTCTCTAAAAACATAGTGTCTTATCTTAGCTAATACTTTACTAAAACTTAGCTAATACTAATAATTTTGTTTATGCAGTCCATTGATATTCCATAATTTAAGCAATGTGGTTTCAAAAATGCCTACTCTGTCATACTAGTGCTGGACAGCCATGACAACTGCTGGCATGTGCTCTGTTTGTTTACTTCAGAGAGAGCAAAAACATCAAGGCAGGTTGCAAAAAGCCCTGGCTGCCAATTTCTTCTTGTCAAGATAACTAATGTCTTTATCTACGGTGAAAGGATTATTATTGGTTCCTAACACTTCAGAGAAACTAAAGAAAGAGAATTATTCAGCAGGTTCTGATCTTTGCTAGAAGATCAGAGATTTCTCCATCTATGCATCCCACATTAGACAGACTATTGCATCCAACTTGTAAACATGCTTAAGTAACTCCATTTTGCCAAACAAGATCCATTAATTAAAAGCTTTTATTTTCACATATACTCTAAACCAGCGACACTGCAGAGATCCAGAGAATAATAATATGATTCTATGCCTTCATAGTTATAGAAAAAGATGTTCTCAGTCGATAAAAGGGTTTACTCTCCTTTATCCAGCATTATTTATAAATTACTCAGCAGCAACTTTGCATTAGTGATAACTATTCAGAGGGGGAAAAAAGTCAATAAACCTGAGAACTCTGCACCTGAAAGACCTAGTTAACTTGATGAGTGAGATTACAAAAGGCTGTGATCAGCTTAGGGAAAGGGGAGAAGAGAGTTTTGATGTTTGGAGTGTGAAAGTAGGAATTACTGTACTTCCAGCAATCCTCAGAAGAAAATAGGATTTCTAGGGGAAGCTCTGTCACAGCAGCAGCAGGCCAGAAATCAGCAGCTTATTGCTGGTGAGTGATTTGGAATTTTTCTAAGCAAATTCACCCCATAAGAAGGTCTGAAAAGGCTGCCAGAGGACTGACAAGGGAAGTAAGGAACACTGGATACCAGAAACTAAGAGAATCATGTGTATTCTAGGATCTTGCTGTGTTGGAGTATATTTCATGGATTATCCATGACAAAAATGTAATCCATCCTAATTATATATTCTTTCTCATGATTCTGTGATTCTCATATTAATCAAATGACTATTCTGCCAGAATTTCTGGAAGGCTTAAGTCCATACAGATAAGTCAGCTTTGTACTTCTAGGCTAGAACTAACAAACTGCAATATATGAACTAGGCAATACACTTGCTCATTTTATGATAATTTTGAGGTTATGAGGTCACTTCATGGATGACATTGCTTTAGATGCTATGAAAGCTCTTGCTTGCTGTCTCAACAGGACTAAGAAACTCTGGAGGTCTTCTAGTTTCTTTACTTTCATACAGACCATCCTATGTTTTCCCTTTAGATGTCAGTTAGGTTACAGGAAGAAAGCTGGTGTCTGTTACACTCCTAAGGGTGGTCAGCTGCACTCTGCCTACATATGGTGTTCCTGCCTGCTGCCTGGCTGCCTTCTGGCTGCCAACAGCCACTGGGCTGCTAGAGGGCACTTCTAGACCTGTGTTTCAGAGCGTTTTACATTTTCCTCAGCACTAGGCTGTGTGTGCAGCTGAGTTTGCCTGAAACCCATGTTGTGAACAGCTCTCGAAGCCTCGTTCTACCAAGCTGTTCTCGGAATGGGGTTAGCAAACAAAAGTGAAAGCCACAATCCCGCCTCTAGCTGGCGGCAATGCCGGGGGTGTTTGGTGTCCAGGGCACCTGGAGGGGTGCTCAGCGTGAAAACCCCCATGATCCAGGTTCCATTTGCCAGCATATTCCATGAGCATGAATGAAAGGAGTACACTTTTTAAAACTGAATTCGAATTATTCAACCTTACTTTCAATGCAGCTCTTTCCTGGAGAGAACACTGTGTTGGAATTAACTATGGGATGCTGCTTTTATCACAACACATCCTCACTGGAAACAAAATAGCAGAACTACCAGAAATGTTTCACAACTACAGTAACACATCCTTATTCTGTTGATGAAAATGTTATAAGTTTTGCACTGAAGAACTCCAGGATGTCATAAATCCTGTGTGCTTACAATTCTTTTTGTTTTGAATACTTCTTCATTTATAGAAGCTGAACAAAAAGCAACTGTTAGAAAGGTGCTCTAGAGTCCAGTTACTTTATTTGAGCATCAGGTTTACCCTGTGCCTACTCTTACTATTCTTACCTTTTTTGCTTCAAATACCCAGTGGCTTTTTCCATCTTCATCAATCTGGTTCCACCAGCGTAAACCAACCAAGAGTCTTCCTGTCACGTTCTAGTGAGAAACAATTATCTGCATTAATCAGTTGCATAATTCATTTGTCACACTAACATTTTCAGAAAAATGGCAAGCACATCTGAAAAATCACATCTTTCATCAAATGCTAAATGAGCTCTATAAGCTATGCCAACTTGGACACAACAGTCATTGAGGATGGATAAGTTAATAGAAATTCAGAGGCCTGTTCTCCTGTTCTAATATGACAGTTGGCAAAACAACATTGATTTAGATGGGAAATTAAAGGATGCACCTTTCCTAAGTCAGTTAATGGGAAAATCCCCTGATAAACAAACTCTCCCAGTAAGAGAGGCGAGCCCCAAACAGAAATGCATTGAAAGAATAGAAAATAATCATGAGTAAGTGAACTGCATGGAATCAAGCAAACAAATTAAGGAAACATTTTTGCAGCTGGATAAATACTAGCATTTTTCAGTATATTGGGGGACACACAGTGCCTCACATCTCCACTGCTATGGCCTTGTTCCACACATCGATTCTGTGCAGGCAGGACCCCTGTGCCCGCAGGCAGTTAGGGAGCCAGCACCATGGCTGGGCTCCCAGAAGTGTTTTGCAGCTCTTGCACACTGGGGTGTGGCACCGTATTGCAGCTTTGGACTCTTCTGCAACCCATCACTGAAGGCTAGTACTACTTTACTTCTTCTAAGGGAGAAAAATACGCAAACAGATCTACGTAAGACAGGGTAACTGTCTCACTCTGTTAGTAACCAAGGCAGTAACTAAGATGTGTAAGCATCTTTTCATTAAAATGAGCTTGATGCATTTTAGGAATTAACAGATCACAAGGTTTTTACCACTTCTTTCAGAATATGGCTTCCCCTTCTTTTATTTAATGGCACACAAAATATTTTCAAAGGTAATTACTTTTCAGGGTCATCTTACCTTCACTGACCAAAAGTCAAAGGATAGGAGAAGGAGAATAGTGACAAAACAGGCAACAAAGCTGTTGCTGAACCAGTCACAGAACAAGTAGGTAACAATAGCACTCACTCGGAAAAACAGATGGAAAAAGGTGGCCAGTGGGTGCCTAGAAAACAATGCACAACACTTAGGAAGTTATGGGACAAGAAGGAATGCTATGGTATTTGCTAACAATGCAGCATAAAGCTTATGAAATATCACAACTATTTCTCGTCTATAATGGTATCTGTTTGTAGCAGCTATTACTTCACACGCTGATCTGCATCTTCATTATCAAAGCAATATTCCCAGTAGCCAACCTCCAGTCTAAAGCTAAAAAGAGGATTGTGCTGCTCATGTTAAAACTTTCTCAAAGGTAGAACAAAAGCTAGATTCTCCCATCAGTTTCTTTGGTACTGCATGAAGGAATCTAGCGGTTGCATTCATCACCCTTACTCCAAACTCATCATCACCTCATGAAAAAAATTAGCATAGCAAGGCACAAAAGAAGCGAGATCTTACGCCTTTCAGAATTGTTTTGAAAAGAAGAACGGGAACTCTAAAATTAAAAAAAAATACAGATCTGTTGGGTAGAAGACTTTCAGTCATTACACTGGAAGGTTAACTGCGTGACCGCTTCTTCCTTTCACAGGAGCAGAATGTAGGAAGCTAGCAGTTCTTGTGAATCAGTGTTCGTTACGTCCACTCACTGCTTGTTTTGCTGATCTGTCGAAATGCCTCAGTCGCTTCCAACTAAACTTTGTCCGTAACAAAAATAAAGAGGAATTTCAGTGGAAGAAGTAACTATACTGAACAGAATAGTGGCCTATACAGTAGGAAAGGGGGGGTTGGAGAATGCAGCACAGGGTGAAATTCTCCTGGTAACACACCAAGTACAAGACTTTATTCTGTAGAGTTGTGTACATCCTAATTAGTTTAAAATGACAATTAACCAGAAGCTATTTCAATTAATCAATTTCTTCCTGCAAAACTATACTGAGTGAATAAAACTCATTTTCTCAATAAATTAATTGGGTTTTTTGTAAGTCAGTAATTGTCTCATTAATCCCCTCTACCTCTTTATTCAATTAACAGCAGTATGGCCTTGGCAAACCTATTTTGCTCTTTAATGATCGTTAAAGAAGATATAATTTAAGAAAATTAAAACTCAGACTTGACAAGTTTATAGGAAGAATCACAAGATCGGTCTTAGATTACCTACAAAGTTTAGATTAAGACAAATCACAAAGTGACTATCAACCATAACATAAGGTATTTGCAGGACAACATTCTTCTTGTAAAGCTATACAAATATCTATCTAATAATGGATTACAAGGCCAAGTGAAGCTGAAACCCACATCACTACAAAACCTGATTTTTTCAGCACTTTGGATAGAAAAAGGGCAGTGGGCCATTACATCAGCCTTCAAGATGTTCAACTCAAATAAGAATGAAATGTAAATGAGAATTCATTCATAAGTTGTATTGCATATAAATACCTACAAGTATGAGCTTTCTACTCTGTTTGCTTTTATGCTAAGTTTCAGATTTCTGGATTCTGATGTCTGATACCATGTTTAACCTGTTGTCATATGAAAACATTATTTAAATGCTGTTTTCATGTCTGACACTTTGCACACCAATTTACATTTCTGGGTTTTTGAGCTTTTGTGTGCCTGCCAACCCAGGAAAACTATTTTTTATTTCTGAAAAATAAATTATTTTGGTTCATTGATGAATATCTAAAAATACAAATTTGGAAATCAAAACTTAAAGCAATTGTTTAGATATACTAGTCAGACTTCTGCAGTAATTAACTGTTCTGTAATAGCAATAACATGCCTGTAGTAGTAGACTCATTTGACTGGAAAAGCAAGAATGAAACAAAGATGAAGCTTGTGTTTATTCCTGATCATGCCCACACTAACCTCAAACTATTCAGAAACTCCCTCTGACTTACAACTAAACATGTGACACTTGAAGGGAAGGGAGCTTTTTCTTACATAACCTGATGAGGGGGTGGAGAGCAGAGGGAATAGCGTGAACCATCAAAAGCAGGTACTGACTTGCTCCTTCAAGTCTCAATGACGTTGCAGGAAGAAGGTGCAAGAGTTTGCTTATATACCTCACCTAAATGGTATGTTGTAGCAATAAAAGCTATTCATAGGTCACAACCGGGAAGAGCACCAGGGCAGATGGGACTTGCACATATCAGCGCTTCAAATGTGAAAGTAGATATAACTTTGGAGAAGTTAGTGTTTTATTTTGGAAGTTGGATGCTGAATCACTGTTTGGACACTGTTCAGTTTGCAAACTCTGAGGAGTTTTTACTGATAAAATGGGGCATGAGCAAGAGGTCTACATTTATTAAAGCACTGAGCACTGCTTATTGGCATTACAGAGTATCAGTCCTCGCAACGATATAGTTAGTCAAGCCAAAGCATGCAGATTCCCAGGTTCTTGTCCTAAGGGAGGAAAATGTAGATATTACCATAACTTGCATCCCATTTTTGGAGGGCATGCTCAACCTCAGAAAATGTCCATTTATTTATGCTTAAAATCCTGAAACTAAGTGAATCCAGTAAATAAACTGTTTCCTCATTTAACAGAACTGTGTATACCCATAATCCACAGCCATCAGATGGCATTTACAAATCCAACAATAAACAAATAGTTTTTTTTAATAACTGGCTAATCCCTATAGATAAAATTCATGTTTGTTAGACTCTTAAGCTAGAACATGCCTATCCCTCTTGAAACAAAAAAGCTGTACAGCTTTTCTTTAGTGACTGCATTGATATTCAACTCTACTTCACAGAATGTTTTAAAAGATTGTTTCCAGAAATACCATGGCATTAAGGTATCGTAGCAGGAACTAACGTGATTTCTTGTACTGACAAGGAAGGCGGCACCCTGCCTTCACACAGTGACCATGCAGCACAGACTTTAAAAACAGGTTAACCATTCTCCTAGATTTTACACTCAAACCCAGTAAAGGGTGAAGGTAAGAAATGCTGCGCTGGCACTGCTGGGTGCTCGCGTGGCTCCCGAAGGCACAGCGACCTGCTTGCCTGGACTTCCAGGCATCCTGCTGTGTCTGAACCTCCACAGAGCAGCGTGTCCCGAAACAGGCGGTGGGGAACTGGTGCCCGAACGACTGCCAATCGCCATTAAAACCACCTCGCTCCCCTTTGTGAGGATGGTGCCTACTGGGATGGGGTGAACTCTTACACAGTTAATTGCATCCAATGTAAAGGAATCAAACTGGGTCAAGCTCGAAGTGCACCGCTGAAGCGGGGGGCAGCTACTCCAAGCACCTGCTCAAAAATGCGACGGCAGCACTGGGCGCGCTGCTCTCTGCACCCTCCGTCTGACGGGCCACCCGCGTTCAGGCCAGTTCTGAACAAACAGGCCTCCTGCCTTGACCACCTGCCCTCCGCTCTCCAGCCACCTCCCTAACGCTGGGGTGAATTCTGCCGTCTTGTGTTGTTTGGCTAGTTCGAAAGCGCGGTGATCGCAGGCTCAGAAGTAACCCAGACCGAGTGTGTGCTGATACCAGAAAACCTAAGAGGGGGTAAGTCGCCCCTCTTCTCACAAGAGCAGCCCCCAAGCGAACGGCTCTCCGCAGGCCGTGCCCATGCGCCGGAGGCCCCCAAACGCCTGGGCTGCCGCGGTTCAGTCTCCGGGTAAGCTCTAACCAAGTTCAAAGCATTTGAAACTGGGATAAGGTTAAACCCAAACAAGTGACTGAACCAAATTATTCCACCCTCCGTTCTCAGAAGACGCAGTTCTGCATCCCTGGGCGCGTTCCCGGCTCGCTGGCCGAGACTCCGCAGGAGCACCAGCACCAGCCCCGGCTCCCGGGCCGCCGCCCACCGCAGTTTCGCTTCTCCATTCCGCGGCGGCGGCGGGCGGGGGGCAGCGCGGGCGCCCCGGGGAGCGGGCCCCTGGGCGGGGGGGCAGCGCCGGGGCGGCTCCCTCACGCGTGGCCTCTGCCCGCGGCGACGGCGACGGCGACGGCTGCGGGGCGCCGCCCTAACGGCCGCTCCTCGCGGCGACGGGGCCGCGGCGCCCGTTACCTGACGGCGGCGGAGCGCAGGGCCGCCTCCTCCTCGCTCCCCAGCTCCAGGGACACGTCCTCGGTGTCGTCCGCCAGCGCCTGCAGCGAGGAGCCCCCCAAAACACAGACGCGCGCGGAGCCCGTCAGCGGGGAGGGGGAGGGGGAGGGGGCGCCGCCGCCCCCGCGCCCGCCCCCGCCGGCGGCTCTACCTGCTTCATCCTCCCCGGCCCGGCCCGGCCCCGCCGCAGGCAGCCGGCGGCCCCGCTGCCAGGCGCGGCGGCTCCGCGCGGTGCTGCAGGGAAAAGGGTCCGGCCGGGGCCTGCGAGCGGGGCGGCGGCGGCGGCAGCGGGGGGCCCTGACGGCGGCGGCCTCAGCGGCAGGGGAGCTGCCGGGGGGTCTCGGCGCGGGCAGGCCCTGCCCTCGCCCGCCTCGGTCCTCGGCAGCGGGAGAGCCGTTCCTAGGGCACCCCGGAGGCGCAGGTTATTTCTGTGGGTTTAGTCTTACTGTACCCCCCCCCGCCCCCCCCCGCAGCATCGGGTTGGTCAGAACAGGAGCAGTTACTAAAGATTTTTGGAAGCGGAGGGAAAAGTGAACATATACATATGTGTGTGTGTATATATATATATATATATAAAAAAGTATGTATTATGATGAACGTGGTACAGGTGTTGCTTGGTTCCCCAATGTGTGCAGCCCCACAGTGCTCACGGGCCTGGCTCTGCCGTTAGCATGAGGCTGGTCCGGTGGCCATCCTGGCCGTGCCGTTAGTATGAGGCCAGCCCAGCTGTGCCGTTAGCATGAGGCTGGTCCGGTGGCCATCCCGGCCGTGCCGCCAGCGCGAGGCCATCCCGGCCGTGCCGCCAGCACGAGGCCATCCCAGCCGTGCCGTCAGCGCGAGGCCATCCCGGCCGTGCCGTTAGCGTGAGGCCAGCCCAGCAGCCATCCCCTCCTGCCTCTGAGCGGGCCTGCAAGCTGCAGCGCCGACCCTGGGCCGTGCTGCTTCGGTGAGGAGGGGTACAACGGTGCTCGAGCATTGGGTGCACTACTAGTGTAATGTGGGAAATTTAGTGCTTTTGTTAAATGTTTTTAAGAGTTGTCTGTTTCTATTTAAACTGCAGGTTCAGTGCATGACAGAGCTAGGCAGCAGGAAGGTGGAATGAGACAACTGAGCTTCAACACAGAGGGAGGGGAAATATGACAAAAATTTAGGGGGTTTCAGAAGAACTGAGGGAAATGGTTGAATCAGATAATTGTTGAGTAAAGGGTCAGGGAAGATCTGGCACTTGGGCGTTTGTAGATCTGACTAATTACAAGCATTAAATAAGCCTGTGAAAGAATAACTTATTAATCTTCTCTAAAACATCTAGCTAAAACAGAATATGTATTTTGAGTAAGTACCGAAGTTACTGAGGTGAACACTGGAAAGTAGCTTTGTGCAAGACCTATTGCTATAGCAAGGCGGTACCCGATACCTGAGAAACGCTGGTGGAGCTGCTCTCAGTAGAGTTTGCATTTAACATATAAATTGCAGGGGGAAAAGGTGTATTTTATGAGTAATAATGATAATAAGGTGACAGTTATACATTGGCTTTGGCAGTGTTAAAACAACATTTTACAGTATGTCAGTAAATACACTCTACAGGACTTACCCTCCAATTTGTATGGGCAGTCTGAATTCAGGGGGATGGCTCATGATATTCTGCAATGTTAAACTATTTAATTAGGCTTCCACTCCCAAAGAAAATATAGTTCATCTCTTTTGAGAATTATCATGAGATACAATTATTAAATAATTCTGTACACATGTGAAGTTGCCATATATCTGATTTATTATATCAACAGGCATTTCTGCTTACTAGCAACATATTGGCAACAGCTCAGATAGAAGCTGCTCCTGGAGGTGCAGTGGCAGAAGTGTGGAGTAGTAGAGATCCAGCTCCTTTTTGACTGCCAGATTATTCATCTCAGTTACTGTGTCAACTGCTTTCTCACCTCTTGCTGAGTTTGTGCCAACAAGTCAGATGTGCCTTATTATCTGAGCTGTTACACTTCCGCTCTAAGGCACAAGAAAACACTGACTGTAGGTTACATTCCTTTTTGGATAAGGCTGTACTCGCTTCTGTGGGGACTGGAGATGAACTGGTGTGACTGGAGAAGAAGCAGAACCTGTGTTTAGACTTTGAACTGCATAAATATTTCTTCAATTTTCCCGCCTTCCAGTGTTTGCTCCACTGATTCACTGCAGGTGTTATCTGTTTCCCTGATGTAAGGGCTGTTATCTAATCCCACAGAAGCCTACCACTATACTGTGTAAGTGGTTTAACAATATTCCCAAAGTAATTAGTGAAGCTATGTCAAATCACGTTATTTGATTATTTGAGACATTGTATTGGTTATTATTTTCTTAGTGAAGCTATGTCAAACCTTGTTATGTGGTTATTTAAGGCATTGTCTTGTTTTTTTTTTTCTTTTAAAGCAAATTTAACTGCTAGAAAGAATCGTTGGTCACTGGAGGAATCATTGGTCAAGTCAGTTCTCCAGGTTATTTAAAACTGGTGCATGGATTATAGTTTTAGAGGAATTTCTTCATTTAGGAATTATGAGAAAAGCATTATTCCTTGTTTCAAAATAAATACATCCAAGAAAAATCTCATTAGAAATTTCCAGTGTTTTTTAGGACTTCACGGAACAAACTATCCTATTCTCAACTTTTTGCAGTATTCTGATTTAAAAGCAAATGACTTCAACAATGGAAAGATTAGAAACATAATAAAGGTAGCATAAGTCCTCGAATAACTCTTCGACAGTACAAAACATAGAGGTAGTTGCACTGAATTTATAAACCAGGTTTTGTAGGGAGAAAGGTTTGTACGCAGGGAAATCTTGACCATTTATGAAATACGTTAAGATTTCATTTAATTGCTGAGACATACAGCATGAACTAGTTTAAAAGTAGTCATTAGCTACTGTACAATTGCCATTGTTCCATGACCAGTCTTCTTCCCAGAATAAAATAATAGCATAGAGCATTAGCAATGCTATAGGCTTGGTATGAGTGACTGAGAGATCTCTGTAGCGTATCCTTTCCCATTCAATAAATAGAATCTCCTTTAAGAATAATATACTGTCTTGTTGACTCCATTAACTGCAAGTCAGCTGATTTCTCTTTTTCTTTGGTGCAGTGCCCAGGGTTAGTACTGGCAGGAATTCAGAGACTTGCCCTTTATCTTAAACTGCACAAGAATATTCCGAACAACTCAGTAGTAGTTGCTCTGGTTTATGTATCCCTGGGGAATTTACAGTTAAATATTCTGTTCTTCTAAGTGTTAGAAAATATTGCTAATCCCAGAATAACTATTACCTAGCTTTTATTAGATTACCGATTTTGATGGTGCTCCAATAAAATACTTAAATTTTAAGGAGGTTGGCCAAATTAGAGCAAGAACTAAATAAATAAATGTCTATTTTTCTATTTTCTATTGCCATCTAATTAATTTGTAAAAGATGATTTCCTCCTTTGGCCCAGAGACTATCTGTATGGAATTTGTTGGCTGCGTATACCTGAACTGTTGTAATCAGCAGTTCTGTATTAACAGAACAGAAGATGCAGTGTTTGCTTGACATAGATCAGAATAACTTCTTTCAGTTGGGTGATATATAGCAAAACATTCTCAAAGCAGAGTTCAGGTTCTGCCATCAGTACCTGATCAGTCAGAAATGGACATCTGAAATACATGTCAAAGCTGAAGAGGTGTAGACTCTAAATATAAATGGAGATTAAAAAAAAATGAAGGTGGTATTGATCCTTCAATGAGCTATGTCTGGAGAGATGAAAAATAATTTTAAAGTATATCAAGAGAAGAATGTGAAGAAATACTCATTATTGCATAGTAACTGGTTTTGTTTCTAAAATGAACAATGGTGTCTATATTGGTTCTGGTGAGAGAAAAAAATCAAGAAAAAGTACATAATTCCATTCAGAACACAAATGGGCCATTATTTAATAGCTTATTTTATCTTTTGTATTCACTGTATGGCTTTAGATCTTACTTAACTCCTGCTGTAGGAATCTCTGGTGCGGTCAGCAGGGAGACAAAATGCTTGGCAATTGTTAAGGCGTTTACTTCAGTGTCTTTTTCTGACGTGATTGTACTGTGGTCACTAGAAGCAGCTAAAACAAAGGCAGACCAAGGCAAAAATGTCAGCTGAGTTCCAGCTTGGGGTGAACAGCTTGAAACACTTGGGGTGCAGTCTTTCTTGGTGTATTTAGCAGTATATATCTCCTGCTATGTTCAAAGCTTCAGTCATTTTCAACTGCAGTTGTTGGCACTTGTTACTTCTGCAAATCATCTCATACTTCTCGGTTTGGAAACTCTAAAAATAAGGAACTTGAACTGTTTGGACACCTTTCAAAAGTTTGGTTTAAGTGACTTCATAGAGCCTCTGTGGCGAGCAGAGATGGAATCCATTTCTCCGGCTTGGCATTTGTCTGCTTTCACCAGCAGGCATTCTCCTGATCCCTGTCCTCCGTCACTACATAAATTTAAAAGGCCTGTACACATTGACCTAAGTATCAAACACCTTTCCTGACTTGAGCCAGTCCTTTGTAGGCTTCCTGAGAAAAAAATCTGCAAGTAATCTAAACCTACTTTAAAAAGATACTGAAGATAATTAAACAGTTGAGAAACTGAGTACAACAACAGGAGATTAGTGAAAAAAACAACTATGTACAATTGCTTCTACTGCTTTATCTGTGCAAATTAAAGGTGCAATTATTAATAAAAATTGCAAGCTAATTCATTGGCTTATCTTTTTTTCTTGTGAGTAGTACAGCAAGACTATGTAATTCTGTACAAATTCCGGAGGTGCTTGCTGGACAGTTCATCAACCGCTGCTTCCAGTAGCAAGGTCTACTTCATCTTTTGCTGTAGAGGCTGTAGTTAAGTGGCTTTTGTTATGTTTGCTTGTATTTATTGGTCTTACTTAGTTTATTCTAAATTGGTATCTGCTGGGGGAGGCAATATGTTTCTCAGAAAAAAGCATAGAATATAGACAAAACACAGAAAAGAGAAGTAAGAGAGGGTTCTTAAACTGGCGATGCAACAAAGGGAGAAAACTGCATCTGCAGGTCTTTTGACATGCAGATTTCTGTGAAGCAGACTGTGGTACCTGCTTCCATAGCTTTTCTATTTAATAGTATCTTTCTTTAATTTGTTAATACCATTTTTTCTGTTTCACTGAGTAGATTCAGCTCCCTAAAATTCCTAGTACTCAGCCACAGAGAATTTGAAAAGGCAGCTGAAGAATTAAAAATCACAAAATCCATACTGTTTCTGTAGGCACCTGAATCATACGAAGAGACAGAGATGCTCAGGATTGTTTTTTAGGTATTTGGCCCCTCATATAAGCCACAGAAAGATTAAGTGTCTTGGACTGGGATCCATCACGTTGACAGCATGTTCTTCTCAAGATGCACGGGCTGCTGCTTGGAGACAGTTCCTTCTATCCGCAGTATACAGCTCTGAACCTCTCCTGAAAGTAGGGGACCAAGTAGGACCAAGCTCTTTTTATGAAAGAACAAAACCAAAAGCAACGTTCTCATTTCTCTTTTAGGTGTGACCTGTGTCCCCCATTTACAGAGGAGTCCATGTTCAAGAAGAGCAATTTCCTCTGCTGCCCAAAAGGTGACAAATTTCAGCCTCCCATCTCGGAAGAGGAGGAAGCTTCAAGCTGTGCTGGAGGCCCCCACAGCCAGTCCCCAAAGGCTGTTTTGCCTGACTCCCCAAATGGTGGTTGGAGCATTTGTTTCTCCTGTGCATGGCGTGATCCACAGATTTTTAATAGATTTTTGATTAAGCAATCTCCAAATAGAAATCTTGAAATAAACCTTGGAAGAAGGGCTACATCCCAAACCTGTATGTTTCTCAGAGGATGCCCTAACCATCTGACTTGCATTCTTCTATGCAGGGTAGAAAAAGTTTCCACAGAAGGGTTTGAAAGCGCCCCTTCTCCACTGCAACCCACCCAGGAGATGACACTGCAGGGCTATGGAAGCATGGATTTGAAGCCCCTAAAAAGAAGGCCTCGTAACTGTGTCCGTAATTGTGACATTTTCTGGTTGCAGTTACAAGAAAAACAGCACAGAATCTGGAATGAAAGTAGTGGTAAGTGCTGGTTTTGTTAAAGTGACTAAAGACAGAGCCACTGTAGCAGATGTGTGGATTTTAGAATCTGTTGTGTCTAGTGTATATTTGATTAAAAACCAGAAACGTTGCAGGGAAGCCCCTAAAATACATGATTTCTCCAACTGTCAGTGTAGTGGTTTTGCCCAGTTTTCTTACCTCCATCATTTTGAAACTTGACACAGTGCTGTGGTTTTGCACACGTCCTTTTCCTTGTTGGTTTGGGCTTGCATTAGTATTCTGTTTCCCATTCTTGTTCTATTTTATTTCAGTCTAGGGGGAATTACAGTTTTTGTCACATGTTCTAGTGTACTGGACTGATTCTATGAAGTCCAAGAGGTGATGACAGAATGTTTTAATTTCTCAGCTTTTTTTTTAATATTTCTTCTTTTTTTTTGATTACCCTTAGCTGTTAGATAAATGACAAGTCCATTCTTCTGTTAGCTAGATGGCTGTCATTATGCATTGCCTGTCTCAAGCTATTGGCAATGCGATCTGCCTGTTTACATGACACTCAGAGACTTCTTGAGAACTAAGAGAAATGATAACACTTTCTCTCAGTGTCTTCCCTCGTATAGCCCTGGAGGCCAGGGAGCAGCTGTATGTTACTGCAGGCCTTCGTACTCAGCGCAGACCTGCAGAGAACGCAGCTGCATCTGGCTACTGGTGAAAATGCTGCACACTCCATCCACAGCTTCCTGAAAGAGCAGCTTGCCTTTAAGGTGCGTTTTCCCTGCAGGTGACAGGTGATATCTTTTGTTCCTAAGATAAGTATGGAACATACCTGTGCATGTACACTGATGACTTCCACATCTTGGGAAGTTTCACAGTTCCTTCCTCGTTAGCCATCACGGCCTTGCTGCTCCTATTGAAACTTTTGTTGAAAGTCTGCTGAAGGGTCTTACCTTCTCTCTTCCTCTTCTCTCCCTCATGAATACAACATCTATCACTGAGACCTTCAAGTTACTGTGACTGTGATAAAACCCATCAAGCTGAAGCTAAAGTGGAAAATAGGATAGATCTGTAACACCTCACAAAAAATGAGGCCTTTTCATCTCAGGGAATTTTCCCTGCGTGTAACCAATCATTTCTAACATCTGCAATTAAAGTACAGAAAACTATGCTTACCTTTGCAGAGCAAGGGTACGTAGGCAGGAGTGGTTGAAAAAATTATTTTGTTTCTGCCATGCTTGTCAAAGAGGTGGAGTCATGTGCCCTAGGGGCAAATGTCAGGCAACTTTTAAAATAAATGAAATGACTCTGAAAGATACCAGCAAAAGAGGAAATACTATGCTCCGGTAAACTACAATTAAAGAGCAGCTAACCAGACAGTTTTTCATGAAACAGAGAGTATGTCATGTAATGTGACTACAATAACTTTCTCACAAAAGTGGAAGAGGGCCTAAAATCACCTTTGTATCTGTTCCATAAGACATAAGTTCTTTTTAACAAGTCCGCCTGAGTGTTCTTAGCACTGTGACAGAGTATGTGTATTAAATCCTAGAGATCAGCTGTTTTCCCTTGTTACGTGCAGAAGGGATGAAAATTGCTGAGCAAGAAAGACTAGAAGGGAACATCCTCTGATATCGTATTCCTGTCCTACACAACTTGTCAGTGCTGTGTGGGTGAGCAGGCTGTCAGTGATCTGAGACCGAAGATCCCTTTAGGACATTCCAGTGTTCCACTTTCCCAGTCACTTGTCTAAGGGTATGGATGAGTCCATCAGAAATTTTAGAGCCCTCTGCAAGCAACTCTGAGGACCTCCCAGCTAGGTCAGTTGGACTGGGAACAGAATCTCTTGACATTTGATCACAGAGGGCTAGTGTGCTATTAATATAATAAAAGAACAGCATGCTTATAAATGACAAATGCTTATGTTTTGAACACCAACAATATATTGTTAACTTAATTTTCAGTTGTTACAGCTTCCTCTTCACTGGAAAAGTCCAGCATATCCCATAGCACAATCATTCGAGTGCTGGCAAAAGGAATGAATCACCAGGATTCAGGCAAGGAGGAAAGTGTTGGATTTCATGATATAAATGTGTTCTTCTCAATGCAGAGATAGTTTAGAACATACTCTATACCTTGCTGTATTGAAAGCAGCTTCAGGTCTTTGTCTTCATATATCTGCCTCATTCTCCACAAAGAGAGCTTTGTGGTAACTGTGTTTTCATGGCTTGATAATGAATCTAGACTGTGCAAGCTAGTCTGGCAAATTTATGTTATTAAGCTAAAAAAAAAGTGAGGGCTATAAGTTTTAAGTCTCAGATTTTACAGGAAACATAACTAAAGGTGCAACTGAAATTCCATTGAATTTTTATGGCAGACTGGCAGCAAACTGTCTAATAAAACTAGAAAACAAGGTCATTTTTGCGAGAGCGCCTTTAGAAGGTGAATACTATCAGGTTTTTGCAATGCAGTTGTCTTAACAGTTCTTTTGTTCAGACTGCCTCGCTCCATCAGTCTTCTGAGAATGCTTGCATAAAGTTCTGTGAGATCCTGAATGACCAGAAATATTTGAGGCCCTAATCTTTCTTTGCATCTGCTAGGTTGGAAGTTCCCAACCATTTGAGCTCCTAAGCTCACTTAAGAAAATTATGTTCTGGGGAAGCAGGCAATATGACCAGCAGAGCTGTAGTCTATTATCTTGCCATATCTCACCTGCAGTGTTCATACTTCGCTGCTGAGGTTCGTCTTAGTGATTGGGAAGCAATGTGGTAGGTGGTACGAGAAGCAGTGTATGGGTGGAAGAATGTTGAAAGACTTGACTTTAACCCATCAGTGGAAGCACTGAGGTGAGGAAGCAGGGGAAAGGTGTGATCAGACAGTTCTAAAAATAAGCTCAGAGGAAAAAACAAGCTCTGCAACCTAAAAGGCAGGGCTTTTATGTTTAAGACATCTTCCGTAATATTACATCTTTATTTTCCTGCTGGAAGACCATTTTCATAGTAGACATATAAAAGATTTTAAGAGCTGTAACTTTTGGCAGAATTACTTAGAAAATCTTGTGGGTGTATGCATGTCAAACAACACAATATTGGTAACTGATGTCTCCATTCTAAGATTTACCTAAGGTAAATTCCTCTAGTCCAGCTTTGAGAAACATAACAAAGTTAAGGGAAATGCTGCTAAAGCCTTAAGCAGGCATTCATCACATGCAGCATTCTCCAGCACTTACAGAAATTGCTGCAAAGTCCCTATTGATTTCAATAGATACTGTATCACAAAGGAACTGTGCTTCTTTGAAAATTGGCTTTGTCTAAGCTGTTGGCTCTGCCTTCAAGATCTTCTTTTCCAATCAGCTAGCATCTTTGACTGCTTTGGCTATAAATGTGCTTCAATACCAGAATTTCTGTTTGGGATTTCTTTTATTCAGGTTGAATAGCATTGAAAAATTGTTCAACCTACGATATGTCAGAGTCCAAAAAGTTCATTTAGCACATTTCCTACTTTCCAATTCTAGTGACTCAAGTCTGTATAATATATCAGCATCAGCATTTCACTTCTGTGCTTCACATATGAATGTGTGTTTTGAACTGCACAACTTTCCTTCCTGTTTTAAGGATTCTCTTTAACTGTCACATACACTTACGCAGATATGAATGGAGTTACGTGGCAGCTGTGTCTCTTTTTAATGATCCTCATGGTAGTCTTCTCTCAGATTCCAAAGGAAGAGATATTTAGTGCTCTGCTGTAGATATAGAAAGAGATAAACAAAAGCAACATGGGAAGCAACAACTAGCAAAAATGTACAGTCAGATTTAGTTCTGTTTTTCACACACGTTGTTTGTGCTATGAGACGTTTTAAAGAAGAAATTTAGTTAAAAAAAGGAGAACTTGTGCTTTTGATTTCTCTGCACTGAGGGGAAGTATCAATTCTAAGTAGAGATGATGCTGCCCAATGTCTACAGCTAGCTTTGAAATCCGAATGAACTTAGTAAAATCCTAGCAATTCTTTGCATCCTTTTTCTTAAGGACAGTGAAGCAGGTGAAACTGTACCAGTCCAGGCTGGGTAATGGTCTTCGTTATCTGGTATCTGGGTATCTCATGAGCCTTAGTAGATTGTACCTAGTGTCAAGATGGTAAGAAAGTGTTATTTTGATTTTACAAATGCAGAAACAAAACCAGAAATAGAAGGCAGATTTAACCATTTTCTCAATATTGTGCATTAGGACTACAGCAGTGCTAGAAGTTGAATCAAGTTTTCAAAACTTAATGCCACTATAGTCCCCTTCCCTTTATTTTGCCCATAGCCACAGGCTAATAAATTTTAAGGTCAAAGGCAGAGTGTTTCTAGCACATTTGCTAGAAACCATTTGCTTGGTATTTTTGCCTATATTCCAATAGAATTTGGAGACAGCTGTATGAAACTGTGCTTCATCTCAGATGATCGTCTTGCAGATCCTTTTGGAGAAGTCCTCAGGAATCCTGAAAACATGTGGGAAGAGTATAATAGGAATGAACTTTAAATCATTATTCCTCACACCTATGCAAAGGCAATCCCACTATTGATCCCACTTCTGTCTCAAATCTAGAATGACAGAAGAAACAATATTGTATTTGGATTGAAAAGCCTGTAATCTCCTCTTAGTGTTGGACTTTCCGTGGGCACATTTGCAGGCGGAAACTGCTTAGTGTGTGAGACACAGAAAATCTGCTTTTCTCATGCTTAAGTAGCAATCATGATGAGGTATCATAAGCTGTGTGCTCACTTGCTTGTCTGTTTAAGGAGGGAACTCTCCCACAGCAGGGAGTTCTTTTTTTGCCCACAAAGACAAATCCGCCTTCCCCACATTATTGTATCCCCCCACATTCAAACACACTTATGCCCTGGAGCAATGAGCAAGGCTCTCTGTATCCAGCTTCTGCAGAACTAAGATGCAGCAGGTCAATGAGCTGCAGAGACTGGTTGAGGATTACAGTTTAAATTGAGTTTCTTCTTTTAATAGACAGCTGTTCATGTGGCTTGAACTCTCTCTCTTCATCTCCTGTCAAGAAGGAAACTTCTCACTCAGGAGAACTACTACCTACAGGAGGCCTGAATGTGACTGCTGATGCTGAAAAGGGTTTCTGAAAATTTCCCATAGCCAAATAATGGAGACAACACTTATTTTTTTAATCTATTGCACCCATACAAGAACACATTCTTTGCAGGAGAAGCTGAGATTGGGACTGTCTCTCTTCCACAAGCTGTGGGGAACCCATTCAGATTTTCTGTGATAGCAAACAGTTCCCAGTTCTCTGCAAGACAAACCCCTAGCTGCCGCACGTGATCTACTCCAAAAGGTGGTCACGTGTAAGTGGAGAGATCTTATTCAGTGCAGTTTTGGGTTGATAAAAGTAGGGGAAATGGTCTTTTCCATGTAATATGACAGAAACAGTGTTACTCTGAGGTGGAGCTTATTCCTACTCACACTTTAAAAAAAAGTTCTCTTTTCTGTTTGAATCAATGTAGCCAGTAACTTTAAAAGAAATTACATTAAAAAGACAAATTCTGAGAAAAATGAGAAAATGAATGAAAGAGTTAAGGGATTTACTTTCCCCTAAGGACAAGTAAAATAACTTGCTTTTCTCAGTTGTCAGTTATATAGCTACATTAAGGTAGGTCAAGATCAGGTCAAAAGCAGGTCAAAATCATAGTTTTCCAATACTGAACATAAACATGAACATTTGGAAAAAGCAGCAAATCCTTGTTCCTCTACGAAGGTATTTTGGATCTTAACCAAAATTTGCAACTGGATGCTCAAAACATTTAAGAAGATTTAGCAAGTTTCTCTCAATACATTGTTTCTAACTAAGTGGAATTATTGTTCCATTTGCAAATGCTTCCTATGCTGAATAGAAGTCATGGCAATATTCAAGGTAGTAAAACCCAGTAACAAATCCACAGAAAAGTATTTAGATGAGATTTGGAACCTTATTCTATACTCAGCCTGCAGGCTTGTTTAGGCAGCCATATAGCAGACTATTTAAAAAGATTCCATTTATAAGCCTCCTAACAACCTAGGAATTTTGCTGCAGTATTTATTTCGGGAATATAGGTTCTACTATAAGGATCACGTATCTAAAAATGAAGTAGAAAAAACTATAGTGTAAACTCAATTCTAAGTAGTTGGTAATTGCTTATTTACTGCCATTGTCACTGCCATCTTTATAATGCTGTCACTTCTATTCTAAAACACTGAAGTACTCTAAAGTATGTCCTCCCCAAATATAAACAATACCTACGCACAAGCCACTGCAAAACTTCATAAAGATCAATAATTAAGAAGTTTTAAATAGACATAAGGAAAAATAAGCCAGTGCTGAGAAGCATCGTATGGCATCTATCGGTTTAATTTTAGGCATAGACTCTTGTATATTTGGGCGTGATAAAAGGCATTTTCATGATCAAAGAGCTAGAAATGTAAAACATGTATTACCCTACAAAATGTTATGTAAATGAGAAAATTAATTTAAATTCTAGTATATTTCATAGCTCAACAAAATTCGTAGTTTACTTTGCATCTGTAAAAATTGTTGTTAGTAGATATAGCTGCTATAAATGAGCACCATGTTAATAGAATTTAGGTAATCCATGATGAAATATATTATCATATTTTTACTTACTACAGGATGAATGTTCATACTTGGCTCAGAGGTGGTCGCGTTACGTGCATTAAAGATATTCTAGCAACTAATTAAATTTTCCCTTTGATATAGGCTTTGCAGATTTATTCTGCATTCTGCTGTCACAGTATATAAAACTTGTCAATCATTTTTGCACTCTTAATATGAAAAAAGATCCATACTCTGCTTATAGATAGATGATATCTTATCAAGATCATTTGCTGTGTTCCTTGTACTCTGCTCTTATTGAAAACTTGTTTTTTTTCTTTTTAAAGTAGTCCGGGGTGAAGGCACCCATTCTTTATTACAGTATCTATTAGAAAATCTTCTTAAGACAAAGGTAAGATTTTATTGATTGCATTTAGAAGTCTTTGAAATGTCCTAGTCAGACATTGCATACAAAATGAGCTCTACAAAATAAGAGCGAGAAATGAGTCAAGAAGGTAGTATTAAAATAGATTTCTTACTATTTTTAAGCTGAACTGAGGGCTCAGGTTGTAGTAGATTTGGAGGTATATAGGCAGGGGCCTTTGGTGGTATGGAAGATTTGCTGCTCCTTTGAACTGGAGCTTTGAAAACTCTTCTTTTTAAGTAATTTAACTTAAAATATCTGCCCCTTGGAATATAAGTATGTTGATTTTGAATAAGAGTAGCTGGAAGTCATGCCCAACTTCTTTCCCCCCTTTTTTTTTTCTTCTTTGTAGTAACTTCAAATGTGGCAGAAGCTTGAGCCAGATTGGGGATCACTTTTTACCCCAGAGTTTTCACCCTTATTCTAATCCAGTTGACTTCATGAAGCAGAATGTACTCACAGCCTAATCTCTAACCCTATGTGGGAGTCTGCAAGTTTTAAACCTGTCCCTCTTACAGAGGATGTGTAATACTGTTTTGTGCCGAAGCTTTTGGTATTGTTCTGGTTGAGCAATGACCCTGTTGGGCCCACTGATGGGCCACACTCCATCTCTACTGGAAGACCAAGATCGAGTTATAGCACTCTTTTTTGAATGGGGCAAATGTTTTTGAATTATTTTTCCAGGTGACTGTTGCTGATTGGAAAATTGGCTTTTACGAATGGTTGGAAGGGTTGTGCTGTTGTGTCATTTCATCAAGAAGTTATTTGTTGTTGGAAACATTATTTAAAATCTTAATCAAATGAGGAAACACCTCTGCTATTGCAGAGTATAACTTTTTTTTTCACTTCATCTTTTTGATGCTGACTGAGTGGATTTTTTTTTAATTTAAGCAGTTTAGATTTTGCTCAGACCTCCTTCAAACGTCTTCAGCTGCAGGTATGAATCTTTTTAAGGAGATCCTGCCAAGAGTAAGGAATATTCTCTCAAGTGCTACAGCTTCTGATGATCATGCATTGCTTAACCTCATGCTGAAAGAAGATGTGATATCCAAGGAGTACCATCAAACCTTGCTCCATGAAAAAGACAGAGAGGACCTCGCAAGGAAGATATCTCTGACATTTGTGGAAAAATGGGACCTGTATTTGAACACTTTGATTCCCCTCTGTTGTTTAAAACTGTGTGGCAGTAAGCCTCAAAACATCACAGATAACAAGCCAACAGGAAGCAAGTACATTTCTGGTAAATCTGCTTTCTTTCTCTTTTTTGCATTGTTAAACATTTACTTTTGTTTATGGCATTCTGAGATAGTATCACAGCGCAGTGCAAAGTGCATCAGTGGAGGGGAAGTGGGGAAGAGAAGAGTGCAGAAGGTAGTGCACCAGCAACTAAAAACAGATCCACCCATACAGAGTACCTACCGGATATCCATTTTCATAGCCAGGCCATAATAAAACATACTGTTTGCAACCTTCTAAAGAACCAGAAATGCAAAGTAGATTAAGGAGACCGTGATACAATCAGTTGTTCTTCACTGATGTATCAGCCATTGATAGTCAGAGCAGCATTTGTTCATGGCACATCGTGGCAACTCAGGGTAGGAAATCTCTGTCTTTTGCAAGCATGGATAGGAGGAGTGTTCTCCACTGTAAGTTCCAGATGTCTATAAGGGCAAATGCTGCAGGGTTTATAAAAGACTGCTGCAAACTTAGGGATGGGAAGTATTTAGTGACTTACAAGGCTGGATTCAAGAGTTTTGAGATTCTTAGTGGGCAGCACAGAAGAAAATGCAGACACCTAATGATTCTGAGGCAATAAACTCGCTTGACTTTTAAGTCTGACCAACCAAAGAATTGGTATTGTATATGACTGGGAGCAGGATAGCTCTGGGACCTCCTAACCTCATCCCTCCCGTGTAAAGCTACAGAACCTCATCTTAAATTATAGCAGTCAGAATTACTTTTATAAAACCAAGCTACTATAAGAAACTGTAAAACAAGAATAAAAGAATACTTAACAGAATACTGTATCAGTCCTGTAAAACATAGGGAAGCATATTGGGCTACAATGTAGCGGGGGTAGACTTTTTTCTTTTCATAAAAAAACAGTATTTAGCATCACTTCACAAGACATGGCTGGAAGTACAAGAGGAAATGTTGGGGAAAAATCTTAAAAATAGTTCATAAGAGAAAAAAATACTCAACTGGAAGATTTTAGAGTTATTGCACGGATTAAAATGTAATGCCAAGAATTCACATTTTAAATGTAGAATATCGTAGCAGGTATGCTAGTATTATTTATGCTGGGGATATATATAGTCTGGTTTCTGTTTTTAATTAAATCCCTGAAGTGCTGGAAAAGATTTCCCCTCCTTGTCATTTTTGTAGTGGTAGCACCTAAAATCTGTATTCAAAGATCTTGATCCTGTCATGCCACATGTCTCTGCCACAAAGCTTGCATTTATTTGAGACATAACAGAAGGAAGTTGAAGCGCATCCAAAGAACCATTAGTTTTCCTCCATCACACATTCAACTATTTTTGCTATTCCCTAGGTTTTATAGTAAAGACATGTGCTTAAAGAAGTGGTTTGGGAGACATTAATTCATCAGGAAGTGACTCAAAACTGTATTAGAGACTTCAACTTCCTTTGAAGCAAGTTATTTTCTAACTTCTTGTCAAATTAGTTGAATTTCAGCCTTGCATCTCATGACTGTTGCACTCTGAAGAAGCCTTTGCAAAGAGAATTCAGGAGAGTTACAGGTTAATATCAGCAGATTTCTCCCTATCTACTTCATAGTTTTGCTGCTATTTTTTATCACAATACAGATACGTAAAATCTCTGGACAAAAATGTCCTTGCTTTCGCCAGTTGGCAAGTGCCTCTTGCAGAGTCCACTATTGGCATCAGTTTCACCGTGCTTCCAGTACTGATCGATAATTCTGTTTCCTCTTTCTGCAGTAGGGTAGCGTATCTTCACTTTGAATTAGCAAAAATTGAAGCACAGAAGCTGATGGTCACCTGAGGAGCTTAGACAGTTCTCAGCTGTCTCACAGCCTCCCATGTCCCAGTCTGTTTTTCGTTCTGTCTCTAAGACCATTTCTATAGACTCGTTCACTAGATGAACCATTAATCTGATTAGGTACAGCAATTCCTTTCTGCTGTTTCTGAGTAGCTGTGAATGTTGTGCCGAACGTGGACAGACACTATCTACTATAGTTTCAGACTACAGCATACAACTGAACTCTTTTGTTCTCTAGACTTTCTTGAAACATGGAGATCATCTCATGGGATTACAGGTTCAAAATCTAATAAAAAAAAATCTGATTGCAAGGCTGGTAAACTTGTGGGGTTGTGCTCCACATTAGAATGGGGCTAACAACAAGCCCCTTAACTTTTGTAGGGGTTTCCCTTGCAATGATTTTATTATTATCTTCTGTCTGAATAGGCAGAGCACTAGAATACAGAATTTGTATTTGTGCTTGAAAGCCTTTCAGTAGTTTCTGCTCTGACTGCTGTTATACAGAGATGTTGCTTTTCTTCTACTGTGCTTAGAGGAAACATGTAAAACAGTGATGCTGTGAGACCCTGAAAAGATTTGAGCTGTCTAAGAGCGGCTGATCCTCTAGATACCAAGCAGAGGCCCTGACTTATTCCAGGGTCTCTGCAGCTCATGTGACTACTTAAAGGGAAAAACTCAGAATAGGCTACAGCTGGAACTGACGGGAAGTGTCCTGAAACTAGAAGCAGCCAAAAGTTCCTGCGGTATCAAGTGCCTCATGATGGTCACACAGGAGGAAGAATCCCAAGAACACAACTGCCTGTCTGGCTGGAGAGCCCGAAGAGAGGTGGCTAGTGCTCTACACCCCTGGCTGGATCCCGTTTCTCTCTAAGTATTAGGAGCTGGTCAGCAGCTCCCGGGAAGGAAACATGGTGAGCATGTTTCCCATGGGAATCTCTTTATGGTGAGCATGTTTCCCATGGAACTGGGTGGAAGTAGATATCCTCTGTAAAGGGAAAAGTGCTGTGCAGGTCAGCAGCTGCTTCGCTTGTAGGCTCTTAGTGGGAGCTATGGCCTTGTACAGAAGCCAGCTTTACCAGCCGGCTCACCAAAAACTTGCCTTCCTGAAGCAGCAGGTCCTGCGTGCCACTGAGTTGGGCATATCCCGCTTCCTTCCCTCCCCCTTCAAGCAGTGGTGGAACTTTTGCTATAGGCTATAAGCCAGTGGAATAATACCACAAAAAGTATTTGCTCATTTGACAATATGTTCTCTTTCATAATTAGTTTCTAATTTGTGTAGGTCTATCCCATGATACCAAATGGAAAAAAAATAAGAGAACATGCTTGCAAAGCCACTGAAGCAGCTAGGCACCATGGTAGGAACGCTCACTAGTGTAACTGATAAGGAAACGGATCTCCTTCTTACACCAGATAGGCACCGGCTGTAGAGGAAAAGCTGTGATTCACTGGATAGAGGAAAAACTGTGATTCAGTTTGAAATGCATTAAAGGAACATACACAGTATGTTAGGTTGTTGGTACATGCAAACACTAAACACTAGGCGTAAGTCAGACAAGCTTTATAAGTTCCTGTTTTATCAGACCCAGTGCTTGTCATTTTAGGGCAATGACAAAACAAGCTTGCATGAAATACTGAGCTAATTTTGGATTGGTAGGGTTCCTGAACATGTGAAAAAATACTTTCACTTCTGTTAGAGCAAATGGAGCTGCAAGGTAAGAGTGGTTGTGCGCTGCTCGCTTTATTCGTACTGATGCACTGCTTAAACATGTGACTTCGGACAGATTTGAACTGAAATTCACAGGATTTTTTAAAGGACAGAAAGAATTTTGGGGAGCGCCGAGGACTGTTGCACCTGCTCCCATCCAATTTCAGTTTCCAGCTGAGTAAACTGATCAGTTCCACAGTAAACTAGTGACAAGTGGCAGGCTCTTCCTACCGGTGACAAGTTGCTGATGAAGGTAAGAATGCTTATACGGGGATTGCTAGAAGTGAGCTGCTTCTTCATCTTCCCCTCTGGAATTCCCCGGAGCCTTTAGCTTTCCTGCTGCCTCTGCCCTGGATTATTTCCTCCTTTCTGTGGTTTGTTTCTATAACCACCAAGCAGTGGTAGCAGCTCCGCTGACCTCCTGCTGCAGAATCCAGAGGGAAAGAACAGGAACTGTCCAGTTTCTCCAGGTCACTTTTTCCTTCACTTTTCAATGCGGTGCTTTTGTCAGGATAAATTCATTGTATCTTACCTTTTCTGGATATTAATAAGTACGGCGTGTCAGTATCCACACTGGTATTGCTTGAAATATTATAACATGAAGTATATGCTTGAGTTGGTGAAGTTCTGGAGAATTTGTAGTGTTTTTGTTTTGTGGTTAGCCATGTTACTTGGTAGAAAGCTTGTTGTTGTTCATTTTGGGGTTTGTGAGTTTTTTTTGTACAAACGTTGATTCTACAGAAAGTGAAACTAAGGAACATTGAAAGAAATTGGCTTTTTTCCAGTTTTTTTCTCAGCTCTGGCTGGAAGGCCTAGGATTTTATTTTCTCTTTCAGAAGGGCTTAGGTTCTGTCTCAGAGAAAGTCTCTGAATGCAGATGTAGTTTTCTGCTAAAAAACTTAGAGGCAAGGTGTCTGCAGTGCCGCTTTATTTCATCATACTTCTAGGATGGGAGAGCATGGTGCAGTTGTGACAGAAGAGGTGATACTGGATATAAGAATGTGGATTCGGCTCTCAAATGCTTTTACAACTCTGACACCTACAGGATAATATGTTATTAATCTGTCTGAACTCAACTCTAGAGTGAGTGTAGTTACACTTCTTTAATCTGTTGTGCTGGTCATCATGCAGCTAGGTTCCTTGAAAAGCAGAAGAAAGATCCTTCTAGTCGATATTTACACTTTGCTTCTCTAATTTCTTTAAACACATCTAAAGGAGAATGTGGCAGGATATAGAACAGCTTTTTTGCTACATCATCTATTCTTCTTCTTTTTTTAGACTATAAAGCCTGTGGAAAATAACACACTTGAACAGGCAAAAGATTTGTAGGTAAAAGTAGTGTCTTTCATGAAATCAGGTGGTCTAACTGGAAATAGGCTTTCATATGTATTAGCCTTTTTAGATCTGAAAGAGAAACTGCAACTTTCAAAGCTAAATGTAAATTAAGTAGCATTATTTGGAATTTAAGAATAATAAAGCTATCTCTGAAAGGAAAAGCTGGTTGGTAGCTATGGAGCAGAAGGAGTGTTAGGGTTT
Source organism: Dromaius novaehollandiae (assembly GCF_036370855.1). NCBI lineage: Eukaryota > Metazoa > Chordata > Aves > Casuariiformes > Dromaiidae > Dromaius > Dromaius novaehollandiae. Next base: position 13,486,654 of record NC_088111.1, on the reverse strand, counting down.
TGGGGAGAGGAAAGAGAGAGGTGATTACAGCATGGTGTGGACTTCCTTCCTCCTCCTTACCTGCCCATCCACATCCCAGGGAACATCAGGATAATAGCTTTACTCCAAAACAAATGTGTGGGGCAAAAACCCTATCTTCTGATACCTTTATCGTGGGCTATGAGCAACGACACGTCACGGGGGGGGATAAGAAAAGAGAAGGTAAATAGAAAGTTGGGGGGGGGGGGCGGAAGGCCTGAACGTTGTGGCTGGTGGCATTGAAGTGTTTAATTCAAAGTACCTTTGGGGAAGGGGTTATTAGTCCAACTGTTTCACTGGAGTCCGTATTTTAGAGTTTGATATAACCTGTTCCTTTGTCAGCTTGCTTCGCCCTGGTTAGTCTCAAGTGTAGCACTTGAGAGTCCTGGGTGTTTCAAGAATGGTATTTCTTCAGCAATCTCTGCGTTTGTAATTTTTTAACCTTCTGTCTTGATGGCAGTCCCATTCTCTGGTCTTTCTGTAATCTAAAGATAAGGAGCTGTACAGAGCAATAATGTTATGTCGTTCTCCAGTTAAGAAATGCATGATTTGCATGGCACTACCAGTTGTTTGCTATGAATTATCCACAGCTTCCTAAACTGATGTGAGAATTAAATTGCAGGGGGTTTCCTCTGTTCCTGAAATGACTTCACTTTTTCATTTTCTTAGCCTCTATACTCTTGTGGGAGGTCATTCTATCACCTGTCCAGTTCAGATGTCAACAGAGTTTGGGGAAGGAAACCCCCTAACAAATCGCCTCAGAAACATCTACCTTCTTTCTGGAGAAAACCTTACATTATTGTCTTTGTATAAATCTTCTCCTTTATCTTACCTACTGTTTGATTTTAGTTAGTCACAAATTCCATTACTCAGTGTCTTTAACATGTTGATCTTTTAAAATGTAAGACATGGCTAAATCAAATTATTGGGGCCAAACGATAATCATAACTCTCTCTCTTATCTTTAAAAATATAAAATGTTCAACTCTTAAAATTTGCATGTGATTTAAGTGAACATCTACTGTTTCTTTAACTGGATTCTTTGTCTTGATATGGTGATGTTCAGTATTTCTTTGACTACTTTTCTGGTGTTTTTAGTTCATACTGTTTTGCTTGAACTCTAAGAGAGCACCGAACAAGCTGCTGAGAGCCGTACAAGTGAATCGTATTGTTGTGCTGCAAATGCAGAATACAGGACCAAAACGAATGCTTCCTGAGCGCAAGTCTTGCCGCAGCAGGCACGCACTGAGCTGTCACGGGGCAATACAGGGGGCACACAGGTCTGATGGATGTAGCAATGGAGCTGCAGTAAAAGGTGATGAGGAAAGAAGGTGTTATTTAAAGATTTAATGAAAAAAATCTTTCTTAGCTAGTGTCCTAAAAACAAAGAATTGAACTTTCTGAAGGGTATGGAAGTATATTTGGAAGACCCTCCTGCTGTCTCCCCTACCCCTGCAACACACTTTAGTGTATGCAACTTTAGTGTGCCTACAGGCCTAATGCAACTGAGATAACTGGCGTTCCAGAGGACTTTATTCCTTGATATTCCCCCCGAGATTGGGCTCTAGAATTCACAGCCCTAAATATAGAAATTACTATATAACTTTTTAGTCCTCTGAGGTGAAAATGTGCCTAACCCCCATCTGACAGGACTGCAGGACCCCAATGGGACTCTATCATCAGTAAATTAAGTTAAAATCGTGTATGAGACAACAAGGAAAGGTACTGAGCGGTATAGAGCATATCCATCCATGGTGTCAGACAGCGGGCTGCTGGATTTAGCGGGATGCTGTGAGAAGGAAGGGGAACCCTGGAAAAGCAATTGCTGTTGTAAACGTGTTTGGTAACAACAGGCTTTATTGTGTGCTTCAGTTAAAACACAGCAAAACATAGTACCCCAAAGTGTCATTCTGTTTGCCTCTGCTGCTTTCTGGATGCAGACATTTTTCTTTCCAAAACACTCTTCTTTTTCCCTGCCCCCTTGGACAGAGCACTTTCCACAGTGGCACTGTCATTTAATGCAGCAAAGCCCAGCTGCTATTAAGAATTTCTTGGTTCTGCTAAAGAAAGAAATCACGGCATCTGAAACCCAGTGTAGTTAACAGCAAGGCAGCTGTCCACAGATTTGTGTCAAGGCCAGTGTAATGAAGGAGAAAGAGGGTGAGTTGAGGACCATTCATACTGGTGAAGCAAAAAAGACAGGTAATCAGTTTTTTCATTCTTGAAGGAGCGACAATATCTCCATTCTTCGCAAGGCAGAAGGCTGTGTTTCTCTCCCACTTGCTTCCTGGGTTATAGTACCTTTTACTTTCTCTTTTTCAGGATTCTGGCTGGGCTTTGCACCAGCCAGACGTCCTCTTGGCTGCTTCCTGACTGTTCCCAACTGTTGTAACTCAGAACATTTTGGATTGTTTATTTATGCCATTCAAAGGAAGGTTTAACATAACAAAAGCTCTTATGACTATAACTTAACTAAAACTGAGCATTTCCGTAAAGACTAAGTAGGCCAACTTTAGTTTCTTTCCATCGGACTTGTTTATTTGTTGGGCTGTTGTCATCAGGCAGTTTACTGCTCCCTGGGCTTGAAAGGAGTGATGCATTTATCTGCCTTTAGGACTTCTGTCCACTTACTTCACTGTCCCCAGCCCAAGGACTATACTGAATCAGAGGTAATGCTTCAACAAGGTTATTGGCAAAATCTGGAATCTTGAAATTCTCAAAGACCCGACACTGTTTGGACTTTTATGTTAATTCACCAAAGGAAGTGGCAAACCAAAACACTGCAACAAATTGAAAGTTTAATCCAGTATGTTTATAATCTCATTCTTGGTTCTCATGAGAGTTAGTCAACTTCTGCTTTCCATTTATAGCAGAGCAGGCATTAATCTCAAATTTTTGAAATGTTGGTAAAGTTATGAGGCCGCACAACATGAAAAAGGAGAACTACCTGAGTAGAGGTTGTTCGCACACGTAGGTCCTCGCTGCGTGCACCAGCTCTTCTAAGTCCTGGCTCCAGACTCCAGTGTCTTCTGCTGCATAACGCAGAGAGAGGGTCTGCTTCCAAGCTGTTGAAGGGACAATTGCATATAGGGCTGTGAGAGGAATGAGGATTAGTTTATAACAAAGTAGCATGTGGTGGTGTAAGGAGGTTTGCCCTGCTGCTTTGCTCAGAGCTGCAATGTTAGCTGCTTTTCTTCAAGTTACAGGCAAACTTGATGGCACAGCAGGTTGCTCCACATTTGCACAACTTGTGAAAATAGGCACACGCAACTGGGGACAGCAATGGCATTCTACTGAAGGCAGGATATTTGAGTCGTATTATAGCTATCCTTCATTGCAAAACACAGTTTTGCCAAGCTGAAACTTTTCATGGTTGTGATATGTGGACAACTGTGAACTGTGGACTGGAAAACTTGCCAGTTGTTCATTTCATGCTGGCATCTGAATGTTGCGGTTGGGTAAATGACTTTGATCGGCCCCGTGATACATCCATACCAGTGATCTGTGAAGCCTGAGAAGCCGATATTTGTTTTGTTCCGTAACGTGGAATATTTGGGCAGAATGTGTGAGCTTATTCTGGTGCCTGCTGGAGTAACTGGGAGGAAACACAAGGGATTTAAAATAGCGTGGAAGAGAGAAGCTTTACCAGGAAGCGCAGCTGCAGCAACCTAACCAGTTCCCAGGCCGTATGAACGTGGCTGGCCGGAGCGAGGGGACTCGCCTGCGCCGTGGGGCTCTGCTGAACGGGCGCCCGCCCTGCCTCTGCTCGCAGGGCTGCAGCAGCGCCGCTCGCGGGGAGGCACCCGCCCGAGTCCGGCAGGGCTGGGCCGTGCGCGGGGCTTTTTGTCTGGTGCGGACAGATATCGTTAGCTCTGGAAAGAAAAGGGATTAAAAAGTAACAGTGATAAATTCCACAATGTCAGTGAGTGGCCTGTTAGCAGAAGCTAAGTCCCGCGGTGACCGTGCCATTCTGTACACATTCAGCCTTACGGTTTGGGGAAGAATTGTATAGAATAAGTGTTCTACTTTTCACTGTTTTTCCTGTGCCGAGGGGATGTCTCCCAATGCTCTCCAGGGCTCAGGAGTTTGGGATGTGCCATCCCAACCTGAAGCTGCTTCTCCAGAGAAGAAATTGCCGTGGCAGAACAGAATGGGACTGTTCTTCCATCTGCTTCTCTGCAGTCTTCTCATTCCCCGGTGCCTTTTTGGATCTGTGCTCGTACCTTTTATATCCTGATGAATTTACAGGAGTTGCAATTTATTCAGCATTTGCCAGATACTTTTGGCCCAGATGGTCAGTGCAGTATCCCCCTGACCGGAGTGAAAAATAGATTCTTGCTGTTGCTGAACTAAGACAAGTTTCATCACAAGCTGCATCTGGCTCCATAAGTTTAAGTAACTCAGGGTTATAAATCAACTCCAGACTTGTTAAGCAATACCAGTTTCGTCGTCTTAAGATCTCAATGTCTCGTAGTGAACAGAAAGCCACAGCACTTGCCTTGTGGAAATTTTGGTTTACAAAAGCTTGTGATTTTGTCATACCTCATAAACAACATGCTCTTTTGCCGTGTTCATTGTTTTGTGATGTGATTTCAGACAGCAAGACACAAATCATGGATTCAGCATTTGTGTCTGAAAACGGCTATCTCGATTTGCTGCACAGTGATATCGATCCATTGCATCTGTACACTCTCTTTGACCCTGCATCATCTGGACATGAAGAAAGTGACTTCTCAGCAGGTGAGTAGCATTCTCAACACTGCTCGATCTGTTCAGCCGTCATTGGGTAAGCCATCCCCATCTCCTCTGGATGAAGCAGCCATCGAGGGGCAATGTACTGTGGCTGCTGAGCTGAACTCAGTGGATACTTGGGGTTATAATGTGATAACTTTGTGTCTGTCTAGATATAAAACGGTGACTGGTTCCAGGTGCCATCATCTACTTAAAGCAGAGTACATATTTACAGCTTTCTGCTCAGCGGGTGTAATGAAACATACTGTACATATTACCCATTAGTTTGTGAGGTGATGTGGAGTGTCTTTGGTTCACATGTCATTCCTGTAATTAGTGTTTGCAAATGTTCCTGTCCTAGGCTGGTCAAGCATAACTTTCAACACTTTCATAGTTTCAAGCCAAAAGCTTTGCAAAACACGAGCTTGCGATGAAGCCAAACAACTGCAAGCTAACAAACAACTGCAATCAAACTAGCGTTCTGTTTCCTTCTGAGATCCGAAGGCACCAACACTAATGGGCTTCCATTAGCAGATGCTATTTCACAGCTTTTGGGGGCACGGACCAACAATTTCATAATGCTGTGGCGGAAGAGAAAGCAGAAGGGTGGGGTGGAAGGGTGGTACTTTACGTATCAGTTCCTACAACTAAGCAAGTGAGGAGTTTGGCCCTAGGCCTAACTTTCTGCTCCTGAATCTGTGTGAAAGCGTGGAGGTTAATTTGCAGGAACGGACATCCTGTAGTAGGTAAGTGTTAGCTCCCTGGAATTTCTTCCCTTCCCTGGCTTTTCTGGGGAGAGGAAAGGACAGCATAAAAATAGGCATGCGTATCTGTGGTGCTAACTGTATTGTGGAACAATATCTGAGCTTATTTTAAACAAATTAGCTGGACTGTGGGTTGAGAGTGTCAATGAAAGGAGAAGAACAGAAGTTAATATATGACAGATATGAAGTCCTACAGCTCTGCGCTAGATAGGCATAAAATGTTACCAGATCAGAATGATAGCATTTCACATTCTCATTGCTTTCATGAGTGACAGGTGTCAACAACTACATGTGCAAATCAGTGGAGACCTGAGCTCCAGAATCTGGAATCATCTTTGTGATTCGTTATTTCCCTGTTTAAGCTTTGCTCTCTCGACTTCTGTTACTAGCGTCCGCAGGAATGTGCCTTCTGCACTGCCATGGCCTCACTTGCTCAGTGACTGAAGGTGGAATGAATTAGGGATCAAGGACTGACTCTTACTACATCAGAGATGTTTCACTTATTTGAATACTTTTGAGCCTTAACAGTGTGTGAGAAGACATAGGTAAATGAACTAGTGTCAGGGTATGGCCCATCCCTGGAACTTTGACATCTGTGCTGTTAAACTGTTAACATGGTCCCTGGCATACTTTTGGCTGTGACCAGCTGGCATTTTTTCCAGGCAATTCCTAGGTGCAGTTCAGGGATTAGCATGGACCTAGCACCATTTCCAACAGGGAATTTGGATAGTAGCACCATATTCTGGAGGGTAGGAAAGTTTAATACTATGGATGGGTCCAAACCACACCAGTAGGCATCAGGGTCAGAGAACAGGTTCTGGAACTGTTTAGTTTGCTAGGAGTCAGGAAGCCTCAGAATTTAGCAAAAGGTGAGTGTTGATTTCTGATAACTATAAGTTACTGTCAATTGAGTTCAGTTCCTAGCTAGCCAACGTGCGATGCAGAGCCAAAGCCTTACGCTGAAGTAGTTCTCCCTCTTCAGGATGTCCTGCTTTCTGTTTTTCTTTTCCTTAGTTACAGTATTCATTGAGCCAATTTTCACTCCTTCTTAATTCTAGATCCTGAAATTGATACCAGCAACTATGATCAATTCAGTAACATGGATTTCCTTTGTACAATGGAAAATGATGAAAATGGGGATGAATTGTATCTCTGTTCCAACACAAGAGAAGCTTATGCTAGAATAGGTATGGAAGCTGTTTTGGGTTTGTTTGGTTTTTTTTAAAGGTGTTGGCATCTTAACATGATCATTATTTTCTGCTCACTTCTTACAAATTCTATGTTCACTCTAAAGCGGTAGTGTCTGCTTAAAAGTGATCTGTCACTCATGTCCATTAGATCTAACCATACTACCCAAACCTGTGCACATCTCACTGTGGGGAAACAGATGAACAACAGTTTGTGGTTGTCAGGGGGAAAATCTCTCTATTAATGTCCCTTTCTGCTAAACACTTCCTGTCTTAACTTCTCCTTTCTAGTGTTCTGTATTTCCTGAACAACAATTAGAGGTTTTACAAGAAAAAAATATCATTTTAACTCCTCAATTTCACTGAGAATGCAGAATTCTGTTAATAGAGTAAACTTGCAGTAGTTTCTACTGTGCAATTTACTATGCAGTTACTCTGTTCCTTTTTTTGTTCTTGATAGCTGAATTAGCAGAATATGTGCTCAAAGATCAGCAGGAGAAGCAGGTGGAAGACACTTTTGGTAAGATCTTTATGGCAAAGATTAGTTTTCTCCATGACAGTGATCTGACTAACATCTGCTCTGTACTTCATCCCTACAATTTGAATGATAGTAAGGTTTCTATACATCTGGTATCTTCTTCTTCCACTTGGGAACTGTGTCCTGGCAAATTGTGAGGATTTTCTGTATTTTGGGTGGCAGTTGTATTTCTGACCAAGTTGCTGATCACTTCACCATGGCCCCGTAGTGTATGTGCAGCTCAACCATCTAGTGCAGTGTATGCCCTCAGGTAGCATCAGACTTTTCCTGAGCGTGTGACACAGCTGATGTGCATGTGTTCATTAGTCTGACCCATCCAGAGAACTTAGCATGTGTATAAACAGAGTTCATGCGTGATTGTTTCTGTTGAGGATGCACAGAGCTGCCTGAGGAAGCATGTCAGATTTTGCTTCACTCCCTGACCAGTGCTGCAATGGTGTAGTATGCACATAGTGAATGATTTCTTCATTGCAGTGCTTGCCCAGAGATAATTGATTTGCTTTATACAAAAGCATTGTTTTTCTGTTGATACATAAGCAGGTGTTTATTATTTCAAAATATATACATATGAATATGTGGCTGCTGTGAAATCCATAGGTTGAGAAAGATTCACAGAATTTCTGTATGTCCTGTTTCATGCCTGAGAAAAATAAGTTGGAATGACTGACCAAGGTTGAGTCCTTAACTCAGATAATTAATTCTGGTTACAAGTTTCCATGTCTTTTTTGATGCTTTTCAGTGCTCCCAGGTTTATTTAGAGTTTTGGGGTTTTGTACCTAATGGCAAAATTACTATTGGGTTTAGAGGAAACATTGTACAGTATTAGTACTTAAGCATTTGCCAGCAGAAGAATGATATGGATAACTTGAGCAGTTCTTACAACACAGAGTACTCCAGTGATAAGATCTGTTTAGAACCCTTTACTCTGCCTCTTAAACAAGCGAATCCTTTCCATATATAAAATGACTGAGTAACTTTACTAGTACTGAGATCAGACAAACTCTCTGATTCACCTGAGATACAGTCCAAAACCTGGGATGTTTTGCCCTCTTTGCTCATGATTAGAGTATTGAGAAGTTCTTGCATTTTAGTAGCCACTGAATTCATGACAGTAGATGAATCTCTTGCAGTCTAGAAACTAACACAAGGTGACGGAGTGTGCTGCCAGGGTTCTGTGGGCTAAGTCATATAGATTTTGATATATGTTTTACAATATGTTTTCTGTTTGTCGTCTTTCATTTGGAGCATGTTTCATCATTGCTGCCTGTGAGTGTTTGTCTCTTGCTTTTGCCTCTCCCTGTAACTTTTCTAGGAGAACAATGGTTGACATTTGGCAATATTTAATGCTTTTTAGCAGGGAACCTTATTTTGGATGAAATGGCTGCTGAAAACACTGAGAAATTTACTGACGTGAAGATGCAGAAATGTCACAAACGAAGTAAGTAAAAAAACCATGAGTAAATTGAAAAGCTGTGGTGTTTGGATTCTAAATGTGCATTAAGATCTTTGGTTTGTGAAGCAGCCCCAATGTATCTTTCATGTAGTTCTTCACCGATATAAGCAGATGTACTTCCTCTGACTCTAAAATAGAGTCCTGCACATTTAAATCAGCAGTGACTTTGCTCATCCTTTGTGAGCTGGAAAGGACTACAACTCCCCCCATGCATATCTTCTACAATTTTCAGTTTGTTGTTGTGTTATATGACGCTAAGCATATTATATTTCTTCACTTTTTCATCGTCCATGTGACAGTGTTAACTTTGTTTTCAGCATATCTATAACTCAGCAAGCCTTAGCTGAGTGATTCTAGCAGCCACAATAGCAATAGGGAAAAGCTTTGATTACTGTAACAAAAATCTGCAACCTTGTTGAAAGTTCACAGTCATAGTAAAATAATGTGAGGCTATTCACATTCATGTTTAATAAATATGAATTCTACAGTTCTGAAATAGCTGAATTGGAACAGCTAGCACTCCCTTCTACTTTAAAAAGTAGAAACTTTCCACAGTGGAAAGTTAAAATTACCGAACTGGGCTCAATTTGTGTCACTCACCATCATCTTTTTTTCCATCAGCTTTCTTAGGCTCTGCAGAGAGTTGCTCTGACGTTTCAGAACCCAAATACAAGAAAATTGGTGAGTTATTGGATGAATAGGAAAAGATCACTGAATGTATATTGTCTTGTGTTCCAACATTTCTTCCCCTGTTAAGTGTTGTAGTCTTGCCCTCTAGGGAAAGTCTGCTCTCGCAGATTTGATAAAATAGTGTAATGGTGAATTTTCATGTTTAAATGCTTTGAGCAGAGTAGAAATCACTGCAGAATCACATTCTTCTGGTTATGCCCCTCAGTCTAATTGGTGATGTAACAAATCTATGGCCTCTTATCAGTAGCTGTTGAACTGTGCATATTGGGACTGAGCACGTGGTGGCCTGGAAACAGCTGGGATCTTGTGCTTGAAAAGCACAAATTCCTGCCAAGTGAGAGGAAAAATAATTTCCTTAGCATCAGGAGAGGCAGAGCTGAACTTTTTAAAATCCTTCTGAGAGCAAAAAGCAGGCTAGTGGAGAACTAGGACAGGGCCAAATTTTGTAATTTATATAATGTACATCCTTTGTTTATGGTGGGTTATTTGACTCTGAACAAAAGAGGATCAAAACCAGGAAGTGCCAAACTGTGGCCTAAGTGTGATACCTCCCAAAAATGCAGTAAAACAGCGTAGTAAAAGTACTAACCGTGAAGAGAAGGCTCCTTGACCCAGCCCATGCTATACAGTCCTTTAAACCAAAGTAAATATTGGAAGAAAAGGAAATTTTTTGGTGCAGAGCACTGTCAGACCACCTACGGGACAGCATCTGTGACAGGCAAGCAGGCTGTAATTTGTTCCCCAGGGGTATAGCAGTGCTGAAGTTCGTATCCTGCTGTAGGCTACAGCAGTCTCAGGGATAGCTAAACCAGAAAAAACAGTCTTTTGAAGCAATTGCCTTTTGCTGAATATATGGTATTTTGAAATAGCGTGTGCATCACTGTATGCTAGTGGGCTTCCAAGGCTTCCTAAGGGGAACTCCAGTTGTACCATATCTGCCAGGGATTTTATGTGTCAGGATGGGCAGCAAAACACAGCTTGTAACCCAGAGAGCCATCCAGAGAGTGGTCGGATCATGGGACTGCACGTCTGCGAAATTCAAGCATACACCTAGCAGTTGCCAAGGGCTGGTGTAGAATCAGACAAAAGCCCTAGACAGTGCACGTGCACTGGGGCCCATGACCCGAGCTGGTTTTCCAATGTTTGTGAGGAATTCTGGGAGGGGATTGAGCAGAATCAGCTGTGCAAAAATACACTTGATGGATTTGGGAAGGTAAATACAGTTCCTGCTGAACTGGTGCCTGCTGTTTGTAGTTACTCAGACACAGAAAGTTCCTGGCAGTTAGTACCTATTAAAGGTGGATTATGTACTAGTTGCTTAAATTTCTTTATAGATTTGCCACCTTTTAAAGCCTGCTTTTGTACCACAATATCAATGAGAATTTCCAATATGAAAATGGCACATCAGTTCCTGATGAACAACGTAAAAACACCCCACCCTAAAGAGCTTGCATTCCAGTCTGCAGTGTACAATGCGGGCGGCACAGAAAGCGTGGTTTGCAGCACTTGGTAAAGTATTAGACCACATGAAGTGATTAAATAGAGACTTAATTGTTCCTGCATGGATAGGACAGGGGGAAAAAAAGCACAACCAACTCTGAGAATAAGGGTGTGACAAAAATGAGCAAACTAGCAGACTAGTTCAAAACAGACAAGTATATCTTACTTGACTGAACTTGTGGTAGAGATGTTTCTCAAGTGTTTGTGACTGGTTTTGGAGAAACCCTCCTAACACAGCCTAGTTATTCTTACAGGGACAACAGTGTCTACCTAGGGAGTCAAGATCATCAGCTTACTGTACTTGGGCCTCTTTAATCTTTTGCAGTATTAAGGTAACAGACCATGTCTGAGAAACTTAGTACAGCCAATTTAAGACCTTGTTATGTCGTATCTGTCACTCATCCGTGTGTAAGATCATTTACATCAAAACACATCTGAAGATTCCCAGGAAGAAGATAGGCCAGGAAAAATGAACAAAATGGGGGAAAAAAGTGAACTACTGAGATACAGTAGAATTTTGTAAGTACATTTTAGATTTTGCTACCTGAGCATGTTTCAGAAACTGATTATCATTTTTCTTGCTTTTAGAAGATAAAACAGAACCGATCAGAGCCAGGTGGCTTATGTTATCTATTGAGACCTTTTCTGTGGCCTGCTTGGCTTCTAGTAATGAAAAAAATAACTTTCCCATTTTGTTTTGCTTTTTTCAAATGGATGTCCCTGCAGCGGCTACGAGGAATGGCAGCTTCTTAGCCATGCCGCTCAGCAGCCATCCAGTTTGCTCCACCTCACTAACTCACCAGCACGTGTCTTTGTCTGTTCCCACTATAACTATATCAGAGAGAAGTTTTATAATTCCTGGTATGTACAGTACAGCTATAGCTGTGCACCCTTACACAGGTTGATTTATACAAGGGGAAACCCTTCTATGAGCCCAGTTAGTCATTGATCATGAATGGTGGTGGGGAGAACAAGTGGGACATCTGTTTCAATCCAGCACTTAAAATTGTGGGATACCCTAAAAGAATGAAATATATGCAAGGGAAATTAAAAGTGCTTTACCCTTAATGAAATAAAACGTGTCTTTCATTTAATTGGTGACATGCAGGTTAATAAATAAGAAAGCAGAGTTAATTAATATCTGCTCTTCTCAATAATTAATAATTGGGCTTAAGAATAAGATATTGCAAAGTTTTCATTAATAAACTTCGTTCTAATTCCAATTTCTTTTTCATCCAGTACTTTGCAAACAGCTGCTGGGTAACTAAATTTGCAATGATATATGCTATTACTGTATTTGCAATAGTAGAGCAAAAACAGTGGTGGAATTTTGTTCACAAAAAGGTAGTCCTAATCTGAGTAATGGCCTGTGTTGCCACCTTCTCTTGATCATGTTGTGTAGCAGAGAGTGTGTGTAGTACACTGGCAAAGGATAATGGCAAAGAGAATCCAGCACCTTTGCCTGTTAAAGCTATGCTGGAAGTGAACCAAAAAGCAGTGGATAATTTGAAAGTCTTGAAGTATCTGATGCTGGCAGACACAGTACAAAGTAGTAGAAGAAATTCTGTCATCACTGCAGAAACTCAGGGCTATGGCTGATTGAGTTGCAAGCACTGCATCATCAAAAAATTTTCTGGTGTGAGTCTGTTCAGAGGTGCTTGCTAGCTGATTGTACAAGCCATGTGATGCATAATTGTGTGCAAAAGAAGTCAAGGAATGGTAAAATTCACTCAGACATGCAGTATTTATACGTTCTCTCTCTTCTAGATCTGTGCTCTGTGCACTTAGACTTTGACCTGTGTGCTTTGCCTTATGTTAATAGACTTTCTTTAGTCTATCAGCAACCAGCATCCATGAAAAGCTGGGTAATCACTTGTATTTTGTATTCGTTGTGCCTTTTAAGAGGTTTTGTTTAATGGATTTTGTGGCCATTACATGACTGCATGAATTATGGTTTGCAAACTCTCCAGATTTGCCCAGAGGCTGCAGGAGAGGATAAGTAGCCCACTTTTAGAAGCCAAGAGGCTTTAAAAACAGGAGAGTAATTATTCTACACTCCATTCCAGGGTCTTCAGCACATTTGATTCCAGAGTATCTGCCTGTCAGCGCGAAAGGGAGCCAAGAGAATACAGATTTTGCAGCTCCTCCTCAGCAGATAATTAACTTTCTTATTGAAAATGGCACATCAAATGTTATAATATATCCAGGTAAACACCATAATCTTTTATTCACATAAATAGTCAGAAAGCACTGGAAAATCAATGCTGTCAAGTACTAAGTTCCCTCATCACAGTTGATGGTAGCTGCGGTACCCTGAAAACTATCATTTATTTGTTTCATTTCCAGTGCTGACTTCTTCCACTGAAACACTGATCCCCTCAAGTTTTCCAGTTAGTTTATGTGGTGAGTGTAAAATGGCTTTTTGTATGTAGAGTTCTTTGGGTGGGAGGGGGAACATATTGCTTGTTCTCAAAGCCAGTTCTATCCTCCAGGCTTTACTCGTGTTGACATTCTTCAGGAAAAGAAAAATTAATGGCATTTCCTTCTCTGTATTGATCACTGGCTGCTTAGTCTAATCCAGAATATGAGGTAGATAAGATTGTAGAGCAACAGGTTCCAGTAGACGTTAGTAACCAATCCACGGTGTTTGCTGTAAAGTCCAGTTTCTCAAGTCTTATCTGGTTAAAACAATTACAAAAACCCAGTGTGTTTGAGCATCATCTGAACGAGAAGTTGTACTGGTACGGGCTTGGCCTGAGCATCTTAAGCACTCTGCGCTAGGAGCTAGATTGCAGTCAGCTCGCATGGGAGCCCCAAAACCCAAATGACCTCTTTCCTATGTAACTTTAACAATATAGTAACTTTAAATGATACAGAAGCCTAATATACGGAAGGGCTTATAAAGAAATCAGAGTTTTGGTCAGGCTGTAACAGTCCTGCCTGTGGAAGCAGACTTTCCTCAGGCACTTTTCTTCCAACCCCCCGAGAGCCGTTAGACCAGGGAGTTTCACTGCAGTGGATGTTTAGTTCCTGATCACTAGGTACCCTGGTGGTTACAGTTGCTTGCAGCTTAGTACAAGTGTATTATTGCCTCTAGTGGCTAACACCACCTAAAATAGCAAAATTTTAAAGTGAGGATTAATAGGCAAATAACCCTAGGTTTGGGGAAGTGTTTTTAAATGGTATATTGTGCAGGTCTAGGGAGATGAACCTGGTTTTCCACATCTCTGCTGAGTGGGGTAACCACCAGACTATTGGTGATGTTGGGTTTATAACATCTCTATCAATTTAAATTCTGTCCTGGACCCACAAAGTCTTTCCTACCAAAAGTTTTGTCAAAACTGATGCTTTCTCACTAATAGTCTGTTTGTAGAAAATACACGTTCTCTGGAAAAATTATCATTTCTTTATGTGTGGCAGACGCTGCTCGTCTGACCAAGTGCAAAGGTCTGCAATAGTATGAAAACAAACAGAGAAAAAGAAATAAAGTTGAACAATGACAGTGGATAATGGTTATATGGATATGGATATAATGGATATAATAATGGATAAATTCTATTACCAGTTCAGTCAAGGTTTTACATATCAATTATTTGTGACTCTTAATACTTAACACCCAGTTACAAGGTGCAGAATAACAAAAGGAAGCTATTACTTTTGGTGGCATAAAAAAGTCTGACATGTGAACATGAATTTATGCAACACACTGACATTTGAAAAGAACAGTGGATGTCACTCTTTTATGATATGTTTTCTGCTTCACGCAGCTATTGGAACAGCTGTCATCTTGTAGTCATACTGACTACAACAGTTTGTGTCAGCTAAGGTGTACTTTTATTTGTGAACTTTTTCATCTTTTTCTTGTAAAATAGGCCATTTTTTCTTTCTCTAGACAGCACATGATTTGTGTTGCAATGAACTTGAACATTTGGATTAGACACATCATTGTTAAAATCAGTAAAGCTGAATCAGTGGCCATCTTCCTCAAGTATATTGTTGTGTTTCTCCAGGCTTAGAAGTGTTCAAAGAAGTGCAAGTTCCTATAGTTCCTTCTGAAGAACCTTTCAAAAGACCAAGTGAGTTTAGACCTCTTGAACTTAAAACTTTGACCATTTATGGCTAATTTTGCTGTGTTTATTCTCTATACAGAAAAGCTACTTGTTGTAGAAAATGTCCTTCGTGACAATTTGTGAAGCTGTTCCAATTCCTGGTTAAGATGTCATACTTGTTCACCTTTAGACATCGCTCTGTTATCTACCTGAGGCGTGTAACATACTTAGCTGTTTATATCAAATACATAGATACCTCCAAAGTGATTCAGGTCTTATGTGTAAAGGCGTCTATTGTGCCTGTATTCTTAATTTAAGTACCTCGAGTTAGATGGGATGAATCCAGACCTACCTGCTTCCTGGGAACTGATGTATTTTGGCTGTATTACAGTTATGAACACCCAGAACCAATGCTGAAAATTGTGGACTGGTTTCTTCAATATACATGTGTTTTTTGTTTCTCTAGGGTCAGTGGAAGGTTTTTGTACATCCCTTATGGATTATTTCCGAGACATGTGCAAATTTGTGGCCATGGAGCGTGAAGTAACTCTTGACCAGCTGTTTATTGATGGAACTCTTGTTCAAGGCCAAATTGAAACCAGGAGTGGGAAGAATAGTGTAAAAGTAATGGAAAAGGAGCTGGTGACTTGTAATCTGCAAGGGAAGGAAAAGGCAGCCCTTGAAAGAAGCCAAATATTTCAAATCCCAGGAGGTAAAGAATTAGAGACTAAAGTGATTGTGGTGCTAGGAAAAGCAGGAATGGGAAAAAGCATTCTTGTTCAGAAGATCTGCCAGGACTGGTCCAATGGAGAGTTTTCTCAGTTTGAATTTGTCTTTTGGTTTGAGTGCAAACAAATAAGCATGCCTGAGAAGCGGTACAGCATGAAGGATCTGCTTCTTGAGTTTTTTGTAAAACCTCAAGAGGGAAGCAATGAGGTCTTTGAATACATACTACAAAATCCTGCTAAAGTCCTTCTGGTTTTTGATGGCTTTGAAGGGCTGCATGATAATGAGAATTTTTCTCGTTGCTCAGACAGCAAGCCTGACAAAGAGGTATACAGTATAAAGGAGCTACTTTCAGGCCTCATCCAAAAAAAGATACTGAATGGTTGTACTTTACTACTTACAGCAAGACCTAAAGACAAGGTGAGCCAGTATGTGTCCAAAGTGGATAAGACTGTTGAAGTAGTAGGATTCTCCCCTCAGCAGAGAGAATTATTCATAACCAAGTATTTTGAAGGATTAGCGTACTGTGATAAGGCACTGAAATTAATCAAAGATTGTCCGTACCTGTTCAGTCATTGTTACAGCCCTGTTATGTGTAGATTTGTTTGTTTTCTCTGTGAGACAGTACTTGAAATGGGAGATGAAGACCTTCCTTCAACTCTTACTACACTCTTCTTGAAATTTGTTCAGCAAAAGCTAACACCTATGCAAAGAGATGTTACAGCCATGCAAAATCAAGAGACTCTTGCTACATTAGCCCGTATAGCCTGGTATCTTGGAGGAAAGCACCAAAGTGCCATGAAAAGTGATCTTCTTCCTTCTAAGGAAGTTAAAGAATTTGCTCTGAAGTATGGATTCGTCCTGCCGTTTGCATTCCCCAAACATTCAGATACTGGAGAAGAAGAATTTGGGAGCACATTCTCCAATTTTGCCATTCAGAATTTCTTGGGTGCACTTCACCTTATGTTAGCAGAAGAGATCAAGGATAAAAGCCTAACAAAGTACCTGTCTTTTCCATCCAAGAAGAAAAAACCTTATAACTGGTTAGACTTACTGCCTCGATTTTTGGCTGGATTGTTGTTCCTCCAGGATGACATGGACTTCTACTTCCTTTCAAACAAGGATGTAAAACAATCAACCAAGAAGCAGAAAACACTCTTGAAATATATTAGAAGGCTGCAGATAAATGACCTCTGTCCAGAGAGGTTACTGGAGCTTTTCCATTGCATTTATGAAACACAAAACAACTATCTTTTGCAGCATGTGGCCCTAAGACTCAAGCCAGAGCTGTCTTTTCTGGGTGTTGTTCTTACACCACCTGATGTCCACGTGCTGTACTCTATTTTAAAACGGTCAAGAAAAGAGTTTTCCTTGGATTTGCAAAGCAGTGGCATTGACATGCAAGGGCTAAAAGACTTGATTGGACTAAAGAATGTGGCATCATTCAGGTTGGTCATTCTTCATAGATCCTAGCATCAGTTATAGGACTGTACATGGAAGACATTTTCATGCAACAGCAGCAGTCCTATCTGTTGATTTCATATGTTTTGTCACTTTACAGGGCTTCCCTCAGAGATACAATCAGGCTCTGGAAGTCTTTAGAACAGACAAAAGAGTATGAACTGCTGAGAATGTCTACAGAGAAATTTGTTCTTGATCCCTTTAAGGCAAAGACGGTGAAGGACATCATTGACCTTTCTGACCTTGTAGAGATGCAGAGGAAGATAATCAGTTGGTAGGCTCATCTATGATCAAAAGCCCTCATAATATAATAGTGAATTAAGAAAATGGGGGTTCAATGACAGTCCTGGGGAATGGAGTCCTTTGTTTGTCCAAAGGAGAAATAAACTGAGGCAACACAAGTTCTTGTGTCATCTCATGTGTTCTACTACTCTGAGGTAGAATGATTGTCGTGGCAGGGAGGATTAATAGCCTCATGCAGAATATTTCTCCAAACTGCCAATAAAGAAGTTAATGCCAATTTTTTCCTCACCTTTCTTTTCAGTCTCTGAGAATGTTATCTTCTAAATGCTTTCAGTTACATAACCTCTGTTAACTGATTTTTCCCCCCTATAGCACCTAGGCCATAAATACAAGCTTTTTTTGCCTTGACCATACATAAATCACCCCAGGTAGTCCTTTAGCTCAGAGGGTAAAGGCTTGTGTTACATGGTCCACAAGCCCTGTGTTTCATCCTTGCTGGTGATGTGGCTAGGGGATTGGTTACAATTAAAAACATGCACGAATAAAGTATTTTGGGTTTTTTTTGAAATGAAAATGCTGACATCCGTTTTGACACAAATTATTTTGATTCAAATACACACAAAGTAAGTTTCTTGTCTGACAGAAAATACTTGTTTTAGAAGAATGTATTTTTAAGTTGTGTTAAAAAAAGGGCTGACAACTGCCCCATGAAAGACAATTATTGGATTGGAATCAATCCAGTGAAGAAAAGTTGGAGCAGAAGTTGTTCTGAAGTTTCCTACTTTCCTAGAAATTTCCTAGTTAATACAGCAGTGGTTTGTTTCTTGTAAAAGTTTACTAATACATTTTTTATAAAGTACTGTTTTGGCTTCTAAAATATTTCTCATATATTCATTCTGTTGTGATTTATTTAGTGTGCAAGATGTATCTGGTTGGAACAGCTATGAAATTCCTGCCATCAAAAACCTCAGAAAACTAGAATTTGCGTAAGTGTTATGCCTCTCTGTTGATATATGTTTACATTTAAGACTGAGAAGAGTTGTGTATATTGGCTGCAATCACTGAACTCACATAAAGGTAGTCTATTGAAGTCTAGTTAAAGGAGAAACAATAAGTAAAACCCATTCATTTATGTTTTGCCAGTCTGAACTGGCATTATTAATTTATGGTCAGAACTTGAAAATGTCATTTCTAGCTCCCACAGTGATACATATCAACATGGTTCTATCAATGTTGTTTGATTTTACTGAAATTTAGCTCATTATGAGCGGATGCAGATCTTGTCCCACAGGATGTAAAATATTGTGATCATGGTCCAACTACTTGTGAAATTATCTTTCCCCAGAAATGCTTCACTTTCCTATCTGAGACTATCAAGAGTATAATACTTAGTGAGAAATGTGAAAAATAGAAAAAGAACAGAATTACAGGAATCAAAAACAAATTGAGAGTAATCTTGCAAGAAGAAACAAAAAAGTGCATGTACTGCTTTCTCAGTGCAAACAGTTCTGCCCTGTTTGACCTTAGCCTTGTGGACTCCTCTTCTGGAGGTTTTAAAGCAGAAGTTGTCACCCACCAGTCTGCTGGGGCAGGGAATGGTTGCTTATTCAGGAGTGTAAACTAGCTTCCACTGGGGGCTGTAGGGCAAGAGCATAACAAATTCATAACTTTTGCTGTTCCTGAGCATGAAACAACTGCTGTGTGTCTATCTTTATTTTCTTCTAGGCTGGGTCAGGTGTGTGGCCTTCAGGGATTCCTAAAACTTGTGGGAATTCTTGCAGCATTTCCATCACTTCAGCATTTAGAGTGAGTAATTCTAAAGATTAACTATGCTAAGTAATTCTAAAGATTAACCATGCTAATGTTTCTCCTCAGCAGCCCTTGAGGATAGGGGAGTTCATGTACCCGAGAAATGTTTTATTTGCAACGGGACTACTTGTTTTGGTGAACAAACTGAACAAAATATTCAGTGAATAGACAACATACTAACAGTTAAGACTCGTCAGGTCTGTTGCTGATGCCAGTTAAGATATTTCCTTCATTTGATACCCCATCAGTCACTTCCACCTCTGTTAGAACTTGTAGAAGTTTAATGCAGTGGCCCCACTTGGTGCTCCCTCTTGCTGCAATGGCACAGACCAACATTGCCTACTTATTTCTTTTTCTTCATGCAAGTTCCATAACCCACCTGAGCTCGAGCCTTCTCCATGTTCAGTCTCTGAGAGATTCCCTATAAAGTCTGTCCCCTAAGAGAAGAGGCTAGCTCCTGAACCAGGAGCAGTGTTAAATGATGGGGTTAACTTGGGTACATGTGCCTGTGCTGGGTAATGCACCCTCCAGGGTCAACAGACATCTTGAACTTCTGGTAACACGTGCAAGAACTTCAGTTTTGCAGGTTTGTTTCGTATAAAAGATATGAGCTCTGTTTAAAAAAAAAAAAGTCTGGTTTCATTTTGCCCACATATCTTTGCCCTGTCTTTGCCTTCCTTTACCAGATTAGAAATACAGTTTCAAGAACTCCAGTTACTGTTTATTCTCTCACATCCATGTCAAATGAGCTATCTCTGAATTCTAAGCTGCTTTACTCTAGAAAGAATCACAGCAAAAAAAGTCAATATTCTGTCATCATATCTCTTGGAAGATTACTGGGTTTTGAGAGGGCATTCAGCCTTACTGGCTCAGCCCATCGGCCATTTGTGTATGGTACCTGAACAGTAGCCTATTTATGATATTTCAGAAAAACAGTAGAGCTCTAAAACTGGAAATAGCCTGATGAATCCCAGTGTTGTCTGTGAGATTAGAAAGTCATCTAGCATCTAATTGAGACTGCCTAAAACTCTTTCCGTCAGGGTACCTGAATGAAAAAACTTCACTTCTGGTACCATCTTGGGAAGGAACAATTTAAGCAGGGATTTACAGCATGTGCTGGATTTTGTCTGTTTTGTTCTTGTGAGCACAGGAAATCTTATTTCAGAATAGCTGAAACGCAGCTATTTCATAACCATTTTAATAACTGCCAGTGTATAGTGAAGGAGGGCATTAAGTGCTACCTACCATTTGCATATCAAAGGAAATGGGTCAAGCCATTCAACTAGCAAAAAAAATTCTTCGGCTGTAAATTCGGGTAGCAGACAGCTACTTATTAGAGAAGCTGGAATTTGTGAGATGTTTCTTGCTGATTAAGGCCACTGTGGGGAGGAAGCTTCTCAAGATATAAAGAGTAGTCTCTGAGGTGAATAAAACAACAATTTATATTGAAAGGGAGCTAATTCCCTCTCTGTGGTCATGCAGCCTTGAAGCGCTGAGTGAAAATGACATAGGAGATGAAGGAGCAAAGAGTCTATCTGAAGTCTTTCCGAAGCTGACGTCGCTGGAAACATTAAAGTAAGTTGCAAGGTTAACAGTTTCAGAAAATTTTGAAAAGAAATAGATTAAACCTAGAGCCTAAGGGATATTGTGCCTTAACAGTTATGGGCACAACGAACCCATGGGCATGGTAGACCACTTAGTCTATGGGCATATTTAGCATGCTCGTTCATCAGAGAAGTGGGTGGATCCTATAGCAGTAGGGATTGTGTATTAGCAATTCCTCATTTCCCTTCAAGGGTAGTAATTCATCTTTGTTCCTGCATTTGACCTAAACAGACTGTGCAAATTACTTAGAAAAACAAAGTGTATATAAAATATTTTAAATACTTCAGAATCTGTTTCAGGAAGAGCTGCCTCAAAACTTCAAGCAATGGAGGCAAAAAGGACAAGGGCCAGGCCAAAGCAGCAAGCCCTTGGGAAAGGGAAGAACAAAGTTCGGGAGAAGATGGAAGGAAGGGAGTGAAGTAGCAATGGAGGTCCCAGGAGAGCTCAGGTTGCTCCTTCTGATAGTACTGAGGGAGTGGGAGAGGGACAGGCAGCCTGCCCCAATCACAGCCTCACACAGCCTAGACCACCCTGTACAGGAGCAGTAGTGAGCTAAATTTTCCAGGACTTTTCAGTAGGAATAAATAATTTTCTATTGTCCCTCTCATCCCCTTCTTCTGTCCCTAGCAGCCTGCTGCCCTAGATAACCATCCAGCTTTGCAGTCCTGTCCAGTCATTAGGCTTCTGAATGTAAATGCTTTGTGTCTGGCTTAGCACACAGAACGCTGTAGGCTTGTGTCAGTTTAGATGTTGGCGTGTATTAAAGGGGAGATTCTTCCCTTCCCTTCCCTTCCCTTTCCCCTTTCCCCTTTCCCCTTTCCCCTTTCCCCTTTCCCCTTTCCCCTTTCCCCTTTCCCCTTTCCCCTTTCCCCTTTCCCCTTTCCCCTTTCCCCTTTCCCCTTTCCCCTTTCCCCTTTCCCCTTTCCCCTTTCCCCTTTCCCCTTTCCCCTTTCCCCTTTCCCCTTTCCCCTTTCCCCTTTCCCCTTTCCCCTTTCCCTTCTTTTCTTCCCTTCCACTGGCAGGTACAAGTTACTGCCCTAAATTTTTCAGAAATGCTCCAAATTTAGCAAGAGGTTAATGTTATTTGTAAGGCTCTTGAAATTCAGCCTAATCTTGGATTCTAGGTTGGGGAAAGGGCTCAAGTTAATGGTAGCTCAAAGATGGCTTTATTATCCTATATTGCAGCATCACATTTACTGTTCAGGACAAAAGCTAAAATGAATTTTCCCCACATTATAATAAATTAGAATAAATATGCTCAACTAACAAAACCATCTTGTTTACTATAGCTTATCACAGAATAAGATAACAGATGTGGGTGCAGAGAAACTAGCTAAAGCTCTTCCTTCCTTGTCTTCATTGAAAACCCTTAGGTAAGTGGTTGAATCCTGTTCAATTGTTTTGTGCAACAAATCTCACTGCTTCTGCCAAAAATTACTGAACATGGTGAGCAAATATGCACACCCTTTGTGACAGGCAAGCTTTGGACTTCATTCTTGCACAAAGTCCAGTCCCACTGCAAGTGGCAAGGCATGTCCCATAAGGAAGGCTGGCGTGTTTGACTTCTCTTTCTGTCGTTTGCACTCCGGTCATTTCCAGACATGTGTCTTTAGGGAGGAGATAAATGTATAACCCAGTGCAGACATACAGAAGCATATCTCAGGAATATAACAAGGACTATACTGACTTTTAAATCCTATTCAAAATACCCACTGTTCAATAATGCCCTATACAAATGCCTACCCAGGGCTATGATCTACTGCAAGAGTGCTGCAAGAGATCTGCTGCTTGCTGAGTCCAGTGCAATGACAGCAATGTGGTGGTGTGTTGCTGGTACAGGACCAATGGTCCATCCCACTCCATTAAAATGTCTGGCATAGGGCTGAATGAAGAGTCTTAGATAGAAATGTGAGAAGCTGTAGTGTACAATTATGGAATAACTTGCTCACATGGAAATCTTGTTCTGAATGCCCTTCTCAAGCCTTTGTGCTTTATCTTCTTGCAGATTTTTTATTTGATTTAATGTAGGCAAGAATGTTCTCGTTCATTAAGAATTTAGACATTTTTGTTGTAGCTGTGTAACCTGAAGAAGGGAGGTGGTTCTGTGCCTTACTTGATATAGAAAATATGAAACTTGTGTTTTAAAGATTAACTCCAAATAGGTAAGCATAAATTGGAAGTTAAGATGTACCAACCCTATCTGAAATTCCTTGATCTGATATATCACTAATTTACATTTTCCATTATTCAGTTGTGACTATACTGGTTTTGTTTTTTGCAGCTTGTACAATAATAGCATTTGTGATTTTGGAGCAGAAAATCTTGCAAAAATTCTTCCTGCAATGGCATCTTTAAGAGTGTTAGAGTAAGTATGAAATCTTCTGAGATGATCTAGGAGAGCAAAGTTGCTTACATTCTGAAAATTCAGATCTGTGCTGAGGGAAAGTAGAGGAGACAGAATTTGAGGGACAAAAGTTCTGATTTGTGATTATGTTAAGCTTAGAAGAGGCTGATGTTGGTTAAGATGTAAAGGTTGTGGAAAGATTAAGAGATGATGCCTGATGTGTATTTCCCTGAAAATACTATTTTGTGCCCCTACACTGGATACAAACAATTCCGTTATTCTGGACTGCTATTCTGGATTGCAGCAGCAGAGAATTTTTGAGAAGGCTGTTTTGATTGTAGCGAATGTTGAAGACTTGTCTTGCTGCTGCCTTTCTGTATTGGAAAGCTTTGTGTCATTCCCAGCCTCATGTGCAGAGAAAATGTGCTTATGCTGGAGTCCAGATAGGGTCAGTGGTTAGAGAGGTTTAAGGAGCAGTTCACCATAGATACTGTGGAGCCACTGGAGCTTTGGGTTTTTGGAATCAGGGATCTATTCTGATTTTTTTTTCTTTCTTCCACCATCCCTAGATAAGCCTTTGCAGTATTCCTGATCTTGAATGAAATGTTTGATTGTACTGCTAGGTGATGTGATATAAATTAACAAATACTTTGGGTTTTTTTTCCCTCAGTGTTCAATATAACAAAATAACTGACGTTGGAGCCCAACAGCTGACTGACAGCCTAAGAAAATGTCCCCATATTAAGAATTTGCTGTGAGTCCCTTGATATTTTGTTTGTTGTGTCTTAGGTCTGTAAATTAGGTTAGAATTCATGCTACAGTTGTGTTCTGCATCTGTCAGGTTTATAAGAGGCACAAAAAGGAAATCAACAAAATACAAAAGTAGTCACAGAAATATTACAAATGTCATCTCTGGTCTCAGCTGCATAAATTCCCCGCCGCCCCAGGGAAGCATGCTTATCCAGCTTTAAGCATAGTTTGCACTGAGCTTCCCATTATTCCTCCCAACGTACCCTCCTAGTGTACCTGACCCACTCCGGGCTGCAGGGCTTGTGTTTGAAGGATAAACCATGCGCAGCCATCACTAGAGGTTGAAGAGACTGAAGCTGCCAGTGTACGTTCAGAGTCAGGGAGTTTGACAGGAAGCTAAAGAATATTTAGGGAGACAGGACTGTAGTGTGTCCTATAATCAGAGTCACCAGAGGGGCTTCTTTATTCTAAAAGACAATACATCTTAATTTGTTCCATAGATTAAATACTTTTATAGAACTATATTCAAAAGAGAAGGGCAGCTTTTACAAAGAAACTGAAACAAGTTATGCTTAAAATCTTTTTCCTTTATGAATTTGCTCTTACAGGATGTGGAATCCTACCATTCCCTATGGAGTTCTTGAACACCTTCATCAGTTGGATTCTAGAATTAGTTTGTAGATTCAGTTGATCCTATAAAGGTAACTTAAACCCTTGCTCCCTGAGACATTAAAATCTGTTTTGATGGCACCTATTGATGAATCAAAAGTTCTGCAGATCTATGATGGGAAGAGATGAGGTAGGATAAATTTGGACTACAATTTTCAGGAGGCATCTTAATCTTGCTGACTTTATTCCTATTTTTGCTTCTTTTGCTCCTTTTTGCTTATTTCATGCTTTCTTATGCTTAGAGCTCACTGTCTCCAGAGGCCTGTATCATGCTGCTCTCCTTTACAAGCAGATGTAGGTGTACATAGTTTCTTTTTCACGGGGATGTTTACCTGACACCATCTTGCATCACACTTCTGCAATTCTGTCTCAGCATCCAGGACCTTAAATGACAGAGTCACATCCCTGTGAAGCCAGCGCTAACTGTGCTAGGCACTGCCAGCCGCTCTGGTACAGTCTGCCATTTTCCAAGTTGGAACTGCTGAGTTTAGGGCAGAAAAACTCTGTGCACAAAGTGCTTATTGGCAGTGCATGGTGTGATACTCTTCATCAAGCCATATCCTTGCAACTGCCCCAGCATGAACAGTAAAGGGATCTGGAGCAGTGCTGGGCCAAGGCTAAGGCTAAGGCTTTACAGTAGGCCTACAGAAAAGTTTAAAAACATTGATGGCAGCTATGGAGGATATTCTGTTTGCTCTGTGATGAACTTAACTGCATTATCAATTCAGATGCAGGCATAGTCTTTAAAGTTCCTTTTTAGTTAGAGGACAACGGGCTCCTTCCAAAGATTTCAAGGAGGATCACCAGACCTCAGGGGGGTATGAGGGACAGAGAATGGCACAGGGTCATAGGAGTTAGGATGCCTTTAAAATCCAGCAGCTCCTTTGAGAATCGTAATCTGTGGAATAGGCAGACTATTGCCATTAGAGCTTAGAAGGAATGGTGCGTGGTGCTGAACTCTTCGGCAGTGAGTTCTGAATTGTTGTTTTTCTCCCCTTTGTGTTTCATCTTTCTGAATGCACTCAGAAAAGCTTTTCCCACAAGTGTTATCTTCTGTGCCATGTCATAGATCTTCCCTGGTTTTGTCCCGCTTTAGGATTAAACAATGTTTTGTCCTGGACCTCCATTTCCAGACACACTTTCTCTACCCTCCTCTGCTAAACCTGTTGTGTAGCAGCATTTGCTTTCACCCAGAGACACAGAATCCAATGGGAATGTCATGCCCATATGTGGGAATGTATGCCCATTCCAATGGCAATGTCATGCCCAAAGTATAGCCTCCATCCAGGTCCTCCCTTCCCTCTCTCCATTAATTACTGATAATGCGTCAAACCCTGCTTAATGAGTTTAGTATGTGAAACTTCACTTTCACTTGAAATAGTGAGATAGTATCCCCCGATACCCCTGAGAGGTTATCCTGCCTCTCTGCTGGTTCTCCGTAAGCTGCTGATTCTAACTGGTTTTACCAGGCACAGCAACAGCATCAAGGCATAGGTGGCTAAGTGAAGAGATGCTGCCCCAGCGTGACACACATCAATATCACACCAGTTCCCCCTTTCCCCACCCCATTCACCTTGCGTGCCACATCTCCTTGGCAATAACACCAGCAGACTGCAAGAGTGCTGCATGGGGAAGAGCAAACTCCTCCTAGGACTCCTAGTTTGGCCCAGTGACTGGCGGCTGGCCTGCTAACCTGCTGTTTTGTGTTGCACAAAACTCAATACCTCTGTATTCTTGTCATGTTTAATAGATGAGTTCTGTACACCTCAGGGATTAAGTTTTGTGTTGATTTTTTAGTAAGTTCTTTCACTTTTCCTTTGTTAATACAAATCTTCAACAGCTGCTACTCTCACCATGACGCTGAGCCTATACTGGAGCCAAAGCAAACCATTGTTTCCTACAGTCCTTGTTCTCACTCTGTTTTGTGCAGTTTACCCACTTGCAGCCACATTTGCTTCATTGATTCTCCTTGCTCTGTCTGAAGCATCCTAAAAATAATTGCGCTGTGACCAAAGAACAGTTTGCTGATGATCATCAGGATTTGACTGCCCTGACATTTAGGGGCTGAAGGAACTGCAGCAGGCACAGGACGTTTCGGTTTCATCTAGTATTTTTACTCCCAGTTTTTTGCCATGTGCTCTTCCTTGCTCCTGAAAAATTACTCAGGATGCACCAATGAAATGATACCAGTAAAGAGGCAGAAGGCAGAGTAAACCCAGACACCAGGGGGTCTCCAGTTTTCTTTCAGATGGCCAAAAACACATTGCAGAGCCAGCACCAGCTGCTTGAGCTGCGATTTGAATGGTCCTGGCAATGGCTGTGGCTGTCTACGGCTCCCTAAGCCATGGAGCAAGCAAAGGTTTTGCATGACTCTTGCTCTCAGTGCCCTGATCACCAGATACAGACTTAGCTATTTATATGGCACTGATTAGGGTACAGACTGTGGAAGACAGGTGCCATACCAGCTCCACAGACTAACTGAATACAGCAGCAGTGAAACGTCATAGTGATCCTTAACTGCAATGATCCTTAATAGCCTGCACGACAACAAATACCTCTTTGTCTTGTTGAATAACCGTACTTGGGAGAGAAGATGTTAGGGATATGAACACTGCTGGGAAATCTCATATAAGCAAGGCTTGCTACAACTTCCGGCGTCTGTCACTCAAGGATAGCAGGGAATAAGAATCTTCTGAACATGTAGGTCAGCTCCCAGATCACCTTGCTGCCTGTCGGTTTTCCAGTCCTGAAAATCACTGGCCACAGAGCTATGGCTGTCAGTGATAGCAAGCTCAGCTCTCTGAGAGTTGGTTACTCTTGGTCATTGGTCTGCTTTCACACCAAGCAGAAGATGTGTTTAACACAGATCTCCATAAACAACCTCTTGGTCTTCCTAGTATCTCCTTCTGCTGCTACCCTCTCATGTTTGCAGCACAATTCTCTGATGTGGGTTACCCATTCATGCAATATCTGAGTATGCGAGGAAACAGGCACACATTCATCTTCATTAGCACTGAGGATCTGTAGCAGCAGGAAGTCTGTATCTTGTCTCTCAAAATGGAAACATTCAGCATCTACCAGTCACTGTCTTGTGTTTTCAAATCACATCACATATATATGGTTTTGGTGATGTTGATGAGTATTAAGCTATTGGGCATACATCTAACATTCTATTTTCATCATTTCACAGGTATCATAAAGGAGAGCAGAAGGTCTCCTCTGTATCTCCCTATCTTCTTTGCTGCTTAATGAATCAGGAAAAGTGCTGATTTTTCATGACAGTGGCAAAATGAAAAAAGTCACATGTGAGCTCCTGGGTGATTCCTGAAGTGGGTGAATGATAGAGTTCAAATATGTAAACTGTCTTTTAACATGCTATTCAAAGACTCAGTGTTTCCATTGAAGTGATGATGTAACATCAAGTTTCAAAGATGAAAAGAACATCTGGATATTGCGATCACCATTAAATGTGAACAAGAGTCACCAGGATATTGGTAGTATAAAACTGCTTCCTTGATTCACCAAAGCGTAAGATTGCAAGCTGCTGGACCTGCCACATCTGAAGTAGTAATAGATAAAATCTGATTGTTTCATGGTGCCGGTGCCAGTGGTAACTGCGATTGAATTTGGTTTGATGATTTTGGACTACCAAAGCTCAATGATTTTCACCCATAAATCTGGATTGATTTGAAGCGTTAGGGTCAGGAGCATAAGAATGATCAGTCTGGAACACAGCTTGGTATGGTAAAATTATCCATAAGAATCCAGAAGTGGCTCTTTTCTTCATATTTATCATCAATGCTGTCTTAAAGGATAGAAGGAGATTTTTCGTTCAACTAAGTCTCTTGTTATTGGTTCCCTCAAAAAGAATTGGAAAAAGAAAGAGTTAAAGAGAAGAAATGAATTAAAAATGGAAAACTATTAAGGATTTTTCTGATGATATCACAGAAATCCAAATACTATAAAGAGTTTCAGTTCATTGCACAAAAATCCTCCAAGTGACAATCTTCAAAGTTTTTTAGCTTGTCTAAAATGAGATCTTAAAAGTGTTTTTTTTATTTTAAGGAGTGAAAAAAATGCACTTATTTATATATGGGTGTAAGTTACTAAGAAATGAGATTCTAGGTCACAAGATACATGTCAACTAAAATATTTGTGCATAAAACTTTGAAGAGCTGAAAAATGTTAGTTTGACTTCTGAAACAAATTTTTCTTCTCATTCATATACCTGGACTGGGATTTAGTCTCTCACTTGCAGATGGTAACATAAATGTACAAACATCTATTTTATACTTGAAAGTGAAATGACTACTTTGTGGGGTTTATGAGACCTTCTTTTACAGAGTTAGGAAGAATTAGACAATGATAGACAATAGCATATTTCAGAGTGCTAGCAAGTGTCTGTTCTGCTGGCCTTGGTGTTCTGTGGGCCAAATACTAGTCCTGCTGATTCTAATAGCAAAACAATTCTCTCTCTCTCTCTCTCTCTCTCTCTCTCTCTCTTTTTTTTTTTCTTTTTTTTTTTTTTTTAGTTCAGTTCAGCTCTGGGAACATGGAGAGAATTTATAATCATATACAGACAGCTGTCAGGACCAGCATTCTAATTCCCTGTCCAGTTACAGGCTGAAGACAGGAAAACAAGACTGGATGGAAATAGCTAGGAATGTTCTATATGCCTCAAAAATTGGGAAGGGAGATCTCTGTATGTCATGCTGCTAGCTCAGGGTTAGCTCAACAAATCCTTTGAAATCTCTTCTGCCAGGAAGAGTTGACAGAATCCTGACCAAGGACCTATGCAAACTGAAATCTTTCCACTAACCTCTTGAATACTCTGTTACTTGGTTTAAAAACAGTCACCCATTTAAACAGTTTTAAAACACAATCTTTATGTTCTTTCCAGCAAATTGTACTTCTCTGCTGAAATTTTAGTGCCTGCAGAATCTTGACAGCAGGGAGGGAGGGTGGACAAATTAAGGAAGGGAGGAAAGTGTGTCTTTTGGATTGTTTGTTTCTGTTAATCAAACCTAGTTTGACCTAGTGAGTGGAGGTAATAGTACAAGGGAGCAAGGTGAAAAACACTAGGCCGATTGTGACTATAACTAGAAAATGACCATTTTCTTCACAATCTGCACAGCTTTTCAAAGCCTAGCCAGAGCAATGCCGCTTTACAGAAATATTCTGCAGTTACTTCTCAGTGTGGCTAAATTTGAGAATGTGCTAAATACTAGGCAGGACTCTGTCTGGTCTGCATAAAATGATGTTGGGTAAACTACTGTTCTCTTTCTGTGAGGTAGTAGGAGAGGTATGTTTATACAGATAATGTACAGATTGTAAATTGTGATGCAGTGTTTTTGATATTTTTGTATGTCTTTCAAAATGTATTAAAATATTCCTTTTTACAGTAACTTGCAGTACTTGTTGAAAATTATTTTGTTTTTTTCTCTTTGTAACACTATGAAAGCATTGTTGGCTTCAAATGTAATGGCATGCAAAGGGCCTCCATATTCTAAGTTAACAGAAAGCACTGCGTGAGAGGGAGACAACTGCGTCCTGTTGGCACTAATCAGTTCAGTGGTCTGGAAATGGAGAAAATGCTTTCTTAACAGGCAGTGAGATCTTGCAATGCCAACCGACAGGTCGTAAGTCCAGAGTTAGAAGATATAAAAGTGCTGACTGAAGCTGCCAGCTTCAGAGGAAAAGTTGCTTTTTATCATTTCAGCTACAAGTTTTCAGACTGATCAAGATTCAATGTCTGGATATTCTTCTGGCTCAAAGCTCATCCAAAATGCTTTCTTCAAATGAAGGCCTTCTGTATAGAAGACTGAATTCACTTCCCCCCCCAAAAAAAGACCCTGCTCTAACCAAACGTGTGTTCTAAAAAATCCTGACTTTTAGGATGAGAAAAATGTAAATCCTTCCCTCCCTATGCCCATGCTCTTTTTCTTAGGCATGAAGACGTGATAAAATGCTAAGGCCTGTGTTATGGTGATAGTCAGATATATTTTTAATTTAAATACTTTCCCTGTCCTCAAAATGTATGACGCTGAGCTGTTGTGAGATACCAGAAATCTTGATCTAAGATTCAGAGTCTCCTAAGTGATTTATTTGGTGGGATTTGTATTGCTTGATCTGTGCATTATGTAGCATGGTCAAAACACTAAACCCACTGTGAGAAATAATCACAAACTGGCAGATGCTGTACCTATAACGATAGTTTGAACCATATCCTTAGAATGGCATACATGTGACCCTGAATAATTCATGTAAGCTGTCTCTGTGAACAGTAAGAAGTTTAATTATATAGGCAGCAGGCATGCCACCTTTAGGAGCAAAATTCAGTATTTCTTGTGTTAATACCAAATGGGCATGTGAACAAGAACTAAAAAACTTCCTAAAACTTGGTTGTTCTTTATATATGTGCCTAAATGGGGATTTAGGTGCCTAAATGGGGATTTAGCTCCCTAAATCTGTTCTTCCATGTTAGAACATTGTGTCCTAAGTGACTTACCTCCCTGAATCACAGGCCAGTGACTGTCTATAACACAGTATTTGCCAGTTTTTTAAGTCCCTCAGCTGCACTTGACAGAACATATAATGGAGAAATGCTAAGTAGTTCAGGGATAGTACTTCACCTCTTGCAGGAGCAGCTGAAAATTGTGTTGGGGGCACACAATATTGAGGCCTGGGAGCAAATTTCTATTGCAGTAGGAGTTCAAAAATGCTATCAAAGCAACAACACACTAAGAATACTTGGGGAAAAAAAACAGACTCTGGTAAGCACGTTTCATCTCATTGTTTCAATGGGGATGTAGACTGTCTCCTCCTTGTTCTCTTATACTAGTTGTCAAGAAGAGGTTAAAGGGACTCGTGACACCATCTGTCTGGAGCCGAAAGCCTGAGCTGGGAGCTGAGGATAGAGAGACAGACTGCAGAAGACAGACATATAAGGTATGGAGAGAATTCAGGAGAAATGTGTTCAATTCTGTTTTATCTGAAATGTTCTCGATACATCAAGTTGTCTTAGGAACTGCACAATTACGAAAATTAGCCTTTTTCTTAAAAATATAATGAAAATAAGACAAAGCCAGTATGATACCTGCCCTCAGTAACTTTTTTTCTTTTTTCCACAGAGTGTGGTTGCTGGTGTTTCAGTCCAGGTCTGATTTTTAAAGTAGTTATTCATGGAGAAGGATTTCCTATAAGCTGGCCTTCTCAACAGTCTGTGTGGAACTAGCTGCAGATAGATCTAAGAAAACTGGAATTTCCTGGAAAGCATATTTAAATCCTTTTCTGTTCAAGTGGAAAAGGAACAAACCCAACAAATGACTGTTCAGTTTTTCATGAAAAAAGTCAGTCTTTATTGTATTGCTTTCACATCTGTACATAGGAACACGAGCTTAAACAATCCGTAAAGTATCTTGTGTTAGGCAATGAATCCACCTGACTTATATAAAATTCACTCTCTGATCTATTTCAAAACTCACAATATAAACAAAATATCTTATTAGCACAGTTCTTGCCATAATTCTGCCCTGAACAGAACCTCCCTTGCAGCCACTTCTGGATATATTCCCCTGAGAGAGCACTGATTTTGAACTACTGGCTGGCAGAGTTTTCAGTGTGCGACTGTGAAACTTGTTTAAGCAGTATGTAGAATGTGTCCATTTGGGTGACACGGTATTCAGTCAAAAGTTTATCAAATCTGAGTAAAGTCTTGAATTTCTGTTATAACAGAACACAGCTTTTTTTCAGTCCAACACAGAATTACCTATGGAAGCCCGGTAGTGTACATGAATCACTGCAGTTAGTGCACGCTCAGATGCAATGATCATGGGGAAAAAGTCACAATTGACAAGGTCTGATAACAACTCTTCCTGTTGTCCCATTGTCCTTCTTTTCATCTCTACATTTCAGAGTATAATTTCTTTCCATGACTTGATCCAGTAACCTGGTCATAATCCATTTCAGGTATATAATGAATCTGTTTAAAAGAAAACACACAAGTATAACAAATACAGAGTAACCCTCTAGACCTGGACTGAACAGAGAAATCACTACGTATGTTAGATATAGCACCATGCTGGTTTTTTCTTAAAAGGTTTTGAATTTTTTTTTCTGACTATGAATAATTCTTTGAAAAGTAAAGGCCTGAAAAACCTCTCACTGAAACCAATGTAACAGTTCCCATTAGTGTTAGAGCACACTAGCTCTTAGTGCAATTTCCCAGAGACATGAAAATATTAGTGTGAGGTGTATGAGAATATGCTGTCAACCAGAGTCCATCAGGTCTATTATTAAGGGTTGCTCTTAGGAGAGGACAACCAGCCGTGACATCCAGAAGGATACTCTATTTTATGCTAGGTTTGATATCCTTAGACCTATTTTTTACTTAAAACTGATTTTTGAATTGGGTACTTTCTCTTAAGCAGATGCTATTTATTAGATCATTAGGGTTTTTTTATAATTATGAGTTAATTATGTGTTCTCTATATTTGATGTAGCCTCTGACTTTGGTCACTTTTTTTTTTTTTTTTCATTAGAGACACTTTGTTTGAAACATTTTGGATCCACCAGCAAATAGTTATGGAACTAAATAACGTGACATTCTTGGTTTTGGTGACAAAAATAAATTGCTGTTAAAATGCTTTATCCCAATTTACCTAATTTGCCTTGGTTAGGACAAAGTATCTGACAGCTATTAAAGGGTGATTTTTTTTTACCGTCATCAGAAGTAAACCCTGTGCCTGAAGAGGCTTTATTTTTAGGCAGAAGCAGAAGCCGGGCTTGTGAAGGTGCTGGGCACCGGTGACAGGATCACTTTGGTCCCGTGATCCTGCACCCGAGCTACGTAACGCAGCGCAGCCCGGCCCAGCTGTGCGTGGGGAGAGCAGGCCGGGCGCGGGGCTGCGCCGCACGGCGCTCCGAGGCGCGGGAGCCCGAGAGCAGCCCCTGCTGGCTGCAGCGGAGCAGAGCCCGGGCTGGGCGGCGAACGCGCTGCGTGGAGCGGGTCTCTGCCAGGACCCTTCTTCCCTCCTTCCCCTTTCACAGATAGCATAGGCCTCCTGCACAGAGCATGCAGACAGGGGACGCTCCGCAGCAAATTTGGGCGTTCCTGGTCATATAATGGCAGAGGAGGTTGTGGTACAAAGCCATGGCTGGGGAGCCTAACAGGCCTCCTAACTGATCTGCTTTGAGCAGGGAGCTCTACAAAAAGGCTCTCACTGGGCTGCAGGGCAAAACGCAGCCTCTCTCCTTGTCCTTTGCTTTCTGTGCTTGAAGAGTGGCTCAGCAGATCATATGTCACGCCAGGCAGACTGTCTGGCACAAGAGGTGCTGAGGCAGGAGGGCTGCCACAATGTGACATTTAAGGTGTGCAAGACACAACAGACATAACAGAATATATGAAGCGTCTGAATGAAGAATCAAATGTGGTTGCCACACGTTCTGTATGAGCATGAACAGATTGAGGAATCCTGTGTCATTACAGGAAGCCATAAAGCAACCAGACTGCCACAGAATTGGGGGACAGCTCCTTTTATGGATTGAAAGCTGATTAAAAGAGTGGATGCAAAAGACAGGGCTCGATAAGAGAAAAGTCAGTAGTAGGGTCTCCCAGGGACCGGTTTTACTCAACATCATCATCAGCAACTCAGAAGAAAGAGTGAACAAAGAAATCTCCAAGCTTGCAAAAAATAAGCTCTCTGACATATTCAAATGCTGTAGAGATGGCAAGGAACTCCAGAAGGACCTCATAACATTGCATGAGTGGGGAAAAAGGTAGCAGGTGAGCTTTACTTAACTGATGTAATATAATGCAGTTACAGACAAATAACCTACACCTGCTTACATGATGCTGAACTTGGAACTGGCAGTTACAACTAAAGAAAGATTTTGGCATCATCATTAACAGGTGTCTGAAGACAGGAGGAGGCACTCTGAAGTGTGCAGTGGCACCCAAAAAAGCCAACAAAATTTTGGTCATCATCACGAGGGGTACTGAGAACAAGATAGTGAGTCTATATAAAACCTTGGTGTGCCTACATCTTGAGCATACTGTACAGTTCTGATCTCCATATTTCAAGAAGAACATAAAAGAGCAGAGGAGGTGCAAAGAACAACAACTATCATGGTCCAGGGAAGAGAGCAGCTCATCTCAGCCTCAACAGGCAGGAAAAAAAGGGATTAGAAAATAGGCCCATAAACAATTGCTAAAGGGACTGGGCGTCAGTGTGCCCTCTAACACCTTAAATTCTAGCGTAGTGGATTCTGGGAAGTATGGAGGAACAGACTGTAGATTTTGGCCACGTTCGTGTGTCTTCCCAAACATCTGCCACTGCCAGATGCAGAACATGGTACTAGGGGGACCAGTGGTCTGACTCTATGACAGGAGATCTATGCTCTTCTGTCTGCAGCTAACTGAAGCTGTAAAGACAAGAACAAGAAGCACTTTTGTGCCCATTGAGGTATTTCACTCAAATGTTTATCAGCTACAGTACCTGTCAACAATAATCACATGCTCAAAATCCTATTACTTAAACTAGGAACAAGAAAAGGGGGAGCAGCAGCTACTCACTTGGTGTTTAATTACTTTCCAAGCTGAACTAAAAACTCTGCTACATGGTAGATAGTTCTGAGAGATTTTTAGTGTTCTACATTGTAGATCAAATCTTTGTCTGGTTTAGAAATAACACGCAAAATGTATTGGGCCTCCAGAGCAAAGCATAAAGATATCTATTGAAGGTTTCAAGTATTGCTATAGGGCTGCTAGTCCAAGACTGTAATTTGTAGTGGCAGCTATTAAATGGTGTGTGAATGACATAATTGACCAGAATATTCAATCTTTCCTTTCTATTCAGCTGATTAAAAGTCTGTCCTTCAAATTTCACTTGAACCTAATTTTCAACAGTGGAAAAAAAGATTGAAAAAGAAAAGCTAGCAAATCTTTTTAAATCTTGGAACTATTCTATAGCCTAAAGGATAACAGTAAGTATTGAACAGTATGTCTACCAAATCATAACTCTACCATTAGAAAAAGAGACTCCATCATGCTATTTTTGTTAATTCTGTCTAGGAAGTTGCCGTTCCTCACAACTCGGACTGGAGCAAAGGAAATGTAGTGACTCAGTTTTGCATCCTGAGATTGTCTACTTTCTGATTCCTGACTTTCTGAAAGAGCATGTTTCAGATATTATGGCTTATCTGGGCTATACTACCTGAGCAATCCTCAGCCCTTTTTTTCTGGCCCTTCAAGGAGTATGTGGGTGAAATGTAGCCATAAGTCTATTAACTTAACTAGAGCATTACCCAGAAATTATTCGATACAGGTCATTATTTTCCATTATTTCCTGTGTATGGCTGCCACTAGACTTTCCCCTTTCTATCATAGTTAATCCTGTAGCTGGGAGCCTACAACAGTTCTCACAAGAGGAGGAAGAGGTCTCTCCCTGCTGAACAGAACGTGAGGAAACAACCCACTTCTACTCCATGTTCTTTGGCAAAGGAGAAAATTGCTCTTTACCATTAAGGAAAAAAAAAAATCCTTCCTGAGCTGAAGAAAACTTGAGTAGGTCATTCACCATAGCAGGTCACAAAACTGATGCTTCTCAGCACCCATCTCCAGAGCAAGAATAAGCTAGCAAAATTTATGGCAAAAGAAGATCCCAAGCTATGGAGCCTCTGAACCAACCACTGGTCATCGCTGAATTGTTCCTCCTCATTTCTGCTGGACCCACTCTACTCAAAACCCTTCTACCAGGCTGTGAAAGGTCAGATTTTTTAATTCCCTTAATATCCACCAGATGGTGAAGTTTCTACTGATGCTTATGAGATCTTTGACTGAATGTTCTATCTCTTCACAAACTTTTAGGGAGGAAATACACACTACTCTCTACACAAAGAGAATGTGGTTTGTCAATGAAATGACTACATTTGTGCCAGATTTTCCTCAAGTTTCTTACACCTGCAAGAGATACTGATCTTCCTGCATCAGGGTCTCAACACCACAACTTTCTAAGGTTTTGATTCCATAAAGAATTCTGTAAAGAATTTCAATACAGCTGCTAGGCCTTTTTAATGAGTGAAATCTGATCTCATGACTAGAGACGATATATATTACAAATATTTTTGTGTCCTCAGAGGGGACCATTAAAACTATTCAGCTGTCTTTTCCCAAGTCTGTGGCCAGACAGACTACTTAAGCCTGTAAATCTGGTAAGAGAAGGAAGATTTATAATTTTCCCCAAAGAAATGGAAAGACTTAGCCATTACTGTGTACACTTTAATTCTTTGGGACAGTCATTCTCCTTATAAATGAGAATCATTATGAAGAGATAAAGGGGAAGAGTTGAACTGGCCAAGTGAACAAACTAAATTTCTCTAAAAAAATTACTCCTTTTTGCTATTTCAAGATTACTAGTTGCCACCTGAACTATAGTGTCACTATTATTTTTCCAAAGGAAACAAACATGAATTAAATTTGATTCATTTCTTAATTCCTCTGATGGCTTAAAACTGGTAATTGGCTCTTGTCACCTGCTATTAAAGCAAACTGATTAGAGTAAATTTCATTTTTGTGATGAAGAACAACAGAAACAAGAAATTTCTTCACAATTTAGTCTTCAAAATCACTTGTGGGCTGTGACTTTTACCCAATGAAATACTCAGGCCTTAAGCATTTCTGTTCTATATTAGATGTCTCTTAATTTTCTATGACTCATTTTAATCCATGTTATTAACAGCAGCTTTTGGAAAACTTTTTTAAAAGTCTGCCTCCTCTCTTGAAATATATAAATGAATGTATTTGGTAGAAAATCCCGTAGGATTGTGCATTGCTGTGGTTAATGAGTTTGAATGGTCAGTTCATCAGTTAATTGAGATTTTGTCTTCCTTCCATCTAGGATGGAGTTCTTGTTAACAGTAGCTGGAGTACAATAGTCTCTTTACAACAAATCTACCCGGTGAGTTTGAGCACACAACTGCTCTTAATTTTAATAACACCTAAATATTCAAAACACGGTTCTAAAAATCATAACTATTGTTCTTAATCCTGTTGTTACTATAACTGATATGAAATAGACAGCTGGTCTGTATCATGGAGTCTATCTGTTTGTTTCCCATTTTTTTAACATAGAGATTTCTGCGAATGAGAGAAAAACATACTGAGAAATGGGGAGGTAAAATCAGTAACTGATCACTGGGATATATTGTTATTAAGATTCCAAGTCTAAAATGAAGAAGTCAGGAGGTGGCTTCTGATGTGCTTACGTATATATCTTGACAGTGCTAGTGATAACATTTTTCTGATCCGTTCCTTTATGTGGCATCTCTGTTTTAGAGAGACGAAACAGAGACACAAGTGAGTTAAACTCACAGAACATATCAGTGGGAGACATGGGAAGGAATCTAGCATGCTTATTTATTTCCACCTCCGCTGGGCCATACCGTTTCTCATACAGACTGAGCCCTCATTTCTAATTGGCACTATTTTGGTGAGCTAGTGAACTAAGCTATTTCTTTGACTGATTCAGGACTTAGATGCTGGCATTTAGCAGAAGTGCTGAGTCACAAGCTTTCGAGTGCTGGGTTCTGCTCACCAAGGACATTCATCATAATTCACCTTGATGCAAAAATATATGTAATGCCTGTACTGTATTTCCTATTCATTTTTCATTGTTGATTACTTTTGCTCATTTTTTTCTGATTAGATTACTTCATGATGAGTCACATCTAATTTTAAGACAGTACAAGGAGAACAGTCACATAATCTTATTCTAAGGGACACTCAAGCTAAAAAAGTAGATGACATGAGCAAGCTAAATTCTGCTCAATTTACACAGATTTTTCCATTTGAATAGGATAGGAAGCTTCTTCAGGCTGCTTAGCTGTCTATTCTCAACCTCTGCTACCAATTCAGTCATGACTATTATGCTCAGAAACCTGGCCATAATTTTGCTTCTATTGAGTTTCTTTATTCAACTGAGGTTTTGGGTGCAAGAGAGAAGAGAACTCTTCCAATCCACATGCTCTTCTACTTGTACATCTAAATAACTCTAGGGATTTCCTCCCTTTGTTCCTCTGTTCAAGCAAGCCACTCAGCTTCTAGGTGGGAGGCATCACTTGCTAATGCAAAGACGACACTGCAGGATTTCAGCTAAGGCTAATCATAGCTCTTTGGTTGTTCTCAGTAGTCACTGGTGAGTCACATGAAGAACACTCCTCTTATATGCAAAAGAGTAATGCCTGTATATTTTAAGCTCTGCTGGTAAAACTGAGATCTACTTTTCCTGCAGTGTCTTGCAAATCCTCAGTACTTCTGGTCTAAGCAAACAGAGCAGGTGGACAGCCTTCCTCAGTCTATGGGTAGACAGGTTAACCCCCATCAGAACTCAGGTCACTTAATACCAGACACTCACGGGATTTAATCTTCCCCTTCAATGCCTTATTTCTGCTCCCAAAACAGAATCTGCAGCTCTGAATTAAGGACCTCCTATTCTGCATGTATTTCTAGGAAACTGATGAAGATGAATGCCACAGAACAGTAAAGAACTCTGTAACCAGGCTATTAGCATAAATTCCTTTTCATGGAGACATGCTTAGTCTTTGCCTAGTAGTTAAATAATTATGCAATTTGTGTCCTGGTTGTTGAATAAATAAATAGATGAAGCATAGTAATGTTATCTTTTTTGCTCTCTAATTTTAAGAATTTGTGATTTGATTCTCAATGGAAACAATAGCCTAACATGACAACTTTAAAATTAAAGATTCAGGGCTGCAGGTGGTACCTGAGCAGAGCTCCATTGGCTCCAGTGGGAGTATGGACTTCTAAGCTTTGTGAAAACCTGTGCTTTTGAATTTCTGCATTTGTGAAGACTTCTGCATTCTGATTTCTACATATAGAGGTGACATGGTCTTAGAGCAAAAATATCAAATAGTTTGCAAAGCTTCTTATCCTATTGAAATGAAGGGAAGTTTTAAGAAGCCCATTTAAGTACACTGAACAGGATTGAGCTCAGA
The DNA here is from genome assembly GCF_036370855.1 of Dromaius novaehollandiae. Lineage (NCBI taxonomy): Eukaryota > Metazoa > Chordata > Aves > Casuariiformes > Dromaiidae > Dromaius > Dromaius novaehollandiae. The sequence goes on along the minus strand of NC_088111.1, from coordinate 13,447,106 downwards.
TCCTTCCTATGCTCTGCTAAGCTATGTGTTTATGTAATAGGAAAAATCCACTGGAGAAAGAGAGTATGACTGTTTTTCTCCTTGGGTCTTCCTGAAAATTAGATGCAATCCATCATGACAAATTCTAGTCAACAAAAAAGTGAGAAGAAAAATAAAGCATTTTTTAAAATCCCTGTAATAGACAGTGTTGGAATAATAATATTTGGAGTTTGGGGAGAGATATTTGGGAGGAGGGGGAGGGTTAGGGCTTTTTGCACACTCACCAAAGATTTTGTTTAAGTTTTCATTAATTATTATGAATTTATTTCCTGGAAGACAGGGAATATGGATTTGAAGGTGACCGACAAAGGCCTTTGGGTCTCCGATATTCTGAGCACATATGCTGTTTGCTGAAATTAAAAGGGATAGAAGGAGGAGACAGTCAGAAAAGTAGCCAACAGTGTTCAGTGGGGGTTCAGTTCTGTTTCAAACCTTCTGTGCTAGCAGAAGTGGTAGTAGTAGAAACAGAGTTTTTTGCGATACACCACTGAATGTTTGTATGAACACTGACTTGCAGTAACTACATGCAGTGGGATTACTTCAGTGGTAACAGATCTGTTCCCCCTTTCCCTACTTCTTATGCTCCCATGTGCCCTCAGCCAAACTCTGCTCAGTTGCGTGTGTGCAAACGGAGTAATACTAATATTACTCCAGCAACTCCAGTTTCCATTTTATACCTTCTAAAACTATTGAACAAAATCTGCTCCCATTACTTTATATGGGACCTGAATAGAAATTTCTAGGGATATAATTTTAACCTGTATGAAGAAGAATGCTATAGGAAAGTCAGTTTTTTTAAATTAGAAGACTTACTAAAATAGTTTGATATTAAATGGTATTTGTCTAATATGTCCAAAGAAGATATATTTGCAACTTTACAACAGAATTTCCTGCTTCTGTATTTTCAAATAGAAAATACAAAGGTCTCTTGAATTTGTTTTCAAATTTACAGCCAATATTTTGCTGAAAATTCTACTGGCAGATTTGTTAATGTATTTTAATTTAAACTGTGAATGTTTTGATTAACATACATTTGGCACAGAGAGTCCTAGCTGGAAATCGTGATTCTCTTCCCAATTGCATTTCAATGTTCTAAAATGCTAAATCCTTACAACATTTTCAGAGTTTTAGTGTAACTCAGAACCATAACAAACCCTCATACTGTGATTACTATGAATTAACATAAAAAGAATGGTGAATTGTGTAGGTTTACTATTATCCAAGATACAGTTTTTAAAGGTCATCTGTTTAAGATGTATTTCTGGCTACCATATGATTTGTGAATTTTTGATAAATATTACCCTGAATTATCATTTAGATTCAGAGCCAGGACACGTAAGACCCGATTAGCAAAGTCGTTGACCAACTGTAAACATAATACCTAGCTGTAAGAGCTGCAGTGGCTCAGCACTGTGAAAATTACTCACGAGGGAAAAACATTCTCTTCACCATGCAGCAGAGGACAACAGCCCGCGGCCCCCAGCGGCTCCTGCGCCGCACGCCGGGAAGGGCCTGGGCCGGCGCGGGGGGGCGCGCGCCTGCGGGCTCCCGGGACTGCCGGGGGCGCTCCGGGAGCCGCAGCGCGGTGCTCCGAAGCCAGCCCGGGACCGGCCGCCTGCCTGCCCCGCACACCAGAGCCTGCCCGTGCTGAGAGAGCAGGGCAGCGCCCGGCCCCGTGTGCTGCGCCCAGTGCCTGCCGCCCCCACCCCGCAGCGCCGCCGTGGCCAACCGCTGCTCCGGAGGGGTCACCGCAGACAGCTCGGCCGCCCTTCGCGGTCGCTGTCTCCCGGCCGGCTGTGGCGCGACCCCGGCTGGTGCTCCCGGCCCCAGCGGAGACGTGTCCGGCTGCGGCGCCGCGCTCCTCCGCACCGGCTCTGCCGGCCGCCGGGTGCGCGCCGCGGGCCGCGAGCGGGGCCGCGCGGGAGGAGATGACTTACTTCCCGTGCGAGCCCGACGGTGCCCTTCCCGGCAGCGGCGGCAGGTCCTGCGCAGCCCGGCCAGGAGCAGCAGCCCCCGCTGACCCCGGCACCCGTGAGGCCATTTTGAACGGAAGATGCTGTGCAGAAGGAGCTGAGACGCGGCGAGGGCATCCCCGGGCGGCGGCGGCATCCCCGGGCGGCGGCGATGCCTTAGCTACGGCTGTGCCGGGACACCCAGCCCCGGCGGCCCGCGGCCAGGAGGCTTCGCTCCGCAGTCACGTCACTTCGGGGCGCCGCGGGGGCGTTATTCCAAATAGCCATCAAAGACATCCAGCTCGCTGTCCGTCTCGTAGAGCACTGAGCCAGGGTCGGACAGCACCCCCAGATCCACCAGAGCCTGGTCCATATCCTCGGGCACGAAGACGATGCCCACATTGAGAACGATGTACTCCATCAGGAAGGCATAGTACAGGATCAGCACGTTGACGAAGAACAAGCCCACGTAAAACATATAGGGCAGCACCAACAGCGCATGGAAGGCCCAGGACTCCAGCGAATCCAGATGTGCCGAGACCGCGGCGGGCATACAGCTGCGCGGCACTGCGGCGGCGCTCCGCGGCCGGGGCGCTGCTCGGCGGCGGGCTGCGGGCGCCGACCTGCCCCACCGGCGCCTGGCGGGGCGCGGAGGAGGTGCGGGAGCCGCGGGACGCAGGCGGGGAGCGGGGAGAAGGCGGGCGAGGACGCACCCGCAGCCTCAGCTGCGGAAAACGCCAAGATCCCGGAGACGGAGCAATGCGGACCCTGCAGGAGGAGAACCCGCAAGGGGAGCGGCTCGGCTCCTTCCCGCGCGGTCGCCGGGCGCGCAGGTGGCCGGCGCGGGCCTCAGGGGCGCTGCCGCAGCGCTGCCTTTCGCGGAAGGCTCGTCAGGGGCATTTCCAGCCCGGCTGCTGCAGTCCCGCCGCGGCTCTCGTCCTCCTCCCGCTTGCAAACTTCCCGGAATAACCGTGCAGGCGCTTTCTCCGCGCGGCTGACGCGGAGCCCTTGCCTGCCGTCAGGCAGCCCGGCAGCCCCCGACCTGCTCGGCGAGACCCCCTGCCCGCCTCCTCCGCCCCCCGCCACCGCATGCCGCGTCTGTTTACCCGCTCCGGCTCCCCTCGCATCGCTCCTCCGCCGACACCGCCCGCCGCCGCCCCTCGCCGCCGCTGGTTGGCTTGGAGGCACCGTGATTGGCACCGCCGCGCTCACGGGGCTCTATCCGCACTCGTATCCCGTTTCCCCTGCCCGGGGGTATCGGCCACGTCTGGCTGGGGGGGGGGACGGGGCCTCCCCTTTCCTCTGCCCCTGCAGCAGCGCCGCCGCAGCCCCGCGCTGCCGCCGGCGGGGTGCGCTCTCCTCTCTGCCCCGGGCACCCCGCGGCTGCACGCCGCGCGCACCGGGCGCCAGGCCGCACCGGGCCGCCGGGCGCTCCCCGAGCTCCTCCAGCATCTCCGCCAGCGCCCGCCAATGGATTTGCAATCGTTAGGCCCTTCCACACGCACCTCCTCTGTAGCAGGTCGTTCTGTTCCTTTTATTTGGTCTTGCAGCTCAGGCAGACTGTCAGGTTTGGGGTTTCCTGATGCCAGAGGCAATAATAACGGGACTTTAATAGTCAGCTGAGGCGTTTCCTTATTGGCTAAGGTTTTACCAATGCCAAATTATCATCAAAGGCATGATTTTAAACTTGTTTATTGACACTGGACAACAAACCCAACTCTCTTTCTTCAACTTTTAGTTTGATTTGTTTTGATTTTTTATCTGGTTAAACCAAATAAATATAAAACACATCTACTAGGACAGTCATTACTACTCTTTGTTCTGCTTCAATTAAGCTGGTTTTAAAGCCAATTCAAAATGAAATGTGCAATACTGCATATGAAAGACCTTAGCAAGAATGGCAGCAACTGCATGTCCATCACCGCTTCCTGCACCTTCCTGTTCTCTTTTGCTTAGAACTGACCCCATCAAAAACTGGTTCGTCTTTGAGTTACGAGCGGTGAACAAGAAATGTCAGAGGCCGGTATTTTAGCTCAGATTACAATGTATTTGAAAGGTATGTGCACATGTTAAAAGGCTATTTTTAGTTTAGGCTAAAATTAGTCTTTTATATTCTTCTAATTTAACAGTGTTCTCACGACGTGACTAGATCTAAGTCACATAACTTCCAAAACAGAAGGGCAGAATAAATTAAAAATAGAATTCAGTCTTCAGGCTCTCGGAGGTGCGGGGTATCCTTCAAGCCTTCGAGGTTCCTAACTGCCGTTGTGGTCAAAGGTGGCACTTAGTTAAGCACCTTCCTGACACGAAGCGTGTTTCGTTCCTCCGAAGTGCCATTTGGTGTGTATATTTTGCCTTTGCTTTCCTCTAAAAGAACCGCCAAAATAAAGTTCTCAGAGGGAGCTGGCTTAGGGTAAGCGTTTTCCCTTTTCTTGGGACATACTGACAGGAAAGGAGAAAACTTTGGGCTCCCCGGGGACCTTTCGCGACTTTTTCCAGGCGGGAGGCGGGTGACAGCGGTGGCGGTTGGCGGGCTGCGGCAGCGCGTGGCGGTTGGGGCGGTTGGCGGGCTGCGGCAGCGCGTGGCGGTTGGCGGCGCGTGGCGGGCTGCGGCAGCGCGTGGCGGTTGGAGCGGTTGGCGGGCTGCAGCAGCGCGTGGCGGTTGGCGGCGCGTGGCGGTTGTGGCCGTTGCCGGCCGCGGCGCGTGGCGAGCCGTTGCGGTGACAGGCAGGCCCGCCCGCAGCGCCTCCTCTCGGTCCGTGCTGCAGCAGAGCGCAAGGACACAGGCCGCAGCGCCAGGAGGGCCCGACGCGTCGCAGAGCCTGCAGGGCAGGACAGCGGGAGCGGTGTTTTCCCGTTCGGTTTCGGTGTTTTGCTTTCACTGTTTGTTTTTACCCCCTTGCAGGGAGCGATGAGACAGCCGAAATAAAAGGATCACTTCCCGCTTCCGCCGCCGGGACCGTCCCCATCCCGCTTTCCCAACGTCGGGACCCTGGAAAAACAAACATCTCCCGGAAAAATGTTGTCTCCGTCCCGAGCGCTCGCCTGACGCCCCTGTCCGCCCCGGTGGGCGCAGGCCGCCCCTCACGGTGCCCGCTCCCCGACCCCTCCCGCCGCCGCGGTCTCCAGCCCCCCCTCCCCAGCTCAACCGGCACCAACGGCCCCGGCAGCCCCCTGCCCGGGCCCCGCCCCCGCTGTGCTACGCGCCAGGTGCATGCTGGGACTTGCAGTCCGCGCCCCGCTGCCGAGCTGGGGGAGGCGGGGCCCCCGGACCTCATTTCCCAGCGTGCCCTGCCGGCGCCTGTGTCTTGGAGCTTGTGTGCGCCTGCTGCTTGGGTCGGCAGCTGCCGGTCGCTGAGGTGCCGGCTGCTTCCTGGTCTCCGTCCGCCCCGGCGCCGCCCGCCTGCCCGGCTCGTCGCTCCCCTCGGGGCCATGGCGCCATAGAGCCTCGCGGGCCGCAGCCGCCCTTCGCCGCCAGCATGTTCGGCCGCTCCCGCAGCTGGGTGGGCGGCGGACACGGGAAGGCCGCCCGTAGCATCCACTCCTTGGATCACCTCAAGTAAGCGCGGGGCCGCCGGGGGCTCGGAGGAGGGAGCGGGGTGCTGTGAGGGGAAGCGCGCTGAGGGGAGCGCGGGGCTGGCGGTGGCGGCAAGCGGGAGCCGCTCCGCGGCCGGCCCTCCCCGGGCGGGGGGGAGGAGAGGGCTACCGGCGCCCGTCGGCGTTGGGGGGGGGGGGGGGGAGCTGGCGGGCTCTGGCTCGGAGGGGTGCGGGGGCCGGGGGGGAGGCTCCCTGGTCCCTCCCTGGTTTGCGCGTTTGGCAGCTCTCCTGAGCCGAAGGCTCCCGGAGCAGTTCTCGAGCAGCGACGGAGGTTTTCTGTTTAGTGTGTTTTTTCTTTTTCCTCCACCTCCTTCTCCGTGAAATGAGTCCCGATTTTGATAGCACTCTCGTCTCTTGGCCTCAAAATATATTCAGGGCAGACGCAGTTCCATGGCGCAATGCCACACTCACGGCTGTGATACGTGTTTTTTATTTCTAATTATGTCACAGGCTCGCCCTGTGGAGTAGAGCGTAAGAGGTATTAAATACGAGAAATATCGCGTTCCTGTTGAGAGAGAACTTTTATTGCTTCCTGGTAGTGGCCAAGAAGCTAGGAGCCTGGTCCTGGGCTGTAAACAGTACAGAGCTTCTGAAAAGGAAATGGATCTTAGTAGTCAGCAGTGATTCACAACAGTCGGCAATGGTTCTGCAGGTCCAGGGATGTACCCTGGGTAGAAGGCTGGCATGAAAATAAAGCTATTGAGCTTGGGAATTGCAGTGTTAGTCTGTGGAGTCTGACATCCTTGCATTATTGCTAACTGTAGAAGGGGTAGAATAGCTTTTTCTAGCTCTGCCACTGGAGAGTTGGAGGGAAGACAAAGGATAAAAAACTTCTAAGTTCTCTGTTTTATTCTAAGGGTTCTGATTATTGCAAGAAAATCAGTGAGGTCTATGCTTAGAGCTTCTCTTGCTACTGAATAATTCTGGTGCTGGACCTGGTCATAACTTTTTTCCTGAGGAATGATAGATTAAAATAGACATTTTTGTCATTCTGAAGTGAAAGATACCATCCTATTTTAGGGAAGTTATTTTAAGGACCTGAAAATTGTCATGACATTACCTCTGGTAGACTGATAAGTGCCATATCTATTGATACTCAGTTCACATCCATTGCATGAAATGATGAATGGATAATCCCCCTTTTAATGACAGTTGAAGTATTGCAGGAATTAATTGCTTTATCTTCTTGCTTCCTAGAATAACTTATGAATAGATGAATTAATATTAATTTTTTGAGAGTAATATTAATGGCATTTTAGGTGAGATGTCAGTTTTTCTTGGTCTGCATATCTCCGCATTGATTCTCCCAATTAGTATAGCTATCAAGTCATAAAAGCATGATACCTGGAGTTCTTCTTTGCTTTATTTTAAGGCCTTTTTTTCTCATCTTCCATAGATGTAGTGGTATTCAAACTACAAAGAGTGACTTTAAAATGCATTTGCACTTGAATGGGCAGCTCCTAAATAGATCTGGAGCAGGACACTGGAAATTGAGGCTTTTCTTGATTGTGTATCAAGATTTGGATTTGGACGGTGTGAGTGGATGGACAATTGTCACAGACTTCCTTCTGTTTGAAAGCCTGCAGGTTGACCTAAATGGACCTATTTTCTTTTCTCATTGGGGAAAAAAAAACAGATATGGTCCTGGTCTGTTACTTGAATGCGTGTGCAGGTTTTATGTCTCTAGCTGACTTTTCTTAATTTTATCATGGCTATCCACAACAGTCAGAGAATGTTCTTGGATTCCGAGACTCAGCTTTTTAAGTGCGTCTTGATTGTCGGAAGCTGGTCTCAAAGCAGCTTAAAGGAGCTATGTCTGTTGTCGTAAAATTACTTTTATTTTAAATTAAAAAAAGTATAGTGATCTGTTGGGTTTTGTTTAGACTAGGTGAATGTCAGTAATGAATAAATCCTAATATAAGCATGTTAGTCATTCCTTCACTGGAACAACACACACTATCCATCTCTTTAGGTTCTATTAAAAATCTGCATTTTTAGCAGTTAACACTTATGTTTTTAATGGTTATACTTTGGGTAGCTTTTAAAATAATAGCTGTAATTTTCTCTTAATATGAAGTTGAAGAAACCACAGTGTTTGTCACTTAAATATTCTTGCTGTATTACTGTTTTGTACTGTTCTTCTTTCTTTCCTTCTCTATTTTCCTGCAAAAGCTAAATGTTGTATAGTAAATCTCTTCAGACTTGCCTGTAGAGAAATCCAAATGCTTTGCAGCAAAATGAACAATTTTGCCTAACAGTATGAAAATAAAATTCATTTTGGCCAATGTGTAAAAAAGATGATCTTAATCCTATTCTGAACAGGTTGTAATGCCCTTTCTTCATGATTCACTTCTCACTGATCTCAGTGGATAACTCAGTGAATTAACAATTTGGGGTGCTCCCCTCTCCTCCTTTAAATTATTTTTTTTCTGCAATAATAACAAGTGATGTATGATCAGCAATGCAATACCAGTACTGGTAATCTGTATTACAAGAAAAGGAGAGCATTAACAGGAGAAGTACTTTCTAAATGAAATCACTGTGAATACAAACCTTATTGAGAAATATACAATTGGTAGATTTCAATGATTAATCAGCTTACAAAGAGGTTTTGAATGGGTTCTGACTATAAGTAGGATAGTGTAGGATGGTAGGACTATGAGTAGTAATGAGTCGGATGCACTTGTATAAGATTTGGATCTTACAAGTGCTCTTTCAAGATGATGTATGTATTGCAGTCCTTATCTCTGAACTGGAGAAATGTTCAAAACCAGCAAGACTAAATTTAAGTGTATGGCTCTTTACCAAAGAAAGAGAAATCATGTGCATAAATACAAAATAGAATGTAACTGGTGAGGCAGCAGTACTGTGGAAAGTAATTTTGAAAGCATGGGAGGTCAGACTGAGTAAGTCAACATCATCAGGCATTGCTGGGGCGGGGAATTACCCTCAGATATAAACATTCAGGAGGCAGTTATTCTGAGCTACTTAGCGCTGATGGGCATTTAGATAGAACATCTATCTGGTTTTGATATTACCCTTGAAGACAGACAAATTCAAGTACAGAGAGAGAGAGAAAGGATGCTGATGCATGATGAAATTTGAATAAATTGAATTTAAGTTTAGAAAAAAGAGGCTGAGAGGGACACTTTCAGCATGTTAGAATCTTTTAGACAAGAAAAATGCGATCATATGTTCTCTTGTGGCCATGGATGGTAGAACAAGTAATATCCTGTTTGATTTGCAGCAGAATGGACGCAGTCTACAAGTATTGTGGCTCATGCTTGACTTAGATAAGAGATGAAGTATATAATTCTCTCCTAGAATACTAGCTTTACTTTGTTTGTTTGTGTGTGATATCTTTAATTGTGAAATCTAAAATGGCATTATTGTAAAGAAAGGACACCCAATAACCTTGATCTGTTTAGAGAGTGTATGTTCTAAGTGTTTGTTTAGCTAGGCTGTTCATCTATCCCTCTGTTCTGTTCTTTACATGCTTTCAATTCTAAAAATGAATGCATTGTGGCTATTTGAGGCAACAGCCTTTTTTGCTATGCAGACCTGAAGCTATTGCTTCCTCACTAGCTGCATTTTCTTTCTCTCGTTTGTGTGGCTTGTTCAGGTATGGTTCTTGGCTACTTTTGCCTGTAAGCCAGGCACTCTTGTGTAGGTCAGGGTTTCTTACTGTTCTCTCTGGCTGCTCTGATAGTCACTGCACTCTGTTTCTGCAGCTCCTCGCCTTAGGAGCTGTGACCTGTGGCTAAAATACCAAAAAAAGTTCTTATTGCCGGTTGAGGACAGTCTAACCTCAGTAGATACATAGCCAGATCTAGTTGAGAGGACGCTTTTATTTTCCTCCCCTCTCAATCTACAAACTGTAATTTAAGCTGGTTGACTTCACAGTGGAATGGATAAAGAGAATTTATGTGGTTTATTCCAGTAATTCAGTGGTAGTGTCTTAAACCAACTCAACCTTTTCTGATGATATTTTCTGATCATATTTTTTCTGATCATAGTTTTCCTATTAATGTGAAAGGTCGAGCAACTTTGCCTGGAATTTGAGCTTAGTTTCTTTGTTTCTAGGTACAAATAACATTTTTCCTGCTTTTCCAACCTGTTTGTAAAGAGGTGTTTTATCTAGAGCTGTTGGTACTTTTACACGCGTTTCTCGTTACTGTCTCATTGTTTGGTATTTTAATTAAAACCTTTTATGCATGCAGAATACATGCCATTATAGATGCATGCTAAACATTGCTCATAACCTGGTCACATACAGTGTCTGTAATTAAGTATGGCTAAAGATTCTTGTTTCATACCTGATTCATTTCCTGAAGTACTGTCCATGCTGTGTGTTGAGTTGCCTTTGCAAGAACCTTAATTATGTAGTTATAGGCAGCATGAAGAAGCATGTATAGTATGGTTAAATTCAGTGTTTTCTAATTTCTGAGTGCTTGACTTTCTAAACCGTTGTCTGTTTTAATGTGTGTGTAAGAAGTAGAAAAATAATTGCACAATTTCTGTATTCATGAGTAATTGTAAAAGCTTACTGCGATAAGCATAGTTTCTTACCAGAAAATATTCAGAATTTTCTGTCTTGTTGTTAGCAAAATCTCCCATTGATGTCAATGGTATTCCTACATGGTGGGTTTTTTGTTGTTTGAACTTGAAGCTTTCAGATGTAGAGAGATAGAGATGACAGTCTATTCTTTGTAAGGATTTAGTATTTTGGAGCACCAATTCTTATCCTTTGTCACAGCACATAAAGATAGATTTTTATTTATTTATTTTTAAGAATTTGTGTAAATATAAAAATACCAGTCTTGTGCAGTACTTTATATTTTCATGATACAGGATGTTGCATGACTTGTCTGGTAAGAGAAACAAGTTCATGCATGTTTTCTCATTGATTTTCAAGTAAATGGATAAAGGAGTAGCTTAAAAGTAAAGCCTACATTTTTCTCATAATGCATTGGTGTGTTTGCAAGTCAGGGAACTTTGCAGTGACATCGATATCAAGCAAATATATTTGGACTTAAGAATGTATTTATGGTTATTAAATGTTCCTTGCTTTGTCAGAAATGTTTGTAATGCTTTACATACCAGTGACTCCTGAGGTGAGGTAATAGCATATAATTCTTTCCACTGTTTATGCTCATAAGAATTCTGTAGTTGGAGTAAACCTTGTTCCTAAGTTTATGTAATATAACTAGTTAATTAGAAATATGTCTAAATTATCACATCTATAAACATATTACCTCAAATAAATAGGCTAAAATTTGTCAGGCAGTGTAACATTAATTATCCTTTTAAAACTAAACTAACTCTCTTCAAAAATAGTTACCAAGCAGATTGTTGTAGAATGAACTGTTCTGATATAATTGCCTTCAGACTTCAACTGTTCATTACTCTGTTAACTGACGTGCACACAGAGCACTGACTGGACCCATTGCCCTGATAACAGGTGCAGTACCATAACAGGAAGTTTTTGCAGGACCTGTGTACCATGTGCTTATTAGAAAGCCGCAGGAATTCCAATAGGTGGTCAGAATTACAAACTTGCCCATCTTCCCTGTGACCCATCACGCTGTCTCCACAGAAGGAATTATGAACTGTGGTACTCAGATTAATTGAAGAGGATTTGCATGTAAGCTTTGTCTTGCTGTCGAGGGACTCCTGTTGTGGACCAGCACGTGACTAGGCAGTTATGACTGTAGGAGGTAGCTATGAATCATCTTTTCCAATGTCTGGTTTCAACCCGAGCAGCTCTAGATCTGGACTTGGGAAACAAGTATTGACCTGTGAGGAAAAACAGTGTGGAGGGAGAGAGGGGGAGAAAGAGAAAGAGAGAATTTTTTACTGAACAGGAAAAGTACGAAAAGCGTATCTTTTCCCCCTTCTGCCACCTTTTCCTTTTCTCTTTCTCTGCCCTCTGCTCCACTAACCTTAATATGATTTATCCTTTACCACATTGCTAATTTTGGGGGAGGGAAAGGATGATGTGGTATATCAAGTTTGTTAAAACTGTAAACTTCTCAGAGTTGCTCATTTAATTTTCGATGTGTTTGTGCAGTACCTAACACAGTTAAGTCCTTATTTAATGATTAAGCACTATCATAATCAGCAGACTGATAACATTTTACCATAAGATTATAATAAACTTCTCTGGAATTGCTTCTGTTTCCTTCATGGCCTGTGAGGATGGTCTGTGTCTTGTAGCAAATTATGTGAAGTTCTGGCCAACAGAGAGGCAGCTCTGTTAGTGGTTGAAAAAGATTCCCAAAACCAGTTGTAAATTTTAAGGAAACGGGAAGTATGGTCAAACTTTTTTTCATTGAATTAAAGTGTGAAAAAGGTTCCGAAGCTAGGTAATAGCTTGGTTTGTTTCTGCCTTGGTTTGTCCTTTTCCTAAGTCTGATAAATAGTTGGAACAGCCTTATACATGTATTCAGTTAAGTGGCATTCTGATGTCCAGCTGTGTGTTTGCCCTGTGCAGTGATTAAGTTTCTTAGGGTAGATTAAATTGGTGGGAAATACTGGTTTTGAAATGCGATTTCAGGTCTGTTTTTGACGCACGTTTCTGAAACTTACTGCAAACCAGAGACTCCCAAAATTTTGTTTTAGAAATGCACAGTGTTTCCTGGAACCATATGGTAGCTTGGCAAAAATCTGTATTCTTACATTCTGTTCAGCAGCTGCTGGAGGTCATCAGGTCTGTGGCTTTCCTTAAAAATGGCATCCTTAACTTTTAGACTCCTGTGCTAATGGTTTGCTCAAGTTTCAACTGTAATTGTTGGGCAAACTTCCACAGAATCCAAAACAACAATGATACTGTCACATAGCCAGAAGGTGTTTAGTAAGCTAAACTTTCACAGTCTTAAAATTATATGAGATTTCTCTAACTATGTATAACTTAATTTTTTTTTCTTTTATAAAAACTGTGCCACTTCTTTACATTCTTCCTTTTTCTTTATTACTTCATAAAAGCAAAAACCACAGATTAAGGAAAGGAGTGATTTTTGAATATTTTCTCATGCTTTTATTAGCATCTTCCCTCCTTTTTGTAGGACAAAGGGAAATAGTCTTTGACATAATATATTATTTTGAAAATAGAAGAAAAACAGAAAATGCACTTCCTTGATTAAGTAAAATTCTGAGATTTGTAATGCAAGCTTTTCAGATTTTCTTTAGGTTCCTGTCACCTGTTGTAATATAGATGTACATTTCTCTAACTTCACTGGACAGTCTTACAGTTTTACCCTCTGAGACAGTAAGGCTGGACTTTGCCACCTTTCAGATGGTATTTCTATGTTTGAATGGTCAGAGACTTGAAGATGAAGATTTGCCAAGATGAATGAAACAGTCTTTGATAGTCTTGGTTGTTAACCATCAAATTAACATAAATTCTTAGAAGTGTCACTGCAGATAATAGAAGGCTGTTTTCTAGCTGGACCTACACGTGTTCTTCTGGACTTGCTCTTTTCCGTATCAGCTACTGGACTTTAAAGTACTCACTAATAAATTTCACTAAGTTGCCATAAGAAGCACATGGAACAAGTTTTGTGGAATTCTCCTCCTGTTAACATATGCATAAGCATTTGTAATTAGTCTGGGTAGTTATAAATTTGTTTTATTTGCCATATATTCTGTTTAACAATTACTTTTCCCTCTGCATCACTATTCAAAGGTAATTTCAGAATTTTAAAACTGTACGATTAGAAATAGTATGTATGTGTATCTAAACTAAGTTACAGTGACTGCAGACAAACATGGTGTGTGTGAAAGTCACAGGGTAGCATATTAATTGCAATTAATTTTTCTTTTAGGTACATGTATCATGTTTTGACCAAAAATACAACAGTAACAGATCACAACCGCAACCTACTGGTGGAGACTATTCGTTCTATAACAGAGATCCTTATATGGGGGGATCAGAATGACAGTTCAGTATTTGAGTAAGTAATTTTAATCATTCTTCAAAAACAAAATCCAGACCCTAAATTGTTTGGAGTTGCATAGAGATCTAGTTGCAAGAGGTTAACTCTTCTAAGACTGCCTTTCGTGAATGTTGGTGGAAAGGTTATATCCTGTGGCAGAAAGACAAGCAGGATTGAATTCTTTTCTTACAAAGAAGCAGAGAATTTAGTTCTAAAATAAACAATACATTCTGTTAGTAACAGAAAGTGTTCAAAGTCCAGAGGCCTTTCCGTGTACTGTTTTTGTTTGGCCTTAAAATCTGTGACATAAATACAGAATCTAACCTATTTTAGGGTCCATATTTACTAAGTACATCTATTAATATCATATGACTTTCATTTGTTTGCTTTAATTTATATAAGATACTCTAAATGAGTATCTTATTCTAGCAGTGATATTTAGAATTCTTGTTTAGATGGTATTTCATTCCTTATAAAATAATGTGATAAAAAAATAAACTTTTAAAGAAATAAGCTGAATATTCAGAGTTGCATATCTCGCTATTAATGCCCATAGGTTGGCTCTCTATGAGAATATTTACTTGGTGATGCTTAGTCTTTTTTGAAGGCAATTTCTGATTGAGATAATGAAAGCTAATATGTTTAGTGTTTTTAATTACTTTTAACATTTCTTATTCAGGGGTGGCTGGTTTTATTTTTACAAGATCAGTTTAACATGACTTGGTTATGATGTGAACTAAGAAAAAGAAAGCTTGTACAGTTCTGATCGTATCTATACTATAGCTCCATCACATTCCTTACTATAGTCTCTGCTTGGAAGAATTTTAAGGCTGCACAGTTTTGGTGTTTTTCACTGCAGTTTATGCAGAAAGATTTTTTTCATGAGCATGTATTCGTGATGTCCTGATAGGAAAAAGTCCATACTGTTCCTTTTTAAACTATGTGCATTGCTGGTTTAAAAATGCTGCATGCATTTATTTCTCTTTGAATTGTACACAAATAACACTTTTGAGATGCCTGCTTCTGATGTGTAGTCTTCTCTTTTTGCTCAGCCTTTTGTGGTCATTCTTCTAGTTTATGCTTTGAGTTTGCTTCCTTCTTAGGTGCATATTTAATAAGAATTTACAGTACTCTGACATGGTCTTAAACATAGGCAATTAAGAATTGAGCTTCAGGGTGATAGCAGAAACTGAGACTGACTGAATGCAATATAGAGCCTGTAAACCAAAAAAAAAAATTGGAAATCAAAATTCAAGAATCAAAAAGCAGATGCATAATGTTGGAGATAAATAGCCTGTTAGCTTAGGAACAAGTGAATATTAAACAAAGCCTGACCTTCATTTAAAAGCTCTCTCTTCAAAATTGTCAGCTTGTGATTGCAAGGTAGGGAAGCTGCCTGATAAATTGGATGCATTAAAATAAAAGAAGGGAGATTAAATAGCCGTTAGGTCTTTATATCCCTTTACCACATAATTTGACTGTTTTTAAAGTTCCCTAGTTACATTTTAGGGCTTTTGGAAAATGTTCTTCTGTTATACAGATAAAACTTTGCAAAATACTTCCTCATAAATATGCAGTTTGTGAATCTTTCCTAGAATTATCCTTGATCCTAGTAAAATCATGTTCTTATTAAACATATCAAGTAACTTACTGACACCTCTTTATTGTATTCTAGCTTTTTCTTGGAGAAGAATATGTTTGTTTTCTTCTTGAACATCCTGCGTCAGAAGTCTGGTCGTTATGTGTGCGTACAGCTGCTGCAGACCTTGAACATCCTTTTTGAAAACATCAGTCATGAAACATCATTGTGTAAGGGCACATTTTTAACACATTTTAGTTAGTATTAAATGATCAAGAGTTGATTTAAATCATTTTAATTTTATGAACTTTAACGCTGGTGCCCTGCCACAGAAGAACTCTTTCTCTTTAAATTAAGTCTTTTTTTAACTGAATGCTACTAAAAATATAGCGTAATTTACTCCAAAATATCTTTTTAATACACATTTTCAGTAGTACAGAAGTAGTTGTTTGATACTATTGAAACACTCATTTCATGTATTTCAAGGGGTTCTTTAACTCAGCAGTTAGCTGTGGCCTGAAATGTTTGCTTTGCTACTGCAGATTATGCAGTGCAAGTCTGTCATCTAACTCTTACTGGAACTGTTCTGACATCCTTGGGGCTGGCATTCAATTGAAATGTGTTTACTTCAGGGTTTTCAGAAACATGTAAAGAAGACAGAAAGCTAATGCTCAGTTAAAGGTGTACTCCTAGACTACCAATAGGAGAAAGCGATACACAAGCCTCTGAGAGTATGAGACTTAAGGAGGGGGAGAGACCTTTTTATACATTTTGTTAATGCTATTTTAAGGGTTTGATTTGTCAGCCACAAAGCATGCTTAAATTGAGAAAATGCAAGTGGAAGTGTATTCTATCCTCTATTGACTCCTGTTATCATATTACTGCTTGAAGTTGTCACTTGAGGAGTTTGGCTAAAAATTGGGCTCTTCAGGCATCAAGTAGTTTGCTGCTAGCTGGTACTTTAAGTACAGTTAATTAACATAATGATTTTTTTCTCTTTTGATTAACCTGTGTCATGTCTCTTATTTTTCAGACTACCTGCTTTCTAATAACTATGTGAATTCTATTATTGTCCACAAATTTGACTTTTCCGATGAGGAGATCATGGCATATTACATATCATTTTTGAAAACTCTTTCTCTGAAACTCAACAATCATACTGTACATTTCTTTTATAATGAGGTAAGTGAAGAAAGAGTTACAGGATAAGGATGAGAGGAGTTTAAGTAAAAATTGATACCAATTTGAGATGTATTCCGTTCTGTCTCAACATGACTTGTTTGTTCTAAATTTATTTTTACTATGGTAATATCAGTGATTGAGAATTCATTTGTGATGGTCTCTGGAGAAGCGTATCAAAAAAGAAGGTCCCTGTATTTGTACAACTACAGTGTGACCTAAATCTAAAAGTTAGTATTACTTCTACGGTTTCAGCAGTTCTCAAGTCTGCTTCGCTGAGAATCCAACCTATTATGTGCCCATTACCATGCTTTTATAAACAGAATCTTTTTTTCCATTCTACCACTCAATTCTTAAGAGGCGCACTCTAAGTCTGCAAAGCCTGGTTAATCGAAGGCTAGAGCTGAAACATTCTTTTCCTCTTTCTCCATACCACTTTTTGCCAAAAGAGGGCATCAAAGCTCTGAATATGTGCAGAGTCAACATAGAATGCTTTGGTCAAAGCAGTTTATTTTATATCAAAGCTACAGCTGCAACTGACCCTGAATTGTTAAACCATTTTGATTGCTTTATAAAAATTAAAAATACTTGAGCAATACATGGAAAACATTTTTCATGTAGAATTCTAACATATAATGCTTTCTTTCCTTTTGTTACAGCACACTAATGACTTTGCTTTGTATACAGAAGCTATAAAGTTTTTTAACCACCCAGAAAGCATGGTCAGAATTGCTGTTAGGACTATAACTTTAAACGTCTACAAAGGTATGTTTTTTTAATATTAGAAAAGGCACATATACAAAATGTTTGTTTTACTGTAGTTTAATTTTCAGCTATACATATTTAAACTTAGTTCTTGTTATATGAGATTGAAAACCTTAGCATGCTGATGTCCTTGCTCTGCATGTGCACATGTTATTTTTCATGAAACAGAAACCCAAAGCTGCAGTGTGTATTTGTAAATAGTATGCAGTTACAGATTCCTCTACTGGACATCCTAATTGGACACAAGGAAAAAACATTTCACAGTAGCTAAGCACTGGAACAGGATTCCCAGAGAAGCTGAGGACTCTCTATTGATATTTTCAAAACTCTGCAAGGCCCAAAGCAGCCTGATCCAACTTTGAAGTTGGCCCTGCTTTAAAAAGAGATTTGGCTTAGATGACCTCCAAAAGTCCCTTCCGACCTAAATTTTTCTGTAAGTCTATAAATGTTCATTATGTGATAGACTGAAAATACCACAGTGATTTCTGTGAAAAATGGGTGCATATTCAGAACTTGTCTCTGAAATCAGCATGCTGTAAGGTATTGTGAAATATGTTCACACAGGGCTTCTGTTTCACTGAATTTGTGGGTTTTTTTTTTTTTTTTTTTTTTTTTTTACTTTATTGCAAGTTTAACATGACTTTCTATCAATTAAGAGAAATGGTGATTTCATGACAGTCTTCATCATATTAGAATGTAAGATCTTTCTATCAATTAAGAGAAATGGTGATTTCATGACAGTCTTCATCATATTAGAATGTAAGATCTTTCTTAAAGCAATGAACAATTCACTTTGCAAAGAATTTGAATAGCCTCTTTATAGTGGGTAGCTTTTTTTATAGTGTTGACCACTAGGGACCAAATGTCTTCCTCTTGTATGCTGAGAAACAGGCACTGTAGTATTTGTTTTCTACTTCAAATAGCTGTATGCCTGAATGAGCTCACAAAAAGAGCAAAGTGCAGGCTTCATACATTATTTGTGTATATTTACTAAACTAAATGATAACATTTCACGGTAAGAATATTCAGTTGAATGTTGCAGTGTTATGAAGGTTACAGCTGAAAAGAGCTCAGGCATTCAGGTTTCATAATTTTCTGACTACCATTTGCAAATGTTCTTATCTAACACATACCCTGTATCTTTTAGTTTAGATGCTTCGTGCTTTAGCTTTTTTAACCCTTTTGGAGGATGTCACTATCCCAGTTCCTAATCCTGTTAACTGTTGTCTGTTTCTTTTGCCCTTCCTTCACTGATGATTCCTGTGTTCCTTAATGCAGTGTCATGTAAGTCTCACTAGCTTGACTTTCAGCATTACTGCTTTATTCTTATGCTTTTTCTCTTCTTTTTAATAAAGAATGTGCTAAAAAGCTTCTTGAATTCCACTAGATTTGTTTATCTTCAGACCCATGTAAATATATCAATATTAGGCTCATTCAAGCCAATTAAGAGTCAATATTAAACTTTTGTAGATGTCTGTTTCATGCATCAGATAAATTCAGGTATATACTTGTATGAAAAGCTAGCATGCAATCAAAAATCAGAAAATAACTTTTATTAAAAAAAAAAAGATTGGAAACTCATTTTTCTCTTTAACAATTTCTCTCTAGTGGACAACCAGCCAATGCTGCATTACATTAGAGATAAAACTGCTGTCCCTTATTTCTCCAACCTTGTTTGGTTTATTGGAAGCCACGTGATAGAACTGGATAACTGTGTGCAGACTGATGAAGAGTAAGCCTTTACAAATGCTGGGTATTGAATAGAAATGCTTTTCCCAAATACACTGATAATCTCTTACGTTGTCTGTAGTAGTACAGTTAAGTTAGTTTCTCAATACAGTCCCCTGTAGACACTTCAAGCTTTTAATTCTCGCAAAGCTATGTTAGCAGTTCTTTGAGTTAATAGTGGTTAGTGCTCCCTATCTGTGCTAACGTCTGTACAAGTAAATTATTGTTTAGCAACATGCTTTTTCATCCTTGTTTTCATTCTGCTAAGTTTGATAGCTATTCGGAAGACATAAATGCCATTTTGTGCTTCTCAGTCTTATTAACTTTGCTTTGTTTAATGTTCCTTTTCTCTGTGTATGATCTCAGTAGAACAGCATTCTGAAAAGTTTTTCTAGGAAAAAAATTGTAATATGGAAAGTTGAACTTTATTTAATACTTGAACTGTCAGATCTGAAATTTCTGTGTAACATTCTGCTATCAACTACAGAAACACTTTGTTTCTTCAAGTTATCCTTGGTTTATATACATGCCTTAGAATGGGCAGCCATTATCTCCTCACTTTAAGAAAGTGTGAAAAAGTTGCATTAAAACAGAAATTTATCTTACTTTTGAGACAAACCTTACCATTTTTTATGATTGGCGTCTGAAAAGACTCTGAAGGTAGAAACTGAAGTTTCATGAAAATATTGCTTCTGAAAACTCAGGGGAAAAAATCTGTGTATCCTAAAGCAATTACAAGCCTGAATACTCTGCACTAGCTGCTTCAGGTGACTATACTGAAAGCATCTGCTTCAGGTAGTCAATCTGTGAAAAAGATACATGTGAATTCTGCCATTAAGTTTTTAAAACACTTCTACCATTTTTTTTGTATCAGAGGCTTTCTTTTTCTGCTCTCTTTCAGGCACAGAAATAGGGGCAAACTGAGTGACCTGGTAGCAGAACATCTTGATCATTTGCATTACCTTAATGATATCCTTATCATTAACTGTGAATTTTTAAATGATGTGCTGACAGACCACCTACTTAATAGGCTCTTTCTTCCCCTCTATGTGTATTCCTTAGTAAATCAAGATAAGGTAAGGGATACCTGCCAATATTTAAGTCTTAAAGGATTTTTTACTTTGGTATGTATGGTGATTTGTCTGCCAGGTATATTCTGTAGTAGGATTAATATTGTCTGTGTCAAAGTTCTTGTATATGAAAGAGTTTGAATAAGGCGACTGTAGGGGAAATACTCTAAGACTAAAGCTTCATCTATTCTGTTCTTAGATTCATTCACTAAACGTGTACTGTTTTGGATGATATGGTTGTTAAATGTTAGCGGTAGTGAGGACAAGAGGAGCTGTAAATTAGAATCTGGGTTTGAGTTTCTGCGACACTAGGAGATGTTTGGTTTCATTTTCTGATGTGGTTACATGTCCCCGGCAAGAACTGATTGTAATACCTTTTTCCAGCATACAAGCACAGATTTTCCACAGTGTAAAAATCCAATTTAGGCTGAAAATGTAAACCTTGTTTCTGATACTTGACTCTGTTATTAGCAGTGGTGATATGATATAGTTGAAGCTTTATTTCTTTATTTTTAGAATATGGCCTTTAAATTTAGTTGAGGCTATGTTTCAATGAAATTGAGCTTGTGTTTGTAAAATTCCAGGTTCCTATACTCAATTGTCATTTAAAAGAAAAAGCCACTGTTTTTTTTTTATTTGAGGTTTTTTCCTTCTAAATCTTCCGTAGCATGTTTGTTCTTAAGATTTGAAGTGCCTTGTGAATTTCAGAATATTTTCATTACGTAGAGCTAAAGTTCATTGCAAATTAATGAATTCGGTCTGTTGCACATGCACTGAAGACTGAATAGTCATCGTCATCTCACCCTGCCATTGATAGGGTGTATTTGAAATGGGGCAGAAAGCAGATTTCCTGATTCTTGCTTTCATTTGCAGCTGTTCTAACCCTTCCCTTTCATGAATAAACACACAAAAGCTAGCAGATTTTTGCACTTGAAAATCAAAGATCCTGTTCACAGACTAATATGTTTACTAGGCTGAACTCAAAGATATTTACCATTGTGAAACTGGGCTATCTTTTACCTCTTGAGATAACTGATTAATTTATTTGGTGATGATTTCTAAAGTATCACTAATGTATTTTAGAGATATTTAAATAACTATTAATATGTAAATTTAATGTTCTTGTGCTCAGCTTATACTTAGTTATTTTTGTCTGTGAGCTACTTGATTTAGAAAAATGTCTGTCAACAACTCCTTTTTAATATGTAGGTAATATCTCATTGTTTCTGTTTCTGACTAACTAGTTTTGAGAACATCCTTTAATGAGTGTTATCTGAAAAGTACTTTTTGAAGAAATAGTTGCAAAATGAAAACCAACATAGTTCTCAGTTACTCAGCTGTTAAAATGTTACCAGAAGCAACTATGAAAGGCTATAATAAATAGTCATTTTTTTTAAAGCGTATAGAGCCAGATGTATGCTTAATAGGAGAGTCTTTCATTCAAAATTGTTTACAAGAAATGAATGTTGGCATGATACTTTCTGGAAGTTTTGGTGATAGGGTGTCGAATGTGGAGCAATGCAATGTTTTGTTTTAAATAAGATATTACATAGTGTAAATGCTTTAACTTTGTAAAAGTAAATCAGCACTTTTCTTAACTTTTTTCTTTCCTTAGGGTGGGGAGCGTCCAAAAATAAGTCTCCAAGTTTCCCTCTATCTTCTTTCTCAAGTACGTATTTAGCTTATTTTGTCCTGTTTCAGAACATGTTTTGCAACAGTGTCATAATTTATAATAGGAATTATAGTTTTTTGATGTATTTCAGAAAAACTGCTAAAGACAACTTGGCAAACATTGCTTAAATCCCTTAAAAAAAAAAAAAAAAAGAAAAAGAAAAAAAGCAAGCTCATTTGTTGTATTACAGATGGACCAATGAACCTTTCATTTCAGTTAGTATCTTTCCTCAGAGGATCGCATCATGGCAGCCTTAAGTATACTCAGTGCTCTGACAGTTGTCAAACAGCACTCAACGGAGCCATGCAATGTGCTAGGGCAGAATTTAATAAAATTGCAGGTGAAACTTAAATGAACAGCATATTGCACTTTGAACTTGCCTAAACTTTGGAGGATTCCAGGTTTGAATTTTCCCGAACTACACCCAAACTTCCTCACAGTTTTTGTCATTATGTCTATAACTTAAATCTGTTGCTTTGCAGTAATTGGAGTAATTATAAAAGTACCTGTTATTTCTCATTCTCACAAGTCCCACTTCCTTTTCTTTCTGGAACTTTTTTTTTCCTTTCAAATGAAGGAAGTCTTTTGGGGGAGGGAATATTTTTTATTTTTGTTTTAATTGTAGACAATGGAGGAAAAAACCTTATGCTAAATAATTGTGTCTCCTTATAGTCTTTTGTACATAACTGAGTCTAGTTTTCTTAAATTATGCTCTCTGAAAATAAATTTTACTTATTTAATAGAATTTTTTTAATTCTTAATTTTTTTCTTTTAAATTACAAATTTAAATTAGTCATTATTGTATGGCCCATAATTGTCATTTTTAAAAACTTCTCTGAAAAAATTTGATTTGTTAGGAATACATAATTTGATGTGTCTTAATTTAACTCCCATGTCACTGAACTTTTTTTAGATTTATTGACTACAAATAAAACCTTGGGAGCAACAGCTCTGTGCAACTAAAGCAATCTACATCACACAGTGTTGTGTACTTTGAACTCGCTTAATCTCATTGATTTCAGTGATAGTGTTGGCTTGATATCAATTCAAGATTTGCATCTATATTTTTAAATTGTGTTTTAATAAAGAAAATGGAACACTGTTTCCTAGTCGTGAAGACTGGGGAGCAAATTTTGTTCATCAGAATGGGATATGGTCTGGAAAATCAAGCTAAGTTTTCTGTACCTGGCAGAAGTACACGTGTGTGGTGTGGGTGGGTTTTTTGTTTTTTGTTTTTGTTTTAAACCTAGAGAGCATCTCTGAAAGGGTGGGACTAAAACTACTAAAACATCCTGTCTGAAAAGCGTACACTGAGCATCTGAAAACTTTTTTTAATTATTTCAGTTACTGTTGTCAGACACATTCTTTAATTATAGCTCTTCATATATTAGAGACAGGTGCTTGAAACACATGTAGCAGCAGATAAAAATCCAGGGTTACTTCAAGTGAATATGTAAGGTGCTTGGACTATACACAGGAATGTTTTGGCCCTCCTGTTTTCTGAATTAGAAGTTTGAGTGATTTGTGAGGTTGTTCAAAGTATTTTGAAGTGTGTCGCAACTTTCCAAAGTTTTATATAGGCCTCTATTGAATACTAACCACCTTACCTTTGAAAATCTGGAATTGTGCTGAACTGAATCAGAAAGAAAACCTGTGGATACTGTGTTTAACTAAATATTGTCCAAACAATGCTCAGGTTTACTGGTTTGGAAATTATCTGAAGATTTTTCAGCTAGAACCACTGTTTAGGCATCTAGGTTCAATATTTTTTTGCAAAGAATAGGTGTAGGCTGACATATGACTGTTGTGGCTGGATGTTCTGTCCAGATCCAGTGAGCCTGCTGCATGACATTAACTATGAATCACTGCAAAATAATTGTGTACTGGAGTACTGTCAGTCATTGACATGCAAGAAAGTTAATGGATACTGTGTAACATATTCAATTTGTATAGTTGCTCCAAACCCACATTTTTATGAAGTGGTTTTAATTTGAGTTCCCTGCTAGAATATTGCATAACTTTATCCTTCCTTATCAGCTTTGAGACTAATTTCTTTATTTTAGAAGGAGCATCATTATAACTAGGTAGTATAAAATGTAGAGAAAGGGCAAATATCTGTAGAAAGAATTGTTATCTATTGTCCAGTAAAGTAGATTTCATGAACAGTGCAAACAATTGTACTGTCCTTATATATAAACTTAATGTAATAGTGTTTAATGAGGTCAAAAGAAATATGTTCAGTGACTGAAATTATGAAATTGTATGTGTCTTGTAATATCTAATGTTTCTTTCCCCCGTTCTTTTAATAGGTTTTTCTAATTATACATTATGCACCTTTGGTGAACTCATTGGCTGAGGTTATTCTTAATGGTGACCTGTCAGTGTTTTCTTCTAAAGTTGAGCAAGATATTCAGAAAAATTCAGTAAGTGGTCAGCTAATGTTTGAATATTTTTTTCATTTCTTTTAACTTAGAGGCAAAGAAAATACTTGAAAAATAAAATTGGATCTTTTGAAACTGGTAAGTTAAGGTGATCACGTTTAGGAGGGAAGAAAAGCAACATGAGACTTCAACTTTTATTCTCAAATATGACAGCAGTAAAATGCTCTGTGCAACTTATGTCTTCTTACTTGCCAACATTACAATATTTGTGCATTTATGCATGCATATATATCGCAGGTGGTGGTACAAGAATGTACAGGACACACAAATTGGAATACTTTGTCCCTTCTGCTGGGGTGAGACACTGCAGAGGCTTTCAGCTCTTTTGAGACATTCCTACAATCAAGTCTGCCTTCAGTTTTAGTTATTAACTTCCTGGTAGTGAGATACAGATCAGTCATCGCAACTTTCCTATAAAATTATTTCCTTACACAACTTGTAGCAGGAATGAGAGAATTAGTAAAATATAACTGTCTTTATGGTTAATCCTTTTAATATACAGGGAAATTAAGTTTTTCATCTAAATATTCTCAGTATTTTAGTGTTAAGGCTGATCATCTCTGAAAGCCCACGAGCATACATAAAAGACCTCACCTCACAATAGGTGAGGATTTTATTGCTTTGTCATTGCCCTTTATACATTCAGATTTAATTCTGTGCAAGTGTTCCTGGATGCTGCTGTTGCTGGGGGTTTTTCCCCAAGAGTTTCATGTATATGTTTTTTCTCTTTTGTTGTGGGCTTCACAGTTGGTGAAATGCTCTTTTAAAAGGCTTATTTGGGGATACTAATAATAAGGAGGTATGGCCTTACTCTGTTAAAGAGGCTACTGACTTCTGTCTAAAAGATGAATGTGTCCCCTAATGTCTGACTGGACAGCTAAGGGTGTTACTGTCTTGATGCTTAATTTATAACAAACACTAGATTGGTTGCATATGCACAGTCTTTCTCAGCAGTGCCTATAGGTGTTAGAGTTTCAAGGGTGAGGTATGCTTAAACTTTTGTATGATACAAGTCAACTCTTTCAAATTTCTTCCCGCTGTATGGTGGAAGCTATATGGGCTGATCTTTGCCAGTAGCTTTTGGGTCCTAGTATTTGTACTGTTGACCTTTATTTTTAGAACCTAATCTTGCTTAGAAGAACCTCTAAGGTGGAATAATGGAGTTGACCTTATGTTTTTAAGATAAAGCAGTCTCTTATTAGGAAATGTGAGACCTTCTGCTAGTTGCGTACTGAATGTTTTTGTGTGTGTTACTTGTGCAGAAGCAGCTTTGTTACTAGGAAATTTGTGGCAAGAGGGTGGGGCACCATTTGTTGCAGAAGTAAAAGATATGTATTTTTTTTCCCTGTCATAGTTACTGTAGAGAGTTGCAAAGTATTTGTAGCGTGAATGTTTGTATGCCTGAATTAATATTAGGGATATTAGGGGTTTCATATGAACTTCTGTTTGTTTTAGGTTTGTAGTATTATTTAGGTTGTTGCTTCTTGCTGGTCATGAAGATGTGGCCTGTCATTATATAAAAAATATTTCTGTTATACCTGAAAAGTTACTAAATAGGAGGGGAATTGTATTTCTAGGATAGATGCTTAATAAAACCACACTAAAGGCGAGCTTGATTTTAGGAGAGAGCAAAGTTTTGGCAATTTTAGTGGAAGGGGGGAAAAAAATTCCACGGGAAAAAATGAGTTTTTAGTAGGTTCAGCCATATTCTTTAGTGAAAACTTAGACAGGGATCCTTTACTGCCATAAAGCCGGCTAGTGGAAGTTCTTTATTTGCAGAAAGAACAGGGAATAATCTGTGGAAGAACTCCCTGTTGTTTTAAGTAGGGCATGGAGCTATACCAAGTGAGCTGCTCTCAGTTGAGGAGAGTGAACAACTACTGCATGGCATTTGCTGCTGATACACAACTTCATGCAGTGATGCTGAAGTGAGCTGTACATGGGGGGGGGCATAGACAGATCTAAATAAAGGTGAGAGTTCCTTGTTACTCTGTGATAGGACTTCTTAGCACAGAAAGTTGACTTTGAGCAATGCTAAGCATTTTACAGACTGTTCTTTGGACTATCTTAAGGTGTATTGGCATCATAAGTTTTTTACTCTAGTGCATTCTGTTGCAAAGGAATTACAAACTTTTACTGAATAATGCAAACTTTTTCAAGAGCTACTTTGGAGTTGCTTGTTCTGGGGTCAAAATAGAAAAGTGGTGAGCGAGCTTTATTTATTTATTTTTGGACTGAAATTTAGATTTGAGTTTGTTCTTATATCAGTCCCAAATTTACTTCTTTTACCTCTTCCTTTCTGTTATAATTTCCATAGGTAGTAATTTTTCATTCGCCTAGGCTTCTTGTTGTTTTCAGGATAATTCCATGTGAGGTGAAAGCCAGTTATCTCTAAATCTGCATTATTTATTTAACATTGCTCTTCTCTGGTATTTGAGATCTTGAAATATTTAAATTGCAGTGAAACGATCAGTGTATATACTAACATGCAGCTTTGAAAAACAAGTAGACAAAGGAAAAGCTGAGAAGTGTTGCAGTTGCTGTGTGTAAATGCAATGTATCCAGACTTATTCAGAGCAAATAACAATGATAATGCAGGAATAAATGGTGCTCTCTACTGGAAATCAGATTTGCGGAAAAAATCACCAGCAGATTTCACTGCTGATAGCTTATGAATTTGCAATAGTCTACCCATGGAGAGCTGCTGAACACCACAGGGCAGTAGTAATTGCCCAAACTCCATACATGGAGCTTTCAGTAAAGTGGATCCGTTATCACTCAGCTTGATAAATGAACAGGTACTCTACTTCAGAGTGTAGCAAGTTAAGATGTGATGGTGTTCCTGTACGTATGTTTTTTCCCCCCATGTTTCTATTATTAGGTGGTATCAGTAGAAATACTTGCTGTTTTTTCATGATGAGAGTTGAATATGTGTAGTCAAGAGAATGTATTTTAACTTTTTGGCTGTCATCACACTAAGGTTTACCTTATTTCCTGTGAGATCTATTTTCCTGCATAATTAGGATGTGGGTCAGTTCTACCTGTTTCTTTTTTTCTTTTTTTTTTGTTTAACCTACTTTCTCCTTCCCGTAAGAAGTTATTACTGGTACTGCCTTATTTTACCAGCACGCATTGCTCAAGATGAACCAAAATTGAAAATATGGTTGAAAGACATTTAAAAAGCATAAAATAGCCGTATCTCAAAATGTATAATCAGCTTAGATATAGACAGTGTAAACTAATTTAAACTCTGATTTTAGACTATTTGAAATACATAACCATATTATATTTGACAGCAAAGAATATATATTAGCTTTATTCTAAACATTCAGTTTGCACAGACAATGGATTAGTGCTCATAAGCATATCACTGTCAAATGGTCTTTTCTGTTCTTTTGCTCACATGGTTAACAACAGTGTATTAAGAATGCACGGATGTGAAGTACCTGTATTCTTTATAAAGAAAGTAGTTCCAGTAATTCCAGTTGTTTTATAACCTTCCTATGTTGCAGTTTGATCTGACTAAAAATATATCAGAGAGGTTACTGGGGAGATGTGTGGTAAATTTCACATTATGGGGTTTTTCTTTCTTTTTTTGGTATTGTGAAAGGTTCTTCCTACTGTGTGACTTGTTTCAGTGACAAGTGCAGGGTGCCTTATGCAAGACTTTATAAAAACTCTTTAACAAATGAGGCTCAGAGAAATGTTGTAGCATTTTGTCTTGTTCTAGGGTTCTTCCAAAATCTTTTCCTAATCTTTTTTTTCCATGTAGGAGTTCCTTATCAAGTGAGGGGAGGGACTTTTCCAAACTTTTTTTCTGAGATCTGTCTGATATATTCTGCTTCAGTGCTCGCTGCACTTGAGACACCTAAGGGAAGGAACGTAATCTCAGTTCTGTATTTCTTCTATTCTTGTATTTCTTTTCTCCTGCCTGCCCGTTAAGTTTTGAACCCTTCATCCAGTTTCAGCTAAATCTGATTGAGGTATAAAGGTCTGAAAGGTAATGAAGTTGCTCTAACTCACTTGCTCAGCGTAAACCTGTGTGGCCAGGAAGCCCCCAAACCATCTATTTTGCTGCCTGGCTACAGAGAGTTTTGTTAGCTGATCAGTGTTTGTACAGTCCTGGGTAAGAGAGAGCATGTGCTCTGGTAATCCAGCTGGCAGGCCAAACATGAGAAGGGAGCTCAAAACATCACAACTCGGAAGCAATCCACAAAAATATAGCGAAACAGGTTTTGTTAGTCCCACTAGTCACAGAACTTCTTGTAATCTCTTGAAATACTGATTTCTTCTGGGAGGTATTCATCGTCTACGTTTATTTTCTTGCTCTATAAATAAATCTTTAGGAAAGTAAGTATTTATTTGCTTTCTAGTCCAAAATCATTGTTCTGACCTGAAAGGCAAACTTCTGATATCTTTGGATAGAACACAAGTGTATTTAAGCCTAATAAATGAACTGATTTCAGTTGCCAGACTTTGTAGTAGTTGGCACAAGCCTAATATGTAGTTGAAGGAAGCTTAGATTCCAAAAAAGCTTGCAGCATAGAGCACTGGTTTTTATTCTCATTACTGCATAAGACTTTTAAACAGTGTATTCCATATTAATACCTTGCTTTTCACATGCATTTTTGGTTTAGCTGTCTTTATCCTATTCACAAAAAGGTGTTTTAATTTTCTATGTATAAGCTACTTCACCTGTTGAGTACAGTTCATTATTTGAACTTTCAAAAGAAAACTTTCATTTTTTTTAAGACACTTCTGTTGATAAAGTAGATGATTCTATATCTTCATCCCAAAATGGCTTGCTTCTTAATTTGAAATCTTTAGGATACATTATTTAGCAGATAATTCTGTTCTAGTTATGATTTGATACACTTCAGTTTGGTTGAGATCCGCTTTCCTGTATTTTAATACTAATTTGCGATTTCTAAGTGATGTGCTAAATTGTATTCTAAAAACCCTGTTTGTAAGAACTGAAGTTTCTTCATAAACTATAGTAAAATGTCTCTCTAGCTCAGTATGTACTATTGAAATTTGCAGGCAAAGTCAAGTATCAGATGTTTCATAAAACCCACCGAAACTCTTGAGAGGTCTCTTGAAATTAACAAACAGAAGGGGAAGAAGAGATTGCAGAAAAGACCCAACTATAAAAATGTTGGTGAAGAAGATGAAGAGGAGAGAGGATCTGAGGATTCCCAAGATGACCTAGATAAATCTAAAGGTACAGAAGGGAGTTCAAAGGGCATCAGAACAAGCAGTGAAAATGAAGGTGAGTATATCAGTAAACAAAAACGATGTCCCCAATTTGGATAACGTTACTGATTGTGTGGACCTAGTTTTGATCTGTTAAATGGATTTCTTTTTCTTTTATTGTACTGGGTAAACCTAGGGATGATTTTATCTTTTTCTATTTGGATTTGTTTTTCTGGATTTTTTTTTTTTTTTTTTTTTTTGTTAAATCATTCTGTCAGAACATGGTATTTTAATCCGATTAAAAAATATGAAAGGATTTTCATTTCTTCCTATTCTTATTTGGCCCTTACTTAAAAACAAAACAAAAAAAACCCCAAAAAAGCTACAAAGTCATTAAGTCTACTTAGAAAATGCTCAACAATCACGTGCAGCTATCTGCAAGGTGGTTCTTTTGTTGTTGTTTGGTTGGTAAGGCAAATAGCGTAGCCACTTTACCTTTATAAGATGCTCAGGAGTATTTTATACATGTCTGAATGAATAAATACCATTATCTACCATGTATTGTCACTTTCGACTTTTTGAATCTTATGGTTCAAAATTAAAAAAAAAATCTTTGAGCTTTTTAGATTTTAATCACACATTTTCAAGTTTTTTTGACCTAATGCTAACTACAAGAAGAATTGGTTTTATATGAGTATATGCATATTTCCTTATGTAGCACTTAAATTCCTTAAAGAAATCTTTAAAATAAGTAAGCTTTTCTTGTATTGGAAAGAAAATCCCAATCTAGGTATTCGTTAACCTTTTTAAGTTTGTAGCGTATACTTCTTATGTATAGTTGCATTAGTTGCTTTTAATGCATAATGTAAAATGTGAAAGCGTTTGCAGTAATCACTTGTTAAAAATATAACTTTTTGTTCTTTAGAAATAGAGATGGTAATCATGGAGAGATGTAAACTGTCAGAAATGTCTATCTCTACTGTGACAGAACAGAATACAACAGATGAAGAAAAGAGTGCAGCTGCCTCTGGGAGTGAGATGACAAACTGGAATAGGTAAGAAGGAACTTTAATTTTCCTTGTTGGCTTTCTTGCTTGCTATCTCTCACTTCTATCATCCCTCTTAAGAGACGTCTGAAGTTTGCTTTTAATTAAAATTACAGGGGTTCTTGTGAGTCAAAAGTATGTGAGGCAATAGGAAGATGGGTTGTGGCCTCTCCACTGAGCAGTTTGGGATATGGTCCAGTTGCTTTGTTAACTTTATGCTTTCTTTTAAAGCAATTACGGTGCCTTAAGTAGTTAATGTTAAATGTAGTAACAGAATGTTAAATGTATTCATGGAAGATGAGCTTTTTCAAAACCTCTGAATTCAGCTAGAAAAACAGTTTTCTTAAGGAATTTTATTTGCCCACCTGTCAATTTTATATACTTCTATACGCAAAAAGATAAAATAAGAATTCCTTGGTTTAGGGCTGAATTTTGCAAAATTTCAGTAGTGAGTTTTTATCAATAAGCCCTGCTAACCTTTGTATGCTTTCTGAGGTGTACGAGTGTATCTTAGGGTTATTGAACACTTCTCTTGGTGATTGATTTTTAAATGAGGAACTGTTCTTTAAATGAAACTGAGTAAGTAATGAAAATGTATTCATCTTGAAATCTGTTAACTTGTATGGTAATGTTCTCAAAACAAAAGAATAAAGCTAAAATACAGTTTTCACCTGTTTCTGGGAGCAGAAGTTCTCCTGATTTCAGAACAGAAACTCTGATAGTGCAGTCTAATCCATCTTAAATTTTTTTATTTGCAAAATTTTTTAAAATCGGCTATAGCTTCTTATATATTAAATACCCATGAGATACTTTTTGTAAGATTTCTGCTGTGTTCATATCTTTAGAATGCTAAAAATAATGTTTTTAAATAATATAAAGAAAAAATATAAATATATTAAAAATATTTTAAAATTTTTAGAATGCTAAAAAGAAACTGAGCTTGTCATCGCTGACACAAAAGTACTTGCAAGTATGTTGCTTAGATAGCTTTGATTACATTGGCTAATAAAAATAATATTTTTAATTTAATTTCACTTTAAAAATGAAATTGAACCTAGACTTGAACTATTTTTAAAATACATTGTTGTAAGTTAGCAATATCTTGATAAAGTGTGCCAAATGACTTTCAGAATGAAATTGGCATTGACTGCATTGAATACTGAAGCAACTAGTTTGTTTAACTCTTCAAGATGCAAAATATTTACATGTGAGATCCCAATGCATTTGGCAGATGTTTGCATTTCAGGACAGTTGAGTCTGCATGTAGTGATCTGAAAACATCCTGCATATTTTTAAAAATAAATAGCATCCAAAAAAAAAAAAACTTGCAGGACTAAAATATTCTTAAAAACAAGGACAGACCTTAGGCAGGGCATTTCTGGCCTAGTTCTGTGCATATGTTAGCTTGCTTTTATTAAAATGAATTATTGAAAGTAGTAGGATAAACCATTATAGCTTAAGTTTTGGGGGTATCCTATATCCCAAACGTAGTATTTAAAATGATAATTAAGTCTCAGAAAAGATTGCTTAAATATGCATAACTTCTTTCCTTCACTGATTGGTATCACTGCAAGTGTTGTGGATAAGGTGATAGGTGCCACACCGTAGTGGAAAATGCGAAATGTTTTACCCCATACCTCAGGTGGGTAAAACTTTTGTAACTGGAGTAGCAACTGATGAGTGTGATGATATTGATTCCTAATGAGTTGTATTTTTCAATTGTGGAGATGCTCTACTGGAGCAAGAATAAATAATTTGAAGAATTCCCTTGTGGCATCTGATCTGATTGTTACAAGTCACTCATAGAAGACTAAAGGAAAAACGTGGCTTCAGAATTATGAAATACTTCCGAAAATATTTGCCACATAGCCTTTAATTTGATATTAGAAGTGATTTTAAAAAAAATGTACGATAGAGGTAGACAGATGAACAGAAGAGGCCTCAGTTAGTAAAGCTCTATATAAATATAAAATGTAAGTCAAGCTTTCAACTTCCCTTAATCATTTTACTATAGGAGGGAATATTAAAAGGAAAAAGTTTAACTATTTTTTTGTGCCATTTTAGCTTGTGCCTCACTCCTAGATAGATTAAGGCTAAAGGTTGTTTTAAATTAACTTTTATGATATGTTACGTAGCAAAGATTTTCCAAAATGCTATACATTCATGCCATCTTGTCCCTTCTGGTGCTGCTTTCTTTCAGCTGAAATTCATTTGGTTTGTGCTGTATTTAGCCTATATAGGGACTTCTTAATGAGAGTGGGGATTCCTAGAAGTTTGAGCCACAGATTATTCAGATAGGGACTGTGATAATACTGATAAAGACAGATGCCATAAAAAAGTACCTGCAATGGAAATTATTCATCCTACTGCTATGATCATATTTCTTCGGATTTCATGAAATTGTGTAATTCAAAAAATCTGATATAAATGTGTGGGGGGAAAAACAGTGACAAATGCATTAGAGATGGTAGAAATATTTTAACAGCATGTAAAATCATTGTTGGTGGAAGGGTTACTGATATTTCTGCAACTATGACTTCCTAAACCACTGGTTTTATTAAAATTAAAACAAAACATGACTTTGACCTCTCAGGTCTATTTTGAGAGTAATTATGATCAGTTGTTGGTCTGGCGACAAACATAGAATTGTCTAGTATTTAACTCAGTATTTAAACAGTATTTAAATAGTTCTTGAACCTGGATACCTTGGTTCTCCTGCTTATGGCCTTGAGTCTGAGCTCTCTTGGCTATGTGTAAAACACCCTATTTCAGGATGTTGTGAGGCCTGTATATGGCTTGCTTGATGCTTAGAGAGTGCTTTGAAAACTGAAGGCACTCATTTATTATTCGGAATTTTCAATATTGCTAGTATTTTAGGTTGCTTTTCATCAAATAGTTTTCTTCTCCCTTCACATCTCTTATGCTGGGAATGTCACATGGGAAGTTTGGCTTAACTAAGTACAGCAAAGTTGAACTTGGGCAAAGAGGAATTGTAACTCAGTGTCAGTTAGGTATTTCAGAGAGGATGCTTGTGATCTAACATGAAAAATGCGTTACTATGTGGCTGCAATGTCATGAACTGACCAGTTATTCTTGTGATAGCTTTGTTCCAGTGGAAGAGAGCATGTTGTAGAAATGTTTATGGAGCTGAAGGGAAGTGTCAAATACATTGTTGTGACTTCTATTGAGTGGTTTACATAAATTGTGGCCATGAGGGTGCCACAGATCTGAAATATCTATACAAGCATGTTAGATTCTTTACTTTACTTCTGACCTTTAGTTAACTGCAACAATGAGTTTGTAGTGCATGCTTCTGAATTGCTGTGTCAGAAGGTGGGGAAATTTATTTTTCCCACTTTGAATGTTGTTATCTTAAAGTATTTCAGATTGCTAATGTATTGCTACATCAAGTATCAGGAACATGTTATGTAACATAAGGATTTTTTCACTTTAAAGAAAAAACTTTACAGTTCAGTGAAGGAATTATTCTTATGTCTTTTTTAATCAAAGTTCTAAACCCAGCTCTTCTGGTGATCCTGTCGCTTTCCTTATCTTGTATTTCCTGGCCACTTATTCTGTAAAAATAGATCAGAGAATTTAATTCCTGCTTGTGCTCTGAGCTGACCATATGCAAACCAGCTCAGGACAAGAAGCCAAGTTGCTTTGCCACCAGGCGTGGGCTAATACCAGCTGAATCTCAGCCATATCTGGTCTATCTAAACGGCTTCTGGATTAAGTTGACTTTCTGATCTATTCAGGGTGCAGGTGAAGGGAACTCATGAATGTTTGTAGCTTCCTATACTCATGTCATAGATTACATAGTCTTAAAATCAGGAGAAAAAACTTTTGTAGTCCAGAGTTTTTATTTTCCCTTCCCAACTTTCTTTCCTTGTTCTATTTTCTCTCTCTCTCTTTCTCTCTAACTGGTTAACTTCAAAATTTTCTGATGCTTTTGTTAGTGTAACCTAGCCTCCTCCAACCCTTTAGTGAAGTGTCTTTCTTACTATAAAAGTAAAAACATTTCAAGGCTGGCACAACATGAGTTTTAAGGTAGTCATCTTGTGTGCCACAGTGATAGCAGGTCTGGGCAGTTATCTATGTATACCATTACAATAAGCTGTAGAACACTTCTGCATACATAATAAATATGCTAGAAACAAACCCCACAGAAGCGTGAACAGTTACTAGTTGGGAAAGTATTATGTAACACATCCTGTTAAAATGTCAGAAAATACAAGTTATGGCTATAACCTGCCCTCAAATTGGTTATTTTTTGCTTAATGCCTGAAAATGTGCATAGCTAGGTTTGTTTCTTCCATTAGCTATGTGTAGAATAGGATAACTAATTATGTGTTTTTCTGTAAACATTGCCTTTTTCTTCTCCACCATCTCAAAGTTACTGCTTTCCACAGGCCTTTTCTCGATATGGTCTATAATGCGCTAGACTGTGCTGAAGATGATTACTATGCTCTCTTTGTGCTCTGTCTTCTGTATGCCATGTCACATAATAAAGGTAAGAAACTTTTTTCTTCCCGGAGAAAACTAAATGAGTCGCAGTGATTTTGTAAACAGTCACATGCTGCCTACTTAATCTTTGATGTTTATATGTGCTTTAAACAGTGAGAAATTCCTTACACAATAAGAGGGAGGAAAATAAGTGTGCTGAAAGTTAAAAATAATTGCTAAGGATCTCCTTTTTATGACAGCTTTCGTGGAAAGCTTTGTGAATATCAAATTTTTCTTTTGATTTCTTGGAACTGGAATAGGATTATTGTGTTTCATTTTTAGTCTCTCAACTTCAGTTGAAGGCCACTATATTCAGTCTGAATATATAAGGGGTGTGATTTTTTTTTTTTTTCTTCTTCCCCTGTGATTCTTCCTTCTGTGATTCCCCCCCTCTTTGCATGTACTGCGGTGGCTACATGTAATCTAAATATAAAGTGTTGCAAGACTTGTCCCCATGTGCTAATACTAAATCTTTGTATGCTTTACACATCTGCATGATGCACAAGGCTTGAGAATCAGATCTTATGAAAGTCAGCTATTGCCTGTTTGCATTCAGCTTTGCCAGACCTTCAGCTATTTCTTTCTACCATGCACTTCCTCAACAGCCTCCCTCATCTGTTGTGCCATAATTGATTGAAAGCTTGTTTAAGTTATTTTTTTATGACACAGAACACCGACATCCTCCCAAGTCTCAAGAAGCCTGAACTGTTTTACAAACTAGCAAAACTGTGTTAAAAGTGCAGTCCATTATCATTCATACAATTTGAGAATATGCAGCCTCTTCTAAGGGGTGATTGTGGTTGGATTTTTGTTTTTTAAATTACTAGCTTTCTTGTGTGCATTTCGAATAGGTTCTTTATGTGAGCATTTCATTCATATGAATAATCATTTATTTCGGGAATCGAGAGCTGAATTTAAGTTATTTTCTGCTTATAATAATTTCTTTAGAGCTTTATACTGAAAATGTAAGTTCATGAGCTGCTTCAGTGAACAGAGCAAAAGGGCAATGGGTGTGATAGCATGTCGACAAGTAAGAATGTTGTTCTAGCTTCAAGGTGCCTATAAAAGGCAAGCAGAATGGTGTTGAGGATCTTGAGGAAGACTCATGAGATAAATTTTTGGTCTGCACGATTAAGTTCTGCAAGAAAACTTAATATTTATGAACTTACAAGGAAAAAAGTGAATTTGAACTGTTGGTAGCCCTTTAGAGATAGGAGAGTTACTAAACTAATTGAGAGAATTTGTGACACTATTCAAAGAAAAAAGTCTTCCCTTTTGAATATCTGTCTCTGTATTGGAGCAACGATTCTGGAGTGGGTGTAATGAAACTGTCATATGACACAGTGACTAGCTTAGAGGTGGGGACTGGTAGCTGCAATAGCTCGGGACCTGTGAAAGGAGATTAAAGTGACATTTTGGACTGTTGTATGTTTAAAAATGTCAGTTTATGTGAGTTGCTGGCTTGCAGCTGCGAAATATTTGCCCTTACATTTACAGCTTGCTTTGAAGGGTGTTAACCTGATTTGACTTCTACTGTGATTGGGAAATAAGTCATTGCAATTTCTTTATGCTTGTATGAGATCAGATACTCATCTGTCAATAAGCTTTGGGAAAGTTCTTTCAGGAAGCGCAAGCGAGCTGGCTATCTCTTTCAGTGTCGGATGGGCTGCAGTAAGCTGAATATCTAACTCCAAACCCTTATAGTGCTGTTCAGTTACATAGATGTATTAAGTGCTTCTGCCCAATTGATTGGAGAGAACAGAAGATACATTAGAACGCTGTTGAGCAGCATCCTATTTGGGAGCACAGTGGAAACATTGTGTTGGGCTATTATGCCTGTGCAAACTGTGTTCTGTAAGCTAGCTTCTGTTCACTTCAGTGCATCTGGAAGGTGGCTATGATTTCTCTGGCAAATATAAAGACTCTAGGGTAGTGTGAGGGGGTGTTATTTAACATGCTTCTCTATAGCATTAATGTAATAAAGGGGTATACTGCTGTGCCTGACTCACTCTGGAACCAGGTCAGTACCTCTGTCTTGCTTGTGTTTCCTCATAATTGCTTTATATGAGGGGAAACTTATTTTTATAAACAGATAACTTTTTTCCAGCCTGACAGGCAGTTGTTTGAACAAGTGCTTCTGGATAAGAATAAACAAGGAGTTTTTCTTGGACAAGTTAAAGCAAATACTACTCATTCAAAGTACTGGGAAGTTTCAGAATTTCATTCTTGTCTTAGCTGCTACTTTACTTGGTACTTTTCCTGTCAAGCTTCAGGTGCGAGTATGGGAAGGGATGGCCATTAAACGTCAGCTCCCTTTCTTCGAGAAATATGGGTAAAAGCAATAAGTCTTTGGTTATTACTCAAATTACTTGGAAACCAACCTGTACGGATATTCACAACGTATGTGTACTTTGGTCAAATGTCTGGGCAGAACTTCTTGATTTTACCAGTGCCTTCAGATTTTTCTTCCACCTTTGGCAAGTCTAAACCATGATTATAAAAAGAAGCAGAAGCACAGGAGCACTTTCTTACCTAGCAAGTAACTGGCGCTCTCAGACTGATTGGACAATGTCCTGTTCTTAAAACTAGAATTATCTGTCTTCCCTTACGGTTCTCTTCCAATAGCTACAAGTAATAATAGTGATGTATTAAAACAACTAATATAAAATGACCAACCATGGCCCTCAAATAGTCCCTTTCTAACTCTGTTATCTTCTCTGTATGCCTGCCATATTTTCCTCAGTCTTGAACACACATTTTGCTTCTTCATCCACTAAATACTCTAGGATCCTAAGGTGAGCCCCTCTTGTTCTCCTTTAGACTCTTGATGTCTTCTTAGATATCTTTCTCTAGGGATGAAAGGATGCTTCTCTGAGACTATCATTTGCAGAGAATTTCAGGGCTTTCACAGACTCTTGAGAAAGCAGACAGTGGAACTATTATCACCAAAGGCAGCACCAGAGCTTTGTCATGCTTTAGCCTGGTCTGACTTTAACCTCTGTGGGTTTTGGGTTTTTTTCATCCCCAAAAGCTAATCTTAGAACCAGTATACTTCCTCTAGAAAATGCCTTGCTCTTCATGGACTTCTGAGAATCAGTCTGTGCTATAAAATTCTGATGGCAGAGATGGATTCTTTTTTCTTACCATGGCCAAATTTGTTAGTTGTAACTGTGCAGCTTCAGAGAGTTCTCAGCAGTCCTTTAAGGCCCTTATAAGGGAGTATGGGAGGTGGCCTACACTGCAGGATTGTATTTCTTGAGAGTTCTTCTTTTTAAGGCCATAAAATAGCAGGTCCTTCAGCCCACTGTACTTGCTTCCAGTTTAATTAAAGTCACTTTGATGTCCTGCTCCCAGGAAAAAAGGTTGCCTATGGTCTCTTGTGTCAAAGATTTGCTTACATGTAGGGTATTGCTGTAAACAGTGAAGGGTGCAGCAGACACAGCTTGTTGCTCCATAGTTTCAGCAATGTTTATGCTGTTTATTTTTTGGTTAATGAGAAAAATAAAAGAGGTGGTGAAGTATCTACATTTCGAGAGGCTGAAACTTCCTGGCCCTGAAACTGAAGATACCTAGACACGTTCTATGCATTTAAGTGCTCAAAATCAACACTTCATTCTTTGGCAGTCATGACAGCTGTCTCTAAATAAACAAACATTCAGGCTATACTCATGAGTTTTCCAAGTTTTCCAACAACTTATATTAGCGCATTGCTGTTTGGAAGTTTTCCCACTCCTCCTGCCCTGGTCTAGAGCTTAGGTACTTGACAGATAATGACATCCAGTTTTGCTCTTGACTGCCCTTCATCAACCTGCTTTTCTTGTCCCTTTTAAGAGACTGCTTTCAGCCTTAGGGACCACACAATCAGTCCCTCTGTACCTTGGAGAAGAAAGGTTTTATAGTCTCCTGATTTCTAGTGCCTCTATTTGACTTGCATAAGCTAAATGTTCCTCCTAAATTCAGGAATTTCTGTGGAGGAGTTCTTCTCTACACCAAGTTCAGTAACAGGGTCATCATGGAAGGTGCCTCAGGATTAGATTGGAGCCCATGTTTATATCTGCATTCAGTAGAATGCAAGCGACCTGTCTGTACAGCCTTTCTCAAGGTAAGGGCCCGTGACCCTTTTCTTTTATAAAGGGGCATTAAATCCTGTGGTAACAGCTAACAATGTCCCAGTGATGATCTAATTAAGAAAATGCGGAAGTGCAAAGTAGTTTCCCATATTTTAGAAAGCAGCAAATCTTTGGGAGGTTATTCCTGTTTGTCGAGGATCTGACTGATCTGTTTGCAGTCCATCTGACAGAGATGGTAAATGCATTACTGAGCACTGGAGTCAGTTCAAACACATAGGTAATGAATTAGAAACATAGGATGATTTCTTATGATTGAACATAAAAAAGACTGTTCTCTCTACAGCCCAGGAAAATGAATTGTAGATTTTCTATTTCAGTATACTTCCATTTCAGATGTGTTTCTGATTCCCTGGCTGGACAACGTGAACTTCACCTCTCACCCCATCCTTCTCTTTCTGGCAGTGTAAAGAGTAGTACAGCAGGGCACATTAAAATAATATGAATTACATTAGCCTAACCAAGAATTTTGGTGTCAGGCCTAGCTTCTAAAGGAGCAGGCTTCTCAAACTCTGTAACTAAACTTAGACCTCTAGTGAGGCATTTGGTTGGGTGATCCCTCCATCTGGACATTCACTGTGCGTTTTGTATTACATTCTTGAATGGGTTTACAGAAAATGTGCATGTTTCTCACCAGCAAGAAATATCCATGTGAATAGGAAAAAAGAATCCCAAGAGGTATGTGAATGCAGCACTTTGCAAAGTGTGTCCTAGATATATTTAATCCCCAAAGGAGTCCTTCAGACATGATCCTAGAGCATGTACTATATTTCAAGAATGCAGGACTGTGTTACATTCTTGACAGGCAGACAGCCAAATGAAAGATGCTGAATGCTAATTCTTTTGTGGTGATTTCAGTTCGGCCAATTTTTTGGTCACCTGCTCAGTCCTGCCTCTTCCCCCTGCTATGTTTTCTTAGTCTACTAAAACGTCTACTAGTCTACTAACGGCTTTCTGCTGATTAATGGCCATGTCCCTCTGATTGCTTAATCTGCATACAGATATTCCTTAAGATACGTTACTCGTAAGCAGGGTTTTTTTTTTTTTCCCAGAAGGAAATTGTAACTCTTTACTAAACTCTTGGCTTGTTGTGAACACTAATATTCCACTGATTTGCTTTAAATGCTTCATTTTTCTAGTCAGTCTTGGTATGACAGAGAAAATTTGTAAAACTTGTCATTAATCCGTAAGGTAGCCTGTATTGATTTTTTCCAAATACCTGCTTTATTTCTTCATTACCATATATATATCACAAGTAGTATTGGTATATGGAGTTAACTACAAGTTCAGGGTTGGAAAAAAATAACCAGGGTACACTGCTCTTCTGTTTGAAAGGAATGTTTATTACCATTCCTTAGAACAAGGACACTGAAATCCTCAGAAATCCATAACTTTTTTACTTTGAGATCTTACAGTAACTAGTCTATTCTGGGAACCAACCCATACTGAGAAATAACCTTACTATTTTACAGGAATAGGTTGAGAAAAGACAATTTTTAGTTTCCTAATACCACAAGTCAGTGGGAATCTGTGTTGTGGGAGTTTGGGATGTTCCCTGAATAAGAGGCTTCTATTTCTAGAGTAAAACTCCTATATTTCTAAATTATATATGAACTGATCACTTACTACCAAAGCAGAATTTAAAATCAGACTTTTGTCTTTTCCTTCTTTAGCCTTTGCGTTCTTCAGGTGTATGACTTTGATTTGATTTAGATGCAGACAGATAGTCTGAGAATTCCAGATGCAGCAAAATGACTTGGTTGTCACCAGCCATTTTGTTGGGATTTGAGTGTCTTTGCCTAGTAGGCTCCTTTTAAATCTGACATTTGCCAGTGATATACAAGTTCGTTTAGTCTTTTTGTTGTTCCTCATTTTCTTTGTGATAGAGACAAATGCAGAACTAACTTGAATAGTTTTGTAATGCTGATTATACTCATCCAAGAAAACTCTTGCACTCTACAAAGTGTTTACCCTGAAGCATACTCCTGCTTGCGTGTTTATTTCCCTTCCTTCATCCCCTCACAAAAGGAATTGACCCAATCAAGCTGGACAGAATTCAACTTCCTGCTCAACATGCCGAAGAGAGAAATTCATATAATCATGTACTTGCAGAAGGGCTCATCAGGATAATGAATTATGCTGCACAACCAGGTATCACACTTCTAGTATTTGTCATCTTGACAAGCTGAAATTTTTGGAGATGCTTAAAATAAAATGCTAGCTAGCCTCTTGCCTTTGAGGAGAAGTGTCTGTTTAGCATGTTCGTTGTTGAGCAATAAATAGATATGGACTATGAAAGACAAGTGTCAGTTTTCCCCTCAATTGTTGAAGAATCAGGAACTCTGCATTTCTTCTGAATAACTGCTTTTATGCTCAGGTCTATACAGAGGTCTGTTGTCTTAATTCCTACTTTCTGCTTTGTTGAATAAGCAAAATATCTAGCAAGAAATGCCGAAAGATATCTAGTGATTTTGGCTGAATGTAGAGTGTCATCCTGAAAACACAGTTTGGGTGCCTTTGCTTCCAACACTAGTTTCAATGAAGTAGTAGTCTTTTTTTCTTCTTTTCTTTTCTTTTCTTTTTTTTTTTTTTTTTAATGCAGGAAATTGCTGGTACTCTTTGTTTATAGCTTTCCTTTATTTCTGAAGGTGATAGCAAATATTTCTATGATTACTTTTTTAACCGCAGACTCTATATTCAGCTCTGAAATGTTTTGCAGAAAACATTTTTCCTTGACTTTCAGGTTTTTGTGAAATGATGTTTTCAGGGCTCAATGAAATAGTCCATGGAGACAGGATTTTTTTTTCTGTTGTTCAAGCCATAGCTCTTTTGCTGTGTTGAGACTCTAAATCTTTTCTGATGACATCGATCCTTCTTCTTGAATGGTTCTATTTTAAAGTATCTTCCCAATTAGTCTTTAAGTTTTTTCTTTATGGCAATCAGCACTGTGTATCTGCATCACCACCCTTCTTTGTCAGGTAGGGTGCTCTTGACAGAGGAGGAATGTTTGTAACAATTGCAGGGAAGAGTAGAAACCTGTTTAAAAAAAAATAATAATAATGAGAAGAATAATAC
This sequence comes from Dromaius novaehollandiae, assembly GCF_036370855.1. Lineage (NCBI taxonomy): Eukaryota > Metazoa > Chordata > Aves > Casuariiformes > Dromaiidae > Dromaius > Dromaius novaehollandiae. Next base: position 13,405,203 of record NC_088111.1, on the reverse strand, counting down.
TTACACTGCTCCTATTTTGTGTATTGAAATTCTCTTTTCTTAGATGGAAAAATCCGTTTGGCAACATTAGAACTTGGTTGTCTGTTGCTTAAGCAACTTGTATTTTCTAAAAATAGCAGCATCATAAAAGATGTTCACCTTGCTTGCCTTGAAGTAAGTATTTCTTTCAAATTACCAATTCTAGCATTACTTGTCTTAGTCTTGTTGTATACTTGAATTAATTTGTTTGACGTTTGATTACAAAAAGCATAACATTGACGTTTGAGCCTTTACAACACTTTTCAATAGGTGGTTCTGTGCAGTGAAATTAAAGAATTGTTACCCAATATTCAATTTTCTGTTACTTCACTATTTAAACTTTTAACTTCTGAAGTGTAATTGTTTTATTTTCTCTGTAAAATTCCTGTTAGCCATCTCAACAATCTAATGAAGAGCGGTTTCAAAACCAATCTCAGATAAGCTGTATTTCTGTAAGTGCAAGAACTGTGTTCTACTGAGGTCGAGGCTGAAGACTGAGTATGGGGGCATACTTTACTCTGAAAGTGCTGGTTTGGCATGGCGTTTTGTTGGTTTGGGGGGGGGGGGTGTTCTTTTCTGAAGGGACTTTGAGTAAATGGAGTACTTATTACCTGGAACGCAATTAAGTTGTTATATTCCCTTTTCTAGGGAGCAAGGGAAGAAAGTGTTCATCTGCTGCGACGTTTTTACAAGGTATGTACATGGGAAGAAAGTCATTTAGGTAGTGTGGAATTACAGGCAAGTCTGTAAGCTGGTCTCTGCTTAGTGCCCCTGGTGGCTTTATTGGGGGGGAGGATTCATATTTGTGATAGGGAAGAAAGTGTTCAATTGGATGATTATTCTCGTTTCCTGCCTATCCCTTAACCTGCTGATGTGCTTCACAAAAGGACTGTTCGAAATTTCGTGGGCTTTGTGTTAGGGGTCAAATGAGCAGTGGTGCGCCTTTGTTGCCACTGCTATGTTTCATGGAACAGAACCAAACAAACCTCAGAAGAACATTTCTGGGATTTCTATCATTGAGACTAACATGGAGGGTGTTCCTGTCTTGATACTGCTTTTTAGTTGCATCTTATCTCAAATATTTTTACTTAATCTTTTTTTTTCTTTTATACTTATGAGACCTCTGCAGCTTTTTGCTTCTTTCATATTGTAAACAATTTGAGACAAGTAAAATGTTTAGCCCTAGGCATTAACTCCTATATAAGGAGTAGTAAATCCATGACAGTTCTCAAATGTCTAATATGTTATCATATTTTTGTTAGAATGCTCCTGAAGAGTACTTGCTGAAAGATGTGGTACAGGGTTTATTTTTAATTTGTAGCTTATAGGAAATAAGTAATTAAAAACCAAGAAAGCAGATGGTTCCATAACCATAAGGATTCATATGTCTATATCCTCTTTTTTTGAAAGGGAGAAGAAATTTTTCTGGATATGTTTGAAGATGAATACCGGAGTATGACAGTAAGTGACAAATAAATAAATAAGCCCACACTCAAACCCAGATACAAGACAGGAGTAAGAATATGTAAGAAGACACACTGGTGTCTTTATTTCTAGAACAGAAGAAGAAAATGTTTTGTTTTCTGCATAAATCATCTATCTGAAATTTCACAGCTCTTTATTTAATAAAAAGCCATTACTAGATGTGTTGCTAGCAGTGCCGTATCATGTGTGAAGCAGTGATGTGGAAGTTTAAAATATTACAAAGCTTAATCTCATACAGTTAATATTTAACCTGTAAATACTTTTAAAAAATTATTTGTTTCAATTATTAGGTTAGTATTCAGGTAAAAATACTGTGTATTGTCAGTTACAGGCATTTTTTTTTTTTTTTTCACAGTAGTCGAGGGATTCAGTTAGCAGCCACTTTTTATCTTTTTGGAAAAAAAAAAAGATTACAGTTGGTATGTTGCAATAACACTTTTAATACTTAAAAGCACCTTACATGTATTTTATCAGCCTAAATAATAGAGATACTTAATTAAACATTCACTAAACATTTAATCTTTTTAGTAGTTGGCTATTGCATTCTCTCAGGCTTTAAAAATGACACTAAAATTAACACTGTTTTCATGTTACGAGTTCAGTATATATGTCCGGCAGGTACCTACTACTGAGATTGCATGTTTTTTTTACTCACCAGTAGAGAGCTGAGCCCTAGAAGTTGAGCTTTATATTCTCCTTTAAGCATATTTATTTGCTCAGTTGGCAAATGACTCGTTACCTAATTTAAGTGCTGAGTATTGCTGATGTCTTTTTATCAGATGAGGTGTGCAAATAACATGGTAGAGAGCTTTTCTGAAGGCAGGTATGTTTTCCTTTCTCCATTCTTCAGATGGAGCAAAAGTTATGTCCTAACAATCATAGATAAAACTGAGTTCAGAGAAGCAAATCATTTGTATACAGTAGTGCTTTGTCTCTGTTTTTTGCTTTCAGTGATTAGTTTCATTTTTTTAACATTCTTCATTTTTATGAAGTACAATGCTGTTTAAACCAGTGTTCATCCATGTGAATTGTGCCTGCAAGTAGTTATACTTACTCACTTACTTACTTGTTGGAACTTCTAGTTTTGTGTTCTCATTTGTCTTGTCTTCTGTTTAGATTTCTGTTTTATATTTTCTGCACATTAACTGGAGTTGTTAATCCAGTGTTTTAGACACTGAAGATGGACTGCCCTGAGACCAGATCCTTTAAATTGACTAATAGACTATTTTTGAGTTGGTATATGTGAAAGGCAGCAGCTTAACACTGTACTGTGAAAATTCTGGTACCTGTTTGAGTTTGCTTATTGTGTCTGGATGTTGCAAAGTCGACAGGAACGCTTCTAGGTTCTGTCGACTATCTGAGAATGCCCACGTGTCTGCATTGGCCTTCTACGCAGAGTGTTGTACAATCGAAGGAAAGGATTTTAAATATGTTTCAGACATTTTGGCTCATTTTCTGGCGAAAAGAAGCTTGCGTGTTCAGTGGGTATATGCGATAGCCTTGGGCAGTTTCAGCCAAGTTCTATAGGAGGATAGATATTTCAAACATAGTTGATTCATGAAAATAAGGAACCATTTAAGGGAGGGACTCTGTTAGTGGTAAGACTGAAGGAAAATACGTAGTGTGCAAATTTTTTGCATTATTAGGGACTAGATTCTTTTTGGGTGGGGAGGGAGGGGGAAAGAAACAAGAAATTCTTATAGTTGCTTCAAGCACAAGACAAATTTGAGTCAAAACTTGTAATCAACCGTGATAGAGGCTTTGGATTTTAGTAGTCATAAAACAGCTTTTCTACTCTATAATCTTTCAGTTTTTGTTGTGTTTTGTCAGTATGGAAACTGCAATAATGTGTTAGGGACCAATGAGCAAATATAAAATAGAGATTGCATGTAAAGAGCTTAAAATAATGTGTATGGTATCAAAAATTCTCAGAATGCTCCGACAACTCCTTCCTCTCAAAATATGCAACCATGTTGTACATTTGAAAGTAAAGGTGCAAGCTTCAATTGTGCTGTATAGTAATTGATGTAAAAATATTTTCATAGATGAAACCCATGAATGTAGAGTACTTGATGATGGATGCCTCCATTCTGTTGCCTCCAACGGGGACACCACTGACTGGTATTGATTTTGTGAAAAGATTGCCCTGCGGAGATGTGGAAAGGACACGAAGAGTGAGTAAGGCTATTTTTTTCACAGTGGAATAATACCGCTGCTGATGAGCAGTTCTGGAAATACAAACATTTTCCCTTAAAAGCTGCTTGATTAAAAGCTTCATGCATAGAATCTTAAAAACTAAATGCAGACGGACCTGTTCAGACCATCTAATTTTTTACCTGTCCCAGCAGAGAAATGTTTTCTCTCTAATTTCTTATATCTGGTCACTTTAATACATGCTGAGGTTTTCATTGCTAGGCAGTGGAGACATCTACATAAAAAGGCATTTTTGATATGAGATTCATAAACATATTGACAATTTTCTTTCATGATCTGATATTTCAGTCCATCTTTCATTATATTCCCCACAGTAAAGCAAAAATCTCCAACTGGAGGCTGGTTGGGTTTCTCCATACTGGTTGTATTTGTTGACATAGCAAAACTAAAATTCTGCACTAGAGTGTTCATCTTGGCAGAGTAATTCATGGTATAGATTTTTGGAGTGAGGTTGAAGGCAAAATATATTTTAATAACTATAACAATTTGTAGAGGTGATACTGATATTACAAATAACCGCATCATTATCAGCAATCTTGGGATAGTCACTTAGTCCTTATCTGGCAGTGTCCTCTAAGCCCTTTAGTGCTAGTAAGTCTTAGTAACGTTGTGCAGTAATATATCTCTAATTCAGTTGCATGATACTTGGCTTAGAGTTGTTTCTATCCAGTCAGGGTGTCGACAAGGCAAGTTCCTGTGCGACTGAAAAGGTGGTGTACATGTAACCTTTTATGTTGTTAAAAAGGGAGAATAAATGTATGGTTAAAAAAAGAGGGAAAAGTATTGAATTTGAAGGGGGGTGGAGAAGGACAGCATGATGATCTTCATAGTATTGAAAGACAGTTTTGAATGCAAGGATTTAGGGAGTAAATATGTGGCTTGGTTTGTTGAAGCCAGTGGGTGGAAAGGCTACACTGCTGAGGAAGATGACAAAGCAGCAGGACAGAGTCAACTTGTAATAGTGATCTGCATATCTGTAGGATTCCAGTTGAAGGAAAATATTTTAAAAGCTAGTAAAGGAAAGCTTTGGTGCTGTTCACAGAAAAGTACTTTATATGGCTTCAGTAAAACTGAAGATGCTTTGATGCTAACCAGAGCATAGTGAATTGCTTGAAGCACGCAGATATTTTTCTTTCTGAAAACTATAATCTAGGAAGCTCTTGTTTAGTATGAAGAATAATTCAAGACATGAATATTCCTTATGAATATTAAATTTCATCATAGTGGATAATTGCGTTTACCTATTTGAAAAGCAGTGTTCTTTGGGTAGCTTTGAATTTATGCATGTATCTATGTAAGCATATTCAAGTACTCTTGAAGAAAAAAATATTTCCACGGATCTTCTGCATACTTTTGCTTTCAATACTAATTATAAGCCACACAACTTTTGTTATCACAGCAACTGAAGTTTGATAAAGTACTGTGAATTAATTTGAACAGTGTAATTCTTAGAAAGCAAAATATGCTTCCTAGAATTCTCTGAGGCATTTAACAGAACACTACTTAGAAGTGTTTGTTAATGGAAGCTGCTTCGTGGTTTTTTCTTGCGCTCAATAGGAAATGACTTAACTCCCATCTGTGGAAGATCAAAAGTAAATATAAATACTCCTGTAAATAGGAATTGTGCCTCCTGGGGTATGGGGAGGAGTCTCTTTCATCAGCACAAACTCCCTGAATGCTATCTTGCATTAGAAACTGTCATCAGTGCTCCTTCCCCTGATCACATTGCCTTCGAATTTTTAGAGTTTATTAGCATTCTTACTCCATAGCTACTTTCTTCCAGTTAGACTTTCCTTTACTTCTCTTAAGCTGATGAATTGCCGTGACACTATGCCTAACTTCAGGTGCTTCCATGGTGACACTGCTGCTGCTTAATCTCCAGGAGGTGTGTTTTGCTGACAGTTCTGGATGTATAGTGATTCATAACATGTTTCCAAAAAAGTTATTAACAAATTCTGTTTCACCAATAAGCGGAAAAATCCCGTACTTTATTTATGTCAGTAGTTCTTACTTGTCAGAGATCGGACCTCTTTTGGCTCTCATTTTAGTCTAGAAAGTTCCACTAAGTGACATCTCATTTGCTTGTAAGGACTTTAGGAAGAACTTTCAGAAGTCAGATACCTCTCAAGAGTTTTCAACAGCTCATCTCAAAGTCCAGCCAGCCAGCCTCTTTGATTTAAGATATTAGATGTTAACAAATGTTAATTTGTAAGGCTACTTTCTCAAACAGTCTGCTGGTGCCTGATCAAGTCTTCTGCCTGCTTTAGAGTTGTTGATAGTCCAACTGCTGTCTGCAGCTTTTGCTTCTGGTTTCTATAGTCCTAAAAACGGTACTACTTGCCAGTCACCTAAATGAGCTTGCTTTATTCTGTGTGCTGCTTTGGGAAGTAATGGATGTAATGGGTCTTGAACACTGTATTTTGGAATACCTAACAAAGATTTTTTTCAGAGAAGGATTTGAACTGCCCCTGAGGATGCCATTTGTCAGGAGTGAGAAGATATTAGGATGTCTGCCTGCACATTGGTATTTCTTTGCACATAGTATGTGTATGTACGTAGCGGAATCAACACAAAGTGTATCTCCTCATAAGGCACAGTTATTTAGGGAAGATAGCCATTCCTGTTTGTTCACACTTAACCAAAGTTTGTGATAGTATATTCTTAGAAAACAGAGGTCAGTTGAAAACAGCTCTGCTGTTACATTGCGGTCTAAAAGTGTTACAGAAAGTCACAAATCACATGCTTTTGGGTTTATATTGGTATGACTAGCAGACTGAGGGCTGTCAGTGTTTGTAACATGATGAAGCATGATGGAGTCCCTCTTCATATACATTGAGTTTGCAAAGGCAGAAATGCTAATTTTCTTTCCTGCTCCTGTAGATTATTCTGCAGTGAATATCATTATATGTTTTGAGATGGATGGCATTGGTTTCATAGGGAGTGCATGCAAGGAAAATTAATACTTTTGCAAGACAAAAGTTGCAGAAGAAGCACTCTCTCATAATTGTCCTTTGCTTCCTTACCTTACAGTCTTCTGGAATTTCCATTACAGGGCTAAAAGGCTAGTGGTAGCAGAATACTTTTTATACGGCTTGGCAACCTTTCAGAGCTGCAGGGTTCGTGATTCTTGCCTGTGTTACACTTGTGTTAAAATTAATCAATTAGCTAGTTAATATTTCTGATTATTGTGAATCCCTTGCAAAATAGTCTTGTGCTGTGAGGTGGAGAGTGAGGGAGGGAAGAAAGAAAAACTGTATCAGTTCTGCTGCAATCCATGAATTCTCCTATGACAGAGGACCAGGTGAAAAGTAACATAACAATTGGAGTAAATGAGATAATCTTCTCTGTAGCGCATTCGTTTTTTGCATCTAGGTTTGGAAAAACTGCTACGAGACTTCTTGCGCAAGTTGTGGACTCTTACTTGACTGTGCTGAAGATAGCGTATGGTATACTGTAACCATGATAGCTGCCTTTCTGTCTCCTGCCTCGTTAGATGTCTGAGGGGCAGCTGACTGCAGTGTGGTGACAGAATGCTTTCTTTTTCCTATGCAGAACAGCATGCTTCCACATTGCACTGGGTAATTTTTAGGGACCAACAAACTGGCAGTTAGAGTAGAAAAGTACTGTTCTGTATGCTGCTACCTCAGATGGAGATGTAGCTCTGCCTTCTTGATACTGTTTTCACTATGGTTAGTGCCAGCTGAGGTCCTGGATAGGATTTTTGGGTTCAGCTGTTCAGCAGAAAACTGAAAGGATGTGAGTGTATATTCAGCTCTGCCTTGACATCTAGACAATATAGAAAAATTCTAATGTCATAAAACCTTTTGAGTAGATAATGACTTAAGGTTTAATTCTGTATTGATAATTCTTTATCCTTAAAGAAAATTAAATTTTTGGTAACTGTTGCATCTTTCCTGGGCCTAGACTGGCTCAGTAACTTTGTCACCAGTGATTCTTTTAAGTAGAGAATAGGATAAAAAAGAAATTGCTAATTCTTAAATAGGGCTGCAGTTACAGCATTTTCCTATGCAAGTTTCAGGGCAGTGTGAGAAATATGGATACAAAGCAACTGTTTTCAACAGCTCTTTATAATACACATCAAACTTGCCTAGTTACCTATGGGTTACTAGGAACCTTCTTGAGCCTGTCTATAGTCAACCAATTGTCATGATCAGAGCACCATCTTTTGTGCACTTTATTTTTGCTGCACAGAGTTTAGTCAGTGAGTGGCAATGGGATTTATTCCTAAGGAGGCAAAGGCTTTATATGTGACTCTTCATGAATGGAATAAAATATGGTGGCCTCCGAGAGGCTCGTAACTTTCCTATAAGGAAATATTTCTGGTGATAAAAGCAAGATAAGTACTGCGATGGTTTGCCTGTATCTTCTACTAATTTCTTTTTGTCATGTAGTTAGTGTCAGAAGAATCATAATTTCCTCATGTTTGACAATTCCTAAAAAAAATACATTTTTGTTCTTCATCTTATGCATTTTGAGTACACTTTTAAAAACTCTTCATCAGGCTATTTCTGCTAACAATGCACAATATGCTCATTGGCCATAAAGATTTTTAATTGCTTAGCCTAGTAAGGACGTGTCTGACTTTTCTCCAGAGTGCTCAGTGAGGCTTTCTAATCATAATACTTTCTTCTTCTAAACTTAAATCCTTTAAAAATTGTTCAGTTTTTCACTGCAGCTCTGGTAGGTCTGTGTTTTTAATCTGTTGATTAGGTGGTATGTGGGTCTTGATTTTTCACGGAAGATGAAGTATGACCTGCTAGTGGGCTTCTTGTGTTTTATGTGCCTGGAGAAATCTCTCATTTATTTCATTGAAGTATGTTCATATTAAATTATTATTATGCTTTTATTCCCCTCCGCTGTCTAGGAGGGAAAGGGGTTTGAGGGAAAAGTGAGTAAAGCAGGCTGAGTAATGGCTGCTCCCTGAATTAAAATACTTTTGGGCTTAACTGTTGGGTTAACAAAAATACAAGGATGTTGCTATTCCTGGTTGAATTTGGAGGCTTTTAAACTCGGCATAGTGGGTTTTTTCTTAAAATATCCAGTAATAAAGCTGCTTTATAATCTATTTAATTAAGTAAATTCAGTGTATTTGAATGTGATCTCCATGAACATGAGATCTCCCATTATAAACTGCCTCTACTCTTACTCATGAAGTAGTGTTAGTGTCATATTTTTGCTAGATGTCCTTGACAGTCTTTACTCAGACCTTCTTAGTCTGTTCATTCTGGAGTACAATTTCTTCTTCTCCCTCTCGTCATCTACTCTGAATAATCATATTCCCCTATTAAGATTTCAGCAGCGTACCAAATTCACCCACTCGTCAAATCACAGAAGAGTCGATTACACAACTTCCTTCTTGTCATCTGTTTTTTTCCAAAAGTTTCTGAAAGCGTTACCAATACGGCTGGCTAACCACTTACATCTCTAGTTTCCCAGTAACCATAGTTGTTCTGCCTTTAGAAATAGGGAGGAAGGAAGGGTTTTCCTTGAAAGTGATTTAGATTGTTTTTCCCCCAAACTTTCCTGCAAGCTGGGAGTTCCCTGGGCACTGCAGCTGTTCCACAGATTTGATGCTTTTACTGTAAGACAGCAATCAATTTACAGTATACCAAAGAATTCCTATGTAGGAAGCTGTTTAAAAAATGTATATACTATAGTATTAGCAAATGAAAAATCACTTTCTATACTGAAAAAACAGAATTCTTGTAGTTGAGGAGGATTATAAATGGTGCCTTTCAAAATAGACTGATAAAGTGACAAGGAACAACCATAATTTCATCTGTTTTTTATATACTGTATGTTACTAATTTCTAAATCAAAACGAGAATATCAGTTTCACAGAGCAGCTGTTGAAAGCTCCTGGGAACTGGTGCAGCTTCCGGAATCCTTTGCCCTGATGTAAACCTCCGCAGAGTACACATGAAATTCTCTGAGAATGCTGTCTTGCATCAAATTAGTGTTAGATGATCCAGCAGATTAAAGCTCAAAAAATCCCAACGTTTTCTCTCAAACTTTTATACATCATAGCTTTTTTTGACTGGCTCTAGTCACTTCACTGTTTCAAGTCCAAAGCATGAGGGCCTTTGAAGGTTGGTTGTTTAGTTATATGTAAAGAGTAGAGGTCTGGTAGATACAATCAGACTTGTAATGAAAAAAATTTGGTAGGTTTTTGCTTACACAGCTCTCGTAATCATTTGCTTGTCAGTCAGAAGGTGTATAATTGTGCCAGTGGAATAAACTCTTTGCTGGTTCCACTTAGTTGAAAGAAATGGCCTGTGTGTCAACTTTTTCCTGTATTCTTTTTAACTTTAGAATTTACATTGCTTTCACATTTTAAAAAGTAGACTTACTGCATGTCAGCAAATTCAAGGGTTGTAAAAGTGAGTATATGTTTGCAAGATTCTGTTAAAACACTTAGCACTGAGTGCAGCAATATTTTAATATTCAGTTTTCTTAATTTCTCAAGGCGATCAGAGTTTTCTTTATGCTCCGTTCACTGTCACTGCACCTGCGAGATGAACCAGAAACTCAGTTACCACTGACAAGGGAGGAAGATCTAATAAAGACAGATGATGTTCTTGACTTGAGTAAGTAGTCCTCCCAACTTCTCAAATGATATACGAGATGGAAAATTACAAGCCTTCTCTAAAAAAAAAAACAATTGATTTAACTATTTGGTGTTTTTTTTATCATGTTTGTGTGATTGACTGCCAAGACAATTGTATTAAGTTTATCTTCTACTGGATTTGGAAATGCTTTTTGTAAATGATTGGAATGGGAGTGGTCGTGACTGCTCAAGTATCACAATGTTTAAATATTAGCAGGTAAAGGATTCTGAATCCTTCATTTGGTTTCCTTATAAAAATGTCATTTTTCTAAATTCTAGATCGTAGGAGGATTTATCTTTCTTTTTTCTTTTTTCTTCTATCCTGATTTCATCTTTCACCTATTCAGATACATTGATATTCTTAAATCAGGCAGGAACTTTAAGGAACTGGAGTTACTTGACCAGCTACACTGTGGTGTTTGCTGGTGTCTCCCTCCCCCTCCCCCCCGACACACACAATTTTTTTTTCTACACCTAAGTTCTGTCACTTTAAAGCTCACATACGCAAACTTTTACCCCTTAGTTGAACAGCATACTGAACTATTCTCAAGGGGAATCAGCCAGTGATATCCAGGATGACCCTGTGATGTTAAATAATACTTAACTATTAAGCAAAAGTGTGATCTTTCTGCGGTATCATAGGATATTGTTTAGACTGCAAGCTCCATACTGAAGTAGTAGAAAAGCTGGAAGGAATATTATCATGAGCTATACTATTTGGCTGCAAATTGAAGATGCCTGTGTTCACTAAACAACAAAATATAACAGTTTTAGATGACCATACATGTTACTTAATGGTACTGGGTTTTTGGCTAAGTCAGGTTGCCTCCTGATAAAGTAACTCTGGCCTTAATCATAAAACTGTAGTTCAGTTGTCTCTAGAACTGGCACTGTTTGATAAATAGTAACTTGTAATGTTTTAAGTTAATCTTACTGTAGTGCAAGGCACTTACCTTTTAAAGGTTTTAAATGTGTTGAAGAAAAGTGCTTTGACATACTGGTGTTAGTTGATTAGTGTTAAGTGCTTGTCTAATTTGTTCAGGCAGTTACCTTGTTAAGAACTTGTGGGTAGCATTCTTAGCTTTAGAGAGCATGTGATTACTAAAATAGTGTACGTATTTGTCAGAGTTTTAATTTTCAGATGTTTCTTTCAAGAAAAAAAAAGGAAAAAGATTCAATCTGATACTTGAGCCTTTAAATATTGAGACTATTTTTAAATGCTTGTTGATCCTACTCAGACTAGAAAAACAGTTGTCTTAGATGTGATGGGATTATGTCGAGGATCTCATAGACCTTTTCTGTGCATCTCAAGTCCATCAAGAATATTATTTACCTGAGTGAAGTGCCAACTTTGAAATCAAATGAGATAAGCAAATATTCTGTGAAACCAGAGCTGCTGTGCAGTAGCTTAATGGATAAAAGCATAGAATGATTTTGGATAAAAAGCACAGAAATAGGATCTAGTATTAGTATTCAGCTCATACTAGTGTTAAAATTATTTGCCTAGACCATGATGTGCTTCTTGCACAGATACAATAGAGTCTGAAATGAATTTTAAGATTTAAAAAAAAAAAAAAAGGCTGTTGTATTCATCTTGTTATCTTGCAATCAGATAGCTTAGCTATGATCTGAACCAATGTTACTCTCTTATAGGTGCTTTTTTTCTGCAGAATAGCTGTTAAATTTTGGGGAATTTACCAATATGAAGCATTTTGGTTTGATAGTGCTTTTAGAGAGTCAATATTAGCAATTATAGCTAATTAAGTCAAGGGAACTAAATAGTTTTTTTTTAAAAAAGACAAACCTAATAAAAGTATATTTTCTTAAAATTACAATTTTAATAATTTGTTAAAATCTATTTAAGTGTCTGTATACAAGAATGAGACCGTGTAGGATATTTCCTCTGGCGTAAGTTCCAAGCAGTAAAATGTTTTGAGGATAAACTCATTTATTTGGAAACGTGGAAAGAATGCTGTGGAAGCAGTTAACTGAACTTATTAAAGGTAAAAATGTACAAGCTACAGGGAACTGAACATGTTTTTATTAAGTAAGTGTGAGCATTAGGCTGCAGTAAACCCTACAGGGTATATTCAAGAGATGAGACGGTATCAATCCACTATTTGCGTTTGGTGGCTATGTGGCCAGCGGTGTGGAAGACTGATAGTTTAGTCATCTCAATTCCTGTTTTCTTGTAAGAAAACATGTAGGGGGAAATACATCTTAAAATGTGTTCTTGAAGAGTTGTGCTTTTTCATCTTCACACTGGCATTGTTTGGGGCTGGTGAATTAGTCAGAATGAGCAGTGCAACCTCACCCCTTTTAGCCTTTCTCCTTAAGGTATTATAATATAAATGCCCACCTCTTCTTTCATAACAGACTGAAATTCACCCATGTGCCTAGTAACAAAATAGCATAGCAACTTGTAGAGGATTTATATAATTTGTGGTCATGACAGCAAACGTTTTCAGAAACAGTTAAAAATGCTATCCTTAAAAAGTAATTAAACGGGTATGTGTTTGTACTCTCTTTTTAAATTTCAGCTGTTGATTCTGAGCCTTTATTCTTGCACAAACTCTGAAATCCATGTTTTCTATCCAAGAGGCTTTAGTTTTAGTTTTGAAACCTCTTCTTGCTGCTTATTTTTAGAAAAAAAATTCTGAACTTTCCTGGAGAAAATATGAGCAGCATGTGATATTGTTAATCACAATACCTGATTATTACTTGTCAGATAAGAAATGAAGTGCATGATTGAATTACTCTTGACTCCTAAAAGAATAGTAGTACAGAATTAACTCAGTTTCCTGATTCTAATGAATTACAGATTTATTGTAATGTTGGCTGTCTTTCAGAGAGTGAAGTGAAATAATGAATCAGCTTCTACTGGAAAAAAAAAAAGAGTTCTTCATAAGTTAACTGGAAACATGATTATAAGGCAGTTGCTAATTTTTAAGAATGTACCGAACAAAAAGTAAATCAAATTGAACACCATTTCCAAATATTGTCTGCTAGGCCCCCTCCTCCCTGCCAAAGAACATTGTTTTTTCTTGCTGGTCTCTTAGTCTAGGGAACTGGTTGTTCTCAGTATACAACCTAGTGAACTACACTGCAGGTATTGTGCAATTCATTGCAGGTGTCTTTTTATTTATGACACTTCATTTCTAAGGCAGTTGCTTTTATGCAAAATATGAGGTATCCTTTTCTTGGAACATGTAACAGACTGTAGATTACTCATTCTTCATTCTGCTATATATGATGCTTGTAATTCTAATTACATGTTTGAAAGTTATGCCAGTTTAATTGCTAAAGTAAAGTTAAATGCTCTGTATGTTTAATGGTGTCCAGAACAGTGGTTTTTTTTGAATGTAGGCTGTCAGACGTAAATGGTTAGAAGTGTGTGTGTAGGATGTAAATACAACTGTCAGCCTGAAAAGTATCTTTATTTGCTTAAATTTGAATCAAATGTTCTGAAATTTAAAAATGTAATGCATAGCATAATTCATTTTAAGAAGGTGTATAAACTAAAGTTGTAGTATTGATTAAAATATCACTCTTTCAGATTTAAACTAACTTGTTGTCTGTTAAGGAATTTCGTAGACCTTAACTATACAGTTCTTAACTGAAAATACATATTTGTACTGACGAACATGGAAGACTGAAATAACAATGGTATTTGAACTGCTTGTCTGTATACTTGTATGTATATACATGAAACTATTGCTTATAAATACCGCTATACATTCATAGGCATGTCTCTGTATGTGCATATGCATGCACAATGCCAGTGTTCTAGGGACATTTTTGAGAACTGAAGTGTTGTGCCAAGATGTAGAAGTGGGAAGAACAAAAAAGTGAAAGAAAAAATCTCATGTTAGACCTCAACCCCTTAAAAAGATATCTCAGTAGAGCAAGCAAAATACATTTGCATGCTTTAACATGCAGGAAGTCCTCATGTGAGAGTCTGTTCTTTCCTGCTGCAGTTTATTAATCTGTAATTGGATGAGATTTCACAGTATTCTTAATAGATTCTAACACAATTTCCTTTTAGAATTTAATATTTCTCTGAACAGACAGAAGTAAGTGACTATTTTTCAGATGCTCCACAAGTTCCCTGCTGTCCTATGACTAGAAACAAACAATTCGTTTAGCTGTAACAAAGGTTTGTTAAAGTTCCTTGCTGCTGAAAATGTGCAAACTACTTATCTATACCTTCTCTGTAAACTTCATATAATGCAAAGCTAAATTTAAGTGGTCATTGTGTCATATGAAAGCATCTGTATTGTTCAGTTCCACTGTATTTTTAAAAAGAACAGAAATAGCCACTTTCCTATGCTAGCTGATCGCTGTGCACAGGAACCTAATCTCCAGTGAGGAATGAAACCATTGGCAAGACAGTAACCTAGCCTACTCTAGTCCAAGAACATCAAAAGAGGCAAAAAAGAGGCAATAAAGTTAGTGTTCCAGATGTTTTCTATTTTTCAGTATCTATATGGCTGACAGATTGAATATAGGAAGTGTCACTGAAGAGACATGGGACTGCTGAAGAGAGGGAGTATGATGCATTGAGGACACTACACAAATTTAATCATGCTCTAATCCTGCCTCGTTGCCTTCTTAGGCCAGCTAGAGATGAGCTGTCACACTCGTGCAATGTGATGGACTAGAATGAATAAGCACTGACTAAAACTTGTGGAGAGGTTTCTGTGTATTCATAAGCCACACTTAAAACTCTGTGGTGTCTTTATGTATTTGACTTGCAAAGTTTGTTAGCTATTCTCTGATTCATTTTTGCCTTCAATGATGTAAAACTTGGAACAGAAAGACACTTTACTCACTTTTATCTGATGACTCATATTTTAGTTTTCAGAAGATTATTTTATCCTTTCCACTACAGTAAACATAAACTCAAGTTCCAAATAAAAAATTAAAGTTAAAATTAATTTTTTGATGTAAGAATGAGTATTTGGATTCTCTTTTGAGTCGGTTCTAAGCTGTTTAAGAAGGTAAATGGCAATATTTCAAGTAAATACCAACACTGAGATTGACTGAGTATTTATTTAGCTTTGGTTGGTATTTAAAGGGCAGGCAGTAGTTTTCTTTGCTGTTGTTTTTTGAGGGTTTTTGTGTGTGTTGTTTTTTCCTTCTTGGATGACTGCTTAGCTGTGCTTTCCTGCTTTCTTAATGGAAGTTTGCAGAGATGCCCACCTAACTGTAGTAAATCCCAGGAATGAACTGAGATGGTTACATTGCAATTAACCCATTTTAGGTAATTCCTAAAGTATTAGCTGATAGCCCCCTCAACAGCTTTGCTAAATGACTATCTTCTAGTGCCCTTTTTCAGAAGGGCCAGTGGACTCTTTCCTTTAGGAACAAAGTTGAAAATGTTAAGCTATGAAATGTGTCTATAGTTTTTAGTAATTTTTAATGTTGTCTTTTTAATGTGCAGACTATTCTACAATGAATATTTTACTGTTATCAAAATTGTAATAGTAGCAATGTGGAGTTCTTACCTATTTATCATCTGACATGTTAGGAGAGCATTCAAGAGGTCTCACAACTGCAGCACAAAACGCAAAGCAAGACTCAAAAATGTGAATTAGTGCTTAAATGTCACCTGTAAATAAGGATCCTCCAAGTTACTCTCTTTAAGTTTTTGTAATACAATTTGAATGAAGTGTGGTTAATTAAAATGACTATACTTGCCACATGTAGATAATTTTTGATGACAAAACCCAGAACTTATTGAAATGAACAAATTTAATTTACTCCCACTTGTACTATTTGGGATAGTGGATTCTTCCTTCTATAAAGGAGAAAAATTCTCATTAGTATGGGTTTCAGCAACTGAGTTTATCTACAGAAGAAACCACTGTAAACTGCTTCTCCTGGAAGTAGGTGTATCATTCAAAAGTATAGGTGTTATGCTTCCCATTTCCCCCTCCCCCCCCCCCCCAATTCTGCGGTGCTGCCATTAGCATATTTTGGAAAAAATGAGTCTTTTCCAGTTTAATGTATTTTTTCTATTTTAAAGTTTTGTGGTGAACTTAAGCTATTTTTGTTTTGTTTTATTTTTTAATTAGGAAACAAGATGCATTGTGACCACTGCTTTATTCACCAAGTAGGTGAATGTGTTTTTCAGGTGTTTTAGCTACAGAACCAGTTTTCAGTATGGCATAAATCAGAAGACAAAAGAATTGATACCGGACTTTGAAAATGTCTGTGTACATATACATACATGTGTATATATATGTGTATATTCCTTGGACAGACAGGAAGCTATATCTATAGAGTATGTTATAGCTAAACCTGAACCTTTTGCAGAAATGTTTCTGTAGCTCCAGAGAAATACTGTTTAGTAAACATCTAGTGCAGATAGCAAACATTATGAACAATATGAATTGTAGTAAGAGGGTATTACTCAGTTAAACAGTATCACAGTAAATCAATAGTATGTATTTCTTATCTATTGCTGTTGTGACATATTTAAGTTTAAATGCAGAGTATTCGCATAATGTTGGCAGTTCTGTTCCTTAGTATATTCATGTAAGTGCACTGTGTTCTGATTTTTCCTTGAAGATTGTAGTCTTTACGTTGGGACTGCAATGTGTACTTACAGCTGTAGATTTTTCAGAGCTTATTTCTTTTCATGTACTCCAGCATTTATTAGATAGAAAACAAGAAACTGTCCAGAGCTAACACTTAGAGAGGTTCAATTAAACAGATGACTTACCCCATTATCATTGATGAGAACAGCCTATATCCAGAGAGGAGAGTAAGTAATAGTAATTCTGGCATCTCAAAATTTTGAATAGAGTTCCAGCCTATTTCCAAAAATGGAGTTAAATCAGAAAAGGCTGTTAAAAGCCTCTCTTGTTGTCTTTTCTCCTGTTATGTCATTTAGAGTCAGAATATGTTGTAAACAGCCAGCACCTGATAATCTTTTATATGTCGCTTCAGAAGAGTTTTTGTTTCTGGTTAGCTAGAAAGGCACAGACTTAATCCAATCAAGTTGTGAGAGGCATTAAACCTATTGCAGTGGCACCAGTATTTGTCTCCATGAAACATGATCACGTTCCCTGGGAGGGAGCTTCCTTTGTCAGTAAATGGCTGAAATAGCCCTATTCAGCACAGATACAGATGTTTGGACCTGGTCCTCACAGTAAATAGATAACATTTGGTTTTAACGGGTCACTTGTTAAGTATCCAGGATTTATATTTTTTTTCTTTTTTAATCATCTTCCTTGGGACATTTACTTACCCCACAGCCTCTTCTCCTCCCTGTTTCCAACACTGTGGACTCTGCTCAGTGTCATCAGAGGCCGTGCCCACAGTGGAAGCCTGTTCACACTGTTTCATGATTTTTTTTTTTTTTTTTAAATTATTATAAGGCTACTGTCAGGTACTCTGTATTCATGAGACCTTTGAGTGGAGTTGCCCAGTTAAACATGCATCAGTGTATGTGTTTTCTTTGGCAGCACTTCCTAAACTGCTTATCACTGCTATCGTTATTCAAGCTACCTAAATTGAGGTAGTACAGTGATTAACTTGCATGGCAGCATGAAGATACAGCTTCCAGTTCAAGCCTTTTTGTTGTCCAAGAACAAGAGACAAGGGAATACTGGCATTTCAGCATAAAGCATATAGGATAAATGCTGTTGCATAGGTGCCATATCTTGTGGAGAGATTTAGCACTTGACAGAATATGGCCAAAAAAGTTAGTTATATGTGCCTTTTTTAAACTATAATATTACTTTGTGGGTATTCTTGGTCTAATTTCCTTCAATCTACATTGTTTCAGTACTCTTTAAAATTTTCTGAACAGGGATGCCTACAGTGATCATACTGATTCATATACGTATACTGTCAAGAAGGAATAGAGATTAACAAAATGCAGTATTTATTTCAGCTACTTCTGGGGGGGGTTCACTTGTTTGTTTTGTTTTGTTTTTTTCAGAAATCTCACAAAACTCATGCTATCAAAATGGCTTTCAGTTTTTCCCCGAATGTGATGTTAGATCTCAAATGTATTCCCTGGTATGTCAAGAAATATTGGCCATAGAGGTGAAGCTCCATAATATTGAATGAAAGTGGTAGTGTTCTATGGGAGCTCAGTGGGAAAGGTTGAAATTCTTTTTATAAAGAAGCATTTTATTATTTTGAGGCAGATATGTTCAACGTTGACTGTAGTTGAAAGGTTCTCAGCACTGTATATGACTGTATATTTAGAAATGAGTCAGGTGTTCCACAGATTTTATTTTAGATTGCTGGTTATGTTGCCATCAGAATGGTGTATACTGCTACTTTTCAGTATTGTTTTTTTACTGTAAACAGTTTTGAAGCAGTTGCACGTTATATGAAAACTGCCGGCCTTAGACTGTTTGCCATGTTTGTAGGTGTCTCATGTGGGTGGCTTCTTTAATCTTACATAGCAGCTAACCTTTCGCATGAAGTTCGATGGCAGCTCAAATTGACAGTCTTGGTGCTTTGATCTTGGTTTCAGGCTGTTGGTTCTGTTAATTACAGTGTTTTAAATGCCATGGCCAGCAAGCGAATAATGCTTAAAGCTTTTTTTTTTTTTTTTTTTTTTTTTTTTTTTTTTTTCAATTTTAGTTTAAAAAAAAAAAAGTTAATGTGATAGTTAAGTCTCCTTAACCACTCTCTCTGCCAAATGTACACTTTTTGTAAAGGCCATCATAGTGAACCTTTTTTTTTTTTAAGATTTGAGAATATTTATCACAGAATAGTTGAGGTTGGACAGGACCTCAGAAGGTCATCCAGTCCAACCCCCTGCTTAAAGCAGGATCAGCTGCAGCAGATCACTCAGGACCATGTCCAGTTGCAAATTGAATATCTTCAAGGATGGAGGCTCTACTATGTCTGTGGGCAAACCGTTCCAGTGTTTGATCACCCTCACAATAATAAAAAAACAAACAAAAAAACCCCACTTAAATATAAGTGGAATTTTTGTCATCTTCATCCTCCCATCCTGTCACTGGATACTACTGAAAAGAGCCTGACTTTATCCTTCTACCAGGTATTTATACACATTGATAGGATTCGCGCCCTGCCAAGTCTTCTCTTCTCCAGGCTAAACAATCCCAGCTCTGTCAGCCTCTCCTCATGACAGATGCTCCAGTGCCTTATTTGTCTTCATGGCCCTTCACTGGACTCGCTTCAGCGTGTCCACATCTCTCGTGTACTGGGAGCCCAGCACTGGATCCAGCACTCCAGACGTGGCCTCGCCAGCCCTGAGTAGAGGGGAAGGATCACCTCCCCTAACCTGCAAGTCTACATCTTCCTCGTGCAGGCCAGGATGCTGTCTGGGTTTATGCCAAGGGTTCTGTAATGGAAAGGCTTTGTTTTATGTGTTTTTACTTGAAATTGGACGACTGATCTATGCTATCCCCTCTTTCTTAAATAAAGACACTATGCTGAGTGGAATGCCGGGATTTTTCAAGTTTAACAGATGCTTCAGAGGATGTTTTAGAACTCCTGTTTGCTCAGCTTTTTTCAGAGGTGAATGAATGTCATTTCCTTCCCACTTTGAAAGTAATGTAGTGGCTTTAAACACTTGCTCAGTCTAGAACAAACATATTTTGCCTAACTGAAACATAACTATTCCCAGGCTACTGTCCAGTTATTAAAATTTGCATGTAAAACAAGGCTCCTGTCATTCCTCCTGTTACTGCAAATGATTCCTCCTCAGAAAAAATACTTTCTCAGAAATCTTCCTGATCTGTTCTCCAGATTGTCACATTCAGGAATTTATTACAGAGTGGGTCCAGTTAGGAGGTTTGACAGGTGTGGGTCCATAGCCCTGGCCTCTGTATCAGAGTGCAGTAGTAGAGGGTAACATAACCACAGTCTAGTGCTTCTTGTGCTTCTCTAGTTCAGTGTTGTCATCCCTCAGACACTGAAGTCTATGTCTATGTAATTATAGCTTAATAAATAAAACAATTCTGTTTTCTTCTCTGCATACTGTTGCAGCTAGATATTTCCTGAAAAATCTTTAGTTCTTGAAGTTGTTTTCAAAATAGCAAAGCAAGCATCATAGGTTTAAATCTGTTGATTTAAAACTGAGATCTGAGTATCTGAACTTTGTGCCAATGTAAAAACTCGTACTCATTATAAGCTGAACATGAAGCTTTCTATCTGTTCCTTTTTTTTTGCTGTATTTTTTAATAAACTGTGTCATTTCACATGTTCTGACTTCAGTACTTGGCATTTTAGCATCCTGTGTACTTCTCTAAGATTTTTATAATGCATTTAGAGGAGATAAAAATATCTTTTTAAAGACGCATATTCAAATGTTTTTTACATGTGAGCGTGTGTGTGTATATCTATATATGTATCTAAATACATATATATGCAAAAACACTTAAAATGCCTATACATAATATATTTTTTAAAATACAGTTTGAGCAGAAATAGCTATTCATTTTAGGTTTATATCTTGCAGAAAAATTCATACCTGCTTTTGGTTTCCTGCATCACCATAGATACTAGTAAACAGTCGTCTTCAGCATTTTCCAGATGGTCATGAAACACCGAGCTGAGTGCGAAGTTTCATGATACTCTGAAAACTAATCTTTTTCAGTAGTCTCTCCCTGTGACTTAGTGAGTGCCAGCACACGTGGTACAAGAAAATGAATATTTTTCAGTATGCTTGAAATTTGATAAGCATCTAAGAGAAAAATCTAATTCTTTTATAAGAAATTCCAGCAGAGGCATTCCTTTCAAATGCCAACACTCACTTTTGCCCTGAAGAGCTTCAGGATGCAAGATTTTTCTAGACTTACTGGCAGAACTGACCTCCTACGTCATGTGTGAGATGTTCAAATCTTATACTGGTGGTAATGTAAGAGAGCTTAGTTTGACTGTTTTGCTTACTAATGCTTAATTACTTTTCTTTTTAGTTGAGGTAACGATCCTTTCTCTGCTAAATTTGCTGGGTTTAGAGTCCCTCTAAAAGAGGGATGTTTGTTTTGAAGAGTAACAAAAATAATTACTCTTAAACTGCTCAACAAGATGGTCGAAATGTAGGTAGCCAAAAACATTTTGGACAAGGCAGATAATTGTTTCCTAGGGCCTACATAAAGTTTGAAATTGCTTTGTAAACTTTCTGAATATAATATTTGGGGAGTATGTTGCAGTTTTCGAGAGCATCATATATTAATCTGTAAAACTCATTTCATCCAAGTACAAAACTAACTCTGAAGCTGTGTTTGCACTTAGACTGGCACACTAAGTAGTGAAGCAATATATTGTACCAAAGTGGCTACGTGCTTTTGGAAAAAGTTATTTTTGTAAAGGGGGGAGCGAGGGGAAGAGGTGTACTATCTGCTGCCTGGTGCTTATCTTGGACTGCAGCTAAGTACTTGCAGACTGCTAACCCTTTGTAGGAGGTTTACAATCACTACAGAGGATTTCTAAGGTTGTGATGACTGTAAATCATGAAATAACTAAATGTGAAGCTCTGAGGCAGTCAGGTACATCTAGACTGTCTCCTAAAGTACCTGTTATGTTCTTAAAGACTTCCAGCTACCACAGGCACATAGTTGCCTGTGTTCATGTAGTATTTTCACCTGATCTAAATCTGTGAGCAGCAGAAGTCTTTGAACTCTCCCTCCTAGGCTGTATTTCCTAAAACTTGTATTTTTCTTGGAGAAAGTCTAGGAACTACATCTTGGATCCACATCTTAGAGGTGTCCAAACTGGATGCAAGATTTATTTTGCATGAGGAAAAATTGTGTAAGCATTCTTGTTAATCCCAGAAAAGACACTACCTTTTTGTAGCTAGGTCACATCAACACCCTTCAGTTTGTGGTCTGCCTCACACCCCCTGATCATTTTCATAGTACTGAAACTTAACTCAGCTTGAAATTTTCATCTAAATGTAGTTGGGTATCTGACATACAAACACATAATTCCATCACTGCTTTATAGTGTAACTAAGTATTATGAGATCAGTTGACTGGAAATGTGTTTAACTGCACTTTCTCTTTTTTTCTTCATAAAAATGACTGTATCATGACTCTTCAGCAGCTGTGAACTAGAAACAGTAGTGTAAATGTGTTGGAACTGACCCATTGTTACGAGAATAGTCACACCAATGTAAAGCAGAGGCGTTACTTTTCTCCTCCCAAGTCCCCTGTTATGTATATTCAGAGATAATGTTTGCCATTTTACTGTAGAAGCAGACTGGTGTGTTGTCAGCTGTGGCTTCAGATCTCTTTCAGAAGTTAAATCCTGGCTGGAATCCCTCCTCCTACAAGGCGTGTGGTTTTCATTCTCTGATATGTGACCTTATGCATTTCCAAACAGCCAAATATGGCTTTTGTTTTTATGTTAAGTTCAGTGTACATGCTATTTGTGGTTTGTTTTTTTTTTTTTTTCTGCTTTCCACAATTTACAAACATTGGTAACAACTTAAAGCTTTTCAGTCCTTAATTAAAAAGGTTAAGTAACATAAGTTTTAGAAGGTAATTCCTGGAGGAATATATTAGAGCCATACTCCTCCTGTCACTTCCTAGATGTGTATGTGTATAAGGCATGCAAATACAGATATGCTTTCAGATCTGAGATTTTGCTGGAGCTTTTGATTCCTTTAATATGTATTGTTATCTTTTATTTTCCAGGTTATTAGAATGTTACTGGTGCAGTAAATATCAGGGGTAGGATTCTGTTGGTTAAACGTAGCATACATTGCCACTTTAAATCTGCTAAGATTTCCTGCCTGATCTCCCAGTTTCTTCTCTAGAAAGGCATGAATCTCGCATAGGTCCCGTAGTCATTTGCCAATCCTGTATGGATTTCTTGGATATTCTAGGGCATATGCAAAGGTAATAGAAATCTACCCTGTGTAACTGAATTACACCACATATGTATTGCAGCAATGTAGCAATGCTATATTTATTAATTAAACTTGTATTCTCAAAATTTCAATAATTCACTAATTTCACACTGGGTTAGCATTAATTACCCAATTTTAATTTTGAATTCCATATCTGTTTTACTGATCCCTTCCTTTCCCTCTTCCCACCCAATCAATATTGAATGGATCCTAATGATAAAGGGTAATTGCTAAATCATAGAAATGGTAGTTGGAAAGGACTTCTGGAGATAATCTAGTCCAGCCTGCTGCTCACTGCAACACTATGGATAACATTAGGTCAGTTGTGGCTTTTTTTCTGGTTAAGTCTTAAAAACCTTCAGTGACAAAGATTGCACAAGCTTTCTGGGTAACTACTTCCTGTGCTGTATTACCCTAATCACAACAAAAAATTTCCTTGACTTTTCAAGCCACAATTTGTGGCTGTTGTCCCTTGTTATGTGACCTGCCACTACCAAGAGTACCCTCCCACTTGTAGTTTGTATCTAATCTTGTGGATGTTTCTAGTATGAAACGCAATGCTTAGATGGGTGGGTAAGTTTGTCAAAGTTTGCTGTTGCATATGATCTGCAGCCTCATTCCTATCCATCTGGCTGATTCTTCTAGTTTTATTATTATACATTTTTTTTCTTTTCTCTTCCATGAGAAACTAAAGTAGAGACAAATAGTAGTAAGATATTTTCCATTTTTTAAATTCAGATACAGAAGGTGGAATTAAACTTTAGCAGGATTATTTTTAATGCGCTGTATGAATAACATGAAAAGTGCTGCAGCTGGGTTTCAAATGCAAGAGCATTCAACAGCAGTGATCAGTATGAAGATACTGCTGTAAGTATTCAGAGAGACATTGAATTCTGCATGTCAGAGTAGCTGCCTTCAAATAGATATAAATAATTTGCGTAATGAGGTAATCTTCCTGAAGGACACTTATCTTACTGTAAATGTATATTTGACACACACATCTAAAAATAGTGAGCTTAAAAATAGTAAGTGTATGTAGAACAGGAGAAGACAAAAGTCTCAGCCATCTATGCAATTAATGTCTGTAGCATAAATGCATGATTTTAGGAAAGACTATTTGAATAAATAAGTACAAACTGCTGGGTCCATCATTGCCTTGGCAATACTAATGAATGGGACAGCTAATGGGAATGAGTGTGTTGAAAAACTATGGCAAAGGTAGAAACAATATACAGAAATCATTACTGGCAAGTCAGATGGTCTCCATCCTAAAAAACTGTTGCAAGAAATAGTTAAAATACTGCAATGCCACTTGTCAAATCTATCAAATTGGGAGGAGTACCATCTAGCAGGTAAACTGCAGAAAGAATAAATGGTAGTACAAAGTGTATGCATGTGGGAAGTTCTTACTCGCTATAAGTTGTGGTGGTTTGAGGTGAGAGAGAAAAGACCTGTGTGCTTTGAGTAGGTGATTGTATTAATTTGAAGCAAAGAAAAAGCAAATGCAGTAAGATCAGCAGAGGTCTGCTGGGAGGTGTTAGTGCCAGTTTATGGGGCTCTCAGACTTCAGCTGGTGTAAAGAATGTGATTCCAGTTGCTTCTCAAGAATGATGGGTTTGAACTGGGACAGATAACAAGAAGATTCTGAAAAGATCAGAAGAGTACTTATTTCCTGAGGTCTGCAGTGTAGGGCTTGTTTGAGGATTTCCGATTTTTGGGTTTTTTTTTTTTTTTTTTTAATTAGTGTAATGGTTAAGGGATATCATTATTCAATATAAATCCATAAAATAGATGGGTAAAGGAAAAGATGTAAGCTCATGTAACAAGTTAGAAAAAGACTGCTACAGCTTATTTGGAGAGTCCATAGAGCCTTGAAGTCGAAAGGCTTCCAAAAGTCAATATCAGCTGTCAGAATAAACTTTCTAGTAGCAGCAAAAAATATAATTAATGTCAGAATGGAGCCTAAGTTTATGAAAAGGGCAGATACAATTCCTTGCAGTGATAAAGGTCTGTACCTGTGATCTTTCAACAAGACTTTGAGACTTTCATTTATTAATAGAAATCAACATTGGTGCAAGTTTTTCCTGAAGATAATGAAAGTAATAAAAACAAGGTAGACATAGTATGTATCATATAAGTAACTTGCAAGATATTTGAGCCACTGTAGTTAAAATATATCCTGCTCTTTCAATTTGAATATGAATGTAATAGGAAATGCAGAATATGAAACATGAATAGCTCTAAAGTTGTCTTAAAAGATGATTGCACTTTTGTATGTTAACATTTTAACTTTTTCCCCTTCCTCCAGATAACAGTGATCTAATTGCTTGTACAGTGATAACAAAAGATGGGGGTCAAGTTCAAAGGTTCCTGGCTGTGGATATTTACCAGATGAGTTTGGTTGAGCCAGATGTCGCCAGACTTGGCTGGGGAGTCGTTAAGTTTGCAGGCCTTTTGCA
The DNA here is from genome assembly GCF_036370855.1 of Dromaius novaehollandiae. Taxonomy (NCBI): domain Eukaryota; kingdom Metazoa; phylum Chordata; class Aves; order Casuariiformes; family Dromaiidae; genus Dromaius; species Dromaius novaehollandiae. Next base: position 13,379,549 of record NC_088111.1, on the reverse strand, counting down.
GGTAAGGGCGGTTTTTAAACGTGGGTACGTATTTTTCTTGAGTGACAAATTCTAAGTAGTGTAAATAGTAATAACAGTATCTTATACACTTTAGCTCTGTTGCATGCTTACCTGTTTCTTCTGTTACTTAAGTCTTCTGATCTGTGCTTTTAAGAGACTTTGATTTTTCTGAAGTTTATATGGTTAATTAGACAGACACTTTAAAATGAAGTAACTTTCTCAATATATATTCTGTTTCAAAAAAGCATCCCTAATTATTAATTGGGATGTGTTCATCTGAACACTGAAATCCTACAGAATTAGGACCGAGTCCCAAGTGCTTTCCTTAGTCAACACAATAGGGCTGGTGTTGTGATCCTCAAATAACGTTAGGGAAGGTGAGAGGTGGTCACTTTACACTGACCTCTGCTTATATAACTGCTTTCAAAAACTTAAGGTTCGCTCATTTGTCTGCTTCTTACCTTATACCAGCATTAATGTTTGTATTTCCTGAAATTTCACTATGCTTAAATAACTCAGTTGAATTTTTAACTGACTTAACCTCTAGGAGTACTAATTTCTGCAGAACTAAATCCAGGATACTACAACTTGCATAGTCTTGTGTGGGTTTTTTGTTTTTAACCCAGAAATTGTTTTCTTAAGTGTTTTAACTGATACATTCATGGGGTTTTTTAAAAATGCTTTTATTTAATCTATAACTTCAAATGTTAACTTTTTCATTAGTTACTTTCTTCTGTTTCTTTTCAGGACATGCAGGTAACAGGAGTAGAAGATGATAGTAGGGCTCTGAACATAATAATTCATAAACCTGCTTCTAGTCCTCATTCTAAGCCCTTCCCTATCCTTCAAGCTACCTTTATTTTTTCTGATCACATTCGCTGTATTATTGCGAAACAGCGTCTTGCTAAAGGTCGTATCCAAGCTCGGCGTATGAAAATGCAGAGAATAGCAGGTTAGTTGTTATTTTCAAATGGTTCTAAGGCAAGTCATGTGTCATAGCAAATCACATTGTGATACAAGATTGTATTGCAAAGACTTTAGAAGTGATGTGCCAAAGTAGAATTTAAAACAGATTCGCATTTCCAAGCAATAGTTTTTATTGGAGTAAAATTTCTATTTTGATAGATCAATGACACATGCATCAAAGGATGAAAAAGAAGGAATCGCATATCATTGTGTCATAATGCTTAATGCTTGGAAATGATGGTGATGAGCAGTCTGAAAAGTTAAATAGAGTATCAGCAGCTAGATATCTTTGTGTTTAGGGGCAAAGCATGTTAAGAGATGAAGGAAAAAGTTAATCTGAGTAAATAAAACAGTGGGTAAAATATTATTTAAATATCGAATGAGTGAAGAATAGGTTGAAGTTTAGCAATAAGCTGAATGAATGGGTGAGTACCGCAAAGGCAGCCTGGAAATATAAAAAGGAAAGTAGGTGGGCGAGTGAAGAACAACAACTATTTCAGTTACTTAAATTGTCCAAGAGCAATAATTAACTAATCAGAATTGTGAGAAAGTTATAGCTACTTTTAATTTTAATGAGCTGGCCAGAGAACTGTTCTGACTGTAGATGATTTCAGATTATTTTAGTGTATTATGGTTCTGTATGAAGCTAAATGTCAACAGTTTTATGCTCTGAGCTTACAAAATAGATATGTCATATTTTTATGGCTTTCTTCCCTTTAAAAATCTTACAGCAAGTTTGAAGTTAATGCAGATCTGTTTTGATATAAAATAAATAGAACGGTAGTATAAAGACAGCTCTTTGCTGGTGAAAAGCAGGTAGTCTCTTTGAATGACTTTCTGCAGTGTTCAGTTATAACTAGTGAATGACTTGACTTGTACCGGGAAAGACAGGTTTGTTTTTTTTAAATAGCTCCTACTATGACTGTGTAATGCAGAGAGTTTACAATAACCCCTTTTTCTCCTGCACTATATTCTGAGACTTCCTTAGTGTGCATGCGGTAGGACAGAGATGGTGGGAAAGATTGCCAGAAATGTCCCACTTTTTTTCGAATGTAATTGCAACCATAATCAAGAAGTAAATGCAAGTGTGCATTTTTAAGCAATCTGGTATAGCATTAAGATTCTGGGCACACTGTGAATTTTGTTTTCATCTACTCTTCCTCTTACATATTTTTGAGTAACAAAAATTATCAATTGTGATTAAACATAGCTCTCCTGGATCTTCCTGTTCAGCCTTCAACTGAAGTTATGGGTTTTGGACACAGCTCTGCAGCTACGTCCCAACACCTTCCATTTAGATTTTATGATCAGTCACGACGTGGTAGCAGTGATCCCACAGTGCAACGGTCTGTTTTTGCCTCTGTTGACAAAGTTCCAGGTAAGATAGCACTCATTATCAAGCAATTTTGGTCTGTTTCAAACAGATTTAAAAGGAGCATACCTTGAAGATCCTAACTAGATTCCTTTTAAAGTTTCATGCTTGTTGTACAGTATCAAAAAATGAAACCAACTTATTTTCATGTTTAATAGAAACAGGCTTTTCTCTGAAGCTTAGCAAATGTCTTTTAAATGACAGTTGTAATTTAGCTGTCTTTTTACAGCATCAGTACTTTTTTTAAAAAAAAAAAAAGTTTAAGATTAGCAACTTGAAAGTTAAGAAATGCTCTAACAGCTACCCATCAAATAGTGGTTATTTTGTAACCAATGCAAGACTATTAGCATAGCAAGGTGTGGTAACTCATGCTCTTAGGAAAAGTTCTGCCTTATAGATGAAAATGCAGGCATGTTTGTGTTTCATGCTTACATGAGGTATAAGTTTACCTTATGAATTTAATTTATTTTCTCATAATGCATATAATTATCAGAAGGCTGTTGGGTCCAGTATTAAAATGACTTTTTTCCAAATTCTTGATGGATGTGGATTACCTCTGAAATAGAAAAGTAGTCATAGTTTACTACTCCTTATCTGAGTACTAGGACTGAGAAGAGGCCTGTTTTACTGTCTGAATGCTAAGTGTGGTTCAACCTTTGAATTCTCTGATAGATTTTGATGGGGCGGGTTCTCTGCCTTGGCAGAAAGCTTCCTGAGTCCTTACAGCAAGATTCTGTGAAGTTGGTTAATAAATGGGATAACTTTTTCTGCACCTGTGATTTGCAAAAATTGTCACCTGTATTTTAAAAGGAAAACCCATGGCTCCCTAGAACGTGCTTCCACTCAAAGCTTGATGTCCATAGTCACATAAGCATTGGGATTTCTTCAGAGAAATCTGAAGGAATCAGAGGATGTATGTAGGAGAGGTCATACTTTTCATCAGCTTGAGTTCAATATAAGTATCCAATATAATATTTTGAATAGAAACAAGTAACGATGATAACTATAACTAGCTAGGTTAATGTAAATTCACTGGTTCTTTCTATTACGTTCAGTTGTTTAGAGCCTTGAACCTTGAGTTTATAAAGTTCATTTAAGAAGTCAGACCATTAGCAATAGCTGATGTAGCATCTAGTGAACATAAACAAATCAAAATATTTGTCTTGCATTTCCAGTTTACTCGGTTTCATTGAGCTGTTGAGAACTGTTGATAATATTGAGATTAACTTTTTTGCATACTGCACTTAGAACAAATTTTTTGGCTTACATCTGCAAAGGCTGAGCTGTGACATTTGTGTAAACAATGAAGTGTTTACATGTGATATGTTTCTGAACACACAATTCCAGAATGAGGCTTACGGAAAAATTTACTCATAGGAGAACAAGTACTAATAGGGTGTGTATTCCAGGTGTGTTTTGAGCAATATGTCCATGGCAGTTTCTCTAAATATGCTGGAAGTGTCTTAATACTTTGCCATCCTTTAAAAATTGAGTTGGAATATGAATCATCTTGCACACACTCACTCTACAACACATCAGTTAGTCATGCATAGTTCCTCCTTCGAATAAGTTATGATCATCATCTCATCAGTGCATAGAAATAACTGGGATACTGAGCACTAACAAGACAGAAAAGGCTCACAACTCCTCCGAAGACATCAACTTTGAACTAGGATTAAAGGGGTAATTCTAAATTGATGCTTTCTTTCTTTCAGCTCCTTATTTCCTTTATCAAAAACTGACCTGACCTCTCTGTAGAGGTCTTTCTTCCAAATAGTGAAATTTTCTTCTTCTGGGTTCAGTTTAAAGTTGAATCTCGTACTGTTTGAAATTACTTAATTTTGCTGTATTAGTGCAAAAAGATGCACTCTTGTTACTGCTAGCTGCCAATCATTGTACGAAACTCAGTACTTCTCTTTAAGTGCAATTCACAGATTAAAAAGAGGGGAGGTGAAACATAGTACAGGCACTCTAATTAGCAAGTAGGTGTTCTACTGTGTTGTGACTAAATGAGAGCTATATTTTGCTGGAGTCCTGCATGTGGAGAACAGAAATCATAAAAGCTTACACATTCCCAGTCAGGTTTTTCAAAAGACAAGTTTATGTTGTATCAGGGAAATATATTTCCTTGCTGCTTTTGACGTAAGACTTCCATGGAAAAGGTGTGGTTGAAAAGATGCCAGCATTCTGGATATTGTTTGCTGTTTCAGAATCAACCTTCTCTAAGAAGAGTACACTCTTAGCCATAACAAATGACTTCAGCTACTAATTTTATTTACTTATTTATTTATTGGCATATGGTAGCTAGTTCAAACAGCAGGATACTTGCTTTGAACTCCAGGAACTGGAGACTTTCACTGTGTGCACTTGCAAGCCTGGAGAAAAAGCATTTGAAGCTCTTATCCAATATTAAATATGAGAAATCAGACACCATGTGTCTTTCAAATGTACATGCAATATGTGTATTTCAAATGCTGCGTTTTTCAAATGCTGCTGTTGATAGCCAGTAATAAGTTTAGGAGGAAAAAAAAAGTATTATTACTTCTTTTACAACTGATTACAAAATAGCTATTTTTCTGAAAAGGCTAGTTCCTTCTCCCTTTATCTTCAATAAAGAATAGAAGAGGGTTCCTAGTTTCCACTGATTTTTTTCATAGAAGTTTTTGTGCTTATTTGTGATTTTTAGTTTAGTAGAAACTTTTGGGGGCTTGTTTTGAAAATTACTGAACTACCTGCAGTTAAATCACTGTTTTCATGTGTTTGTTTCTTAACAACTCCTATCATTTAAAAGAGTTTTGCAGAATTCATACTGTGTGAAAAAAACAGTAATAGCAAAATGTTGACTGTAATTATAAGAAAAAGAAAAATTTTCCTTCAGTGGTGATGTTTTTCATTGAGTTAAAGGAGAGTTAGCAACACTTGTAGAAGGCTAAACATTTTCTTTAGTAGGACAGTGTTAGCTGTTAGTGCTGTACGTCCAAAGTGTTTCTCAGACATTATGAAACAATGACAAACTGTTTCAGCCCTCCCGAAAATTTCATTGCATACAGAGAATCTTAGTGCAACTTCTGAAACAATTCTCTAGTCCCACTTCTCAAGGAATTTAAAATTTGCAAGAACACTCATTTAAGTCTGCTCCGGTTCACATTTCCTACCTGTGTCATACTACATATACGTTAAAGCTCTGCTTATTTTGCTCTCCTTATTTGCAAAAATATTAACTGATCATTAATATGTCTCTATGAAGTTTGGATTATGCAGATACGGTGAGAGGTTGTACTCATTACTGCTGACTGGCCTGCTGAACTGGGCAATTCTTACCAGAGAAGAGCAGAAGCAAAGTCATTCACTGGAACAGTTCTATCATTGCAGAGTCGTGACCATGACCCTTGCCAGAATGGTATTGCATTTTGGAAATAGTTTTGCTGATTGAACTGTTGACCATCTTATGTTAGTTATATATTCATGTGATGCTTGTTAAGCATTTTTTGTGCAAGTAAAAGGTCGTATTTTTTTCCAGAGAAACCAGATGAACAGCTTTGGTAAACATCAGGCAAAGAGAGGTCTTACATTTAAAAAATAAGAAACAAACAAATAAAACCCCTGAAAAACACACTTGCACTCCAAGCAAACTCAAATATCAATTTCAAATACCAGCTATATGCTGAGATTATATGCTCAGTGTGTTTTAAGAGAAATCTTAAATATTTCCTGCAAAATATACCTTTGCATATTTTAACAACTATAGTTGCTTTCCTACTGAGAATGTTTCTTTAAAAAACAAAATAAATCAATGGATTGCTTTTACTGTTTTCTCCATTGTTCATACCTTAGCATATGATGTTTATCACAAGATTTTGGGAATAATGTTGAGTAAAACTTCTTGTTAATGTTAGCCATTGCAAGCAAAGTATAGACATCTTTTAAAATTAAAATCTGGAGGGAAAAAAGTTGTCTCCTTTTGTAGCTTTATATCCCTTTTAAATAAAAATAGATGAGAATTTTGGTTAGCATTTCTTCCTTCATGATGCTAGGACACAGTTGCTTATATAGCCTGTAAGTGCATTTAAAATATTTCTTGATTCCTTTCTTCTGCTGAAGAATAGTGGAGGATATCTACTAACTCATCACGTTAATAATCAGTTTGGGCTTTTTACTTTAATGTTCCTCGATTAACTACTTCCAAGCATATAAAAAGACTGACAAACTTGGACAGCTTTGGACAAAATATTCTAGCTGTGTTCACCCATTATTCGCAAAAATATGATTTAAGCAAATGCTTAAACAGCAGGAATCACTGACAACTTACATAAGCAGTGCTGCGCTTGCATTCAGTTCAAATTAATCCAGTAGTGTTTTGAGGATGGAGTGCAAGTGTAATCTGCTTGTACTCATCACTTAATATTTGTGACTCTTTTCTCATGTATTTTAGCCTTGGCAACTCTAAAGATAATCCACAAAAAAAGAGTAGAAATATAGCCTTGAGCAGGATCTGATGGCAGTGCCCTTGGGAGCAGTTTCGTCTTTGTTTTGGTTTCTGGTGCCTTCATATGTCATGTCGGAAAATGAGCAAGCTGTATTTCTGTTGATGAGACCTTTCTGATCACAGAAGAATGAAATTTACTGAGACATCTGAGCCACAAAATAAAGCAGTAACTGAGATGGGGGGGAAATGTTTGCTTCTGATAAATACTTTGTTAGAGCTGAGCTTGGCTGCTGGCAGCACAATTACAAGAGTCTTGCACAGGATGTGTCCTACTTCAGGCATGCAAGTTACTAGTACCAGCAACTTCCAATGACATTTAAAGGAGATCATACGTACTGGCTTTAAGGTAAAAGGGTGGTAAGCAATATATTAGGGGGCATGAATAAAATAGAAGCTAAAGAAAGGATACTTGGACATGGGCAGTCTGAACCACTGCTGTTTATAGATATTATAGCTCAGAGTAGATAATAAGTATATAATACAATGGAGGACAATTTTAAAACCCAGTAAGCGTTCATATTTCTTCCTTGGTTTTGGGGGAGTGAGGGTGGGGTTGTTGTCCTTCCCCTCCCCTGACATGCAGTGTGCCAGTTTGTTAGCGCTGGGCACATATACCCCTCTACCTGATTTTAAATGAAGGTGTTGCATAATACCAAGCAACATTTCCCCTAATGCCAACTCCACATCTAAAAGAATGATGAATGCCTTATGAACAGTGCATTTACGGATACTGGTTTTTAATTTAAAAGTATTCTATTGCTGTTGGTAAAGTATTGTCTTTTTTGTTCTGTTTGCTTCCTGTACCTTATGCAAGGAGCTTTTACTTTGTACCTTTCCAGAAAGTATTATTTTGATTCTACTCTGGCCTCAAAATTGTGGCTTTCAGGAAGCAACTCATGTGAAATGCAGGGCAGATAAAAATGCATTCAACACTCGCAGAACTCCACAAAAGAAGAGCTTTGAAAGCTGAGACAGCAGGATTAAAAAGCTGCTTTCACAAGCAAGGTCTGGCTTCATTCAGAAGTTGCAAATATGGGAATGGGTCTGATGTGCTTGCTTAAAGTAATTTTCTTTGCTTTCTCCCTACTACTTTGTGATCATTCCATGACTGTGGTTATCTAATAAGCAACTATTTATTGTTTCACTGTATATACAGACGAGCGTGTATGCACACAAAGCAATAGTGATTTTGGTAATAAGTGGCACACTGCCAATCATTACTAGTATGACGGTGTGTGGGCTTCAGTTTGTTTAGTAAAACACCTGCAACAAATAGGGACGTCTCCTGCCACCAGTCCTGGATCTCAATTCTCAATTCGCCTCTAGAGTCTCAAATCGCACTTTTTATAATTAAGAAGGTATGTGACTGCTGAGAATGAAGATTTCCGAAAGACAGCGAATAATCTTCTGAAGAGAAATTGAGTATCAGCCAGGAGAACTGGCTTCCTCTGGTGCTAAGAATTCACTGGATTCTTAGATTCTCAACACGCAACTCTTGATAGTTTTCATGGTGGTCAGACACTACTGCCAGTTTTGTGGGTAGTCACCTGGGGAGCTAGAGCCTGCTTTACAGAATGACTGAGCTCATTCATTTTCAAGTAAAATCAGTGAAAGTTTTGAACATATTGAACACTAAAAATGTCCAGCCTTCCTTGTCCTAAGTTGGTATCCAAAATCAGATTGCTTTGGGCTTAACACTTTTTCCTAGCACCAAAGTGATAAGGGCATGCAAGTCTGTTGTTCCAGGATTCCCTGTCTTCAGCAGCAAAGCTGATTTAAGTTTAATCTCACCTGTCCTCCACTGCAGCCCGTCTTTCAAATGTTGCTCACTAACCCATCTGTTATTTTGGTGCAAATGGTTATGAGGCTGAATTTCCATTACTGACATGAGCAGCCTTAAAAGAAACTTTGTTTATTTCTTGCTTAAATTTTTGTGGAGATATGCTTAACAAAACATCTCTATATATGGTTCAGCTAATTCAACTGAAGGGGACAGGAGAGAAAAGGGTGAGATATATTTAAGCTGGATGGACTGCTGAAGAAAGCATACTGTTTAACTACACCTTTAATCTTGTCTTCTGGGCAGTTACGTTGGTAGACGTAAGATTTAGGACCACATGTTCCGGCAGATAAAAAGAGTCCATCCTGAATGTTTATCCTTTCTAAGTTTTGGTCAGCTTGTGTAGTGAATGAGGACAGTGCCTCTGGAAAAAGGTAACCTTGTATTTCAAATGGTAGTGAACAGACATACGTTTGGAAGGTGGCACAAGCTGGTGTCTGGATGCTGTTCAGGGAAGTTCTGTACCCGGTCTTGTAGAATACAATTCTATGTGCTATTTTAGTATATACAGTTACTGCAGTCTTAAATATGTGTTTATATTTAGACAGCAATAGAAAACACATGGAGCCTTTATAAACTTGTCTAAAAAAAAAAAAAAAAAAAAAAAATTAATAGCTTCCTAGGAAAACTAACTGCATCTGCCATTGCCTCCTGAACCACAGCTTAAAGAGCTTTTTAGTGACATTTTTGTACAAAACTGGAAAAAAAGAATGGATAACTAGATTCTTTTTTATCAAAGGCTCTCTGAAGTACAAATTTATTCTGCTTCCCAAGTTAATTATAGGTTTGAAAAGTGCTAAATTTTCAGGCAGGATGAGTGTTACCTGTGGCTGCACAGATAATATTAATTAAAGGATCTGTGCATATGGTGGCCAAAGAAATGTTTAAATATTTCTATTCAGACTTTCTTATCCTAACGCACTAGGGCTGCTTCTAGAAAGATTGTCTTAGACATGGTAGTATGTTGAGTAATGTATCTTGCTTTGGACGAGGGGCATAATCCAGGAAAGAAAACAAGACTCTCTTCAAGGTTATAGTTTGTATTGCTATAGAGAGTTGTCTGAGTGACACTGTAAACATTTGGGGGAAACTTAACACCTTAAGGAGATGAGTAAAGACTCGGATGTAGAGTTCAGTTATGAGATGTTTTGTGTTTGTCTACATGGCAAAGGAAACTACCATTGTAGAATTTAATGTTCCTGCTCTAGTTTGATCAAAGGTTCCAGTAGTAATGAAGACGCTGCGGTGTGAAAGCTGGCCGTGCTGTCAGCAGTGGTTTCCAGACAGCTTGCGTTTTTGGTTTTGGTTTGGTGTGTGTTGTTGTTGTTGGGGTTTTTTTGTTTTGTTTTGTTTTTTAAGACTGCTTATTAAAAGTTAATAAATTAAAAGTTAATTAAAAAAATAATTAGAGCTAAATATAACTTAACTTCTGCCTCTATATTACATATTTTGTGTAGAGTTGCTCACTTACTGATATGTGGAGAGGACCTGAAACAGCAATTCAGTCACAGCTGTTTCATGGGAAGAAGGGAGAGAAAATGTTAAAATCATTTGCAAGCAAATCTCGGTGTAAGGACCTGAAGGGTGAGGGCTGTTCTGCAGAACCTTTGGGTAGGCAGGCTTGCTGAGTCAGGCAAGCTCTTCCTGAGGAAGAAGTACAGGAGGCCTTGTCTACTTTCTCTGCTCTTCTGGGAAGGATGAAAGATTGTTCCTCCCTTGAAATAGCAGTGCAAATCTTCTGTGGATATAGAATGCTTTGGATGGGTATAACTCTTTCAGCGCTGAAGGGGAAACAAAACATATTGATGTAGGCACTTCTATACCAACGGTTTTAGTAACTGTTCCAAAAACAAGTTTCATTCATTCTGACAGATGGCTTTGCCTCACCTGTGTGGGCAAAAGTCCATTGATTTATTTCTTGTTTCCCCATCATAATTGCTGTTCAAAAACGTGAAGTATGTATGATAAGTGTAATATACACTTACTGTATGAAAAATACATGTACCAGTGGCCCTGAGTGTAAAGAAGTCCGTTTAGTCTGAGGTAGTTTAGTCTGAGGTAGTTTAGTCTGAGGTAGTTTAGTCTGAGGTAGTTTAGTCTGAGGTAGTTTAGTCTGAGGTAAATGTTTTGCAAGCTATCAGGTGTCACTGTGTGTAGCCTCAGTTTAACCTAATCCATCTAAATGACTGTGAAAGATCAGTTTGGTAAGCAGCTAACTATTAACTATTACTATTATATTTACTATAAACATAAATAAATACATGTGTTTTATTTCAGAAACTAAGCTGTTCTGTTTTTACCAAAAGTAGATGTCCTCTGCCATGGTTATCATGGAATTCTTTCAAGTGGTGTTCATCTTGGACGTAATGAATTGTGACTTAAAATACAAGAAAAGCTTGGTAAAGGGGGCATTTATCAATCTAAAAATATGATCCAAGTACTACAGCAGTTTAGATGGTGTGTTTCTGCAAGTGCTTGGGTCCAGTTCTTGAATTTTTGAACCATGGGTGGTACAGTATAAGAGGTAGGACCACAGATGAAATCAAATTATTAACAGAACCGATATTTGCTAGCAGCTTTCTTCGTGTCGTCTTTTCTTCAGCCTCCCTGGCTGCTTTTCTTTGTAATACATCCTGTCAGCACTGCTGTTCAACAGCATTTTCCTGACTTGTAATTCTGTTTAAAGCTTTCATGTGTTGCTTCTAACAAACACATTTAAACTGAGTTTTGACTGAATGCTTGCTGCAGGGCACCTGAAAATTCCTTATATGGGAGTTTTTCTAAAATAGAGCAATCATCCACCCAGTGCCGTGAGAGACTTCTCTATAAAAGATTGAACTATTGTGTGGTGCATTTGCTTTCTCATATACCTGATTGTCAGATACTTTACGCTTTAATGCTCAATATGTAGTAAAGACAGCAAGTGTTATATTGTTAGGTGTTTCATACTGTACATGTCATGGCTATTTTGAGTAATTCAGGGGCTGCCGATAAAAAGTAAACTTTTTGCATTAATGCTTCCTGTGGGAGAGTGAGCAGTGTGGCAGAAGAAGCCAACAGTTGTATACATCACCTGACCTATGTTGAAGGCATTTTTCTTGCTACGAGAGGTACTCCTACTTCTGAAGAGCTGCTGGCTAACAAAACCTGCAGCAATGAGTAAAAGCTTCCAAGTTTTTGGAGGAATGTCTGTCAAAAGAAAGCCTTACTAAGAAAATCCAGCAATTGTTCTAGGTGCATTGTTGTGAGGAAAGTTGCAAAGTGAACCGTGGGAAGTGTGTGATCCTCAAAGGAAAGATTCAGGGCAGTGTGAACAATACAGTACTACTTGTTTTCACTGGAATTGTGTGGTAAAGGTAGTTTATGAAATTTGCTTTCAGAGCATATTGTAAATTATAGCAGGTAATTTCATAGTATTCTTACATGCTGGACATTCGAAGTTGTGATCCTTTTGGATTTTTCTAGCATTGATGCAGCTCAAGATATAATCATCAACTTCTGTAATGACAAAACTATGAAAATTCTTAAAAATTCAGCTGAAAAACAGAGCAAAGAGGAAAAAGAATAACAGTGAGTGAAAGAAACAATAAGGGGCAATTTAGTAATTTCATCTCATGAAGATACTCTGACCTGTTCAAACAGTCTATTCACAAGTGAGTTAGCAGATCATCTCAAACCAGTGATCCACATAAAGTGCATGAAAAGAATTTCTGAAGTTTTTCAGAACTGAAATATTTTCACTGCAAGTCTTGGTATTCCTCAGCAGGAGTTTATGCCAAAGAACATTTGCTGTCAAGCCTAGGCCCCTTATACTGCCACTGATCAACTTTTCTCTGGAAAGCCATTGGCAGAGGGTTTGTACAAGAGTTAAGTGCTCTGACTTCCTTGATTCTGAGATTGCTGAAAGCCACAGCACGCTTACTTGCCTCAGTCCTAGCAATTAAAAAAAACAAAAAAACAAAAAAACCCACCCACTCCTCCATTGTTAAATGAGAATATAAGCTTTAAGGAAGTCTTTGTAATCAGTCAAGAATATAAGCTGTTTGAAACAACAAACATATCTTTGTCAACTGTAAATAGAAAATGACTTCTTGAAGGAGGGGGAAATGTTAAAATAATGTGCTTTTGGAACAGCAGACTTTTTTTTTGGCCCTTCTTTGGCTGACAGTCACCATCTTTCAGCTTCTCTCTACAAATGACTACTTTCTCCAAGGCCGGTATTTTAAAGTGTTCTAACCATCTTCCAAAGACACTCCTGTGTTTCCGTTCACGTTGAGGTGAATCAGTCAAACGTATGCCTTTGGTATTTATCATCTGTAAATATCTGAAATTTATTAGTGTTATATTTAGTTTGAAATTGTCACAAGTGAATGATGTCAATCAGACTTATTGCCTGTGTACAGTAATACCTCCATGCAAGTTGCAAGATCTTTTTTGCTGAAGATACTAATTTTCTTTGGAGCAGCCAAATTTAGATACCTCCAAGTATTGGGGGATGCTGTTTAGTCATCTTCTTGTGTTAATGTCTATCAGTTCCAGTAATCTGTTAGGTTCTCCCTATGGAAACAGGTTGCACCATGGATAAGTGTTTCTTGAACACTAATTTTGGAAAGGATTCTTAAGAGCAGAGAAGTCCATTAAAGTTACGTTCTGTGATCCCCCAAAACTGGCCCTGTTCATGCTGAATTATTGATGCTTGGCTAATAACATCTGCTTGGGTTGTCTAAACAATCTCCTAGTAAGTTAGGGAAAAATGTGTTTGGAATAAATATGACACAGTATTTTGGCCAGTGGTTGACTGGTATTCTAGTTGTAATAGCAAATTATGAATAATAATTTCAAGGTGAAGGGAAAATGATAATACCATCAGACTCTACAGGAATGGTAGCACACACTAATTATTGGATTTTCTTCACTTACAAAATTATAGTGACTATTCAGTGGAAACATATATTAGCTCATTTTCTTTCACAAATACTGAATGCCACTGTAGCCATGTTGAAATCTGATACAGAATCCTTTTGAAAACGAGTTGGAAACTGATATTATTTAATAACCTAAACTACCATGCCCCTGGGGGGTGCGGGGGGGGGGGAGGCATAACTGCTCTGAGTTGCAAATTCCAAGTAAGTTGTTAACCTCAGTGGGTTAGTTACAGTGATCAGATACTTTATATTCTGTAAGAAAGTTAAGTTAGGATATAATCTAGCTAGAATTCCACTTTACTTTTAAACTTTGATACAAACATCTCTTGCACAAAGCTCATCTGCATTCTTCACAGTTCAGCACTGCAGCCTATGCCATGCAGATCACTTCCTTGTGTGAGGATTTCTCAGAAAACAATAGTATTTAGGGGATTTCTTGATTGTTCTTAGAACTGTGAACATTTCTGAAAACAGACCATTACCAACACAGAACGCAGGAGAGAGAATTTATTAGGTTATATAGCACAAGTGTTGGAAACATAATGGTCATATTTAGGTCTGGATTATAGAATAGATTTGAGAAGATATTTAGATATAAATTAATTAGATTGAAAGAGCACTAAGTATGAGAGCTGAACAAAATCACACAGTCATTCTTTTATGTTTTACTGTAGCTTTAGCTAATGCTTCGTTAAAAAAATATAATTGAGATATAATGATTATTGTGTTTAACCTTTTCAGTGAATTAATGTAGGCTTGTGATAGAGGAGTTTATCAGCAACCTATAAAATAGAACCTGCTGTATATTTCCTCTATGGTAGAAATAGGCGATTAAGAAATAAGAATCAGAGAACAAATTACTATTTTTCACTTCCCTCTGATTAACCGTGGCTGGTCTGTTTCAAGATAGAGTATCCGTGTTCATTTATATAGCGAGAAAATGTAATGTGCTCCCCAGAGGACATAGCTGGGTCAAATGCTGAGAGCTGACTGCTTATAAGAGATCAAAATGATTTTTAAAGATAGAAATAATTGTTTATAAACCTTATTTAATTATGGGTACCAAACTCCAATAAACAATGTTACAAGTCAATTTGGAGAAACTGTTCTTGTAGTTTGTCATCACTTAACCACAGTTTAGAGCAGAAGCTATTTAAAATATAGATGTTCATAAATAAAAACTAGTGATTATAACAAATAGTTTTGAATGTGGCATCTGCTTTGGACGATGTTACGATAACAACATTATCACCCATAGAAGCAAAATATACTAATTGTTTACTGCTACTAAATGTTCAGCAGGTGTCTGCTGTGCTGCTGGGCTTTAACTAGAGACACCCTTATGGCCACTTGTTTTAGTGGAATATGACTGAATGATTAGGTGCATTCACCACTAAACAAAAGAATAAGTTGTGGTTGTCTCTTGGCTTGTAGCATATCTGCATGCAGTAGACTTCTTTTCATTATTGTATGCAACCATACATTGAATAACTATTGTTTACTTTTTGATTCAGTGTGGTTTTATGGAATGAATGCATGACATAGATGTCAGGTAGTCATGGCTTCTAATCTTGGCTCTGATGTTGCCTAGCTGTGAGAACTTGATCAAATCTGTGAAATCAAATATTGCAAAGTACCCCATTCTCAGGTCGTTAAGTTCTGAGATGTTGGGTTTGAGAAAGCAAGGATCTGATTTCCTTCGTTGCAGTCCTTCTTCCAAATCTTAAGCTTCTGATTGGCTGAAGGTCCTGTGTGCTTCAGGTTCTCAATACTTTTGGAAATTGCGTCTTGAAGGAGTAAGTGCACAGGTTGCTGTACATAGAGGAGGGAGAGAACCAAAGTGAAGAAACTTACAGCATGTCAAAGACCTGAAGTGAGGGCTGCGGAGGAAGGAGAAAGGAATGCTGGATTGTATCAGAAAAGGGGAAGATGCTACAGTCTGAGGAGTATGAGGGAATGTTAGACTAGAAGCCAAAAGAACACTTGTTTAAAAATGGCTATCAGACACTATATTAAATGTTCTGTATTCTAGAATGGAGAATGTTTGACTTATGAGAAGGTGGAGTAATTCCAATGCCAGCATTGGATTTGATAGATAAATTTTCCTGAAGATGGTATCATTGCACTGAGAAGTGTAGTGCAGGCTTTCTATCTGAGGTTTTTTGTCTTAACCTTTTCCATTATCGCTTCTAGCTCTGTGGCCCTTGAATTTGTTGAATACACCAAAAACTGCAGAGTTTTGACATGTTTTCATTGTTTTCCGAAGCTCTGTGTTCTCAAAATGTTTTCCATCTCTTACCCTCTGTTTTCTTGTTCATTGATCAGCAGTTGTAGATAGCATGTTTCATAGAGAAAAATTCAGAGTTTCAGGCTTCTGAGATGGAAGTGAGAGAAGGTACCTCCTCTGGGTCACTATGTGGAATTGACACCATTTTGATGCAACTGTTAACCTTTCTCAGTTTGTTCACATAAGTGAACTCTTCCATGCTAATTATTTACTGGTAAATGTCATTGTCCTGTCTTGCAGGATTTGCTGTAGCGCAGTGTATAAATCAGCATAATCCATCACCACTCTCATCACCATCTCCTTCAAGCGGCAGTGGGAGTACAGGGCGCTGTGATTCAGTGACTGCAAGCTCAACTTCCACTCCTTCTGCTGCACAGAGCCCATCAGGTATTAAATCACTATTTTCAGCCTAGGAACTAAGGGATTAACAGTAGTTTATAATAAAATTAACTTACTGAATTATTAGGTTAAATACAGACTAGGACTTTATGTTTTTAGAGCACTTGATCATTTTTCTAAACCAGTTAAAGTAAATTGCAGTGCAAATTTTAGTGATCTTCTCAGATTTCTGGAACTCTGTATTCAATAAATACTTGACATCTTTCAGTGATGATCTTAAATACTAGTGAAATAACTTCCTGCTGGTCTGATTTGTCTCCTAGCACATACAACTTTTTTTTTTTTTTTTTTTAAACTAGAAGTATTGGTTTGCATAAACTTATAGTAGGAGACTTCACATGAAGCATCTCTTCTGAACTGGGCAGCATTTGCTTTTATGCGTTTGTCTGATACTTATTTTAAATTAATTATGAGCCAAATATGCGATACTTGAAAGCAGTTATTATTCAGATGCTAATAGTGTACAGCTTTTGCCGTAAGACTCTCCTTTGGTTGAACAAAACAGCTGAGGAGGCTATTGCAATGGTGCAAAGGAAGCTGGCACATCAGCTAACTGACAATTATAACTTTCATGAAGCTGTGTATGTATTGGTGAGTATACTTAGTGGATATGTTAATATTGGGGCTTCTTGTTGCATTAAAACTCCTTCATTCTTCCTTTGTGTGTTGTATTAGTAGAGAATCCTACAGCTGTTTGTTCTGAATACCAATTATATGGTAGACAGCCTCAAGCTGGAGGCTGAGCAAGAAATTCTGAAACAGCACATTGAAATGCTTTCATTCTGCAACAGCGCTGCTCCACTTAAAAACAAACAAACAAAACTCTCAAGACTTTTTCAAGCAGTCCCCTCATTTTGGTAGTCACCTTCAGTGTTGATCAGTCTTTGAAATGATTGTTCCAGTTCCCTCTATTATGGCATAGCATTTTGCCTTCATTTGAAAGCCTCACGTAGATAAGTTTAAACTTTTTCTGCAGCCATACCAGGAATGATACAATCTTTATTATGCATTTAGTTTTCTCTAGGTCATAAAATGCCTTAGTATTACTGAACGCTATCGGGAGATCAGTGTACACTCTATATTTGAAGTGGCTAGCCTTCTTGCAAGAAGTACCGCTTAAAAGGGTAAAAAAAAAAAAAAGGCTGCCTATCAAGTTTATGAATAATATGGAGAGCATTCTAGCACCCAAACTAGATTAAAAAACATGTTATAATAGACTCACGTATAGTCAAAATATTCTTGCAGTGTGTATAATTCTGGAATAACATATGTGGGTGTTCATATGCAATCTATTCAAAACTGCAAAAAGATCTCATTTTATTTTCTTTGTTGACAAGTGATTACTGTTACTTAGTCTTTTGAGAGACTAGACAAATATGTGGAGATTACACAGAGGGAAGAAGTGGTATGATTTGTCAAACGGCTTACCTGCTACTGCTATGTCCTCTGCTCTATTTGAATCCTCAGTGTGATCAAGAAATGAAATACAACTACAAGTTCTTGGCAACGGTCTCTAAGAGAAAATTGTGGTAAAGGAGATTTTTTAAAAAATTATTTTGTTGTTGTAAATAACATGGTAGGTCACAGAAGTATCAAACAAGACCATACTGCATGTTTCAGACAGAGATCTTTCCAAGTGCATATAGTCTGACTTCTGTGAAAAACTGAGTAAATCCAGAGCAGATAATTCCCCATCTAGCATAACAAGATAGTACATCATAAAAGAATAATCATAGGCTGCAATTACAAAAATAAAATCTACTTATTCAGTATACAGGCATTTGTGTAATGTAAAGTCCTGTTTATTTTTCATGCAATTAAAAGAGCCTAGTGAGAGGAGGCTGTTCATTGTTTAAAAAACAAAAATCCGAGGAAGGTTTTGAAAAGTCTGTTTTTCAGTGTCTGCACTTTACCAATTAGATTGCATGAACTGCCTGCATTTAGTGTGACCTGCATTGTGGCTTAATCATAAAGTGTGTTCGAAACGCCATGTCATGCAGGAAAGAAGAGTCTTCTGTTTTTTGCACAGGATCTAGGGGCGCTGGTAGGATATGATTTAGCAAATCTAGTTGTGATGACACAAGAAGTCTGTGCCCTATTGCTTTGGGGATAGTGACCTTCAACAAAGTCAGTGGAAACAAACAGGAGAGTCTGCTTCAGCTATGGCAGTGCCAAGTCAGCATCTTGCATTAAACCACTGTAGGGATAAATTTTGAGCTAAACTCCTGGATTTTGTTCCAGTGCTCTACTCTGAGGGCAGTGATCTCAGAGGAAGACAGCGACTGTATGTGCGTGAGCAGTGCAATGGGAAAACAAACAGTTGGTGCTGAGGCTCAAACATTTGTCCAGCATGTGGTTTGAGGATTTTGATTTGTACTAGATTTAGTCTGACCTCCTGGATCAAGCATCCCTGACATGTACGTGGTTCAGAGTTGTCCAAAAGACCACTTATTGGTTCAGACCTATGTTTCTGTTAACATTTGAAGTGCATTTTGTGCACACGTGCTGCATATCTTATGGTTTAGTTTCCTTGTGAAGGAAACTCATTCATGTACATGCAAACTGTTCTTCAAACTAGACTAAAGTATTAAGTGTGCATAATTCTATAAAACTGCACAACTGGTCTGAACCAAAATGTTAGTGTCTTTGCAGCCAATAATGGACAGGCAGCATTATAACTACTTATAGTTGAGAAGCCAATGGTGTCTCAAGGTCCTTAGACTAGACAGGATTCTGAAATCCCTTAGGTTCTGGAGCTGAGTCCTTTTGGGGAAGGGACATCTCCGCCCCAGATGGCTTTGTTGACACACTTTTCATTGATCTGCAGTGTCAGAGCAATTCTGTGATCTGTATTTCTGGGAGCAGTTTTTCTGCGTTAACTGATTTGATCAGTTTATTGCAAGTTGATAATGAATGTTCTCTTTTTTATAGTATTTATACATAATTGTGATCTATACTGGAAGCTGCTGCCAGAAGCATGACTGTGAAAGAGACAATCTGGTTGGCTTGTCCAGATGGCTGTTCTGTAGGCTTGGGCATGAACAGAAATACGCTACTGAAATTAAGTAATGGTGTCTTGACCACTATTTTTCTTACCATATCAGCTCTGATAGCCCACTCAGCAAACTACTAAAACAGCTCTGCTGGTATTTGTCCTCTTCAGTGTAAAACTAAGTGATTTTCACTTAACTTGAAAGTTATTTAAACTAAGCTGCCTTACTCTGCTGTGAAGTAGAGGAGGAGGCGGCTTCCGTGATAAGAAGTGGCATGAAAGATTGTCACCCCTTCAAAGCGGGAAGTAACAAGTAGCTGGTGGACAGCAAGCAGAATTACCAAGATCTGTTTTGTGACCCAGGGTAGCACTTGAATGCTGCCACCAGTCAGTCATATCTAAGCCTCCTTTTTCATTTCCCATCCCATTTTAAACAAACACACACACGCGCACACACACGTGTGAGCATACATACTTTCTCCCTGTCTCTACTTCCCTCCTACCTTACTTTTTCTACCAGCTGATCTGGTTGTTGACAATGAAGAACATGGTGAGAATCTGCTAGGTTGCCCAGGAAGTTCAGTCAAAGAAGGCCAGCCAAGAAAAGGTGGAGATGGGTAGATGGACTTCAAGGAAACTACTCCAGCTACCTTCCCTAAGAGCAACATCTTAAACCATGACAGCTGTTTCTACAGTTAACTTGTAATTATGCTGTCCTAGACTACTAGCTCTTGAGGGATGCAGACTGTACAAGGTTTGATACGTTTGAGATGGTACTTCTAATTTTCATAGGGTTTGGAACATAATACATTGATATTTACATAGGACAGTGATAGATGAGAGTGAAATACGGAAAAGTTGCATATTAGTGGAGAAAAAACAATGTTACAAGGTAGTGCATATATTAACAGTTAAATATTTAAGAGTTTTTTTGCAAAGAGTTTATGCTACTTCATATCATGCGAAAAAGTTTTTTGCAAAATGTATTGCAGGAAAAAAATTAACTTTCATTTTTTATTCAAAATACTTGACTTGCTATCACTCCTACCTGCATAAAGCAATGTCATAGTACCTTAATGTGAGGAGGGATGTTAACTAAACTGACATAAAATTGTCTGACTGTTATGCATATTTCAATCACTGTAAGAAAACAATGGTTGCATTAACTGCTTTTTAATGAATACATTAATTTTTTCCTGAGTTTACAACTATCCTACCTGATAACTGTCACTACACTTTATGGCATAGGTATTTTAAAGCCTAGCAGCTCCTGCATTTACAATATTTGGGGATTAAGTTTAGCCTTTTGTGAGATCTCAGCTCCTTAAAATGGAAAAAGCAGAAGCTGTTCATTAAAGAAAGGAGAGTCCCTAGCAAGACAGAAAAAGCAGCATCAGGTTCTGAAAACGCTGCTGTCAGGTTGGTTTTTTATGTGTATATATATGTTTAAAATCTTTAAATGTACCTATCTGTGTTGCTATGTAGAAGATAAAAATGTTTTCTTGCTAGGCAGATCTTAATCATTAAACTTCTGAGCTTAGAATAGTCTCTTCTTGGCTGCACTTACTGAAACTGTACACTTCTGTGAGGTGCTTATTTTTATGTATGCCAATAATTAAGATAAAGAACCTCTCTTACAGTAAGTTAGCATTCTTCCAGAAGTGTATATGTGTAATTTCATCTATGCTGTATTTTATCACTTTTTAAGTTGTCTAAAGCCCTGAAATGCATTTTGCTCCATTACTTAAGAAAATGTTTACACTGAAGCAATGACTATCGAGGACTTCAGAAGACATTGATCTTCTTTGCCATTTATGCTGTATTTCATGCTTTTGGCAGATACTGATGGTAAATGGACTAAAATAAGTAGAAAGAGCTATCCCTTGTTGCACAGAATCAATTGGATTCTAGTCTGTAAAGTAAAATTTATATATGTACCAACGAGAGGATGCTTAATCAAGCATGGAGAACCTGTAAAAGCATTGCCTGCCATCTTACTGAAACCATCCCTCTCTCTTCCCTCTCTGATCAGTAATGTAAATGTGCTGTGACTGTTTCTGTTCTACGATGCTAGTAATTTTCTAACTAAGTAAGGAAGAAATACTTTTGTTTCTTGAAAGTTTCTTTTCCAGAAACTTTCTATGCACTGAGCTTCATCATCTTAACTGCTGTTATCTTTTAAAAATACTGCATTTGGCTTTATTATAATCCAAATGTAATACTTCAGTTTTCTGTCTAAGGGTAGCAGCGCTGCACAGTCTGAAGTATTGTCACCTTCTCAGTAGTACACCTCTTATTTATTGCCAGTGAGAATCGGAATAATGCTATATCACCAGAATCCGTAATAAGATAGCTTCTTTTAATTTTTTTAAAGCATGAGTCATATTGTAATGCAAAGGCCTGCCAGTCCCACCTCAGTGTAACTGCTGTCAGAATTGCAAGACCTAGCCCAGAACATATCATGTACATTTCCAGATAGGTAAGCAAAAAATAACTTTAGTTAAATTCACTTTTTCCTAAAGAATGAATACTTCCATCTTCAGAAGTATTTCCCAAACTGACAAAGCTCTTGGTGTAGTGTTAAATTGTATTCAAGATATCAGCAGTTATGGATGTGTCCTTGTCCCTTATTCTTGTTGCTACTCTAACATTTATCCTTTGTCTTCATTCCAGTTTCCCTTCCTTGTTTCATTGTTAAAGCCTTCGTATGATATATCACTGTGTTTTCCTCTAGTAAGATCTGGCAGGAAAGGACGACGGCGGGTGTTTAGTCTGTCGGAGGCTGACAGTCACGGTGGACACTGGGTTTAGGTCTTCAAGCAGCAGCTGCAACCGAAACTCACGCAATATCAATTCAGGCAGGTTCCTCCATAAGATTTCAAAAGCCCACAACAGTTAATGAAACATAACGATATTTGATTTCCATGCTCACAGCAATGATGGAGATGTAGGGAACTGAAGAAAGTATCTTAAATATTTGACTATACTGTTATATACTGAGAATCATGCAGCAATAGTTAGCTGTTTCTGAAAGTCTTTTACTCATTTTTTTCCATGATTTTCTCTCTTGCCAAAAAATGGAAGTCCTGTTTACCAGGAAATGATATATCAAACCTCCAGCTTCAAAGCAGCTATGTCTTCATTTGCACAGGGGCAGCCATGGCTGTAGTGGAATTTAGCAAGCTCAAGTTCCTAAATGGACAGGAATGCAGGTAGCTAGCTAACAGCAGGAAATCTATTTACAACTCACGTAAAACAGACATTCAGCCTGAGATTCTCCTTGGACTGTGATGATAGAAGCTTGTTTTTCTGTGATTATCAAATTCAGGTAGATGGCTTTATGGACTGTTTAATTGTCTGTCTGAAGGGAAAAAAAAAAAGGTGGGGGGCAGGGAAGCAGATAGGAAAAAGATGGAAATAGACTTCAGACTTCTTTCTTACTATAACAGGTTATAAAACCTGTTTTAACTTGAATCTAATTTACTACTTTTTTTCACCATCATGGCATGAAAATATTTTACTCTGTTAATATTATATAAACATCCTTTGTCATTTTTATAGATTTGCTTTGCATCTTTTCACTTAATGCTCTGAGGGTATTTTTGGTTTTTTGGTTTGTTTGTTTTTCCTTTCATAGTGTATTGCTGAACAGCTTAGGACACTTTTCTGTGTATTATGTTCATTCTTTCCTTGTCCTGTTCTTTTCTACCTTCTTTCCCTAATAATAATCTTTAACTTCTGTTACATGTGATTTGTTTTGGAATTTTTTCTGTAATGATAACCTTGGTAGCATTATAGAAGCGCTGAACAAAATCTAAGGTTGCTGAACACTTCATTTTCCTCTGCATCCAAAGAGAGCTAATATTCTTTTCTTGAGTTTTTTTCAGTGAGGGTGCATCTTCTTGCTAATTGTCTATACAAGTTTCGTAGACTACAAGACTTCAGGCCATACATAAATATATATTATGTATTTAGATCCTTTTCTGAATTGAGTCTGAACTCAAAATGCTTTGAAGTTTTTAGCCTCATAGATGTTCTTATTAACAATTACTGTCCTGAAACCATGTATACAATTAACTGGGAGCTGTTATGTGTACGATCTTTTTAGATCAAGAAGATGATCCAATTTTTCATTGTAATGTCTTTTATATTCCAAATTTTTATGCCAAGATGCTGGATCTCTGCATTCTGTTTTCATTTCAGTTTCCTTGATCCATAGTCTAGGAATACCTGTTTTTCCTCTTAAGCATCTTTGTATTCAAAAGGTATAGGAGATCATCCTACTTTAAAACCCGTACTTAGGGTTAGCTTACAGTTGCAGTTTTAACCTGAGTACACATGTGAAATAGCCAAGGGATCTGTGACAGCTTGGTCACAAAGGTTCGAGTACCTCTAGCAGCCATAGTTTATAGCTGTGATTGCAGAGTACAATTTTTACTTACGTAGTTGTTTAGGGAAGATAACATATTGCCAAATAATTAGAGTTGTTGACCTTTTCTGGAAAATGTTAGATAGATATAGATATCTATCTAACTATATCTAAAGATATAGATATAGATATCTTTAAAATGAACTCCTCGTACATTGGCATTTGCTTTCTGCCCCTGCAGCGACTAGCCGCAGTTTGCTAATCCCTAGTAGCTTTGGCAGTTGTGCCATGCTGGGTTACAGCAAATCTGTCACTGCTGCCCTTAAATACCGTAATAGAGTGAAGGAAGTGAAGTGCAGACAGCTACTAATGGAGTATTGAGAGTAGAGGAGAGGAAGAATTACTGCTATTGATAATAAATATCACAGAAGATCTCTACTTTTGCATTTCTATTTATAAACACTGCAGCTGAAATCAAAGGACACAATGAGTTTGTTCTGCTCACTTTTTTGGTATCTGCTGTCTTTTTTTCCAAATGTGTTTTCAGACTTTTCAATGGAAAATTTGAGTTTATTGACTCCAGATACTTTTCTATGGAGACTTTTTTTCAACTATTTCCTTTACCTTTGTAACGTTAAAAAGGGGGTCACTTTAGCATTCATTTAGATCCTGCGAGGAAGGATTTGAGACAGCATAGCGTAACAAAAGGATGTTTTTCTATCCATCATGATTTTAATAAATTATGTAGGAATTCTGTCATATCTTGTTGGGGATGGGAAGAATGACTAAAGTGTAATGCAGAACTAGAAGTGAAGTAGCAGAACTGTAATAGAAATATGCTCTAGTATACTATTTCTGACCAGAGTATCACTCACTGATATACTTTACTTACCAGAATGTCTCAGGGGTCTGAATCCTGAATTTTGGTGAATATTTTTACCATATTTATAGATCAAAAGTAGTGTTGGCAGTGTATAATATTCTTTTTTTAAGATTCTATAAAATTTAATTTAAAACCACTGCAAAGAAGCTCACTGGTTTTTACATATTTAAATGTTAGCTTTTATCTTGGAATTCAGAGAAATGAAGTTTTATTTCAATATTTTCTTAGCAAGTCATTTTCCACGCAAACCTTTCATCACTTCCTCTGTTATCAGTACCACGTTCTCACTAAAGCTTCCTGACAACTAATAAGAATCTGCAGTTACTCCTGCATCTGTCCTAGCTTTTCAAAATTAGTGATAAAAAGAGACAAGATTTTTTACGATCTATAAATTTTGTTTTTCTTTATTAAAGCAAGAAGCTTTAGCACCAGTTCAGCAAAAAGTAAAATTGAGTGGTTTTCTGAAGTGAGAGTACATCTTTGTTTGGGTTATCTCAGCAGAAAGATGAGAAAACAATTGTCTCTTACTGATATTCCAAACTACTCCTTTCTTTTTTTTTTTTTTTTTTTGGGGGGGGGGGGGGGAACCATTCCATTCTAAGCTTTGTTTTCCCTTGTTTTGCCTTATGTTCATGTTTTCTGTTATTTTGCAGGAATAATTGGAATCGTATTGAAACTGATATATCTTAAGGTTGTTGTGTATTAAAAACAAAAACTAATTCTTAGATTCTGTATTCACTACATTGCCTTGTAGATTTTTCTGCAGATGCCTGTACACTTGAACACATGCTGTTTCTCATAAGAGCTCTAAAAATGGGCTGTCTTGAAGCTGGATACCTGTTACTTTAATGGCATCTATTACCCTAATCTGAAAAGAAAAACATTGACTTGTCTGTGAAGACTTGCTCATATAAGGCTGTGTACCTCCCCCCATCCCCTTCATTCAGTATCCATCTGAGCCAAATGAGCAGTTTGCTTGATAGATAGCTAGGATTTTAAGACAGAAAAGGGCAGTACAAATAGCTATTAAAATGTTTTTCATTGGGTGGGAAGAGCTAGCAGCATATCAGTTTTCTGTGCGATGCAATTGCTTATTCCTAATTTTATCCATGTTGTGTGCTCCATGCTTATGAGCAAAAAATGCATATAACAGAAGTCTGTATACAAACAGGCTTATTCAGTACTTTCCAGTTACAGTAAGCACGTTGTTCCATTATACTTCTTGTTCTGCCATACTTCTATTTTTTTATAGTTCAGTTGTCACTTAAATCTGGATTTTGAGAATGGATTGTGCACAGAAATGACTTCCACAACTTTGCAAGAACCAGACAGCCTCTTGGGAAAATTAATTTTACAGGGGTTGCTTTGTTATTTCTAAAGAGCTTCCTCATATGGGGTGGTGGGTGTTCATTTCAGTCTATACTAAATTCTGGTGAGCCTTTCTTATTCTCCCTCTTGATCTAATCTCTCCAGGAATATTACAGATATTGCTACACATTATAATATTAAACATACACATTTTCTCATTTCTAATGTGAACAGTTTATTGCTGGCATTTTACATTTTGCCTTCATAATATTCTGTGGTTTTTTTCTAATTACTGAAAAGTGAATGTGTAAGCATAGTGCTTCACAGAACTGCATTTTCCACCTGAGTACTATTCCTTATGAATATTTAAGAATACACTGTTAGGCTTTAACACACAGTGTACACACTAACTTGAACGTTGATTGTTTCTCAATGTTTTCTTTGATAGATGACTCTTCAGCTCCAGAGCAGCCTCAGATGACCATTTCTGGTCAGATGATGTTGACTGATGAAACTCTTTCAGCTGTCTCAAAGTCTAGCAAGAACGCTGTAAAACACAGTGACATAGAAACAGCAAACCTGTCCCCTAGCCTGATTCCTGCACAGCAGCCCACAATATCATTAATATCGGATGACAATACAGATGCACTAAGCGTAGAGTCGCTTACATTGGTCCCACCAGTTGATTCACACAGCATTCGTACATTCAGCTACATTCCTCAGTCCTCTTTGCAATCTGAAGTTGAAGTTTGCAAGGTGAAAGAAAGAGAGGAAGAATGTTCTGACTCATGTCAACCTTTGGACTGTGATAAACAGTGAAGCAAATGCAACCAGTTTCTTCGTCATTTTTTTTGGGCAAGTGCAGATACTTCTTGAACCATTAGAGGCCAGCTGGTCCACAAGAAGAGGCCCACTGATGAAAGAGAATATCGGCAGCTTTTTAAATAAACATCAGATGTTCAGCATATTTAAACTGAGTTGGGGGGGGAACTGTTTTGAATCTGGGCTGGATGTTTCCACAACCATTTCTGTTATACAAGAACACAAAAGTATTTCAGAGCACCTACTTTCTTTAAATACAGTTCCAGCTGCAGGAACTGGGTTAGTTGTAAAAGCTCTACAGTATTATGGAGAAGTGAAGAAATTTTGGGATACCTGGCTTCGGGATATTGAATCATTATTTTGTTGGAACTGGCGACATGCCATTGACAAGGAAAAAAGTATATATTATAGTACAGATGTATCATTTCCATTTGAGACAAGTTTTTTGTTTTTTTTTTTTTTTTTAATACTGATCTCATTCAGCTTTTGGAGGTCTGCATGATAACAGCAGGCTTGGCCACTTTCAGTGTTGTCTTCATAGGACTCTAAACTTCAATATTGTATTTTCCATGTGTAATATTTATTTCAGGGTTTGATTCAAAGCAAGATATATATCTAACCTTTTTTAGAAGGTAAACGCCTCAAACTTAAAAAGGCTTATTCAGGTTAACATAAGTGATTTTTGAGACTTCCTTAGTCTTTGCTTAACCATCTGCAGAAGAATGTAAAATATTTTGAGATTGCTATAGCTTGTTTGTTCTCTTCTGACAGTCAGATTGCTACTCATCTGAGGAATGAAGAAATCCATTCTACTGAAGGACAATTTTTAGAAGCAAACAGTTGAAAGAGTGGTTTTTTTCTTTCTTGTTGTTGCTGTTGTTTTTTTAATTTTGCATCTTCATGTAGGAGGAAGGTCACCACACCTAACTGATAACTCCAAGTACGAAACACAGAAGGGAAGGTATTTTTTTCTATCTGGGATAGTATCACTGTTTAAAAAAAAAAAAAGTTAAATGAAATTGCTACGTAAAAGTGATTCTGATCTTATGCTTGCCTTACTTTGCCTTGTAGATCCTGATACTGAGGTGACAAAGTAATGGAAAAGTTTTGATTAAAGTTTGGCATGTTTCTTGCTGACTTGATTCATAACTTAACATGAATAGAGTTTAAGCTTTCTCATCGGTTTCCATGTGTGTTAATTTAAATTAGTAATAAGATGAGCAGAATGTTATTGCTGGTCTTCACATAGCATTATCAAGTGCTCTGCGCCTCTCAAAGGTTAAAGACTACTATTTGCTTTACATGATATTGTGATTTCAATCATCAGTGCAATCTGTTTCCTGATTCTGTCTCCACTTGCACTGATCTGATATCAGATAGGTAAATCTGAGAAGTTTTTACCTACTTCCAGTTTCCGTTCTCTTACTGTCTCTGTCTGTCAGATGGACTACTGAACTGATTTTAAATATTATATCTTGAGATTGAATAATCCAAAGGTATAACTTTGCTCACTTTTTCAGTCTTTTCCATAATGTAATAACTTAATAGTTGCAAAACGTGCATATACAAGATGAAAGCCAGTGAATTTTCTCTTCCTTTATCAGCTTTTTGCATGCTATCTTGTTGATTTCTAGTTTTCTGTGGCTTCTACTTTGTATCAAATTGAATTAACCATTTCTCTGACCATTTCAGATAGGCTCAAACTCTAAATGAAATCTGAGAATTAGGTATCCTCAGCACTACTGTGGATGTGGGATGAGAATTTGGCCTTGCAGCTGGAATGAGAGCCCACCTTTTTTTGTCATATGCTTAGGGTAAGTTTACACTGCAGTCACTGTTGGCAGCTAATGTAGATGGACCTGAAGTAGCCTAGGCATCAGGAGCAGTTTGGCCACAGGGACCACATAAATAATTTTTTTTATTAGCTGAAGTGATTGCAGACTACACTTACTCTAAGATGTGGCAGTATTACACTGTAGCCCCACTAATATTTTAAAAAACATTATAAAAAATGATGCCTTACTTAATTTGAAAACATTTTATGTTATTTGTTAACCTTAACTCTTTACCTAGATTACAGAAAATGCCACTGTGCAGGCTGAGTCCTCTTAAATAGAATTAATTTTGGACAAGAAAAACCTTGATCTTTATTTATCTAATTTAAAATCCAATTCTAGCAAGATTAGGGCCATGTACAAAGAGGCTTTTTAATGGGCATGCATAATCTCACTCTTGAGCCATACTGCACAACAAATGGGACAAAGGGAAAGAAAGCCAACTTAGTTTGTGCTCTTCATTAACTTCATTAATTAATTTTAAATCTCATGACCAATTGTCTACTGAGCTCTCCAAAGGAAAGGGCTGAGAGAAATAGGTACTGCTGTTAAGAAAATAGAAGACTAGGTCTACTGTGTAAACCACTCCTGGCAGAGCTTTATGGGACAAGGGGTGGTGAAGTGGGATATCTGTTAGCAGTTCTGGCAAAAGCTCTCTACAAATGTGCAGTTACACTAGGAAAGTTCTAGCCACATCAGCTCTACCAATATTGTGCTATTATATAAAAAGTAGCAAAGTGTTTAGACCAACCTAAATTTCTGAAGGGTTGTGTCACAGAAGCAATTACTTTGTCTGTTTCTAATATTAAGGCATATTGTATAAAATCTGCCTGTGCTTCATGCTGCAGGAGGAGAGTTCAGAATGTAAAAGCTCTGGAGATGCTGAAATGTCTGTCATCTGGCAATCTTTTTATCTCTCTAAAACTATGATGTTACTCATCTACAATTCCTTGAAGAGTATCATATTTATCTCTCTCTTATCAGAAAAAAATCAAGGGCCGTTTCCTTACCCCCCCTTTCACTGTAAAAAGGAAACTCAACCAAGAAAGCATTAGCACATCAGCCACAAATTTAATTTTTTTCTAAACAAAAGTTGATTTGAATCAGTATAACATCACTTTTTTTAACTAAATCCAGATACCAAGTTGCAAATGACAAGAGCAGCTAAACAACTGACCATTCATAAGGCTCCATGTTTCAGTGTAATACCACAGAGGGAAGGTGAGGAAACTACAGTCACGTTAAAAATAGATACAGAAATGGTCCAGTGCAGAATCCTGAAATTTGGTGTGAGATGCTAAATTCTCAGTCTTTGTTTGTAAAGACTGTGCTCATCTTCAACAGCATTCAATGGATTTGCTGAATATAAACATAAAACAGTTCTATTATTCCCATCCTTTTGAGACAAGCCAAAGAAGCCAACGCATACTAATTATTTCTTTGCTATTTCCTGATCTATGCCTCCTGTATTTTATCAAATTTTACCAGTATACTACTTTTTTAAACAGAACTATGGGTTGCCTTCACAGACCTTTGACATCTCGCTTTCTCTTACTGGCCCTCTTGTTTCTCTGTCATCCAGTGTACAATGCTGGACAACACTTGAACTTTTCCCTCTTGGAGAGTAATGCCATCATACATTTGGTAATCTGGTAAAGAAGAGGAAAAAAAATTAGCACCTAATTCTAATGTCTGCCTCACTAGTGAAGTAATACTTGCAGTTTAAAACTTGTGTAAGAAATTGGGTTTTTTTCAGAACTTTTTTTTATATTGAAAGAAACCAGACATTGTTTCCTGTACTTCACTTTATAGGCTGTGTGGATTAAACCAAATTCGTTAGAAACTTGATCATGTATATTCCTACCGGAGCCTATATTTGCATGTGAAGTCATGAATTATCTACAGTATAAGGACTGAGATCATTCATATTCTCCACTGCTAACTCATGATAAATTCCAATTCTGACTTCTGTTCCTTAAATTAAGCTGAGGTTATTTATATATGTGTGTGTGTGTGTGTGTGTGTGTGTGTGTGTGTGTGTGTGTAATGTATAGTTACACCTTGTAAACTCCTCATCATTCTTCACTTTACAACACAGAATTTTCTTTCAAGTCATTCAGTGAGGAAAAATTAGGGCTGTTTTTCAGAGTGAAATTAACTTTTTTGAAATACTGTTGCTAAAGTATAGGTATGTGACATTTAAAACCCCTTCTTCCCTATCCAGAATTTGACTTAAATCTGAATCAGTACTCACAGTTTAAGTTACCGTCCAGTGATTCGCACATACCCTTCACTCAACAGTGACAGAATACGGGGGAAAAAGAGTTCCTTTGTGGATTTGAAGTATTGTTGTTGCATACAGAATTTTAAAGTAGAAGGTTGAAGTAGTTTGTTTATAGCAAAAATCAGCAATACTCAGCAGGACTTAAGTTATTGTGATTTTTTTTTTTTTCTAACTAAGCAGTAAGACATGAGTAGCTGTAATTTCCACACTCACAGCAAGTGGCCTTGGGTGATTACTTTAACCAATCTAGAAATTCAATAATTGCCCTGTAATTGAGTGTCATTTTGCTAATAGGAAATGGATTTTTTTGTAAAGTACATGAAACTGTTAAAACTGTATGCTTAAAGGCATAGGTAAGCTATCAGATAATCAGGTGAAACTTTATGTAAATGTATGAAGCCACTTCATAAAAGTAAATGCTAATCATGTGTTGCTTGTGCTCTAGTCACTTTTCTTTTGCACAAGTATTATAGGTAAATGACTACAGAATAGCCCAATGAGTAATTTTGCTAACCAGTATGTACTACTTTTCCAAAAGGTGGGCACGCAAAAAATTCTGATGTTGACTTCACTAGCCAGCTTAAGTTTAATGGTGAGTTGCTTTTAAATGAACATTGCACAGGCAGCTGTTGTCTAGAAAGCTAAACCTATATTAGTCATATGATTGAATAAAAGATATGGAAAGAGACATGGAATGGGGACAGCAGTGAGATCTGGGCATTGTGCCTCAGCGATAATAAGTCTCCTTGATGAGTCTCCTACGCGTTTTCAGACAACATTGAGTTATCTGAAACATTTTGACAGCATTGACTGGTCTGACAACATTTTGAGACATTTTCAGACAACCCTGAGTGTCTAAATACATGGTTTGTTTAAAGTCCTCTTCCTGTTTTGCTTGAAGGAGCTTCTTGGTACTGTCACTGTTTGACCATCACTGCCCTACCCTAGGATATCGCTAGCCTAGATGCTGCACACCTATTATCTGGAAGTCTTTTTAGGGGGGTGACTCTCTAGTCTTGCCTGTTTTGTTGCTCTCATCTTTTCCCACATTGGCAGCACGAATTAGAGATGTATAGTATAACTCTTGCTGTCTCTTACTAGCTCCTGAAAAATAGGTGGTGACCCAAGCAGGGCTCGCTAGGGTGGGGGCTTTTTTTGGAGGGGGGGAAGGGAGGTGCTTATTTTTCTGCTGCTCAGCATTTTTGATGAGTAAGAGGCACAGGGAGATGCAGTTCTGCACTGAATCTCGATCAGAAGGTTCTTTCATATGGAAACATATTTTTATATTACATTTATACAGAATTGTCCCTATTTTGAGCTCAGAACATTTTTAAAGATCTGCACGTTGCTTAGATTTGATTCCTTTGGAAGATGTTATAAAGTATGTATTTTATGTTTGCTAATGTACAGTATTACAAATGTAAAACTAAACTTTGCTTGTCTAATAAATATACACTGTGGAGGTACCAGTTTTATTTTTATTTGCTAACTTGATTGGTTCTTAATGAATAGGAAAAGCAAAACTTGTCACTACTGGGACTGTCTTGTTAGCATAAATGAAGGTGAGGAGTGCTTTGTTTTTTTTATCAAAGTAACTACACAGGGCTTAAGAAGCAGATAGTGACTAAGAATACTTGTTTAGTTGAAGTTGTTGGTGACAAAAATTAGAGTTAAACAAGGTTCAGACTAGTATATTGTGTTCCCAGGATTATTTAAGATTATGATCTTAAGTTACGTGAGTGTGTGTGTGTCCCCATTCCCTCCCCTGCCTGTTCTGGGCACTCACTCTAGTGTAAAGTCTGTATAAGGCATGATAATTGCTATCTGGTATCCAAGCATGTATGATGAATCAAAGGAGATGAGAAAGTCTGTCTCTTTCTATTTGGGTGTGTTTAAGGACTAACTGTGGCAGAAATATTTACAGTGAATATGAAGTTAATTGATAATAGGTTCAAGCCTGCAAATGTATGGGCAATTAGAATTTCTAGGTTTGTTTTGCCCAGAGATAGCACTGGATAAAGAGATTGTTACAACTCCAGGGGACCTGCTGGAAGCACGGTAAACTTCAGGGGTTAACCTTAGGCATCTCCACTTGTGAATGTGTGTTGGCGCTTTGTTGCAAACTCTTCAGTTCATTTTGAGCTTTTCTGCTATTCTGAAAGTTAGTATTAAGTGCAAAGGGGAGGAAAAAAACATTTTTCTAGAAGAATGAATGTACCTGGGCTTTGAACAATACGTAAAGCATTTAGGGAATGCAAAGGACTGTCTTCTTCTGAAATATATATCAGTAATGTTGTGTTTGAAATGCTTTTTTTAATCAATTACAAAAAGAAGTCATCCTGAACACGCACTTGCATTTAAATGGAAAAAAAGTCTGAATACAAGGTTAATTGAATTCTGAAATGTCTTCTCTTCAGGCAATAAGTATTAACTATTTCATGTAAGTTATGTTAGACATTCAGAGTAAATGTGGCAGTACCTAATGTTAATTTAAAGGAAAATGTAAATAGGTGTCTGGGTAGGGAGTGGAGTTAGAAAATGCTGATGTATGGTGCTGAAATCCAGATTCCTATAGCTGCGTCTGTATTTGCTGGCATTAATCATATGTCATGACTGTTGAAACCCTGGACAAGAATGAACAATAGACCTTTCTTTGTAAATGGAACTTGGCAATAAAAATGGTGTTACTGAGAACCCTTCCTTCCCTTTCATGTTCTGTTGCTGGCTTTGGTACACAAGGATATTCAATAACAGTGAAATGCACAGTTTGCAGAAGCTTGCTCTAGTAAAGAAAAATGCTGTTCATGTGTGAACATTAACCATTTTAATCTTTAAGCTGAAAACTGAAATAGCTGAGGGATTTTGGTATTGTGTGTGTAGGAAAAACACAGCAAGCAAGAGAGAGCAGCAAAGAAGCCTGTAGAGGTGATGGAAAGTAGACCGGACCAAGGGTTAAGAGTGGCTGGGCAGCATTTAAAGTGTCTGTGAACCACTTTGAAAGGGACCTTTTGCCTGTCATGTGTGATTTCTTCCACAAATCTATCCTGGTACCCTCTGCCTCTTTCTCTGGTGCATGTTGCCAGTTCAGTATATGGATCAAATCCAACTGAGTTATTAGTGGGGTTCTTGTTAATTAGCCTCTCCATCTATAGGCATTAATTACAGTCAATATATGTTCCTTGTGAAATGTTATTTCTCAAACTAGGCATTGCTCCAGAAGTTTTCTTGGGAAGAAAGAATATATCCTTCTGGCACCTCAGAGCTCTTGCAGCCTTTTGTCTTGTAGCCTTTGCTCTGTTTCTATACAAGAGCATTTTAGACTGGGACACTGAATCACAGACAGGTTCAACATCTTGCCATGCAGTACTGGTGGTCAGCAATGGAATGAAAAGCACAGTACCAGCTCCTCTTTTCCTTATTCTGCTAGGATGAAAATGAGCTCAGTAGATATGCAATGCTGCATTTGTCTACTCTTTTATTAATCCTCATGAATATATAAATCCTACCACTTGAAGTGGTCCTTTAATAGGTGAATCTACAGTTTTAGCATTAAGATAACTTTTCCCAGCATAGTTATATAAATAAGTGGAACTGTGCCAACATATACATCTTTATCAAAGTACCTTTTATTAAAGTAAAGATGCAGCATGTGGAGATTGGTATCTTTATTCTTTGACACCCAGACTGCTCGTACATGTTTCCATATCAAAATAAGAGTTCATGTTTCCTTATCAAAATAAGAGGGCTTAGATGTTTTGGTAGGGGGAAAAAAATCACATCCCTAACCGCATTGTGTTAGAGCTTGTACGTCAACAAAGCCAGTAGCAGCACTTTCTGATTATCTTTTGAGTATTTGTGTACAATGGGAATGCAAGCATGAATTTGACAGTGCAGTTAAGAATTTTCATGTAAAATTTCCCCAGACAGCTGAACTTTGTACCTGCACAACTATTTTTGGCACAGTTTTATGTAAAATGTTGTTGAAAACATTCAGGGACATCCTGTATTTCATGCACTTATAAACTAATTATATATATATTCCCATTTTAGTTTTGTGTTGCACACCTAATTTTTTTCATATAAGAACAGTACAGTAAATCCAAGTAGCCTTTAAAAGTTAACACGAACATTTGGTTGGACAAAGAACACTTCCCTTCTTTCTTTACTCCTTGTCCTTTCTTTTAAAAAGGAGGAAAAGAAAAGTAAAATAACTTGTGTTTGCCTATGGCAGATTTACCTATTGTGAAGTACTAGTTAGTTCTCAGCATAAAATTGGCAGATCTTAATGCAGTCCCACTTGGCCAATCCGATTCTGAAAGACAGAAAAAATATTAGTGTAATTGTCACTTAAACACAGAACATCAAAACTCTATATGCATTGATCAACAATGATAATTACTTTTCAAGACAATTTATCTGTGCTCTGGTCATGAGGCAGTTCAATCAGAAGCTAATCTCACCAACATGGAGCCTGCTTGTGCTGTATAAGAAAATATTTAGAAAGCTGGCTGTGTTACCGGGAGGAAGTGTTTTTCCTGAACACTCAGACACAGGGATCACTTTGTCCTTGTAG
This sequence comes from Dromaius novaehollandiae, assembly GCF_036370855.1. Lineage (NCBI taxonomy): Eukaryota > Metazoa > Chordata > Aves > Casuariiformes > Dromaiidae > Dromaius > Dromaius novaehollandiae. Next base: position 13,344,208 of record NC_088111.1, on the reverse strand, counting down.
TTGTTCATGCTTCAGGTTGTGTGTATTTATTGTGGAAAACATTCACAAAATACCTTGGCAATGGTCAGCCTTCTTTAGATGAATGTCTTTGCAGAATGAATCATCCAGTACATCCAGCTGACGCAGAAGACACATCTAGCCTTTCCATTACATACTTCTTACCTGTCATAAAAGCTTCCTACCATTACATAAGATAAAAAGTAGGTTTTCTTGGATACAACATCTTTGCCAACTTCAGTCTCCCGACTTTTCACAATACATCTTAGTTTTGCATCTTGTGTTTGACAAAGCAACTATGGTGAGGCTCTTCACACTGCATGTTTTTCCCCCACTTGCTTGTACGTGTGAGCAGACAGAACTATAAATATGATAGAAACGTACTGTGTGTTTAAACCTCTTTGTGTTAAATGCACCTCGATTATGCATGTGAGGGAAGTGACTGAATGAGAGCAAGTTACTGATCTTAATGAATCATTTGAAATTACCTGTGCATCCAGAAACACTTCATGTGCCCTCTGTATGTGTGAGCATATTGCCTGAAACTTCTATTGATGCTTAACCTAATACCTTTTATCTCCCAAATAGGGAGTAGACACAGTGGGAGTTGCAACTCTCCAATTACAAAATTAGAAGAAAAGGTTTCAGGCAAGGTCACATACAATTAAGGCAGCTAAACTGATGGGAGTAACTAAGTCAGTGTAGTTTGACAGTGTTCAGCTGTATGTCTGTTTTAGCTGGAAGATGCTACCATCAGCTTATCTGCAATCATGTCTAAATCATGAAATTATTAGTGCTTTTGGGTGCCAATTTTGTAAAATTGATCTTAAGAGGCCAAATTTTTAGAGATTGCCAGGTGCCTGACTTAAAAACAAAACAAAAAACAACAACAACAAAATGAAGCTATTCTGGTCTCAATCCTGAGTCCTGTCTAAAAAAAAAAATCTTAAAATTTATGCTTAAGATTAAAAAAATCTTTTGAAATATTTTGAAGGCTTTTGCCTGTCCTCAGAGACTCATTCCAGGAAGTTGGGAGATGTTGTGCTTGTTGAACAGAAGACACTGATCTCATCATTCCATCCTCACTGTCTTGCTCCCAAATAAAACTTTATATTTCACATAGGCCACAGTTTAATTTTATTTAGCCTGTTGGGATGACCGATAAGGACAGATGAATACTCAGGCTCTGTTTCCTAGTGATGCATCATTTTTCCCAACTTTAGTATGCAATAAACATTGTGACACAGGGTGGGACAGCAAGCTGTTACTTTTACTACAGAAATAAATTTAGAGTTTAAGTTAATTGGATGAAGACACATTTGTGTAAATTTGTCTTCCTTTTTGGATCATTTATTTGAAGCTGTTTTAGCCTGCTGAGAAACTGTAAAAGAGTGTCTAAAACTACAAAAGTCACACTTAAAACTTTAGTAAATTAAGTGAGTACTAGGGACAGTTGTAGTGATCCAGTTGTCTGAGCTGAGCTGGATGCAGGAGTTCAAGTGATTGGCACAGGAGCAAAGAATGATGGTTTCTAGCCTCTTGCCAGAAAACTTACCAAAGCAGTTCTTATAAAATTCTGGGAGGAGTTTTATTTTGGTACAGATAATGATAATAGTATACTTCCTGAAGCTTTCTACCTCTGCTGTTGTTAAATGTGCTCTTCCAAAATGGATCATTTATTCCCAGGGAATGTTGGGCTCTTTACTTCCATAACATTGTTTTTGTCAATGAATTAAATGGGCTGTAAGCACAACTTACTTTGCCAGAGTCCTCTATGAAGTTGAAACAAAACAGGACAAAAGCCTGCAGAAAAACAAAAAGCTAACTGAAATCTGATCTATCAAAGTGTATGTACCAGCATCAACCTCCCCCCAGACTCTTTTCAGAAAGCTGAACTTTTGCTGTAATATTTCAAATATGCCAACTTCGCCCTATTTCCAAAGGATTGAGAATTAATTTGGTGGTAGTTACCAAACTGGGGTTTACGAAAAAGTTCATCACAGTTATGCTACTTTGCTCTTTATTTCCAGCTGCTGTTTAAAGTTGCATGTTGAAGGACAAGTGAGCCAAGGAAACAGCTAGTGAGACTATCTCTACTGCAGCGGTAGTCAGAGCTTGCTCTCCCTCAACAGCTAGAGCTACCAGAGATAGAAAAGAGCTTCTGAAGGAAGGAGGACAGAAGCAGAATCAACATAACATCTTAAAGAAATAACTTCAAGGCAGCTGAGGGAGGCAGGGCCTACAAAGTACAAAGGTAGGCTCTGTTTCCTAAGAGATCCTGGTTGTATAATATGTGTATGCACACACCCTTCCTGCCCTGAATAACAATGAAACACTCTGTCCAGCCTCTAACACTGAGGGAAGCTTCTGCTTCAAACAAAATCTGTAAAGAAAGAAGCCAGTGTAGTATGCAATAACAGTAAGGCTTACTTCTCTGGCTGTCCCTTGTGAAGTGAAGTACTTCCACTTATCCCAGGTGCTCTACTGCTCTGACACATCCTGATAGACTAATTAATGTTACATTATTATTAATATACTATTAAGACTATTAGACAAGGTGTTTGAAATTTCATAATACATGTTGCTGAGGAGGGAAGGAGAAGCCAAAGTTACCCCAGTGGATGATGACAGCTACTCCTGTCTTTGGACTATCTGAATTTGACAGAAGCTGTTCGCAGATGAATATGCCTTGCCACTGGATGTGGCATAGTGGTGCTCCCCCTGTTTCTTTTGATGTCCCGGTTCAGGGGAGGTACTGACTCTGACTAAAAGAGATGGAGAGGCAAAAGATAGAAGTATGTTTCTTTAGTGTCTGATCAGTGAAGAAATTCTTCACTTGTCACAACATCAGTTCATACAGAGATTGTTGTACACTGGTACAGGTGCTCTTTGTGTGAGTAACAGTATTGCTTCAGTGCACATCTTAGTTCTTGTAGAGCTGCTGCTGAGCTTATACTTGTGCATATTACTTAACACCTCCCTTTCTCAGCATCCCTGCATAATGTTGTGAGACTAGCAAGGAAAATTTAATCTAGCTGGGGACTACTAGTACTGAGTGTTCTGAATCTTACCGCATGGCTGTTGCATGAGGGCAGGCTAGAGCAAGCTTGAGGACCAAAGTAGTCTTCTAGATTGGTAAATGCCTGAGTCAAGAAAGGAACTCTCAAACTGCAAACAGCTACAGCCAAAGAACAAGCTGGCCCTGCATGCTTAGTACAGTTGCAGTTATTGCAGAAGTTATAGGCATGTGTGTGTACCCCCACATTGTGGCCTTTTCTCAGCAGTCTCTGCTTACAAGAAGAGCTGATGAAGCATTGAGCTGTGCTCTGAGATGTAAGTACAAAGTCATAAGTGGCTTTAAAGAATGCTAGTACCTGAATTTCAAGTTATTCCTATATTACTGTGTTTAGTTCTCCTCTACCACTCCAGTAACTGTAGTCAATACTGATGACTGAAAGGACCCCTTGATGAAGTAATAAACAATCTGAACCATTATATTTTTGGCAGGTAGCATTATCAGTAATGTCATTCCTAGTTTTTAAAATGGTGCAATTGTTGCATCTATCATCAGTCTTTTACTAATAATGTGTACTTTTTATTTCCTCTTTTGAAGGATCCAGAAATCTACTTGTTTTTCTGGCCAGTCACAAAGGCTAGAAACACTTTTATTCAATAAAAGCTGAGCTTCACAAGTAATACTGTTCTGATATGAGGATTTTAGAGACTCATAAAATCACAAGAGCTATCAAGACTAGAGATCCTATCAGTGCTCCTTTGACTCTGTCCTGCATCTTGCCTTAGGTTAGGTGTAGGAAGAATGCCACTGTCTGTGACTCTCTTTGCAACAGATTTTACACACTTGGTAAAACAGAGTTCCTCTGACAATTTTTGTCACGCATCAAGGTGAGATGAATAGTAACATATATGGGAAATTCTAGTTAGTAATGTGTAGCAAACAGTCAGCTTTGTAGGTGGATTGCTCAAAGGGAGATGGCATGCTTAGGACAAGCTATTTGAGTAACAGATGGGAACGATGAATTATGGAGATAAGGCTTGCATTTTGATGATTATTTGGTGAATATATTCATTGTTTTTTGTTTCAGTTTTGCCAGAAATATTGGGAAGGATAGCTGTCAATCAGAAGGTGGAAGGAAAATCTTCTCTGCAGAGTGGTCAAAGCAGAAATAATAAGGAATTCTCTAATAGCATTTTTCTTCTGATCTTTCTGTGTCGTTTCTTAAAGGGATCTACTTACATAGCCTGTTGTCCTTGACCTCTCTGCTTTTGTGTAGTTTTTTAGGACATGTGGAAAGGAAACTCAGTTTTGGTTTAAGACCTTAGAAGATTCACAGAAAGACTGTAATCCTTTGGTTTAGGCCGGTAAAACTGAGAAGAGAATAATCTTGATCCTCTAAGGTTTAAAAACTTTCTCACATAAACAAGAGTAGAGACTTTGTTATATAATTTTAAATCATGCAGTTCAGGAAGAGGGTGGTGGTGGTGTTTGACAAAGCACTTCATGTTCTATGTTTTAATTTTGAGGAAAATTTCAGGCCTGTCTCAGCTAGATTAAATTATGGAGAAAATACTGAAGAGAAGAAGATAATACATTTTCTTAACTTCCTGTCATAATCTTCAGGAGTTTCTTTTAAACGTGAAAATGGCATTATAAAAACTTGTCCACTGTTGAGGGCCCTAGTAAATGGATTCGGTTTGCATAGTTTTGCTTTGTTTAGGATAATATCCTGAAGATGGATATTCAGTTTTGGGTGGCCGAAGTGAATGGAATACGTTGGCTTTTCTGTCACAAACTGGAGGTGGGAAGCTACGTATCCTCATTTGGAGGGATGCATCTCTCTTAGGAGTAGGTGCTCTTTACTAACAAGTGCTAATTGGGAAATCATGTTTAAGGTCAGAACTTCAACAGTTTTTGCAAAGATCTGCTGATGATTAAATTGTCCCTTTAGTTCCATGAAATGTAAAAGTAGAGTGTTTTTGTTGGAGGGGAGGAGGGGGAAGGAAAGGCCAGAAATCACCAATGCTGCTGATCTCTGAACAGAAACGCCACGGTTGCCCATGATTGTTTCTTAGTGCATTTTTTTTTATTGGCCACACTAAGTAGAGGAATTTTGCTTTGCAATGTTGCTTCATTCTCTGGTTTGTTAGTCAGAGTCTAGGAGTCTTGTGACTCACTGTTGATTCAGTATGTGAATCATGTTTGGTTTTCCTCTTTTGGTGTTGATTTCTATTAGTCTTCTCCTTAAGATCTTTCTCTTCTTTTTGTGGGGATTGAGGGTGCAGCAACACAAATATAAGTAATTATATTATTCAGATGCTCCTTGACCACCATCCTGTTCTGTGGAGGAGGAGAACTGTGTCTTTTTAGGTCTGCATTGGCTGTGGGACAGGAAAAATTGGACGTGGGCTGTTACAGCACCTCTGGTGAGGGGTGGTTGGCAATGAGTAAGAACAACAACATCAGCAAGAAGAGACCACAAAGTAGATTCAAAATTGTGCTGATCTCGCACCGCAATGTTTTAGGTTTGGTGAGATAGCTGGCCTTCGGGCCCTAAGGGTGAGATAAGGAAGCAGCCTAGGTGTTTACAGAGAACAGTGCTGAAAGGCCTTGAAGTGCTTTGTGATATAATTCATTTCAGAAAGATAGTGAAGTTATTCTCCCAGAAAGAAACTAGGCATTTTTGTCAGTGACATTCTATGATCAAATTGAATTGAGAGAAAGTTTTAGGTTAGTGTGCAGGCCTGCTTGCTTAAGTGGTCCAAAGCTACCCACTGCATCCTGTCACTGCTGAAGCTCTCTGCAGCTTGATCTCTCCTGCCACTGTAAGAGTTTAAAAAACAACAAATCAAAGCAATCATGCATGGTTTAAAACAAACATTAATGCTTGTTTCAAAGGAGTCTTTTTAAGTAAGACTAGTAATTAGCTTTTAATCCTTTGACACCTTTATACAGATTGAACAAATTTTAAAAAAATAACCAAAAGAAAAGCACAATAAAAAAAAAAAATCTGGCTGGACAGTCATTACCTAACCACGTATTCTTAGACTTCATTACCTGTCTGATACATCTGTTAATCTACATGAACTGAATTGGGAAAATGTGAAGATTTGGGAATTCTTCCTATACACACTGAAACTCTGGACTACCTGGTTTATACATTTTGTAAAATAGGAGCACCTGCTACAAAATCTGAAGTCTGCATTGTAGGGTCTTATTTTGTGTATAACCAACATGGGAGTTTTTTATATATGTCTAGTGAATTCAAGCGAGTTCAAGAAGTTTCTTATATCAAAAAACAAGAAGAAAAGCTGTAATGTGGCCATGTCTTAAAATAATTCAGTTGTTTCCAGACGCTTTAATATGACAGAGAAATTTAATGTTATTTATATGCTCACTGTTGTATCCAACCTTCTGAGTGTTTAGAAATGCCTGCATCTCTCAAACCAGAGCACTTTCCTGCAGTATGAGTAGGCATTTTTCATTGCAAGCCATGTATTGAGCTCAAAATAAAACCCCTTTGCCTCATCTGAATTGTCACAGACTTTGCTGTACCATTTTGGCTTTTCTCCAATAAGAGCATTGAAAACCCCCTGTTAATTTTTGCATAAGTAGGTCTTGTTTCTGGTATTGAAGTTAAATATTTGAAGCTTTTAGAGAGAAGACTTCTAAGTCATGCAAAGAGCCAAAACAGTGGCTAATTTGACAGGACAGTCAAAGAAAAAAGAAATATCAATATATATCTCTTTCTTTTACATGTAAATCTTTACCTCTATTCAGGATATCTGTTATTTAACTGATACTATAAAGAAATAGATAAGTCATCTGTAAGAACATCAGATTTAACTTTCCACAACCACACTTGTATTTAAGTCATACTCTTTCTATACGTCATGCATATTATCCTAGGCAAACCCTATTGCTGGTGTGAGAACGGTGGAACTTAATTCCAGAGTTCTTGGGAACAATATATGAGTGGCTTTGCTTTGCTGCTTCTCTACCATGCAGTTCACTTGAATTTGCTTATCACAGTTTATCAGCTTCAGGGCTTTCCTGCGAAAGTGTTGTTTGCAACCACTGTCTGCTAGATAACTTGTAATTCTTACACAGCTGCCAAAATGATTTGGAGGGAAATAGTATTGCTTGATTTGGCTAAATTTTGGTTAACCTAAGTCCTTCAAGCTTCTCTGTCAGTTTCTGAGTAGATCTCCATATTACATGTTTTGTGTGGGAGGGAAACTTGTCAAATTCTTTAAAACCACAGACGTCTTTGAACCACAGTCATGGAGTTGGGCTTCCTCTGTTTATTCTTTGAATCATAAAAGAAAATCAGACCTGTTATGGGAAATCAGACCTGACTCCTATAGCTGCACATAGATTACTTCACACTGAGTGCACAGCGTGTGTATTTTCCTGGCATCAGCAGGCTTTACCTTTGCCTTAACTTAGGATGGCTTTGGATAGGTCAGTCAGCCTGTCTGTTCCATAGTTCATCTTTTCCAAATATATTTATATCAAACTTAACTAGCAGTGTAGTTGTGATGTTTAGTCCATGTTTGTAAAGCACTCTGACATTGATGCTAAAGCATGAATATTTTTAACTTCTGGTGATAAAAGAATGTTAATAAAATTATTGGTCCATTCTTGTTGCTTGTACCAGGTAATCTAATTCTTGGTGAGTACCATAACTTTGAAAGTCACCTCACTAAAAGTTATGTTTTTTCATTTGCCCCTTCACACTGAATCATCTGAAGAGCCTGCAAATATTAAGAAAAAATTCTTCCTCCTCGCTGCTTAGAAGCATGTGATTTAAGTCTTGGTAATAATTTGCAATGGTTCACTATTGCCCAGTCTGATGATTGCTCGCAAAGAAGTGCAGTGACCTTTTAATTTTTAAAAAATCCTTATTCCTAGAATCTTTTTTTATCCCTCCTGCTTCATACTAATGGTGGTAGAGAAATGACACATTTATCCTCATCTAAGAAGTCCAACCAAACACATGAGTCAGTCTTAGAGTGCTGAAACTGTTTTAAAAGTCTGTTTGTATACAGTCAAAAAGAAGCATAGAATTTGTTAAAGAAAGGAAAAGGAATTCATTATAACCACAGGATATTGTGAAAGGTTTGTCCTTCACCTTTCTATAATACTTTCTTGGAACTTGTGAGAACTCTAGCTAATGTGGTATCGGTATAGTAGGACTGCAGTCTGTAGCTTTCAGATTTCCGATATGATTTAAAATACTTAATAAATTCAGCCATGGCAGCATGATATACAGGCCAACACTGCAAAAACTTCAAGTATTAGCGAGACAGTTATTTTACAAAAATGGCACAGTTTAAGACATTACAGTACCTCAGCATATTCACTAGAAAGGAACATGTAAACACTCTCCATCTGCTTCAGTGGCAGTCAGATGCCTTAGCTTAAACTGCCAGGAAAGGTAATTTGAAATAATACAGCAGGCTTGGTGTAGGTGAGTTGCTCTCAGACATTTCCTTTTGCTGTCTCTGAGCTGGTAATGTGATAAACATCCCTCTGACAGGACTAAGGAGCAAAGCGTGAAGTGGAGCTAAGCACAGAAAAATGTAACTACTTGAGCTTATCAGTAATATTACTGAAAATCTAGGATCTGTGCATCCTCCAAACCTGAGCATAAGAACTCATAGTAAAGTTCAAATACAATATATAACTGTTCATCAAATTGACTCTGAACAATCCCAGTCGATTGGTCTGTTTCACAGAATATCTGCCCAAGATAATTGACACGAAAAGTTTACTTCCTGTACAATTTTCCATGTAGGGCTTTGTCTTTCAGAAAAAGATTTCTCAGTAAACAGCTGCAAACAACTGGAATGGGAAGAGAATGTCTGTACTGTGAAAGAGCTAAAGAGAACTCGTTGTGCAGTTCTTAGAAATTCCATAATGAGGGATGGGGAATGGCCAACAGTTCACGTCCTGTAAGACACTATCAGCAATGTGAGACTTAACCATCTTCATTCCTCACATATTTCTTTGAACAATAATTTAAACATTGTCCTGAGTGAATGAAGTGTGTATAACTGAGGGGTATTAGTCTCTTGACTTCAGTATTTTCAAGAAAAACAAAGTCGTTGCGTAGCCCAGTGTTTAAAATATACCCCTGTCAGCAGTATTTCATTAGCTCCCTGGTTGTTAATGTTAATCATTCATGTTCAGAATTTGCAGTGTCTGGATAGTGCTGAGGTTAACCTTATTTATGTGTAGTTCAAGCCCTGAAACACTTAATGCTATAATCTTTCTTAATTCCTTACCGTCTCTGAGCTGGATAACCAGAAGCTGATTCAAGAAGTTCTCATTCTCCACCACTGTATTGCACTGAGATGCCTGAAACTGAAATTACATTGTACTAGGTGCTGTACAGACATGAATTAAGTCAAGCACTGCTACGAAAAGTCCGCAACCTGCAGTGATGACTAGTAGGGGGGAGGGTAGTGTCATCACTCCTGTATTAACGGTGGGGAAAGTATAGCATAGGCTGATTACTCAAAATTGTACAAGTTGTCTGTGGAAGAGTCAAGAATTGAACCCAATGCAACTGCCTTAACTCATGACCTTTTTGTGTTTCCAGTGGAAAGAGCGATATGTAGTCTCTAATATTAAAATACATCTAGACAAGAATTTCTCTATAATGTATGAAGAAACTTTTCCATGTAATACTATTCCTCTGAATAGCAGGTTTTGATAAGCAGATAGAAGTTTTGAGTAAAGTAGTAGGACAGACCCAAAATGGTTGTTCAGCTAGTCTAGATGAGGTTCATTTGGCACCTTACCTGAACTATCAACAAGAGCTGATTGAAAAGCAGTTTACCATCCCCAGAAAATTCCAGTAACACGCTGAATTTTTGTCTCACATTCTCAAACATGCTTTCATCCTGAATTGGGACAGAGAGATGAAAAATCAGAATCCTCTGCAATTTGCAAATTTCAGAAAAATATACGTTGAACAAGGTGGTGGCATTTCCCAACAGTCAAACTACTTCTGCAGAGCCTCTTGGAATAGTAGTTGAGAAGTCTTCATACCTCTATGGTCTCTTATGCCTCTTGTTTCCTGATCAAACTACCTATTCTGTAATGTCACACAGCTTTTTACCCACAGGGGAAACTTTTGCACTGAATGAACAAAATCTATGATTTCAAACTTATTGCTGGAGAAAATGGAAATGGAGAAATGGAAAATTGTTGGGTTTCTTTTTCCTTCTAATGAGACTGTATTTCATTCAAAGTGTATTACACCACTTTCATGCAAACATTCCTTAGGCAAAATCACCCTGCTAGAAATGTTTGCATGAAATTAGTTCTTATATCTGGCCAGACCAGAAGCACAAGGTGTCTATCAAGGTTCTGTAGGATATGTTTCCTCTGAAGAGAGAACTGTGTGGGGAAAAAAGAAAGGCAGACAGTTGCACAAACAGACTTAGTTCTGTCTATGGACATGTTAGTGTTGACTCTTGTTATTTTGGCATACCCACAGAGCTGTCGTATCTCTGAATTACTTAGGGAAACAATAGGAAAGAATACCACAGTGTTTCTGAACTCTGCCAGTTAAAATGGTGGTGGTTCTGCAAAAGGGCAATTTTCACACAATGCAGTACAAAAAACATAAAAACACACAGCCTTCATCAGTGTCTCAGATACAGCTCAGGCTTGAGTTCTAGGTAATTTATTAGTTTACTGTCATGATTTTTCTAGTTCCTGTGTAAAACAAAGCCCCACACCAGGGAGCTAGGACATACTTCCACAAGGCTTAGAGGTGCTCTGATCTGGGTCTTTGTAAAGACCTGCTTGCACTGTTAGTTAAGTCTGCAGCTGCTTCTAGCTCAAGTCCACACAGAGAAGTAAACATGTAACCCTTCACTTTGACACCCCTTGTGCCTGAAAGCCCTCTGCAATCAGATGCCAGGAGAGAGCCAGCCTTTTTTTGGGATGGGAGGTGTATTGCCTCCAGTATGTCATAAGGGTGCAGTTCCAAATCTATCTGCAAAGCATGTCCTTCCATCCTTTTTGTTTGTTTGTTTTATTTTTAGGTTGTAGAACTAATACTTGGTTCTAGATAGTGAACCAAGAGGATCTCTAGCAATTTTTGCCTTACAGGCGAGAAGGAACAGCTGTTCCTTGTTTTGTTAGCTTTCCTCCTATGTTCTAGGAGACTCAGGAAGACAGATCCTCAGCTCAATATGCAATGTGAAATCCTATTCTTTATATTAAAGCAAACAGGAAACAAAGTGGAAATCTGTAATTCAGCAAGCTTAATTTAAGAAAGAAAAACAAAACCTGTATCTACAAGGCATGAAGTAAGTATGTGGCCCTCTGAACTTCCCGCAATCCTTCAGTAAACGGAGTGGCTGATTCTCCCTCCCTGCTGCTGCCAGAGCCAGTCTGGAACATGCGCTGATGGGAAGGTGGCTGGGAATTCTGCCCTTAGCATGGTATGCAGTGGAGACAGTTAGTGAAATGGGAGGGCGTTATCTCCGTCTGCCAGACTGTCCTAATGCTGAGCCAGCACTGCAGCCAAGGCAAAGACATCTTGAATTATACTGTCTACTGTGCAAGGAAAGTCCTTGCATATGACAGTGAAGAATCGGCTACTTCTTGAATCTGCAGAGTATCTTAGCTGTTTGGTAAAAGCTAAGCATGTGTGTAGTCCTGATAACTACAGGACCTGAGCGTTTGCAAAAGTATTTTGCTATCTGTTTCTTTTAGTGAGGTCAAAGAAAGATTATATTGATGGTGGTAGGAGAATGATTTGTTTCTGTTGCAGAGGAGCGTGTCCGCAGTGGGGCAGCCATTCTGGAACTGCAGAACCATACTACAAGTTTTCACATTCCAGCTTCCCCAAGTAGATGATATGGAGGTTGGCCTCCAGCATAAGGTCCAGTATAAGATTTATGTGGGGACCTTAACTTTGATGCTTATACTATTTATTTTTATTAATAGATGCTATTTATTTATATTTATAATATTCTATTAACTTTAATAACACCATATTTGCCTTGAGGTAATGTTTGGTGTACAAGATTACAGCTTGCTGTAAAATCTGCACAACTTCTTAAAATACAATATTGATTTTTTTTAAGTAGATTGATGAGCATGATCATAAGTATATGTGTAACCCGTTCATACAGACACATGAATGTTCTCTTTGTATCTCCCTTCCATTATATGTGAGTTCGCAGAGCTGAAGCAGAAAGCCAAACCAAGAAGTAGAGCATTCTGCCTGGTTCAGGCGTTTCATACCGAACAATGCTGACTTCAGTGGAATGGTGTTGGCCTGCTTGAGAAGCTAATTTGTACTGCAGGAGGGAGACCTGCTGGGCTGATCAATGAGCCTGTTCTGCCTGCACAGATATTCTGGAGTCTGTGCTGTTTCCCTTTTTTTCCCCCAGCTCCTCTAGGATGTGGTTAATTCTACAATGTTGCAGTGTGGCTACAGGAGCGATTACTGTTTGTGTGAAACTGGATAGAAATGGGTGGTTAAGTCTGCTTTGAATGTAATTAAGTCTGAAATGTCTCAGTGGTCACATTAGAAGCACTAATTTTAAGCTCTGTTATTGGTTTAGGCTAGAACTGTTTGTTACATAAAAAGACAAAGCTTTTTGTGTCCTTCCAATGATTTTCTGTGGGAATGCAAAAAAAAAAAATGTGTTCTTCAAAGCATAAGCCAGTAATACCCACTACAGACTCCTTGTCCTGCCAAAGTAAATCAGTTTAAAAACCCCAAACCATTTTTTGAATGGAAAAAATATCTAATCATCCTTTTTTTGTCCATTGGTGAAACAAGCCATGCCTGCAAGTTCATCCTATGGGAGACTTTCTCACTATTTGCATTCCAGAGATAGACTTTTAATGTCAAGTTAGTCATGCAGAATCTTGAATTTAAATTGCATTTGGGAGCAAGTGTGTCATTTCACATAGATTTTTTTCCCTTATGGGAAACAGTTTAGCAAGTCATTCACTCCTGTCTTTACCTTGCAAATTTCTACCTCCTTACATACATCGGTGAAACTCTTTTTGGGGATGCACTGCAACCAGTTTTGAGTGAATGGGATGGATTTGAAAGTTCAAAAAAGTAGAAGTAGCTTGTATAGAATTGTTGGTGGAAGTAGCTTTGTCAGGCTTACTCCAACAGTGTGAACAAATGAAACCCCAGACACAGAAGTCTAGGTCTAATATAATGAACTGTGTCTTGAGCTAAAATGACAGAACTTGCATATGCTGAAGTAGTCTGGATACAGTTAACAGAGAAAAAAAGTCTTTTTTATGCATTCCCTGCTAATGACCTTTGGACATAGTGCTTATTGCATGGAAGTTTGCCAGTTCCCATCACAAAACGCATGCTTTGCGCTGTGCAGGATGACAACATGTGTTAAGGGAGTTAAAACTGACCAGCTGGTCTGAACGATGCTGTGAAGGAATGGCCTCGGACCTGTCGATCCGTTGCAAACAAGAATAGACTCAGATGGTTACATGTCCTTGCTTTTCTTGAGTAACTTAGGAATTTTTTGTGGAAATATTTGAGAATCCTTCAGTTGGGAAACAATCCTGGTCAGAGTAAATTTCCACTGTCAGCCCTTATCTTTATCTTGATAAAGTCCCATTTGTGGTGTTCTTGGTTTGGGACAGGGAGGGCTTTTATACTTCTGCTTATGCAACTGTCTGTTTAGTAACGAGGGGGGTTTGGGTAAGCCTGATATTTTGGGGAACAGGGTATTCTAAGAGGGAACGGAGAAATATTTTCAGTACTGCACTCCCAAATGTAACAGATCAAAGTAGTCCTGGAAGGAAGGGCCTCACAGGATGGTTGCGCAAGGCTGAGCAGCTTTGACATTTTGGTAGGAGTCCAGCTCTGCTAGCCAGGTGCTGCATTCATGGTGGGGTGCTGTTGCAGCTTCTTGCAGAGAGACTGTGAGAATGGTAAGAAGCGTAGGAGACATTAATACTTGGGACCTTGACGGTAGCCAGGGAAAACTGAGTTGTCGTGTGGCTGTGGAATGGAGTATGACTTTTGGACAGGGGATCTGTGGTGCTTATGCTTAACTAGAGAGTCACGAAAATCTACAATGAAGAGGTTATTGCCGAGAAAGAGAAACTCAGATCTTCCTTTTGTTGCAAGCACAACAGATGTTCTGGGAAAATGGAAAGTGAAACTAATCAGTGTTGTCTGAGTGATTTCAGCGAAGTCAGTGATAAACAGCAGTTTGAAGTTTTATCTGAGTTTGAACTCGGAGCTAGCTCAGCTACTGCAAACTGTTTTTTGCTCATCCACTCTCCAGCTTTGTGCTGATGCAGCTGCAGCAGCTAATGACTCAAAACAAGTTGAAAAGAGTTAAGTGGAAAAAAGCCCATCTGAACATTGTACTAAAGTATACCCATCACTGAAATAGGTATGTTATTCCAAAGTTATTTTAGTTTTAAGTTGCTTTTTTTTTGTAAACGGCTCATACATTTATTCCTTTTTAATGTGGTGTTTGACTTACAAACAAACTAGATATAGACTTTTCTTTTTAGCTAGCTTTGAGCATGGAAGGGGTATGCTACTTTTGACTGATGCCACTGATGGCATAATTTCCCCTTGTTTCCAGCGGCCATTCTGATGCGGTGATATTGAAGTGTTCACTCTACATGGGTTAGAGAATTAAGCCTGAGTGTCAAGAACAGAACCGGGTTAATGATATCCCATCTTATAGAAAGATAGGCCTACAAAGGTGTCTGTAAAACCAGGTTCTGTAATCTTAGAATTGCCTTAGAGATATTAATCATTTAACCTCCAGATGGTGGTGGCTTCTGTTCCCTTTCTCTCCCCTGGCAGGGTTGAATAAACCACCAAATGTATTTCTGAGAAGGCAGCACTAGCAAAGGAATAGAGTGATATGGCAACTAAAAGGAGGGACAAGTAACTGGAAAGCAGTAAGGGACATAATTGATAACTGGGAAAGTCAGGAACTGACTGCGTCTAGAAATCAGCCCTGAGGTTTACTCATCTCCACAGCTTTCTGCATACCCAATTCTTTTTCTGCTGGTGTAATTCCCTGCTGTTCCCTCACACAGTTCCTAGAAGCCTGTGTCCAGTCTGAGTGACAGGGATGAGGTGCATCTTTTGTCTTGTTTTTCTCCCTGTCTCTATAGTCAACTTTCTGAGTTTGCTGCAATAGAACCAAAGACTTCATGGAAGCAATTTTGAGAAATAAGTGAATTTATTAGGAACTAGACTGAGTATTTGATTTCAAAGACAGATTTTTTTTTTTTTTTTTTTTTTTTTTTGGAAATCCTCCCACAGAAGCCTGCTATTGGCTGCTGAATAAGAATCCACTCAGCTGTTAAAGATGTTATATCAGTGTAACCAGGATCTGAGAGAAGGGCATTTTTAGCTGTTGAAGACTTTGGATGACAAAGGCCCAGGGAATTTAGGAGCCAGATGTACTGATATTAATTCAGTGTCTTCCCCTTTCCACCACAGTCTTTTGAAAAATGAAATGGCAAAATGGAGGAACAGTGAGACGCTCCATTTGTACAGCACCCGCCGCTGTGACTTGTGGTGTTGTTTGGATCTCAGGCCTTCTCTAAGGAACCCTGTGCTCTGAGTGATCAATGGGGAAAGGATATGAGGAGGCAGGAGAGAGTGGAGGAGAAGACTGAAACCATTGTTTCTCTTTCTTTCGATGGTGGTGTGAAACATGGAGGAAATGGAGAAGACAGTGAGGTAACTATGCACTTCAGGGCAAGTGGGAAAGGAAATAGAGAAACACAGAAAAAGGACAGGGTCTTACTTGAATACAGGAGCCAGCATACACGGATTGGTGTTGGATTCATCCTTCCATATGTTCACTGTGCCCAGAAAAGGGAGAAACAAGTATTTATGCTGAACACCGACTCATCTTTGAGCATGGCTCTTTTAGACTGGTATCTTGTCTTCTCATCACTGCAGGCAGTCTTGGGAGAATAACATGCATTGGATGTTCAGTTTTCTGTTTGGAAGGGGAAGTCTTAGTGGCACTGGGAATAGTTAAACATACAAAGTTCTCTTCTAGGAGTAGAATTCATTCAGCTTCTCACCCAGGAAATACTCATTTATGCCTTTCTGCTCAGGCAGGCACCTCCTGAGGGCATAGTTTCAGCTGACCCAAGTAACCAATCATATCCCATTTTCTGACAGCACTTGTTCTTTATCAGCCCATTAAGCATGGGCTTTCAGCCAGTGAAAACATCAGGTATTTGGCAAAGCATTTATAATTAGTAAGTGCTGTGGCAGAATAATGGAATCTGAGGTCTCAGAAATCATCAAGTGTGTCCATTTCCAGCTGATAATCCCATGGAGACAAGAAAATGGGAAGTGAAGAAAACCAAATTGAAAGAGGCAGTATGAAGTGTCTGAATTTACTGCAGAGTATCTTAGAGTGCTCCAGATTCTATCCAGAGTTTGATACTCAGTGCCTGAAGATCTTGCAGAGAAGGATATTTTCTCCCCCTTCCTTGCCTGTGTGTTTTACAGTCACTACTGTGCTGTCTTAGCAGGCTGTCTGTACTATTTGTTCCTGTCCTGTTCAGACATCTTTTTGTACTTTGAGAGATGCACTTAGGGAACACATTTTCATAATCTCGAAATAGCTTGATATTGAGGACACAGTCACAGTGTGGGGAGGGGAGGTAGGCAGAGGCCTGGAGCATGCTTTTTCTCTAGGTCCAGGGTATTCAGGTTTCCACTTAACCTCATCATTTACAAAGTGGGCACCTCCTTCATTTGTTTTGACTGATGGTCTAGGACCTTCTTGCCAGCCAGCCATTAGCCATTTTCTGCTCTCGGCAGTGGGATATCAAGACACGGCCACCTTCCGTCAACCATGCTTTTGTTTCTTTCTTTTTTGGCATGAATTTAGCAAGTTTGCTTTGGCATCTTCTGTGTCTTGCAGCCTGTGTCCTAAGGACTGGTTTCTAAGCTCTTGATATTCTCTGGCTGATGTCCGTTTCCCATAGTAGAAATCCTTCTGTCCACACATTGCTTTCTATCTGGTATTGAGAATGATCCTGTAGCTCAGGTGAAAAGCTTCTCTGCACTCAGCCTGGAGAGTGTGAAGACAGAGTGCTCCAGTGGTTCAGTCCATTAAGGCACTGCCACCCCTGCTAAGCCAACCAGGTTGCCAGTGTTTGAGACCTGGTCTGTATTTTTTTTCTTTTTCCATAAGGGTGGGAAGAACTGAAGAAAGGAGTCTGATATGTCTGTGAACTTGTTTAGTAACAAAGAGGTTTAGTATACCCGTTCCGTGAATACAGGAGAAGCAAATGAGAGCAGGAAGCTACCTTACTGTCAGTGTTGGTTCCACATAAGCTGGAGCTGGTCTGCAGTAGGCCCTGGCAGAGCTTCGCCCAGGCCTCGGCTCTGGAGCCTTGTTTCTCCGATCCTTTGCACTGATGCTATTGCTCGTGTAACTACAGGTGAATATCAGGGAGCTGATCTGTCTGAACTCTAAATGGAGAGGAAAAAAAATAAGATCCAAAGTAACCTGTTTCTTTTTGTTTTGCAAGGTTAGTTTTCAGCCAGATCATTTCATTGTAGAGCCACATGGACTTTACTGTTGGCAAAAGACAGGGATGGGAAGGGAGGGAGGACAGGCAGAGGACCATGGCATCTTGGCTGCGGTTGACTTAAGCTCCTGTGGAATCGCACCCTCAAGTCTGAGCACAGTCCAGGCCCCGTGCACCAGGCACAGGCTTTCTCTGAGCCACCGGCTCAGCCACTGCTCCGCTCTGCTGCCTTCTTGCCTCTACCATGCAAACTTATCATTCATCTCAGTTATTGCATCTGTACGCAATTTAAAGGGAGCCCATTGCAGCTCTGATTAAGTCCTTGTCAGCACTTGCTATGTGTGTGCGAGGACCATGGGTTGTAGCCTCCTTTTGTTTTTATATATTATGCAAAGGGACACTTAATTACTTCTGTTCTTAGTCTGAAGCCATGAGTGGAAGGTGCAGAGCGGATCTGTGGGCTCTGCACTGTTGGAAATCAAAGCTGTAGTTGCAAGCAGTCCTCAACAGCATTATTACAGAGTATTCTTCCATTTTAGAAAGAAAGGTTCAAATCATATGAAGCAGGTTTCTTTTAAATGCCTAGAATGGGGGGAAGGGG
The DNA here is from genome assembly GCF_036370855.1 of Dromaius novaehollandiae. NCBI lineage: Eukaryota > Metazoa > Chordata > Aves > Casuariiformes > Dromaiidae > Dromaius > Dromaius novaehollandiae. The sequence goes on along the minus strand of NC_088111.1, from coordinate 13,326,038 downwards.
AGCAGAGTGGGGAAGGGCAGAATGCAGTATGCTTTACTTTTGAGTTACTGAATCCTGTGTCAGAGGCGTCCAAGTCTCTTTTGGTTTTTGTTTTGGTTTGGTTTGCTCTCAGGAGCACAAGAAACAATCTAGAGAGGGAAGATACTGGTTAGGCAGATGCAGGGTACTAAGCCAGAGGCTCAGTTCCAAGTGCAAAAATGATCATCTCCCAAATGCTCAATTCTGCACTAACGCAACAGGCATGAGCACAGTGTGGGTATGTTTAGGCTTTTCCATCCGAAGTGTTTACAGTATCGGCACCTATGCGCTGGCCACAGGAATCAGTCCCGGTGCATTTGGAGCTCCAAGGGCAGAGCACCCCTGATATGCTGCCACAGCAGTGGCATATAAATTGGACGAGGGGCTGGAGGGCTGTCCAGCAGGTCGTATGCGTATTTTGCAAGGAGTGACAGCCATGTGCTGAGTAAGCCTCTGACAGGGTAATGCAGGTGCTGCAATTACAGGCCAGGCATTTACTATTGCATAGGTGAACTGTGCTTAGTTCAAATTATTTACAAATGGGGCAAAGCTCTTCTCACTTGTCCCTGCTGAGCATTTGACCCACTCCTAGGTGTTAGAATAGCTTTCTATGGAGCAAGCTCTGTTGTGATTTGCAGTGCTGTACCGTTTTGGAGACTTGTGGGAGGTCAGTATTATCACACTTGATGGGAAGACAGTACTGGACGAGAAAGAATGTTTATTTTTTTCAGCAATGTAATTTCAGTACTGGCCAGTGCTGCAGCCTGGATGTGGTTAACCCAGCAGAAAATCAGCATAGTTGATTTGGCTTGCCAAGCTTGCAGCTATGCCAATTTAACACTGGTATTTAAAAAAAACAGAAAACAACTATTTCAGAGAGGCTGCACTGCAGATTTTGTGACAGATGTGCAGTCTGGATATTAACCATACTGTCCTTTTGCAGCTGTTTTGTATGTGTTCGACTATTTGAAACAAGTGTAATATTCTAGTAAATGCCTCAGGTTTGGTGTGTCAGTTCCTGAGACACTGCAGCTCAGTGGAGTTAGTACAATTTTTACTAGGCTCTGAAGTTTCACTTTCAGGTTCTGGGACACGATGCATTTCCCTGCTGTAGGAAATACAGTTTTTCTCCTAGAGCTTTGAAACGAAAGTAGCAATCTTGAATCTTTCTGTTTGGTTTAAATAAGTAAAAGCTTGCTTTCATGGAATAAAAAGGTGGACCTCTTTTTGATGTCAGCATGCACATCTTAGAAAAAGCCGTTTAGAAATATTTATTTTGTAATTGACTCACAATTTAAGCTAATGAGTAACATTTATTTTCCCAAGAAAAACCTTCTGAGCAAACCTAATTTTGTCCCAGGCCTATATCACTGTTTTTTTCCCTTGCTGCCTATAGCTATAGCCTGATTCATTTTTCCTGAGGGAGTGGATGGAAATACCTGATGTCTTCATAGTTGTGGGAGAAAGCAGAGGCAGAAACAGAGACTATTTCATTAACAGAAAGCAGTAGATAAGTTCTGGTAGAACTAATGTTGCGAAAGGGAACAGGTAGGCTAAAGGGCAAGGGTCTCTTCAATGAAGATAGTCTTGTTGTGGAAAACAGTTGATTAAGAATGCATCATAGAGGAGCAAATGCTCCTGAGAAGTGAATCCATCTCAATTACCATTTTGGCTAAGCCTACCTAAAAATTTCTTCTCTCTGCTACATTGCCAGCAATAGCTGTAATACAGAACTCTGTTATAGTCCCACCCATAGGATCAGGCAAACCCAGCAAGCTGCATGGAGAGCCGCTGAACTCAACACGTAGTTTTTTATATGTGCAGAAGTGAAGCCAGAAGTGATCTCTGGAGTTGGTGCATCTCCAGGGCTGAACAATAGTTCAGCAGGATCACACGTTCAGGATCAGAGTTTTGAACTTAAGAACCCAAATTCTGCCTTAGTCTCACTTCATAAGCCTATTTTTCTTGCCCTACATGCTTCTGTTCTAAAATATCTTACGAGAATGGAAACCTCATCCGGTGGAAGGAAAACATGAACATAAATTGTGCCATAGTCCCTCTGATTCGTGAAATGTAAGCTAGGAAAGAGCAAATGTGCATAATACATGGTGAGAGGAAGAAAGATACTGCCACCAATCTCCATGCTTCAGTTCTTCTGAATTGTAATGTCTATTTTGGAACAAGATGAAATAAATATGTCAAATATGCAATTATGACTGAAGGACAGCAAGTGAATTAGAGAACTTAATCTTATACTGTAACGCATCATCAACGGCAAGCAGGAAGAATAAATGTAAATTTCCCCTGTATTCAGTTTTGCTTCTCTTCTCTTCTTTCTTCCTCTCCATAAATTCCTTGTGAATCACCAGTAAAGAGAGGAACTACAGAAAGAAGCTGTCTTTTAAAACTGTACAGTGCTTCTGGCAGCGATGCCTTAAAACTTGTTTGGGAATTATTTTACCAGAAGTACAGATGGGGAGGAGGAGGAGTCCATTGTTACATGCTATGCTATTCCCTCACAGAAGAGAAAAATCAATCCATTCTCATAAATAATATACAAAATTCTCAGCAAGAACTAAGTTCAATACACTTAAGATGTTACCAGGGCCAGACTGGTACAAAGAGTTGGCTGGGGAAAGGCATTATTCTGGCCAGCTGCTGGTAAAATTTGGGTGGACCTGATCAACCTTACTGTGCATCACAGCTTCTGGAGAGCAGCCAACTGATCTCCATGAAAAGCACCCAATTAACAATCAGTAGTGTTTGCAGTGAGAGAGAGATTTTGAGGGGACAGGGAGTTACTCCTACCTCTTTTCTTAAGGAGGTTATGCAAAATAGGCTAGTGGTTTGATTCTGTTGTTTTTTGGGTTTTGGTTTTTTTCCTTTCACTGAAAGAACGCCAGAGCTTGTCTAAACACAGGAATTGCCTAGTTTAATTCAAGAGTTGATGTTGCAGTGGTTTAATTAACTCTAAAAGCAATTTAATGGACAAAGAGCTGCAGCTTTCGAATTAAAAATGACTGCAGGCCTTGTTTACTGGGACTGGGAGTTTTTAACCTGCAAATCCACTGTTAATTGTCCCATTTTACATCTGTCTTGCTACTTTTCCTCTGAACTTCTAGAACAAGATAACCAAGCTACAGGTTGTTATGAAAAGGCCATGAATATACAATGATAATGACAATAGTAAATTGTTTTCTGGTAACTGGTTAAATCAAGACTTGAGTACATCCAAATGGCAAAACAATGAAATTTTACTTCTCTTTGGACTTCTGTGCCTTCATCAGCAACTTTATTGAGTTGTTCCATAGCTTTGTTTCTGATGTTTGCTTTTAATGTTTGTTTTATAATGAGGTAAAAGCATAGCAAAATAAATCCAGTGTTATAGGGAAAGTCCATAGACTTTAGGCTTTCCAGTGAGTAGAGTTGGTTAATGTTTCTGCTGACTCTGTGACTAACTGCCTGTGATAACAAACTAGGAGCACAAGGGCCTGTTAAATGGATAGGCAAGTCCAGGTCTGTTCCTCACTGAACTTTCTTTGAGTGCTAGCTCATTTTTTGTTTTGTGGCTGCTCAGCAAAGTCTGTTGTTGGTGTTCGCTATTGTTTATGAACAGAAGTCATAACAGAACAAATTGATAGATTATTAATTTCCCAGGGCTAATTAAAAAGAGAGATGGGGAATCTGTGATTCTTGGGTGATGAGAGCAGTGGAAGAGCAGCTGGTTCATTAACAGCAGCCATTGCAAAACTGCATCTTCCTATGGATTTGTCCTGCATTTCCTAGCTCCACCTCAAGTCTTCTGTAAACTCCCACATACACAGACCTTTAGCTTCCTCTCTGGCTCAGCAGTCTAGCCTTCTACTTTCACCATGTGCACACTTACATACATGCATATGTCAAAAAAACCCACCCAAACCAACCCCTTTGGTGCTCTTCTGCAGCTTCCCCTGCCTTTCTTTGGCTTGCTAGCAGGGCAGGAAGCAGCATGTGTTTTGGCTGCTTAAGAGCTGCTGGCCGTTGCCTCTCAGACATGAGGTGGGCCGCCCCAAACACATCAGAGTTGAGGAGTTGGTACCTTTCCCTCTGAGATGGGGTGCGTAGAGAAGGATCTCTAGAAGAGCTTAGAAACCCTCTCTTCACAACTGCTGGCCTGCAAACAAGGGGAGGCTGCCCTAACTCTGTTATTTCCAGCCTTGTAGCAAACTCTAATTGAAATCGCCCAGTCCATTGAAGCCAGGGGTGAGGAAGAGGAGGAACAGACAGCACAATAACATGAACTAAATTTTCTTAGAAAAGCAAGATTAAAAAAAAAAGGTATTTGGGCAATATTCTGCTGTGTATAAGCAGCTGCATGATTTAAAGCGTGCGAGCAGTTCAATTGATTTGCTGGCTGTCCCATGGAACAGCAATTGTGCCTATACTGTGTTCTCCTCTATCTGTTTTTCTATCCCAACACTTTTTTTAAATCTAAAATTGAGTATTTTGCAGGTGGTTTTAAGACCAAGTGTCCTTTTGTTTAGAAGCTAAAGACTCTTCCTTATCTCCAGACCTGCCAGATCTGTGAATAAAGGATTTTTTTTCCCCCTCCATGTACTGGAAATTTTTTAAGCTATTCAAAGAAACCTCAGCAAATATTTCTCTTATCAGGCAATAATTGAATAAATCACAAGTAGCTTGATGTTGTCCCCACCTCTTCCTCTGACATTTTTGTATGCATTGCTTTTCCTCTATAAATAGCACAGATAGCTAGAAGGGAAAACCTTTTTGAGAGGTGATATTGTCATCTGGCAGCTGCCCAGTAAGGCCCTATTGGCTGTAAGAGCTGAACTTCCCTAAGAAAAAGCAGACTGTAATATTGTCAGTTCAAAAAATAATTAAAAAACCCCACTTTCTTGTGCTTGCCATTTAAAGGGAAAGGAGCAGATTGTTTTATCTTCTTCTGTAAGCAGGCATCAGCAGACTTTAATGCTGGAGGGGAAAGTGCTTCTCCATCTCCTTTAGTTGCTGGAGACTCTCTCGAGGCACAGATGGGTGCTCACTGGCAGCTGGAGCCCGAAGAGAGGCGCTAGGTTGTGCCTGCACAGTGAACTCCAGGCTGTGGGAGCAGAGACGCAGCAGGGTCCTGTGCCTCTGCTTGCTTCCAAGCCCACGTCTCCCCCAACTGTGTGCTGTGACGGCAATGCTGGAGTTAAAATGAGAAACCTGGTAGGCTGGAGGTTTTTATCATGTTTACCTATAGCTGTAGGGCAAGAATCGCTCTTGCTGTTGTAACTGCCTCTGTGCTCAAAAATAGTACAGCAGAAAACTTGTGACCCTATGTATATCCCAGAAAATATAAATGGGTGTTGATTTAATGCTTGAGAAAGTCAGTTTACTACCACGAAGTGTTCTTCCTCAGAAGTGGAAAGTCCATACCTGGAACTGAAGGTGCACAACAGTCTGTTCTGTCCAACCAGGCATCCAGAAAACACCAGTCACTTTCCCACATCTTGCCATGCTGTTTCCTGAGTTGCATTTATGCTGCCTTCTTAAAATTGCCAGATCTGGCTTGGTATTACTTCACTATATATTAAGATCAAAGAAATACCCCTCCTTTTTTTTAATTAAGAATTTCTGACCTCAGAATTAAAATGAGAAATGTTCACAACAACTTGGTGAAAATGGCCTTCTTCCACCTTAAAATTTTAAAAGATGAAGTACTGAAGTCAGCTACTTCTCAGTCCACTGGATTTTAATCTTTTTCTCTTGTCTGCCTAGATATAAAGCTATGGTATTAGCATTCAAGCAGCTACAGTTTTGTTTAAATTAATGAGTCTGACACCTTCTCTAGTTTCTTTTTATTATATAAAAGCTTACCTCGGTTTTTAGATTAGATATTACCATAGACACAATAAATTTTTTTATATTTTGAAAAATATGGAGGGAACAAAAAACAAATCCATTCTCCATTCCGGAGTGGATCCCAACCTGAAAAGAAATTATTTTGTCTTTGGAGTTTGGATATAGCCAAGAGCTCATTGTAAACTTAGACAATTATTTCTGTACTTCAGGAAAGAAAAGGATTTTTTTTTAACAAACTTGGAATCAAACACACAACATTAAGTTGATTGTTGGGCTGTAATCAGATTTGGGCATAGTCGCATAGTACTCCTTGTCTGAACTTGAACTCCTCATCTACTGGCCAATATTAAAATTCAGGACTCTAGGCCAGCTGTTTCTCTGTAGCTGAGGATCAGTGCAGCTTAGGAAGAAGCAGGGATAAGGTAGCAGTAAGTATTTGCATTGAAATCAAATCATTATATTCATATGATAATTTATGGCCCAGTCAAGATTCACAAGCACCTCCGAACCCCAAAGGAGCTCTGTAAAGCCAACCTTCCATTCCTCCTGCCACACATCTTGCCCTTAATATGAAGGGTACCTTACACCAGCTACAGATGTTCCCAAGAAGCTGAACTGTAGCCAAGGACTTTAGAGGTTTTCTCATGACAACTGATTTTTGATTCCAACTAGCTAGAATCAACATGCAGATGCTGGTAGCAGGCAACAAGGAGGCCATATAACAAAAGGGCCTGTATGAGTCCGATATGATTATATTTAGAGTTGTCTACGTGGTGATTCTAACCAGCCTGAGCTGCGTGAGCTGCCGCCTCTTTTCCTCCATCTATACCATCTTTTGGCTGTACTGTAGTCATCCCTCCTGAGCTGTCTACTCTTATACACAGCACTGAGATGTACCTACCCCACGTTCTCTTATACCATATCTCCCCAAGGCACTTCTTGTTTGTACTGGGTTGGGGGGGGAAGAGGAACAGAACAGAATAGTAGACCAGGATAAGACTTGTCTGGAGATAGGTAGACTTATCCTCATATCCAGACAGTAAACAATTTTTGGGGGTGGCTGAGACAGCTGCTTGGAATTTGAGCTAGAGATTTACAGTGTTAGTGTAATTTAAAGAGACTTACGATGTTGATGGACATGTGGTGTATATGGATGTGAGACTGGCCTAAACACTAAGAATCATATTCACACAGATATAAGTCAACAGCAAAATCTGTTAATATAAACATAGAGTTTTTCATGATTTTGAAATTAAATTGCTGCTGCTGCTTCCTCCTTTCTGGTTAATATCATCACCAAAATTCCCTAGGAAATGGTTCCCAAAGAGGGACTATCCGCATTTAGTTTCTGATAATTGTTTTCATTCTGTCAAGTGAATAGATAATTACTTGCTAAACTGAAGCATTTTGAAACACTGGCGTGGCATCAGATTCATCAGAAGGTGAAATTGCTTTTCTTGCTGTTAGGTAATAAAATGTGATTGTATAGGCTTTGTAACGCAATCCCCAGTCCATGATAAGCAGATAAGGCAAGGCCAGGGAATAGTGGGGGTTTTAAACAGTCTTATCCTGGAGCAATAAGGAAATAGATTTCCTTGTTAAGGCTGGTACAGCACAGGGTTTTGTAATGGTGCATGACTCTGCAAGGACAATGCCAAGACATGTAATTACGTTTTAGGAATACAAAGCCCTGGCTGTTAAATAGAAATTGGAAGCTAAGACTGGTACTTGATTATAAAGGAAAGGAACAAAAATAAGCTGCATTTTCTGTAAATTCCTATTAAATCATTGGATTCAGATGCCTAAAGGTGGAATTGTTCTCTGTGTAAAGTAATGCTTAGAGAGGAGAATTCCTTTCAGTGCTACCTAGAATAAAGTCATCCTTGTCTAGAGAGAGAGGGAGTCCATCTGCTTGCTTTTGTGGCCGAGCTCAGATTAAACATTCTCACTTGGGAGATGAGAAAGGTTCCTGCGGGTCACAAGATAAAATAAAATCTTCTGTGTATGTTACAGACTCCCTTAGGACTCTCCCAGCTCTGATTAGCTTCTGAGTGTGTTGGGGGGTGAATCTTCCTCCCAGTGTGTGAGCACTCCCTGGCCTCTGACTGTCCTTTAAAGGCTGCAAATGCTCAGCAGGTTTAATTTCACTTCTAGGTATGTATATTCATTTGGGAGAGTGGGGGGAAGAGAAAAGGAGGGATAAATTTTGAGGTGGGGGCAATTTCCTTGTTTTTTTTTTTTTTTTTTTTTTTCCCCTGTTTATTTGGGGGTATAGGAAATAAGGCAACAGAAATCATGAGGTGTAATGCAAAGGATATTCCCCAAATAACAGTTTGTTTAGGACAGGTAGAAAATGTTCCATAAAGACTGCTGAAGTGTGGAAAGGACAAGTGTATATAAATATGACATGCATGTGTACATCTCTCCTTTCAACAAAGCATTTTAGTAAAAGCTCATTTTCAACGAATCATTTTAGTAAAAGCTCACCAGAGGGAAACATCTGCAAGAAGACAGAAGGCAGCAAGAAGTCAGAGGGCAGTAGGATGTGGCAGATGACCAGAAGACCAAGAAGCTATGCAAGCTACTGAGAAAGGTTTTGATAGAATTTCCTCTGACTTGCTGCAGAAGGCCTACGTGCCAAGTCCAGTACACCACAGTCCATCTGCGCGACATGCTGTGGAGTGAGATACCAGTGAGGAAATGGTAAACAATGCAACGGTTAAAGTACTAACTCACTGAATGTAAATTTGAAGAACACCCTCAAACTGATATTTTTGGGATAAGTAATGAATCATCCATAACAGACCCAAGTCTGCAAGAGGCATGACAATATTCTTTTGAGAAGATTGTCTAAAACTCTGTATGTTCATGTGGTGTGTCACGTAGAACATGCTTTTTTCTCCCCGTCATATAATGTGTAAGTGTAATATAATATCCTTCTAAAAACTACCACAAACAGCTTTAGTTCAGGCAAGTACAGAATAGCAATGTTTATTGAAGAGCTTTGGGAAGGTGGTAGTCCCTCTGAAGGAATGGGGTGCGCAGGCTCCCAGGTCAAAGGGTTATAGGGCATGGGGCAGGACTGAGCCAGTATTTCAGAGATATGGAGATGAGGAAGGATTCCTTGATTACTCTTCTTTGTACTCAGTGAGATTATGGGAAATATGGCTGAACCACACATGTTCCTAAAGGAGTTTGTGACAGCATGAGAAGAGCCGATATTAGTGTTTTTCACTGAAAATTTAAGTGAGCCTGAAGTAATCAACTGCAAGAACTTGGTTTCTGAGGCTAGTCCAGAAATATATTTTTAGCTGTAGTGACTGAACCAAAAAGCACAGGGCAGAGTAATTGTATTTTGAACAAAAAGATGATTTTTTAAATGAAGACAACAAAAAGTCAAGCTATTTATTCTGGACCAAAAATCTTTTATCTTTTAAAAATCTAAATACCTTTTGAATTGAAAAGTTACACTTCAAAATATTTTTAGACAAGCTTCTTAGTTTTTCTGAATGAAGTACCTTTGTTGGAGAGAAAAAAGCAGCAATGAAGCAAAGAATTTAGTATATTATATATTTTCTTCTAATTTTTTTCAGCAAAACTGCTAATTGATTTGACCCTTATCTAGAAGGACAGTTTTACTCCCCTTAATCTTTTTTCCTGTGCAGATACACTGGAAAGGAAAAAAAAAGAATCTACTTCTGTTTATCACGTCAGTAGAAATTGCAGCACATAAATCACCAAACGAAGTTAGTGGGCAGCTTGTTACAGACAGTATCTTCTTGTAAACCTGATTTCTGTATCTCGTTTTTATTGAGAAGGAGCCTTTCAGAGTGTCAGCAGAGGTCTAACTGTTTCCATCGAAGTCCACATAAAACTTCCCATCTGTCTTTAATTTAGATTGTGCCAAACACTGTTACTACCCTCAGGTATGAGGGCAATCCTGTGCCAGTTGAGGACACCTCTGTGCAAACTGAGTAGTTTACACTAAGCTCAGGTTTTTGTGGTTTGAAGTGATCTTTGCTTCCCGTAATGCACCCTCGCACCAACGAACGCGGTAGAGCGTACTTCTGCGCTGGGGTTCAGCACGCCGCACAGTCAGTCAGCGCAGACTGCGGCTCCGGAGGCTGTTTCTCTACCGCACAGCAGCTTGATATTCCCCTGACCACCAATCTCATATACTGTGGCTAATCTTTTTATTTTTGTTACTTGCCTGAAAACTGGTCAGCCTCTGGCCAGCTTAAGAAGCTGGCGTCCGGCTGCATTTAATCCTTTATTGTCACTGAATAAAAAAGTAGGAGACTGTTCAGATCATTGCAAAAAGGCTTCGCTAACAAAGTGTCAATAGTGCAGCACTTTGATCGGAAACTAAGTGAACTGAGGATACAAGTAGGCGCTGTATCCTTAGCCAGTTACCTTTCGAGTTCCTCCTGTGCCACACAGCATGTCGCAAGGGATCTCTCCATTCCCAAGGACCTATTTTTATCGCAGAGAAATGTGTTTCTTTGTTAAAGATGCTAGCAGCTGAGTGAAATTCCCCTGGCAGCTAGTACAGGGTTGTTATACAAACATTTCTAAATATCTTTCAGATATCTCTATTTACAGAGTTTGTCTTCTCAGCATGGGCGGCACTCATATGTGTTTTAAAATAAGTTCATTCTAAAGGCAGTTAAGACTTTTGGCTCTCTAAGCCTTTGTCAAGACTAGAACAGTTTTCTGAGAAGTTTGGTAAGAAGTTTGGCACCACTGTACAATCAGGATATAGAATACTTTGTATGTGGTTAGATAATTATGATGTGTGTCAACACTTACATACATCTACTCTACTGGGATCATTTTGAGTGGGTGTTACTGTCCTGTTTAAATACTGCCCAGATCAGGCTGTTTACAGGTGCTTTTTCTTGGAATTAGCAACGTTATGTCATATTTGATTGGTGCACTACAGAGCAGGTTACGCTAGCAGGCAGCTGCTGTGAATGCTGTTCAACAGAACAGAGGAGCAGAGCGGATGGGATATATCTCTTAGGGCCCAGAGATAAAACTCTGCCAAGCAGAACAGGGATAGGAAAGGGCATGTAAAGCCCTTAAAAAGAATCATCATCAACATAAGAATAGACAATAATCCATTACTGAAAAAAATGACAATGTGGAAACACCAAGATGCCCAGCAATATCAGATTGAAAGCAATTGGCAGAAAGTTCACAATTAACAAAACAAGTCCAAAGCAACATCAGTTTTTTTTCCAGTTAATTGACTAACAGCTGAAAAAAATATCAACTCTCCCATATAAAATTATTTGGACTCTTTCATTGCTGGAAACATTTGCTGTCTGGCAGTTATCTGGGAAATTAAAGCAGCCCACGATGAATTGGCTCCTCATAGTATCTTTTGCCCTCTTTAATAACAGAGATCTCTACCTATAAACAGGCTGGAGGTGTATTGCACTCTCAATACCTTCTCATTAAATCCACCTTTACTGACTTTCTTAAAATAACTTTGTCTCAAGCAACCTTGGTTCATTCTTAACATCTTTTTTTTTTTACAGCTCATCATACCACTGAATTGAGTTCTTCTTCCTCTAAGAAGTTTCACTGCAGTTCAGAAGTCTTCATAACATAGTAATCTATAGCTAATTCAGAGGTGCCATGCCCTGCCAACCCTATAAAGAGACTTCAACCAGTAAGTGTGTTTCTTGCTATATACTGAATTGAATTTTACTGACGTCTTGTTAAATTAGCTGCCTTTTTGAATTCTGCTTTCATCCACTTCAGATGGAAGGTTTTGGTTGTAAGATACTCTGTTCAGTGACAATTTTAAAATCCACTCGTCCTAGCCAGGCCCACAAATTTTCCATTCTTCTTTGTATTTAGGGTGGTTTGACACTGAGCTATATAGATAAGCTGTTTACATATGAATATGAAGTTAGTTTGAGTGTCTGCTGCTTTGTGCTTTTGGATTCTGCTCTTGCCAGAAAATAGAAGCCTTTGAATACTGAATTAAAAACAGAGCTCAAATTGCTATTCTTTTATTTATGGACTTGTACATGAAAATTAGCTTTTAAGTTCATGAAGAAATAGTTCCACTGCTTGTTTCCAGCTAAGAGAGAACTTTGTTCAGACTTGACAGAATTTGCGTGATAGAATCATTTTCTTAGAATATATGTAAGTGTGGCTGGGCTTACATTTGTACTTATCATTTTATAATAAGTAGGTTATGCGTAGGAATGTTTGTGCTACTGTCACTAGCTGATATTGTTATAAATTCTTACACATTGCATTTCTTTGAACAAATGTTAAGGCTTGATAAGACATTCTGTGATGTTCCTGTTGGGAGAAGGAGCTCTGCAAGCAGGAGCAGAGATTGCTTTCTGCCTTGCAATCTGACTGTAGTCTGATCCTGACTGACATTACCCTGTAGGAACCAGGCATTTTTGCTAGACTGGGTTTTCTGAAAGGTAATAATGATTCACATGTCTATATAAGGTATTATCTATATACATTAATAATATAGATTATACCTTCAGTTGATGCCAGGCCTACCTCACCTTTTTCGCTCCTAAATAGAAGCCAGACTCTGAAGCCCTAACTTCTGCTGCTTCCCATGCTGGTGTCAGTGGTGCCAAAAAGGGTTGTGGCCTTGAGAAAAAAAACAAAAAACCAAAAAAGCAGTGTTATTGCTGTATATGTGATTTGAGGAAACAGATTTCAAGGTTAGAAGCCTATGGGAATCAGTGCGGAGCCTCAGCCAGCCTTCCTGCAGGAGGCAGCATTTTTCTCCTCTCAGGGCAGTAAATGGAGAGAGATTTTCTGTCTTAAACTTTTGCATTAGGAATCACTGCTGCCTTTCAGTGCTCACCAGTATGCCACCTGCAAGCAGCCGCAGGCATGCTAATTTTCTTTGTCGTTTTGTTGTTCCACTTCCCTTTTCTCAGCTGCCTGCTTGTCACATCTGAGAGCTTCTGCCTCATTCACGTATTAATAAGAAGACCACATTTCTATTAAAACCATTGCTGTTTTTTAAGATGTACTAGAGGGAACCATAGAAAATTCTGATCACTTCTCGGAAATGAGAATGAATTACAGAAATGCCTTCAGTGGAATAGATTACTGGTGCACTGCAAGGGCAGTGCAGACACCAGAGGCAGCACTGTGGGTGGCAGGACAGTGCACTGCACAGCTGTGTGAATACACCATACCATATCTTGAGCTGCAGCAGACAAAGCAATCAGTGACATTTTATGAGTCTCCTTATTATTTTTATGGTAGTCCAAATCTGTAACTTGGAACATTTCTTCTATGAATTAAACTTTGTGAAGTGAGAATTCACTGGTGAACCTCTCTAATACCCCCCCTGCCTTCAAGAGCTAATGATAAGTGCTTTGCATCTAAAGTTAGGTTTTACAGCAAGATGCAGAGGTATACAGAGAAATGTGAGGCATGGGGACGCAATAATCTCCCAAGCTAAATAATTCTGCTTGAAAGCAACCTCACGGGCAGGTCTTTCTGCAGGAATTTTGCAGTGAAAACATCCTAAATGCGTGATGCCATGCTTCCATGCAGGGACTTCACCTGAAAATAACTTTACTTGCAGCTGAGAGACTGGAAAATTAAAGCAGCGTGGTTTTAAAGAGAAGCGGGGGAGATAACTGGAGGGGGGTAAACTTACTAGAAGGGAAACCTAAGAGAAGTCTGGGGACCAGGCATACACTCATGATCGCAGACGAAAGACAGCGTCAAAGATAGGTGGAAGTCAGGACCCTTCAGTTTCCATTACAGCCCTGCCACTGACACTGGCTCTTGGGAGGATCACTTTGTTTTGTGCTTAGTTTTTTACATCCCCAGCCAGAACTGTTTAGGCATAAACCAAATAGTTATCTGAAACAATAGACTGATGGGACAGCAAAATTTTGCTTTGCATGAGCACGAGTGTGTGTGTGTGTGTGTGTGTGTGTGTGTGTGTGTGTGTACACGCGCATGTAAACCGGATCTCTGCCTAGAAGTAGGTGTGGTACTTCATGGGATGATTATGTGATTTTATTTAGTGGGTGCTAAGGAGTTTAACTCCAGTGATGAAAAGAGATATGTTAGTTCAAAACATAAAATACTTACTGGGATTTTATTGGTATTTATATAGCGCTTTTCCAAGACATTTAGATATAGGTCTGCAGTGACTAGTGGTTTAACGTGTAGGATGAGCCATGATGTGTGTGTGTCTGCATTAAGAGTAACTGGTGGCTGATGACTGAGCATTCCCAGAAACATTTGTGACAGCTTAATTAAGAAATGAAATGTGCTGGCACTGGTAGCGCTCAAACCATGGGAAGGGTGTGCAATGGCTCTTAATAAAAAGGCTGAACCAAGGACAAACCCAGGACTTTAATTCTGAGCTTCTGTGCTTGGTAGAATGAAGGGTCTTGAACGAAAGTTTAGCGATTGGTCAAATTGTTGACTCGCCTGGAGGGTCTGTGGCTTGCCACCTAACAGTAAATTAGGATATCATGAAAAACAGTGCAGTAATCTGCTCTCTACTACCCTCCCTTCAACAGAGAAAAAGTCAACAGTATCTGCCTTGCTAAGAGAAGCTGCAGAGCACTAGTGACAGGTTAAACAAAGATTACAGAAAGGGGTCTTTGATCCGTTTGGCATAAACTGCTTCTTTCCCCAAAGCATAGCCTCAAATGGCAGTCAGAGCAAAAGACTGCTTGCTCCTGAAGAAAGCTGCTGTGCCACAGCCCCTAGGCCCGTGCCACGTGCTGGGGGGCCGGCGCTGACTCTGCCCCTCTCCGGGGAGCTAGACATGGTCTGCGAGGAAGAGCGTGTCGAGCCAGTGCCTCGCCCTGCTGCTCCCACCAGGGAGCTCCGGCCAGGCCAGGCGCTGGAGCTGTGTTGTGATCCCAGGCCACTCAGCCAGATTTGCGCCTGCTGTGATCGGCTTGCATTTACCAGAGTAAAGGACAAGTGAGACAGCAGTTTACCAGGCAGAGCAGCAACTCGAGCCTGAGACCAGGGAGGGAGTAGGAAGGAGGGGAAGGCAGGTCAGGAAGGAGGCTCTTTCCTCTGTCTTATCAAGCAGACAGTGACCCCTTCGCCAGATGCAGTGACTCAGGGACTCCTAGGATCAGCCTGGCTTGTCTTCCTCTACGCTTCAGAAGTTAAACAGTGTTTTCATTAGGAGGGGTTTGTTCGTAACACTTATGAGTCACTTCTCCTTGTCTTGCTGAGGGTTTCTTAGGCACTCGGGAATCTCTGGTCTTGACAGTGTTCCTGGTATTCTTCTCACTGGCTCCAAGCTTTGTGCCCGACTGGCACACGGGAGTGAGGGAAAGGCTGGCCTCACTCTGCCAGGCACACAGCGGTTGCAATTCCCGCTGCGGTGCGGCATCTGGAACAGCCACACGTAACAGTCCAGGTTTCACTGCGAGTTGGCTGCAGTCTGTAGTGGGACAGCTCTTTCGAGAAGCAGAACGTGGCAGACACAGAGAAAAGCAAAAACTTCCTCCTCCTGTTCCAAATTAAAACTCCAGCTCCGTTTTTTTCTGAGTCTAAGCCCAGGAAATGAGGAGTTCTGGCCAAGAGGCTGACTTTACCCACTGGCCACAAATAGCAGCAGGAGCAATGCGCTGGTGGTGGTCCTGTGTGATACTCACTCCCAACACACTATAGCCTCTTCCTTATTTTTAACACGTGCATTTATCTACTCCAAAGATCACCAATGGGAATGAAAACAGAGTCAGCTTAAATCCAGGTGGTATGAGCATGAATGACTTTGAGAAACAGAAATTTGGTTAGATTTCTTGCTCTGCTTTACTCATCAGTTAAAGAAACTTTTCTTGGGGGTGAAGGACAGAAAGGGAGGGGGGTTTCAACTGCTTCACCCCCAAACACATGCACAAATCTTCAGTCATGTGCGTGAAATAGGCTTGATCCCCTAGAGATAGAGATCCGAGGTGTTTTGGGATTTTCTCATGGTTGGAAAAGGGCCTGCAAAGCCGTCATGTTAGAGCAGGGATGTGTTACATCAACAGCCGGGAGAGCTCGGTGTTTGTCCTGGCATAACAATGACTTGGCGTGTGCTCAGCTGCGTTTAGTAGCTTCATTGCTGGGGCCAGCCGGCAGGCTGAGGAGGAAAGCGGCTAATCTGCTGGTCCAACTGCTCCAGGGTGGATTCTTTTTAAAGAGTGCCATCAAGTTACAACATGTGATTTATCTTCTAATGAAATAACATCCCCACCCTTAAATCAGAATTTAAGGACACAGAGACTCTGATGAGCCTTTTTTAAAAAACATTTCTCAAATCATTTACATGTGTTATACTGACTGTGCTGGAGGTTGCTAAGACATCATCCTTCTCTTGAAAGGAAGAGGCAGGGGCTGGGTTTGATGTGCCTGTGTGGGAACTGGGAGGTGTGACGCATAAGGGTGTTGATTCAAAGTGCATTCTTTGCGTCCCTGTCACCTAAACTGGAACAATTACAAGGGTTCATAAACTGAATTCACGCAGGGCAGTTTCAAGGGCTATTTATGCAGCACTCTCTTTTATAATTGCTACTTTTCTAACTGAAAAAAGGAATTAACATGAAGAGATGACTTGACACTGAAAACACCGAATTAGAGGTGAAGGGGAAAGCAGGAGAGCCAGGAAAAAAAGCAGAGGGCAGGATAAAACTGACAGAGCAAACAAGCTTGAAAAGAAGTCAAGTAGCAGGAGGTTTACAACATCCTCTCTGTCTTGCGTAAGCCTGCCTGTACACATGATCAGTGAAGGTAACTTGTGACTCTGAGCAGACACCCATAGCAGTATGTTACCAGGACAATAATATAATTGCCTTCAGCTAAGTACCTAATAATTATCAGTGTCCCTTGCTGACAGAATGCCAGTAGTGGGAGCTCCCCAAGTCACTGGTGCTGTCTTGCTGAGGGTGCTCCCACAGCAGTCAGGGAAAATTTCCTTGCAGGGCACTAGAAGCTGTGCTGTCGAATCCGTTCTGCTGCTTGCGCCCTGCACATCTGTGGCTTAATTCTAGGCATCCTCTTGGGGCCCAGTGTCATTGTAATTAATGCATAACTAAAGCCTCAAGTTTTAAGAAAATGGGAATTGGATTTCTCATTCCAGATATCAGTTTCAATGCCTATACAAACCAAGCATTCTCCTCTCTGCCCCAGAATCAGAGTCTTACTGTTGTGGATCTGTCAGGTAATATGTCAAGCCAGGAGCTGATAAGATCACCTGAAGGAATGTGTATGTGTACCAGCTGCAGCAGACAGCAGGCAGCCCTGTGTATACCTGTTGCTGGTTTTCTGAGGAAAACAAGTGATCAGCCATATCTGGAAGGGCCCATCTGAGGAGCAGGATGCTGGCACATCTTTGTTGTGAGCTTGAAAAACTTCTCAGAAGAGAGGGGGCAGTGTTAGGAGTAGCAGTTTCCCTTGAAATGAAATTTAAATTCCTATAAATCATGTTCTGACACAAAAACTGAAGTAAACCACATGCCTCTGCTACCCATGCTTTTCTTCTTTAGCTTGGTCCATTGTTTTTTGGAGGCCAGGTTTTCCTCAGGCTACTTTCTATTTGCTTTCTCCTTTGACGGAATAGATCCTTTGTTTTTCTTCTTGGAAACTGCCTCCCTCTTCCTACTCCCTTATTTTGTCTACCCTTTTTCTCCTCTTCTCAAAAAGTGCAGCTGAAGAGACCTGACACCTCCACAAAGTGCATGCTTTTGTGGCATAAGAGAGACCACTGGGCTAAACACTGGAACACTGGAAAGGCTCCCAAAGGTGGGGTTCACCTCCCTGCCATTAGCTACTTACAACATAGATATATGTACCCTAAGTGCCCTTTATAGTTAATGGAGAGAAATAAGAACTTTGAGGGCACAAAATCCCCTGACCTGTTTTAGATTATGCTTTAGGGTGAGATGAAACACCCTAGACTCTGTTGCCTTTATTGTCCAGATCTACAAGGGTCATGACTAGATTTAACTGATGCCTTGAACTTCTTTGAGTCCACTGGTGACCTATTTGATGACATTGGCAAGTCACTTTGCAATCTGTAAAGTGGAATAACACTGCAATTTGACTAAAGCTTAAAACATGATTATGTTTTACTTCAGCTGCAGCAGGATTTGGCTGTGTGCAGTGCTGTTATCCTATGCTACTTTTGCCTTCTTTTTTAACCTTTGGACTTTTTTGCAATAAGAAGTTGTGTCATTTCTTTAATTGGCAAGGCCTGGTCCAACATCAGCAGCCACAGGGATCTGGATTTTGAGACCCCTCTGTTTACAGGCCACTGCTTCCTTCATTCAGTGAGTGCCAAACTCCTCTCTTTCCAGACTACTGCTGCTGTCTCAAAGGACAGAGAGTGATAGAGGACGGTGAGTGTTTTCCTATTCCCTCAGCAGTAGTCTCCTCTCCTCACCAGCAGCTGTATCAGAACAGCCCACCTAGCTTTGACAGGTAGGGAGAGATGATATGCAGCCAGTTGGTTGGCGTTTGCTGCTCTGTTCCCTGACAGAAGCATCAAAAGGTCACACAGAGCCGAGAACACTGCTGCTGGACAGAAGTACCTGGCAGGAACTTGGACAAAGCTTCAGCGACATGTGTAGGGTTGAGAAGAAAGCTCAACAGAAAACCTGCAGTGTGTACCAAGCCTCTTGGTTTCATTATAAATTCAAAATATTTGATGGTACAGAATTCTCAAAGTTTGGTCTCAAAAAGCAAACAAATCCCCCAAACAAAAGTAAGTTTTTATCAAGGAGAAAAAGCTAGCAAATACAACACATGAAATCTCAGACATCAGACCAGAAAGTTTGTTTGCCAGCAGGAGCCAAAGTTTACTTAGTTTTCACAACTTCTAGTCAATCCTATGCATTTCTAGGGTCTGATTCAGGGATTTTTGGAAAGGTTTGAGTATTACTTCATCTCCTTTGTCATCTGTTGGGTGTTAAAACATGTCAGAGGCACCACTTGAGATTCTTCTCTCTCACTCCTTGCTATATCCTGTTTTTGAATTGCATCTCTCAATCCTGAACAGACCAGATGCAGCTGTGCTTCCTTTTGCACAATTAATGAACTGCAAATTAGCACAGTTGAAACCATTCTGCTATTTTCAACCATGCTGACTTTCACCCAACAACATTTATATTCCTCATTCATTCATCCCACAGCTTTACCAAATTCTTCTCCTGCGGGAGAAGGGAGTTCCCTGCGGGATTGGACTCTGCCATACATGGTTTCCTCACATCTACGTTCTGTTTTACGAAGGGAAGTCTCCTCACTTGACTTCAACGCTTGATTGGTTTTATAGTCCTCTGTAGGTTGAAGGGCTGGTAATGTTCTAGAAAAAGGAGCAAACATACATGTTCAGTTCCATGCATGACAGATGAAACAGCGGGATATCTGGTTCTTGGCTTTCTCATATACTTCTAGCTTTTGTCATGACACAGTGTGTACCCAAGGGAAAGATCCATCTAAATCACCACTATTGTGGCCGCTTCATAAAACTGCTCACTGTGGAGGTATTTGTCAGGACTCCCTGCTCTTTCACCTCTTGCTGAGTGGCCAGTTCTCTGCATAGTGCCAGTTGCCCACAGTTGGCAGGCGCCGTGCTGTTCAGAGGCACGCAGTCAAGCTGATGTGTATTAGAGCACAAGCATGAAAATGACCTGCACCTGTCAGAGCATCAGCATTTAAATAAGACATGATGGTTTTGGCATTGCACAATGTACTGTGGGATGGCTTTTCCGAGCCTGCCAGTGAGGTCTGCAGGAACTTTAATCCTTGTTAACTCACTCTACGAACAACTTTCAAAGTGAGATCCTAGAAAAATCATATGTTCTGATGGGAAAAATGCATGGGGAAAAAAATGCATGAGAAAAAACAGCTTGTCAAGGCAAACCCCTTTGGTTACATTTTCTCTTTCACTTCCTTACCATCACCTGAGTAAAAAGCAAACACAGAACAGCAAGCACTACAAAAGCATTTGCAGGGGAGAGAAGCTGCTTATAATTCTAGCTCAGCTCATTAGTTCAATTCTTTCTAGCCCTTGCATTTAAGCTGAGTGAAAAGCTGATGCAGAAGAGATGTTTCTCATGCCCTCAGGTTGTTGGCAGTCACAGGTACTAAAAAGCATTCAAGAGAAGAGTACACAGCCTGGAATCGGCAAGGACTGCCTAGAGTTCGGGTTGCCAGATGTCTGAGTTTTCCTCATGTAGCTTGGACACGGACATCATGGCAGGCTCTGTCTGCCTGTGCTTTCTCCGATTCCACCCGAGCTTGTGCATTCAGTGTTAACTCTTAATAGCAAGCCCTGCTTGTAGAATTTACTCTGCTTCTGCTCACAGATGCCTTTCCTCTATGGAGTTTTTTAAATATGTGGAATCAGACTCTAAATATGAACATGATTTAACTCCTGCTCTCTGTGCTACCAGCAAAGCTGCAGCTGGCATATGGAGGCAGCCTGAAAAGGGCTGTTCTGAATCGCTGGCTGTTTTTCCCAGGAAACATTCCTGGAAGAAAAGACATCAACAGTTTCCTGCAAGAGATTTGACTAAACCATTTATCACAGAGCACATGCGGTATCTGTAACCTTATCTCCAAAGAGTGTCGTAACATTTCCCTCAAGAAGGAAATCCAGTAAGCTGCTGCTGCCTGCACACAGCGTACTGTTCTGACTGGAGTTCTTGTTAGTACCAGCTGAGCTCTGCTTGACTTGGGAACAGTCTGTGTTTCCAGTAGGTCTGACTGAGCTGCGTGTGCCACAGAGGAAGCTCTATTCCCCTGGTACCGTTGTAACAGTAATCCCGCACTATTTACTTTTTGGGATTTTCCAGATCACCTTGAGGGAGACCGTGTGGAGCGCTGTGAGAAATAGATAACCTGGTCCCATCTCGTGATTGCAGACAGCATGCAAACAGCTTTGAATTGGTACCATAAACTTTTAATACGAAGGCTGGTTTCACCCTGCTGCAAAAACAAAACCCTACAGCCAGTGGAAAGAAAATACTCTCTGAACAGCTTTCTTTTCCACAGGTAGGAGTGGGACACGTGAGTGAGAGGCAGTGAGGAAAACATGGGGTTCAGTTTGATGCTAACCAACTGAGACAGAGATGTTCTGCCTGGATGGCTGGGTCTGACAGTGAAGTACATAGAAAGTGAGTTAATAACATGCAGTGGATCTTGCAGCTTCCCAGAATGTGGGGAAATAACATTTTTTTCTTCAAAGATCATATCTAGTGTTTAATTCTGCATGTATAAACCTCTTCCTTTGTTAGTTTAAACAACTTTGATACTGAACATTGAAAGAAAAAGCTTTATCAAGCAGAAGCATACTGGGGTAAGAGAAGGTATTTAGAAGTATAAAGCTGTTACCCCTTTTAGTTTTTACATGTTGTTCTAGAATAGAGACCAGTGTTCATCTACATGCAAAGGTCCTTGTTCATGATGTAGTCTTATAGTTAAAGGAGTACAGCAACATTAGGTGACTCGACATACACTGCTAGATGTGCCCCAGTTACAGTTAATTCCAATTGGAGAGGAGCGTTGGCTCCATAGTGGGGCATACACTGGTGTAGCTATTTTGACCAAGTAGTTATACCAATATAAAAACAGGCTAGATTAGGACAAAAGTTAGTGTGGCTATTGATTAGGAGTGGCTGACCTTGCAGAACAGTTTGTGCTTCATTCAACTCTTGGCTCATGCACAGTGGCCTTTCCAGTTGTCACCCTTGCTGCAAGAATCATAAGGTTGCAAAGTCAAAGACTTAAAAGATAGGGAGCACTACACATATCTTTAATTTAGACAGACTTTTGTTACTGTTGTCTTTGATACAGCTAAAATGGTCTAAACACATTTGCTGTTTTTCCCTTCAAGCCACAGGATGGATTTTGATTTGTTAGGCCCAAGTTAAAGTAATGGGAAAGGAACGAAGCTGTTAGGAAAAGAAGCTGAGAGCAGTAAACTAAAAAAAGAGTATACCAGCAGAATGCTGAAGCCAGTGGTGATGTCTTTACCTTTTCTTGACAAAATCTCTAACTTACCCTTTGGAAGATGGCAGTCTTATGATAACTGGAGCAGGCTGGCTTGAGGATAAGACTTAAATTGCACCAGCAAATTTCTAGGATAGGTGTAGCCTTTAATAAGAAGTTTGATCTCGCCTGGTGGGGGAGGGCAGTAATGCCAGCTCTTCACACCTAATATCAAGAAAGAGCGTAAGCTTTATCTACAGTAGGATAGTTTGCTAATGTCATTAGTTTTCACCTAAAACGATATCCCTTAGCACTTCTGAAACATCTGCAGCTGTTATCAAATGCAGCATTCCCTTCTTTAAAATACAAAGCTATCTGTCCCTGAAACAAATGCATGTGTACTATCTTGTTACTGCTTCTGATGTCAACTAATAGGTCTGCAGTAAATCTGTTCTAGTCACCCGCAGGCTGGGCAAGTGACTACCCTCAGTAGTGCATAATATGGCAAGCAAAGAGCTGTGCCAGTTTGCAGCATTCATGGTCTGTACTTGTACTTCTGCAGCGCTCTGCCCGCCCTACTAGCAATCTAGGACCTGGATTTAGGCCCACATGTTGTTTTTAACACAT
Organism: Dromaius novaehollandiae; assembly: GCF_036370855.1. Taxonomy (NCBI): domain Eukaryota; kingdom Metazoa; phylum Chordata; class Aves; order Casuariiformes; family Dromaiidae; genus Dromaius; species Dromaius novaehollandiae. Next base: position 13,303,589 of record NC_088111.1, on the reverse strand, counting down.
GATCAGAATCAGGCCAAGAATTTGTTTGCACTCAGAGCTAGTGATCTCAACCCTTTCCCCACACCCAATTTTTAAGATTGGTTCTTGAAAAAAGAATGTCTAAAAGGAGACAAAAATGCTTTACTACCTATGTGACTGGCAGCCTCTCGTTTAACAGCAGAGCATGTTCAGCAGAAGTCACTGAGTTAAGCTCAGCAGGGTACTACGTGAAATAATGCTTTAGAGAACTGCTAGATGTATACATGTTGTCTTCTGATATAGTTCAGAGCAACCCAACATCCTCCAAGAAGTGGACACATTTGCTTGCTCACAGTTTGTTTCAGATCTTGGTCTTGTGCTCTTGTCACATTCAGCCAACGTGTGAATCAAATTATAGCAGCGCCAAAAATAACATTGGTGTCTGATAGACTAACTCGTACAACAAGCTTGCAGCTGAAGAGGAGTTTTGATCAAAAGTATAACGTTTTACCTGATATGCTAATTTTCCATGTGTATTACTTATGCAAAAACTTATAAATGCATATATTAACTCAAGCCAATATATGGCCTCCAGTAGAGTTTCCTTACTTTTCAGCACATCTCTTTTGCAGAAGCCAGTAATTAGAAACACATGTGAATTGGCCATGTCAGTTAGCATTCCAGAAATCCACTTACTGGCACTCTGATATTCAGTAATATTTTCACCAACAGAATCCTTTAAATGATGCTTACCTAGTACTGAGCCCAAGTTTAAATCTTCAGACTGTCCAAGTGCCTGTGTCCTTTTAAGTTTGGGCCTCAATGACAGAAAAAGTTCTATTATGTTGACCTTTTCCCAGGACTCTACAGCACAAATTCTTCTTTTCATATTAAAGTAAATGAACAACATTTTTATAATAATAAGACAAGTAAATGTTTATACAAAAATAAATGCAGAAGAATGGGAGTCCTTCTGTGACTCATAGATAGGAGATTCTACCAAGTATTTTCAAATCAATGTCAGGCGCTTCCTCATCTCAAACAAACTGTATCTAGAAAAAAGGTGAAAGTAAACCTAGGGATAATAGCTTTATAATGGCTATGTTCCTGGAAGCTACTTCTTTTTTACCTGTGCATTTTCACTTTTTCTGCATATCCTTTCTTAATTGCTTCTCATCCCTATTTGGACCATGTCTGGAGGATATTCTCTTTCAATTCCCTCTAGCCTTTTGCTTTGTGGTTCACTGCTGGCACTCCAAACTCAAACCTTCCATATTACCAGTTTCTTCAAGCCTCCTTTTTTTGCTTTTCTGGACTTACGTGCATTTCCCCTGCTCTTAAAATATTAAAGCAGTCTCCTTTTAGATGTATGTTGGCTAAAAGTACTGTATATTAGTTTCATTGACTATGTTCTATAAAAAGCTGTTATAGCTTTTTCCAAAGGAAGTATAAGTAAGCTAAGAAATTGAGATCTGTCAGATGTGAGTATAAATATCCAACTATATTATTAAACATACTGAAGAAACTGTGAATAGGGGTATTTACCATATGGGTGATTTCAGTTTGTGATTTAACAGAGCTAGATTTTGTGCAGATTTCTGCTGAATGTGATCTTGATACGAGCTGAAGGTGTGTGTTCTTGTCAGTAGGAGTGAGGGGCACAAACAGTATCTTAGTTTCCTGCATCCTGAGAGTGAAAAGACACCTGATGTTGGTATCACAGCAGGATTTCCCCTGTCCTTCAGGATGCTTCCTGCTGCTTTTTCCAGTAGTTTTAACTACCAGCTAAGGGACATTCCCCTGGGAAATTTTCTCATGGTTGTTAAGCTCACTACCACTGAATTTTCTTTTATTTTGGTGAAATTTAATTATTCTTTGATTACTCTTCTACTACTATTTAATTCCTCCTCCAGACCATTCCTCACGATTAGTGGCTAGTATTTATAGTTGTAATACATCAGGAGGACTTGATCAGGAGAACAAAGGCCTCTATATTCAGAAAGAGTTTCAACCCACAAGCTGGTAAATGTTCACCTGAATGAGCAGCCAACCACCATTAGCACTGCTCAGCATCCCCTGCATACCTGGCCAGCAAGCTGGTTTCACTGAATGGCTGCTGACTGTGTTGAGTATCCACCTGGCCAAAGAACTTGCATGGGAGAGTGGACAGCTTTGCCTGAGGTATAATCTGACATAAATACCTTTCTGTTGCAAATAGTTAAGAATGGCATGAGTTCTGATGGGCTCAGCCGTAGACACTGCAGCAATACATTTCTGTATATTCCTGGTAATAGGGCTTGAAGGAAATTCTCTGTCCTTTGCAATGAATAAATACTTCCTTCTTCATATCCTCACTCAACATTTAACTGTGTAAGCCACCTTTGGAACTTGCTAAATGTTCCTAAGACCTGGACTGTGTTTCCAGCTGTTGCCAGTTCCTGGTCATTTGTATTGCAGCATCTAAGTAGTCTGTCAGGCAGTGACCTGAGAAGAACAATACTATTTTCTGCCACTTTCTATCAAACTGAGTCAGTACTCACAGAGGATGTTTTTTTCCAGACCAGCTCTTTTTGATTGTTCAGTTCTGACTGCTTGGTTTTGGTGCTTAGCTCCAGATTCTCATCTCTCCAGCTAGTGAATATATCGATCTCCAGAGATGGATAAGTGTGAACTGGAAATGGTGATTAGAACAGGGAATGTGAATGTAGGAAGAAAGTCAAATGTAAATCAGACGTAAACTGCTTTTGAACATTAATAGAGGTGGCAGTCATTCAAAATACTTGGATTTCAGAATATACTGGATAGAACCATTCAAAGAGGTATGAATTTTAGATGTGAGCCTAAATACAGCTGAGTCGGGAGAAAGCTGGACTCGAGTCCTGGTTAAAGACTTCAGCTTAGAATCAATACTTTAAAAACTTCCATCAGAAGCATTTCATCTCTGTTTCTGTCAAACTGTGCTGCAGAATACTGGGACACATTTTGTTACTGTCTGTGTTGTACTTACCTCCTGAACCAAAGGGAGTTCTCTGCATGTCAGTAGTTTTCAGTGCAGATTATTTGCTTAAAGGAAAGTTTCACGTGTCTGGATATGCCTCAAAATCCCCATAGATTTGAGTTCTCTAATTCCCCCTGCCCCCCAGTTTTATCATTACGCTCATCATTTTTCGTTATAAATTGCTTGGAAGAGTCTATCCTGAGAAGACAAACTACGATGTACCTTATCTTCCTCACATGCCTTTTATCGATTCCAAGAGGTACACTTTTCTAATTAGCTTGTCAATACATGGTATTGCTCTGTGTAGCTTAAGAAAGCCATAAAGACGAATGACCATTATCAAGGATGTTTGAACCAATATCTTGTTAGTGAATAAAACTGAGTCAGTGGCTGAGGTCATTTACTGGCAGAGTGCTTCAGGAACTGAGGAGTCTGTTTTAAGGGCTGATTGAGGCCCTTTGTTTGACACTAGTTTAGCAATGACAGGCTTGGTTCTGATGGGAAGGTACTGAAAAGTGAGCACAGAAAAACGGTTAATGAAACGACAGATCTGAGGCCTGGGAGCACTATACCTGGGTCGGCAGGGATTAGCATACCAACCCAAGCAACTGCAAGCACAGCTAGTTTATCACAGGCCTTATGAACAGTCTGGCCTATCCTTAAACTTTCACTGCAATTATCTTTGAGCTTAGATTTGGCTATGAAAGCATTTTTATAACTACTTCACTTCCTGCAAAAAAAACCCTTGAAATTTTGATTGCCCAGACTGGCCTCTAGTGCTATTAAAAGAGGAGCAGGGCAGGGGGAGCTCGGTATGGATCCTTTCATTTCCAGATTCCCGGTCGACTGTAGGCCAAGCTGTTAAGGACTGGAAATAGTTTCTACCTGTAAGTTTGTTGGTAGCATCAGGAAGTGAAATGCTATGTAAAGGTACGAGTGAATGCTGGCATTGTAGTTGTCATCTGTTGGCACTTGTGTTATGATTTCTAGCCAGAAGCTGTATAAAGATTATAGTGATTTAAATATGGCCTCACCTGTTCCAGTTGGAAGTCCTGCCCATTCCTGAACGGTCTGAGGAAAGTGTTTGGGACAGCAGGGAAATTCCCTCCCTGTTTAGGCTTCAGCTGCTTTGGGGGTTTTCATTTCATTGGGCTCTTAGGAGAAAGGGATGATTCCTGCTCTTAGGAGCACTCATACCAAGGCTGGAAAAGATACATTTGGTGAACAAACAAACATGAGGACAAAGCAACAATATTTGTATAAATCAGTGATCTCAGTGGTCATCACTGTTCTAGAAAGCTGCCGGCTGTGGTGATTTCCGAGTCCTGTGTTTTGCAGAAATCGACGCTAAGAGAGATGCTCTCCTAGTTTACTGAGCTTTAATGGAGCTATTTTGGGACCTGGAACCCCTGCTTATCAGCAACATGCTTCTGGGCAAAAACATTCTCTCACCAGATTGTTTTCAATTAAGCTATTCTATCTCTAATGGATTGTGGGAATTGTAGAGTAATTCTCGTTTGAATGAACAGAGATCCAACTACGTGACGTATTGCTACATATATCTCCAGCTGAATGGGTATTTCTGATACCAGGTTGTACAATCAGCCTACGTGTGGGCTAAAGAGAAGTTTATTTCTTCTTTTTCATGTTCTCAGGCCTCCTGCTTGAACCCTTTCCCATCTGCTCGGCAAGGACAATTAGAAGAAGTGGCTATATTCTCCCTGGACACCATATCTAGAATACAGCCTTGTTTCTATAGGGAACACTTAAAGAAATATTTCCATGATAGTAAAGGGATTTTTAGTCAGATTTAGCCTGCAAGATACTTGCTTCTCATCTGTCATTTCTTCCTGTAGAAGAAAGGGATGGCCCAATCAAATAGTTGGTATTACCTGGGCAGCCAAGGAGCCCCATAACTGGAGATGAACAGAGATCCAGGGTGCTCGTTGCTGCCAAGGGGATGGATGCAGGGAGGGAGGCAGGCAAGTGCAGTGTAGGTGATGTGGTAGTAGCTGCTTAAAAGATACTGTCTCCCAGCAGCAGTCCCAACATGAGGAGGGGAGCTGCTTGCCCGGGAAGGAGCTGCGAGCAGAAAGAGTTGGGATGAAGATAGGTGCCCTCTGGAAAGGGAGGATGCCAGGGTGGGTATTGGGGGAAGAAATCTTAAAATCCAAGCTGATTGGCATGGCTGCTGACCTGTCCTTCACGCGGGCAATAAAGAGGGTTATGAAGTGTTTACCACCGAGCTGCAGCAGAGCTTTCATGCCCACTTAGTCTACACATTCCTATAAAGTGTGACTGTCTCCTGGAGGGAAAAGAAAGCCTAGGTACCAGTTCTTTGACCAACATCAATATGCATTTTTTCCTTTACCTACCAATCCTGCAGATCTGACAGAGCGAGTGAGCTGTGTCTGAAGTCTGCAACCCTCTTCCCAGGCTTTGGTTTTGTTGACACTATGTGAACCTGCACAGTCCTGAAATGTCCCACTAAGGACAAGTTTTCCTGGGGTTTGGGACAATCCTTGTACATTTGGGCCTCTCTAGAGTACAGCTTTTGAATGAAAGCATTCTTTCCCCTAGAAATGATGGTGAAGATCTTGTGGTGTCTGTTAGTATGAAATCTTGGCCAAGGTACACACTTGAGAATTTTGACTGTTTTTGCTATTTTTTCTTTAGCTCTGCTTATAAACCTGGGTTTTCTTAACACAACAGCAGAGGCCTCTGAGGGAAAAAGAAAGGAAAGTTACAACAATTTCCTTTTAGAAATCTTTTAAGATTACCCAAAATAGCTTAATCAGAGACTGTGTTGTGGACAGTGAACATTCAATAATTCTTACTACAAGATGAGTCTCTTACAGGAAAGCTTTGGCTCTTTTAAACTTCTAATATGATCCAAACTACCATCTTCAGCTGCCACTTCTACTCTCGATAGTTCACTCTGTGATTAGGACATGTCAGGCAAGCAAAACTTAAGGAAACAGTCCACATTTGTTGATGGTGGGGAAATAGGAAATATTTACCAGGGTGGTTTATTTAATGGCGATATTTAAAGGCTGCTGGAAAAGACTGTAGAAAAAACAGTTCTGATGAAGAGATGGATCTGATCCAGAACCCGATGAAATAGGAGTTTTCCAGTGATTTCAATAAGCTTAGGTACATGTCTTAGGTGCACAGAGCAGATGGGCAGTTAGCTGTATTTGTATTATGGTATTGCAGTACACCACAAAGCCATCAGCCTATTTATAGTATAAATATAACTACATACATAACATTTCAAAAAGCAGAGGAGCTAAACTGTCTAAAAAAAAACAAAAAAACAAAAAAAAAACCCAAGAGCTTACCTCACTGCTGTTTTGCCTACACCTCCCCCTCTCTACCAGCCCTGTCACTGTTATTTCTAAGAATACACTACTTTCAACTTTTCCATGTGTCATTTATGCTGTGCACTCTTTAGAAGTTTTATGCATAAGTCAACTTCTTTGCAGTAAATCTAACGTAATCTAGGTTCTGTCTGAGGTCATTTGATATCTCAGATAACTGGGATTCTGAAAACTATCCGCTGTAGCACACCCACCTCCAGCGCTCGGTTCTTTGAGTTCATACCATGTATCTCCAGATAAGGATCAGGCCCCGATCTGCCCAGCTCCAGCCCTCAGCTCAGCATGCTTCCAGCTATTTCGGCAAGGTTGCACTAAATCTTCATCAGGTGAGGATCTGGCCCTATCTTCCGAGAAAATTTGTTAAATTATGTCCAAAATTTTGCAATGCTAACTCTTCCTCACAGAGCTAATACTTTGAGGGTGGTGGTTTCCTGAGGCCTCTCTTGTATCTGTCATGATGATAAGTTTCTTAAAAAAAGAAGTAGGATTACTATAAACCATTTACAAGCCTGTCAATAGCAAAACAGAAACCGAAATTACACATGCAGTTCTGCTAATGAGAGTTCTGAGATGATTTTCTTTTAATTCAATGGTGCTTTGACAGGAATGAAATCCTGTGATGCATAAGATCTTTGTTTATTTAGAGTAATGTGAAGTAATTTTTTTTAAACCTTTCTGAGTTTTCTTAGCCATGCCACTAGTGTATGACTTGAATTGCTTGATAAAAGCCCTATGTTGATCTAAACCAATGTTACAAGTAAACAGTGAAATGCTAGAAAAAGGCAGCTGCTTTACTGGAAACTCTTCATCCAAGGGCTATTTCTGCTGCACAGACTCCAAACAACAGCTGCACGATATGACATGATTATCTGAAAGGCTGTACCTTGGAGTAAAAGGAACGCTATTGATTTTCATTTTGAAGAGTTACTGAAAACCAGGAGGAAAGGGAGTTAGGGATTGTTAAGTTCCAGGTAAAGTAAAACAGCAATAATGATGACTGCAAGGAAGGCAAGAGGATGGGCAGCCAAAACGTCTGGGTGCCTTTAAAGCTGCATAATTCTGTACCAGCAAACTTCGGGGAAACATTCAGGTTTGTTTTCCAGGAAGAGATAATAATGTAGAAACCTCTTTCTTGTGGCTTTCTTTAATCACATGGAGGGATGGTGTTAAAAGCCAAACACGCACAGAGACACGCTCCCTTTGAACTACAAAAGCAGAACACATCCCAGGCTCAGCTTACTAAATGGGTGCTTTACTGAAAGTTGCGTTCATCTCTTTTGTTGAGCTGACCTCCTATACCTGTTTTAAAAACAACCATTTTAGCAACCTTTGCTGTTACAATAGTATCAGGACAATTCAAGTATGCAGAGAGGGTGTCACTAAGACTGACATCAACATGCATGTGCCATCTTGCATGTTTCTCTTCAAACATTTTTGAACATATTTGATGATAGCTGTGCAAATCCAGTTAAAATATTTTCACTAGCTGAGTGGTCATTTATCCAGAAAAGTGCCTGGATCTTTGGGAACATTTTGCTGATGTATTGCAGTATCCTTTCCATTTCGGATTTGTAAGTCACTGTTTGCTTCCATTTTCCAGTTTCCTGTTTGCTTCCATTTGCATTCCAGATTTATTGAGCTGTCATTTTTTGCAAGTTTATGGGCACAAATAATTCCCTGTCTTATATCTCTTAGCTGTTTCCTGTGAGTCTCCCTGCTTCTCTGTTACCTGGGAGAGAATTTCCCCCAGTGAAATGTTAACTCTCACTGGGAAGGGCTCCTCTTGCAGATGCTGCCCTCATATCTTGAGATGTTCTGTGCACAACACAAGGTTGTCTGAAGCTTCCAAATGGTGAGAGAGCTGAAGTTTTAAACTGGTATTAAATGAGTATCCTGTAGCAAGATGAAAGGAAGTGGACTCAGCAGCTCCTGTGCAAGAAAATAAGGACATACTGGCCTGAAGCCTGCTTGTGTATTCAGGGAATTACCAACAGGCAGATTACAACAATCACCATCTTAAATTACAGTAGCTAACTGCATTCACTGTGAAAATGATTTTAGATTCCAGTAAGTAAAAAAGTTACTATTGTGTTCTTCCTCCTTTCTTCCCTCTTCCTCCCATTTTTCCAAGAAGCCAGTATTGGCTTATATGCCTGCTTTAAACCAGTGATGAAGTATACGTACGAGTCATCCATAACGAGCCTTGTGGTAGTCTCTGTGTGTGTCTGCTGTGAGCCAAAAGGTTTTGCTTCTTTGTGAGTTCAGAAAAGGTTCTGCTATTTCTTCCTGCTCTGAGGTCTAAATCTAGCAGAGCAGTGGAAACATTTTCTTCACTGACAATGGCCTTTGGATCAGATCCTCAGGCCCTTATTCAACTGCAGCCTTTTCCCTGAGGAAGGCTTAAAGTGATGGCCCTACCAATGAAATCACATAGTAAATCTGACCTGACATAGAAGGTTTGTGGTTTCACATTTGTAGATGTAGCTAGGCAAATAAAATAGGCTTTCTCCAACATCTTAACTACTTTTTGTGCCAAAGGGATTTGTTATGTTTTAGCAAAAACGCAAATCCTTTTGAGATCTCTTTTGAGTTCTGTTTTGCAATCGCTGTCAACTCTCTGTAGCAACGTGATTGGGAATTTTGCCCAAAAAAGACTGAGGAAGGTTGAGGCCCTAATTCTGGATTGTTTGCTAATGCAGCTCACTGTAAATCTGAAATCTTCTTGGATTAGTCAGTGGCATGGTATTTTTGTCTCAGTCAATCTTTTAGCTTACTCCATAAATATTCAGCCTTAATTACAACTGTTTTGTTCTGTTTTTTTTTTTCCGATGAAATCTAAATTTAGCATTTAAATTATCCATCCCGGAGCATTAAAGAAGAGAAAGTTTTGTACTCAACTCTTCTTTTCAGCAGGCTTTTCATATCAGTAGGGCCATTCCCCTTTGTGAAAAAATTAGCAAATTCAGTCACTATCCATGATTTTTGGACCCTACCTGCCTCATTAATAAGGGACTGTGAATGATTTCTGTCAGCTGTTGGGTACACGCTTTCAGTTCAGGATTTTATTTCCTGTGTGATCCTGCCAAACTGAACAGCAGGCTCCTACAACAGCCATTCAGTGACTCTTTCGGCTGCTGTGGTCTAGATAGGAAGTTTTGTTACTGACATTCTGCATAGCTGATTTGTCAGACCTGGCAAACAAACAGGAATTGGTACATCTAGAAACTCTCATCCTTCTGTAATACATAGGAGCGTTTCTTAATTACAACAGGTTATAGTTTAAAATAAATAACAGAACAACTGGTGGTCCTAAGATCTGAAAAATATGAGCCTATGCCAGTCACATAGTCCTGCCAGTTTTGCACTGGTTCTGACATCTGTTGGATACTTTTTCTAGCCAGGTCAGCTCTCTAATATAACAAGATTGGATTTTTTTCGCTAAATTAGCAGGTTCACTTGGCTTTTGAAGAGTTCTAGAGCCACCATGAAGGATAAGGAGGGATTACATAGCTCCGGAGCAAGGGATGGAGAAAGAGAAAGGCCAAGTTGTGGGGTAAGTTGTTGGATTGTCTCAGCTGTTTGTGATGCCAGACTCTCAGCTGTTAAAAAACGCACTGCCTACGTTGTTTCTAGCATGAGAGGTTTTAATTACACAGGGAAGAGCTAAAATTATTGAGAAAAATTCCACTTTCAGGACTGCAAAACTTCGATTGGAACTGGTTTTACTTCCCAGGCTTGACCAATGTGCTAAGGGGACACATTTTGATTTAGAGCAACTCAAAAAGTTATACTGTCCATGCTGTTGGGGCACAAGCTAGTTGGATTAAGTCCCTCAAGTTACCTTTAAAACTTAAGTTTGGGGGTTACGTAAACAGTCTGGAGGAGAGTCTGCTTTTTCAGAGGTCGTCTTTTATCTGCTTATTAAGTTCAATTTTGAAGATCAACCAATCAGCGCAATATATTTATTAGACAAGGATACTGAAGGCACTGTACTGTTTATGGCACTCTAGGAAGGAGATGGAAAGAATACCTAGTATAGGTAGAAAGAGGACCATGACCTGTCATGTAGGAATGATTTAAAGTGGTTACCTTATAACTCATTTGAATGAAATGAGACCCTTTCTCACTCACCATGGGTAAATGTATTTGCCTTACCAACTAAGGACTTCACAGTAGCGACTTGCCATTTTTAAAAAAATATAGGAAATTCCATGTAGCAACAATAATGAGAGAACGTGCACAGTTTCCCACAGCTACATGCTTCCCCCATTTTTTGCCAACAGCTCCAGCAATCTCTGCTTTGCCTGTCACCCACCTTCCCTTTGCTTCCCCAGAGAGAAGCAGCATAATCAGCCCATCACATGTCTGTGTGCACCTATCCACACCACACCCAACTCCTCCTTTTTGCTTTCTCCCGTGCTTTGGCAGCCTTTGCTAGGTGGCTGCTCATGTGCGTGCCTGGGACTCCTGCTATCAGAAGTCAGGTCTCTGACAGGCACATTCAAGCTTGCCAACCGGTAGCTGGGTGACTATGTTCAGACCATTGCTGAGCCGATGTGGCTAATACCTGCTAAGAGCTGGAGTAGCTTGGCTCAGACCCAGCTCCTCCTGCACTACATAACTGCTTGCAGGTGCCAGTATAGTCACAGAGTTTGGCCTTTGCTGTGTTATCCAGCTCCAGCAAGTCCGTACTTGTCCCCTCCCCCTATGAAAGGAAAGGGCAGATTTTGCAATTTGTAACAATACTTTTGGGATGAGACAAGTAGACAGGGAAATGCCATGAGATTTTCCTTGTAGGTCTCTCCTGCAGAGCAGGGGAAAGTCCCCTGCTCCCTTCCTCGCAGAGCAGGGCATGGCCCCCTTCAGCTCACCGATTCTCTGGCTCGTTGAAGGTGAGGGAGCCAGAGGCTGCAGCCCTGGTCATGCTGCCTTTCCTCTGCCTCTTTTCTACCTTGCTTCCTCGCAGTCTGCTTCCAGTGCAGCCGTTTTACAAGATTTCTGAAGGCAACAGATAAATACTCTTTAAAAGGGGATTCCTGTCTCACAGGCTGTGTTGATGCAGATACGCTCTGTAAGTGTATTGTGGTGGGGAGAAGGGGGGAGAGTAGAGAAGAAGACAGAATGGGTTTGAGACATGATTTTGTTGTGTTGCCTCTGTAGAAAGTTCTCTGCAAAGTCTGGGCTGTTCGCTAGGGAAAGAGCCCCTTCTCATTAGCTGAGTATTGGTCAAAATCCAGCCCAGCTATTTAGGATTATAGGATTACGAGAATGTAATACACAAATCTCTCACTGTTTTCTCTTCCTCCATGGACAAGAGAGGGCAGTGGCCTGTCATGGATCAGGAGTTCCTGCCAGTGCAGCAAATTATGTCATCGGGATCTTGACACAAGGCTGCTCTGGGACAGTGGGGCAGAAAAGGCTGCTTCACTGTCAGGAGCATGTCTCCAGGATCCACAGCCCAAGGGCAATGAAGTCATTTGACTAGCATTGTCCCTGGGTATATCCCTTGGCTACAGAGCAGAAATAAAGTCTCAGTGCTGATCAGCAAAAATATGTGAAGTATTTCTGTATGAGAGTAACTGTCAAGAACATGGGCTTTATCTGGAACACGAGACTCAACAGATCTTCCTTATCATATTGCAGAGCAGCCCTCCAAATGACTGTATCTAAACCTGAAGTTCCTTGTGTGTTAGGGAAGGGTTATATGAATTGAAAATTAAAGGATTACAATTATGTGAGTAAGAGGCTTCTTGAAACAGAGGAGCAGAAGAAGGGAAGAAAAAACCCTCACTAACACTAACAGAAACTCATTCAAATGATATTTTTTCCAGGCAAATCATCTTCCTGAGAGATTTAATAATCAAATATGAAAATCCTGAGCCAGATATGACTATAGCTGCTAACTATGACCTTTGGAATTCATAAAATAAAACAAAGGAAAGAGCAAAATCCTGAAATGAAACCTCAGGGTTACACATCCCATGCTCCAAAAGGCAGAATGGAGCCGCTAAGCGTGTGAATGCTGGCAAGCTGCTAAAGCATGAGAACAACCAAATTCAAATTTAGCTTTGATGAGGTGGCAAATAGAAGACTAATATTCTGATCTGTTGTCTGTTTCTCTTAATTAGGTCATACTCTGTCTATGTGTGAACGCAAGACTCGACAAGGAAGCAGTTTTTAATTTCTCATGCTCTTAACACCTGAACTTCCTGTCAACTGCTTACATCCTGTTTCTGTTACTGTTAGAGCTACTGATGCACTTTACAGTCATATCTGATTAGTACCGGCCAAGTGGCATTATTTGATGGGTCATTATTTGGTGAGTAAGCCTTTCTGCTGAAATCAAAGCTCTTGACTAGTCCTAGAAGGAAGAATTTATGTTGTGTCAGCCTGATATATGCATAGTCTAGTCCTGATTTTGTTGCCTCTACAGTCTGTAGCAAAAATCCACCAACTTCAGTAAAACAGGTTAGTGGAAAGTCACAGAAGTATTTGGTTCTTGAAAAATTTTCCTTTTTGTAAATTGACTCTTGGGAGATGGTTGTCTTTGGCTTATGGGTGGTCTCCTTGCCCTCTCACAGTGTTTCACAGTCAAGCGTGAGAGTCCTGAGGTAGCTCCTGTACGTGCCAAGCAGCAATCTTTTTTTTTCTCCCCCAATAGTCTGGAGGTTGGGGCACTTCCTTCCAGAGAGATTCAGTACTGGGACAGGATGAGGTGCAGGTCCTTGCTGCCCACATCTGACGTGAAGGCCCCGAACTATGCAGGCTGCTGCGGGGGAGGAGAGGGCACCGTCGTGGTGTGGGAGCTGTACAAAAAGTAACGCACCTCCCTGGCATGGGAAAAGGTGAGCAGAAGAGAGACCATGTCTGTAACCTGCTGGTTAAACTGGTCCCTGAGCCTGAGAAATCCTGGGAGCTGGTCATTGCTCCAGAATTATTTCTGGAGTTTAGTCATTCACTGTTAAATGCTTATTCCTCCTCCTCTACGTACCTAAGTCTTCAGATGCTTAATTCTCGTTGTTGGACTTGCCCTAGGTTATCAGCTCCATTTTCTAAAGTGGCCAAATCAGATATCACAGATGGGAGTAATTCCAAGGCAGGACTAATGTTTGCAAGTCTGAGCTCCAACTTGATCATATGGTGATATATCTCTCATTTTAGTTTACAGTAAAATTAATAAAATTGGACCAGATTCAGAATATTGATTAGCTCAGCATCCTCAAACCTCTTAATATTGAATCATTCAGAGCAGAAAACCTGAACTGATTTGTAAAACAAAAACTGAGTTCAGTGAAAACCTGGTTGTTCCCCCCGCATCAGTAATTTTAATATGTTGTTTGCTGATGCTCTTTTCCCCTTCTCTGCCTTTAAAATTTCCTGGAGAATTGTATTTGAATGGCAAATTTAGAGAAATCTGACTGTGAGAAAGATTCTGTAACTGCAGTGTGGTTGCAGTGTAGTAAAAGAAGTGCAGTTTGTTGTACCTCCTGCACAGAATAGGCCGCTGACTGCATTGTTTGGCTTTGTGAGCATTATATCTCTTTAAAATGACATGGGCAGCTCTAAATTGTTAATAGCAATTAACAATTGCCACATGCAACGTGAGTATTTGGTAGTTACCAAGAGGAGATAATATTTATGCCAGCTTTTTCATGACAAGGTCAGTTATTTTGTTAGCACAGGCAGCAGTGTATTTGCATTGTGCAACTCTTCCTAGGAACTGAACTGCTCTGGAGGACGGGAAGTCATGGGAAGCAGGATGGACTTGAATTAAAAGGAAAGGGTTTGTTTTTCTTCTGTTTGGATGCCAGTGCCCGTTGAGCTAGGATGATGTATTGTGTAAGTTGTGCTTCTCATTATGCAGCTAAATGAAAGAGAGATCTACAAAAGGTTTTTAAAAACAATAACAAAAAGCCTTTCTTTATCCGAGAAGACCAATTGGTAAAATCTTCCTCTCAGTTCAGAGAAGTACTCTTCTCAGGAAACAAACTTATTTTTCAGAGGATAACTGTGCTTTCCTAACATAAGTCATCCAAAATTATCTCCCTTACCTTGTGAATTTAACTCAAATGGATTTTTTTTCCTGAAGAATGACCCAGAATTGAACTAATGAATGATTCAGGTTTGTCAGTTGTCTCTTTGTAGAGGTACTTGTTAGGAAAAAAATAAATCCTGACCCTCAGTATGGAATAATTTTGCACAGACATGTGAAAGGAATTTGTTTTGCCTGTAATCATGCAAGGCTCACAAGCTTTGGTGCCACTCGGCACAGCACAGTAAATGACTGATCACCTCTGCCCGATCCAGGCGAGGTCATTTTCTCCAGACACGTGTAGGTCCAGGAGTGTAATCTGAACTAATGATACGGGAGCGCGTCTTCAACACACTTTTGCTTTCTTGTTAAGAACCAGAAGTCCGGGTCCCAGATAGTAAAAGTGAATAGAGTGTAGTTATCCTTACGTTTAGATAGTTTCTTTTCCCTTAATCTTTGTCGCCATGGTGACACATGGTCTTCACAAGTCAAACCTCTAGATTCTGCAAGAATTTTGCAAGGTGCTGTTTTACAGGACTTCATGAGCTGCACTTTGGCCAGAGCTGCCCTAATATAAAGGTACAAATGATCACCTAACTCAACAGACAGTATTTAAACTTCAGCCATTTCTGTAAATTTTATAGCTGGTGAGGCCAAGCTACCTTCATAAGCTGCCTACTACATGAAGACTTTATGACTCAGACTGGGCGAGGTTCGTAAATACTTTGCTCTTGATTATTTAAAAGGCGCTATCATATGAGAATGTTTAATAGGTGTCTTTTCTATCTCCTTTTTTCTCTACAATCAGCACATTATCTTAATTGCAAAATTGTGCACTTAATGTGGATTAAGCTTGAATAAAAGAGAATGCATTCATTTTAGCTCAAATGCTGGAGGCTGTTAAAGCTGACCTACAATAAGTTCAAACTCAAAAATTAGGACCACCAGTAATATAATCTGTATGGCAATTAATTAACTGGCTCCTCCTAGTCCTCAGTAAGAGCTCAGGCCTTCACTGTTGTCAGTGTGAACTGAGCAGTTTCAGGACTACTCTGGATTTTAAGTGGCTGGATTTTGAAGTAAATAGCTCTAAACTAGCTGTATAGTTGTTCTGCACTTAGGACTTCTTTTTCACAATAGAGGTTACAACTGGCAGGAGAAGTTGTGAGATGCACCTGTACGCCCTTGCAGCTGTTAATCCTTTTGCAGTCCTTTCAAAACTCAGCTCACATTTTCTCTGGCTCTCTTGAATGCATCACTTCCTTCCAAAATTCTCAGCCTTCCAAAATTTCCCAGCCTCCTCTATCATGCTACAGCCTTCCTAGATTTCACACATTTTCCATTAGAGAGAAAATATTTTCTCTCAAGGTTAGTTTTGAGCTCAGTTCAGTTTCTGTTGAATTCAATGAAAATTGAATTAGACCATGTAAGAAATCCCAAAGACCTGTGGCCGTTAGTTAAACTCAGCATTTGCTTGAAGCTGACCCTGCACTGGTTTTTGGTTCTGCCTGCATTCAAGCTAGTGGAATTACACATGCACTTAGAAATTCACTCAAAGCCTATATATACCAGCTTGGAGTATATCTATGGGGTCATGTTTAACATTTACATGCAGTAGCCTTTGGGCTTCAGCTGTGTTTGTATACAGTATTAACAGCTAACAGTTTGTGTGCAGTGTAACTATAGCAGGCCTGTATGCAGCAGTCAGCTTTTCCTTTTGCTTAGATCAGAAGTTCAGGTCTGGCAGATAAACTGTGCTATTTTAAACTTTTATGAGTCAGAAGAGAGTATTTTTCCCTGGTAGAAATGTCACTACTTAAACTTGTCTGGGCTTCCAGTCCCAAAACATTCTGGACTGATGTGAAATCTACTATATTTTTAAATTACAGTCTTCTTAAAAGCTATATTGACATTACAAAGGAAATGAGATATGTAGGAAGGCAAGGAGAAAATCATATGGATGGCTATGAAAGGCAGCCCTGGACTGTGGAGTCCTCACTTTGTACTCAATATATAGACGTAGACTTACCTATACTCCTCACTTGTGTGTGTTAATGTGGGTTTGGAAGTTACAAACTATTGCACTATTTGTGATTGAAATTTTCGTTGTATTCACCTTGGCAAGGAGGTTCTATGATTTTGCATACCGTATATAAATTACACTTATCAGAAAGAAAGATTACTGTGGTTTTATTGATTCCAAAGTATAATGAAAAAACAACCATAGAGATTGCCGAGTTCACATGGACAGTTTCTTCCTCATTAGGTGCATTTGTTTTAAAAGTGCATATAAAACACTGCTTAGAGCTGTGAGAGAATAATCAGCAGATACTTCTTGACACCCAAGCCTTTGTACTTTCAGTTCCAAGAGTTAAAGGCTCCTCCTGCATACACATTTGAATTGTAGTGTATTTTGGAGGAGTAGATCGTGATGCCCTTGCACAGATAAGACGATGAAGGCACTGTGACTGGGAGTTTGAATCAAGAGCATCTAACCCTACCATCAGAGAGGTGTGCTTTAGGAATTTGTCGTTTTCAGCAGAGCAGCTGTTAGGGGACTAGAAAGAAGATAGGCCATACTGAAAGAAAGAAGAAAACCCAAACCCCTCTTACCTGAGTACTCTGTTACCACACCCTGCTAAAAAGATGACACTTCACTGTAGGTATGCTGAATTTGTATTGTAGTGTTGCCCAACGGTCCAAAAAGAGATAAGAGCCACATTTTGTTATGTGCTGTCAAAAAACAATCTAAAAAAACCCCATAGAGATAAAAGTTGTGAAGAGATTCCAAGGTGAAGTGGCATGAGGTATACAGCAATTTGTTGGCAGAGTCCAGACGGAAACTGCAGATTCCTGATTCCTTGGACGGGGCTCTGTGTGCCAGTCTGAGCTGTCTTTCTCTGCCGTACTTCACTCAAGCTACTTACAAAGGGATATTTTGAGCATACCTATAATGCAAGATGTATTCTGATCTCTTGCTACAGCACACTGTTTTTAGTGGTGTCAGGAACATTTTAAGCAGTTTGTGAAGCTCCTGTCACCATGGGAAGTCATGGCTGTGAGATGCATGGCAGCTATACGTCAACATCCTTCAACAGCTGCATATGGAAACTGGCAGGCTAAGGTTCATTAAAGTCAACAGAGCTTCAGTGCTGCTAGGGAAAGTATATTAAATATGGCATATGTGATTCTTGGCCTTTGTCCTCAGTAGTGGTCTAATGAGGCATTCATATTATTTAGAACACATTTATGCTATTAGCTTTAAATAGAGCAAGGTGGTATATACGCTGGATTGTTGCTACTTTTTTGGTTTGAGAAATTACTTAATATGCAAAGCTTTCAGGCTATTTTTGTTACAAATTACATATAAAATGTATAAATTGGGTCCCAGTTCTCTAGACATAGTCTTAAGCTTCATTTCAGCAGCCTTTATCCAAAGGCTAGATTTCTGTTTGTTCCTGTTTTCTTTTCCTATCCCAAGTACTTTTGTGGCTAACTGGAGCATCCTTTATGACTTGTGGATTCTGTAGTTCTGCTGTTTCACCATCTTTCCCTCTTTCTCTCCTTCTAAAACCAAACCTGACCTCCTTTATTTGAATTTAGACTCCAGAGAAAATCCCTCTGACCAATATGTACATAGCTTGTATTTCATAAAAGTCAAGGCCGGAGAGGCATGTGGGCCCCTCAATCTACTCTGCATACCGTAAGGTATCAAGTGTTCCCGATGTGCTCAGCATTCAGCTTGAAGTCCTCAAACCTGTGTCCCTGGCAGACTCAAAGAGATTAAAGTCAGTGCTTGAAACCATTACAGTGGCAACACATAAATTGGGTGAAATATTTTATTACGATGCTCTGCTCATTTAATTACTGAAGACCAATGACACTGCAGCCTGTGAAAAAGCCACCCCTTAATAACATTCCTTGATTGCTGGCCTGACCTGGATTCCCATGCTGACAGGCAAGTTGGCCCTGAAGACAAGCAAGACAGCTGAGATCATCCGCGCCACCCTGCGAGATGCTTGCTGTGTCCAGCTTCTTAGGCTTGAGAGAAAGCCAGGGAAACCCCGGGATCACTTTGCCTGTATATGAACTGCTGTTCACAGTGTTCACATCACCACCGAGCCTTCTGCCACACCCCTGCTGCTTCAGTTATCTGCTCCATAAAGGGCTTGAACTGTTTTTTATGCTGAGCTGATGAATTAGAGCTGATGAATTTGAGCAGCAGGTGTACACCCATCCCCTTGTTGGAAGTTTGTACAAACCCAGTGTGCAACAGCACACTGAATGTTGTAAGACAGTTTGTGCGTGAGGCTTGAAAAAGTTTAGATAGCTCTGCCTTCTGGACCCCCACAAGGCCTAAGATTTCCATCATTGTAGCTTTTTTTTCTTTTCTTTTTTTTTTTTTAGCTGAATGGAAACTTAGAAAGAGGAATCGTTTGGCATAATTGCAAAGGATATACAAACAGTATTAGTTGTAAATGCCATGTACATCAGGACCTTTGTAATTAATGTCCATAAAGAAGAAAACTTGTACTTGAAGAGGGAAATTCCTATCCCTTCGCTGAAAAGGTGTGAGGTGCTGAACATTGGTTTGAGTTTGTTTTAAGCAGGTGACAATTGCTATGTCAGGTTCATAAAGCTTTTGTGGCTCACTTCATTTTACTTTGGATAGCTGGCCTCACTGGGAACCAGGAAGAGCCATGGGGCACTACGGTTATTACAGCACACCATGTAGTTTAGGCACCTAATTTACAGGTCTGATTGCCCCCCGGCAATTAGGCATCTGTCTCCAGAAGCTTTTGACTTGCACCTAGGTCAGATGCCAAAAGTAGCCAACGTGAATAACCTATCCTGTGAGGGTCAATGGGAATCTAAAGGGAACAGAAAACCAAAAATAATCTCTGAAGCATTTGTCGAAACTACTTCTGTAACAGCTCGTGTATGTAGAATACCTGCCAGATGGGTCTAGCGTGAGGGCTCCCCTGGTTCTCATCTGGAGTGAGCTATGAAAGTAGCTAGTGGCCTCACTCCCTGTGTGGCATATTTATCTCCCAACTTCATCCTAGTGATAATGTTAGAGATCATATTTATCCTACTTCAGTGTCAAGAGTCTATAGCATATACCATCTCCTTGGTCCCTCTGTAAGCTGCCTGAGCGCTGACAACATAATAGTAGATCAAGAAATCAACCAAACAAGACTGTTTCACCAAGCGTTACCAAGTAAGCAAGCCCTAGTCAAGACTATGGTGTAACCTTACTGGGAGAATATTTTATGTTCACTTCTGTTTTCAGTCCTCTCTCTGGGAACCAGAAGCTCTTCTGATCCCAGAGAGAATACCTGAAATCTCAGCCTGAAAGTTCAGTCTGACTCAAATTCCAGCAATAATTCTTTCTGCCCTAGGGAAGTTGAGTTGGGGAAAGTTTGGTTCAGTGAAATTGTCCCACGGTTGGTGTTAGTTTCAGGGTGAAGGGCATAAGGGAGACTTATCAGTGCTCTGCAGAGCTGGAAGGAAAGCGGGGAGGAAATTGCACACAATCCTGCATCCACTTGCAATATCAAAACTGAATATGTTATGATTTCACATCATCCTCAGTCTGTGAGTTAGCAGGGGCTCTATCGAGTAAGAAATCTTCATGATGCAGCCATAGCTCTTAGATTTAATTTTAAAATGGTACTTATTTTTCTTTAAAAATATTAGCTACAGAAAAGTTGATCTTCCATGGAAATTGGTTTAACTGGAGCCAAGATTTCACTCCAGATGTATATATGTTCTGAGATGATAAACCTGCAATTGAATATGGCTAATATTTTTATTTTGTTCCACAACATATATAAGAGTTGTGACTAGAGTAGATTTACCAAAAGAAGTAATGGGTGTACCGAATCCAGTCTCCTCCTGTTGATGCTGTGTAAAGTGCCCTTCAAGTTCCATAGGGTCGCTACACCGCTGTGAGCTGCTCCCTGCTCCCATGACTTTATGCAGCTCTGCTGGCTGTCCTATGCCAATGCTACTTCTATCAGACCAACATAGTAAAGCGCTCTATTTTTCAGTTTAAACTCAGTGAAAGATGAAAGGGAGTTGATGGAATTATCTAAGACCTTCAGGCTAAGAAATAGGTAACTGAATTCAGAGGCTCCCTTTACAGCAGCAATACCTTCATCCACCAGTCCACTGTTAACTTGCACTCTGTTCTGACTTAACCTGGGAACACTGCAACCAAATTAAAGGATTGCTTTATAGCTACACAGAAGGTAGAGACTTCTGAGATTTGATCCCATTTGTGCCTTCCCTCTCAAGCAATATTCTCATCCCCTGTTTTCTGCTTCTGCTGACAACGCCATGTCCCATCACTGTAAAGTCACCCTTTAGTACTCTGTCTCTGCTGAAAACTTGCAAATTATCCTTGCTTATTTTATCAAGACAAGTAGAATGAAGAAAGCTGAGCAAACTAAGCAGCGTGGCCTGTTGCGTAATTAGTTATCTGTTTTCCTCTGGCTGCTATTCCATTCTCATGATATCTGCTTCTCTCGTAGTTGAAGACTATAGGCTATTTATTTTGCTATGCACAAACATCATCTCTATTATTCTTTCCTCAATAGCCAAGTCCAAAACATGTTACTGAGGTCCAGGCAGAGGGCAAATACTTTTGGCCTGTGGCTAGCTCACTCATTCTGTCAGGCAGGATTTTATATTCTCACTCCTTGACATTTGCTGCTTTGCCATACTTGAACAGAGTGTACTTGTTGGAATGGGCAGGAGGGGTTGGTCCTTTCCTTTATGCTCTCTGCGGGCCTGTTTTTCTATTTTGCCATGGTGACAGCAAGAGGAAATTGAAGCCAGGTGTAGCAAATATGGCTAATATGCTGGGAAACAGCTGTTGAGGAAAAAGTCATATACAGTGACAACATTTGGGTAGGGTATGAGGGTATGATAACAAAGTGACAGTGAAAAGGTTTGAAAGGGGCTTCTGTGCAGTCAAGAGAGACACCCTGGAAGTCTGTTGAGTGTGCTGTCAGCTTGCACTTTGACTGCACCGAAGGCAACGCAGAGTCAGAACGGAGCTGCTTCGTCTCAAAGCTCGAGTACATGAATAAATGCACAGCTTGCAAAGCTGACAGCTTCATGAATGGGAGGATGGCCAGAGGGTGAGGGATTGAATGAGTGCCCAATGCAACGTAAAAGGATGACACTGGCTCTGAAAAGAACGATCAGGAGGTGAATAAATTGTTCAGTAGAGAATGCAGTACAAGCTGGGTGAGGAGTATTGATGTCTAGATACAGTCAGCATGTTGCCCTAGGGGACACTTTCTTCTTGACTGTTGAAAATAGCATCAGTGCTGACTGCAGCTGGAGCCTCACTTCTTGTAAATGACTTCAATCTTAACAGAATTATTGTGACCACAGCTTCAGTGTGCGAGGTTATGCTTGTCATTTAAGAGGCTCCTATAGAGCATCCAATAACCCTTCACAGCTAAGTTAACCAGGTTTGCTGGACACCTGCAGTTATATTAATTAGCTCCATTTATGAGCGAGTGTTTCACAGCTGCAGCGTGTTGTGTAAACTAACTTGCTCTGAAAGCACAAGTCTGGCTCATTCTTAAAAACATGAGGAAGCCTTGGCCTCCTTGCCCTTGTGTTCCCTGAGAATATGGAGGTGGTGGCGGTGGCGGCTCTGTGTGGGACCGCTGCTGCCTGGCCCTCTCCTGCAAAGCCCCTGGACATCCCAGCTGGTCATACACGCCTTCTGCGTAGGGTATTATTTTTAAACCGCCTCTTCCCTACTGACTATAAGCGTTACAGTCTCTTTGGAAAATGTAACTTTGTTTTGCTCCTGAGCACTGTTCAAATCCTTCCTTGTTCCTTTAGCAGATGGATAGTTTACTTTGCTTTCCAGCCACAGCCAGGAGTGAAAAAGGCAGAGGAAAGAGGCTGGGGAAGAGGGGGAGGCACTGGCACACCGCTGCTTCTGTAGCATTTAGTGTAGAGCTGAAATCACTGCGCTATTATGTGTTTCCATTGCTGTAGGAGGAGAATACAGGGAATTCCCTGTCTGACCTTGCTAGTA
This sequence comes from Dromaius novaehollandiae, assembly GCF_036370855.1. Lineage (NCBI taxonomy): Eukaryota > Metazoa > Chordata > Aves > Casuariiformes > Dromaiidae > Dromaius > Dromaius novaehollandiae. The sequence continues at coordinate 13,281,153 of NC_088111.1, read as the reverse complement.
CTTCATATACGAGAGAACGAGAGATTTCCCAGCTGACGTTACCAGAAGCCTTCAGGAGACCTGCGCCATGTCCCCTAGATGCGGCAGTGCCCGGCAATGGGCGCAGGCAGGTAAGCTGACGTTGCGGAGGCGGTTGCTAGCTCTTACACAGGACAGGCCGGGGTGAGAGCAGGAAAGCACAAACTGTCATAAGGATTTCTCAGTTGTTTTGGAGCAGCCTGCTGACATCTGCTAGAAAGAGGATCTGCCTGGCACCATACTGTGTGTTGGACAACACCCTGAGAGAGGGAGGGAGGGAAGGAGGGAGAGCAGGCAGGCAAGCATGAAAGAGCAGAATAAGGCAGATGAAAAGATAGAGAGTTTAAAGACAAGCTGGTCTTGCCTCCTTTCTTCTTTTATACATGGTCTTTTATATGTCTGGCCTGTTTGTCCTGCAAGTATAGCTTTGCTTATATTTTTACAAGCTACCCCGTATCTTCATTTCATATTAAGAACAAAATGTCTATATCTTCTAAGGAACTTAGGCACTTCGCTTGGGAGGATATGGGTCATTTCTGCTAAACTTACTGTAAAACAGTAAAAGGAGAGAGAAAGAAAGGAGGCTTGTTTCTGCCAGGGAGAAAACTACCAGGGCTGAATCGATGTACTTTTCATTCCGCGCCTCTCCTGGGGAAGCCCGTCACTGTATATCTAGGTCTAGTTTTGTTTATTTTTGCTGGTTCTACCACTAATGCTGTCATATGAGCACTCCTTGTATATTGAGACAAGTGCCTTTCCTTTTGGACCTAAAGGGTTAAAAGATACTGCAGTACAGGTCTGGGAAAAGAGGAGGGGGAAAGGGACAATAATCCCTTCGGACTGCAAACCAGTTTGGCAGCCTTCACCCTACAAAGGCTGTTTTTCTTCAATTTAACTTTGGAAAGCTGTTTGCATTCAGGCAATTGCTTTCCTCTGTCATATCTGCTGCATAGCAAGACATTCAGTACTTCCCCAATTTATGTTGGTTCTTTACAGCAGCTGTGGGAAAACACAGCCATGGCAACTAATTCCAGTTCTAGAATTGAACAGAAATGCTGCCTGATAGTCTCAGCCAGGGATTGCTGACAAGAGCTGGAAGGCTACTAGGCAGGACAGATCCAAACAAAAATTTTAGAGAAGCAGTGCAGTAAGGGGTCGTATGATACTGCCCACCTGTTCTTTATTTTTCCCTTTTTCACAATGTCCAATGCACTGTGGGTGATCCTTAGTCATGTTTGAGCAGGAACCCTGTTTGTGCCAATGATATAAAAGTTGAATTTTTTTGGCATATGTTATATTATGTAAATTATTCAGTAGGGAACACTACGTAAGTACTCAGTTTCCTAAAAGTGACGTTAGCTTTAAAAGGAATGTGAATTACAGCATAGAGAGAGACACCTCTTAACTCCCAAACTCTGCAGATGACTTCATTTACTGCCTACAGGCACTGTGAGCAGCACAGATCTGTGCTGAGAGATTACCTTTCTGCAGAAGATTCTCTGCCGCCTTTGAAGTAATTTGGTTCAGTTCATTTTCTAAGCCAATTTTTCATGGATTTCAGTAAATGCTGGATGGGGGCAGAAATCACATTTTATCATAATTCAGGTGATGTTTTGCCAAATTTGGTGTCAATCATTCACATTTACAGCTCTATAGGCTACTAATCTTGCATTTTAGAAGCAGATAGAAATTTAGCAGAGCCTTCACCAATTTCTTACAAGAAATACTACAAATGTCTAATGTATTTCAACTATTTCTGAATGCAGTTTAGCCATCAGAAATTAAAGCTGTAAATCTATAGGATTATGCTCTCTGGATCCTATTATTGGGTGCTAAGTCACAAATTCTTTTAAAAGTTACTGGCAAAGGTAGAAAAAAAAGTCTGTGTGCCATAAGTCACCAGCAATTTAAAACTAGAACCACCTTTAGAAAAAAAAAAAAATCTAAAGATCTCTGCACCTTTGCTTTTTTGTGCATGTTGATTTAAAGAGAACTAACACATCCCTTCCCCTAAGGCATCAGAATGATACGGTGTTCATGTCCTTGTGAATGGCATTTCTGGACAGTTTTGTTCTTCCTCACTGACGTTCATGTGGTTTGGTTATGTCAGACAGCAACCTTTTCTTGCTTAGAGCCTTGTAGCTTTTAATAGAAATCAGGCAAGCCAGAGTTAGTGCAATTAGTTCAGCTAAGGGTTTGATTCATTCTCTCACAGACTATACACCCCTGTTGTCTTGACACACTGTTCCTGCTCTCATGTATCTAAAGACTGTGGCAGATTCATCCCAAGTCCATTTTCTACTCACTTACATATTTGTTTTAAGCTATTTGAGGCCTCTATTTACTAGACTAGCACTAAAACAATAGGCTAGCTTGGTAGGGCAAGGCACTGGACCACACTAAGATCTGATCTGTTGTCTGCACTTAATACTCACCTGCTCACGCTAACAAGTTTTAACTGCTAAGTGTCAGAGCCCATAAAACTAAAAACAATCAGATGCTTTTTTAAAAACTTTCACAATAAAGTTTATTATGTTAATATCATTAAAAATATTATAAAATAATAAAATATTCTGCTTAGCAGAAAAATGATGCCAGGGCTTTAAAACCCCAGGTTTGTGCAAACAGTTTTTGTAAACATAAGTCAAGTGTTCAAGTTCCATCCCAAAATACAGTAAGTTGCTACAAAAATAAGTTTGCTCACTGTCAAACATGGTTAAAAACCCAGGAAGCTGGATTTCTTTACACATCTCATGCTCGCACACCCATGTACAGTTAATGCTGTATTTATATCTGAAATGGGAAGGATTTCAGATAGTCCTTTAAAACTGGATTGAGAGGGATCTGGCTTAAATTTTCCCTTCCAAAAGTTTTCACGATGCTCTTCCGGCAGAGTTCCTGCAAGGGCTGCACACGGACTTTGCGCAGGGGGGTAACCAGTACCTTCCTGGGGGAGCTTATGTAATGTTCCAGCAGCTTAAAAAGACAGTCGAAACTCTCCTTGCTGCCATCCAGGCTGAAACGCCCAGTCTGAAAGTTTATTCGGATGCTGGTGGGCCCGGTTGCAGTCTTAACACTGATGGCAAAGAAGCAGTTCTTCTGTGTGCTGTCCCTGATGAGGAAGGTGCCCTCGGGCTCCGACTTCAGCTTCTCGTGGGCGGCGCTGACAGTCAGCGGTCCCCAGTAGAAGCCGCAGGCGTCCAGCAGGCTGCTCGCCCGCGTGATGCTGCTGAAATCTGCCTGCGAGCGGAAGGTTCGGAAGTGCGTGTTGCTCTGCGCCTGCACAGTGCTGGGCCGGCCGGGGCCGTGGTAGACTCGAGCCTGTGAACGATCCCGTGCTGGAGGGTCAAGTAGACGTCTCGGGTCTGCTGCAACTGCGTTATCTGCTGACACCTTGCTGTGTGCTACCATCCTACAGACTAGGCCAGCGGATGCGGTCTTCCATAGCGTCAGCGGCTACGGCGGGGCAGCTTTCCAGTGGCTATTCTGAAATGCCAAAGAGACACAATGTTAGATCACCTGGGAAAAGCCGCTGCAATCTCTGAATGACCAAGTCGTCCATTCATATCCATCCCGCCTATTATAAGGTAATGAAATATTCATTTGCCAACTTACACTGGGCAAGCAACTGCTCAGTTTCTGACAAGATTAACAGCCTATTACTATTGCAAAGTCCAAAGTTCCAAAAACATCCAGCAGGGATGATTAACCACATTAGCTGCAAAGGCTAATGCGGTTTCCCTGCTATGAGCCATAGAAACGTATCAGCAGCTACACTGAGTCAGACGGCAGGAGCCTCTTCTTGAGAGGTTATCTTGTACTCACTCCAGCAGAGTCTCAAGTTTTTAGAAAACAAAGCAACGAGGTTTTAAGACTCAGTTACCAATATCCTTCCAGCTCCCTCTTTCCTTTCCCCCACTCCCCCCAGATGTCTGAACTCAGACCACACCATTGTTTCGTGTATGGTGTGAAAAGGAGAAAGTGGTAAAGGAAATGTGAAGCTGCAGCTGGGTGCAAGCCTCCAGATAACCGGGGAAGAGAGGGTAACGTGAATAGGTGCCACTGTGCAATTAAGTGCAACTTGGAAGGGCAGCCTGTAACCCTGCCAGTTTACACAGCAACCCTAAAACTACCTTCCTCTCTCCTCTAACTCTGAGGATCTGCCATAAAAGGTAATTTCCTATTCCCCCAACTTTCCCTGGGGATAGTAATGCTACAACCTCACTAGCTTACACAAATCAACCTCTATGAACCCTTAAAGCATTACTCCTCTGTCTCTCCCTTTTTGTATTACATGCACTTTAAGTGGCCCAATCTAAATTGCTTCCTATTGATATATCTTTCAGCATGAGGGACTAAATTCATCCCTCGTGTTACTTCAAAGGAATTAGCAGTGCTGCTCCAGCAATGAGTTTGGCCTGAAATGTCTACCTCTGACAATGTGGTTCGATACATCTCCGCTGGCTGCCTTGACCTTACTGGCAAGCATAGATTTTAGGATTTATCCCTATAGTCAGATATAGATCTGCAGCAGCAGCTTGTTGAGAAACCTTGAAGTATTCTCAGAAATGAATCCCTCAGCCATCTTACGGTTCAGGGTAACATGCTAATGCAGATTTCAAAGAAAGTGCATAACTGGATTCCTGTCTGTGCTAATTTAACAAGTTGACATTTGGTTTCATTTAAGGTCATATTACCTCCAGAAGCGGCAAACAGGTTTGTACAATCCTTACGCTGGCAAATAACTTAATAGGCTGAACGTAGCACTGGGCTTTCTTTACCCAGCAGATGGAAACTGATGTCAAGTTTTCCAGTTACTGGGCCAGGATTATCGCTCAGCATTGAAAGTTTAAAAACTGAATTTCAGGGCACGCCGGTGAGAAAAAGCCACCAAGCTGAGGATCTAAAAATCGCAAGCTCCTTAGCACAAGCCGTCCATCACCGAAGAGGCAGTTTGCTGTGCCTTCCCCAAGGGCAGCCGGCAAACGCGGGGCACGCCAGTCTTCGGGGCCGGCGAGCCGCGGCTGGCGCCGGGGCCGCGTCCAAGGGCGCCTCGTCCTGCGGGAGCGGGGCCGGCGCTGCCCGCTCCGCGCCGCCGGCTCCTCCCGCCGATCCGCGGAGGGAGCCGTGCCGGGTACGGCCGCTGCTGCGTGGTCGCTTTATTAGGTTTTCAGCTATTTTATACCAGGCGCGAAGGGCTCCGTCTTGAGCAGGACTATGGAGCCGAAAAGGGAGGAGAGGAGGAAGGAAAAAAAAAAGAAAAAAAAAAAAAAAAGGAAAAAACCACTGAAAAAAGCCGCCGTGCTCTTGCACCACAGGCAGGGCGGGCTCGCCGTGCCTCCGGAATCCGAGCTCTTCTGGCTGCGGCGCCGCGGGGCGTCGGTGCACGTCGCCGTTTGCGAGGACCCCGCTAGAAAGAGAGCAGCCCTTACCTTGGCCCTCAGCGCCGCGGGGAGCGCCGTCCGCGGGGCGCGCTGCATACACGCGGGCCGGCGCGGCGCGGCTAGTCCTGGCCGCGGCTAGTGCTGGCGGCGGCGGGCGCCGGAGCATCCTCCGCGCGGGGGCCCTGCCTGGCGCCGGGGCTGCGCGGGGCTGCGCCGCGGCCGGGCGGCACCTCCAGCGCTCTGGGGCCGCTCATCGCCTCTGCTTTCTATTTAACGCGTCGGCACCGGTTTTCTGCCCGCCGGCTCCTCCCCCGCCTTCTCCGAAAACACGTGGCCGCCGCTTCACTTTCGCTTTCCCAATGAGTCACGGCTGCTCCGCTCCGCTGCGCCGCGCCGGGGCTGCCCGCGGGGCGCGCTCGCCGCCGGGGCTCCCCGGGGCCGCCGGGCCGGGTGCGGGGCCGGGCGCGCCGGCTCCGGGCAGGCCGGCGGGAGGTGCTGCGGGGCGCCGGGGGGCGCCGACCCCGGCGGCCCCAAACGCGCCGAGAGCCCGGGCGCAGAGCGAGGGCGCCCGGCGGGGAGGTGGCTGCTCTGCCCGAGGGCGGCGCGCGCGGGGCAGGCGAGAGGGCTGCATGCGGGGCTGCGAATCGCCCGGAAGGGGAGCGAGCGTAGAGACACCATGGTGTAGAAGATTGAGGGCTGCGTAGACTCTAAGTTGGTTTCCAAGTTCTCGAAGCAGAATTTCCCCGGGGTTTTCTATAAGGCAACCAGATTCAGAAGTATCTGCTCAACCCCCCAGCCGCGTTGCTACAATCTGGAAGAACTTGCTGGCAGCCCGGGCAGCAGGCTGGAGATCCGTCCGGTGCTGCTTGCCCAGGGGCAGACTGGCACATCTCTAGCCCCAAACAAGTGTCACGTTTGCTGCCTTAAGCAGGCTCTGGAGAAGTGTGCTTTCATCCTAAGAGGCTGTTTCTTGTAACAACCAACAGCTGTTTAAAAGGCCAAGAAGTCTCTGTTCTGGTTGTACCTTGTCACACAGAAAGCCGAAAGTGCCCTAATACGCACCTCTGGCAGTAACTCACCTTCGAAGGTGTGCGCAAACAACACGGAGACTTTGTGAAGTCCTCGGCTTACTCCTCAGTCTGCAATCAGTGCAGGGAATTTGTTGCTTCCACAACGCGCGTGGTTCAGGATACGTAGTATGAAAGAACTAGTCAGTTCGCAGTCAGGCTGCTTTTTTAAACTGGGAGCAGAAAAAGGATGTTTTTTCCCTTTAACAGTCAAAATGATGTTTTGTGACAGTGAAAAGGAAATGTTTCTGTCAGATGGTTAAGGGACAGGGGCCAGAAAGGGCTTGTGAGTTGTCCTTTGGGATGAAATTGAGGGAATGTATTTCCTGCTCGGAGAGTGAATACTCGTTTCAAAATCCAGTGTGGTCGCAGACTGAATTAACCTCGTGGCGACACCGTGCCGAGCAGTGCTGTGCAGCCCGCGTCTGCTGTGCGGCCCTGGAAATTCTCGGTGATGTGTCAGTCGCTGAAATTGGCCCCTGCTGTTACGTGACATACAGTTATCAGGAATTTGGAGAAACAGAGCTCGGCATGAATTTTAAGAATTGGCATAGCGATTCCCTTTATTTGTACTCAAAGTTCTCTTTTAAAGAATTTCTGAGCAATTGGGCTTAATGTAGGATTTTCACGAGCAGGTGGGTGAGGGAAGCTCATCTGCTTTTCTGTGTAAAACAAAAGCATTAGGGAATGGTGGAACTGAAACTTGCTTTGGAATTAGAGCGTGCAATAGCGAGAAACGCTTTTCCATTACATGCTGCAGCGTAATGAGCGTCATGAAACTAGTAGCTTTGCGGACTGCTTTGTACAAGGCGCTGTTCAGACATGCACTAGAAATTGTCCTTGTCCTTCAAACCTTAAAGCCTATTTATGCAAGACAAAGGATTCCCCTTCCCTTCCCCCCCAAAAAAGAAAGATTTAAAGTGCTTTAACTGTGTCACAATAAGATAAACCAGAGCCAAAAATACAGCTCAGATTTTCTAAATCCTAGCCTAGTCTACTAGGCACTCAGCCAAACTGCCTTCCTGCTACTACAGAATTTGATTCTCCCGTCGCCATGGGCTTGAGTAGTAGTATTTTCTGTCTGTGCAGAGTGGAGCACTTGTCAAAGCCATAATGCAGCACAACATGACAAGTGTTTCTTAAACGATGTGAAGGTTGGCTGCAGGTTGTCCTCCTGTCAGGTAACTTTCCATCGTAAGATCACGGGAGAAAGCTGCTCCGGGTGTGCGTGCAGATTGGCTACCAGGCACTGGTTAGACCGGGTGACAAAGAGTCTGTCCAAAAAGTCTTCCTCATTCAGCAGGAATGTAATACTATTTAGCTGCAAAGCTTTGGCACTTGGCAGGGATCAAGTGAGTAGGTGAGATTGTCATCGCAGGAGAGAGCGGTGGAGTGAGCCCAGCAAGTGGATGGGGAAAGCCAAGGGAATCAGGCTGCTGCTTATGAAGTTTGGCATCATTCTTACGTGAATTGCGAGGAGAATCGTCTGCGATTCTCCATGAGGTGCCTCCGAAAGGCTTGCCCAGGAGAAATGGAGATTAATCATAATCCGTGAGGGAGACCAGTACAGCAGGTCAAGATTTTTCAGAAGGAGGAGCTGGAGCCTCAGACTTGAGGATGCTAAAAGTTGAGCTTTCTTGATGTGTCCTCAGTTTTCCTAATTACATTTATTTTTGCAAAACCCCTTTATCCTTCTGATTTCTTTCTTACCTCGCTCCTTCTTCTTAAAACTCCCATAATCTGGGCCTCAGAGAGAGGTTTGTGCCAGTGTTTGGACAAAAGGCGATTGCTGCTCTCCAGCAGAGGGCAGTGCAAAAGTGCAGAGCCAGCGCAGAGCCTTGGGGCAGAGCGTCCGTGGGGGAGGAAGGTCTCCGCAGTGAAGTTTGAAGCCGTTCTGCAAATTCGGGAATCTGATTTATGTTCTTCGCCCCTCTCGGTGAGTACTTATTACATGGAGGTGAGTTTTTACATGTTACATTGCACATTACCTTATTACTTATTACATTAAGGTGGATTAGACACTCATGAGAGCCTGTCTGTTTCACAAATAGAGCCTTTGTGAAACTCTTTTGACCTCCTTTTCTTCCTCTCCGTAAATTACCATTTCACATAGAGAAACAAACCCTGTTCTCCTCCTTCACTGCTTATGGTCTCATAAAAGAAAGGCAAAGTTTGAGGAGAAGGAAGGGAATTGGGAGGTGCTATCCCATCGCCCTTCCCCCTCTTTTCCTGGGGCAGGAAAGTGAGCACTTCTGAGCAGATGGATCATACCAGGAAAGCTCCTAAGTTTCCTGGAAAGAACAAACTCAGCTTTTCTTTAAAATCAAAGCCCTTACCCCTATTTCATAAACACTGGCTTGGAAAATGAAAGAGAATTCAGAGAAATGTCCAGAAATTTCTGCAGCAGGAGTAAGACTTGCTCACTGGTTAGAAATGGGGAGTGGTTAGAGGGAAGGGTCACACCAGGAGGCAGCTTGGGAAAAAAACATGGATCTGAAGATGGTTTTGAAGGTGGGGGAATACTATATCTATTGGCAGTTCATATGACATGTCCCTTGTTTCTTTGTTTGCTTTTAAAAAACCTTCTTTACCATACTAGCACCAAGGTAATGCAGGCAGAGCTTCCCTTACTTATGCTCCAAGCCTTACTTCACCCAGCAAAACCACCAAGGGTAAGGAGGTTGTGATACCACGTATGGTATTTCCCAGTATAAGTTCCCATATGGGGCACTCCACACCCTGCTGAATTCCCCCCCACCCCCCAAGGTGACAATCTCCTGGGGAAAAAAAAACTGAAAACATGAAACAATTAGAGAATCAGCAGGCACTCCACACTTCAGCTTGGCTCCTTATTTTTGAGAAATGAAGTAGGCACTGATTCTGTTACGAAACTGAATTAATCGGCAGGCCAACAGGTCTGTGGAATAATATTTTATTCAGAGCTTGATATAGCAAATGCAGGAATTAATATGTGAAAGTTAAATCAGCTCAATTGCGTTATTTTTGTAAAGACTCTTGTCAGTGAGTAATTAACATCTTTTTTCAGGTCTTGTAAATTGCTATTTTCTTTATTCAAGAATACTTTATGCTGTTTTCCTGTATTCAAGTAAATAAGGTCACATACGTTATTATTAGTGTTTTGAGGTTAGAGCCTGACTTGTGCTAGTATAGTAAATGATAGCTCTTACATGAAAGGGCTCGTTATCTAAACTGACCAGATAAGCAGTACCATTTTTAGATATGGGGAACTGAAGCACAACGAGATTCAGTGATTTGCTTAGAGTCAGAGCAAGAGAGTCCGCAAAAGGGCTAGGAACGGAACGGGGCCAAATTCAGGTCTTCAGAGCCCCATACTAGAAACTTAACCACAATACCATCCTTCCTGTTTAGTGGGTTTTGTTTTCTTCTCCAGAATCTAAATTTTCATTTAAATGAAACCCCTGAAATCGTAATTCTTTGATTTTGCAAGTAAATTAGACACCGCATTGTTTTTGAGTCTGCTTTCAGATGCACTGAAACCAGCAGCACCAAGACAAGCGTGAATGTCTGTCACCCGCCTTAACTAGGTATTAAGGTCAGAGCTTGAAGTATTTAAGTGGGACATGCCTGAAAGATGTAACTCTTGCGGCTGGACATTTCCTTGCATATCCCTATGCTGTCCACTTCTAAGTGATGATAAAGCATGCCCGATAAATACTGCTTATCCTCTTAGGCTTTTACTCTTTTACTTCTAGGCAGAATGGCTATAAATATGACTCGCTTTACACCGATGTTAAAGACCATGCCAGATATCCCTGACGAATGATGTGTTTATTAGTTTCTCTGTGGCACAGATGTTGCTGGATAGATAAGTTGTTATGCCAAGAGCAAGATATAGTTTGAGATGTCACTAATCCTTTGCCAAGTGTTGAGTATCACACCTATATGCAGATGAGGGCTAGCCAGTGAGTACAGAATTAGTAATTTATGTCTGGACTGGAATTTGTGCTGTTTTGCAGATATTGCATAATTCAGATTCCATCCAGCCAGGGTGGATGATGGAAACTGGTATTTTTGCCTTCTGAAAGGGATTACTATGAATGTTAGTCATGAGAATGTGTGCGTATCTACTGACTAGGATGACAAGCTATGGTTTTTCAAGTTAAGCTAATGAAGCCTAACTAGCTACTGGAATTCATTAAGAGCTGAGCTTCTCCCGCCCTTAAGTTCCTTTCAGTATTCCTGAGGAACTGTGTATGAGATATAAACTGCTATGCTTCAAGGCATAAGTCATAAATGAACTGTCTGAGGATATGAAGAAAGTTTCCTTCTAAACTGGCTACTCTGGAATTGTTTATTTAAAAAGACGCCAGCTCCTTCGTCTGGAGCAGCTGATGTTGGTGTCTTTGAGCCCAGACGAAACAGAGCTGCCTGGTCCTCAGTGGAAGCTCCTATGTGGATATTAACTATGCCAAATTAAGATTCACGTTAGTCTCCTGAATTCAAATGTTAAGCAGTTAACCATACAAAAACGCAGTTTGAGTTTAGACATCCTTCTTGGTAATTAGTTGAGTGGAGGGAAAAAAAAAAGAAAAGAAAGCCTCCAACTGTTGGTAAAAGCATTGTGCGAGGGCAGCCTGCTCTCTGGTGTTTTCTCGTACGGATACGAGGTTGGTGTTGCCTGGTTTTGTGCGTGTGCCTGCCAGCTGCACAACCGGGAGGACCTTTAGATCGTTAATATCGTTGGTTAACGGTAGAGGTAGCAGCCTGCCTGTCGTACTGGGGAGCTGCTGTTACGGATCTTGGACTGGATATTTTAAAGCAGAACTGTGTGAAGGCAGCTTGGCTTCCGGATACGTTGACTGGACTGCGCAGGTCTCCCTGTTGGCAGGAGAAGCGCGTGCCTTGTGTTTCAGAGCTGGTCGCCAGTTGGACTGCAGCCTAGCTACCAGGGCCCCAGCGGGTCCCCTTCAACCGAGGCCGCGCGGGTGCCTTCCCGGTGCCCCGACCGCTGCCGCCTCTGCCTCCCCCTCCCTGCGGCGCGCTCCCTCGCTGCTGAAGCCGTGTTCCCCATTTCTTCAGTTCCCCATCCTCGCACCTCCCAGAAATTCGTGTGCCAAGCCCTCGCCAATGGAGTGGCGAAAAAATTTTTGAGTGAGGAACTTGAAGATACCAAACAAAACACCAGTTAATCCAAAAGACCTCCCATGTCTTTATATTACTGCTTTAGTGGTATCTTTGCCATCTTCTTACACTTTTCCATTCTTACAGGCATTTTCTACCAGGCCCCTCTGTTGTCAATGCCTGTTTAGATTGTGCCTTGCATTATCTGTCTGATTACAGATTTGCATTCGCTGCTGCAGGTGGATGGTATCGATGCCTTTTCTTGCGCTCCCATGATCCCATCTATTCAAACCACATGCAAATGATGAGCTTCTGCTAAAGTAATTCAGAGGCTGTGGATTCAGTGTCTGGTGCATTTCAGTCATAGGCCTAATCGACACATGAGGAGGTTTTCTTACGGCTGCGGTGAGGTGGAGCAAATGACTCAAATATTCCTTCACCTTTGGTTTTCAGGCCACAGAAACAGATTAAAATTCATTCTGAATATGACCAAATGGACCCAATCTCAGCTTTATTTCCCTGCAAATAGAGAGCCTCAACAATCCAAATTAAAAGGAAAAAAGGGGCTCCTTCCGAAAGTGAACAAAGACAGATATAGTGCTGCAACTGGAGGCAGGAGTAGCACAAAGAAAGCTGAAAAATCGGCATCTGATGGCATAGGGGGAGCAGCATCTTGCAGCTTCTCATCTAAATTTAGGTGAAAAATCATATTTCTTTTACAATGCACTGATACAGTTTCAGATGACTTGGATGGATTTTTAATACTTGAAGTCATCAAGAATGAATCTGAATAAATCACTACTTAAACTCAGCCTCGAGAAAACATCTTTTGTGTTCTTTCCTATTGTATTATATATTGACCTCCGTATTCCTACTGTGATTGCTATCTATCTTAAGTAATTGCCTGTTCTTTTTACAGTCAAATTCTAATCTCAAGATCATAAACCACCCAAGCTCTAATGATGGGGAAATATTAAGGATCTAGGATTCTGCAGTATCTGATGACTCATATACTCAGCAAATAGGAACTAGTGAACATTCATCTCTTACTCTACTCTACAGATTGATCCTATATAGATTTTATTATTGTCTTATGGCCTCAGCTAGTTATATAACTTATGTCTGCAAAGATCTAGGAAAGAACTAGGTAATATGAATGTTCTTATTTTGCAAAGTATTTATTGCAAAATTAGCTATATTTCTGCTCTTTCTTTCCACCCTGAAGATGGTAGGTCCTCTCAGCAGTCTCTTTCAGGATAGAAATATTAACTGTACCTTTGCCAAGAAAAAGGAAACAAACAACCATAATTGTTCCAGTAGAAGAACTGGATTTTTCTTAAGACATTTTTCTTCTCCAGACTTATTGCAAACCCTGGCCAATTTTACATGTGACCTCAAGAAGCTGCGTTTACAGTGGGGTAGCTACCCCATATTCCAACTCCAGCAGAATTTCTAGGAATCAGGAGAATACACTGGCAATTTCTGACATAAGATAGAAGTCCTTTAAATGGAGACTTTTTGACATCTGTAATTAAAGTGATAAATTAGAAACATCATCCAAAGATATTAATAAAGTATTCTCCAACTTTAGAAAGATCTATATTAGTTAGATACAGACCTTGCCACACATGCTTTTGGATTAATTAAGAAGAAATATTACATTATGTAAAATTACTGCAGCTTAGCATGCAGGCCTTGATGTCCCCGATCAGTAAATTAGGTAATTGAGAATATGAAAGTGGGAAGAGTGCCCAGCTTGGAGGACCTTCTCTTGGAGTTCAGTAGACCTCTCACTGGATTCCTGCTGCCCGGAGATTTGATGTGTGTGATGACTCACTTTCGAAGGACAGCTCTCCCTTCTGACGCTGTTAGAAACCCTGTGATCAGTTTTCTTAAACCATGAAGAAATGCTATGTTGCATTTCAATTGCAGATCTATTGCAGTTAATAACAATGTCACAATACTGGCAACATCTCTGATGAGGAGCCTAGTGGAAGTTTTAGGCTCAGTCACTACCCAAATTGACTTGAGCTTGTCAAGGTGACCTTCAAAAACTTACTAAACATGTTAGTAGTGAAATGTGATGATCTCAAACCACAAATCATTCTAATACAAGCTTTACTCACAGAAGAAACTTTTGATCAGGTGACTGGAGCTACTCTTATAGCCAGAAAGTTTGGATTTGTACCTGTGTCCAGGTGTTTGCTCCAGCTGTCATGTTCTGACTCAGTCTCTTGTAACACGAGTTTTGGTAGGGCCTGCTTGCTGTCGCTTTCCTCAGTGGTACCCAAGAAGGGGGAACAATATTTGCATGACTTCCCGGGTTCACCTCTGAATAGACTGATCCATGTTTTCCTGATAGTACAGCCCATCGACCATAAATTAAAGCAGCCTTCAAGTGACTGCTGTTTTCATCTATATCCAAGTTGAAGCTACACAACTAGATTTCTCTAATCACCAATTTAAAAATTCAGATGAACAGATGGGCAATGAATTCTCAGGAAAAAAGCAGGTATAATTTTTCAAATGTCAAGTAATGGGACTTTTTCCCTCAAGAATTTTTATGGACAAACAGATGCAATTAAGCATCTAATACAATAATACCAAGAAATACCAATAAGCTGATGAATGTTAATTTAAATCCTGTGCTCTCTCTAATGATTACTGATACAAATAGGGTAATATCCGCTCTGAGTCTATAGGGAAAGATTAAAATCCTAACAGGGAGTATGGATTTTCCAGTTAGTCAGTGAAGGCTCTGTCCCTTTTTAGTGCTTATACAATGCCATTACTTATACATAGAAAAGGTGGAGCACTTCAGAATCAAGTCCTCCACATCCTGACAGTCTAGCCTAGCTTTGAAGGCCTGCTGGAAACCCAGAATTTCTGGGTATATTAAAAATGCTCCAGTATCATCCATACTCACTGCACATGCTTTGGTCAGGAGGAGATCTTTCATGGGTTTATAATTCTTTGCTAAAGGTTGGAAGGAGCTTCATCAGTTCCCTTTGAAAGGTTATAGTAACAGTAGTAAGATGTCTATGATCTTAGGATGTTTCTCAGGAATTTTTTCTCTTTGTTGAACAAGGTAAAGATTTTGCTTTGTAGCGCGCGTTGATTCCTCAACAGGAATTTGCTGCGTGTGCTGTGGGACTGGCCAGCGGCCAAACAGCTATGGAAGGAAGCAGGGTTGTGAGTCCAGCATCCAGCTACTGGGGGTGACGGTTTGGGAAGGCTCCCCAAACAGATGTGCTTATCCAAATGGAGAAGTAGGCTTGTGCCCAGAATAGAGCGGTGGGGTTCAGACCTCAGCAGTGAAAAATCCCGTGTTCCCCTGCCGGCTGGCCGCTGTCGTGCCAGGGCCCGCGGGGCTGGGCAGGCGGGCGTGCTGGGGGAGCGGCGGCTGGGGAGCCTGCGCTGCAGGTCCCGGGCCCGGGAAGGGGCTTGCCTGCTTCAAGCACTGGAAAAAACTGTGTCCCTGCTCGTTGCTTGCTCACGGATCTATACTAAAAATAGCTCACCACTGAGAAGCCTGCAGTGTACAGCAGCGTGGTGTGCCAGCAGGAAGGCACTTCGCATGCTGCACTTTTTCTCATCTGTTTCTTTATGCAACTCAATAAAAAATCTTAATCAGACACACACACACACACACACACACACGAATGCATTTACTTTCAGTGGCTGCATTTACCATCAAAGTTTGTTCTGTTTCCTGAAATTGGTTTCTGATCCCCCTGAAAGACTGTGGGTTTTTTCTTTTTTTTTTAAAGGTTAATTTCAGGGAAACTGAACAACATACATGAAACTCTAAAATACCAACTGTGCAGATAAACTGCGGTATGAAGAATGTTACTCATGTGACCTGCCTCCAGTTCCCTGAATTCCAGTGAATTCCCTGTTTCCACTAACAAGCGGCGGACAGATCACAGTGTGGTTATTTTCTGTTAATCTTTTGCCAATATGTGGTTGTGGTGGTGGCAGAGGGGTAGGAGGAGTGATCTGGAGATGCTAGCCACCTCCTAGAGACCAGGGAGGTAAAGTCATCAGTTTTACAACTTTACACTCATTGAGTTGGGCCAGATCACACAGGAAACCTCTTCATGTGACAGATGTTCTGCGCAAAATACCAAGAACAGCAGAGGCTGCAAAGTTTTGGCATTGAGGTGGTGTCTTGTGATTCATTGAGCATTTGGTCCCTGGCCTGCGTATGAGCTCGCAAGCGTGTGCTGGAGAGGAAGCGCTAGGGCTGAATCTCTCTGAAAGAAATGAGCCACAATCACGGTTTTCTGTAGCATAAAAAACAAAAAAAGTAATCTCCAGCATCCAAGCCTGCTGACTTAGATTTCTAAGGGATTTACTGCTTTGCAGTGAAAGATTCACACACACTGCTGGGCTGAGCTGGATGCTTTTACTGGATCTTTGGAAACAGATTTAAGAGACTTCGCTCTCTTAACTTCACTTGTGCGTTAACTTCGTGATGCTGCGGCTGTAGCTGGCAGCTTCCCAGAAGTCATGGGGCTGACTCTAGTTTGCATAAACCTTTTTTGCATACTGGTATATACAGAGAGAAATGGGTCCCACTGTTGCATATTCCTGTATTTATATGTCCGCCCTTAAGGTGAAATCCCAGCCCCTTTTCCCAGGTTTGGGAGCTCTGACAACGTGCTAGGGAGGACGAGGGGGAGGCGCCGCGCTGAGGGTCGGTGCTGTCGAGGTGCGCTCCCTTGGCTTTGTTACTCCTGGGAGCGCTCTGTGAATGGAGATGAGTCCTCAACGCTGTGGATTTGACAGCTGTTCTCCTCTGAAAATGGGGGATTTCAGTGCAGGCACGAAGCTGTGTAGAGAACCCCATCATTATTGTAAACAGTAATTACCCCATTTCTTCTCCTTTTCTCTTAATTAGCAGTCCACACTTCAATATACTTCAGTGTAACACACACCACGGCTTTCCTCCTGACCTGTGCATAGGGCACACAGGCTGCAATGATGTTATGTGGCTGACAAAGCCAAGAACTGAAAAAATTGGGCAATATCAGATTTACATTTGCATATGCAACCTGAAATCTGCCCACTCACACATCTGTGCGCTGAGTGACGCAAGGATGCTGGTGAAATGCATGATCTTTACTCTTTCAAAAACAAAGACAAAATTTGCAGGAAGCAGCAAGGAAGGCCCTTTCTAACTTTTAAGGGCTGGAATTTGCAAACAATAACAGTTTTAACCTAGCTTTATGTGGATAATTCTGTATTTTACAAAGAAGAAGGGTATAAAAGAAATTTTACTAGACTTTCAGCATGTTTTTTGTTATTAACTTACTGTTGTTTTAATTATATTAATTACAGGAGAAAGCTAATATGCTGCATATGAGAGAATAGGTCTCCAGGTGCTGAATTTAGGTAGTCATGGGTTAAGGCGGGATAGACGGGCACAAGTATGGTCCTCCCACCTCCCCTGGATCCTTGAGCTCCTGCCTTACTTACTTGACTAATGGTGAGACACTGGAATCATGCACGTTTTGAAGCTGAGCACTTTTATACTACTGCAGCTATCCATGCTGGTAAGGTATACAGGGACAACACGCTGGTTTCTCAACAGATGCAGTTTGGAGATGCAAAAACTGCATGCAGGCCAGTTATGACTCGGCCAAATCCGAGTAGATAGAGAAAAGGTAGTTCTGTACTGGGGTAGAAGGATAGAAGGAGCAGGATTTCTCCCATCTGCCAAAACTGAAGTCAATATACAGAAACTCATGAAAATTCAACTGTGAAGGTATGAGACCTTTTGGAAAGTGTCTCTGTGCAAGTGCATCCACAGCATCTACTCTGATAAAAATCATCTACTGAGCTGAGTCTAATGGCATAGTTGAAGTGGAGCTCTAAATAAAGTGGTAGGCGGTTTCCTGCCAAAACTCCCTTGCATGTCCAAGAAGCCACTGTGACTCAACTGTCGCAGTCACTGGGAACTCGGTGCAGACACCCTCTTCTAGTCGGGTATTTTTACTTCTCTTTTTGCACCATCTCAGGAGGGGCTCCATTCATCCCAGGAGGAAATGAATTGACAATATGACCCATTATTTTTGGTTGTCTTAAGGTGATGATCGTAAGGTAGACTGACATGACTGTTTGGATCTGTCAAAAAGTTTGATTGCTGATGGCCCGTGCGTGCAGGATGATCTGTCTGCTTGGATCTTTGTTGGACTTTCCCTTGGATGTTCTTGGGGCATATGTTCTCACATACTTTATTGGGCTCTTACCTGTGCATCATGATGGCCTAATAGTTGAATTTTCATTGCTTTCATTTCATGTGCAAGGAGATTCAAGCATGATTTTTTTTGTTATTTTAAAGTGTATGTGTGTGAATATGCTGAGTGGGTAGGAGACAATTAAGTCTTTGGTTACAATACATTTTCTAATGCAGCTACTGTTCCATCAAAGAACTAGCGTCTTTGGAAAGATGAGTTGACGTGGAAGAAACTGTGCCCTCAGAAAAATAACAGCAATAGCAATGCCTATTAATTTTTAGGTCAGCAGCATCTAAAGTCTCACTTGCGCTACAGTATTTGTTTTGAGGCTGTCAAATGCCATCTCCTTACTCCTCTGGGCTCATAATTTTGGTAAATCCTTCATCATGAAGGTAACACTTGCCTTAGCCAACTTTGAACCTTCACTGATAGTTGTCTCTCTGTGCCTAATGTTCTGTACCCACAAAGCTTTAGTCTTGGCCCTGGCAATTCATAACCATATAGAGCTACTGGGAGATTTGCAGGTTCCCATGACCTGAGCTGGACTGGGGTATTCTGTTCTTTTTCCCTTTTTGTCCTATGCTATATGTATTCTGTTGCTACTTTCTTTCATCTTTCATTTCTAGCCTCTCCTGCTGTTCACATTCCTTTTCCCTATTCTTTTTTATTTTACTTCTCTTGTGATAATCTTGGCTCATTCTTTATTTGCTTCTTCCATAACACTCCTGGAACTTCATTCCCATCTTTCTCTATATGAATAAATCCATATCCCAGGTTTAAAATGTACCCTACACTTTGCTTTTCTCTGCTTTCCAGCCCGCTGTTTTCTAATCACTTCCTGTAAATTCTATTTAATATCTCTTTTAGTTTCAAGACGGTCTCTGTCTTTTGCTTTCTCTCTCTCTCTCTCTCTCTCTGATATTAAACATACTACAGTCACTTTTATTCTGAGAATTAAGTCTCCTCCAGAGTTTTCAGTTTAGCCTCTGACAGCTTATCTGTGGTTCCCTGTTAGTGAACTTCCTTTATGGGAAGTTCAGCCTCCTTGTATTTTGACTCAGGTCACTAACATCAAACTAGCTTCTTTTTTTCTTGCAAATTCCCATAACTACCCACCTTTCCCCTCTTTGCTCTTCCCCAGTCCTGTCCAGTACCCACGGTTCAGTGCTGTGCATGCGGTCTGTTTTATGAAAGCTTCCGTGCGGCTCTTTTCCCCCAGACAAGTCCCCCCTTCCTGCTCTCATAGCTTTGGGCAGGGGAGGTGTTGGTGGGCTTTGAAGCCCCCCCATTTCAGGAGCAGGAGCCAGGGATTTTCCAGACATGCCCCTGCAGCAGGGACGCCCGGGCAGCTGGTGCCGGGAAGGAGCTCAGGGTGCTGCAGAGGCCGAGGGGAGCAGCGGTAGCATGGCTGGGGGCCCAGAGCGGGCGAAGCAAGCCAGGAGCCGGCCCGGGTGGCTGGCCGGAGCTGGCAGCAGGGCCAGGTCGCTCAGGGCGGCCGGGCCAGGGACGGGTGGTGGATGGCCAGCCACTTCGTGAGGAGCTTTGAGGGGACAGAGGGGAGAGGCTTTGGGGTGGGTATGAAGAAGTAGGGTAACAGATACGGGGGCCAGCAGAGCAGAAGAGCTGGGGAACGGAAAGCTCTGGTGGGAAGTGTTGGCAATGTGGTGTGGATGAGGGGCTTCATGGAGGGCCAGGGTCACTGTCGGCGAGGGTGGCACCATCACTGGGATCCTGCTGGGGGACCGAGGATGCACACAGGGCTGCTGCATCTCCTTTCTCCCCATGGGTTGCCACAACCCTCATGTCCCATCCTCCTCCTTCTATCAGAAATACAGTGCGCAGCAGATCTGTCTCCAAACAGAGACTTTGACAACCTGATAGCCGCACTAAGCCATCATTTTATTCCACCAAGTGACCACAGTTCTCCTCCTCCTCTTCTCCACGTGCTCCCTTCAAAGTGCATGAGCGCTTGAGGAAGCTGCTAGGCTCGGTGGCAGCCCTCGCGCCCCCAGCGTGGCATGGCCACCGAGCCCTGCCTCTCGCCAGCAGCTCAGCGGCACTGGGAGCAGGGAGAGCGGCCGGGCCAGCGCGGCCCGCCGCCCGCGTGCGCCACCACGCCTGCGCGCCGCCCGCATGGGCCACCGTGAGTCATTTGCGCCTTCTGCTATATCTGACATGAATTTCGTTTTATCTTGCTCTGGTACCTCATTTTCAGTATTTCCTTCACCATAAACTAGACCCATAGGGGTGAAAATAATGACGTCTCTCGGAGTCGGTCGTTAGCACTGGCCGCTAGTTCTCAGTGCAGATGAAAGGATTGGCTTTTGAGCAGCCCGTGCAGCGGTGTTCGAGCGCCCGCACGGGGAGGATCACGCCGCTCGTCAGCAGTAATAACGAAAGCCAGCATCATTCCCAGCTAGTCAGCCACGCGCCTGCCTGCATTTTTGTTTTGAGTGAATGGAAACATAGCAAGAGAGCCGTTCTCGGGGCACAAGGCCAATTAACCAAGGAACAGCAGGATTACACCAGAAGACTAGCCAGCCCATTTTAATTTCCACAGAAAGCCGCGGCGTTCTTTTATCTGAACACTGTGTGCAACATAACATTAACTTTGAATGTGCTGCTTTACTCTGCCACCTTGCACGACACCCACTTCTTGGGTCTCACCCGTACTGTGAGGTTGCCTGTGGCTCTTGTGGCCATCCACCTTTACGGCTGCTGTTTAAAACTACAAAGTGGCCTAAAATAAATGGCTAAGTGTGCTGTGAGCTCCCAGGCCCACCTGTATGACCTCTCCTGCTTTCAGGTACATAGATCTAGGGTGGCTTGGGAAACTTTCCCCTGGGAGTTTACTTTCTTCTCTGTTTTTTACCTTACATGTATTTAAATAGTTTATAGGGACAAGTTTAATAGGAAATTGGACACAGATTTTCAAAGGAATTAGGAGCAAAACCTTTTTCACGTGTGCCTGTCAGGTGTAGCCGAAAGGGCTTTCAGCTGAAACAGAAAAGCCACACTGAGAAGTGAAGGAAACGGAGATAGCCATAAAGTCACTCAATTTGAATTGTGTGTGTTTATATTTGTAGCTCTAGTTTGTAGAAAGTTCTGTTTTTATCTATAATACTTTGCAAGTTCCTATAAAAGTCAGTGTAATTATAGTATTACTCAATTTCCAAAGAAATCATTTGGTTTTGTGTTTAGAAAACTTACTGCCAAGCACCCTCTGCTGGATGGAAAAATTGTTTTCATCCCTTCTTGCCAAAGACATCTGGTAAAAGCATTCCAGTTTATTATTATCTGCCATGAGCTGGGCTTTATAGAAGAATTAGGATAATAGCTGAAAATATGTTCAAATCCCTAAATTTGAATGAGTGTTTGATCAGTCTGTTGAAAATATATCCCATCACCCAATTATTTTGTCATCTAAGTTTTTCTCAGGAATGTCCACCCTCTTCACCCCAGCTAGATTTCATATGTTTCATCTACATCTTTTGTCGGTGACCTCATTGCATGCAGCGAGAGTGTGTTTGTGTAAAGTCTGTACAGAAAATAATCAAAATCTGAATCGAGGAAACACAAAAGCCTTTACAAGGAAATTCAAACTTTGAAGATCTACTTTGCATGTCTTTAAAGCATGACAAGGGAGGTTCACCAGGTAAAAGACAATGCTAAGTGCTGTTTAAACTGCTTGTCATTTGTGTATGACAAAGCCTTTTGCAGGGACCGACTTTATTTTTTACAGATTGGGAAATGGGCCCAGGACAGAAAGACAGTCCAGCAGCTAGGGACTAAACTAGGATTACGCAGACATGGATTTAAGCCCTGCTCTGAAACAGCCTGCCTGGCGGCCTTGCACAAATTAATAAGGCTAAAAGCCAAAAAAGAAGAAAGGTGCTGCAACACTGAGCATTTCTCCACGAAATTTTGAAGCTCCTGAGACAAAGTGCAGGACCCATATTTATGGGCCTCTATGAGGCACACTGAGAGCTGAGTTTCTCTGAAAGGAAATCCAAAGTAGCTGGCACGCCATGCAAACAGCCGATGAGGAATTATTGCCTATGGAGGTATATCTAAAACTTTTTCCCCCCCTCTTGAGCTTAAGTGTGTTAATCAAAGTGTTAGAAGGATTATGTTATTCCGAAACTGGTCTTTGAACAACGGCAGTCTTCCGTCTTCAAAAAATGGAGCAAGCTGAGAGTTGCTGGGGAGCTGATTAGCACTTAGAAGACCTCTTCAGTATGTGAAAAACTGAGATGTGTGTCCCTTTTAGCATGGGGGTGTGTGTCACACTTAGCTTCCTCCCTTTTCTGGAGGGTATCCTAACTACTAAGCAGAGCTTTTCTCTCGTGTACAGGGAAGGAGGAATATTTGTTAACCCAGAGAGACTTGGTAGCTGAACGGCTAGAGCTGTTTCCCACCTGTGAGTGGGAAACGCTGGATTCTGGTGTCTCCTGTGAGTGCTCTTATGTATTTTACATTAAGCAGTTATTAGATAAACTACCTAAGTGGTATTTTAAGCTGAGCCAGAATTCAGTGGCTCATCTCTCCCAAATCATTGCCCCAACCTGTAGGCTTAGGAGAAAGCACTGTTCTTTCTCTCTGCTCAGTGGCCCTGGAATTATTTTCCCTGCACTAAAGCGAGTTCAGCCGGAAGATCAGAGGCGTTTTTTTCCTGCAGCTCTGGGGCTAGGTCACCCTTTGGGGAGAGGTTGACAAGCACCTCCTTGAGTCTCCTATGCCAGGAAGGGATTTAAGCTTGGATGTCTCAAATGATCTCACTGGTAAACTGTTGCCTAAACCTGATGGGATTGAAAAAGATGATGATACACCTTAAAAGTAAATGTCCCTCTTTAGTCTGAAAGGACCTGAATTTTTTTCAAAGCTCCATTTTTCATTCAGTTTGAAAAAGTGATGACAATTGTCCCATAAAAATCAAACTCTAGCAAAACTGAAGGAAGGAAAAACATACTGAATTGATGTTATATGTTAAAAATACATTTTTAGGTAATTATATTTCAGATGAAAATGTGAACTAATTACAGTTTCCTAGAATACACTGTAAGTACAGCTTGTATCTTGGTGACATTTAATGAGTATTTAATCTTAGCTGTAATAGCCAATAAATGCTAAAATTAACAACAGGTTTGGAGCAGAAAGAAGTCTAGTCCAAGTTCTAGAGAAGTTAGAAAAGCAGCCCTCAGGGCAGAATTTATGCCTAATCCCTTCACTGAGCCAAGGCAGATGGGTAAATACAAGTAGTCACAGTTTTCACATATACAACATTTTGTGACTATGCCACATTTCCTGTCTACTGAAATATGCAGCTGTATTGCCTCACAAGTTTAAGTCATCTCCTGCTTTATAATTGCAGTGGAGTAAAAACTGTTCCCTTTCTTTTTTAATGAGAAGGTTTTATTGCAGGCTATGTGCACATTGAAGGAAGAAGAAAAAAAAAAAAGCAGGAAGTAACTTTGGTCAGAGCAGTGAGCCATCAGAGACAGCTCTGTAACGGTAGGTTGCCTCTCTCCTGAGAGGCATTTGGCCTGAGGCATTTGGCCAAGCTTAGATAAACCTCAGAGCTCTCAAGATCTCCAATCCAGACATCTCATCCCACCTTCACAGGAACCTCCTGCTTCTATGGTCAGAGCTAACCTACCTCCGTAGCAGCTAACCTGTGCTCAAATGCACATTTATACAGAGCTGCAACAGTAAGAGATGTCTTCTGAGATACTAAGATGAGATGCTCTATATTCATTTATACCATGATGGAAACTCATCCTTCAGTATGTGTCTGAATGACAGATGGCTAAAGGGAAGGATTAAAGCATCTGTCCATAACATTACTAATGAAACAATAAGCCAAGGCAACAGTAGATCCTTCCCAATTCATGTACCAGGAATTGAACTTGGCTTGTTGCAAGATCACAGACCATAAAATGTATAGTTTGAGATCATTCAAACAATGACTTGCAAAACATAAGGACTGCTGTGAACTCAGAAACAGAAACTTAAACTTTCCCAACAGTTCAGCAGTAAGAACGTTATAGCCCCCAGACAGCCTTTTTTACTAGTTAGTAGCTTTACAAGCACTCTTTACAAACCTTATCAGTTTGCAACATTCAATAGCTGTGTAACAAAAATTGCAGAAGTCCTAGTGGAGGGAGTTCTGTTGGTTTAAAGCTGGGAAATGCAGCCTTTATGAGAAGGCAGTGCATCTGTCTGTTTTACAGATCACAAGATGAATGAGAAGGATTCGGCAACTACTTTCACTTCTGTTTCCTCTGGATGGAATTTTTATTTTCCCCAGCTGATTAGGTGTCCAGCCAGAATTCGTGGTAGTAGTATGACATTTATCAGAAAGAGAAGGGAAAGTAGCCACAACCAAGAGGAGAGGCAACGTTACTGAATAGTGGCAGCTTTGAGTAAAATGTGTCGCTATATAAATGCACACTCCTATGATGGTGACCTTTAGGGATTTTCTTAATAAGGACTGTCCCTCCTAGTCTTGATTTTGCAAGTTGCTTACAACCCTTACTCTGGCCAATACCAGGGAAAGCTTAAAGCATGTAGCATTTCTCAGAAGGCACTACAAAACTCTCAGAACAGGGCCCGAGGCAGAAAAATGCGTAGACTAAGAGAGAGCAGTGCTGTTTTTGCGGGTAGCCTATGTTATAATTTAACTGGGCAGCTGAAGTATTTTTTGAACTCTATCCATATTATGTATGCTGCAGCTAACCTATATACCTGAATGCTTAATTTTAGCAGGACAGGGGAGCAGCGGAAATGGGAAGGAGTGGCTGGGTCCAGCCCATTCCCATTTGAAAGATGTCTGCCCTGAACTAGGAATTCCTTTACCAGTATGGTTAACCATCTTGGATGGAGGAAAATGAGGGCACCGGAGAATATTTTTGCCATCACTCAGATGTTCACTTATTTGATTTGGCAAAGGTGAGTGAGAAAGGGATTGCATCACGTGAGAGAGCTTGGATACCATACCTGACCGAAGCTGCCACCTCTTGGGGTCCTCTGGTGGGTCCTGGAGCACCTCGTGTTCAGGAGTGCACTAATCCCCCCAAGCTCCTGATGTGGGAGGACCCCCTCCAAGGTACCGAAATGCAAGCAAATCGGTGGTCTCTGTCAAACAATGGGCTGAACTAGAAGATGACAGTTCTCTTCCTCTTAAAATCTATGAAAACAATGAAAGCAATAATACCTAACCCACATCTGTTGGTATTGTTTGCCAGTAATCGGTTTGCTAGTAATCACTGTGTTATGTTTTAAAAGACTACAGATAATGTCTGGTTCGAGTACAGAGATCTATAGTTAAGAAAAAGAAACTGCTGTGCCCCTTTCACTTTCACCTTGCAGAATTTCCTGTAAATGAGGCTGTAACTGGCAACAGAGCTCCAGCGCTTCAGCCAGGTTTGTCCTGCAAAGCCAAGGTTGTGTGCTGACCTTTTCCATTCTGAAGTGTCTATTTCCTGAAATTCATATAATCTCAGACAGAGCTATGGATCTTCAAATATCCCTGTACAAAGCTGGAAATTATTTGAATTTAAAAATGGTTGGTGTTTGGGACATCAAAACTTGCAAAGCTGAAAGCAAAAAATGTTTGCACATTTTCATGCCTACGGTGTACAACCACTTCATGTTATGTGACACTTCCTTGAATCTTAGAGATTGGCTATATTGAACTGATGTCTCCTAGATGGCTCTTAAATTATTCACAGTTTCTATTGTGAATAAACAAGCACTGCTGGCTTTCATAGCAGAGTGCACCACTGCAAACCTGTTTCTGTGGCTCCTCAGGTTCTGAAAGTAAGGCCTGCTGGTTTTGTGCTTGTCATTTTTTGCTGCTTTTGGTGACAAGCCAAAAGCTTGCCAAGTTATTGGTTTCAATACTTTTGAATCCCTGAAGAATCATTTCTGGTTTATGATTGTAGTAGAATTTCAAGTCCAGGTTTTTTTGTTCAGTTTAAAAGGCTGCTGTATAAAAAGCTACATTTAGAAACAGCCATTATGTTGCACAACTATTTATGTTTTAGCCATCTAGCAAAACAAAACTCAAAACATATTTTGAATGCCATTTACTAATAATTATTTACATTTATTCAGATAATTTTTGTACATTTTTCTTATTATAGTCCTCATCACAAGCATAATAGGCCACATTACCCATACGTTAGAAGTGAATTTAATATTTTCCCTTAAAATGGATCCTTTTCACAATTATTTCTTATGTTCCTCTGGTTCATTTTGTTTTCCTATTTAGTTCGTAAGACAAGGTCTAGATTCTCACTGGGATGAGCTAATGGACATCTTTTAGCACTAGTAGACATATATACCTTAACAGAAACTGAGTGCCAGCCCCCAAATTCCTGTCTCTGAATAATGTATATAATGCAGTACTTATGGATCAATTATCAGTGACAGTTGTTCAAGACCTAGAATGCTGGCAATAAAAGTCTAACCTTCATTCCATCAAGTTCATATTTGACCTTGCATATTCTGGACTTTGTGGCAAGACATGATTCTTAATTAGTCTGGAGAGCTTCAGAAAAATCTTTAATATGTATGTATAGCATACAAACTAGGACCTATGATTAAAATCACTTAAATCAAGAGATGGAGGCAGTTTGCAACATTTTAATGTCAAAATATATTTTAAAATGTGACATTTCCATGTGAGTCATAGAGGTCTTCTAAGCAGAACTGATGAGATGTCTCCTAGTTGGCTCATACAAGAGGATGTGCTTTGTTTTTTATTTAATAAATCAAACCCAGAAAGAAGCCTAAGACTGTGAAAGCATATTTCAGCAATTGTACATTAAATCTCCTCATTTAGCAATAATTCCATGAGTTTATTTACCATTTTTTATCTTCCATCAGACTTACTAAGAGATAAATAGGCCTTGCATAGCCCTATATACTAATGCAGCTTTCATCCAAAATTAACACTGTTGTATTATGACAACATTCGTTCATCCATGCCAGTAATCACGTGGGTGATCTGCTATTTGTAACTGTTATGGGAATAAATATATTCTAAGTTTGTAACTATTTCCATTTTTGAACAGTGCTTTACATCATGCACACCAAAAATGTGAGACTGTGAAAAACAAGCTAATATTGGCCCCAATCCACCTGAGTACATAAACATGCAAGGGGTTTTAATGAGCAGCTTTAAACAAAAGTTTTACTGCTGTTTATTTCCTCATTTTCCTATTTTTTGCTTTTCCAGTCATTCAACTTTTCCTTCTAAATTCATGCTCTGCTCCCCACTGCAGAGGAGTGCTGGACAAACTCATCCCTTCAGCTTTGATGTTGGCTTTTGCTTTCTGAAGCTATCTATACCAGTGCCTTCCTGGTCAGCACTGAGCAGCTTTCTTCACAGCCAGGGCCATTTCTGTTCTTCTTTCTAGTAGTACCCTTAACACTGGTGACTCAGGAGAAAGTCACTCATGCGATTTTCAGATGGAATTCCATTTCTGCTAGTTTCTGTGTCCTTTTTATCGAGCAACCACAGGCAAGCACACGGGCAAAATTTTATTCACAGGCATTCACAGAAAATAAATGCAGACATTTTACACGGAGATCATCTGATCTCAAAATAAAATGTGATTACCATAAAAGGAGTTTATATAGTTCTCCCTGGCAAGGCTAAGCCACCTCACCATGTCTTGTGACTTAGATGCTATTACAAGTTGGTGATACAACTTGATGATCTACAGATCACTTTAAAAAAATGGTTTTATTCAACAATTCAGGAAGGGAATATGGGTACAAAACATTGGCTGAGGTATTTGTAGTAGTGAAGAATATTCACCTTTTTATACAAATTTTCAGCGATTAGGAAAGAGATAAATATGCCAGCTGACTGGTCTGTGTGGCTGCTTGACCTGCAGATGCCACCACAGCTGCTATCTGCTCAATGCCTGTTTGCTGAAGACTGCAAAATATCCCTTCACGTAACAGCAGAGATGTGGGCCTCCTCCTCTCTTGCTCCCTGTGAGCCCTTGCAGGCTCACTTCCACCTTTCCTCCTCAAATAGCTTGATGTTCATCTTAAACTTCTAAAAGTTTTTTCCTGAATGAATGTAGGCGTGTGCTGAGTGTGACATTAGTATAAAATTCCTGAGTTATTTTATTAAAACTCTGAACTCCTTTTAATTCTGTTCTAATATTTTGTTAATTTTAAGTTAATTTGAATGATGGTGTTGTAGCTGTCATGGCTTCAGTTTGAACAAGATGAGGCTTGTAGGGAGAGATTGTACTTTGACTGGATCTGAGAAAGATTGTGCCTGCTTGAAAATTTGACTGTTAGTAAAAGGTCTTACCTCTCCCTACTAACCACTATACATTTATTTCATGCAAGTTAGAACAGGCCTTGAATACCATACAGCAATGCTCTGGAATAGGTGCAGCTTCTCACCCTTAATGGCCTTTATGTACTTTTTTTCTATTATTTGATGCCTCAGAATTTAATTTTTTGAAAATTAAATGCCATTCTTCTGACTGCTGTTGTTTGGGAGAATAATTCTGCTCTCGCTGCCACTGGATAACCCGGATGCTGCTGATGCTGATCAGAGTAGAGTTATGCAAAGCCAGCTGCAGCCAAGGGAAGATACCGCTGTCTGTATCCCCCTATGATGCTTACGGTGGCTTCTCTTGCTAAGCTTCTCCTAAACACCCAGTTCTTGTATGAAGTAAAATGAAGCCAGAAAGGCTGACCCAGTAAAGCCTACTAGCTACTGGCTTGACTTCAGCCAATATGAAAAGATCTAACATTTTGGATGCATTCATGTTTCCTGTTTAAAAAGAATTCTTTTTTGTTGTTGTTGTTGATACAGGAGTTTGAATCAGTTCATGTGGAAGCCAGCTTTACAGACTACTTCCAGAGCAGCAAAACTACTGGTAAAACAAACCTATGATTAATTCCCCTTTTTATCCCTTTAATTGTGTCATAGTCATATTCCACAGAATACTGATTTATTTCAGTTACATACCAGCATGTTTCTAGCATGGAAAAGACTAAATAGGTGACTCCTACTTCTGCAGAAAGTGACTGGAGCTCTGTAAGCATTTCCTCTAAGTATTCTCTGTAAATGAAATGAGTCAGCTAAGTTGGAGAGTATCTCATGGTTCTCACAGCCTGTAGGCTACCATGTGGCAGGAGTGTATGGTAACTGAAAAAGAGAAGGGCGCTGGAAAGGGGCCTGGATGCTGCACTGGATATCGTTTGCATAAGAGTTGGTTCATTTTACCTTAGAGTGGTTTTCATACAGTTTTGGTAGCACATCACTGTGGCAGAGCCCAGACTATTATTACTGTTGTCGTTGTCGTTATTACTTGTGTTGCTCACTTTTACCTGCCTTGTCCAAGTAACTTCTAAAATTTCACTTATTCAGAACTACCCTCAAACTAAAACTTTGGCAGGTTTCGTCTAGAATTTTCATGTTTCAACATATGACTTGCCTGGATCCAAGTCTTTTTAAACTGCTGGTAGAACATAACATAGCATCTGTATGTCAGACTAATCAGTCTTGAAGCAGAAATTACATGGAGCAGAAGTTCAGGTTAGGGATGCAAATATGTCTGACTTTCATCCCATTAATTTCTACCTATTAACCCATTAACTTAAAATAAATTAAAAATCAGTGAAGAGAAAACCAAAAAACTGCCCTGAAAGATGAGAATGTTTTCCCCAGACTTGGTCCAGTAGTGTGTCAGCATGTCCACATTGCATCTTTTGTGCAGTACAAAACAAATACCAGGAAACTACTGCATTTTATAGTCTTGTCATTGTTTTATATAGTTCAGTGTGTCTTGTGCAGTGTAAGAAAATAAACATAAATGAGGGTGGATCTCCTAAAGGAGAAACTTTACAGTTCCTTGTCCATGCTACAAGCGTTCCTCCAATTAAGTCTCAGATGATTACCAGGGAAAGGAAGATGGTTTGTCTCAGATTCCTTTTCTCATTTACAGAGTAATGCATTTTTACAAAGTATTGTTGTCTTCTCATGCTTCTATCATACTTAGCTCCTGTATGCTGCTTCCTTTTACTGCAGAAGGATATAGAAGGTGCAATCATATTACTTCATTGTTTATTCTGTGACTGTGGACAGCCAGCGTCTGCGTGCACTGATAGTGCTTTGCAGGACCTGCCAGCAGGATGCAGAGCTGCGTGGAGGGCTGCCGGGCCTGAGTCCCTCACACCCAAAGCCTCGCAGCTTCGGGGCTGCCATGGAAAGCTTTTCTCTAGTATCTGTTTTACAGATATCTGTGGGCAAATCAGACGTTACTGTTTTGATCTGTGTATCTATCAATTCCACGCTTCATGACTTTCCTTCCATTCATCTGTGGAGCTTCTAGGTAGTCCTGTTTCTAACACAAATATTCAAAAAATGATAAGCTCTTGACTACTTGGATTCCAAATCTAAAAAAAAAAACAAAAAAAAACAAACAAACAAACAAACAAAAAAAACCGGAAAGTCTGTCCAAAGTCTGGTTGGTGACTTAGGGGTATTAGGAAAGAGAAACTGAGACAGAAAACTTGAGATGCTTTTCTGCACACATTAAACAGTGGGCTAGGACAGAGCTCTTTAAAAACTCTTTTGAGGTAGAGTGAAAGACTAAAAATCTCACAACTTTTGCCCAAGGCAAAGAAGGATTTTCCTTATTGTGTAAAACCAGCCTTTCACTTTTAGCAAAAATTAGAGGGGAACAGAGAATTGCTTTCATTTTAAGTGGTGCTGTCAGTTCAAAGTGAGAAGGTAACACGGTATGAGCTGGACAGAAAAAATGTTCATGGTGCTGCTTCTTTGGCGATGGCTTTTTGCGGTAATTTAGGGTCAAATTCTTTTCTAAGTTCTCGTGACGTCATACCAACAAAACTGCCAGAGTCAGCGAGGGAGAACTTGGCTCCTGCTACATATTGGACTGTCTTATCCATGCATTGTCTGACTTTTTTTTAACGCCTGCTATAATTGCATGATCCTCTCTCAGGTGCATGTTAGTGAGAGGAATAATGTCCTTGAACACTGCTTCAAAGACCGGCACATACTGCAATAGTAGGCAGAAGAAGATTGCTTTCTTCTTTTTAATCTGCACAAACCAAAACGCCCTCATCCAGTATGCACTCTGAATATGCACTCAAATTTAATCCGGTGTAATTTACAACCTGTCGCTGCCTTTTCCAGTGATATACTGAGTTTCCTCTGCTGTGGGATCAGCTCCAGGAAACACTTTCTTTTGAGGCATCGTAGTTTTCCCTTAGCTACAAAATGTGTCTCCACGCCGACCCAGGCAGTGCTTTGATAAGAACTTTGTAAATAGTTCAGTATAACTGTTTTTTTGCCGAAAGGAAAAGGTCTTTCTGCTTTGGGGGAAAAAAAAATGCTTGGTGTAGCTTACCATTACTTCTGCCCTTTTTCTGATGTGATTTCTCTGAGGAAAATCTTTTAAAAGGGACCTTTCAGTCTCTCTTGCAGATTACACTCTTCTGGGGGTCTTGCCATCATCTACAAATTTAATGGTTTAATAAGGATTAGGCCCTCCTATTGTATAGTAACAAATAGAAATACAATACTTTTATCAATATTTGGCACAATTAAATTTTTTTTATGTGAAACTAAATATTGATGCTGTCAAGTGACTGTAGCTTAGGGGCATAAATTACAAATGTTCTCCTGTGAGCCTAGCTCAAATTTTGCATTCATATACAGTAACTATCTAATGTCTTTCTATTCCTGTAAGCCACATGATTTGATTGCCAGATTACCTGATTCTGTATCGAAATGGTTGTTCTTGGATGTCAGTGTTTTTATTGTTATTACCAATATTAGCTTTTATCCTTACTGTAAATGGTAGCAAAAAGTTAACTGCTTCCTTGCACTATAAAAGCAAACGGGTCCTATTTAGAGAATGTCTCTAAACAGAAAAATCTCTCTGGGGAAAAGAAAAGAAAGATATTCTGAGTACACAATTCATAACATATGATGTGTGAGTAGGGGAAAAAAAAAGGATTTTTGATATATTTTGTTACCTGAAACAAAACTGTTTTTTTAAATAAAGTAAGTAGCTATTCTAATAGAGAACAAAATCTGTTTTAAAGAAGAATGATTGCAGAAGTGTCAGTTCTATATATATTTTTACTGATGTTACCCTTTGCATGTAACAAAAACGGTGAAACCGAAGAATCAATCCCCTTGGTTTTCATGCTTCTGTTACTTTTCTTTGTTCCATTCGCCTGCTTTTCCATTAGCTTATTTCTTGGCTTATTTTCTAAATGAAATGTCAACCCACCCACCCAAAGGAAACCACAGCATTTCAGGGATTTCAAATTGAGGCAAAGTGAATTAGCCTGTCTGTAATATAAACAGCTGCAAAAGAAAACAAATGCTGAAAGGCCTTGGAATTAAAGGCAGTGCTCCCAGCCTGAGGACTCCCCATGCTTTCAGTGTGTTATGCTCACGGTTTCCACATAAGTATATACAAAAAAAGATCTCTTGAAAGCATCCCTGAGAAAATCATCACGCATATTTGCTTGCTCTTTTCTCATGAAACTAGAGGATTTTAATCAGCTAAACAGTAAACAATGGAAGTGATTTTTTTCTTGCTAACTAGTGAAGAAATGCCTTGGGAAAAAACCTTGGATGGCCCCAGCAGCCTTAGAGGAGGCATGAGTGAGCTCTACGCTAATGTAACCTGGGCTGGGGACAACTCTGCAGGGAGACTTCATGCAAACGAAGCTGAGACACAGCAGGAGAAATTTCCTGCTCAAACCAAGTCACTGAATTGGATTTACACTAGTTTTTGTATGAAAAGGAGTGGGTCCTGACTTAAATGAGGGTGAAATGAGAACCACGTGGCATAAAACGCCGGAGAGGCTTTTAATAAAGTAATCAGTGGAAGAAGGCTGTATGTTGGCCTGGAGATAGTTTTGAAGTCGTTTAATGAATTACCTGTTGTTTATTCAACAAGTCCGAAATTACAGTTGCTGCAGAATCTACACACAGGGGGTTCACTGAGGCAAGGTAAATTATCTGGTGTTGGCTTTTCTTGTTTGTAATTTGCATCAAAAATTAGTTAACCTGTGTTACTACTTTCTTATTTTTCCATAGACATAATTCTTGATTTTAACACAGAAAGTTAAGTAGATGAGCTGATTATGTGAGTCAGTGCATCCAGTTCATGGGAATGGGATATCTGTGTTTCTGTTTCCTTTGATTAGATACGCGCTTTCTGACTGGGGAGACTTTCACCCGTGCTATCAGTGAGCAGCTCTGGCAGCTGGCAGAAACACCACCGAGCGTTTTACCGGGGAAAGTGATCGTTTTTGTGTAAGTAAAAGCAGGCAAAGACGATACCATCAAATAACCACCAAAAAAGGTAAGCAGAAATACATTCCCTGTATTTATTTTAGGGTAACTCAGCAGATTGCCACCCGGTACCCGTCACCCCACGCCGCAGGAGCCTGTGGGGGCGAGCGCGCCCTCGAGGCCTTTCCTGCAGCGGGCTCCGCGGCCGATCCTGTCAGGCGCAACGGCCGTTTGCGGCCGTTGGGGCCCGGCGCCGCGCGCCAACGGCCTCTCACGCGGCGGGGCGGGGCGGGGCGCGCGCCGCTTCCCGCCCTCCGGCCGCCCTCAGCGGCTGCGCGTGACGGAGCTGTCGGCGGCCGCGGGCAGCATGGCGGGGGAGGCGCCGGGGCCGCCGGTGAAGGTGCTGGCCGCCCAGCTGCGGGGCGCCGAGCGGGGCGCCGGCGGGACGTGGCAGCTGGGCCGGGCGGAGGCGGGCCGGGCGCCGCTGCGCCTGCGGGCCGTATGGATGCAGGGCACCGTGCTGGAGGTGGAGCGCGGCGGCGCCCGCGGCGGCTCGGCCCGGCTGCAGGACGCCAGCGGCGCTTTCACGGTGCTGGGGGTGGAGGAGGTGCCCAAGGGGCGGCCGTGCCTCAGCGCAGGTACGGGCCGGCGGGAAGAGGCGGGGGACGCCCCCCCCCCGGCGTTGTGCCCCCCCCCCCCCGAGGTGTGGGGCTCACCCCCCGGGCGTTGTGCCCCCTCCCCCATGCACACAGGCTTTTGCCCCTTTCCCGGGCGCTGTGGGCCCCGGGAGGTGTGGGACCCCCCGTGTGACACGCACAGATGCGGCACACCCAGGGTGCAGGGGCACACGCACTTACACACACGCTGCGGTGTGTGCCCTGGCGTGCATGGGCAGCCCTTGCACACATCCTTGGGGTGGGGGCAGCTCAGGAAACTTGTGTGTGCTCCGCGTGGCAGGAGCATAAAAGTGGGCATGTAGGTATGTAGAATGCCCTATGTGGAGTGCGTGTGCATGAGGCATCTCCGTGTGTTTGTAATGGGCGCTTCCAGCACACTTGTCCTGGATGCTCCTGCGGGCCTGCACGCACGCTGGGGACATGGTGCGCTAGGAACACTTGCTCCGTGTCTGTTGTGCAGGGTGAGCTGCTGGGGGCACATTGGGCTCACAGCTGCAGAAAGGATGTGCTTGCAGGTAGCCCTTGCTCACAGAGGAGGCATCCTGAAAAGGGGTTGCTGCTGTAGTGGTCCTAGAGCAAGCAGCATGTGCTGGGGAAGGGGGACGTGTTGGTAGTTACCAGTAGTGAGACTCATGCTGTCCTCCCCTGTGAGCTCTGGTAAGGGTAGGGCCTGTTCTCAGGTCTCCAAAGTGACAGCAAAAGTTTAATTAAACTGGGGTGCTGCAGAGATGAGTTGTGAGTCTGGGACCAGGGTTTCTTCCCCCCTCCTTCACCAGCACTATGAAGTGAAGTAAAATGGAGCAGTTCTGGACTGCAGCATCCAAGGAGCTCGGATGCCAAATACTCACATTGCTTAACTTTCAGTGGTCTGAATTTGCCCATTCTCCAATTCTGTAGCATGAGGAAAAGTTGCTGGCTCTATCTGATTCTTTACATGGAAAATCTACTATTCACTTACCCATTTCTGGGTGTTACACCTAAGATCAGTCTAGTAATTTCTATGTTACTTGGGCTTAGATGCTTCTGGGATAAATCCTCTGTGTATATTTATAGGTAGGAGTTGTTTTTAGTCATATATATAATGGTCAGAAGTAGAAAGCTTTGATAGTCTGTAACATTATACATAAATATATCATAAAACAGTCACACAGATAAAGTCTTTTTGCCAAATTCAGTGCTAAGCAATCTTAGTTCCTTCCATGAGCTTTCTCGCAAATACTGACATCTTTACTTCAAATTATTTAACTACTTGGTTTTAAATATTTTGCTTTCTGCATTAAAAAAAAAATTGAAAATACAACAGTTAATTGAACTTCATGTTTTTTTGTTTGTTTTTCAGGGAAGTATGTAATGGTGATGGGTCTGGTGCGGTCCTGCAGTCCTGAGCCTCTTCTTCGAGCAATAAAGATGACGGATCTTTCTGAAAATCCAGTGCATAAGAATATGTGGTGCCTTGAAGTGGAGGATTTGCACAGAATCATGCCCTAGAAGCTTTTTCTTCTGCCTAGAAGAATTGGAAAAGTAATTTTTTGCTTAGTTCTTGTGCAGAGTTGGGCTGTTCTGGGTATATGTGGTTTCAAGTGTAGACTTAGAATAATGGATTTTTAAAATATATATATCTGTTTAAAGAAAAATAGTATAGCTAATTAGAGCCCAAACAACAACCAATTACCCTTGGAGTAAACAGCAGAAAGTTGCCAGACTCAGAGTTAGGCTGAGAGATCTTCATGTATGTGGCATGTTCATGATGTTCAGCTCCTGTTTCACAGTCTCTTCTTACACCAGCAGATTAAATCACGTTAATTTGAGTAACGTTTATTTGCTGCATTCCAGATAACATGTCTATGTTACCATGAATATTACATGTTTTTACATATGTTAGTTGCTGTTTCTAGGAGCACAAGTTTAAATAGTCACTCTTACAGTGGTGTATTCTTGGCAGCAAAAGCTGCACAGAACTTACGTCAGGGTGAACTTGATACAGGGAAGGCAGGCAGAACGTGTTTCAGTCCACTAAGACTGTGGTTGGAAATAACTTGGTCCATGTTTTTTCTTTCAGTAACAACCATGACAGTAACAGACTTGTCAGAAAGAGACATCTGTCTTATTGTAAGCATGACCTTGTATTAAATACCTGTCTGGTTTCTGTGTTTCTGAAATACTGAAAGTGGTACAGTAATAACCCATGTGTTCCAGTGAAGTCAAATGAAGTGAAAAGATGTGATGCAGAATTCCTTGGAATAGGTCCTCCAGGTTCAAGATGCAAATACTTTTACCATCTCATGAAATAAGATTGCCATGCCTAACTGCACTTCTCTATATGTAGGTTTCCTTTCTTGTTCCAATGTATGCTATTTTTAGTCATTTAAGTCATTATTAAATTTATTTTTATCTTTCTTACTTCTTCCTGTAAAAAGTAATATTATGAAATCATAACAAAATCTCTGGAAAAAAGCAGAACTAATATTGCTCTTATTTTTCTAAACATTGTATTTATCTGAAGAGAATTTGAGTCCTAAGGAAAGCACTGCATTATCCATGGTATAGCTTTGTAGTGTGGAAGAAGGAGATTAGCAATCCAGTTAGGATGTAAATTAGCTCTTGCATATATGAAGGGAAAATTTGCTCTAATTCTGCCCTGTACAATTAATTTAAGAAAAGACTATATGGTAGTGATAATTATGTTAAAATTGTGGGATTGTTTTCGAATCGGATGGAAATTAATTACTATCTTTAAGTAGATCTTTAGGTGAGAGCTTTAGAGATCAAGTATTAGATTTTCTTTTTTCTTTTTTTTTTTTTCAGATATACAATTCTACCCTTGAGCTTAGTATTCCAAACCTGGCCACATCAGAGGCAGGTGTATAATGGAAATCCTGTGCTATGAGGCCTTGGTGATGAGATGCCAAGACATATGTACATACAGAATTTTGACAGTCTGGTAATGCTGGGGAAAAATCTACTTGTGGAATGATGTAGCCTAATGATACACATGGTCAGTGTATTGGCTGACAACCATGTTTAGCTGGCAGTAGATAGATACTTTTCCATCTGAATGCTGCTTAGGCCAGGAACCTGAAACTCATTCCAAACCAAGTTCACCTTGGCATGCATTCTAATTAGGCAGGAAAACCCTGGAAATAAGAGCTGAAGGCCCTTTCACATCCGTGATGGTGTCAGTACATCTATGGCAGAATTAACTATGGCTTACAGCCCTGTCATAGCTGGTTAATACACAATGCAGCGGTTAAGAGTGCGAGTTAATCTACTGTTAATCCATCTGGCAGTGATGCATATTCACAGAATGCATTTCAAAAGTTATGTTTACTGAGGGTTGATTAAATATTGCTGATTTGGATTTGTATAGGATTTCTCTGCATCTTTTTCCACAGTCTCTTATCCAGAAGCTCATGAGTCAGTTAAACTTTGTCTGGTTTTTCTTGCTTGCTTGTTAACATACCGTTCAAATGCTGTTACTTAACTGTAAATAAGATCTCGAGCTCTTCATTGTTTGATTTAGGGTGTATTATAATCTGTCTGGCTCTGTATCTGTATTTGATATCTGTATAAATCCAAACATAAATTCTGATTCCAAACCCCTGGAAGATTTTGCATATTTGATCAGTCTAAAGCTATAAATGTTGCTTGGCATTTGATCAGAAAGAAATCTGCCGCTTAACTGAAATAGTGCTTCAGAAAGATCTGCAATTATGAGCAGTAAAGCAATAGCTTTTATTGCTTTAAAGCCAAGACTGGATGCTTTTATGACAGTTCACAGTAAAAAGTGCTTTTCTAGGAACTCAAAACCAAAACAAGTTCTCAGGAATGCTGAATGTCTAGCTGCTGAACAAATGACTTCTAGTGATTGCTTGGCTTGGAGTTTAACTAACTGGGCTTTACCTATTGAGTGGCTGATGATTAGGCAATGTGTTGCTCTGATGGCACTTACTGATGTAAGGTTTATGGCTTCAACTGAAATGCCTAGTGTGGGTTTTCTCTCGAGTGGAAACAGACATGTTTGCTCTTGGGGCAGTTTGCAACAGCTCTGTAAGGAAGCTGTTTGGAACTGCAATGCCTTTACTGGGTAGTGTGGATTCTCCCTATTCCCCATCTCAAACTTGTGGCTCAAGTTCAGTAGTAAAATGTGGGTTTGTCTGTGATTTTTGTAGAGCAGAGACATAACCAAGAAGTTAAAGGGTGAGCGTGAGACTGGCTTGTCCTCTAACCCTACCTGCAGGGAGGACAGGGGTGTCAAAGCTGGATCTTACTCCAAAAATGCTTGGTTGTTTGGACTTCAAAGGTGAAGAGGGCGGGAAAAATGCCTGTGGATTGCAGGAAGGCTTCTGCATGCACTGTATTAGCTCTGTCAGCTGGAACAAATCTGTGCATACCTGATAGCACGTGTAAGTATCTGGGGAACGCAGCTGGCCAAAAGTATGAATCCCTGTGTATTTCAAGCTTTCTCAGCCTGTGATGGTAGCGAAGTTGTGATTCTGCAGCGCTAAGTTTTGTGGTATAGGCATTTGTGTGGTATGTATAAACGTGTAATATGTATATGTATAAATAAGTAGTATATGAGCTAAATAAAAGAAATGTTAATGGTGACTTGTAGGTACTAGAAATAGTAACACCTGGAAAAGTGACTGTAACCGCTGTAGTCTCTTGCAAGGACGTGCGCGTGCGCTACTCTGATTGGCATGTGTTACAGATGCAGAAGTTCCTGGGTTCTGGTGAGCCAGGAGGCAAGATCTGAGCCATTTATATTGTCTACATATTAGTAGATCCTAACTACTGGGCTATTTCTTAAATGGACTTTTCTGCTTTCCCATAGGATAACATTGTATACTGTGTTACCTTTATTTAAAACATAAATATTTCAGTAGTCCTTTAGAAAGTGAGCTCTTGAGTCAAGCTGTCCTAAACCGTGCAATATTATCAGTAGTCGTATGCTACAAGTTTAGTCCAGCTAAAGCCAGGGTAGTGCAGAGAAAATGGCTGATTCAAAACACTGAAACTGAAGGTTTGAACTGAGAAAGGATTCAGTCAAATCCTGCCATGGGGATCCTTCCTGGAGGATCATGGCCATGAAGACTCAGAAGCATGTTTTAGTTGGTTTGAGGGATGCGTTTTTGCTCTGAGTTATCAGCTCCTCTTGGCATGCTCCCCTGAGAGGTTGCTGGCATTGAGACTGATAGCCAGTCATCAGGGTCTCCTAGAATGTGTATTTGTATCTTTGCTTCCTCGCATAATCATCTGTTACTTCCCTGTTTAAAGACTTGTCTGGTAGTGTAAGCTCCCTTACCAGCTAGCTATCAGCTTGATACTGTTACTGCAAGGGTGTATTATTTCAATTTTTGAATTCCCACAGTGGGATCTTAGCATGCAGTAACTAAGTTATTTTTGCTGGATAGTTTGCTTGTTTCACTAAAGGTTTAACAAAGTTCATTTCAAGAACTGCTTGCTCTATGACAAAATATTGCATGTTTGTTGTTAGTTATTTTAGGAAACAGGCATGAAAAATAGGTTGCCTTTTCACCAATACCAGTAGTCCCTCTGGCACGCAAGGGCATGGCTGGTAAGGCAAAATTAGGAAAGGAAAGGAAAGAAAAGAAAAAAAAAGAAAGAAAGAAAAAAAGCAGCTTTGAAAGCCATAGCTCACTAATGCTAAATTCAAATTATGAACAGGATATTGAACCTGCCCCCTCCCCCTCCCCGGTCATTATTCTGTTAGTCCTGGTCTGTATAAATGACGCTTTGTATGGGCTTTGGCAACTGGTTTGATGCAGTGTTTATTGTTGATTTGGTTAGGTGGGTGTTTGGGGACAACCTTTAGAACACCAGGGCCAGAGAAGGGCTGCAGTTCTCTACTGAGCTAGATGCTGTCACCACCTGCTGGTCATTCAGCCACGTGAGTATGTAAGTAAGTAAGTAATCCGTGCCGACGCTGACTGACATGGATCTGCTGTGAAGTTTGGGGACTAGGTGTGGTATGGAGGGCCTGTTTGAGTTCTTGCATCTGTAATAGACATGTGGACACAAAACTTACTTTGATTTGCATAATGGGGTATTTTAGAAGCATCTACCAATTGCTGGATGCAGTTTGTAATTTGAAGTGTTTATTGGTGTTTAAATGGCTACCTAATCACCTGTGGTATCTTAAATGCAGCCTCTTGTGTGCCACAGCAATGCCAGACTCATCCAGGAGACCCAATATCTGCCATCAACTCAAGTGTTGCTGTCTGCAGATAGCGTATAAAACAAGCTCTGTTTCTCTTTTCTGTATTTGCACTGCAATTAGCATTAGCTAATTGAGAGTAGCGATGCAACTCTTCTCAGTCTCTTGCTCTGTTTGTTGACATTTCACTTTGTGCAACTTAACTGTCAAAAGAATATATTTTTTTTCAAAAACGTTTGGAATGCATTAAGTGATCTTCCCCCCCCCCCCCCCCCCCCCCCCAGGGAAAAAAAAGTCTGATCATATGAGTGAGACTAGCCATCGTGTGCATGAAATATCTGGAATTCTGTATGCAAACAGGGATGCGAGGCCTTTCTGGAGCTTCATCAGCTGAGTAAAGTCTCCCCATTTGAAGCACTCTTTGGCAGTTACTCTGTGGAATGGTTTCTCTGCTAACATTGTGAATTAATTTT
This sequence comes from Dromaius novaehollandiae, assembly GCF_036370855.1. Lineage (NCBI taxonomy): Eukaryota > Metazoa > Chordata > Aves > Casuariiformes > Dromaiidae > Dromaius > Dromaius novaehollandiae. The sequence goes on along the minus strand of NC_088111.1, from coordinate 13,240,695 downwards.
TCTTCTTAGTGCATGCCGCTGCTTCTGGATTTCTATGTTGTCTGTTTGCAACTGCTTTATGTAATCCCAGCTGGCAAAATGATTATGAAAACACCCATGTAAGTGGTTGGACATGCTGTATTTAAGAGGAACTGTTGCTACTAATTAGCAGTGGAAGATTTTGCACGTATTATGCACATGAAAACTAATTTTGAGAGGCCTCATTTGGAAAAGAGTAAAGGGGGTTGTGTTTATGCTTTAAAGGCTTAGAGCTTACCAGTTCTCATCCTTTTCTGGTCTGGTAGCTGCAGCCAGAATTACATTTGGTAATTATTTGCAAATGTAGGTGCATTCCAGGTTGCAGCCATGAGATAATGTGACAATGGTAATATAAGGATGACTTGGTTCTTACCTTTGGAATGCAGTAAATTATTTCCTAGCTATGGTACTAAACGAAATATTAGTATGTACAGCGAAATACTAGGAAAACCTAATACCCACTGGATGTTTTGGACGCTGTGTATGTGCCAGCATTGTGTGTGGTATGAGTGCTTGGGGCTTCAACTGTAATACAAGGAAAGTGTTAGAGTATGTTTAATTTTCTACAACACAGTGAACATAAGTGGATAGCAAACATACTAGCCATGGAACCAGCAGCAGTATAGACAATGTTATGTTCCTAAAAGCAGCATACTCAAGATAACTGAGGTCAGCTGGTATTTCTGTGTCTATGAACAGTTTTTCACGGGAGCAGTTTACACTCGGACACTTCTAACTCTGTAGATCAGGATAACTTTGTTCTTACAAATTATCAGTAAAAATGTATACAGTGTAAAAACAAGGAAGTAAAAATTATCAGCATTTAACAGTTAGAACCCTATTATTTCAATCTATGCATATTCTTATGCAAAGGTATCTGAAGGATTTTGTGATGTTACCTTTCTCTGAGGAATAAGCACATTCCTGGTACGGGGCGGGGGGAGGAGTATGCCTCATTTATGCATTTTTTTAATCAGTATACTTAAAATATGGAAAATAATTTTAACAGCTGAGACACTTTCACATAAGGTATTTTTATAAGTCTTATATAAGACTACCGTATGAGTAAGATAGGTATGTTACCTTTTCCCAACATGTAAACTGACTTCTGAGAAGTTGTTCTAAAGACATAAAGGGAGAATGTGAAACTGGTAAAGAGATACCAAGAAGGCTGTTTCTCTTTTAACAGTGTGCACATTGATAAGGGAAAAATCAAGTAGGATAACACGAGAAAATGATTAAATGCTTTACTTACTTTTTTTAGCCATCTCATTTTTATCTTGGCCTTCCTGCATGTTGGGGCACTTCTCTGGAAAAAGGTCAGTTTCTCCAGAATTTACTGATAGCTGAGTTTCAGTTCTGGAGAATAAGAGCATTTCTGCGCAGGTTTAAAGCCAATATGCTGCTTTCAAAAAGCAGCCTCTCGTACTAATCTGAGATGGAAAAGATTTTTTTTGAACTTTTAAACATATTCATGTTATGGCTCAGTGCTTATGAAGAAGCAATTTTGCAACCGAATGGGAGAGATTGTGGGGGTGTTTTTTTGTTTATTTAAGTAATCAATATTCTCATGTCCAGTTTCTTCTGACTGATTATAGTTTCTTGTCATTGTACTGAAATCATTACTCTGGTCTCACGTTTTTCTTGGTGAAAAGCTTTTCTTCTATATGCTTCATTATATTCATAGTCATAACACTTAAATTCATTAACATTTGAACTGGTTTCCCTACTGTTGCTTCTACCTGGTCTACCCAAATGGCTGGTTTATTTCGGATGCTGAAAGGTCTTTCATCTTCAGGGCTGGTATCTGCCATTCAGAACAAGCTCAAGCTGAAATGAAAGAGATAGTAGAGTGAAATCCAAGTAAGTGTTTAATAAGCTCTTAAAGGATTAAAAATAACAAGTGATATGTAGTACAAAGGAAATCTATGAAAGGGAAAAATAGTATCAGACATTTTTATGACACTGTCACAAAGCTGGGGAAAAAGTACTTCAGGATTTTAGTTACGTGTTTATCTTAGATATACTCCAATCTAAAATAAAGATGTAAGGTTCCTTCCTTCATGTTTGATGGTAAATTCCTATTTAGGAGGAAAAGAACATTGTTACTAAATTTATGGGATTTGAATAGGGACTATTAAGAGTAGTTCAGCTATCTGATGGAAGATCTTTAATGAGAAATTATTTATAGAAAGTAGCGCAGATGCAACAGTTTCTCAGATACAGCTTTTGTTCTCACAACCTTACATGGCAATCTGTTACAATGCGTGACTAGCCTGACCATTACAAACTGTTTCACAGTATCAAACCTAATTCCCTCTTACTGCAGTCTGGGTTTGTTACACTTCCTTCTCTTCAGCATATTTACATATTTAAAGACTTAAATCATGTCTTCCTTGAGTCTTTCAATCTTCCCCCACAGAGAAAGAACATCTTTAGGCTTTTCTCGATTGGCCCACAACTTACCTGAAAGGCAATGTCTAAAACTGGATGCATAAAAGCAGCTGAGTAGAGAAGAATAAGTATTTCATGTCTTATGAATAAACATCTTTATGTATATCCCCAAGATACTTGCTTGTTCTTAGTAACATGCTGTTATTGTGGTTAACTGAGCCTGTGATCCACTACAGTTCCAAAACCCTCTCCTCAGAAATGGGATAATGTAAACTAGTAGCATTAGCTGATTTCATTCTTTTGGCTACTGAGTTACTATAAAACTGGTTAGGACACAAAATCAACTGAATATTTAGGCTCAGATTAAAAAAGTCTCTAAATTTCATATTCACAAGTTTATATAAACTGTTGGAGCTTAAAACATTTATTACCTACAAGAAGCCACCCAGATCCAAATTTCATTGCGATATACAGACATGAGGATCTAAAGCTAAATTGCACAATAATAATAGAAATTATTGCAAATGCAAATACAAAAGATTTCAAACCAGCAGTATTGCTCTTTTCAGGTTTTTCAGCTTTATTTGCATTTTAAATAGACTTCCAGAAGGTAGAGCTAAAGCTAACTGATGATAACTGCATTAAAATAAAGTACTGATCATGTTGGAATTCTACAGAAAGTTTGAAGATAAATTTAAAAAGAGAAATTTTTCATTTAAAAAGAAAGAAGAGTACAAAAATATGTTACTGAGTGTGTGTGTGTGTAAATATATATATGTATCAGTTTACATAATATGAATTACTGATTATATGAAGCCAAAATATTCAGACAAAAAAGAGACTGAAAACAAAAAAGATACCTGAAAAGCAGAACACAAGGGGACAGTCAGTTTATACACTGTCAGTGCCCCTTCTACAAAGCTAATTAGGAGAAATAAGAAAGCCATTAGGGATCATGAATCAGAGAGGTTATGGTGTCCTTCCACATGAACAGCAGAAAGGATAAGAAAAATAGAGGAGGAGGAGGAAGAATTCCAGGAATAGAATCATTTTTGCTTTGTCTATAGTCAGTCTTATCAGTTTGATTTCTTCATGGGATCTTGAGTAATAGCCATATATGGTAATGGAGCAATGCAGTCTGACTATTCAGGATGAAAAGAAATGAAACTTACTTACCATTGAGGAGGAATTTCCACAGGGACAAAATTTCGGTTGCACAAGTGAACAAATGCTGCTGCTAAGCTGCAGGCAGCTTTCAACTCATTTGATTCACAGGTGTCATACATACACATGCTGTAGAATGGTTCAGGGTCCACCTTAAACACAAAGGAGTTTTGTTTAGGTGTTCGGTATATAGAGTACAAGTATGCCTCTCTTCTACCAGACAGACTCTCCCTTGAGGTGTCAAGAGAAAAATCCAAGCAGTCAAGAACTGAGAAGGTGGTCTTGGTTTATTGTTTGTTGATTTCCTCCCCACACCTCCTCCACTCCAGGTCTCCCTCTCCCTTACAATATTCACAGAACATCTTTATTCTCTAGCTGATTTCCAGGTTTTTACTTGTTTTTCCAAATTGTAGACTCATCTACTAAAGAGTGCTATGAAGTCATGCCACTATTTTGTAGCTCTCAGGGACCCTACTTACGGTGTTATAACACTTTTTTACTTCTAGATCATTGTTCTGATTATTTCTAAAATTATCTACAACTAAACTTTATCCTTGCAATAACTAATGCATACAGCTTTGAAATATCGTGTTTGGGCATTCAGATAGTCCTTTGGTGACCCCAGTTATACTTACAACTTTGAAGCAGTTCCTAAGAAGCGAGTGAGCTTCTTCAAAAAGCACTTTGCAGACTTTTTGCTTAGCTGTAGTGGTACATGGCTTCACTTTCTTCTGCATGCGACTGCACCTGTTCACCTGAGAAAACAGAATCAGGCGACTTTTTTTTAACATCACAGTGCATGCTCAACAGTGTGAGACTGTTAGGAGGAAGACACCTGCAGCTCACTAGGCTGCTCTGAATAACATCTATTGTTCATTATCATGCCTTGCACTCTTAAATGAAACAAAGTATCTATCTTGCTTATAAATATTACAGATTACAGATATTGTTTCCTTTTTCTATTGATTTTCATTATTCATTAAAGGATTTTGGTGGGTGGCTGCTGACACAGTAAGTAGTTGGCTTGCAATCTTGACTTTATAAATGATAGATTAAAGTTGTGCCTTTACTAGAACTTTTTGCTGGAGAAAAATTCTGTATATCCTTTTTGGGGCATTAATATGTAATATATAGCAAGAAGGCTTTAAGAAAAAAAAAATCTGACTGAAGGTCTGTACAACTACAAGCATTTCTGGTCAATGAAATGTGAATGAATTTTGTTGTATATGGTTCCTTTACCTTTCCAGTCAAGAGCTGATGATACAAAGTATTAACAGAATCAGCAATGAGCAGCATTTGCTAAAGTTTGTTATGGTTTGTTTTGACTGAACACTGCTTTTAGGACTTTGTATCAGATCAGCTTACTATTCTTTTAATCAGTCATTTCTTTAGATGCTAAAACACTGAATTTAAAAGTCCTATTAGAAAAACATAAACTCACGTTATTGTAATTTAATTAAGGAAAAAAATTAATTGCCAGTTTAACCTCCCACATAACCCTCCTCCTGAAGGGATCAGACATTTGCAAAGTCTCTTACTAACTTTTTCATTTCGTACAGCAACTGGTTTTGTAACACTAGAACGTCACTGACTCTATTTGCAAGGTGAATTAGTGATTTAGGCTAAATAGTAATAAAACTCCTGGTAGTGACTTTCCAGTCTGAGTTTGTAGTTCAATGCGAGATTACTCCTACAAGGCAGAAGGACTGACTGCTTTTTACTTCAGGCTTAGATACTTGGCCAGATTTAACTCGATTGCTTTCTTTCTTTCTGTAGCACATATAGTTGTGGTAAAACTTCTGTTCAGGAAGGATGCTTGCAAGCATCCATTTTATCAGCACAGCTGAATAAGCTGGCAATTTAAACTGGTTATTTCTTGCCATATTATCTCTTCATACCTCTTTAGAAAAGTTTAAGACTTGGGAGGAATTCCTGACTTGGCACATTTGTATTCCTGGCCATTACTTTAATGATGTATGACAATGATACATTATCAGCAAGTCAATCTTCTTAATATTTTTTTTCTGAACGGGATATGGCTGCGAGCAGCACAGAGTTCAACTAGAGTCATCTATAAATTCTTCTTGGCAGTGTACGGCACTGCAAAGATGCTGTGTGGCATACAGTAAAATGTACCAATCAATAGTGGAAGCACAGCCGTTATGACATCAGCCACTTAAAGGTGGTCACCCATGCCTCCTCATCTTGTTTATGATAGTGAGTTTCTTATGTATTGCTTTTAATTGATTATTATTTCTAGTTCAACTTCTCCAGGTACTTTTGCATTAGGTGGTTGCATTGTACCACTAGAGAGAATGAAAGAAGGTAGTGATATATTAGAAGTTAATATTTGTAGCAATTAAGAGAACTACCCCAGCAGTCAGTAACATCATGATCCCATCCCATCATTCACAGAAACATAATCTTCAAAATTACCAGATGTAACTCTCCAACAGCAAGGAAGAGTACAAGAAACTTGAAGCTATCATCTTTTTTAGGTAAAGTACTGAAATAAAGCTGAAAAATAGCAGCACTTCTGTGCCCAGAACTGGGATGCCTTCGGGTAAGAGAAGATAGAGTCACAAAATCTTAGTGGTGATAAGATGTTGGTTTCTTTTTTTGTAGTAGATTCTCAAATTATGATTCAAGGGATTTAGAGGAATAAATACTTATCAACACAGCTTGAGTGCACAGTGAGGCTAAATTTTGATCTTGGTCAGTTGTATTCACAAACTGCTGTGTGCATGTGCACATTTTTGTGTTTAGATTATCTTACTCTGGTTGATGATTTCCATGAATTAAGGTTAAGTCTCTTTGAAGCAAAGAGGTATATAACATTACTGTTTATTTAAGATAGCTGTAAGAAGTCCTTTTATGCAAGCTAATAACCAAATCAGTTGCAGCTAACCCTCCAAAAAATCTTAGCGCTCAATGGTGTGTGGATGGAGAACAGAATGTGTGGATGAAAAGCAGAAAGACCAAAAAAGTTGATTAAGAGGCTCAGCAGACCCAGCTACAACAAACAGCTCTGAAGATAGCTTGAGAGCAATTGTGCAACAAAGTATGGCCTGGTGGATAGACATGAGGACTTGTCCAGGACTTAAAGCTACACATGCTTCCGCATTCCAGAAAGAGGGGTGTTTTTAGTAGGAATTTGTCAAAGATGCTTGGTTCCACCATCAGTTTCTCCTAATAGCAGAAACACCACCTGTGTTGTTTCTAAGCTTACCACTTAGGCCAAAAATCCTTACTACCTACCCCAAGGGAATTATTCTTGTTTTGTTTTTAGAAAATATGTACAACTTTTTCCCTAAATAAGCACAGGAAAACAAAGTATATAGAGTATGTAATATCTAGCTTTAGTTCATTTAGGTAAGCCAAAACAGTATGTCTCATGTTGCCCTTTGTGCTCCAGCACCACAGATAACCTGCATAGAAGGAAGCCTTTCAGCTTGTTACCTGCCAGCTCTGTGTGAATTCTTGCACACTGTCAGTGAAGGAATGATTAGGAAGTATCCATTCATTCCCTGCTTCATTATCATTGGTACCAAAAAGCCCAGCTGAAATACCTGGAATGAAATTAAAATGGAGTAAGGTAGGAGTGGTCACAGTTAGACACAGGGAAATTTTAGATGCTGTCTCTGGACTCTGATTATCCCATGTAGTAGAGCTCAATTGTAATGCAGAACAGGGAAACTATGCCCAGGCATACGTTCTGGATTTTTCTAAAACTGCATTGGCAGTTGTTGGTTGTTCATTTATGTCTTCTGATGAGATAAACAAATACATATTCTCTGCTAGACTTAGTGGTATGAGCCTTAGAACAGTCTGGGGCACGCAGATAGTAGTATGTTCCAAGTGTACCAAAAAACTTCAAGCTTTTAGGCCTCCCTCTTTTATGTCATTATAGGTTTGACAAGGTAAATCTACTATAGAGCAGTGATTCTCAGACAGGTTTGAGCTGACTGTATTATATCTGCTCTCTAGTTCCAGCTTCTTTATTGCGTTGAAACTATAACAATCTAGGTAAACACTTGCTGCTCTTATGGGACTGCTGTGTAACTGTGCTGTTTGACAATAACGGGGAATGCCTGGTGTCATTTCCCAGATTTGTATAAACAAAGGTGGGGAAAAAAGTGAGGGACAACCCCCACACTAGAACTAGGGCTGATGAGAATTCAGAGGCACAGAATAAACAAACACCAGCTGGCAAAGTTGCATGACTGATACTCACCATGGTGCCATCCAGCCAGAGTGACAGTACAAAGATCATACTGAAAGTCACAGGAGATGGAAACTCCGTTCTGATCAGACATTTCTATTTTGTTGGTTTCTCTCCTTGAATCAGTGGTATTCTTTTCAAGAGATCGATCCATTCCTTGGCAGTTCTGTTCCATAAAGGAGAAGTTATACATCTTGGATATCTGTTTTAAAATGAAAATGCAATTTCAAATATTTCAAGTATGCCACAGTGAAAGTTACTATTTCTGGTTATGAGCTAGCTCAGTGTAGGTTGGCTGGTGGCAATTTTGCCCATCCCAGAGTTAGGGAATTGAGAATGGGGTTGTGGGATACTCCTGAGACAGCAGAAAAGCACAAAGCCTCCCAGATCTACTGTTGTTATGGGTCCAGTTTATTCACCATAGTTTTGCTACTGCCATTCTCTTGGACCATGTAAGAGGAAAGCTGAAAGTTTCATTGAACTTCTCTTATTTTGAGGAAGTAGAGAGAAAAGCGGCAGCCCTTGAGTTACGATTTTTTGTTTTGGGGAGTTATTTCATGATGTATTACAAAGGCTTATTAAAAACTGGTTACTTTCTAGCACTTCTGTGAGCTGTTCTGATCTATGTTTGGAGTATTAATATCTTGAAGAATGCTTTTTTTTTGGCAAAGAGAATTTCTGGTCTGGAAGAGAAGAACTGTCAGAAGGACTGTCCCCTCTTACCTTCAGTCTTGGGTAGATATTGATCACAGTCTGGTTCATCTCCACATATAGTGATCTTGACTCATTAATTTCCTGGTTTAGTATTACAGTGAAAGTATTGTGAACAAAATCCTTGGCAAGAAGCACACTGCACTTTGATGCCAAATCATAAATTCTTCCATCAAAAGTCACAAGATGCTTGTTCCCCATTAACACAGCGTGATCTAGATAAAGATATTTCAAGGGAAACATCAGTGAATTAACCACTGAGCAGGAAGTGTTATGCTGCTACTTGCTTACTGTAATATGGCTTATTCATAAATGGCTTACTGTGACTGGCTTATTCCTAAAATAATTTTCCAAGCTATTAGTACATTTTAAGTTTGTTACAAGTGGCTCTGCAACAGAAATTCCTCCAGAAAGGGAATAATCCAGTAGTTTCTTTTCCATTTTAGATCAGCCTGAGTATCCTAAAACTTTGGGAAATACAAGTTAGGATTCAAAGCTCTTCTTGATTTACAGTCACGCTACTTGATACTGTTCACCCCTGCCCCCAAACACACATTATACATTCCTATTCAGAAAACAGTATGAGTATTAAGCGAGTCAAAAAAATACCTTGTCAAACCAGATAATCGCACATAGTCACACTCCAAGAGCACTGCAGATATACTTGGAATATTTGGTCACTAGGAACTACTTTCGGTGCCCTCCATTGTTTCTCCTTACTGGAAGGAAGCCATCAAAAATGTCTCTTTCTGGAAGATCCATTATCTACAAGTGACAGCTGGGACTGGTAGCGCACTCTTTTAGCATTAGCAGTGCTTTTCAGGTAATACAGTCTCTGAAGGGCTAAGCTTCCTCCCCCTGATCAACAGCAGTAATTTCACCAATTTAAAAGTGGGACAGCACCTCCACTGCAAAACTCAGATGTTCAGTGAGCCAAAAAGTATAACTGGCATTGAAATACTATAGGAAATACTAGACATGAAGCTTACAGACATGATTAATTAGCAACGATCTTTATGTAAACTACTATGTCAGATCAGATCATGGAATTCAGAACTAAGTGGGAATAGACCCAGCTACAAAACAACACTCTGAAAGGGCTTACGTTCAAAGGGACTCTCCATCATCCTCCGTTTGAATCTATAATACTCTGCAACTATGTTGATGTTGTAGAGGTCTTTGAGAGGTCTCATTAGCTTTTCTTCAATGAGATAGTTAGTAATATTTGCCAGGTCCAGAGAGTGGTCTGCTTTAGGAATTACTGGCAGTTTTACTGCCACTGAACAGTTCCTATAGAATACAAACAAAACAGCACGTGTCCTTATCTACTAAACTGATTCACAATACAGTTGCTATATTATTAGAAATGTGGAAGTGAAATATTCACCAGAACTGCAGTCTGGTTAGAGCTGCAAAATAAAGATGTACCATGGCTAAGATGTGCAAAAAGATCTGCAAAGAAGTATGCCATGTAATGCCATGTTATTACAGTTAGTGTTACTCTGTTTGCTGCTGAATATCTACTTTTGAAATGCAAGCTATCCTGGTAGCTTACCAAAATGAACATTACAGCACGAATGCTGTGTGCCAAAAGCAACAAATGGCTGCTGTCAGGAACCCTGAGCATATACACTGATGTGAAGAATAAAAATACACACATATCCATTTAGAACACTGCACAGCAGCAGAGTTCCTCAAAAAAAAAAAAAAATTACCTGGCTGAAAAACGGTAAAGATTGAATAAAGGCTTCCGTATCTTGCTCACAGCTCTAGAAAATGTGGCTTCTGCCCACCTCAGCATCTGATGTGTTGTCTGTTGGATGGCAAGAAAAGCAGATTACAAAACTGACTCTTATAGGACTTTAGAGCAGGGTTCATACTTGACAGCGAGTTTTAACGCAACATTCAAAAACAACATTTTAGCCTCCCTTGCATTTGACAGTTGCCTGACAGGTAGCATCTTGTCATTTAGGGGTTACCATCCAGGGAACAGACATTAGTCACCACAGCACCAAATAGTGCACAGAAATACAGCCTTCCTAAAATAACACTAAAGTGTACCAATACTTCACTGAGTTAATGTACTGCACTAGCTTGCAAAGGATTGAGATCTGTGTCAATATAAATTAGTGTCATGATAAATCATTTAAGCTCCTCTCTGTGGAAGAAAAGGAGAAACTATGTGAATGGTCACTGCTGTTGTGATTTCAATCAGAACTAGCAAAGCAACTCCTTCTCTAGCTGGAAAAGTACTGCTGTCAAAGCAGGTCAAATTTTTCAAGAGCAATATATTTACTGTGTACGTATCTTTTATGTGGAAAGATTCATTTTCATTTAAAGAATTACTGTTAAGTATTTTTGTGCCAATTTGTGTTTTACTTGAGAGCATATGAGAGTATTTGGCTCTGTATAGCTACACAAACTAGACAAAGCCTTGAATTAAAAGCCCTCATGAATGGTCCTGGAAAAAAAAGGAAAGGAAGCTAGTAGCATTAACTCCTGTCAAAGTACACAGGGTAAAACAACGCATGTGGTGTGAAACCTTAATAAAGGTTTCTATCCATTTCTCTAGCTAGATCTATCTATAGATCTATCTATCTATATATAGTTCACAGCTGCGACTTGAATTTGTAGGCCTTTTCCTTTAAACCATTAAAAATGAAGACATGATGTGTACCAACCATATCCAGGCCTCTTTTCACAACCCGTATTGCCAACTGGATTGGTTCCATTAGCCAAACATCTTTCACAATCCTGGGCACAAAAGCCTGGACTTTCTTCATGTATTCTTCTGTTTTCTCATGCCAAACCTCATCCAGTGGCTTCAAGGTTACATCGTAGTAGGCGTCCTTCAAAGTTGCTAATGGCTCTGAGGCAAAACACATTTCATTAGAAAAAGAAAAACTTTAGATAATATGTTACAAAGGGATAGCAGAGGTCATTTTTTCCCCACAGTTTACAGCACGGCTGAAGGACAGAAGCTTTCTCTTTGTGGAAGCTAGGCACGTTTCACAGCTGTGCCTTTGGACACAGTGTTATGGAAAAAAATGAAACAGGCATTTAGCTATAGTTCTGATCCACTCACATGCCATCTACTATACGTACAGTGCTGCTTTCTGAAATAAATGCAAGGAATGCTTTGTAATATGCCACCACTGGAGCTGCACAACCCAGCCTGAACCTGACCAAGGAATAAGGGGACAGTTTGGTCACAACTAATTTCAAACACAGTCAAACAACTAAATCTCACTTTTGGCAAGAATCTAGTTGTGATCTGTGATGCAAACTGAGGTTTTACTCTTGCTGTGAGAATGGAAGGTAATTCCTCATTATAGCCAACTGTATTTCTAAATGGTTTCAGTAGGGACTATAGTCCATCTGAGTGGTGAATTAATGGCCAGCGGGATAGACTGGGAAACACTATAACAGAGTGTGTGAAATCTGATTAGCAGAAACAGTCAAAACTCAAGGATGGCTCTGAACACCCCTCTGGAAAGAAATGCTCACAAGGCAACTGTTAGCAGAAATGCTTCAGCATAGGAATCAGGGCTCTGTTCTCATCTGATGGAGCCCAGACTCGTCCCCTCAATTATTTCATTAGAAGGGTAGTCACACTGAGGTTAATTAGAGGCTCACTGCATCAAAGTTCCCCCTTTGTAAGTAGTAAGAGCTAAGAGTTTAGATCAGCACTTTTTGCTAGATCAAAATAGAAACATTTATGTTGTTCAGCATCTTTTATACTCAGTTTGGTTTCCCCTGCATGACACTGTCCTGTGCAGTCATTCGCCTTGGTTTAGATGGATTTTGCTTACTTTGCAATTCATTCTGCATTTGCTGGACAATGTCTTGAATTTTATCCAGGTAAAGTGGGAGCTTGCTTCTCAGTATCTGCCTGATTCCACTCTGCTTCCACACCTGGGCGACAGCTCTACCCACACTGTGGAGGAATCTTGCTGCTTCTTGCAAGGCTATCGAAGGCCAGCCAGCTGCTTCAGACAGGAAATCAACTTGCTGCATCTACAGTGGTTCCCAAACAAGAAGAATTGTCAAAATACGTAGCAATTGCAAACAGATCTTTGCGGTATGTTTTTCCCCTGATTTTGATTAGATCTCCGAAGATGCCATGTTTTTACTGTAGACCTCAAAACAGTCCCATTATTCCTTGCTCTTTTCTTGCTAAATTGATACTGAGCACTATCAGGTTTATTAGGAACAAAGGTAGGTTTGATAACGTCAAGTCTTTAAGAGCAGAGTTCCCACCATTCCAAGGTAATCCCAAACATCTCAGGGTTTGGCCAGATTTTTGTCTGTACATGAATTGCAGGTGAACAAAGGATTAATCATTTAAATGTCTGAGTAAACTAGACAACTGCATAAAACATAAATGATTCTTATTTAACACTGGATGAGCATCTCATGGTGCTTTCACAGATGCTGTAAGGCAGCATGTGTGATGCCACACTACTTTTCTAAGATGTTGACAGCAGACTGCTAATTACTTACTGATCTTCTGAGTCTCCAAATGTATCCATCAAACTTCTTCATCTTTTCCACCAGTTTGGCTTTTAGAAGACTCCCAATTTCATTAAGTTTGTACTGTAAAAAGATGAACAAAAATCTGGATTTTATGATTTAGAATTGCTTGTGCTAGGTCCAAAACACTGAGTCTGTACTAGCTTAAATGCCGGCAAAGATCCCTGGAGGCCTCGCATTTCTGGGGGGAAATGACCTTCGCATCATTCCTTGGTTAGAAATGGGAACAAGAGAGTCTAAGGATGAAAGACTGAAAACCCTCCTCCAGGCAGTGGGTCTGTGGAACCCTATTAGAAGTAAAAGCACATTCCAGACTTCTAATCCCAGCTTTGTAACCAACAAACTTTAGAAGAGGGTCCCATATTTTCTCACCTTTCTAGGTGTGGCTGAACTTTTTAATTCTCATCATAGTATCTTTTCATACCAAAGCAAAAGATAATCTTATTGAGAATTGCAAAATCCTCCTATTTGCTTGGTTATTCACCAAAACTCACAAATGAAATCTGTCTGGAAGGTGCTCCATGAAAAGAGTAAAAAATAATATTCTGGAAAAATCACACTGTAATTAACTGCCACTGAAGGGTCTCACCTCAGCCTTAAGAACTGGATCCCCACATCCATGAGCCAAGAAACTCAAGCTTTCATTAACAGCTGTTAGGGTCAGTTGTCCCATTTTTTCTTGCCTTTCACCATTAATGTTGAGATAGGTATTAACAGTAGCCATCTGTTGCCCATCGGTACAAGCACTGACTTCCATTCCTTTCTCCAAATCCCCTTGGGGAGTGAAAAAGAGATCTTCATTTACAGGAACACCACCAACGGACATTGCTTGAAAGCCATTTTTTTTAATTACTTAGGTGTTCAGTCAGTGTCTGTGAGAGTTATGTATTTGTAGAGAAAAACAAGAGGAGATAAATCAGAGAAAATCAGATCAGTTTTTTTATTTGATTTGCTCCGTGTGGCTTGCAAATGCTTTAGAAATACAGATTTCCTACTGCACAGAAAACAGTGAATTAATAGAAGGCAAAATAATTCTCTAAGCTGCATGATTGGCAGGCTTTTTTTCAACTTTAGTGTTCCACTGCTCTTAGTTGCTTACGTTTCAAAATTGTTTAGACCATAAATGAAAGCAAGTGTTAGTCACTCACTCACCCATCATAGTCATTCCTATTCAAGAACTGAAGACTAATGAGCATAAGCTGAAATGGCTGGAGAAGTGTCCACAGAATCTGAGTCAAATCATTCCTACAACCTTCTGACTTCAGCAGTTCACAAACTAAGTCTTAATGTCATACAGATCACAACACTTACAAGTAAGGACATGAGCCTGAGAGAAATTCCACTCCAGAAGTGGGGTTCAAAGGCAGAAATGAAATGGCAAATCCATAACTGAACCTAGTACTGAGATCACTACCAAAATGAGTTTGAGACAACTGTCATACCACCAAATCTGTATGGTTTGCACATAAATCTCATGTAGTCAACAGGTAGAAGCACTTGTAGGAGCAGGTTTCACTTCCCCAACTTTAAGATGGCTAAATCTAAGTGACATGAATCCCATCTCTGATCACCATCTATTATAATCCTTGCCTGGCCAGTAGTCATACAAAAGTCTCTACCAAAAGTCTTACCTTTGTAACAAGTTTCAAACTTCAGATTCACTGCTAGCATCATCCAAAAGTCCACAGCTTGAATTGCCATGAAATTGAGCTACCTTGGCACTACAGAGTGTCTTTTCTCACGCAGCCTCTCCTCCTGCCTCTTCATACCAATGAGAGCTCTGAAGGTACATACCTTTCAAATACCCCATGTAGTACTGAAGACATTCCTTTCCTTTAGAAGCAGCTACTTTTACTTTCTCTTTCTGATCAATAATCCCCTCCACCAGGATTTGGCTCTGAACAGCTGAGGAAGAAGTAGTTCCTGTCAGGCCTAGCCAAACATCTTCAAAGGCTTTTAACTGCAGCCATAAAGGAAAAACACATTTATTCAAAGCCACACACAGAATAAGTGAAGCCATATTCAGAGATGATGCCAGAAACATCAGTGCCTCCTACAGAAGGATAAGTGGGTGAAGGAGATGTTTTCTAGCACTTGTGCTCTGTACAGGAGTTACACTATTGAGAGAGGCATGAGCAGTAGCATGACTGGCTCAAGAGCTGAATGACTAGATAGCACAAGGGAATCTCAGAAACAGCCAGGCTTGTGAACAGTCTTTTAATAGTAGCAGTGAAAGAAACATACTCTAACAGCCAATTCCCTAGGAAGCCATTAATGTGTGCCATTCATTCCAAAAAGAGAAGAAATACAAAGAAATACAAGAATCCAAAGAAACACAGAAAGCCCAGGTAAAGCAGCTCATATTTCTTTGATCTCCCTTCCTTTTAAGGAGAGAGGGGGAAAAAATCCAGTATTTGTCTCATCCTGTAATTCTTTGGAATAACTGTTTAAATCTTCATCATCTTTTTTTTTTTTAAAGGGACAGTCTACTGTCTCACCTAATTATGACTGACTACCCACATTCCTTCTCATTGAGTTTGGACAGCACTGATCACATCACTTTTCCATCCCACTCATTGCCACCATCAGCTTCTCTACCTTATTCATTTCACAGGAAATTAAGAACAAAGGCAAAATAAAAGGACAGAAAGAAAAAGGGAGAGGTTTGCCTCAGTATGTTCATCGTAGCAGCTGTTCTGTGCCCTTCTCAGAATGGCCAGTTCTTTCTTCTGGTAAACAATACTTTCTTTGAATCTCCTATTTTATTTCCCCTTATTTTTGCTATGGTGCCTTTACATGCCTCACCAGTCATGCTGAAGAAGGTGAGCTACAATAACAGAGCCTCTGAAAAACTGCGTGTACTCCCGTTGACATACACTTACTTTATTTGTCACTGAATTCTGCAGATAAGTAGTGTTGGTGCCTTCCTTTCTATCTTGATCATACTGCATGTACAATGACTTACTGTTACTGTAAAAACGAAATCAGAAATACTTCCTTATGTAGCCTGTACTTTCCTTCTGTTTTATAAGTCACTGGCTGCACCTGATCAGTTTGAAGACTAGATGGCAGTATGCCTTTAAAAGAAAAAAAAAAGCTAGTAAAGTAAAAAAGACTCACTTCAATCTCCACATAATAGTTCTTCATATCAGCTGTGCTCTTATTTTTTAAGGATACTCCAATCAACCCATCTTCTCTTCCATGATCAGCAAGGTGGAATCTGCTCTCTGATTGCAAAATAGTATCTCCTTTGTTGAGCTGATGTTTTCCAGAGAAAGCAATTACCTAAGTATGAAAAAAGGATGCTAAAGCTTAATTCTTCCACAGAAACAAGCTCTGGACAAAACAGTAAGAGATTCTATAAGGTTGTTGGCGCTCTCTGCTGTTTAACACGGTACGTTCAGTGACTACAGCCTAAGACAAAATGAACAGCTGACCTATAACTGTATTCTATTAAGACAAGTCAATTTAATTTTTCCTTATGCTTCTCAGCTACGTTAGCTGGCATATTAATGCATGCTTTTGAACAAAAGGATTTGAGGAATGCAGAGGCGCCTGATTTTAAAGTGACATGAATATACATTTTTCCCATTAAACACAGGAACTAACATACCCTGACCTTAGAGAAAATTTTCATTAGCATCAGAACTTGGTTGCTGTTTCCCATTACTAATGGGGCCCAACCTGCTCTGACAGTAAACAAGACAGCCAACTGAGATGTGTTTTAGTCACTGGGAACTGGAATGAGACCATGTTGGTTACCGGTTCAAAGTTTTATGGTTGCTGTGAATATCTACATTAAACTTTCAGGTCAAAATGTGCACGTAAGGAAGCTCATGGAAGGGTCTTCAGTTTGTGTGTGTAATCTAAAAATAAATGACAACTATAGGGTTACACTAAGGTTCGAAAGTCCATGACTATCAGCGGAGCAGGCAAAAAAAGAATCAACTTTTACCTACAGGGGAAGGAAAGCACTTTTATTCCCCTCTAGTTTCCCTTCTGATCACCCAGGAGACTGTTTTGGTATTCTCCAGAAACATGGAATTAAAAGACCTTTGAGAGAGGAGTAAAAAAGAAAGAACATGGAGGAAGTGGGAATGTTCAGAACCCTAACAAGGCCTATAGAAAAAGATGTAACAGTACAGTGTCAAACACGACCTTTCTCCTCCAGTCCATTGAAAGACATTGTTTATTTATGGTTTGTTAAGTCAGAGAAGAATGGCAATTCTTGTGAAAAGTTGCAGCTGAGGAAAACTCAGTCTCCAAACAAATAATTAAACTAAATTTAAAGTAGATTCAGTATGTTCCTGAGAGACTTACAGTTGGGAGATCGCAGAATCCGAAGTTAATATAATAGTCCAGCCAGGATGAGTAGTTTGTTTCTATTTTACCCAGAATACTCTGTTTAGTGCACGAAGTCAGGAAAATGTTTTCCAAAGTGGCTTCTAACTGAAATTTGTCAGGATACAAGAATCTATCTCTCTGCAATATGCCAAGAAAATAAAGTTTAAATAAGACAGCAGAACCATAGACACTCCTCCCTGCCCCCTCCCCCAGTTCTCAACTTCATCTTGTCTCCTGTAGCTTCAGGGTTTAAAAATATTTCTACTTGGCAACTGTTACTTGGCCCCACTTTGCAGAATCACCTCAACAGTCTTGCAGATTTAAGGCAAAAATGAGGTCTCTACTTCATAACAACTAATTTATTCTTAATTATTCTACATTTAGCTTTCTTCCTATGCAAAGAGAAATACGTAAGAGGTGATCCTCTGCAAAATGGCATAGTGGTATTTCATAAAAGAAGGTGCTTTACAGAAGGTTTCTTAGAATCCATTCAAAATTACATTTAAAAAAACATTTCACATCAAGAAGAGCTTCTGTAAAAAAACAGGGTGATTAGCAGATACAGCAGTCTTCTCTTACCTTGTAAGTCAAATTGTGTTTGAATTTTTTGTCATCCCAGTTCAGATCTAGATATTCATTAAAAAATACTGCTGTTTGCTCTAGAGACCCACATGCATTGAAGTGTCCCATACTTAATACTCTCTGCAGCTGGAAGAGGGTGGGAAAAAAAGGACATGCATATTAATAGTTTTCTAAAAAATTTGTTCCGTATGAACAACATTTTTAGAGGAGTATGTTTCTGAGCAAAAATACATCCCTGTGAGAACCACTGAAAGTCTCTAAAAGGCTGTGTCAGTCTCTGCAGAGAAACTTAAGAGATTGATGATTCTGTCCTTGGGGAAACTGCATCCTAAATGCAAATATATCTGGCAACATGAAGCAGAATTCTTCAGAGGTTTTATTTTTCTTCCTCCAAGACAGGAAAAAACAAGTTGCCAAGTAAAAGGTTTTCCTATGGTAACAGATGGAAAACATTTCCAATCTGTGAGACTGAGGGACAGAAAGTTTGCTACACCCAACCCTTCTTAGACTCCTAGACTCATACCTGACCTGACGAGAGCGTCATACAAGCATCCCAGGCAGTGATATTCGTCTCTGATTTATCTTCTAGGGTCACTCTGACGTCAGCTGGCTGCCCGCCATTCCACATGAGCTGCACCTAAAACCAGAAGAGATGTATTTCTCCAGTGAAACAGGCCTAGAAATAGCAGAAGAGCCTGCAGAATGCACTAGCAGAATGAACTTTATACAGTGGGGAAAAAAAGAAATAGTTAGAAGTGCTCCAGAGAAGTGTTAATGCTTCATTAAACTCTGTATGGCCTGCAAGCTCAACCACCTGACACAAATCCACATAGAAACTGCACTTCTAGAACTCGGGAAGCAGCAGTCTTTCCATTACCTTCTCTGGAAGGTGCACTGGGTCTACAGTCCACAGCAATTAATGACACCAGTTGATTAGTGTTACAGTTACTGACAGAACAGGAGAATTTACCTCTCTGAATATGACGCAGGAGGCATATTTGCTTTTCAGTGAAAACGATCGGAGAACACTGTGAGGCACCACTATGAGTACCAAAGAGAGACTACAGACAAGCAAACACAACACTGCATAATTTGTGCAGCTTATTATTGGGCAGAAAGTCTTCAGCCTCAGTTGATTAACATATAATTAATAAAACATGGATTAACATGCAAGTACCTTGTCCCAGCAATGCAAATGCTGCATTACATATACAATTTTCAGACAGAAAATACTCTATATTCTTTGATTTTGAAGGCTAATTTATGTAGTTCTTTTTCCTTTTTTCCCATACATGCTTTGCAAGCACACCTGACAATTGTATTTTAAAGCCTTCCTGGTTTCACACAATATTTTCCCATTTGTGTTGCAAATTTCAATGAAGTCCTAAAATTTAGTTTTGCTTTATATGAGTATCAAAGAATTTCTGGCACTTTTTGTAGAAGAGGAGTTTGTTCATCACTTTGTGGACAGTACTGTCCTCATTTTAATTGCTGGGTAGATACCTGTGCACTTCTGGCTTCTTACCATCCAAAGTGGGTCAGTGCTAAAAGTACAAAACTGATGTCATCAGCTAACAACAGTTATGTAGAGTTATGCTTGAGAAAAGCATGTGCGTATGCTTGGAAAAGGAAAGAATGCTGGTGCTTTGGACACCAGGAAATAGCAGCACTTGGTGTTCTTTAGATTTTTCAGATGATGCCCGGTTCTGTAGTTCTTTGGGATGAAAGGTATACTAGCAGTAAATATAGTATCACAGGTTTGTATTTTGCGCCCTTTCTTATCTCACCTGCTGGTTGTACTTTCTGCCTCTTCTCTCTGACAGGGAATTGACCTCTAGTTGTCTCAGAGTGAAATTAAATGGGTGGGCAAGAGCAGCTCTGCAGCTCGTATGCGCGCTTCCAAACTTCAGCGATGATGATGCTGATACCTGATCAGTATCAATGGATGCAAGAGTAACATGAGAAACCCCTCACATACTGACATTGACACGCAGCAAGATTTTTCTGTATCTTTTCCTCAAATGAAAAATGTGCTTAATGAAGTAATTTCTTAAAGAGGCTAGACAAATTAATGTTCAACTAAGGACATTCTTGCTACCTGAATTTCCTACATGGCTACAGCTTGAAGCAAAACTATCATCTATCTTTTACTAGGATTATGAGCCATGATTCAGTTTCATGAGGCTTAACTTTGCTCCCATCTTTAGGCACTTTCAGGAGCTCTACAGCTGTGAAGTGCTTCGTCAAAGCATGTAAAGTTTAAGTACAAGAATAAACATTTGCAGAATCAGGAACTAAATTCTGTAATGTTGCTGGGAGGTATCATATGCCACTTGAAAATGACTGCATTTTAATGTAAATAGTTATGTTTACTACTTCTAAAGTCAAATTTGGAATTTTGGCACTTTGTAAACAGTGTTTAAGGAATTTGGATTCCTTTTGCAGATCAATTTATGCTTCTCTATGATAATACACTTTACGGATTACCTTTCCTTTTATTCAGAAAATGTAATTTCACCAGGGTGCTGTTTAGAGCCTTCGTACTCCTGTATTTCAGACATATATTTAAAGTAGGCACCATTTGTTGTAAGTCAGTGAGCTCCCCAGTTTGACCACATTTGTAAATCATTTAAATCAAAGTTTTCCTAAGTCTAGCTGCATTTTTATTTATATTTTAAAATAATAATGCTTGCTTACTTCTAAAAAAAGAAAAAAAGTTTCTGTTACATCAGTTTTGTGCAAAGGTGTCATTCTCACTGATAAAGAAGGAAAAAATGAAAGACGAAAGAACTTTGATTAAATCAGTAGTGCAACAATGTTGAAAATGCCAAGCATGTGTATGTGTCACTCTTGCATGTTGGTGCACACAGCATGTATCCATGCAAGAGGTAAGTTCTTCATCCTTGGCAGCTGCACAGTAGTGTCAGTGCATGTAATTCAAAATCCTGCTATGAATTCCTTAGAACTTCCTCCTTTGTCTTAGATTTTATTTCTTTTTCCCAGTCTGTTTTAAACATGACTTTATGCTGTTCTTTCCATCTACTCTCAAATGCTGTTCTAGAGCCTTTCACAGGGTTGGGAATGTCCGTAATTCAGTGCTTTGAACCATATGTATTTAATTGCCTTTGGTTATGCAGCAGCATGTGGGGTTACTGTATGCAAAATAGTATGGCATTAATAATACTTCCAACAAGGATATGTGCTGGTTATCTTTCATAGTCATCATATCCTATACATCCGAGATACAGGACAGTTTGTGTCCTACTTCAATTCCTTGACTTGCTTAATGCCTTTATAAAAAAAGAAAAAAAACAATCAACTACTTGGCAGTTCCCATAATTCTCCTGACATATATTTCCTCTGAGCTGCCATACCTACCTGGTCCTTGTCATTCCAAACAAGAGTTAGATCATCCTGGTGACTCTGTGCCGAATGCTCCACATACAGGTCAAGCCTGGCATGCCAAGGGAAAGGGATGGAGAGAGGATGGAAAAGCTCCACTAGAAGGAAAAAAAGAATGTAAGTGTGACTGTGACTCATTTTCTGATAAAGAAAAAGGCACAGGACCTGCTCTCTCACCAGGAGCAGGGCAACAGTCAGTTCCCAGAGAGCGAGAACATCTGTCTTGGCTTTCACACACATGCACAACCACACCAACACACATAGTGACTTTAGTGTGCTGATTTCTGATGAAGAAATACAGGGGGAAAAAAAGAGTTCTCTATTTACCAGTAAGTCACTATTTACATGCAATAATCAAAAGATCGATGTCTACATCTAAAGAAACCCGCGGCAAGAATAGCCAGGAGAGTCCTCTTTATGACGCTTAGATGACCTTACACTGGAAGAGGAATAGTTTACAACTCTCAAAAAGTAAGTGCACTTATTTTCTTTATTTTCAGATAACAGTCTCAGCATAAGGGTTTAGAACCTCAGGGCAGCAGCAAGCATCGCCAGTGCTCCTAGGGTAACAGAATTTATTACAGTTTCTGAAAAAAGCCTCAAGCAGCTGACACAGCAAAACAACAAAAATTAAAATTAAATTCAGGAGAAAAAAGGAAAACAGGAAAAGAAACAAAAATGAAATACTTTGACTATCCAAATTCGAAAGGGCAATATTCAGAAAAAATGGCATTATGGGTGGAATGTGCTTCTTTATACCTCCAGTGCAGTGATTAAAGCATGAACCTGAGATGTAGGTCACCTAGCTTGAAACTCTTTCCTTCTCTCAGCTGGGGGAGAGATTTTCATTTAGGTATCCGCTTCACAGCGGACTACCCTAACCACTGGATTATTGGGTATTTGAGGCTGAATATTCCTCAAACTACACGTACACTTGTGGACCTGGGAGCATTTCCAGTTAGTAAACCACCGTGCATACCTCACCCTCACAGTGTGGGGAGACTACAGAGCCTGTAAAGCTCCTCCTCAGTTCCTTGGTTTCTCCTGGAAGGAAGCAAAGATGCACGGGTGCTTGCCAGCTGGACCCTTAAATTGTAAAATTGCAGAACCAAGGCCCTGATCTGCACTGCAAAGCTGTACCGCTCATACTATGAGTCTTCCATCTCTCCCACCACGGTTTATGCTTGTGAAAATAACTAGACATTCACTGGCACAGAACTATGGAACTATTTTATTCAAAATGGGACTGGCAGGACAGAACACAGAGAGCGAGACTTGCTCATAACTTTGGGATGTCTAGTTTAAATCACTGCTCTGATTAATGTAGATGTGAACCCAAGTCAGTGATCTCCCAGCTAAGTATCCTCGTTCCTAGGCTAGAAAAAGTAGCTGCAATACTTCAATTCTCTTCTGTATTTACAAATGGTATTTATGTATTCAGAAAAAGTTCCTAAGTTTCCTTTACTCTTTATTAAAAAGTTAAAATATTCAAAAGCACATATAAAATCAAATGTTTCATTTAACACCGAGCACATATACAACTTAGTGAAAAATGGGAATAGACATTTTTATTTGTTGATGACTTTTCAATCTGGCCAAACTTTTTCCTGACATTATTAAAGCTTATTTAAGCTTTACGTTCCATATCCACAAAGCAGAAATAGCACTTCTAACAGCCAAAGTTCACACTGAATTTGAAGCAAATAAGATCTTATAAGGACTGGACTGAAACCATTTGAATATGCATTTTAAAATCAGATTTATGTGATTTCATTTATTTTACAGTCTGCTATCAACATTTGCAAGAGAGTTTAGAAACCTACCATTAACTTTATGACCTCCAGGCAACTTTGGGAAGAATCCAGTGTAAGTGCCTGTTACTTTTACCTCTTTGCCATCCCAGAGAGCAGTGTGCCTCAGCATACGTGTTCCATGACTTTTTTGGTAAACTGTCATGAACACGAGCTGCCTTGGAAGACTTTTTAACTGAAAACAAAAGAAAGGAAACACATTAAATCCTAAGCTGTCTGAAAAGTTTTAAACCTAAATGTGTAATTTTGGTACTGTGCACTCCTAAGGGTTCCATCTATAGAAATGTGTTTATAAAAGGTCTAATATAATGATACCTGATACCTAACTGAAGCATGCAATCACTCCTTTGTAGAAACAGCCATGCATTTCTCTTTGCCCTCATTTCTACAGAAAGTCATCTCCTCACATAATGGAACCCAGAAGGCAGAGTATGCTCTTTACAATATTTTGCTTCACTTATTATGTATTTTGCTTCTGTAGCTCACTGAATAATATTATAATATTCTCCTTACTACATCAACAGCAGCAGCATTAAAGAATAAATCCAGTAGATAATGCAAACAATAATAGATATTGCTACCTCTTTTCTTCCTTATTTATAAAGAGAAATGTGGCAACTGCATAATACAATTTGGCAGTAGCTCAGTTTTTAATACACTATTTTCCTCTATTTCCTACATATTTATGTATACAATGCTCTGTCTACAGGAGCACACAA
The DNA here is from genome assembly GCF_036370855.1 of Dromaius novaehollandiae. NCBI lineage: Eukaryota > Metazoa > Chordata > Aves > Casuariiformes > Dromaiidae > Dromaius > Dromaius novaehollandiae. Next base: position 13,216,795 of record NC_088111.1, on the reverse strand, counting down.
ATATCAATCAAGCAACAGTTAATGTTGTTGGACACCCAATTAATCAACATTCAAAAAGTTTGCTCCTGCTACTAGAGAAATCAAGGGCAAAATACCTAACAGGCAGCTGGAGCTGGAGCTGGATTTGACCTTCATGGTTTGGCAGCCAGCATCCTGAATACCACCCTCTAGAACCAGGACAATCACAGCTTGACTTCTGCCATTTGAGCTGATTTTACCAACCTGAGGTATTGTGTGCATCATTTCAATGATGTTAGTATAGCTAGTCCCAGTGAAACTCAGCTTAGCTGTAAAATTGAAATCTTTTTTTTCCATCTTGAGGAATAGTTTGCCTTCTGCTTCACTCGCATCATAATTTACCTTTTGAAGTTCCCATTTAATTAAAAATGAGAGAAAGAGAGAGAGAGAGAAAAGGGAGAAAAAGAAAAAAACATAATTATTGTTATAGTATTTTTGGCACAGTTTATCATATTATGGTTCTCAGGACCTAAGAGAGATCTGATTTATCATTTTCCTTTATGTTCACATTGTAGTAGGCACAGCCACAACACAGCTTATACTGAATAATAAGCATAAGAAATGCATTTGTAATGTGAGCACTTATTGCAGGACTAACAGTGTGCTGCATTTGATTGACAAATGACCCCATTCATCTTCCTTGCCCAACCTTGCTTTTGTGTACTGTTCTACCGCACAAAGCCAATATCCAGGACTGTCTTCCACCCAATTTCTCTTCTCTTAGTAGCTAGAATAACTAAACGCATCCCTGGAATGAGTCTAATACATCTCATTATTAAAGTAGATGCACAGAAGCAGAGTCAAATAGAACAAATCCCCTGCAGTAGCTTCTGAATGCTAGCGACTTTGGAAAGCATCAACATCCTCAACAGCAACACCAAGGTCAGAAATGCTAGTACCAGAAATAATGCGGCTCAACTCCTACAGCATTAGGTGAGGCTAATGTGTAGCGATGTACGCAATGAATAACTTGCGCATAGTTACCTTGGAAGAAAGTCCTGCTGCACTGGGGAAGTACTGTAGAAAGGAGGGAAGATTCTGGAAGGCTTTTATAGTCAGCTCCTCACTAAAGGGAAGAAACATATTGTTTGTGCAACAATATTTCAGAAACTCCTCTCTCACCGACAGCTCAAGTTCAGCTGAGTAGTCTCCAAGCCTACCACAGGTTTTGGAGTTACAGACGGCAGTTCCTTCCACTTAACCAGCCCAGGTTTTGTGATGCCCATAGGCAAAGGCCAAGGAGACTGAACAGCACCGCCACCTCTGACCCCAGTGGAAAGCCTGTCTATGCATTCCCGGGATAGCATGTGGCCCACTAGGTCAGAAATTACTTTGACTATCATAGTAAACACCTCAGGTTTTTAAAAGTAAGATTTGTATTTTGGAACCTATGACTTTGCAAGCATTGTAATGGTTTCCACATTTAGAATTTACAATAATTAAACACTTTATCAAAAATTGACTTTTCAGTGCAATGATCTTTTGCTGTAGCTTATTTATGAAATATCCCCAAAATACCCTTTCAAGGCTCTAAGTCTGAAAACACTACACCTCTTAAACACCTTCAAAAGCCTACAATTTTGTGTATACTCCATACAGAATCCTTCTGTTTAGACATTCATTATTGAACACTTCTGAAGTAAAGAGTTATTGAAAAGTATTCATCTTTCTTTAAACAATCTCGAAAATTTCAGAAGACAGAAAGAATCAGGAAAATTAGTACAGTGGATACAGCCATACTGATAGCAATTTGGAATCTGAGTACGCCTCCATTATTTTCACAACGGTCAACTGTGCTAAAAGTACTTAATAGGATTTAAACAGCTGTATGGAGTTAAGGCACTTTTTAAAGCACTTGGCTGGCTCAGATCTTGAGTTTTCCAGATCCTTTCACTGTCCCATGGCTCAGTCCTGTGGAGGAGGCAGGCAAAAAGACAAGCACGCCCAAAACTGCTGGATGCAGGAGGGGAAGCTTTTGCAGCTCTTGACAAATTTCCTGAAGTACACAGACTGTGTGATGTGACTGTGCACTTAATCAAGGATTTATTATCCGATTCACCAGTGCTTTGGCAAAGAAAACATTAACTTCCTCCACTGAATCCCAGCAGCCTAATGACATTTTTACAATGTCCAAAATGACCCTCTTACCCTTGCTGGTCATTTTTCCTATTGATGGTTAAGGAAAAGCTTGTGTTTTGTTCACTTGTCAGCCCCAGAGCTCCTGTAATTTCATTTTCAGTCAGGACTTCATGAATTGCCATCTGTGGGGAGGAAAAAAATCACAGGCCATAGCTTCTACCCAGCATCTCACCTAACTTGAGCCTAATCACTTGACTGACTGAAAAATACCATCTTGATGAAGTTTATCTTCCAGACAGACATGCTTTCTACATGCCTTCTAGACTTAATCCAAAGGTATCAATGGATGTCCTCTTTTTTTCTGTGTGTTTCCATAGCTACTCATTTACGCTGTTGTCAAACATTAGCCATACTTTCAATGTGCCCTTGTCTGGTTTAAGTCTAGAGCCCCTAGTGTCTCCTCCACTAAATTAAGGATCCATTTAACACCCTCTCTTCTCTTTCATATGCTGTATTGAAATCACCTTTCCTCTGCTTTTTGATAAAGCAGATTGAGCTCCACAAATCTTCTAGTCTAAGGTATTTTCTCGTTCCCACAGCTGCTGGCTCACCAGATTTTACCCTGAAACTGCTAAACAAGCCCTCTAGGAGGGTGAGCATCCTCTCCCACTCTGGTAAACACAACATGTGTTGATGTCTAAGTCAGTGGGAGCAGTGGTCTTAGCCCCATGATTACATTCATACCTTGCACATGAGTAAGGCACTAACAGAATTAACATCTCTAGTCTCCTTTTCTCACTGGAACGTTTAGAGGATAAAAAGGCATTCACCAAAGGTTAACGTAGGAGAAGCAGGGCTTATATGCAATTTTTTTCTAATAAAATGCTGACATTAAATATTCATTTCAAACACTGACACATAATTTGCAGGTTTAATAGTGATCTAATATTTATTTTCAGAAGAGTCTACCTTTATGCTTGTATCCTAGCTACAAATCCCCTTATTTCAAGAAAAGATAATAAATGACTTGGATGTGCTGTTCTGCGTACTACCCACCAAGAAGGAACGAGACATTTCAACTAATACTTCTCCCAAGGGATGAACAGGCATAGCCTTTGTTGACCCCACTGGATAGTTTGGGAATACAAATTATTTCTGTTTATTAAACTGTATGCATTGAGAGACAATGAAGCAAAAGTTTAGGCATCTATTTTACAAATGGTTTAACCAAGTCATGAAGGAAAGCTGTTTTATACCAAAAGTCCTTTCTACTTTACTAGCAACCTGTACCAGCCAGGAAATGACCATCAGAACTCACAGTAAATGAGCTCCTTCCTGAAATGATTAACCATAAGAAAACAGGGATTTCAGGTACCTCCTGAGTTTGCTTGGAAACAGACCATTAGCTGTATACTTAAGTTAAAGATTCAGATACACTAAGCCAATTCCCCTCTCATCTACACTTGTATAAATCTGGTGTAATTTCACTGGAGATCCTAACAGAATTATCGTGTATTGTAATTCGGCTGACATCTATAACCAAAGCACAACAAAACATCTATGGTTTGTTACCTTAAGGAAGAAGGGAAGTCCCAGATGACTGAGAAGTGATATTGAATGCTTCACCTCTGCCATGAATTCAAATGAACCATACAGTTCAAAGTCTGTATCAACATCCATATTCACAGTTATATCTTTGTCATCATATTGTACTTCACAGATAGTCTTGGCTTTGTTTTCTAAACAGCAATGACAAAATGGTGCCATTTTGACAGGGTCTTTTATAAGGCATTTCAGTACTGCTTGCATAAAACTAAAACCTCAATCAAAAATCAAAAATGAAATCCAAAATCTCATTCAAGATGACAGAGTTGCAGTCTGTGGTTTGAAGAGTTGATGCAAAATTCAGGACTTTTTGGATATCCTTGAATATACCAAGCCCTGAGTTAAAAGAGCATTTATACTCATGTATAACTGTTAAGTGACAAGTCAGCTCTTGACAGTAATGTTTTGTGATAGACACTCAGCATGCTGCAGCCATTTCCTCTGAAGAAGGTTTCTGAGCCTCTTTCAATCTCCAATGACTCCCTCAGTTCCAGCAACAGCAACTAGCACCGCTCAAACAACATGACTTATGGCCTTCCTTCACCCACTTTGCTACCGACTTTCCATATTTGAAAAAGGAGAACATACAGATTGGTAAGAAATAAAAATAAGACAAAGGACCTGAAACCCAAAAAAGTTTTAGGGAGAAGGCAAAGTTATGGGTGTGTATGTGGTCATACACTGACCACTCCAGTGGCTGTCCTGAAAGACAATCAGTATACATTAACTGACACTTAAAACTTGATTATTTAGAACAGGTGATAGGAGAGAGTGCGAGCAACATGAGTGGTGGTTCAGTGCCTGCTGACCTCAGCAATGTCTGAGCTTTGGTGCTCTCTGGTTTCTTCCATTACATGGCAGCTTTTCCAGTGTGGATATACTCCCATGTGGGCAGTGAAAGCACTTGACACCATGGAAATCAGCAGTTGAGGGACATGCAGATAGGATCTATGTCAGGGCAAGTTCTGAGGACAGACTGGCTAATTCGGGATGGGTCAGTCCGTCCATCCACAGATCCAACAACAAAGGCCATTAATAGTGATAGGGTGGCACAGAGGCAATGAGAGCCTCTATATCGGCTGATGAGAAACTCTTATTAAGTCTTTGCTTTTGATGCAGGTACCATCCTAAGATACCCATATCAGCTTTTCACACTATTTAGGCATTCTTAGGCTAACATGGCATGGCTTGAAATCAGTAATACTTGCAGGAATCCTAAGCAGGGTCACCTCACACTAGACTACTTAGAGCCTGCTCCGATACCAGGCACGCGGTGTCAGGAGAGCAGTATCATATGCTCCAGATAAAGCCCTGGCCTCTCCACTGACAGGTCAGATCCGTGCTCTGCTGCCCACAGCCTTTGAGAAAGCATCAGCTTCTAGCATTTCACCATTCCTGTTGCTGGGGCTTCCTTATTAAGCTTCACCAGGAGATCATACTACTGATAAATTACCACTCTTTTATAGTCTGTCAGGAGCTTTTCGAGGTACCACACTGGTAAACAGTACTGTGGATTTTGAGCTGTCTGTGTTTTTTTATGATACAAATCAAAGCACGCCATGAACCACATTAAGCACTTGGTCAGTATTTGCCAAACAACGGACAAATGTATGAGAAAATGTAGTTAGTTTTAAAGAATGTGCACATACACACAGAAAAGCAGGATCTCATCTTTCACATCATTAACTCCTGCAAAATTATTTACAATTATTTTCAATAACCACTTAAAATTACACTGGGATTCACACTTTTTTGCTCTGTAACAAGTTTCATTGTGTGATGCTGAACTATACAGTTTCTTTGTTCACACAGCTAAGTATCCTGGGGATCACCTGTTTTACTAGGTGTTGTACCACATAAAATCTTTTCTGGAATAAAGAAAAGATGCAACCTAATTAATAACATATGAAGTTTAAGAATGACAGTTTTGTTTGCAATGAAAAATTATCCCTTTTTAGGTTCTACCAGCAAATCTCAGTGAATCAGTCTGTAGCTGTTACAGGAACAGCTGAAACATCCTCACAGAGCTATTACATAACAGGAACTCCAAAAGGAACAGCAGGTACCTACCTAATTTCTGTAAACTCAGAATCAGAGTGATTGCCTTAGGGTAGCCAGATGCCTGTAATGTCTTGCTGTTATGTACACTTTGGCAAAAAATATCCATTTGGTGATCAACATAGTAAGAGTTTATTATGTATGTGACTGACGTTTCTCCAGCTGCAATGCGCATACGTCTTTCTTGAGTAGTGTTTCTTCCATGAAAAAACACATCTATCTAAAACAGAACATGCAGATTTATGTCTTTGAAATATCATTGAAATATCATTTAAATACCATTTAATTTTAAAACAGAAGACAAATGGAGGTGAAAGTTTTTTCTAGTCTATGCTTATTTCAAAAATCCATCCACTAACAAAAAATTCTTAGCCTTTCATTATTCATCTATGACTTTCTAATATCAAATCCATTCAAGTGAATGAATTTCAAATCACTTTAGTCATACTGATTTATGTCAAATTCTCATTAGGTTCTCTTTTTGTCCCCAGAAGATGATGGAAAACAGGACTATAGTTACATAAAAGATCTTTGATCCATGCATACTGCTAATATTTACTGGATAGAAGATACTTCAATGCTATCCTGAAGACAGCACTTAAAGAAGTATTTCTTTAAGTGTGAAATTCCCATTTAAGAACACAGGAGCAACATTCCAGTTCCTGATACAATGTACTGAAACTATATTCCTATAGGAGTCACAATACCCCTGAAACACGCTGTACTAACACTGACCAGAATGGAATGACCTTGTTCAGAAACCAGCCAATTAATAAATTCTTAATATTTTAGTAAGTAATGTTTTAGCTATCAATAGTTTGTAAATACCAGAAGAAAGCCTCATCTTTCATTCTGTATCTTACACAATGTTACATAGTCCTATATAACCTTACAGAGTCCTCATTCAAGCCATGGGCTGTTACACTATAAAAAAGGGCAGTAATTTTCTTTTTTTTTTTAATAAAAAGCTACCTGTAAAGATGTTGGCACTCTGGCTTGTAGCAACCATGGCCAAGTATGCTGAAAATTCCCAGTTATGTCAGTAGTTGTTTCAGACTCCTGGATTTGTCCTTCAAGAACCATCAGGTAACCACCATAGCACACGTCAATACTAAAACGCTTGATTGCTTTCAGGTCCAAGATAGCCTGTGTGATACAATGATAATTTGTGAAAAGGCATCTTTGTAAAAATAAAGCTCTTGTTATTCAGGGTTCTTTCTTTGGTTCAGGCAGTTTCTGCTCAAAGATGTGTAAATGAAGGTCCAGTAAAAACCTGTCCCATATCATTTTGTAACATAACACAGTTACAGACACTGAAGAAAGCTCCCTTTCCAGAATTTAACAAGTATTCTCCAGTATGTCCTCACCTTAACCCTATTCAGGCTGTTAAATGATTAATAAAGAGCTAGTGTTGTGCTACGGGCTTGTGTATCTCAAATATACAAATATGCTAGACAATCATTCCAAATGTACACCCTGAAATCTTAACAGTATTCACCTCCATCTAGCTGATACACGGCACACTGAAGACCTATCAGACAGACTAGGTATATTAGCTAAAACGCATTGCCCTCCTTGTGCAACACACACTGCAAGCTCAGGTGTGGCCTGGGCTCTTCACAGACCAGGAGCCAACCTCCAGCCTCCTTTTCCTATAAACCTTCTGGTTCAAGAAGCTATTCTCTGAATCTCTCAAGAATAAAACTAGCTTCTGGGCTCCCCTCCACCATGAATTTTAGACAAGAAAAGAAAAGCGGGGGTTATGGGGGAAGCAGAGAGAAAAGGAGTGGGGAGAGAAAAAGGAGAAAAAGAAAATTTACGTGTCATTACACCAGGAGTAGACATTCTGACTTATGCATATTGGGAAAATAGCTGAATTCACAAAAATCTTATTCCAGCAAGAGCCTAAGCAGCAATCTGCTTGACTATCTCTACACCTCACTTAGAGACCGTCTTCCCCAACTTCCTCCCACTTCTGATGGGTTATGGAGTTCAGGAATACGGTCTGCATGGCAGGAAAGCAACTGGTTTGTCTCTGTCCAGTACAGAGTGACATTTCATTTTACCACTGACACACTTCTGTGCCTCATGTTATCCCAGCTCATGCAAAGATACTACGTGTATGCGTAGGTACAGTCTGCAAATGTCCCAGACCTTTCATTTGCACAGAAAATTACAGTTAGAGCCTTGCACATCCTGAATGGGACTCCAATGCACTTTCATAATGAATATCCCACCATACGTCATCAAATTACACAGAAGGACAGAGGACACTGCTGCTCTTTGTGGCAACTGAATTAAAGGTAAGGAAGGCCCAACTTAGAGTATAGATAAGGATCAGCATGGGACTGGAGATTAGGAACAAGAAAAGAAGCTGAGAAGGTGTGTTAACTCAGACACCTTAATCAGAAGAAAGGCACGTTACTGAACGTTAGCTCGTATTTTAAAATGTGGAGAACAATCTCTGCTACTTGTACCTACTAGATTAGGTAGAAGATCATTTGTAGATACGGTTTGCTTTATTTTGGCTGCATTTAATAGCATCTAGCTTTTTTTCCTTTATAAATCTTGACTTTTAAGTGAAGCAGAATTGTAAAGCAACTTTGAAGTCTGTGCTGTGATTTGATGCAAGATGGCATAACACAAGCGAAAACATAAGAAAGATGCCCAAGTTAACAACTGAATGAGCAAAATCCTACTTTGTTTGACAAGAAGACAACAATTTCTCCTACAAAGAAAGCGCTGTGCAAAGTCACATCTATACTTTCTGTTCTTTGTCATTCAATTTCTACAGTTTCTGCTTCCATAACGGCTTGATTCCAGACTGGATGCCCATCTCCTCTGTCATCATTTGATAACTTACCTGCAACTCAATCCTGTCTTCTATTTGCAAAGTCTTCAGTGCTTCTATGTTATGAGTAAGTTTGTAGTTAAGAGACACACCATCCAATTTCTGGACAAAGCTCAGTTCTTCCGTAATCTGTTTAGTCCAAATAAAATATGACAAAACTTAACTCTGACACATCTCTGATATTGACACTGTTCTGATTAACTGTAATTACTGTTTCTATCACATTAAATTATTAAAACTTCAAAAATGTGACCTATACAAAAGTTAGTTCCTCACTACACATCTGTACCGTAATAGGGAGTACGCACCAAGTGAAGATACTTGAAAAGACAGGTTTGATACAATTTACAAATGGGAATCACAGATCACTTTGGTATCAAATTTGTTGCTAGAAGGGATTATGCAGCAGGAGGAACCGAAAGATACATGAAAGTTAGTAGTTCAGTACTCTAAGGCCAGCTCAACGTTCAGTGAAGTCAAAGAAAGTCAATTCTTAACCAGACTGGGTACCATTTTGGGGCCATGACTTGGCGAAATTTCTTCTGCTGAGCTTCAGGCCCTTAATAAATTAGACCTTTTGTTTTAAGACTCTTGATTGATTTCCACACTGAAGACATTTCTTCAATGATCTCATGCTATTCTGCACTGAGCATGTGTACACAGTACACAATTCGGTTTGTCTTATGCTTCCTTTAACTAAGGCAGCACCCACACAGAGTATTCCTATAAGGGCCTCACACATAGCTATTCCAAATGGAAAAACAGGGGTTACCAAATCTATCAGCTCACTCTAACCTCTCTTTCACATCTTACTAATACAGAGGAGACACTTACTTGCTTGCTGTTCACAGAGAACTGAATAAATCTTTTATAGAGGTCCCCATTTTTTTCTGATGTCATATCAACTAATGTCCTTGTAGGAATGCCAATGTCAGTAGCTCCTTGAATGTTATGGGTTAGCAGCGCATCCAGTTCATGTCTTTCCTGTTAAAATTTCACAATACATACAGCAAAGCATTTGTAGATCCCAAAGCTTGCAGCCATACAAAGTTTGAACAGAAACTCAGTGAATCCATCTGTCCTACATTAAAACTAATTAAATTAACTAAAACTTTAACTAGCTAAATTAAAACTAATTAAATCCAAATGCACTGAATTTAGTGGAGTTACATTAAGAGAAAAAGTAGAGAAAAATCAAGCACAGGACAGATAGGATACAAAATATATCTTTCAGCTAAAAGAAAAAAGGTGCAACTGTCTCTTTCTGGTGGCAACGAACTCAAATTACAATGAACCAGAAATTACCAGTTATGGCAAGCAAATGAATGCTCAAGAGGAAGAAGCTACTTCTGTGTGTAGTCTCTCCTCCTGCACTGATGACAAGAGAAGCCAAATTTGTAACTGTCAGCAGGAAAGCAAGAGACTCACAGCCCTTCTCGTGCTGTTGTCTTACTGAAGAAACAAACAGCAGTGCCTCAATTAATCACTGCCTGCTAGTCTGCCCTGTAAATCACAGACATCACTCTGTAAATCACAATCTTTTTTCTTCGTGTGCATTGTTGTACACTTTTATGGTGAATGAATTGCATTATATTGAGAGGATCTGTAGTATATCTGGAGTGAGATCAGCATTTGTGCTTTTGCATGTCATATTATATTTGCTACATAATATAATGAACATCAAATAGTACAAAATAAATATATGCACACAAAGAATATAACAAGGAAATGATTCAGGAAGTGCCACAGTCTGTATCCTATTATCCTATACATCTGTTTTACTGCACATTACAAGCACCAAATTCTCAAAGATTGTTTTATTCCGGCATTTATTACTAAAGCTTGTCTATTTGTTCCCAGTAAAATAGTTTACAGTTACAGTATGTCACCCGGTACTTTGTACACTCATTCTAACAATCTGTAAGATACTTACATCAGTGGCTTTTAGTATAAGGAGTCCTTGCAATTTATTTTCATCAACAATGATCAGCGTCTGTGAATCTAGGTTCATTTTATCCATCAAAACATAGCCTGAACCATCAATTTTTAGTGGTGCTCCAAAATCCTGTAGAAATGGAAAGAAAAAAAAACCCAAAACACTTCTACGTTTATCCACAAATATGCTATACACCTGAAATTTTTTATTCCTAGTAAGTAGCTATAATAGCACCTGGCTATAAAACTAGTATATCAGGCAGCATGTCCATACAGTATTTCAGAAATCTTGAGATTATTTTCTAAAAGTTTATACACTTCTTTCCCTTTTGCATTTTAAAGATGTCTGCCATATTTTAGATATATCAGCCAGCATAAATAGGACACAGGATAACTTGGCAGCTTTTCTTGCCTAACTGAATAGTCAATTAATTTTCTGTGCTTGCATTGCTCCAGTGATACAAAGCATCCATAAATCTTGAGAAAACAGATAGTAAGGGTAGGTTTGTTACGGCGGTTTTGTTCTGTAAGAGACTTCTCTGTATATTCAGTTACACCCTGACGTGCATATTGAACTAACAGATCATTCTGTGGTAACACCTCTCTAAACTTTCCCTATACACACTTCTGGCCTTTCCATCGTCTGCCTATATGGCACTGACTGGTGGGATGTGAGAAGCCTCGGCTCATGATACAAGCATTTCAGACAGCAATATAAATTTTCAGTAAGATTCAGTGCTCAATCAAGCTAAATTTACAACTGCTACTTCAGGAAATTCTGCTGCAGAAACTCTCCCTTTCGCCCATCTACTGTTAGGCCTGGCAAAATAAACTACTAGGCAAGAACTGAGGTAAGAAGTGCCATCTTTCTCTCCTTCATCTTGGGGTAAAAGCAGCACAGCATGTCACCCTAACTAACTGAGAAAGGTCTCAGCACACTGCCTTTCTTTGCTTGGAGAGCTTTGAAACCTGTCTTGCTCCCCAGCTCACACAGCTCCTCCCAGGCTTCAGAGAGGAGGACTCCCAGGGCCGCCGCAGCCAACCAGGCGGACTGTCCCAGAGCCGCAGCTTCATTTCCTCTGCTCTAAATAGAAATGAGATTGTGCTGCAAAGGATGGATCATTTCTGTGATGTGGACTGATCTTTCTCCACAGAGCTCCAGAGACTTTTTCTCTTTTGTTCTTTTGAACAGTGCTCTCATTTCACCACCCTTCATACCAGTCGCAATTCAGACTCCAAGTCTGTAGCAAGGTCCCACCAGACCCAGAAGTTAAACTGCACTAATGGAACAGGAAGTTTTACCTGGTGATGCATGGTCAGGCACTATAAATGGCAGGATTCAGCTCTGGGGCAACTGCGTGGACAGTATTTGTAAGAATTACCACTGAGAAAAGGCTCACCAGTCCAAACCAGCTTGTTTGAAATGTCATGTTTGTTTTTTCAGCCAAATCCCCCAGATATTCCTGAACTCAGGTTCTACAGGAAATTGTAATTGCTGTTTAATGCTGGCTTTTTCACTCTAAGCAATGTTCTTCTTATATTACATATCAGCTTGTTAGCAATTTCAACTTTCTGTAAAGCTGAATGGAAATTTCCTGACATGAAGATTATCCATTTAATTATATTTTCATTCTGTTTCACAGTTTACTTGATGCATTTTTAAACTATTTCATGGTCTGTCAAAATGGCTGAGAAATTGCAATTGCAGTTCCCAAAGAGAACTCCGAATACGCATTATCTCTGAAGATTAAAGCCCAGCAGATTTCTCAACTGTCCCTTTTAAAGGATACATCAGAATACTTAACAGTAATCCCACTTGAACAGTATGGGCTAGTACAAGCAAGCCCACTGACTTTAGGTATTGATTCACACAAAATTTGGCTTATACAAAAGTACAGTGAACAACTGGCACCAAATGTAAGATATAACATAAAAAGAAGAGAATGCTTTTCTAAGATCTGACTCTTCTAGCATTGAAATCATCAGACTATTTTCGTTTGACTTTAGTAGGTGCAATGGTAAGATCTTGGTTTAGAATTAGATGTAGCAAGTCAAGAGTAAAGCAAAACATTCTTTCAAATACCTGAATTGTTTGGCATTTGTTTTCTATAAACATTTTCCACTGAAGCTTCTTTTCAGAGTAGAAATCCCCATTCATTTGAAGCTCACAAGCACCTGAATTCAATCCTATGTCAATATGATATTTTAACTCCTTTTGTGCCGTGACGGACAGCTTGTTTTCCCTTGGAATTTCTTTCAGTTGAGGGAACTCATGTCTGAACTGAACTTCCAGGGTCATCTTTGGCTTGCACTCTGCTCTTACTTCGAGACGGGCAACCTTGCCATCTGTTTCAAGGACGCAGAGAAGTCCTGTTTGGCAGCTGTCTTTCTGAATATATCCTGTGAGCCGTGACTGAGCCGGAATACCGAGATCCTATCAAGATTTAGATTATACATACACATTAGGAAGAGAGGTCTTCCTTCTCCTCTTAGCACATGAGAAACGAGATTTTATGCTACATCAAGAAACACAAAGCCGGCAGTCTCAGCACTGCCGCTTTTCTCCCTCCCAACAGTAAGGTGGCAATTTTGCCTGAATAATGCTTGAGAGAAGATTTTAGGACTGGCCCACAGAATTTACAACTTCTTTACCTATAAGAATATTTACATTTACAAAAATACAAAACGTGTATTTCTTCAGAATGGCAAAGATTATTCAACATTGTCTGCTTCATTCAGACCACAGCAATCTTAATTTTCAGAACACACTAAGTCCCCCAAAATAATAGGCTCAACAGATGTTTTTGTAGCTGATGGTCTGAGGAAATGTTTTTTTGTAAAATATTAAAAATTGAAGCCTGTCTTGTGCAACATTCTAAACGAAATGTTACCTCCCATTTTTTTCAAAATATTTGTGAAAACACTGAAAATTCTATTATTTTTTGCATTTTGAATGGCTTTCATTCTCTCTTCATGATGGATGACCATACAATGATATACATTTTCCCTATCATTTTTATATTGTTACCTTGTAGTTGAAGAAATTAAAATTGAGGAGTTAAAAGGAAAAAATTAATGGATATAAACATCTGGAAATGACCCTAACTACATTCTTTCTAATGTAGTAAGTGAGACTAGATGGGGAAACAAAGCAAATTTCACAACTTCTACTTTGATAAAATGAAAGAAAATATTTTTTGACAAATGTTTCAAACTAAAACCTGATGATCAGCCCTAGAACAGCAAGGGCAGTCTCAGTTTGCCAAGCTGACAAGCAGCAAGGACTTTAAAACTAATCTCAGTCTACATAACATCTGTGAACCACAAGATCCATACTGTCTGCTGTAAGATACATGTCTGTAGAGTGTTATTGTTATTTTAGCTAAATTCCCGTAAGGCCTTCATTTGATGCCAAATCTTTCTTTAAAAGCCTCAAATAGCTACCTGCAGAAGCTGACACACTGTTTCTGTTTCCACTGTCCACTCAGTTTTATTCTGAATAGAGAGAACTCCTCTGGCCTTAAGGTTGCATCTGCCAGCCTGCAGCAACAAAATGCCTTCAGTGGTGGTGTCTGTGGCTGCAGAGAACAGGACAGAGTTTTCAAAAGGGAGCCCAAGCTCCCCGAGCCAGGGAACTGAATGCCTTAGCATCCCTTGGAGTGTGTATTCATGCTCGCAGGAAGTGTCTATCTGCATATCAGCTGTTTTGCCATCACACTGGAGGTTCATCAATAAGCCAATGTTGCAGATGTTCTGTTCGAATGAGCCCTCAAAGGCTACTGCACGAGGCAGTCCCACCATCTGCAAGAGAAAAGATTATACTCTTTGAAGTACATAAGGTAAAGCAACTGCTCTCCCGATTTGTTTTGAACTAATGATAAAGCATTTCTTCTTTCTGAACCCATATACTTTCAGAAAGGACTGTATGAGACAACTTGTTTCACAGAGTAATCAGAAATGACCCTGAGAATAAACAGTATGGAAAAAAATCCTACAAAACCTTTTAATAAAAACCATAGAAGGAAAAGTTCATAATCCCAAAGGAAATCTCCAAAGTTTCAAACAGAAAGGATTTCATTAGATTTTAGGACCAAAGTTTATTTTATTAAAAAAGCTGGAATTAAGCAACTATTTTACAGCTACAGCAGTAACACGTGTCACTCTGTTACTCCAAATTTGCATTTTTAAGTACCCTACCTTTGCAAATGTTTTGACTTGTTGTTGCTCTGGCAGAACCCCTCTGATAACCAAAATTGTCCTTCCCATAAATAAAAGTGTCAGGACAGAGTCCTCTGTGACTCATAGTGATATGAAATACAAAGACTATGATACCATACAGAAAATCATCTAGACTGTTACCTCTAGACTGACACACTTGTTTCTAACAGTAAGTATCCATTCTGTATCTGTTTCATTGCTTGCCAGGCTCACTTCTCCATCAGCTTTTAAACTGCAATGCCCCAGGACAATCTCAAGCACGCCTTTATACTTGTCACTTCTCATGGCTGACACCTTCACTTGGTTCTCTTTGGCAACACCCAGAGACTGAAGTTGAGGCAAGGAATGCTTGAAGTCCAGCTCCAAATGAGGCTGGATGTTGAAGGTGGCAGAGAGTTGCACAGAGGCAAACATCTCATTAAAAGAAACGCGTCCAAAGAAGCTGACAGTAGAGTTGCTGGTAAGCATCGACCCATTCAGTGAAACTTTTGCTGGAGTCTATAAAATTACAGAAAAACTGTTGTCAAGCTTGTTCCCCTGTCAGGCCACATACCAGTTTTAGAAGAACCATTTCCCTACTGCAATACACATGATTATTAAAAAAAAAAAAAAAAGAAAGAAATTACTACTATGCAAGAGGAAACACATTTGGTATCTGTCCTACATATACATACATGCCTACAGAAATAGAGAGCAGGGCCCAGAGTCTTCTTTTAGAGTTCTATAATGAAAATAACAGCAACCACCCAACTGTTAAAACAATTACTAATAACAAAAAAAGCAACTGCTAATGTTTTTATTATTATCATTTTTGTTTTCACTATACACAAATAGAGCTCTAACATGTGAGAATGTGTTAAATTTCCCACAGACTTCAGCAGGAGTGACCAGTGTTATGTAGACTGGACCCACGTTACATGAGGGAACTAGAATATATTTGTCTTTTTTGCCACTGGAATGTATATGAGAATTACAGTCACTGGCATTACTGCTTGTCTAAAGACAAATAGTAATCTCCTGTAATGTCGCTCACAGGAGATATGTTTTTAATACATTCTTAAGAAAAAGTCAGATTATAAGGCATATCTTTCTGGAACAGTTCAAGTGTCACAGGGACTTTCACAAACAAATGATTAGTTAGAAAGAGCAGAAAACGGATTAAGAAAAAGTAAACCATGCAATTTATCCTGACAACATTGGGAAAAAAAAAATCCACCACCACCATCAAACTTACAGCAAGACAATATGACTTAGTGGCCAGTTCCAGTCAAACATTTTTTTTTGCCCAAGTAGTCTTCATTTTCAATCTGACTGACTTTCCAACCATAGCATAGTTAATGTACATCTTCAGTGAAATCATATTAGAAACTAATTGTCCATCAGTTTGTGTACTTATGGAACAGACAAGATTCTCAGCTTATGCCTCCTATGCTCCCATGTCCAGTTCATTTCAGGCTGGCTGCACAACAGCAAAACAAGATAATTTATACTGAGTTCAATTCTAACTGGCAGAAGATGCAGTTTGGAGGCCTCAGCTAGTAACATTAATGAAACTCTCTGCCTTTGGTCTCATGCAACCTATTATCTCATGATATCATTAGTTTTATGCTAGGTGCAAACTCTTTCACTGAGCTCTGAACCAATTCAACTTGCTTGCTTGTTGCAGGACACCGGAATATCGCCTTTAAAATTGCATCTGTTGGGCCTGTAAACACCTCTGCTACATGTTTTGCACTTGGTGCATAGCTGTGTACCAAGGATATAAATCCGTATCGCCCAAATACAAGTTTGGCTGAAAGTTTAGACTCAGAATAAAAATTCTATTGCATGATGGTGAAACTGAATGCTACCCTCCTTGTGGATTTGTCTAGTTTTTGATAGACAAGCAATCTGATCCAGTTGAATATGGAGATAGCAAAGTTTAAGAATGAAGCCTGTACCTCAGAATGATGATTTGCAATGTCTCCATTGCAAAGGCCAAAAAGTTGTTTGTAGATAGATTCTCCACTGCAAGTAACCTGTTGGCACATCAACATAGCACATTCAGAACATGGAGAAAGGCAGAGAGGACTAAAATACAGAGTAACGATCTAAAAGACTGCTTTATAGCGAAAGAGCAGGAAAATGTTAAAATGCAACTTTAAGCTTAAAGGTTAGAGATCAGTCTCAAAAAGATAAAAAGTTTAGTGGATCTGAGGCTAAATCATGTCTCTACTCTTACATTATTATCCCAAATATTATCAGGATAGACAAAGAGAAGAATTCCTTCAAACAGTAGGAAACTGTCACTTGCTAGACAGATTTTTGATGCTCTGGCTTTTGATTTTGGCAGGAGATAGTGGTATTTCCTGTTTAACAAGGAAAAGACCACTGTCACAAGTAGATGCTCAGTGTTTTAAATGCCATCAGCTGTGCCCTGTGTTGCAGACTGCGAAGTCCTTGGGGATGGCTGTTGGCTATACAAAAGCAACTGCCATTATTATTCATTCTCCAGCTTACATTACTGCACCCACAAACAGCTAAGTGCTCCCCCTGCAAACCCCACTTTGGCAAGATGGAAAGGGACTGGATGTTATCATGCCTGGACAAGCACCCTTTTGGATAATGCACGCTCCAGTTTCATGCCATACACGTTTTGTTACCTGCTTATCAATAAAGAGCAGGTTTTCAAGGAGTTTCTAGGCTTTCTGTGCTGGTCTTGTTTGGGAAAAAATCTCTCCCTTCTGATCTCCTAGCTTGCTCTCAAGATGCTAATTTGAACAACTGAGAAAGAACAGCAGAAAGTGACATCAAACACATTATGTAACGGGATTTCTGCTAACCTGTATGGCCTGTGGGACAATGTTTATCAGTACTCCCACATCATGATGAAGTGAAAGGGAAATTTCCACAGCACCAACAGTGGTTTTCTCCTCTATTGTGACTTTGAACTGTTCCTTCTCCACCATGGTTGTTATCCCTGCAGCAATCCCTTTGCTGAAATTCTGAGTACAAAAGAAACCAAATAAGGGAAAGACACAAAGGACAACATCCCGGTTACAGCTAGTAAAGGCAGAATCTGTTTCTCAATGCTGGAACCTGACACCCTGAGTCACAGGAGCAGCACTAGTAAAAGGGAAGTGCAAATTCTTCAATGTGGCTTCATTTCAAAGACAGGACCAGCAAACATGATCCATGATGTTCCTGTGCTTTGAGATTTCCAAAGGGAAAGGCATGTTAAACATTCCTTGGCTATTCAGCAGACATCCAAGGGATGATATCGTAACTAGCAAAATCAGGTACAAGATGCAACACAGTGCCTAGATTCACGGACACTTGTGCTACATATGTTAGGCCTGCCTGTCCACTTCCCATTTATAGAGGGAAAAAAAGATTGGACAAGACTACCATCCCTAAGTGGTAAGGCACATCACTTACATCCGAACTGAATGTAGCATCTTATTTAGTCTAGATTTAGTTCCAAGACTTCAGACAACTGGTTCATGGTATGACTAGAAGCCATGAGGACACCTTTCTTTCACACAGCAATTTAGTACATCTCAAAAATGCAGCCACCTTTGGAGTGAAGTGCATCCTGTGGTTAACAGCACACAGGAATAACCTAAAGTGATTAAAAATGGTTCTGCCAGAAATCAAATAATCACAGGCAGAACTTTTCTTACCTGGTAATAGCCATCAGCTTCCAAAATAAAGGGGATCCCAAGTTTCTTTATCTTTGAGATGTTGTGCTGTAAACTCACAGATAGCTGGGATTTAGGAGGCTCTACAGACAGTCTCTGACCTTCAAACACAGCAGTAATCCTTTCACTGCCACTCTGTAGCGCTATAGTAACAGTGTGATTTGCTGTGACATGGTCGCACATGGCAGTGAGAATGCCATCCAAGGGCGATCCTAATGACAGGGAAGGAAGCAAAATCAACACAATGATACTGCTGGGTTGTCATAGTCCGTAAAACACATAAAAGCTAAATTACAGAATAAAGAGAGAGCTTCTATCACTCTTCCTAACAGGAGACAGCACTTTCTGCTGTGTACTTACAGGAAGAGAGAACATTACCTACCATATGAAAATCATTAAAATCATTAAAAATGACTGTTAAATTAAAATGTGATATGCACCTTGGAAGTCAAAGATTACTCCTTTTTCAATAATGGATATATGGCAACGTGTATTGTGTGCAACTCCAGTAACTGGCTGTTAGAAAGTTTCAAAATAGACTTCTTAGATCCAAAGGGACAAAAGCAATTTGCCCATCTAAAATTATTGATAACTTCAGTTCACGAAAGCCCTTGGTTTTGCTTATGAAACAACACTTGGAATATTTTACTCTTCAGAGTGATTTCTTCAACGACATTCCAGAAATGTTTCAATTATGGTCCAAACGAAAAAAAAATATAAAAATATGCTTAGAGGAACTGATCAGCATGCACTAATTGATCAATATGCAGAGATAAAGATGTACAAGAGAAAAATAATTTATTTTGAAGCCATTCCAACAGTTTTAAAATAGTCCTGTATCCATTCTATTGTATTTTCTTAATGATATTAAAATGAACGTTGCTGAAGTTGAGTCCAGATCACATTTTGTTCTGGTGTGAGCAAATGCAACTTCCACAGGTCTGCACCCATTTAAACAAATTCACCCCTATATTGTTACACCATATGTTGATCAAGTCAGAGTTTTCTTCATACCTGCATTTTTTAAAGAGCTGATATTATGTGCAAACATCCCACTGACCCTGATGTGTTCATGACTCATGACACTGGAAAAATCTACACAAAGGGCTTTCTCATCCACCAGGAAGCTAGCTAAGACCCTTTTGATCTCTTTACTCAGCTCCAGGTGTCCTTTCAGTTTTGCCTCCATTGGCATTGCCTCACTGCCATTCTGAAACATAGCAAAAGTGATATTGTGTACGCTGGAATTCCCAAACACATTTCTGTTCCTGAGATGGAGTCCATACAGTGCTTTGTTGATCATCACATTGATATTACCTGTAATGGGCAGACAAAATTATTGCAGAGAGTCCGTTGGGACAGAAATGAGCAGGATTTGCTCAGCAACATACAAATTAATCATTAATTTAATACCAGGAGGAAGTAAATGCATTTCCACTGATTATAATTGATAATTTAGCCTAATCCAAACAGAAAACTGGTTGTTAAGAGAACACTTTCTCTACTAGTAGAAGTGCTTGTGTTAAGAACAAATTACATAATTTGTTTTAATAGCATAATAGTATTTATGGCAGCTGTTTCGTTTTATTCACAAAATTGTCTGGGCCTTAAGGCCAGGACTAAGTACAGTGCGCTGTCCGCTGAAGGCAAATTTACAGAGGGATTATGACCTTCCACAAAGGCTCCTTGTATTATTCCAGGGTAAACAATCCCTCTGGAGCTCTTCATTGACATGCTCTACACCATGGAGTAATTTGCAAGGGCGAGGTCCCCGAGTCTGCTGCTCCCCTACATTTCAGAAGGCTTGTACAGGAAAAAAACCACCCACTATTTCCCTCGATCAATGAAACTAACAAATAAAAGATGCACTTGCAATGAAAATGGTAGTTTACTCAAATGTGTCTTCACCTCAGTGATCAATGGTTCATTTTGCATACTAAATGCATCTTTTTGCATTAAATGCACTTCTGTAAGGAATACACTATGAATAAAAAGTCTCCTTGGATAGCTGCAGAATTAGCAGCAAAACATAAAGTAAAAAAGTACCATCATGTATGTTGCTTTTGCGCTTCAGTAATCCATTCACAGAAAGAAGCTGAGGTATAGCCTTTAATCCAGTAAATGTGTGTCGGACTTTTCCATTTAAGGACAAGACAAGACCAACTTTCTGCTCCCTGGCTCCCATGAAATCCACATGAAGCCTATTTTCATTAAGCTTTATCTCAGAAGATACCAGAAGTCTAAAAAGACAGACAGAAAAACTGCCAGCAAAAGTCATCTTAGCAGTGCTTAATTCATGTTAGGCTATCTCTGTCAACCTGCAGCAAAAGCATCCCATTTATTTGGTAATGTTCAGTGCAAAAGAGAAGTAGATTTTACAAGAGATCTGTATAGTATGTTGAAGAGACTTTTGCCTAAATGGGCAAAAGTTACTGATCAGAAGCCTAGCACACATACCTGGGAGAACCCAGAGAAGAAAAAAGGTCAGACTGTGCCTCACTGCTTCTGCTCATATTGCACTCAGAGTAGTTTCTAGGGTGATTGTTTCTGCAGCTACCTGAAAGCTTCTGTTTGGATGGTTCTTCTGCACATGTTCCTGTTACCATGCGTTGTCAGCCAGGAACTGGATGTCGGAAGAGATGGACGCATTCCAATGATTTCTATATATGAAACGGCTAAGGGAAGGGATTTCTGGAGATTGTCCAGTCCAACCCCTCTGCTCAAAACAGGGTCAGCTAGAGTGAGTTACTCAAGACCGTGTCTGGTCAGGCTTTGAGCACCTCCAAGGATGGAGGTTCCACAACCTCTCTGGGCAATCTGTTCCAGTGTTTGATCATTCCTACAGTAAAAAAGTTTTCTTTTATTTTTTATGTTTAAACAGAATTTCTTGTATTTCAATTAGCGACCATGTGTCTCCTTTGCTGGAAACATTTGTATTAGAGAAGTATAAGGAAAAAAGTCTATAAAGTGTTAAGTTCCATTTAAATGACAAGGGCTTAAACTTTAAAATGCTATAAAACAGTGAAAATTTAGTACATCAAAAAAATTAAAAGGGTATATTTTGAAAGGAAAATAAGAGATTTCTAAACTAAGCATAGTAGGCCTCTCACATCTATTAACCAAAATTCTGATTTCTTTACCTTGATGGATACATTTTGCCCATTAACTGGAACTGCATTGACTCCGGTTCTGTCAAGATTGCCTGATGGAGGAAAGCGCCCACTCTGACAACTCTGGCATTCCTCCTCTTTTCATTGTTCATATCAACCTCCAGCATCAGCATGTCCCTTCCACTGGAATGAAGGTAAAGAGATCCATTGAGGTTGCTCTCACCATAACTCTTCAGGGCTGCTTGGACCTACACACAGAGAAAATAAGAACAGGACATTAAGAATCTCAAACCATAATGCAAAATAGTGAAACATCAGTTTGAGGAATAAGATTGCAGACAACGATGAGATTTGGGAGGGTCTCATGAATCCATTAAGAAACTTAAATTAGGAGGACTACAAATAAAATTGAATCTTTTTTTGCCTCAGATAGGATCTCTCTTCCCAGCTGCTGGTGAATCATTCATTTATTATGCTCCTAAAAAGAACTTACTGAACAAACATTCTCAAAATTTCAGTTTCCCCAAGCAAACACTATCAGATTTTCACAACTGCACCCTGACTTCCAATGAAACAAGCCAGCTTGATAAACTCCTGAGAAACAATGTTTAAACATCTTCAGTGTCATTCACTTCATAGAAACCTATTTGCCAGATGCTTTTGTTTCTTTCCTTGGCTAGGAGAATGTATTTGTGTTTAAGTGGAAAAAATAATAATAAAAAAAAAGATTTCCTAATCCATTTTATCCTCTTCAGCACCCATTCCTGGGACACAGGATATGTCACAAACGAGAGGGGCAGTCTGAAGTTAAAATCTTGACAATACATCACTGCCCGTGATAAATGAAATCACAGCCATTAGAGACTGAAAAGACCTGCTAGATCACATAATCCAGTCCTTGTCAACATGAGATAAAGCTAATCCTAGAGAAAGAACCTTTTGGACTGGTAATAAAGGCTACAGATGATACTTCATTTTGCCGAGAAGTCTGTCACTGTGATAGAGCTTTCAGCAACTACACTGGTGAATTATTTTCCATGCGAAAATCCTTCTCCTGCATTATAGGGAGCTGGGATGCACGCTATGCAATAGGATGTTCCCATATTTACTGCTTCAAGAGCACACATTTCTCCAGAACAAGACAAAAGGGAAATGTGAGAACAGAAAGACACTGTGTCATTTTAAATCACCACATGAAGGAGGCACTTTGTTTTGATTATCCAGAGCAGATTAAAATGAATGAATACACTTAACTCTCCTTTGAATTTTTAGAATCTTACCGTTATTCTTCAGTGTAAAAGGAAAAGAGAAATGCAATCAAAATGCAAACCCCTTTTTTCCCCAAACCCAAAATGTTTCCCCAAAATCCAAATGAAC
Organism: Dromaius novaehollandiae; assembly: GCF_036370855.1. NCBI lineage: Eukaryota > Metazoa > Chordata > Aves > Casuariiformes > Dromaiidae > Dromaius > Dromaius novaehollandiae. The sequence continues at coordinate 13,193,864 of NC_088111.1, read as the reverse complement.
CACGTAGCTCATTACACCAGCAGAATCAAGGAATGCAAATTTCTGAAAAGCAGAGCAGCACAGAAGTAATCCAGCTAGCATGTTATTTATTCATCACTCTTCTTTCCCTAGACCCAATTTATGGCTTTCCTAGCCTCTGTTTATAAACAGCTTGACTGAAAAGAACCTTCTCGAAGACCTGAAATAAGGTTTCAACTCATATGCAGCTCAACTGTAACTGCATTCTAGTCAAGAGCCAAGACTTTAAAACCTTACTCTAATGCACTGCTACTATGGTTGGTCCAACCCAGTGGCTTCAGATAACTCTGCCAAAGCCAGCCTTTTTGTACCACAATTGAGAGTAGCACAGTGCTGTTTCTCTATCAACTAGCCATCACTCCATAGTGAAAGGATATTTTTAGAGGTTAAGTGATCTGTTCATGCTAGAGCACTCAAAATCTCAAAAGGCTCAACTCAAATGGTTAAGATTATGGCTGCTAAACTGAAGAACCATCTTGAAACAAATTCAGCGTATTTTATTAACTGACTTAGAGATCCTGGTCCGACCGTTATTGTACATTCAAGAGATGACTCCAGTTAATTACTCAGAATAATTGGATATTAAGTTACTTAAGATATGTCTATGCTTTGCTCAACTAATAAAGGTATAATTATACTGAACGTATAGGTAGAGGGAGAGTATATCCCAGCTAATTTTAAGTTAATAGCTTTTACTTGAAGGACTGGGGGAAATTTTGACTGATAAGAATACATAAACATGCAAGAAAATCCAAAATGCGTTTTTTATCCTTTCAGCTGAATTCTAAAATGTTGGCACAAGAAAAATTATACTGCTAAAATGATGAACTATGTTGAATTTCAAGTATAATTGTACCAGAGTTTCAGAGTGATTTTTTTCCAAAGTTTTCTGAATTACAGCCAAAACACAAGCCACCTATTCCAATTGCATACAGCCATCTACCCAGAATAAACTCTATTCATAAAAAGTTAACTGCCAGTCCAATGATTGTGGCCTCTCCACTACCCTCACTGGATTCCCTATAAGCTGAACAACCTTACAGTATATACATACATTTTTTCCCCCGCTACACCTTGAAAGTGGTTCCACAGTAATTTACAGTAAAAAGTTGAACTGCTTTCAGGGTGAAATGCATGCCTAATGCATACAGCAAGCAAGAGACATAACACGGATTTTCAGGAATAGAGTTTTTATACTGGCTCTACAAACAAGACAGAATTTCACCCCTAACGGACAGGAGTCTTCAACACTGAGTGAATGAGCTCCAAAAGCCACAAGTCCATGCAATAAGACTACAATAATCAGGGGACTGACCTGTGAGGAATCGTTGTTGTTGATGATAGCTTTTACATTCACACGGTAGTCAAAGTCTTCCAGTTTGGTTTGCCTAGAAAACAGCTCCCCACTTAAGGCCACTGCTTGTGGAAACTTGAGCTATTTGACAAAGCAAAATGTAGATGACAAAGCAAAATGTAGAAATAATCACTGCATTCACATCAATTGCTTCGTGTTATTTGCTGTCTGAACTTTTAGCATAAAGTGAGGAATGTTTAAAAGCAAACGTGTATAAAAGTTTACCCAAGGCATTGCTGAAAAAGTATGAAAACAAATGATCAGTGTTTTTCTTATGAGACAGTACTGGTACTGATTGTTGTTTGGTCTGCAGTGATATGTGGGAGCCTTTGTCACCATCAGGATTTTATTGAATAGGAAGTTTGCAAGCATAGAACAATTACAGTTCTAAATGCAAAGCAGAAAAACAGCCACCAAGACATGAAGATTAAAACAACATAAACGAAGACAGACATGGAGAAACTGTCCTCTGGAAAGGAAGAAGGTAGTTCTTTTTCTGTACATCCTAAAATAAAGACAAGTTTCAGGATCAGTACCTGGAATGAATGAGTCACATCCATGTATAAAAGGTGTCTGAAATCTGTCTCACTGGATTTGTCCTGGTATCTTCCTAGAAAGCTGAGAACATCTTCCTTATTGACTTTCAAGGTAGTCTCAACTTCCTGCTTCACCTATGTGTTAAGAATGTGAGTAAGTGAACTGCATTAAGTATTAACGGTATGTATTATGACAGATGAGAGAAGCCACTGCAGTTCAGAATTATTACACTGTGGCTCAGAATGAAAAATAGGCAAAGCAGAGGAAAGAAAATAACCGCATTTGGTAAGAGAGATGAATAGATAGGTAAGGATTAGAACCCTGAATCCCTTCCACTGCTTGTTACTTATAAAAATATTAATGTTTAACATTAATTCAAAGAGAACTTTGCTCACAGCATTTACCTGGTGAGAACTAAAGGCCTATAAACAAGCTAGGTCTGAAAAGACAATAAACTGCAAATCCTATACAGACAGGTAATGAATCTCTCCTTCTGAATGAAGTTTAACAGGAAATTTACTCACAGTTTGGTGACTTCGAGTTAAAATGCATATTTCAACATTTTGGGGGAACCACCTGTAGTTATAAGGATGAGCTAAACCAGCACAAATCTAAAAGAGTTTAAAAAAGAGAGGAAATGCAAGGAACATAAGATATGTACGGTAAATTACTCATTTTCTGTTTTTTTGGTATGCCAGGTTAAAGGAAATTCATGTATCAGGTATTACTCACATAGGGGTTTTCAGGTTGGTAGCCAAGTGTAAAAGTTTGAACTGATTCCTCCAGCCCATTTATCAAAACTTTTGTCTCCAAAAAGTACTGCTTTTGCATTTTGTCAACAGTAAACATCCCCTGGAGAAGGAAACTCTGTGGAATGAGCAGTTTAAATGGATGCCTGGAACAAAATAAGGAATGAACAAAATGTAAAAGATCTTTGCAGGCAACCATGAAGAGAAAACATGCATAGTTCAGCTGAAACTCCAAAACTTTCAGTTGCAGATGCAATTAGCATGTCAGGTACTAAAGCAAAGCAGGTAGGACCAGGACCTGCAAGAAATTAATAAAGTGTAATTACAGCTTCATACAAACTGCATGCATTTACCAGAATTTCTGATGAAAAATTTCCATCCTGGATTCAGAAAAGGCTGGGCAGAGCATGGGAGTGGGTGACCCTCTAAAATTCTGATGTGCAGACCCTAAAACATACACTTTACATACCTTCATGGCCAAAACTTCATTTCAAATAGGGACAGTGTGTCCAAATACTTAGGGCAGCTTTGAAAATCTCAGCTGGCAAGTACATTCTCTGTTCTCTGCACAAACAATACCTGCATGTGATAATTCTATGCAACATATGTTCCGCTAGTAAGTAGTAAACTGCTCAGAGAAATATGTAAGTGCAACATTTTATGGACTTTATTAAATACTCTGCATTTACTTAGATGTCTAGAAAAAATGCAGTAACATTTATACATCAGACATTGGACTGCATTTATACAAGTTAGGATATCTGACACAGCTCTTCATTTTTCATTCACATACTTCTCCCATTACTGAAAAGGCATCTCTCTTTTCTTTTTTTAATCCATCTCCAAGACACAGAGCAGCTCCTAAAGGAGCCTTTGCACTCCTGTTGACCTTACTACATCTTAAGAATGCTGAGATCTCCCCAGCAATGATCTGGATTTCTAAGGTCTGAGCATGCATTTTTAAGGAGGCCTTCAAGCTGTGTTTTGATAATGGGTCATGAAGGGAGATATTCTGGCAGCCAGTATCTAGAAGCAGTGCACTCATTCTCACCAGGAAATGAAAACATGTTCCAAAATCTAAACAAGAGCATTTGTTATGTGTTTTAAGAGGGAAACATTTGGCCTTAGAAGAGCTATTATCGTTGCTAAGAAGCAGAAGAAATGCATCTGGATGGCACAGGGGATCATATCTGGATTTTGTAACTTCTCACCACTTAGTAGTTTGGCCATGCCATAAATCCTGCTGTTTTCATGAAAGGAGGCTATACTTTAAACAGGATTCCTAACAAACACATGGCCACAGCATGCACTACCTATTGCTCTTGACAACTTTCTTCCGTATCATTTTAATAACAAGGGCAAAGTCTGAATGGATGCAGATAACCAACCCATGGAGTCAATGTGCTCAAGCAAGCTTAGACAAGAGAGTAGGAAGCACAAGTTTTGTGCATGTGGTACTTCAACCTTGTAAACAAGAGCATCAAGATGCATTTAGGTCAAAACATTCCTCAGAGATAGAAAAAAGGCTACTGAACCTGAAATGGAGAGTTCCACGTTTCTGATAGAACATCTTCTCCTTCTTCATCTCTTCTATCTGACCTTCAAATTGCAGCACTACAGGCAGACTTTCATAGTCTGTCCATATAGCCTTCACAGAAATGTTTGTCTTTTTAGGCTGCCGTCCAAATCATGCGACCAGGAGAAGAAAGGACACTTGCGTCAAATTTATTGGATTCATATTCAGGAATGCCAATATAAAACACACATAGTTCAGCAGGCTACAGCGAGGCTGTCACTTCACAACAACTCCTTTCTCCTCAAGCTGAAAACCCTGATCTCAATTTACATAGGATTAAAAGTGACATTGGTAGTAAACCACTGACTTCAGCAGAAGACAATCAGACAAATCCCCTACAACATATAATTTGAGTGCAAACTGTTGCAGTATAAACAAGCTGTAGCTCTGGTACCAGTACATTTGAACACAACATCTGCGTTTTTTATTTAATTTTATTTAATTTTATTTAATACATACTACAAGGAACTGACCAAAGTAATTGACCAAAGCATCTCTTTGGATGGCAAACTGTTGATCATCTGGTCATGTGCTGCAGATACCAAGCAAGGTAGAAATTATTCTAAACACTACAGTAGATAAGGAGAAATACAGGGGCTTAAATAACATATAAAACCAGACTGTTACTATGCAAACTTGCAGGCAAAATATGTCAATTCTCCAAGATACTTAGCAAAATCTTCCACGTCTGTCATACATCTGCATCAAAATGTAAGTACTCATGTATTACCTCTTTGCCCTCTCCTCCCTGCATTTCTATCTGTAGCTGGCCTCCCAAGCAGGTGAGAAGGACTCACAACAACACTGCACAACTTTTTTTTTTTTTTTTTTTTTAAATGAACTTAATTTTACTTTGCAGGCTGTCAAAACAGACAGAAATACAAGGAGCACTAGCAGTGTTTAAGCCTGGACGCTAGCAACGGTATCTCTCAGGAAGGTGACAGACCTAAGAAATGCAATCCCAGGTCAGAGAAATTACATTTGTACTTCTTTCTTACCACTGGCAGATTCTGATAGCCAGCTGTGAAGTTAAATTCCTGTTTTGCACTCTTTATCTTAAAGCAGAGAAATTTGGCTTGTCCATTGTTCTCCAAAAGAATCTCATTCTTCACAAGCTGATTCCACAGAGATATCACTTCACAATAGCTATGCAGAACATTCCTCCCAAGATAATTAAACATGGATGCCTGAAAAACAAAGAGGAACACACTAGTCTGGCTAAGGTAGGACAGACAGAATCCTGTTCTTCTAACAGCACAGTACAGAGGTGAAAAGAAGGCATTTTCCCAGAGATGATCATTACAAGAACTACTAGAAATAGTGCACGAGCATTTCAGTTATCAAAATATTCTGAATTTCCATAAAGATCTCAAAAATTATTTATGTTACTCTTATTTTATCCCGTCTAAACAGGAGAGAGACAGAAATTAAGTATGTGGAAAGAACATTGTTGATAAGCAGTTTTTTCTTTCTCATTCAAGAATGTCTCTGACAATCCTCCACACCGTACCTGAACCAGCAGTGATCTAGCAAAGAAAAGCTGCAATTCAAAATAAAGGAACACCTTAAAGATCAACAGAAGTTAAAGATCTACCACATCACCTGTAGATTCCAAAAGAAAGGCAAAAATTCCAGGCTCTCACTCATTTATACAGAGGCAAATAAGAAGCAATTCACTGAAAATAAATAAGGCTCCTCTGAGGCAAATCAACAGTTTGTGTAGTGACAAATCTTTATCACATTGCTTAATGTACAGCATCTGTGATGAGGTCAGGATAAAATCTATATTTAATGGCACAGTCTAAAAGAAATTAGGAAAAAGCTTACAATCTATAGACCCAGGGCACACAGATTCCATCCAGTGGATACTTAATCATTTTATAAAAAGTAGAAAAATTCCAACAGAAAAGGCAGAAAACTACACATTGAGACACTATCATTGAAAGTTCTCACAGAGGACTGTGGGAGACTGGAATCACTCCGTATGAGAGTCAAAACAAAACAGATAACCTTTCATTTTCCAGGACTATCTCCTAATCACTGAACTATCCTGTGTTCTACCAGGCAACAAGCTTACCATTTCTCCTACAGAATCTGTGCATTTTGTATAGATACTGGTATATTCAATGGACCAAGGAGTAACAGTAAGAACATCCCAGTGCCAAAGACGTTCTGCGAGACTGCAGCTCTGAGATTTATGGAACTCCAAATATTTATGCATGATTTTTCACTACGGCGCCTGGATCAAGAAGGAGCATGCACAATGAAATATGGGATAGCTTGTTGGACAGGATACTTTCCAGGCAGAGGTGGGTTACATTCAGCTCAAGCAGAGGACACCTTTGAATCTAATGCCTCAAATTTAGGTGAATGCTGTAATCGCTGGGCTCTTAATTAAGAAGTTTGGTTATTGTTCTTCACACTTCTAAAATCAAACAAAAGCAAAGCCACAAAACTCAGTTGTTTCATATCACTGAGGAACAAATTTTAAACATTTCTTAGGCACTGGTCCAATTTTCCTACTTCTCCAAGAAACTTTCAGCACAAATTCAGAACTTAAAGTTAGTTATTTGTACACACCTAGGTAGAACTCTCACATCATGTACTTGGGCTCTGTGCAGGGAAGGATGAACTCCCATTGCAGACAGGGACACAGCTGGTGGCCCTAACATTTTTTAAATTCAATAAATAGACCCTGATTGTGCTGACAAGCCAAGGCAGGCCCCACAGGAAGCCAGTGAGGAGGAAGAATAGCATATTCTTCAAGCTCAGGAAACAGATGAACACAGGCATTACAAGATACTCTCTGATTAGTTAGCACACAGTGCAAGAGTTTCTCAAACAAGCAACTTCACACAGTATGCTGAGCAAGTGTTATTCCAGTATAATGACAGTTCTGTTAGGCATCTATCGCAAAGCTGTATCATCAAAGCTGTAAACAAAAGAAAGCGTCATGTTACTAACCTGCAGATACGTAGTAGCTGGGGTGTAAATATGAATTTTCCCTTCTTTTTCATTGCCTTGATCTTCACAGAATAGCTCCACTACGAGATTGTTAATAGAGACAATTTTCCCAGCTGTCAGCTCCATAGTCAGTAAGTAAGCAGAACGCTGAGGCTGAGTTAGTTTGAGAGTTGCATATAGATATAGCCATGGTGTGTCCATATTTAATCCACCTGGAAAGAATATATATTAAATGTAGAGATAAGTGAGATTTCAAGCTACATAGCTTCTAACTCTGTAACAAAGCTGATAAGAGGCTGGGCTTTTGGAATGAGGGTAAAATACCATTATTAGCTTATTCTCCTCCAATAGCCAAAATCTCCAGATGGTATATAATGAAATAAGTGCTGTGAACCAGTGTAACATTCCATAGTGTAATCCATAGGAAAGGTTCCTAACGAATGGAAATTTATAAAACCCAGTACTTATATGGCACCAGCAGAGAGTTCTGCTCCACAAGAAAATATAGAATCTTTACCTGAACTCTGATTCTACAATTATTATTCCCATGATTACAATAATGGCCTTGTCAAAGCTGTTTAGACATATGCCGACTTAGAAATTCAATTCTGCGATACATACATTTTGAAAAAGATTTGTAGATTATTTTGGAAACTGGTTTCTAGACAGCTCAGAACGCTTATGTCTGACAAACTGTTAAAATTTCACCAGCAGACATTTATTTATCAAATTACACCAATTGCACATTGCAATATGATCCAGTATCTCACTCATGAATATTTTCTGACAAACACTCACAAAGTAATCTCCAAATTTTTAAAACTTCAGAATTAATTCAACCCTAGTTCATTTCACCTGAACAAGCAGAAAAGTGTAACAGTGAATTCAGTCCACTGTATCAAGCTACTTATTTTGCATTAATAAGCATTCAAGTTTGCACACGTGGTGTACACTAGCTTTGAAAAACTCTGATTTTTACAGCACATAATCCACTGAAGTATAAAATGGTAGCAGCACTCAATCCATCTTAAACACTAAATTCCAGAAATCTGATTTTTGGCACACCTAAGCTAACTTAACCCCTATTTAAGAAAGAACTCTAAAAATGTAAAATACAGCTTGCAATAATAAAGGCCTACTTCCTGCTGTACTTTCTGAAGCAAAGGTCTAAGATAAATGCAATTTTTAAATATACCCATATATAAAAACAGGTGTTTAATTTATAGCTTAAGATATGCCATTAGTATTCTGGTTGGTGCCCCACTTCCTAGTGTTGTTAAAACAAACTTGATTGCTCTTTCTAAAGCCAAGAATGCTTTAAAACATGGCTCACTCCTTGGTCAGTTATCTCATTCAAAAGCTAGTAGGACAAGATTAATCTCTATGAGGAGCATGGTCATCAGACAGAGTTATTCCCCTCTGCACAGCACTGGTGAGGCTACACCTGCAACACTGGATCTAGTTTGGGATCACCCAGATGAAGCTGGATGGGGAGAAACCCAAAGAGGGTCCAGCAGAGGGCTCCTGTGATGACCAAGGGCCTAGAGGCATGACAAATGATTAAGACGGGAGGGAGCTAGGCTAGTTTAGTCTAGCAAAGGTGTGGGGGTGGATCTGATTGCCTACAGCTACTTGAAGGCAAACAACAAAGATAAGGAACATGAACTCTTCAACAGCGGCAGACAAACTGCTACAAATTGCACTTTGAGAAGCTAAGGAAGCACTGGAATGGGTTAGCCAGACAGGCTGTGGAACATCCATCCTTGGCAGTTTTCAAGACACAGCTAGACAAAACCAGAGCAGACGTGACATACTGTTAGCAACAGTCCTGCTTTGAGCAGGAAGCTGGTCTAGGCACCTCCAGGGTCTCTTCCAACCAGTATTTCTATGATTCTATGACACTCATATACAACTACTTCATAAAATCCCAGCAGCTTCTTTGCATGCCTACTTTTCTAACCAACAACTGAAAATGGTTTGCGGTACTTCACCTTCCCACTTCTTAAGATCATTTCTAGATGCGTCTTTCCACTGCAGTCCAGCCACAAATGGCATGTGGTCATTACACTGCACCTTAAAGTTGGTGCTACTCTGTGAATAACCCTGAGAATTGTATGAGTGCTGCAGCTGGGTTCTGTAATTCACCTGCTTTTCCAGGACTTGCACGGCAAACTGGAAAACAAGTGAAACAAATTTAAATAAAAATTAGATCCCATCTTCAGGGCTGTCTAAGATAACACACACATATAGAAGTAGGAAGGTCACCACTAGTGCCTCTGCTTTGTGCAGTTGCCATTTACTTTATTGCTTTTCCCGCATGCTGACCAATTACAGATTGCCATTTCTTTAATATGCATTTGTTAGATCCACTGAAGATTTAAAAGGGAAAATTGCCACTGATTTTTGACCATTTACTTGGTTAAAAAAATAATGACAATAATTCTAGGTCACTCTATGCTGGGATCACAGATAAATTCTATACTTGCAGGTGCTCCTTACGGAAATAGCATAATGACAACTCACCTCAGAAAGTAAATACCTATTTTAAGACAGTAAGAGGTAAGACCTGTAACTTCTAAGAAACAACACAAAAGTTTCCATGCATTTCTGTAAGGCCTCTCTACAAATAAAACAAAGGATCACAGGATATGCTATTTTAAATTATTATTTTATTTCTTTTGAGAGCACATAGAATATGCTTCAAAAGAAGGCATAAACTCTCTCTTTCATAAACTTTCTCTGATGCTTTAAATTATGCTCTATTATATCAGAAATCTTTTTTCTGATCCAGGATAAAAATCAATATATAACTACAAAAAAATAAGAACAGGTCTTATCTAAGGTAATTGTGACACCTAAACTAACTTCCATCTAAATGTTGTAATATTCTGAGTAATTATATCATGCACCCCCTTCAGCATCATGTGAGCAAAGCAACCTTTGTAACGACTGTAAATAACCGTGCAAGAAATAAACAAACACTGCAGGGAACTCGGATCACATTACACCCAAATCTTTTCTGGTATGTGAAAAGTCCACCTACTGGGTTTCTGTTGTTCATTTCAAATGTCATTTATATTTATGTGTTTGGGTAAGACCTTCCTTAACTCTCAAGCTCATCACATCTGGATATCTGCCTCGTATTATTAATACATGGCACAGCTAGAAAAAAAGTTTTAATAAAATAATTCACCTCAAATTTTTCTTAGTTTTTCTGTTATATCTTTTAAGTGAAGGTCTTACTCTTTAACAACCATGATTACCTCCATGAAATAGTTGACTACAAACGAACTGGAACTATTCTTAAATGCTTGGCTGATCAGAACTTTTTTCTTGTTGTTTATTTCATCCCAGTGTTTCCCATAGTTCACTTCCAGCTGGGAGGAAAGCCAAGACGCACTCGCTTCATGTTGCAGGTGAACCTAAAGAACAAAAATCCATCTTCCTTCTCTGTGCCATGTCTTCTCTTTCATTCACTGCTGTTAACTGCCTGTAGAAATATCCCTAAATAGCAAGCAGGACTAAAGCAGGAAGAGTTGCAAATTTTGCAGCAAAATCATCAGAAGACATAAATTCAGTGTACAAAGCCCAAAACATTCAGTCAATGCACTGCTAGTCAAATTGCTTTTCTCCAGAGCTAAGGAAACTGCGCGCAGGTACTCCTCAAGGACTGCCCCCGCAAGGATTCATTGTGCAGCTGCACAGTTTGGCAAGATTCTGCTTCATGGGAAATCTTAACACTTTTTGGCTTCAGTCCAACTTGGACCAAAAGCAAATCTGACAGGATACAGAATTTCCCTCTAACTCAGAAGCTTATTTTTCATCCAGTTCTCTATTCTGCAGCAAACACTCAATATTAAAGCTGATTTGTCTTTAAATGAAACTTTGTCTTTGTACAGTCAGTAAGAAGGAAGAAATTCTAAACGGGTCTGCCTTTCTCTGCATTTGAGAGGCACACGCTTACAATTTTTGAGAGTATCTCCAAATCTGAACCAAAAAACTAATACAAAACCAAGTAAAATGCCTTCTTTTCTACACATATGAATTCTAATGATAATCATAGAAGAGGTAACTTTCTAGTTACAAGAAGTCCAGAACAATTAAATGCACTCCTAAACTTATTAATACTATTACTTTACATATAATATAAACATTGTCATAAACACTCTGCAGAAATTCTGTGAATTGATACATTAAAAAATGTCATCACTGAAGAGTCTGATGACCTACAGTGTAACGGAGGGCACAAATCAGCAAACTGATTTGATCTCTCCGTCTACACAGAAGCACAGGAGGATCAAGACAAAAAAAGATGATGAGAAGAAAAAGACCAATCCAAAAATAACATCTTGCTCTGTTGAAGCCCCTCAAAAAAGCGCACAAGTGATTTTGTCGGTATCTCTACCTTGTGATTATATGTTGGAGTCTGCATACAGTGAAATTCATGCCCAATATCCAGTCTGTATAGTTCATGTGCACCAGTCTCCTCTTTAATCTTTTGCCCCGTACTGCATTCATGATGAAGGTTTTTTGCATCTCCTGTTTAAGTTAAATCACAAAGCTATCTGTTTACATTATTCAAAAGTAAACTATCAAAATGTCAATAGTACAAATCTAGAATTGGTTTCAAGATTTCTATTTTTCAAAAACATTAAAGTGGGATTCATCTATTTTTATAGACATATACTTGTTTTATCCTGAGAATCCAAAGATAAGCACACATTTACTGAAGCTGCATTTAAGAACGGTGAGTTTGTATTTGTTTGACAAGTGAGTTACACCTATGAAAATGAAAACACTACTACAGTAAGAAACAAAAGATAAGTAGATATTTAATTCATATAAAAGGATTGGCAGTTCTTCACCATCACTGTCCTGACTCCTTCCCAGATTCAAACTACTGGTTCCAATAACTGTTTAACCACCAAAGGAGCAGGACAAGTATCACGAGCCTGAGTGCATGGAAGACAATAAAAGGACTGAGTACTCGACTTGCAGCCATAATCTTTATGAAGTATGTTCTGCGCTCTAAAGGTACTGACCTCTGTTCATTAAGACTGATACCAACAGTGCTATAACTGCAGCACCATGAAGTGCAGCTCAGCAACTGTCCTCAATGTCTGCCCAAGACCTAGACACATTTTACAGACTTAAAGCTGCTGCCAAAACAGTTTCTGACACTTGAACTTATTTGCCAGCTAGCAGTCCAACCTAATGGCAATCAGTAACTTTGCACTGCTGACTAGAGACATGCTTGATAGGCAAAACAATTCATAAAAGTTAGGAAAAACTGGGCTAGACATTACAAATTTTGATTTTTTTCACAAGCTGCACTAGAAATGAAACTCCTAAGAAGATCCACATTATAGGCTTTACTATAAGAGTTTGGGGCTCTGTTTATTTCACTCTCAAATAAAATTAAAGTTGTTTCCAAGGTTAGGAAATTGGAAACAGCTGGTCCATCTTAAGAACAGAATGAAAATGATCCAAATATTTGGGCTGATTTTGTTTAAGAAAATCTAAAGCTCTGCTTACGTTTACTCTGCCAAATTTCCAGATTGTTTCACTCACTTTTTCAGGAAAAAAAAAAAAAAAAAAAAAAAAAAAAAAAAGGAGAGGCACTAGGTTTATTATTTAAATGGAATTTTACCTGGGTGAAGTAAAAGTATCATAAATTAATCATGGTCAACTTTTGCAACTTTCTTGGGGCCTCATAATATTTGAAGACTTTCTGTTACCACTCAGCTCCTGACATCATGATATTACATGTGAATCTCAGGTTTCATTAAAAACAAACCAAAACCAGTAATAAAATGCCAGCCCTCTTGGTCACTGAGAAAAGCTTAAAATAATGAATCTGAAGCTTTAACCACTGAGTATAATTAACACATATTTTTTTAATCCAGTAGTTTTAAATGGAATTGTTTTTGACTACTTCAAGTAGAATAGTTGCCAAACTGGGCATATATCAAGATCTGACTTAAGCTCTAAAAATGTAACTGCAAAATAGCTTTTCTTATATACAAGCACCATTTATGACTGTTTTAAATGTTCAGGTACATTTCTATTTGCATGTATAAGATATTCTAATCAGCGTACCATTTTCAGCAAAATGATGGGGTCATACCTGTGCTGGTTTAAGAAAAATCATATTGGTATATATGTTCTCTGAATGTGCAATATGCTTTATATATATAATCACTCCATACTGCTCACAATGACCAGCTACTACAAGTATTCAGTACTTTCATAGAGTTCATAGTACTAATGTCCATGTGCTTTGTCTAATAAAATTACTGTAGAGTTTATATAACTGGTTAAATAAAGCAAATTATTTTCTGGAAACATTCCCTCACATTTTTAAGTGAACGTATGCACCTGTTGCATAAACATTTAGGAACATGAATTAATTAGGAGAAATTCCTATTGAAATAGTGAACTTTAAACAAGTGTTGGACATATCTGTGAAAGCACATTAGAAAAAAACCCTATTTTTTTAATATGTGGATTCAAAGATCAAAGTTCATCCAAGTGGAAAGAGAAACTCCGTCTAGGTCTCAGACAATATAGCTCAAAAATGGTGTGCGATCTTTCTTTCTAAGAGAGGATCCTGGACATACAGGCAAACAACTTGCAGAAAAATCTGAGACAAACAAAATGTTTTTACTTTTCCTCATTTTCATTATACCTGGGAATCCATATTTTATCCTTAAAGCATGCGACCGCAAGCTCTCACGTTGCTGGAGAAGACTGATGACATGAGCTCCAAGAACACCTGGAAGGTAAGTCTCCCCTTCAAGTGAGTACTGCCTCAGCTTATCATCAAGCTTTTTCTCCAGAAATACTACAAAAAGAACAGAATCGAGCATGTAGTTATAGAACACAAAGTTCATTTGCTACCATTAATTAACAAAAGAAATACTCCAGTAAGCAAAAAGCAAATGTGACCAGGTCTCATCCCATCTAACTGAGGAACCCCATGTAGTCTTGGTAAGCTACCTGTACAGCAAACAAAAAAGACAAAACGTGTTCAGTCTCTTACTCTGACTACTTAAACAGCCTGTACAGACCATATCTCTAATGGACAGCTCACATACTGCCTGTAGTTTACTGAAATGAATCTAGCCAAAAGCTGTTCCTTAAAGGGAACCAATTTTAATGCACTGATCCTTTTAATTAACTATAGAGATAACATATGCAGAGATTTACAACTTCTACATCAATTTGGCAAAGATGTGGCCTTTGTAAAGGAGGAACTGATACAGCCCAGTTCTCAGGGGATATGTGTTTGAATCAGCCCAGCACCATTTTTGGATGCAGTCACTAGCATTCCATGTGAAAGTTAAGGATGAAGAAGGAATTTCACAGAAAGATCTCCCAAGACACAAACTGGCAACTGGCACTCCTGAAAAGTTAGTTTGATTTGAAAATATTGTAGAGTCTTAGGACCTAGCAATGTCTTTGCCACATGGAGACCACAGCAAGAAATACTAAGGAAAAAACAGAGAGCCTTAGTCTTACATCACTGATTTATTCTACTGTATTAATTTACCTTTTAATAAACTGACGTTTTAAAAACAGTAAAGCCCTCTTTCTGATATTTTCCTTCTTACATTTTCCTGTTACTGTATCTGCGAGAAAAAAAACTAATTACAAGATTTTCAGAACAACAGGTCTTAGGAGTTTAGCTACATATTTGTCTCTCTGCACCATTTTGTACTGACGAAAATGAACAACAGAAAATATTGTAAATGTTGCAACTTCTTCTAGTTAAATGACTCCTTACAAATTATTTCCTCCATCCTGTTCAAGAGTAATGTTTATTTTATAATTTATTCTATAACTCCTATTAGTACTAATACGTATTCAGAATAATTTGTCAAGAATAATCATTTTAAAAAGCAGTCTTACTGACTTGAAAGAGATTCTAGAAACACATGTCCAAAACGAGGCAACCTTAAGATAGCCTCCATATTTTCTGAGACCTCCAGAACTTATATTTATATGGCAAATACTTATTGTCCTCTAACCTGAAAGAAATGCAGCATCCTTCAATAAATTATTCAGGGATACTGAAAAAGCTATCTTCTTGCCAAGTTGTTTAGTGATGTTTCCTGACAGAATGATAGGGCTGCTTTGTCTTATCAGCTTTACCTCCAGCTGGGTCACGTATCTCTGTTCTCCACTTAGTATGTGCAAATCTGTCATTCCCTAAAAAAAAGAAAAAAAGAAAAAAAAAGAAAAAAGAATTACACGAAACAAAACAAAAACACCCACACCAAATCCTAATAAACAAAAACAAAACCCCAAACTACTCAACAGTGCAACAGTGCAAGCTGATTAAGTTTTGAGAAACCAATACTATAGATGTGGGCACTCTGGGAATGAGATGAGAGAAGGGAAAAAAGATTTTTTTCTACACACCCTCAAAAAACTCCCATAAAACTTGCTGTTAACAAATAAGGGGGGGGGGGAGGATGGCTTTATTTTTCCAATTATACAAAAACCACAGTGGTGTGAGATGATGATTTCCTTCATCTCCTGCCGATTTCCATAGTGACTGAAATCACAAAAAAATGTTACAACACTGGGCCAAAAAATTATATGGTGTTACCGAAAACATTAGCTTTCTAGTAGAGAATTAGATTTAGGTTGGACTAGATACAAATACAACACTCTGCAAAGCTAAGTAGTATTTGGGTTTGTCATCATGCTGAATATAAGAAGAAATATTCAAAATACCTTAGCTGAAATATTACTCTAGAAAAAAAAATCTGTTAAATACTGTGCTCACAGTAGAAAAATGCACAGTGCTTGAAAATGATTTACTTTGGAGGCCCACGGAAGACATGCCACCCTGCTATGGGTTTCAGACAAGTAACGAACAAAGTTTTAAGTCCTGGAATAGAAAAAAAATCCCAGTAAAATTTCAGTGATAAATGTCCACCTGAATTTTTGTTTGCTTTTTCATTTCAGAGATTAGACATTGGCATGTTCTTGCTTATTCCCCAGCGCTTTAAAAAAATGGTTTGTGTAACAAAGAAGATGGAGATTCCTACATCTATGGAGTCCACAGGAGTGGAGAAACTAAGTCTGCGCTTACTCAATTATTACATATGGGCAGACTATAAGTCTGAAACTGTGTGACTATACATACACATAAGCCAAAGTCCACAGGAGTCAATGTTATCTTCTCTACCGACTTAACATTGGAACCAACCCAAAGGCTTCAAGTACATCTGAATATGACAAATTTGCTTGAGGTTACATGCAGATGCCACGCCTTAAAACTTTTAAAATCCAGGAATTTAGGTTCAGACACATACTGGCAGATCATCTCAAAATAATAAAGAGAACTGATAATTGATGGATTATTCACACAGATATTTTTCAATACATGTATATCTCATTCGCTTTCTTTTGTGATTGTCTTCATGTGCTTTTATTCAAGTATTCATCCTAGTATAACATACCTTAATGTAGTATACATCTCGGTCATCTACTATCAGCTCGAGGCGTCCCATCTGTGAATTTTTTGAAAACTCAATTTTCCCTTAGAGAAAAATAAAAACATTTACTTTTTACTGGACATACACAATTCAGTAATGCTTAATAAAAAGGTATCCCAAAATGCTAGTTGCCATTTCTGTGAACAATATATTTGCAGAGTAAAAACATAATAAATGTCAGAACAAAGGAAAAAAACATGGAATAAAGTTTGCAAAGGAGTTGAAGTGTCCTCAGAACACACATCTCATTCTGAAGGGATGAGCACAGTCATGGAGAAGAGGCAACCAAGCTGTCTCCAACAAATCAGCTTCATTCTGAAAGTGATTTACATAGCTCTGTGCCAAAGCACGTTAAGCTGTGTTGTGCTGTGGAGACGTTCCATGAGCTCAGAACACTTTGCACCCCAAGCCTTTGCACGGTGTAGGTAAATCTTCCATGTAATCCATTTTGAAAATAACTGAGATCAAGAAAAACATTTCTAGAGAGACAAATTCTCTATTTGTGATTTGACAAAATGCATAAAACAAACAAACAAACAAACAAAAATCAGTAACAGTAAGGCCACTCAAGTATATGTAAAAGACTACAGAACAATCCATCATGTTTCTTACCCTTAACTTCATATATACTGGTAACAGCTTTGCACTTTGATGCAAGTTTGTGAATGATGCACTGAACCTCTGACTGTGCAAAACAGGAAGTTTTAACCAAGATGCAAATAGCATTGGGAATGGGTGTCACCTAAAGCAGTAAATTGAATGGCTATCACATAGCACTGTAGTTTTAACACTAGATTATTGACTGAAATATATTGGCATTTTTCTGTTAATGCCAGTAAGTTCTCCTGATTGACATTAACTCTTACTATGGCTCTTAGTTGGAAAACCTACCATTTATCTCAATCTTCTTCTTTGGTTGTATAAATTTGATTCTGAATTTCTTCTGTGGGACATTAAAATTCAGATCAACACCAACATCCCTTCTCAAGTCTGACTTTGGAGTCCCAATGAAGAAGTGAAGGACAGCTTCATTTGGGATCCAAGAATCCTCCTGAAAAAAGAAAGGATAATGACATTTGTGATGGGCACAGAATCTGCAAAACAGTCTGTCAGATTGAATTACATCACATGATCACAAGCACTTTCAATGCTATCTTTTTTTTACACCTCTGCTTTTAGAACTTTACAGCAACCAATTTCTATTTCTCCTATTCTCAAGCTGTATTTTCCATTCCCTGTCTAGTGCTTGTCTTGTGAAACTCTGCTTGAACACATGGGATGTCACAGCAGACTGAACTAGTCTTGAAATTATGCCAATTCCTGCCAAAATTTGGGCAAATTCAGATTACACTTCCAGTTATAAATGTAAACTCTACAGTTCAGGTCTAAGTCACGAGCATTTTCGGCAATTTTCTTTAAGGTTCAACACTTTACGGTTCTTTCTTTAAGGTTCTACACTCTCCCATAAAAGTCAATGTTTCTCATGAGTCAGGAGATTACGATATTAATCTCCGAATTCAAACCGTAAGAAATGCATTTGAGAAATATGAGTGGTTATGAATAAAAATAAGAAAAAATCATATTTAGATAAACATTTCTTAAAATAAAAAGGGGAGACAATACTTAAATGTTTCATTTTAAATGACAAACTATATGAACTTATAATAAACCTACAAACGCTAGCCAACACTGCACAACAGTCAGAGCACAATACTATCACTTGCACAGCATTCTTAGAACGTAAGTCTCTGTATTTCTCTTCAGTCCAAAACAACGATTCTAGACACTCAGTGCTTTTCTTTGCTGCACTTGTATGGCAATTGCAGGCTGCAGTTACAATGAACAGTTTTGCAAATACTGCAGCAGTCAGCATGAAGTTTGGAAGGAGGAACTCTAGGGGGAAGAATATGGAAATAGCATCAGGAAGCAAATTTCTGTTCATCTGGCCTAAATGATAGCAGCAGTTGCAACAATCTATCAGTAGATCTCCTAACAAAAAGTAGTTAGTTTTACAAACACAGAACTCTCCTATCTTCTTAAATACTATCTATGTGACACATGAAATAAACACATCGTGACACATCTTAAGTTTACTTACAATTTCCTGTTGGACAGGAGTATGTGAATCTTTGATTTGGTTCTGTTTAAAACATGAGGTTATTTCAGGACAGAAAGGTCAGTTTGGGGCTTTACCCCTTTCTTTCTTTTTGCAGTTTCCCTGCAGTCTCTTTCAGGTCAATGAGTTCAAAGACAACCTTGAAAGAGTAAAGCAGGAGCTCCAGAAACTGTCCCCAGATACTGAGTGTATCATTTTAGAAAAAGCCATAAATTCTTGCTGTCCCCTGCAGAAGGTAGAAAAACATTCTTTCTACTTTAACTTAGCTAGTTATTCCATTCCAATTGTTAAGGTGGTTAATGTAAATTGATGTTGGGGGGGGGGGTCACAAACAGAAACAAGTCATCAAAGTGAGGTGAGGCTCTATTTCCAGCTCTATCAGTTTTATCTAAGTAAACGACTTAATATTCTTGTATATATTTCTTGTATATGGATAACAATATTTACCCACTATCGGCATTGGTAATTTTTTTTCTACATCTTTTCCCACTTTAATAAGAATGGAAATAACAACAACAACATAGACCTTGAAAATTAGTTAAGTTGAACATACAGTAGTGAGATGCACTGTTCTTTCACCAGCGTAAGTAAACTAAAAAAAATTACTACAGCAAAAGTAGAGCATGGCATAATGAAGAATTACCTGAGGAATATAGTTATATGCAGCTTCCACAAGGTATTGCTGCAGGCCTCTGTCTTGCTTAATTAGTGTGACAGCCACTCTCAGAGGTCCAGTAAAGGGGAAAGGCAAACCACTGGCTGAGTCAGGATACAACATTTCAGAACACAACTGCCAGCCAATAATCTTGGACACTAGTGGAACAGAACAGTTAGACATCCAGGGAGCACAATGAAAACATGCAAACCACATAATGAGCACTGAAGACTCTTCAGAAGCTATATGAAACCAGAAGAAATTCTATTCTATAAAACAATCTCTGTTATGGTTTAGATCTAACCCCATATTTCAGAATGATCGAGCTTTCTAAGACAAATACGATAGCTAGACTTACCTTCCTCCCTAGTGCAAGACCTGGTTTCTGGGTGGTCTTGGAAGACATCAATATCTTCTGTCTCATCCACCATTGTGAAGTAGAGTTTAGAGCTACAACCAAGAATTTCAAACACTCACTTTAAAACAATTCCGCTAAAGCTACGACAAGTTTTAAACAAAGTTCTCAGTTATATGCCATCTATTTCCAAATGAGAAATACAAGAAAATGGAAGTTCTGCCAAGGTCACTCTACAGTTCTATTAATCAATATTGATTTTTATCCACAATTTCCATGTTTAATCTGTTACTATCATGGTATGGTTCCGCAATACTTTACTAAAGCTATAGATCTCTTTGTTCTAAGCAATTTGGTATGGTCAGCTTATTGCAACTCCACTGACTTCCAGGCTTCTATACATTTTTTTCCTTAGGATATGATATGGACATCAATTTTGTTCCAGTCCCAAAGTTCTTCCAGAACTTCACTGAACTGCTTGTAAAAGGACCATGGTATCTGCCCTTGATGCGAGCAAAACAGCTAATAAAATAGATTCTACAGACAGTCTCTTGTTCAAACAATGCAAAATACATTTGTAATAATTTTGATTTTCACTCCTCAGCTGAAGAAGTGTCAAAATCAAAACCAAGTTTAGAATCGTTCCTAGCATTCCCATGATAATTAAGGCCTTTCACATCACAACTCGGGCAGTTTTACCACACACAAAAGAGCAAAAGACTAGTGGAGGGGATTCATGATCCATTGCATACAGACATTTAAACTTCTGTGATGGCCAGTGACCATCTCTGTTCAAATCGTCCATTCTCCTTTAAACCACTTCAGTTTATACTGTGCTTACTCAGGTTACAGTTATCAGACCCATGATCTGATATTACGGATACAGGGAGAAAAACATATTGACCTCATTACTGAAAAGAAAGCCTGATGTAAATCCTAAACATAAGTAACCATAGCGACAAATAACACTCATTGTAAACTGACTTAAGAATGCAAAAAACACATTGGGCCTAAAATATGAACCAGTACACTGAAATATATAATTTAATGTAGCCAACATCTTATTAAAATCCTAAAATGAATAAAGAAAAATGGCTTAGTTTGGCATTTATTCTTTAAAAGATGAATGGTCTGTCATCCATCCTAGCTCACAGAAAGAGAATTACATCATGAAGTCTCCTAGAGTCCTAAAAGAAATGGATGGTTTAAATGCTAAGCCCACATTTTACCTCTTAAGTTTTTCCTGAACTGCATATCTTACAGTACTGCAGTGTCCGAAATCAAGAGAAATACAGAGGAACAACAATCCACATACTGCAAACACTTCATTAATCTATTGTCATGTCTAAGAGGCATGTGGTTTACAGTATGTCATCACACTGATTATCTCAGTGCTTTCTACTTGGACTTCTATCAAATCTAGAAGTGCAAAGAAAAGAGAAAGCCAGCAGAAATAAAAGCTAAAAAGCCTAGCTTGTGTTAACACAAGCAATTCATCTACTTAACACCTGACAGTTGCTGAGGTGGTATTTCACAATAAAAGCTTTAACTAACATCGAAGAATCTAGGTAAAAATTCACTAGAAGGATATGAGTATACCTCATTAATACCATAGTCCAAACTACTCTAGTGTTTTGCTAAATGCCATTCTGTATCTGGTTTTGCTAAATACCACCTGCAGAAGTAATGCTAAGTTTTTACTCCATCACTTTAATATCCTGAACTAGATTCTTCGGACACTAAAGTTTCAGAAACAGTACTGACATTCAGTAGGGAAAAAGAGGGGAGTAGGAAAAATTCATTTATGTCTTTTATTGTTGGGTTTTGATTTGACCCTTTCACTTCACTAGAAGGATGTATTTATGGTAAAACAATGTAAAATGCACAGAATAATTTCCATTTCCTTTTCTTCAGAATGGCAGATTTGGACTGTGAGTCAGATTGAAAGAATTCGTTTCCTGACAAAGTATTTCTGCACCATTAACAAGTCTGCCAGTTAAGCTCTGATTCAGGGTTATCATGGTTACTATTTGCAGGAAGATGTCCTTGCATCATCTTACCTGAAATTAATTATCTCCATAGATTCTTCTGGAGTGTTCAAAAAAACTTTGAGCTCTTTCCCTTTTTTAATGTAGATTCCCCCATCGAGGCTAGTAGATGTCCTCATTCCTGTTTCCCAGCTTAGGCCAGCTTTTCCCAGAGTCCCCACGATTCCCATTTGGACAGAAATCTGGATAAATGCACTGTTGAAAGATGCAGAAGAACACACTTCTATGAAAAGCACTTTCTTTTTAAAGCACTTGATTTAAATCACAGGCTTCTTATCCCCTTGAATAAACACATAGCATTTGATGCTGTACAAAATAAACTGCTAACAACAAAATCATTATGAATATTTTGTTTCAGGCACTAACTGAAAACATTCTATGTATATAGATATACGCTTTTTAACATCAATTACTGCAAAACTGTTATGAGAGATGTCCTGAGTAATGGATCTGAACCCAAACTTCAGCAGGGAACATTAGGAAACTGAGTAACCTGGTGTAAGTTCATCTCTAGTTATATCACACTTAGCAAAGGTTAGTAAACAATTCAGTATGTGTAAAAAGCTACTATAGCCAGATAAGGAAACATAGGGTTAAATCATCAGCTGGTTTGTGGATTCATAACTGCATGTCTGATCCTGAAAAAATCCAAAAAAGCACCATCCCTGTAATGGGTAAAGCAATTCAAAACATCATCTGCATGCAAACATTCAGGAAGCTGACTTAGGGATAGGAGAGAATGGCCAGCTTAAAGCAGAACTGGAAAAGCACAACAATGGAGAGTTCAAAATCAGATAGGCAGGATAAGGAACAGCTACTTTCCTTGTGGCACAATAACCTTTCAGCAATATAAGCCTGGTGACTGCTGAGTTCTTCAGGAATTTCCTAACTGATTATAATGGGTGTCCACACAGAACTTGCATATCAGGAATTGCTGCTTAATGACAGGAATATGTGGAAGTGACACACATTTGCAGCAGCTATTACCTTGGCTTGATATATCCATTTACAAAGAAATTTGACCATTGTTTGAAATCCACATTCCCTTTGATTTTTACGTTGGTTGCTGCTGAGGCATTGACAGCCAGTTGAACAGGAAAGCCTGAAATTGCTGGAAATTGAAATTCTTCAGAGGCCAAACTCAGTCTTTTATTAAACTGAACCTCTTGCCCCTGTGGTGAAAGTAACAACAACAACAAAAAAACCCAGAATTATTGTGCATAATAAAGCCACCATGTAAGAATTTTTCCAGACCTTTTTGGGGGGCAAAACTATGCACTGCATTTCTTTTCCCTCAATGTATTTTTACCTGAGCTGGTTTTGGAAATAAGCTACAAAGTAGCCCAAAGCCTCTGTCTGGCCAGGGCATGAGCTTAGGCACTACTCCTTTGCTGATTAACAAAAGGAATTATTTTGCACTTAAGCATGGATGCTTTTGAATGAGAAAAACAAGAGATAAGAAGCATCAGACATCAGATCAAGTCCTTGCCTCATAAACGCTAATGTTATTCAAAGTACAATTTACCAAATGCTGTTTCAGCCCAACATACACTGGAGTCTTTTAAAGTTTTGTTTAGAGAAAGAGTAAGTAATATTCTCTATCTTCTACATATCTGCCATAATGTAGTTTCTCAAATAGCAGAAAGATTCCTTTTACCTTCAGAAGTTTGACAGCCAGCTCAGCCAGATTTAAAGAATAATGTTTGATCTGTTTTCTTGAATCTGCACAATCCAAAAATCTAAGTTCATTTCCAAAGATCTTTATGCTTAGCTCACATTTCAGCTCCTTCCTCCTCACCATTCTCTCAGTGAACTGATGTGGTAAAGAAATAAATTAGGAAGAGAATTATGTTTACATTAAACCTCTTTCAGACCCCCTAATAAACAATTCACCAGCACAGCTTATGTTATTAGCAAACAGATACCAGCCTCCTCTTTATAAATATTTCAAGCCCATTTAAGATCCTGGATTAGTACCTGTCCTTTACAGTTAAACTTCAGCTCCATACAACACAAGCTGGCTTTCACTTAACATAGGTAACTTGTACTCCTGAGATGGCTCAGGAAAATGCTAAGTATTGCTGTACCCACCCACAAACAGATGAAGCCTTGAAAAATACAGGGGAATAAAATTTCCACTATTACGCCATTATGGGCATCATGATTGCTAAGCAAACTGTAAGTAGGCAAAATTTAAATTTTCACTCCTTAAGAATCCATACAAGAGTAATACAACATGTACCATGACACATGAGTTTACATTGTAACAAGAAACGCTAAGAAGAAATATGAACCCTAAGAAGAAAGGTGGTCTGAAACAAACGAAATCATGGCTCCCAACTTTTGTAGATAATACTTCAACAGTTAAAGTCAATTGCCACAAATTCCCTGTCATATACATGGAACATAGCTCCCGCCAACATTAGTCCGTTCATCAGTCAATGCACAAAGGGTCAACATAACACCTGACAGCAAATATGGGAAGTCAAATCACAAACAATATGACTCAGAAACTAAACACCAAGCAGCTGTTTACAGTGCCACAGAAGTCAACAGACAAAAGGACATCACTGGAAAGAGGATCAGTACTCAAAATAATGGGAGGAACCCCAAAATACTGGCAACACATACCCCTGGCTGAGAGTCATTGTTTTGAGACAAAACTTTCTGAAAAAAAAGGAGACTCAGCTCTTTGTGGCTTTGTTTTTTGTGCAGCTGTTAAGCTCTGTGTAAATGAGTGGAAAAAGTTATGTATGCTTTCTGCAAAGGAGTCATGATAATATAAAGCAATAAGCAATGCTAGATGGAGCCCTAAGGTTACCTGGGAAACATCATGAATTTTTACAAGATTTACAGAATCAGTTACCTTCTTCACTAATTCACTCATCTTATTATACTTTCTACTAGGACAATTCTGGTTAGCTCTTCCCAACTTTGGCTTGCCAGCCTTGGTCACAAGACGATCACCATGGCTGTACCGCTCTGAAGTGAGCTTCCTCTGCTTGACCTTTCCTACTGTCTTCACTGGGTTTTCTGACTTGTGCTTTCTTTCATCAGTGTTTGCAAAAAAATAGTCACTGAAAGTAGCAGACTTTTGCCCAAAAATCTTCTGAATGAGAACTTCTGCATTCTCTAACCGCACACCAACCTAGAGGAAACAATACAGTGTTCAAAATTCAACTAGAAGTACACCAAAATGGAAAACCTTCAGGTTTTTGTAGGAACAAGCATTTACCACACATGATCACAGTGGTCTATAAAGTTTAGTATCCTACCCCATGGAGCATCCAATACCGGGTATTTCAGTATTAACTATTTTACTGTAGTTTGTTGATTATGCGAAGCTCAATAAAAAAGAAAAATCCTTTCTTAATCTCATAATAATTCATTTACAACATAAGGGATGGTCTGAGCTACCTTAGTTTAGCATGTTACAAACCGTAAAAAAAAAAACAGGTTGTAAAACAAGAATGCACCCATTTTATGCTCCTGGAACAAGATTCTGTTTGGAAATTCGCCTAAGATAATATTACTCCTATGTATCAGTTAGGGATATATGGCATTGAAAAAATATTTTTTCTGTCTACTACCCCTAAACTTAATTTGAGATCTGAAAGTTACATGAAATTCTTTCTTCCGCATATGCATTTTTACCTGCAATAAAGATTCCACATGCCAAACGTTGCCTTCTTTTACAGTTGAGCTGCTCAAGGTACAACTAGAGGCACAATTAAAGAAGATGAGGTTGCAAGCAGGCCATTTAATTATCCCAAGCATGGGACAGTCAGGGGGACTAAAACTGTCAGTTCAGTCAGCTATGTATGACTCTCCCTCTCTCCTGTATGAAAGGAGTTGGTGTATCCAAGCCAATCCAGTTTCCACTGAAGTCAAATGAAGGAATCTTGCTGACTTAAACAGGAGATAGACCAGGGTTCTCAGAGTGTAGCAACACTGTGGTTTATATTTTATTTGAGTCAGCAACTACAGCTGAATATAATTCACTTGGCTAGCCTACTGTACTATCAGAGTGAAAGTGGTTTTAATATGAATATGTCCACTGAACAAACGAGTCTTCTTGTCAATCTGAAGGCAACTTTGCAGTAGCAGTGAAAAGCATACCTCAGTAAAGGGACTGTAATGGAAAGACAGAACACATTTCTTTCTACTTCAATCCACCAAGTCACCTTTGAAAGGTAGGATAAAAAAAAAAATCCCAGGACTTGCCTCCAGTAGATTGATAGCCTGCCCCATAAGCTGAACAGTCAAGTTTGTCATGACTGATCGTGGTAGAAAAGATGCAGGAGAAAAGACCACTGATGCTTCCATATTTACACCTGCACCAGCTGCAATATAAAATATCAGACATCAGTCATTTGGAATTCAGTACTTCTCATACACTTTTCAAATCCCATCATTCTTTGCGAAATTGCAACTTTGCCTATTAAGAAGATGGTGAATAAAACATTCAGCCAAAAGGGTGTACTATTTAACTTTTTCATACAACAAAGACTTTAATAGAATCCTCTGAAAGCATCCTATCTCACTAACACTAAAAAAGAGCACTTATAATACATCAGAATAAAAGAAACATACCCCAATCCCCTGTTGCTGCAAAGGAACCTCATTATGGAAGGAATCAAAAGTTGGTGTTCACAAAAATAAAAAAGATTCATAGCTTCTTATTTGCCACTCTCACAAAAGACAAGTTGCATGTTATCTAGCTTGCTGGAGTTACTTCTGGAATATTCCAATAAAGAACAGAGTAGAATCAAGGTTACATTTGCATAGCTATTTTCTATTAAGTCATAACAATTAAAATTCTCCACTGCAAGATAAGATGTAAAGGACCAGGAAAGCCATGTGGGTTTTAATAATGCATATTCTACAAAGCATAAAGTTCTAGAACTCCACATACCTGTGTGGAACGTGACATCTGAATATGAGGAGTATTTCCATGCCTCCCAATCAAAATCTTTGCTAAGGATGTCATCAGGAATAGAATCGCGAAGGTGCTCCTTCAGTGGATCACTTGTTTCCAGGAGCTGGGAGAGATGACTCCAAACAAAGGAGCCCACTTAAATTAGACAAAGAAAAGCATTTGTAAATCAGAGAAAAATATAAAATATTTTTTAAAACTGATACAAGGGACCATTTTATTCATACCAGAATTAATCCTAAACCATTCCTCTGACTGCAACAGAATTCACTCATTTTCAGCAGCATTAAAATCAGAGTTTGATGCATCCATATCTTTCCCACAGTCAACTTATTTAAATATTCTCCTGTTGCTTTCCAATACGGCATGTGAGGGGCAATTCACTTCTTAATTTCATTTATACTTCTCAGTTAACTAGGCAAGTGTAAGTAAGGTTAACCTACTTTACCGTTTGCAAAGGATTTGCTATGCTAAATTCAAAGGAGTGCTTCAAATAAAGATACAACACTAATACACAAATTAGAAGCAGGTTGTGCAGCCGAAAAAATTTAGGAGTGTTTAGGTTTTACATTAAAGTAACAGAGTGGAATCCGGCTCCTTAGCGCCAACTAAACCCATGACAAAGAAGCCCTTCTGTTACGCCATTACTTGCAAAGAAAAGACCTTAAAAATACCAGAACTGCAATATCAAGCACTTAAAAATGCCAGAATGTGAAAGCTTCATCAATATAGTTATTCTTCAGTTCGGCTGAATCAAATGAAAAGCCATAGCATAAAGCCATAGCACAGACCACCATTACTTAAACACAGAACATGACTCCAAGCAGCAGTAGTAAGCTACTGCCTTCTGAGGCACTATCTATTCTCACAGAAGGAGCGTTTCACATTGAGCCCCGCAGTGCTGATCTCTGCTTGTCGAGATGAGATCTGCGGGACCTCACCAGTCCTCACTTCTGGCCTGCACACCTTGTTCTCTTTCACAATGCCAGAAGGATAAGAACAGGAATGAAAAACCCCATAGCCTCATCCCAAGGTAAAGCTGACGTACCGCATGAAGCTGACCTGGACGAGGTGAGGGCAATTCTCAAGTGCCAAGCAAGCTGCATACAATGTGGAAGAGCTACTACATAGTACTGACTTAGACAATGGTATATATAAATGACACACAGCAGAGTAATTACGGGTGCTGCTAATGCTGTGTTCCACTGCCCTTTCTGAGGTGCAGTCGAGGGCTACAGACAACATCAACAAAGTCAAATCCTATTACACAGGTTGCCTGGCTACCATACCTGGACTGGGATCTGAACATGATCCCAACACAACTTACATCTCAAGGAGCGCTGCGAGCCTGAAGGATATACAGTTAGAATGCAAGGGACTGTAAGGGCCAGTCTCTAATAATTTCTAAAGAACATGAGTGAGCTCAGTGATTTTTTTAGATTCTTATAACTTGACCAGAACTGGACATATTTCATAGGGTCTTAGATACTCTTTTACTGTAGGACTCTCACATTTGCCAAATTTCAAGTCCCTTCTTCAAAGAACAGATGCAACAGAATTCTTTAAAAAATGTTTTTAAACTTTCATTTTGGCAGCATCACCTATTTTTTTATCGAAAATCTCTGACCTAGTGTACTGAAATATTAAAAAAAAAAGGTCTAAGAGAGACAGCAAGCACATGAAAACCTTATAATTGACAGTTAAAGACTATAATCAACCATATGCAAAGCCTTTTATCAGCAAGTATTCAGCAACTTTAAACATAGACAGTTCTGTTCATCAGATCCCCTACATAAATTTTGGCATATGATGATCCGCTCTCTTGAGGCTTACTAATGGAGATAGAATTACAGAGAGAAAAGAGACAACTGGCAACAAAGGTTCTTTACATACAGCAAACAAACCATTCTAATATACAGAATCTTCCTGCGCTGTGCAGCACAGGTGGATTTCCAAACACACCTTCAAACAAAAAGCCCATACAGTTATACTGTTGTGTTCCAAAATTAATACTCCTGCAAGACGATGTGTTGGTCACGGCTTGGCTGCTTATGTGCTGCACTGTGAGGGGCCAACATATTCCATGTGTTTTGGAATCTGCTTCTCAAACAGAGACTTATTCCTCTCCGAAGATAAAAAATGTTAGGCTCCAGTGCTAATTCAATGCACACACCACTAATACTGATACAAATTTCTTTTTCACAAAACAAATTATTTTTTCATGTAACTTTTTATGAACAAGGTAACTAAAAACTAGTATGTACTCCGTGCCTTAAAGAGCGCTTGTTACTCATAAGTCTATTATGCAAATTACTTAGGTGGTACAGCAACCCAAGACAAAGGAAGGAAAACATCAAAATTCAGGGATACTGCATTAAATTGGAAGGTTTAAGACTTCAGTAGTTGCTTGCTAACCTTGACTGGATGTTTCCTTTTGCAAAGTCTTTTGTACTTTTTTAAATAATTCTTCACACGGACATTTCATTGCTATATAGTAAGAAGCAATCCTTATTTCTACTTCATCACTGGTTGCTTGATATAGCTGAACTAACACAGCAGCATTCTAAGAGAAAAAGAAAGATAAAAACGATTACAAAAAAAGCAAAATAGCGTTATGGTACTTACTCCCCTAAAATACCTCATGTATGCACTTCAGGATATAACTGCTTTTTTATCTCTGAAAAACACAGCCATTGTTATAATTACACTGCCAAAGTCATTTCATGCAACATGTATACAAATGTATGCACATATTCTCCACATTATGTTATCCACAAATTTTCAGAACAAACTGCCATTATGGCCTGGATTCTATATCCACTAATCTATACATGCAGGATGGTTTCTAACAAAGAGCCTGGCTTGCTAGCACTACTGTGAATGAGGGGTTTATTCCACAGGAGTAAGCTCTTCTCTACCTCACATGTATTTGCCACAACCAACACACGGACAACAACAGTTACACTTATTCCTGATCTCAAATGAAGGGTAGGACTGTAGCGAATTCATTCTGTTCAATACTTTCCCAGTATCAGCAAGCATGGATTTTTTGGTGAACTGCCCAGAATTAAGGCATCGGTGACTGATATTAACAACATTTCTATTAGCATTTAACACTCCCTAGTCCATTCACAGTGCGTAAGTTTAGTAGCTCACTTATTAGATGATGATGATAGGGTGTATGAAAACACATATATCTCAGATTTTCAACAGTTCTAAAAAGCAACAGGGAGCTTCATAACCACAGAACAAGCAGATTATGCCAGTCTATGCTGGAATCAAATTGAAGAAAGCAAGCCACAGAAAAGGCTTTTCTAAGTGCAAGTCCATGCAAGCACTGTGGAAACTCCTTGCTCTCCTGAAGCAGGACAGCCACCTTTGCCCAAACTAGCACTCCTGGCTTTGCCATTGTTTTTACTATTAAGTAACTTGTTTGTGTTTTCTTCTTTCAAACCATTAACAAAATATCCTAACTATGACAGTGTACTGCCAATCAGGGCAAGCTTCTCACATTAAATATTTAAATACTTAGCATTTCAGAGAGGGATACAGGGGAACAGACTACTGGAAAGATCAAGTACTGCGGGTTTTCAGTCACAACCCACATAGCCATAAGCCACACAACTCAAGTAACTTTTTAAAAAGCCATTAAGCTTTATCTCAGTGACTGGGTGTCCTACCCCAGCTACTACAAAGTGTATTATAGTCCTGCCAACCTTTCCAACAGCAGAACAGCTCTGCTGGAAGACATTTTTACACTTGATTCTTATTTGTTTGCATGTTTCCTAACTATTCCAGAAAGTCCAAACTCTAGGACAGCACCTGGAAGCCATCAGTCCCCTGCTGGCAACAAATTACTTACCCTGACAGAACAAGGAATGCGCCTGAATGCCCGTATAGCAGCTAGACGAATTTCAATAGGATTACTTCTCAGGGAAGCACAAAAGCTCAAAACAGGAGCTAACGAAGCTGCTGCAAGTCCCGCATTTCCAATAGCTTTTAACACTAGTTGCATCTGTAAACACAAAGCAAGGCCGAATCATAAATTAACCACATCTTGTCAGCTGTACATGAAATTTTATTGCATTTAGACATTCTGTCAAAATTCTTTCAAAATTCTCTGCTTAAAATGGATCACTGCTCACTTGGGGATTCCACTGCAGCCTCCACAGCAATACACAGCTATACAGTGGCTTTAGTGTATACAGTGGCCAATGAATGGACATGGACTGCAGGAACATGGATTGCTGTTTTAACGTCACATAACATCTGTGAGTGAATCTGGCTTAGACGTGATGGATTACAAAATCATTAAAATACCTGCATTTCAGTGGGAAAGCAGAAGTCACAAATTTGATGTACAGTGTAAGTTTTTCAAGTACTTCAACATTTTGTCCCTTTTTGATCACAAACAGTTTGATCTTTTTAGTGATCCAGTGTAGACTGCTATGTAGACTACAATGACTGATTCAAAATAATAATTTGTTAACAGATGCCATAACGTTACCGTAGCATTCTTCTTCTCCACAGTTAAAAGATGAAGCTCTGATTTCAAAGCTTCTCTTGAAAATCTCACTCTACATCCATCTTTAGGAACTTAAAAAGACTGTTTTAATTTTCAAAATATTTTTTCTCTCTAAGAACTCAGTAGAGACCAGTGAGACACCTCTGAGACATGAGGCCACTCACCAGTGCTGGGGTGCCTCTTTCTTTTAATGAGAGTCATAGATCCCCAAAACATGTAAAAACCTAGGTCCAGCAGAATGGACTAGATAACTTCATACAGCACATAGAAACTATAATTCTATGGCTAATAAGGAAAGACAAAAAGAGTTCAGGAATGGAATTTTTATATCAAAAGTTTGTTTGAGACTCCCAATACATAAAATCTGTCATAAAATGGTCAAAGAATTAAGAGTGAACAGACTGCTCAGACTATATGAAGAAAAGCACAAATCCCATGTGTGTAGCCTGCACACTGGAACCTTACACATGAGATAAACCTAGCTCCTGGGCTCCTACTATGCTATCTGGTACACCATGATGGGGATTTCTATATTCTACCCATGAAAAGGATTGTTTAAGCAGATCATTAAACACAAAATATGAAGATTTTTCTCCAGTAATGAGTAGCAGTTAAAAATTAAAAATCCCAGAACTGGGGTAGGAATTACTCCTAATCCAAGAAATGCATCATGCAGAGCAACTATGATAGCATGATTTTCCTCTCTCACTAGGCCTTCCAATATCATGGCTTATTTACAGCCAGGAACATTGTGACTCAGCAGAGCTCATTAGCCAGTGATACCATAGCTAACTCTAATTGTACATGAATCCCACTAACCAAAGGAACAGGGAGTGTCAGCAAACTGCCATTCGATAGGGGACAGAGGGGTCTGTTCTTTTAAACTCCAAGTTCATGAAGCTTGCTTCATCAGATGAAAAGATGCGGGGATTCCTCATTTAACACTATATAACAAAAACATCCATGCTGATAGGTCAGAAACACTTGCTGAATCATAAAATTTTATGCCCACCCTATCAAAGAATATTCATTGAAAAAACCTTTTTTTCATAGCTTTCTGGAAATTTACTGAATGCCATTTTCATCAAAGAAGTTCTAGACAATAAAGTAAGAAGAACAGAAACTAGTATAGAAAAGTAAAGCACAATGCCACATGCTTCTCTACAACTACTACCTGGCTGAGTCCTTCTGAATCTCGCACAGTGCAGTTTCCTCCCAGAAATTCACCAAGAGTCCTCATCACACTCTGCACAGCAGGCACACCATCACAGGATTCATGAGCTGAACAAAACCTATGTACAAGAGCAGTTACTCCTAAGAAGGAGCTCTGGCTTGCTCCCGGTGACTGCAGCAAAGGCTGTAAACAAAGACAAAAACAGGCTGTTCTCAAAAAAGTCATCCTCACAAATACCGTAACACACTTAATAGAAAATACATGTATCAGAAGACTTGCATACTAAAACTCAATCTCAACAATGCACATTTCCAAACAGCCCTTCAAGGATTTCAGAAACACAGAGGACAACCCTGAAGAGAAGTAGCTGAAAATTCTTCCACCTTCACATGTATACACAAGGGCTAAAAAGGTGTCAGTGTGATACAGACCTCAGTTCTTTCCACAGGAAATCATGCCCCACATGATTAGGAAAGAGTGTGAAAATTAATCTAAGCTATTTTCCAGAATGCTCAGAAGGAAAAGTGTTTTAAATTAAGGATCCTCAATGTGACACGCAAGTAGTTTAGAAAAGGGTGCAAAAGTTAGCACACACATTCATCACAAACATGTAAAGAGGTACAACTGTATAATAAGTTGTGCCTTCATGAAGATTTCCATAAAGATTTATTTATTTATACATAATACTCTCGTACTACTTTTAAAGAATTAGTAGATAATTAAATTATTTGTGACTGTTAACTATCTAGTCCAACAGTAGAGTATTTGAAATCATTTACAACATCTACCAACATGCTTATATCCATATGTAGAACATGCTCTTGAAACTGGTAACCCACTTACAGTATCCATAAATGATAGATTTGCCTTTTATAAACCATTATTTATGGACCCTTAATATATCTTAAAATGAATATATCTTTTCCAAGGTCGAGTCTTGTAACTCTGTTCAACTCTGTTCTTGTAACTGTATTCAAAAGGAATGATCAGGTACTATGCTCTACTGCAGAGAATTTGTGACATTCAAGTCTGTTGTACATATAGCCTGGGCTTCTTATCATTGGAACTGGCCAGAAATCCTGTTTCTATTTGACTGAAAACATTAATATTTCAAATATCATCTCCATTCCAAATCAGATCCAAATTTGGCAATAATCTCATTCATTTCTAAACTTTGATGAGGGAAGCATGGAGGAAATGGGAAAGCATACATTCATTGTAAAACTAGATGTGTCGTTGAATGTATATTTTTATGGTGTTTTATATTTTACATTGGTTCACATGTCATCTGCAGCAGTACAAGGGGCATTGTTAATATACACATTTTATCCTGCAGTCAGATACATTGACTCTCCTCAAACAGTTTGGGAGATGACGACAATAAATAAGTTCCATCTGGCAAAACCTTCTTTTACTCATGGCAACCAAACTCACGCTGACCTGCCCTTGAACCTCAAAACTAACCAACACAGAGCAGTCTCTGGAGTCCAGGGGGTAGTTCAAACACTTTTTTTTAAATCTCTAGGTTGCAAATGTAAGTCAAGCTCCAGGGAGCAAACGCCACTGCCTCCTCCTTTGGAATCGAGATTAAATTAGCCAGCACTTTCACCTCCACGTTGTTCAAGCTACTTGTACAGATGGGGCTTTGTATAAACCTGCAAAAAAGACTAGTACTATAAAACACAAAAATTATGACCTAGCTAGATTTGATGATAAATTAAAAAACTGGTCTGCTCACAGCAAGAGATTCAATCATGCCAGAAGTGGGCTTAGGAATGAATGAAAATGACCAAAGGAAAGATTCCACTTTGTCTTCCTCAACTTCTCCGGAGGCTATAATTTCTTTCATTAGGAGAACACATGCCTCCGTAGCACATGATGGGAGAGCATCTATTAGGGGTTGCCTGTAACACAAGAAGAAAGTACACCAAATCTAACATGACCAGTATTCCCAAGAATCAAACAGCAAACATACTGAAGCTGGGCTTCTTTCAAACTAAATAAAAGCCCAGCCAAAATGGGATGAAGCATTTTGGTTATTTCAAGAAATCTGGGAAACAAGACTTTCAAAAAAATTATCAGCTCCTTTCTCTGAAAATGAAGCCAAAAGATGTCCCAAGTTGGGCTTCTGAAGATTGAGGTACCTTAAATTATTAATTTTGTATTTAATTTCACCAACAACAAATGAAAATATTAATACTCAATTAACTTATTTTTATTTCCTGTGCTGTTTTAGATTTTACTTACGTGGGAAGGTTATACCAGCATGACAAACAACACACATTTCAACCCTTAAGAGTCCCTCTGTAAACCTTCTGCACCTTCCTCCTATACTGGCAGATGGACATATTTATGTTAACTAGGAAGCAGTCAAGCTAAACAGGACAAAAACACTTGTAGCAGAATAAGAGACTTTACTTTGTCCTGAGTTAAATTAGTCTAAAATTAAAATGGAAAGACGCAGAGTATTTTAGATTATTCTCTAATACTTAAGAAAATTAACATGACTATTTGTCAGCAGGTGAGAATAAACTTTAGTCAAAACAAAATTTGTCACTTTTGTGCTAGGTAAAGTTTAAAATATTGTTACAAACACAAAGCTTGACATTAGATAAATTTCAAATAAGCTGATGACATTTTATACTGAAATCAAATAAAAAGCTTGTTTGTTTACGCTTTTCAGGATTCTGATTTTGGAGAGACAAAAAAATCCTACCGTATTTAATAATACTGGATTGGCATTTCTGAAAGAGTCAAACCCCTTGAATCAGGACTATTCCTGTCTGCAGGGAAGTAGGGCCCTTGATTCTAAAAACTGCAGTTCCATGATCACTACAAAGCAACCTAAGATCAGGCTGCTACTGAAGGACATAGTTCCACCACCTCCATACTCCCAGCCAAGTATTTGTTTCTTCTCCCCTTATCCTAAACAAATATATGCTATCATAAACAAATCAGAACCACTTCCCGTTTTTTCTATTCTTTTGGCAGGTTTAGATTTCAGTCAGATCAGTGAGCCAACTCAACTCACCCCGCTCTTGATTTCTTACAAGAGATAGGGCAGTGGGGAAGGAGCACCTCTGTACACTATCAACTTTCATTTTGTAGGACCAATTTTCCTCCAGTTTCGCTCTCAAAATTATGTCCCACAAGCACCATCATGAATACCAAAGAACAGAAGGTAGAAGAGATGAACCATCAGTAGCTGTACAAAACTAGCAGCGGGTACAACGAGCAAGGGACTGGCAGGAAACCGGGGCACAGGGGGATTGACAGTCCTAACAGGACCATCTTCTCCAGTAGCAGCTAGCTTTTAGGTCAGCTTAGTTGCATCACCAGAACAAAATCCAACTGGTAAAGGTGCAGCCTTAGTACTAAAGGTACCAATTCAGGCAGGCTTTTTCAGAACAAATTGCAGTAAATACTTAAAAACAGCAACTTTGATTCACATCTAAGCTATGACTCAAGTTTCCTGTTAACATTGTTCCCGAAACAGGAAATCTGTTTGTGGGAACAGGCATGAGACAGGAAAGTCAATTTTGCATACAACATTAATTCAATAAAGGGAGAATATCATCCTTCTGTCACATAAACAAGATGTGCAATACACCGTCTTACTTTAAAGTGCTCAAACTTTAAATCCATCTTAAAATACAGTAACACCAGAACAGCACTTACATAAATTTTTCCCATGCCCAAATGTTTATTTAAAATATCAAGCTACTTAAAATATTTGCAAAACATTTATTTTCTACAATTTTTTTAAGAAATACAGCTGCCAAAGGGCCTTACCAGTTATCTCTGCATTTAAAGGAAGATCTTTGCCATAGCTCTTTTAAGGCCTTAAGAGAAAGATGTCGAAGCTCAAACACAAGAGTCATGAAAAGGTCTGCGGTCTGTAAAAGAGCACAACAACAAAGGTAATATTGCAGCTGTGCAGAAAACCAGCGTTAGAGAATAGAGCACAACAACAAGGGACTTTGGATTATACCAGCTTTGCCATTTATTTGCAACGTAACTTGAAGGTAAAACCTCCTCTCTTCCCTGGACCACCATCTTTCCCTCCCCTTCTTCTCCTTTCAGGCAACAAACATATAAGGACAAGGACTTTCACTGAGGATGTCGGTCAGTCCTTCATGCAGCAATGCGCAGTGACCACTCGGCACACCATTTTGGTACAAACGAATAATAAGCAACAATACACTGTGATTACAATCTGGAAGAGAAGGCTCTCATCTCTTCTGAATTTGTATAGCAAGATCCTTAGCCACCACTAGAACTGCTGACACAAGCTTAGCACAAAAAGTACAAAAATTAAGCATAACTTTATATTACTCTTAAGTTTACAAGATCATTTAACCGAGGCACGGCCAACCTTAAAAGTTTGGCTTAAATAGCTGTGGCACCATGTGAAAATATCCCGTCTTACTTAATGGGAAAAAGCCCAAGCGTACCTGCTCTAATTGCTGCAGTGAAGTCCTTCGACTAGCATAGGATTACTAAAAACTATAGTAGCAAAAGAGCTGTTCTACCTGGCTAAGCTGCATCACTACTACATAGAGGTACTATTTTAAGAGCAGTATATTATCCCACACGCTTTGCAGCATAAAGAAGTGCTTATTCACAAGCTGCCCCTTGCTCTTGTCAAGCAAAATGGACAAGATTGAAGAACTATTTGGGGTTATTTTATTCAGGAAAAAAAACACTTTAAATATTCCACTTAAGCTGAATAATTCTGTTTTAATATTTTATTTGCATGTGCATGGTTGAAAGAAGTTAGTGTAATTTGGAGCTAACCCATATTTTCCAGTTAACTAAGTGAAGTAGCTACCTGTACTAGACTCTACTGTGAAGAAGAAAAATAAAAAAATCCTGAGCTTATATGTCAGTATCAGTTTTCTATCAGTTAAAACTAGTATTTTTCAAGAACTTCTGACTAGAGGTACTCTTGGACGTATACCGCATTATCAGCAATAATTCCCTGAAACATGACACCAGAAATAAAATTAATCAAATATTTTGCATTTTGCCAGGGTTTTTTAGTTATGTTGCTAAAACCTTTTGTTTAATGTAGCCTTTTCTTGCTCATAGTCCATATTAAGGAAATGCACATACGAGTTCACTGAACATGTTATCAAGGACAGAAGCCTTTCTGCTTTTATGAAGTACAAGCCTGTCAATTTATTCCTGAATCAAACCAGGCCCTGTATTACATCTGTCCTCTGCTGAAAAACCTTTTCTCCTTTTTTAAAATTATTTTCATTTAATAGAAGCCTTTGGTAGCAATAGTATTTTAAAGGCTAAATAACATATAGATACGTTCTTCTGTGACCCTATCCATAGTTCCAGAAGTTAAGAGAAATAGGTACCATTACTTGAAAAATCAGCAGTATGTTAAATACAGTAGCCTGCATGTTCATTTAGAATGTACAAGCTTTAATCATGTTCTGCTTCATACAGGTTCATTTCAATTAATTATTCAGATGTAAAAGGCTTAGAAGTAAGACTACTCCTCTGGTCCCAAAGAAAATATTTCTCATCACTTAAAAAAAACATACAAAGTCTAATGCCACCAAGTCAGAGTGCCAAAGGCCTGGGGACAGACCTGATTTGGCTTCCTGACCTTCCTTTCCGGAGCTGCTTCCAAAATCAATGAGAAGTTGGAATAATCTAGTGAAAGCATTTGATTTTCATTTAAGACCGCCCGGATGCTTTCACTAAAAAGAAGCTGTCTTTCAGTAAGAGGATGGAGTAATTTTTTACTATGTTCAGTTTGCTAGGCCAAGAGAATCATTTTTCAGATCCAACATAAACATTGATTATGCTTTTGTTCTTTTTGGACTTTTATTTAGCAATAGTATACTAATTTCATCAAAACAAAATTTATTCTCGCATATGAAGCCCTAGTAACTAGGGTTTAACTTGGATAACATTTATAGTTTCATAGCTAAATTTTGTCTTGATACACATGCATTCCAGCATTAGCTTTACAGTCTAAAAATAAAATCCAAACCCTGAAAATCATAGAGCTAGGGAAGCAGACTACATTTCATGGTCTGTAAAATATTCAGAGAATTGTATTTAATGAAGTTCTCCTAAAGCATTTGTAAAACTCGGGCCTTACGTGCCTTTCTGTACATGCGAATGCACAGTGGCCCTGCATATGTGCACGGTCTCACTGCAGTCACCGCGAGCAGCTGCTGCTGATACAGAGCACACTGTGCCCAGCTGAGGTGGCTTCTCAGCTGGAGGCCACAGCATAGTTCTTGATATAATTTCCACATTGATGTATTTCCAGGTGATATAATTTCAGACTGTAGACTAGCATCACTGTGCTTCACGACTGCTCACTAGACAAACTCCTGTCTAATAACTCAGTAAAAGATTTAGCAGGGAAACAGCTATTTTTACTTCATAATAATTATAAAACTTTCAAATGAACTGCCTGGTGTAGTGGGCTGTTTTTACTTTTAAGGTAGGTTGCACTGCAACCAGGCTGTCAGTTAAACAATAACCTCATTGCAAACTCCTTTATTTGTACTTTCATCGTGACAAACTATATGCAAACTTGGCTTCCACTCTCCCATTTCCATTCCCATTTATTCCCTGAATAAAACATAAGGAAGCCTGGCTTTTATTCCAGACAGAAGCTTGTTCTTCCTTTTATCTGTAGATTTACTGCAATTCTATGGAAAAAAAAATCCACGGAAAGCATAAACATGGTATACTTTAATTTGGAAGGTAAAGTAGTAAAATGTTTCCCAGTAAAAGCATCTTTATTTATGATACATACAAGCACTTACCCTTTGAAAGCTTGACACCTTATTTGCTGCTAAGTATGAGCCCATGTAATCACAAGGGAAGTTGTTTTGAAAATGTGTTCAGTGAACACATTTATGTTTCTAATGTATGTTCTCAGGGAGCGTATGAGGCCTCCTCTCCAATAAATTTAATACAACTCTTTGGAATTACAAAATCCTCCTCTACACTAACTGCAGTTTTCAGCTGTCTGATTTCTTTTTTCAACTGTACATATGTTAAAGAACTACCAGTTTCCCTGAATTAAAGACCAAGTCTGAAACCAAACGGAGGCAACGCATTCCCTTCCTTGAAGTCTAGTGCTTGACCAACTATGGTTACTCTCTCCGTCCCATGACATTACTTTCCTACCTTTTGCACTTCAACAGTTCTTTCTTATTCTGGTTTCTTACCTTTCCAGTTAACCTTATTTCAGCCTTGATTTCAGGTACTGAGTTAAGAGGTGCTGCGTAAACAAGTGAGGACAAAAAGCACACCAGCCAAAAGGGCTATGTAACAGACAAGAAGAAAGAAAAATACAAAGGCTAGCACTGCATGTACAAGTCTTCAAATCACAAAATTAAAATAGTAATTCCACACTTACACAGCAGAAAACTACAGACTATGTTTTCCTGGGGTGGCTTTCAGCAGACTCAGTTCACCATCTGATGGCATGAGTGCCAGTACATGAGAAGATATCAGGATCATGTGGCTGGGGGCAGGAAGGACAGGACTTCAAGAGCCCTGATTTAGACCAGTTTGTGTTGCTGTTGCTTGCCAGATGAGAGCACATCTGAATTGCTGGGATGTCACATTTCTAGAAGGTATTTACAAGAAAGCTTAGAGAAAAGCAGCAATATAAGATAGGGGACTAGGCAGAGTTGCCTACTTACAACAAAAGATTACTTAAAGTGATACACATGAGGTTATATGATTAAAGGCTAATCTTCAGAAACAGAAAAGAGCACAGAAGATCAATGACAGGTAGAGGAACCCAATAAGCTAATCGGAGAAAACTGACCTGGGTCTTCCAGGGTTATTACTGGTGAGCAATCAGCCCACTGTCCAGGTGTGAAACCCATCAAGTTAAGTCAACAGAAGAGGCTCTTTGGATCACCTTACAGACTGAGAGGGGTTACTGCAAGCGGTACAGGAGTTTTTATGGGATGCAGGGGAACAGCATTTGGGGATTGTACAAGACTTACTGCGGGATATTTAGAAGAACCCGTTCCTGGAGAGATCCACAGTGTGTTTATGTGCAAGCAGGTCTGAGTATCAGCAGAGTGGGTTGTGGGCCTCAGGAGGTCATTTGTTCAGATGCCAGTAACTGGGGAGATCTGGCATTTGGGAGCCAACTACTAGCTAGACAGAGTCTAAGACCAGCTACTGAAGGGACCCATATTGTATATGTGTGTATTTATATTTTCCATTAATGGGCTTTCATCTTGATCAGCCAGAGAGGGGAACAGGATGAAGCCACTGCTGCTATCTATGCTTGCCTGAGTGCTGTGGTTTTCGTCTGTGTTGATCTGTGTGGCCAGCGGTGTGTGTATGTGTATGTGTATTTGTGTGTGTGCTTGCCTACTGGGAATGCATGCTCAGCTTCGCTACTGGCTGGATCTAGGAAGCCAGAGCTGCAGCAGAGCAGCCTCACCTCTATCAGGCTACCAGATTTGGCAACACCTAACAACAGGTAAGAAAATACATGTTGATAGTGTACCAATGCATGAATCACATAAAACAAAGGGGCAGAGGTTATCTGGACAAGTACCCAAGTACTGTAACAGTGGATGACAACATGGGAGGTCACATTTCAGCTTTCCGATATCTTTCTTGACAAAGAATTGTTACACTATGGAATAGTCCGCTGATGAATATGGAATATTCAAAGCACAACAGCTGCACAGTAAGATGAAATTGTGCTGGTCATAGATCAAATTAAGTGATCTAACAGGCCATTCCCAATATTCAATTCTCCAATTCACACCAGGCAAAGATTTCTGCTCCCAGCAAAGTCATTATCATAGTCATACAGAAAAAGAGAGTCTAATTTCAAAAAGCAGCATCATTGATGTAACTATACTATCTTCATTCACCTCAAAAATCAGAACAGCCTCCTCACTTGGGAAAAATTCTGTTATGCTCCCTACAGCTGAAAGTCAGAAACATCCAAAATGTAACACCCCGAGTGGCAGTGACTAGCAAGCCCCCAGAATGTCTTATCCAAAAAACAAGCAGTGAGAAGAGACTATGCCCTAAAGGTCAGCTCCTTTGGGTCAGACTGAAGTAGAGGAGCTGGGCAGAGTGAACTTGA
The DNA here is from genome assembly GCF_036370855.1 of Dromaius novaehollandiae. Lineage (NCBI taxonomy): Eukaryota > Metazoa > Chordata > Aves > Casuariiformes > Dromaiidae > Dromaius > Dromaius novaehollandiae. Next base: position 13,152,236 of record NC_088111.1, on the reverse strand, counting down.
CATACCTTTGCCCACACTGCTCCTGCTTAATGAATACAGAGTCACATTCACCAGAGCTATCAATTCAGCACCAAAATCTAGCCAGCCAAATGTAAATTCAACGCCCAGCAGAAGCTGTGTGACAGCCTTCCTTCAAACCTCTCTCAAGTGAGGGTCACTTCTCCCCTTTCCTTTGACCATTCTTTGTCAGTATGCAGCTTGTTCACTTAATGGTCCATTAGCTAATCTACATCCACATTGAAATTCAATCCTGTCTCATAACAGCATTAAAAAATTAAACAACTGCTTCCTCGGGAATGACACAGTCTCCACCCCCCTTTTCTCCACTGTTCACTATTTTCACTGGAGTTGGGGATTTTCCCTTCCATTTATTCTTATTTTTGTGTCCTGAATAAAATGCATAATCTTGCCTCATTCAGAGCCAGACAATAAGGGGACAAACAAGCTATACATGCCTAATAGCAGAGCTGTCTCCCAGGTAACACGGTGGGCATTCCCATAGCTCCCGCCCGAAGGACACAGTATTGGTTGGAATGAGGGATAATACAGATCCTCTTTGAAATGTCTTGTCACACAGAAGGAACACCCTGGAACAGTGAAAACAGCTAACCACCAATTGAATCTTGTGCTGGGACAGGCATATGATGAATAATTCACCTCTCTTTTAGGCAATGGCACAGACAGCAGCCACTTGTGTTAATCTTAGCAATTTACAAAACAAATTTCCCACACAAGAAGGCAGTGGGCCTCTTTGGAGACAGAAGTGATATCCCACTGCTACTGGGGGGGACACATAACCAACTACCATTCCTTCAAAGACACTGAATTATGAGCATTCAAAATGTGGCAGGATTTAGAGAAAGTTTCTCAGGTCAACTGCAATTTTTTTTTGCTACACTTTCCAAATAGTATTTAGCCCATACAATCTTTTCCTAAATGCCATTACATACTGTTGTTACAATGACAGCCACATAGAATTAAGCATTATGGTATCCAAAGAGGCTATTTTTATTCTATATCAGCAGAGTTACTTTTATGGCTGTGTTTTTATGGCTCTGTTAGCTCTCTATAGCCACAATCTCCCCAGTATGCAGCTGAAAACATGGCAGACTCGCAACTCAAAGAGAGAAACCTATTCCATAGAACATGACCCAGAAAGGCCTCCTGCCACCTTCTCTTCCTGTAGGTCTTTGTTAGGCTGTGATACAAGGTCAGGCTGTGATCACCATTTAATAGGTTGGGAGTAACACCTACTAACTCCTAATATTTCTCCACAAAAAAACTGCTTTTGCTTCATCGTATAACATAGTCAGAATTTAATAGTCTCCTGATCTGGCTTCCCAGTAATGACTGGAAGGAATATATAGAGTTACTTAGGACAAACTCCTGCTGATTCTTAGAACTGGGCCTATGCTACATTGTCATATAACTACCAACAGAGAAAGGACATGGAGCCATTATCCCTTTGACATGTCTAAGAACAAATCCACAAGTGAATCCACAGTGAAATAACTCAAGACACTGGAGATGTACATTATGTTTAACAACATCTTTTTGGACTCTTTCAACTTCAAGAGTTAGGTAGGTTTTTTTTTAAATATTAAGCAAACCACAGGGCCAGCAGTTTAAGGCAATTTTAAATGCTAATGTAAATACTCACCCTGAGCTTTACGTACATAATGCACAAAAGAGACATACCTTTCTGCTTCCCCTTCCTTTATTCCAAATAGCTTGGAATAGGGATTGAAAGCCTGATTCACAACAACAGAACCTGGAGACATTTCAACTATTATGCATAAATTCTATCTTACAAAATCTTTCAGCTTTTAAACTTTTTAGCTTATAGATATACAGGAAAATAATACAAATAGATTTTTTTTAACACCTGTGTATTAAGTTGATACAATAATCTGAAAAGCATACATAAGTCAACTGAACAAAGTACATGCTCCACAAATGGGAACAGCACTTAAGGTTTTATGACTATTAAACTATATATTCATAAAGTTTACTGCCTCACCAAAGTGTCTGAACTTCTCTCACACAAACAAAGCAGTTATTCTTTCAAAACATTCCAAATAAGAGGCCACTATTAATCTAATTAGCAGGATGGACAATAGGTAAGAGGTAAGGTACAGTTTATGTATATTACAGCTAAAGATACAATAAAAATATGCAGTTAAATCATATGGATTCATGTGGATCATATTTGGAGAACAAAGGCAGTAAGTATAGAAAGCAAGCAACAGAAAAAGGTACACAGAAAGAAGCCAGCCAGTTAGTGAGTCAGAGAGTACTTTATTTATTTTTCAAATTATTTTCAAATATGGATCCACCCAGTCAATTAACAAGCGACCTCCATAATTTTGTGGCTATAACACCTGCACCAGTCTATCTCCCTCCTTCTATTACTGTATTCCTTCTACTTCTGTTACTCCCTCTTTCTCTTGCTGTATCATAGATTGTAGGGTTGCCAGAGAAATGATCTTTTTTGTAGTAGTACAATGCTTATATATTGAACCCCAAGATACAAGAAGGAAAGTCTAGACCTCCTAAATCTCAGGTGAGGGCCCATCTCTTCTCTCAAGGCTTTGTTGCTATGGATTACAGAATGATAATGAAGGGATAACAGTACTAGTGCCACTGTGATTTTAAACATGTTCAGCTGGAAGTCACCCTATCTGTGTAGGAGAACTCTCAGAGCACAAAGGGCATCATTAGAAAACTGAGGTTATATGAAAAAGCTTACCTCCAGTCTCACACCATGTGCTAAGCAGAGCTTCTGCACTAATTCAGTCACTTCCTTTACAATGAATTGTCTCTCAGTTTGTTCCCTTTCATACAGCATGTTGGTCACATACAGATCCTTGGAGTCCACTGAAAAAAACATAAGGAGAAATCAGATATCTAGTTGCCGGCCATTTGCTATGGCTAACATCAAATGATAGGGAAAAGTTATTCTCTCAGGATTTATTTCTACATGTAAGAATCACTCTAGTATCAGTAAAACCAAGGAATGAATAAACATGCTTGCAGTCAGGTTGAATTTGAGAATGTTGCCTAAAGGCAAATGTGGCCTGGAAGAAAGAGTCAGAGAAACAAAACAAAGATGCACATGAAAAAAATCCCATTTTACATCAATATGCCCATAACAATGGCCCTACCACTTTATGTTCATCACTCTTTCTAATTTATTCTAATTACCCATCCAGTCCTACATTCCCAAACTACCAAAAACTCAATAGGAGATCTAGGTGCCAAGAAAAATAAATGGTTGGGCTCTTAACTTCTTCACAAGGGAGAATCTTGTCATCTTATGTCAGCATAACAAAAAGTGTTCCGGAAATTAGGGTTTTCCTTTAAAAAAAAGGAATTTATAGGCATATATACATAAATAAAATGTTTCTCAAAGTTTAGAGCTCAATCTTTAAACCTTTTCTCAAGCAAGCTTCCCATTAACATCAGTAAATTTCTTCTCCTATGGGGACACAGAGTGAAGAGGAAGCAAAAAGTGAAACAGTTCTCAGACATGATATATTCTTTTGAATTCCATTAGGACTTACGATTATTTGGGCCCCATTTGTTAACAAACTAGGAAATGTCCACAGACAATTGCATGCAAGATGACTAGAATCAGTGGGTAAAAAGACACAGAGAAAGGGTTGGCCATTCAGGAAATCTATCACTTTTGGAGATCCACCCAGCTTACAGGCCCCAAATTTCCAAAGAAAGGGCAACTGTCAGTACAAACATCCCCTTTCACATATTTTAACATGTGAAAGGAAATATCTGGCACAAAAAGAGTTCTCACAGGCAAGATGCAGTCCCAAGTTTTTTCCAGGAAATTATTTTAATTTACCTTTAGTAGAAACACTGTGTTACCTTTTTTGTACAGTGTCTCTGCTTCCACCTGAAAGAGTTTCAGTGAAGACTGTGTCTGTGTCTTTGCCCCACTTCCCTTCTTAGAGAATGGTGTAACGAGGTTGGATTCAGTACATTTGGCCTCTGCCAGGATTCCATCCTTAAAGGTCTGAACACATTCCAGTTTGGATGACAGGATCTGCTGCTCAGACTGAGAAGGACAAGTATTTCAGGGAAAGCCTTAATACCTATGTCAATCTGCCCAATCCTTTCTTTCCCAACTTCATGGAGAATTCCAGTTCTGTGACATAGTGAATTCTCCTGCCTAGATCTTTGATAGCCCCTGGAGCATGAAGGTTAATATGCTCGTTATTTTCAGTCTATGCTATCTTTTACTGAAATGCAACTGTTACCGACTTTCAGTGTTAAATGGCCTCAAATGATTTAAGTCTGCAAAGTACCAGTGTTAAGTAAGTCTTTCCAGTCAGCAGAAAGCTGAGAAAAAAAGGCTGGTAAATGATGATGAGCTAGTACAATACAAGTAAGTTTCACCTAATAAAAATGGCACAAGATAGAAATACTGACTGTATTTGACATAAACAGTGGAAAGCTGTAAGTTTTGCTTTTAGAAAAGTTTACATCTTTCCAAAGTTTTCTAAAAATAACATACTTTACACAAGAGTCTTTCTCTCAACCACATCTCTCTAATCCTCCCTTTCACTCTCTAATTTTACTTTTAGTTTATCATTATAAGCATAATATATTTTAATGACAGAGTTTAATCCAGGTGCCTAACAGTGTGTTGCATTTATACCACCAGCTACTACACAAATTCACATTAAAAAGAAGTTTGGTGACACAGGCACTACATGGACAATAACATTCAACATTACTTTGCTAAAGATTCAAGTTTGGGCAGACACACACTAATGTAATTGAGCATGTAAGACTATTTAAAATGTTTTCACTTACATTATCAAAAACACTCCCACTAGCAGAAGCACATGACAGGAATTGCAAATGTGGTACTTAGACCCTTCAAAGAAATTAAAAGGACCTGTGGAAGAATCAGCATCATTCCCCAACACTTACTGACATACGAGGAAGAGCAACAGACTGCACGGAAGTAAAAGCAGAATACCGATGAGAGCAGAGGTTTAAGTCCCTTGTCTTGACAAGAATAGGACCTTTTCTCTGATACCTTGTTGGGCATATTCCCAGAATATCCATCTAGTAGCAAACATACAATGTTGAATCATACAGGAACACACACAATACAAGCAGGGATTATGAACCATTACAATGAATTAAAATCATTGCTCTGCTATAATAACAATGGCACGGAGAACTAAGTTCTCCCTTGCAGGTAACTGGCTTTGCCACAAAAAACAGGGCAAGGCCTGTCATTTAAAAGACGTTGGTCACATTTTATAAGATCCAGGGTTGGATTGTTTGTTTTTTAAAACTTCATTCTGTTATTCTGAGTCAGATCATTTTTCATTTCATATTTTCTGGGTTTCCAAGGAAGCCTTAACTCAGAAAAGCATTTCTACTCAGAAAAAATGTAATTGCATATGGATGTCCCAAGTGTTACTGAGAAACATCTATTTAAACACTAGTAGGTAGCAGTAGCATGAGAATAAGGGTGCACACCCTGTCGATGGTCACTGCTCTTCACAACAGGATAAGCACAGCCATTGAGATATCTCAGGTACACTCATACAAATGTGGACTACGATGGGGTACTCTGGACTACTATTTCAGTGTAACACAGCAAAACTTGAGTTTCAAAACAGAATGTTTCAAGAGCTTTGAGAGGCCTGATTTTAAAGCCTCCTGGAATCGATGAAAAAACTCCTGCTACTTCAATGGCTATGCTATCAGCCCCTTTATGAAAATTGTTCCTTCCCCAGAGCACAGGTGAAGTTCAAGCCCTGGTGTTACAACACCTCCTCAGAAAACTCTGCAGTACTCAGCTGTCCCTTGGGTAACAAAGTAGTGGTTTCCAACTCCAAACAAGAATGCAAATTATTATAGGTGAATTAATAACATTTTCTATAAAATGCAATCAGACCATCATAGGCTGCTGACTAGTCACCAAGTGGCAATAATTTTCAGTTACTTAAAAAGAGGGTAGACTTAATATACACAAGGGCTAACAGCCACCCCAGAGCATGACCCTATCAACACTCTCACCTCTTCAATGACTCCACTGGCGGCGGATGCTTGTGACGTCTGCAGGACACTAAGAATACCTCGCTTGATGTTCAGCGCCCAAGTCTGTTCACTCCTTACAGGACAGAGCTTTAGAATTTTCCCATCATAGAAAGAAAAGTGGAGAGGATGCTGTTCTAGTATTTCTCTGCAATAAAACAGTTTATCATTTCTTGCTTCAAACAGTGGCTGCAAGTCAGTTTATTACATCAGACTTAGATTTTTATGAACAGTTACTCCCCCACAATGGATCTGTTTTATCCTCTATCTGTTCTTTTTAACAAACCTCTACTCTTCACTAATTCATCCTGACTCTAAAATCTCTTTAAAAAAGCTAATCAAGGTAATCACAGCATCTTCTACAAAAACTGTACCACTTAATTAGGCCAAGTCCTGGGAAACTCTTTACAAGTAATTATACATAAAACCAGAATCTTTGCCATTAAGAGAGCAACTTCATTTAATGAGGAGGCTTTTTTATGATTCAGGGTGCCTTAAGCCTTGGTAAAGCATATCTCAGTTGCATGTTTCTCTACTGTTCCTCTTCAGCTTTGATATACACAAAAACAACTTCTTTCCAATCAATCCATGGTTAATATCTTCCTTTCGCTGCTAGGTATACTCACTTGGCCTCTATCCCAAATGTTATACCCCACTCTCTGTTTTCAGTTTACTCTCTGTCCCAGTAGCTTTGCCTACTGAGAGTACAGAGAGTTCTACTTTTGCAAGAGACCACATTTTACACTGATTTGCATCCTTAATGTAATGTATTTTGATTATAAGGAATTTTTTTAAAAGGGGGGAAAATAAATGACTCAAAGGAAGGAAAAGAATTTTACAGTAGTCCAGTGGTCAGCTCCAACAAAGGGAGATACACAGGTCATCTGCACATTAACTGTGGAACTATTTGTCTAACCAATAGTGGGATAAAGGCAATGTAAGAGAAAAAACATTTTTAATGCACCGACACCTGGATAAAGTCTTTGCTGAAGAAGAGACCACACATCGGATGAGGGTTTCTGTAGTCCTAGGCAACTATGGTTGTTTATATTACTATCTGTGGAAATTACATGCATGTTCACAGGACAAGCCAGACCATGGTACATTCACAATAGGCTGAGGCAAATGCTAATAAGGTTTGCTGGTCTGAATAATCATTATCACTAGTCAAGCTCCACTGAATGCTTTCTTTGCTACCTCCCTTCTTGGCTTCTCTACAGAGAACAAGACATAACTGCTCTTACTTCTGTGAAAATTGTACAAAAACCTTTGTAGAGGAAGATATGTCTGTAACTTCAAATGATCTGAACTTTGACAGCATCACTCGTATTGTGGAACACAAAGCTTTTCCTGATGAATATAAAAAGCAATGCATTTACTCCAAACTTGCTCTTTTTTTACCCTCTGAATTGAGTCAATTACCTCAGTTCTCATTGTTCTTTAAGGGCTGAGAATCTAAGTGGCGGGACAAAGAGGGAGATTACCAGGCTCAGCTTAACCAGACAACAGAACTGCTTTTTTTAATGACACAAGAAGCATCAGATCTCTGGGAAAATACCAGACCTCCATAGTTTGAAGAGACCTTTTTGTATAGGAATCTTCACAAATGTCTATATCTTTGCAAGTCAGAAGGCTACACACTGACTGTTATGAATGAGCTAACAAAAAAAACAGAAACAAGAACATAAAAGGGAGAAGTTGACATTAGAAAAATAAATGCAACTTAAATATCGTGGAAGAAAAAAGAGCCTTTTGCATTTTGAGGAATAAAGTCTCCCTCAAAACAAAACCTTTTGAAATGCACTTTCAAAACTCAAGAGTCTGTATAAGTAACAACTGCAACTCAGATAACTAGTGAGCTATCCATTTACACAGTTAGCCAGCTAGATACCTGATAATTTGTACCCATCATCATTTTAATTGTCTATTCTCTGAATGTTTTCACATATAAAAGGGATGAAAATTTGATTCAAAAAAATCTGACCAAGTGCCCTCATTTTGCTCATGGCGCTCCTTGATCCTTGCTTTTTCAACAAACAGCTAAAAACTAAATAGAGTACAAAACATACAGTAAATGGTACTAAAGTGCTGCTAAACCACATAGCTTCAAAAAATCCAAGAACTAAGCCAGATTAGAAGTTTTTCTACCTTAGACTGTCCATTTCCTTCAAAGACTCCACTCTGGATGCAAGAGTTTTCTTGATTTGTACATCTTGCACCTAGAAATAAAGATTATACAGCAACAAATATCACTCTCAAGAGGAACTTGTGGACTCTGTCACAGGACATGTAAATAGAACAAGCAGACTACGAAAAAAGCCTCAGTGTTGCAATCTACACAGCCCCAAAGGCCCAAGTTACATCTAGCCACCAAAGGCCCAGGATGCATATCTGAGACTATTTCCTCATAATTTCTTCTATGAGGAAGTTTCACAGATTATTAAATGCATTTTATATGGCATTACTACATCCCTTTTAGTTTCAAGCCACAATTAGCTACTCTGGGGGAAAGTAAGAGCTTGGCTGAACAAAAGTCCTTTCTACAGAGGTGGAAAAGCACACCATGTTGGTAGAATTTTGAGACTAAACCTGGCAAAAGTGCCCAGTGTTCAGTAGACATTTCATAGCTTACTGTTACTGAATTCAGAGGAGAAGATATATGTTTGAGTTTATTACAGAATTTCCTAAGGTACTTGCAATTTGGCTGGCTGTGGTCAGGAAGAAATGTTCTCAAATGAAAGAGCAAGAACGGTGACTCTGCCTCCTGCAATATGGACTGCAACTGCTGGTCATTTTTTCTTTTTTATATGTATTTTAAATAAAGACAAGCATCCAACCGTGTATTCTTTTGTCAATTTCAGGAGGCCTCAAATTAAAATAAAGACCTAGAAGATGGGGAGCCTGGCCACTGATACTGCAAGGTAGCAGAGAGAGTGATTCAGTCTGAAGATGGTTCACCCAAATTCTCACTTTTCATGTAAAATCATGGGATCACTGGCCAGTTAATTCTATTTATATGCCTATGTTACATAGGTAACTATCCTATTTTTTGTTGGCCTTGTACATACGTGAATACAGGTACACACACCCTTCACAGCTCTGCTGCACAGAACCCATGACTGAGCCTCTCTGTTAACCTGAAGGAAAACTAAGGCAGGCAAGAGAAGTTTATTTTCCATGCTCCCCCTGCTAGGCAATGTGGTGCTCAAACTAGCCCATAGCAGGGCTGATCTCAGAAAAAGGTCTGTAATTCAAAACTGACCTGTTGCTCTGTCAATGGGACAGAGATCTCCCATCAAGATCAATGGAGCATTACAAAACTAAATTTTATACAATGCTAGGCATGGCACCAATCGAACAGATCCCAGAAGTTACTCGAGTTCTCTTTAAGAGCTTTGCTATTTTTAATTTACTGCTACAGATATGAAAAGATATGAAAATGCTTAAAAATAAATCAAACTCCTTTCGAAGGGACTAGCTTCATCTCCAGTTCTGTTCTACACATGACAAAACAGTGAAACAGCTGTTCCATTTAGGAAAAGAAATGATTTGTGCTATCTGTCCTTTAAAATAGGCTAATACATATACTTAATTTGAAACTGTGTAGCATCAAAGCAATTCTGCAACTCTAAAAATGACTCCAAGAATTTAACTGGCTTTTAAATACAAGAAAATAAAGTATTTTAAATGTATGAGTAATCCTAAAGACAGACACAGCTTCATGTCAGCTCATTCCAGTCGCTCAGATGTTATGACAATACTCACTTTCAAAACCATCTGGCACGTCCCCAATGCCTCAATGGTCACTGTGCTCTCCAGAGATATACCACTGCTTTTGTAAATGCTTCCCTGTAGGAATGTGGTGGTGACTGTTGAATACCTGTAGCTGTATCTGGCTCCTTTGGGGAAGTACAATGCACTGTGTCCTAGGAAACAAACAACAAAAACATTTTTGTAGTCTGTTAGAAAACAAAGGCTTTCTTTTCCCTATTTCTTCTTTTTTTGTTGTTGTTTTTAATATGTTGGCCACTGAAAGCAGATAAACTAGGACCTGGATTTTCAAAATGTTCCCTACCCACTTGGACTTACAATAGAAAGAACTGGGTTTCTGAAAGCACACTGCATACTAGAGAGAGCTCCCACATGAAAGGTGAAACGAATTTCGCTCTCTCCTATGCACATAACCTGACAATTTCCATCAAGGCAGGAGTCTAATCTCCAAGAGCAGAAAGGGACTGTAATGCACCCACGGCATGATGCTCCTTTGACACCTTCCAAAGGACAGCAAAGCAGGACCTTCACAACAGCAAGATGACAAAGATTTTCTGACACACTACATGCAATTCATCTGTGCTGTAAGCTACATGTATGCAGACAAATTAAATCATGAGTGCTTTTAAAGTAAGAACTTCAGTTCTGAAAGCCAGCCCTAGAAGACCTGGGCTGAGGAAATGCAGGCATTTGAAAACAGAGATTATATTTGTATTTGTATGAAGATGAATACCATATGGAAAGGAGCCTAATCTCCTTCCACTAATATGGACATTGATCAGAAGTCAGACTACAGAAATCATTTTTGTTACATCTGTGTAAACTTAAGGAAATAAGGATGAAAACTTGCCCAAGTCTGCAGTTATGATCAATACTAAAGTAGAATTTCATGACTATATCCTGAGCTATGTACTGCAGTACTTTCAGTGGAATCAAGCTGAGGCAATAAGTTGCACATGGTATGGAATACATCCTAACAAGTATTTTCATAGACTGGAGTTTAGGACCACCTTCACTCTATAATGGTACAACGTATAATTAATACACTTATGTAAAATACACTTGTAGAAAATAGAGACGGTGGAAACACAAGCAAGTAAAAAAGATGCCATTTTACAGACACTTCATGAATGATCCAATTTAAATTGTCAAGAAGCTTGGATGTAACTATTGCATGACTGTATAAACTGGCTTTCTGCCCATGCAATTATGTCCTGCTGAACAGGCATAAGTATAAAGATCCCTTGTAGGGTATGTCATTTGAAATAGCTCTTGCAGTGACCTGTCGAGTGTCCATGGGCAGCACTGTCATCTAGTGAATATAATGGCAAACACTCTGATGTGTGTCACATAGTCTCTGTATTCCTCTATTGGAAGGAGATTCTCTTCTAAACCAGGTGGTAAGAACTAATCCTGAAAGGATGAGAAGACCAGAGACATAATACCTCCGATGCAAAAAGGTTTGGTGGTGGTGGTGTGTGAGACTGTGACTAATACCATGTTCTTAAAAGATAAGATGTCATAGTATGGCCTTAATTGAGATTGCTGAACTGCAGAGAAGGGAAAATATTCTCTCTTGCCTCAGGTGAAGAGGGCAACACCTGGAAAAAATAACCACTGTGGCTTCCATGATACCAAGCTTCCTTTTCTCTGCCTCACAGCAGCATAGAGACACTCAAGCACTTTCGAATGATGAACCCATGCAGAGATGGGTTAAGCAAGCAAAGGGTCTCTGAGTGACACTATCTGGGTAGGCAGCTAAGAGGTCAGGATGAGATCTCCTTGGGAGTTGAATGCTCATGGGCACCCGCTCTGTTACACTGAAAAGCACTCGTGCATATTCAGGCACCTGCTGGCAACGTGAATGAGAAGCCTAAGTTACACACTGCACCTGAAGCCAATCTAACCAAACCTGTCCAGGTCAGTCCACTATCCAGTGTTTCTGTCTGCTCCTCCCTTTACAAAAAAGAAGTTTTGTGCCTGCCCATTGAAGGAGAAGTCTTCATGCCTGTTTCAGTGCAGAAGGAGCTAACACTGGGTACTGGAAAAGAGACATTCATGCATGGCTGGCTTTTGTCCTGCATTAGTTTAATAGCCTGTTAAGCTTTAATGAGTTATGAGGGTTCACAGAATGTGAACTTCAGGCAGGCCCATGCCAGGTAAAGCTCAGTGGAACTTCTCAGCTACTACCATGAATGCAGATGACTCCACAAACAGTCAAATCCAGCTCAGACATAAGTAACATTCTTCTAACACAACATCCTTGCTGAAGAGGAGTAGGATTTCAAATCCCTCCCTCCTTATCACATTCAAGGCCTGAATACCATCTTGTTTTACTCACCTACACACTCTGCAAAACAGGAAGCTCCATGGCTTAAACTCTCCAAAGATCCTGCAACAAGAAGTAAGATTACTGAAGGGCATTGAAAATTTGTGTGCAGCTCTCATGACATACATTGCTGCTTTTCAATTACAGTGAACCTAACATGAAACATTAAGAAGCAACATATGAATGTCTTAGGGCAGGCATGTGTATTTATCCTGAGGGCTATAATGTCAGAGCAGGTCACACAGATCATATCCAACAGCTTGGTGTTAAGGCTCGCCTTTGCATTTGTTACAAAAGATTCTTATCTATTCTGTATTACCAGAGATACCATTTGCCCTAATGTGACATCTAGGTACAGTTTCAAGAGCAAGAGCCTGGGGGTTGCATGTTCCCGACAAAGGAGCCCATCACAGTGATCAGAGATGGATTCCTTTGTAGCTCACTTGGGAGGGAAAGAGAAGGACAGATGACGCCCAAGGCTGTTGTTTCAGTCAATACGCACTGAAATGTGTATTTTTATGCAGACATATGTCTATTTATCATTGTTCTTTCTTCTTCTTCTCCATTTTCTTCCCTAAAGACATGAAAAGCTCACAGAAGAAAGAAAACAATAACTAGGATATTTCGTGTCATTCATAAAGTTCTCCTTCATAAAAGAGACTTATTAGTGCATAATGACTTAATCTAAAAAAAAGACGACTCAAAGTGGTAGAAGCAAAGAACAAGTCTTTTATAAACTCTGTCATGGCTCTCAGAACTTCCAAATAATTTCATGAACCCACAGGACTGGATAAACTTCCTAATTTTTATGTTACTGTTTTCCAGATTTCATTCATCCCACATCCCTCCTAACCAAAAAGATAACTTTGATCAAGTTTTCTGATTATATCTAAGTTAGAAGGATAACAAATACGGACAGGTTAAACCAGCAGTGAATATATCTGTTGTGATTAACACACCAGAACATTCTGCAGGCAGTATCTTGTAGTAATAAAGTTCTACATCCACTGACAGAAAATAAACAATGTGGACATAAAATAGAGGCAGGGGAAGAAACACTTTCACTGAAGCAGCCTCCATAATTGATTTTCATATTCTCTAAAAACTATGTAACATTATTCTTCCTTGTAATCTAATTCCATAGCTTCCAGATAGAACAGGTAGAAATGGACACAAAGTTGGGGGTGGGTGATGGGTGTGTGAAATTTTAGGTATTCTCTTTTTATGGAAACATCTTAGAGACAATTATTTAGGAGCTAAACATCATTCATGTTCAGAGTCAAGACACATTAACACACAAAAGGTCAGTGCAATTCTACCCTCCTCTTCTTCCTTTGTAGCTCACTAGCCTTAGCTATTCAATGAGCTGTTCCAGGCAGAAACCAAGGCCTGGCCCAAAAAATCCATGAGAGTTTTGCTACTAAGTACACTGGGACTAGACTTTGCTTTCACTGCTTTCCATATGTCTGTACCACACACAGCACATATGAATGACATGCCTCTGCATATTTATCAAGTACGGAAATGTAATAATATCATGGATTATCAAAGAAAAGGAAAGAAATTAAGGTCCTCATTCTCCCACTTCTGCATATTCTCATCAGCATTTAAACTAAGCAAGGTTCTGTGTTCGGCAAAGGCAAATGATGCCTACTTAACAGGGATTCTTAATCAAAAAGAAAAAGAAAAAAAAGAAATACACGTTTTATATGCCATACTTCACAACCACAGGCTTTTACATTAATTTACTGCAGTTAGGAAAAATTTTATTAAGCTGAGATTTTTATTGCATGTGGCCATTCAAGAGATCGGAAGTATCATTTAAGGCAGGAACAGGAGCAAGCTTTACTGCTGAAGAAAATCTCTTCCAGCACCAGCAAACTAAGGAACAAACACTTAAACATCACAAGTCAAGGCTGGCCATTTCTCAAGACCTCCTTTAACCCTGGAGAATGTGTTCTCCAGCATAACTTTCATTCAGACTCTCAGAGAGAGAGCAGGGAGTTCGAGGGACTGCAGGACACACCTACCCCCAGAGGTGGATTGGCTCCAGCTGGGCACAGCAGCAGCGGGAGGCACAGCCAGGGCACTGCACACACAGCCTCCGCTTCCCTTCTTTGCTCTGTACGCAAACATCCACGCTGGAAGCTAGTACAAGTTTCATGTGAATGCTCTGACACTGAATGACCTTAAAGAAGCCTGGCAGGATTACATTCATCTAATTATTTCAAGCACTACTAGATGACATACAAGTACTTGATGAACTGGAAGAAAAAATGTTTTCATAGAGAAATTAGGCAACAGCGAAATTTGAGGTGTCTAATTCCCGTGCAATCACGGCAGTTGCCTGTACAAGCATGATGTCTAGGCACTCAGGAGGCTAGCCTGATACAAACCGGACTTCAGCAAGTGAAAAGCCAGCTCACCAAAACCACCAGAGATCATTTTCACCTCTGGAAAACGCACAGATAGGATGTTGAAGATAGTTGAAGACTGACCTAGTGGTCTCAGTCCCTTGGGAACTTCCGTGATAAACCTGAGCTGAATTAAAGGAGTACTGAGAGAGGAGCCCCATGACATGCACGCACAGCCTCCCCCTTCCAGGACCCGCACTCCTAGCACTCTCTGGCACTCACCTCAACCACCTACCCCAAGTCCTAGACATCAACAGGAACGTGCACACTGCAAAAGCTGTCAGATCAGCTGCTCATATCCACTGCTGTGTCATACAAGGAACAGCCAGAATCAAGCATATGATATTGCTGCACTTCAAGTATATGGCACTTGCATGTACCACAGTGAAAGATTATTTTACTTTATTAATACCCATAATAAAAGGTTTTATTAATTAGTACTAATAAAAGCATTCAGCCCTAACTTGCCATTATTTATAAAGCTTTCTTTAAAATAAAACCTTCCAGTTAGAAGATCTGTAGTAAGTATAATTGCCCCTCCCAAATCTATGCTATACTATATGCTAATAAACCTTCCTGTTCAGCCGTAGCTAAGCATCTCAATATTCCTTAGTTTTGCCACCCACTGGAGACAAAAGGCCTTTTTATTCTGTTTCTGTGCTTTTATGTATTTTGTATGCACCATATGCCTGGAGGAAACGCTTTCGTCAAACTATTGCATTTAAAAACCCACATTTGTATTATTTGATTGGAGTCATATTTTGCATTCTCTTGATCCCTTTTCTTAAACTTCAGAATGGAATGCACTGGTTTTGGAACAAAAATAAGAAAACATTTGTTCCTTTAGCATCCACTCAAATCCATACACATTTTTATTCCCAAATAAAATTTTAAGTTTCTGGAGGACAGAATTATATTTCCCTTGAAAAGATTTTACCTCCACATCTATATTTCTCTCCCACTGAACACACCTTTTAATTTTGCAGAACTAATTCTCTGTGTGGAAGTTCAGATTTGACTTTAAAAAAAAAGTGTGAAAGAACATGTTATTTTCAAGGAAACTTGATCCTAGTGCTACAGATATCTGCAAAATCAGAAAATTTTCTGGTATGCAGAGTCCAGATCATGCAATATAAGAAAATTATCATTGTGCTATTAATTTTTATGAACACACCTATCTATACACAAAAGCACATATGCATTAACTTCAAAATTCCAATTGCACTGCATTTGAACCAGAAAACCTCATAATCTCCTTGGGAAAAAAAAAATCCTCTCAAAGTATCTAATGGATCAGGTAAGAAAGGGGCTATCTACCTTCCCCCTTCTCTTTTAAATGGTGGAAAAAGTTAGTGGTAAGCTAACAGCCTTTACATACAAGAAGTCAGTATTACCTTATTCAAAAACTTTGAAATAAATATGGTAAACAAACTTTGAAAAATCATTTCTGTTATGTAGCGTCAGATTTTTAAGATCTGCACCCATCTTCAGGACCAGATTCAAGAGCACTCTCAGCTCAGGATTTTTAAACATGTTTATCACAGACAGACACTATGGTAGGCTGAGCACTACTAACAATCAGCACTTTGTTAAGGTGTCTAAATTTAGACCTCTTTGCTTTGCTTTTTTGAAGTTTTAAATTTTCTTCTATCATTTATTTTTGTTTTAAAAGCAGTATGCACGTGAGCTCTTTTCAGATGACAAGAGTAGCATTTTCATGAACTTTTCACTCGTTAAAGAATCCTTCATGTTCCAATGCTAGTGAGCACAATTTTAGAATGCCAGACTATCACAAATATTTCACATGTTATTTTCAATTGAGATAATGAATTAGCTAGCACAATCTCACTGTTTCTGCTGCCTTCCCCAGGAACACTGAAGGAAGATACACTATTTACTGCACTCATTTAAATGGAGGGTGCCTTCCCACCTGCCCATGTGCAACCCGGAGAGCTCAGTAAAGCAATCTGCTACGCTACGCTGAAAATCAAGACAAAGCTGCAACAAGAATCACTGCAGACCTACAAGCTGTAACATAATTTACAATATCCCAGATGTTTTGCTAGTGAGCTCATTCCTATGCAGAAGTATTTTACATTAAGAGACAGGCATCTTAGCAGAGGAAAAAATTTCTTCTACTTACTCCCTGAAGCTCCTGCCACAACAGCACAGAGTAAAATGACTGAATGCAGCCCCATGACCATCGAAATCACCACCTCAGGCCAGAAGTTAAGAAAATCACATCAGTTCTCCTCTCCAAGGCACCTCTGAGCAAGGCAGTGAAAGAAAATTTCACAAAGCAGGAGCTCCCTATTCCAAATCCCCTCTCCCAGCCAGGGGAGGGGCTCTGGCAGGGGAGCCCATGGCAGGGGGGGGGGGGGGGGGGGGATGCATAGCTGTAATAAGGAGAGAGGTAGATGGACACACAGAAACATCTCACCCAAGCTCTACCTGCATTTCAGCCTTGTTGCCCTCAGAGAGGGGAAGAGAGAGTGAAAAAGTGTGTGCATTATTAACCTGTCGGAAATTAACCAAAAATTCAAGGAAATATAATGGAGTACCACAAGATAACAAATTATAGCAAATGACCAGAACAATCCCATGCAGTGTTAGTAAGGTTAAAAGTATGTCAGGGAAGAGGAAAAAAAAGAAAAAGACTGCTTTAGCAAGTATTCCCTGCTGATTCACCAAAAAGCACAGAAGATAAGGGCACAAGCTTTAGGGCTGGAAGAAAGGTGTTGCCATGAGGAGCAAACAGCTTCACAGGGTGCAGCCCATCCCTTCAACCAAAGTCCCACATCTAAGAGGTCTGAAAGCTTGCCTAAAAAAACCCACAAAAACACTGAACTATAGTCCATCTGGTAGCAATCAAGCTTTTACAAAATGTCAAACATAGGTCTTCCGGGGTTCACTGAACTTCTGGTAAAGACCTTCCCTTCCACTCCTGCTTGAGCACAACTCACTATCCATCTCCTGCTTCCACATTCTTCTAGATCTTCCTGGGTACTTGTCATTTCTCTTCCCCAACAACCTCTTCCCATGCTTATCCTTAACACAAACAGGATTGCTGAACACCTATGCCACAGAGGCCCTGTCAAACGCAGTCACTCAGGCACTCCAAGATTTTCTCTGCTTTGGACATGCAAAGATTTATTTTCTCCCTCTGTCACATCTAACCTCTAACCACAAGCCTCTGGTTTAACAACACACACAAATATAAATCACAGATAACAATCTCAGTCACTGGTGCCACACTCCCCAACTAGTCTGTGTTGTCACAGCTTCTCAATATACTTTGCATAGATCAATGACCAAAGGTCAGAGACAGAAAATCATGTCTAAAGAGTTAATAAAAAATTGCATGATAAAAGATGGGTGCCTCGAGCAAAACTCAAGATCTACCAAATGCCAAACCCAGCAAGGGCTCAGGTCTGAAACTGGATACAAAATCTTGCAGGACTTGGAAAAGTAGAATTTACCAAGCCAAAGTGTTATATGAGAAAGCCTCTTTCTGTCTTCACTGTAATTTTTCGGAATGTTAAAACTGACTTTGAAACTGCTTCACAGAGTTCATTGCAGAAATCTTGCAGCCTGTTGGGTTTGTTGTTTTCCTCTACTCTGCTATGAGTCACTCAGATAGTTTCATATTCATTACGAGTTTTCATTTTAAAATTCGAGCCCATTTGGGCACAGTAAGTGTTCGGTAAATAATCCCGCAGTCATTCAACTCTTGGTCTACTATCAGAAATTATGGATGTAAGCACAAAAGCTAGTATTTGTGGATGCATATAAAAACATGATGAATTTACAGATAAACTGCTATATCGTGACAAATTCCTACTCTTTTTCCCCTTAGTAACTATTGTTGCCTGTTCTCCACAGTATCTTTTTACTCTTTATATAATAAGTTTGTTTAATGTACTTCATACAGCTTTCACTGAGTAACTTAGTAGAACAAAACTTGTACTGTAGCCAGTAAGAATATCAAAACTGGTACTAAAGGGGCTTTCTGCCTTATCATGACTCTCCTACGGATTGCACAGCCCAACACCAGCAACTTACGAGCGGCATTTACGTGCTGAGATCCCACTGCGTAGCCTTACTCTCTTATTACAGAGGACATTTGTGATCCATTCGACAGGCCAATATAAGCTCCTTTTAAAATGCATGAGACACCTCATAGCAAGTTTTCCACTTAGTGTATGTTAACCTCATGTATGGCACCAGTGTCCTGAGCCAGCAGAGTACATAAACAGGTTCTTAATTTTAAGCATAAGCACACCTCAATGAATTAAGCATGTAACCTTGTTCTCTCTAAACAGCTAGACTTTCCTCACAGTGTTGGGGAGTTTGTCATTAAGAACATTTTAACCAAATTTTCTCTTTCAATTACATTTTTAATTTTCACCCAAAGGAGTTCATACAGGGCATAGGACACAAGGAAGGAGCTTTAAGAAACAGGGTGGCCAGGAAGAAGCTGTACAAACTGCCCTGGAGGGAAGCCTCTGCTCCAAATCCCCTAAACAAAAGCAGGGACTAACCAGATGGCAAAAGCGTCAGATCTACTGCTCACAGGCCTGAAACACACTGGGTTTTGGGATGCCTCAGGCCTGCAGTACATACAGAGATCAACAGTACTGCACATAGTGTCCAATCACGCAGCAAGAGAGGGGGAATAAACACCTTTCTAGGAGGTTACATGGGGACTGCACTAAGAAAACTGGTCCTCTTCCGAACGGCTTTTAGAAAGGACTGATGTGTTTAAAAGACCCATGTTTTAAATGCTTTAAGAGAAATTCTTAGCTACAGACATTGGCATTCTTATCACTATTTCTACAGTAACAACACATTCATGCAAAAATAAAGCATTTACAATGGATGGTGCGTCATAGTAGAAGTGTTCTCATTAAGGATTAGCAAACAAACTTTCTGAAAAGATTCGAGTCCGGAGCAACAGAGTTTTCACTAGTAAATAGTGGACATTATTGCAAATAGTTACACATACATTAGTTCGAAGCACAAGTAATCCTGTTAAATGTAAAGGATAAAATAAATGCAGACACAAAATACACACAAATGGAGTCAAGAGAATCTTAAAGGTTTGTAAGAACAGAGTGGCAGCTGTTCAGAAGTGACCAGTGATCTTTGGACATCTGAGAACAGGACGGGTCCAGCTTCAGACATTAGTCAGGGATCCAATATCCAGCATGTAGCTGTGTTTCTCCCCTTCTGATACCAAACTGAGCATCAAAAGTCAGTAATAAATAGCACAATGAACCACAGACTGAATACTGACATAGAAGATCCATGAAAAATAACAGATACGGCTACTTTGTATGTAAAAACATTAATCATTTTGAATTGAATGCTTTTGAATTAAACAGAATGGATTACATTTCAATAGATTACAATTCAGAGTCAAAGAGCTGAAGTTCAGGTCCTTAGAGTAAGGTTTAACATTCATAATCTTTTTTAGGCTCTGATCCCAAGGTATGCTCAATGCAGACAGAACTGCTAGAACTCATCAATGTCAACATGGCCCAACAGCAGAGCAGAGCTCAAGGATTTGGAGTTTGTCTTAGAGGTGATTATGTTTTCGAAAAGAGAGTTCAGTGTTGCCTGTAATTTCCTTTAATTTTCTACTATGTTCGAATTGCCCTGCTCTGCTTTTTCAGTTACAACTGTAAATCACACCTTCCAAAATAATCAAACTTGCATTTTAAGTTTCAGCTTTAGGGTTCCCAATTTTAGTGAGTAAACTGTATTAAAAAAGGAAAGAAAAATACATTGTTATAGGTGTGCGAGCATACACAAATACTTTCGCATCTGAGTTTGTTTCAATTTCTATCTTCACAGTTTCATAAACCTACCAATAATTTTATAAAAAACAATGAAATTCATAAACAAAACTCTGAGGCATTTTTGTCAAACTCATTCCAAACAACTTTTCTCAGTATATCACAGACTTTGGCCCTTCACACTTAAATATCATAGTTAAGAACTATGGATTCTTCATAGTTAATAACTGGATTTACATCAGAATCTTAAATGCATGAGGAAGCCAAATCTTTAAGATAAAGCACGTATCATTAGTATCTTGTGTACTTGACTAACTTCGCTCATTCAAGTGGATTGATAAGTAAAGGATGCAAGTCCAAAACTGAAAAATGAGCCCAATGTCTTTCAAATGCATTTTTCTACCTCCCCAAAATACCATTTTCTTAAAACATAAAACATCTCCCCCAAAGAAACAAACAAAAAAAGCTCCTAAAGAGAAATTTCCAATATAGTGTTTTCCTAAATAATTTACTTCTACTTTTTTAAATGCCCAGGAAAATTAGGAACAAGTTCTGCAAACACATTAGTTTAATGATGCTCAGGAGACTTGTGCTGGCGGCAAGTCTGAAAAAAGTATTCATCCATTCTAAAGGTTATTGTGCTTAAGGTTATAAAATGAATTGAAAGCAAAATACCATCTTGGACAAAATGAAATAAGGATGTCCATGAACACTGGCAACAAACAGTAAATAATTCTCCAGTTTTCATTTCAATAAATACATACATACAATATTTTTAATATCCTTGATGAGTCTGAGCAGCTTAGTGGTTATTGCAGTGCATTTTGAAAGAGTGTCTCGGGACTGTTTCTTATTCAACATGACAGTGTGAACAGATCACTTAATTTCTCTACAACTATTTCTATGTCTGAAAAGTCTACACTGCAATTGCCAATGAGATCTGAGGCTTAACAGACTAGTAAGGTCTTTTTTGTAAAGGTCCTGTGAGCTTTTTTAAATTAACATTATTGTTAAAACATTTGCATTTAACCCTAAGGATCAAAAGGAGGAGGAGAAGGCCCTTGGCCCTGGCTCCAAACAGCACTGGGGCTGCCGCAGGGATGGGCTCTGGCCCACACGCTCCCAGAGGGTTTTCGTGACACCCACGGCACTAAAGAAATTCCAAGTCTAGCCTAAGCGTAGAGGTTCAAGTAGTCCATTTAAAAAACATATCAGTGCTTGAAGTCCCACACGCATGTTTTTGTAACCACTCAGCACCATGGTGGATTTAAGTATTTCTGGACCCTACAACAAAACATTTACAGAAATGTAACGTATCCTGTTACTGCCACACCACAAGCTGGCGGTGCGGGGAGAGAGGAGGCGGGGGAAACCGCCCCCAAAATGGGCAGTAGGCAGTTAGAGAGACCCACCCAGGAAATCTTCAGAATTAAAAAAAAAAAAAAAAAAAAAAAGACAGAAATTTAGGAAAAAATGTTCTAAAGAAACTGACATCACTGAAGGAAAAAAAAAACGAGTATGGGTAGCACTGTTGGACATTTAAACTTTTCGAACCGTTTACCAGGATTAAATTACGTCATCAACAAAGCACCCTTCCGCGGGTCGCCGCCCCCCCCCCAAAGGCCCAACGCCAACCCCTCGCCCCTCACCTGGCACCGGCAAGGCCCCCATCCCGCTCCGCGCCCGTCCCCTGGCAGAGGGGGGCCGAGACCCCGGCCGGGCTGCCACAAGCGAGCGCCACCGTGAGGGGCGGCCATGGCGGAGGGGGCAGCCCGCGCCGGGGGAGGGGAGGGGGGGGCAGTGCCCGCAGGGCCCTAACGGCTGCGTCGCCTCGCGCCGCCCGGCCTCGCGCGAGGCCGCCAGGTGACCGCGCCCCGCGGCGCCTCCTGCCGGCGGGAGGGAGCCGCGCAGCCTCCCCCCCCCCCCGCCGCTCCCGTGACTGGAGGCGACGCCTGTCCCGCAGCAGGAGGCTCGGACAGGCCCCGGCTCTGCTCCAGGGCGTTTCGCCCCGTCTCCTAGCTCCTCCGCTGGATGCAAGGCAGCGAGGGGTGGTACCGCAGAGCAGGGGTACAGCCCCTTCCTGCTGCTGTTACCCGGTCACAGCAGCGGTTTACTCAGACGTACTGGTGTCTCAGGGCTACGCTACCCTCCAGAAAAGCAGGAGATGCAAAGGCCGTATGCCAGCAGAAGGAAAAAAACTCCCACATCCATAAAAATAATAATACTGGTATCTTCTCTCAGAAGATTGAAGGCTGCAGGCCATAAGGAGCCTCCCGACAGCTCCACACGCACGCACACACTTACATACACACACCTAGACAAGTCAGAGAGGTGAGAAGGCTTCACTGGCTTGCCCGATACCCCTTCACGGCCTCCTCGCCAGCACCGTGGTGGTCGTAGCTCGCACTGAGGGCTCTGACGCTGCCCACACGGTGCAGGGGGCCCCGATGCCCAGTACTGAATATTTTAGAAACAGCCTCCAGCCCCAGCACCTGTCTATCCCACGGGGCCGCCTGCCGTCGCGGCGAGCAGGAGCCACGGCGTGGGTGCACATTTCCAAAGCTCCCACGAAACCCCCACTGGCAGCTTCAGATTATTCACACAACGGTTTTAGACCCTATAGCAATGTCTGCCATATAGTCCATTAATGCAATAATCCTCAGGAACCCCCTCCATATATATATATAAATATATATATATATATATATAAAAAAATATAAAAAATACCAAGGAGTTGTATGAAGCAAAACAGCCAACCGTAACAGGACTTTTTAAAACCCTCCCACTCACTCTAGACTTGTGCATGACTTACTTTTAATGTCTCCAAACCACACAGCCACCTGTTCAAACAGACACTAGCTTTTCAGATTGTTAAAACAAAAACAATTATTCATGAGCATGAAAAAAAATAAGAGTATAAGGAGCACTTCCTTTGAAATCAGCAGCTTTCACCATGTATGTTTTGGTGTCCTGGCTGGAGACAGTAATAAAACACCTGCGAATCACATATAGAAAGAAACTGAACATTATGCAAGAGGGCATTCACCTCACAAAATAAATAAATAAATAAAAGTCATCCTAAGATAATGAATTTATATCACATTGTGTCACTTTTCTTTATAAAATTCTGCAAAGGTTAATTTGCCGTAAGATACAGCTCACTTGAACTACACACTTAAACTGTATACACATTTGTCATAGTACTCACTTAAAATTTTTATCACTAAATGTTATTACTAACATTTTTATTGCTAGTATATTCCATTATTAATCTTTTGTTCCTCAGTTTTTAAGAATAATTAACTGTTTTGGAGTACACAAGTGACAATCAATTTCTTGCACAGAGAACTCGTGGTTAGATGGTAAGCAGTGCTTTCACAAACACTGCAATAAATAGCAGCTTCTTGAAACCATTCTGCTCTTGCTTAACAACTCCCTTCTTGTAGGCTCAGCTGGTACTTATTTATTTTAGCAGTTCCTGATCCCCTTTGCATGACAAAACAAGTTTTGTTTCCTTCTGGCTCACATGTCATCAGAATTAACTAAATCTGAACACTGGGCAAGTTCTGTTGGTTAAAAATAATGGTAATGGAAATAACAGAGTCAGTGGAACAGAAAGCTATGTCAACCTGGAAAGCTAATAAAGGTGGTGGGAGGGGAAGACTTGCTCTGAACTTGTCATGCAGCACTGGAGGATTTCAGGTGGTCCATGCCCCTTACTTACTGATTCGTGGAGATAGTATGAGCTCAAAGTCAGTATGCCACTTCTGTGTCTATAATCAGAGGAAAAATGTGTTTGTTCACAACTCAAAAGGCTTATTAAGCAACATTTTAGTTAACCTGTTGATAAAACTCAGTGCATTATAACAAAGTTGTACTAACCTTGCCATCCTGGATTTTCTGCATCTCAGCAAGAAAAATTGCTGAGGCATATTGCCTCAGATCTACCAAAAAACAAAACAAAACAAAAATAAACATGAAGGATAACCTTACATCATTAATAGGGAATGTTTCCCATTGAACATTGTATTTAATAACGATTGTTTCCCTACTGGTGACTGGTATGCAAGTACAGCCGTATCTATATGGGATTTACTTGTATTCTAACTGAAAATTTTACGCAAAGGAGTTCCAGATATTTTTCAGTGAAAAATATCTAAGGGATCGAAATTACAGGAAAATAACATTATCACTCTTTCAATCATTAGATAAATTTGGGACATAAACATGTAACTTTTATGTGACTTCCACCACTCTTTTTGCTGTCATTAACAATTCCATCAAGACTAAAAATATATTATGCTGAAGTGTCATTGGGAGCCACCTCTGCTCAAGATCTCTTCACCTTAGCCCAAAACCAAGAAGCTTCCGGGGCAACAACTCCTTTTCCCACTTTCTACAGAGCTGCTGACTGCCCCTGCACACACCCCACTTTCTCGCTTTAACACTTCCCTGGGGAGAGGGCAGGGTGTGGGCAGGGGCACGCGACCCGCCCGCGGGCTCTGCCTCTCCACGCTTAGTTTGGATGACGCAGAGTCGTCCCGGCACGCGGGCAGCAGCTGAAGGCAACAGAAAGCAGGGAACGTGGAGCGCTGCATGGAGAGATGTCAGGGCAAGGCGGGCGGGAGGCACAGGACCCCAATTACCTCGGTAGCGCAGGCTCAGGACTTCGGATACCATTTGGGTAGGGGACATATTCAGAACAGAGATATTTCTAAGGACCATGAGGACATCAGCCATCACACTCGATACTCTTTGTTTTCTTACCTCAGTACCTGCACCATGCTTAAATGTCTTGTGCATGCAGCATGAAGTACTATTAAAGGACAGTTTAGGAACTACTTTGGGAAGTCATATTAGAAAAGAAAATTCCTGCTTCCACAGAGACCAAGATATTCTAACATTTTCAAATGCGGCTCTGTGTGTAAGCAGCGTATCTGTAGGTGAGAGAAAGTCATTTATCAGAGACCTGGTCCAAGTGAGACATTGAAAAGTTTCCCTTTATAATTACATTTCTTGACTTAATTTTTTAATACGTCGATCATTCACATATTTGGAAACATTCTGTTAACAGGTTTTCCAATTATAAGCACTAGATACAAAAGACTGTTTATTTTGAATACAACCAATTTTAAAAAATAAACAGTAACTTCAACATAATCAAAACAAAAAGCATTTTCACAGTTACAGACTGCCTTTATCTATCTATAAAATGTTTAACAAAGCAAGTTATTTTGGCACATTCCATAGATAATTCTATACACATAGAAGAACAAAACACAGGCTTTGTATTTACAGAAATTTAAGACATAGAAGGGGCAGTAGAAAGTTTTGGCAGATTGCTTAAATAGATGGAGTAGCCGCCCACATTACATGTCTTATTCTCATTCCATAAGAGGAATTAAAAAAGAGATACAACAGACTGTGCCCATAAAACAAAACAAAAAACCCCACATAACTATTTACTCTGTCAGTGTTCTTTCTGCATTGTGGCGCTATCATCTCAGATTTTCCAAGTATCACTTTGTAAAGAACAGGGGAGCTAAGGGAATAACAATTTGAAGACTTATTCACCAAATGAATGGAAGATAGTATTGTCCAAAGCAGACTGATATGGCTACAGAAAGAACTTAAAATCCTCCCATCATGCAAGAAAAAGTTTAGAAACACTGCATGCTTCATTCTCTCTGTCTTGCTCTGAAAATAAACTGACAGACAGTACTTCGTGAAATCCAGGGGGAAAAAAAGTATTGCTTTACAGCAGTGCCTATGACCTTCCTAAGTTAGGATCAGTGCCTGTTTTATCAGAGCAGAAGAAGCCTATCAGCCTGTCAATAATACAATCTCTGCATTTAAAACTGGATTACAGCTTCAGACCTCTTATCCTGCCAAATATCCAACTGACCTGGCGAAACCTCCTAAATTCAACGGAGCATCACGGTGCTTGAAGAGCACCCAGAGCATTACTGTGCTGCTGTCAGTGCTAACCGTGGCAGCCAGGAAACACGAGTTAGCCCTGTGTACTCAAGCCACAGAGCTACACAACTACCAGCTTTTTATCCCTACTATTCTCTTGCCAGTTAGTAGCTACTAATGTAAATTCTTTGTGCTACAGAGACATACTGGATCAGAAAATTTTTCCAAACACACACAGAAGCTCTTAAAACCACTTGCAGACTGACCCACAAAAAGCAGCTAATGTTTAGGACAACTAAGTAACAACACGAGCCCTAGAAGTGCGTGTCTGTGGTCAAGGGAAGTCCTGAATTAAGTGTTGAAAGACTTTTCAAAAGTTAACTTAGGCCAAATACATATAGAAGGCACACTTGGCAAGAGCAATAAATGCAATGTTTATTTATTTGTGTGTATTTTAGAGTTTTACCGTTACACAAACTAATACAGTGTTAGAATCATAGCCTATGTTTAAACATCTGACTGCCTTTTCTAGACAGGTATCATTCAATGCATCAGATGGTATTTGGACCTGGCCTGCTGTTTATACGACATGGTGAAATACTTCAGCCTTCAGAGCCTCATTTCTTAATTTTTGTGATCACTGTCTTAAATGAGTATATCCAAGTTAAGTTTCTGAAAGCAGAATTTATGTTTCATTCAGAAAAATCAGAGTACAAGTCTAAATAATCATCAGAGAAACTCCTTAACAAACATGTTACCTTCTTAACGAAGAAGTAGCAATTAACAAACAGATCAACAAGTAAAAGCACAGTTCTCGTACTTGTGTTTTGCAGGCAAAATTCTAGCCTTTAGAAAAGGCTGAGGTTTGTTTATAATCTATCAGTTGACTTGTGTAATTGTAAAAGGAAGTCTTTCAATGCTATCAGAGTTTCCCCTGGGGTGGGGGAGGAAAGGAACTTTTCACAGACTTACAAATCAGCAGTAAAAAAGAAAAAATATCTGAAAAAATATCTCTAAAAAACTCCTGCATGAACATCTTTACTACAAAGTGGAGATATGAGTAGACTCAAAATTGGCAAGGAAATTTAGATACTAGATGGAAACACCATTGGCACAATAACCTGAGTTGAGTATTTGGTAAAGCAGCCTTCAAGAAGGAACAAGCCTCAGGGTTTGGTTATCTTTCACTGAGAAAGTTTTAAAGTGAATTTTAGTGCTCATAAAAGGTGCCCACTTGATAACATTGGGACCAAATTGCTTCTTTTGCCAAAGAGGGATGCCTGTCCTGGAGGCGAGCGACCCTCTGCCAGTTTAACAGTGCTGTTGCAAAGATATCACCACCAAGCATGAGACTGTGAGCATCTCCATGGAAGTTCTCCTCTTGGTCTGTGCTGAAGCTGTGAGCAAGCACACCAGTGTGCCACATGACTGAGATAACATTAACTGGACCAAGCAGAAAGGGACAACATTTGGCCGCTACCAACTGGTGCTGAACTAAGTGGCCCATAAAGATTATGTATCCTTTTTATAGACCTAAGTCAGAGGCCCCTTAAGCAAATTCTTATTCAAACATCTAGCAATACACATTCTTTTTTTTTTTGATTGATTCCAGTGACAGGATGCACAGAAACAACCAGAAGTCTCCATGAAGTTTCGGAAAAGGCTTGTAGAGGTGCTAATAAACCTCAGCAACCAATCTTTATCCATATTTAAACGCTGCCTACAAACGCTTGTAAGAACCAATTAAAGCTTTGCAGTTTGGACAGAAGTGATCCACATCCCGGAGGGCATCAATGCAAAAGGGAATTAAGCAGCAACCAGCTATACATCTGCAAAGATAAAAGATACCGTTTTACAACTTCTTACAAATCACAAGAAGGTAAAATGTATTTCCTACAAAAGCTATCTGCAAAACTTAAGTCATGAAGCTTTAGGGAGAACACTCATGGCTTGGGGGCCTTCACTTGACTGTTCTAGAGCTGCATCAAGGTCCTGTAGGAGTCGAGCAGACGTGGGCTACTCAAACCAGAAGGTCAGGTCACAGACAGAATGAAAATAAGAAAACGTAATAGGAGAAATATAAAGTGCAAATGTGAATCAACTTACCCCAGCAGGCAGAGGCCACCACATGACAGCCAAGCCAATGCTCCGGAGGTGTATGAAAGATGTGTCACTATCATCTTGTTACAGGAAGGGCAGCACATCTGAACCGGGCGGTCATATAATACTACCGGTTGCTGCACATACACAGTCTGAACTGTAACTGAGCAAAGAAACATAGCATTTACCAATGTGTATCTAAGGAAGAAAGGAGAGTCAATCAGCTTTCTCTGAACTACAGCCAGTTATTACTCTGAAATATTTGAGGCTCAGGGCAATGAAATAAACAATGACCAAGACAA
The DNA here is from genome assembly GCF_036370855.1 of Dromaius novaehollandiae. NCBI lineage: Eukaryota > Metazoa > Chordata > Aves > Casuariiformes > Dromaiidae > Dromaius > Dromaius novaehollandiae. The sequence continues at coordinate 13,123,531 of NC_088111.1, read as the reverse complement.
ATTACCATGGAATTTCCTAATGGAGGAACACATTGTTTAAGAATAAGTCTGCATTACGAACTGCAGAAAGGCAAATGCTCTTATTGATACTAGCATACATTCAAGGCATCATAAGACTTCATTCACCTTATTCCTTTCAAAACTATTTTTTGGTGATTGGGCAATGCCTGTGAGTCATGATCTCTAGATTTCTGCACAGCACCTATTACAGCCACGTGATGCCTGTTCAACATGAGGTACTGCAGAGTATTTCAGGCTTACCAGGGTTAGGCACTGGCCCAGGCTGTACAACGTATGGAGGAGGGTTCATGCCCTTTGCATTTGGTCCTTGCCCAGGTTCTGGGGCAGGATAGGGGTGAGGATAGTTAACATTGATTCCTGTCGTCTCCTCATAAGAAGGCGGTGCAGATGGGCCAGGGAAGCCACTAGGAGCAGACATTGTATCTAAAACACAGTGGAGAGAAAGGTATAACAAAATATTTGTTTAGGGAAAGTGGCAGCTAAACAGGCTGCATTCAGACAGAGAGCAAGATGACAACTAGATTAAGATACACATTTACTCACAAAAATGTATTGACTTGTTTGTTTCTTAAATATTAAATATTAATCTTGATTTTTTTGTTGTTGCTTCCTACTGTCCTCCTGATAACAGGACAGGCTTTAAACCAAACCAAACAAAAAAACCCCAATCAACCAACAAAACTGCCCCCTCCTCCCCCCCCCCCCCCCCCCCCACATTTTCCCACAGCCACTCCTTGCTGAAAATGCTAAAACGGTGAGACTGGGCATCTTTACTAGTATAGGAAGCTAACTAGCAGTCTCTGTCAGCTCTCCAAGAACCATAATTCAGATCTCCCAGCTCCCCTCAAAAAGCAAAAAATATAATGGACCACACAGTGGTTGACAAGTCACAGGAGCCTGCCTGGGGGTGAAGCTCAAATATTTAAAACAGAATATTTATTTCTGCTGCGATCTGAAATGAAGAAATATTTATACTGAAGGAAAAAGAAACCCCAAGCAAGCAGACCAATCCAATTCAAAGCTTTTATTAACCCTCAAATATGTTTCATAACTCTCAAATATGTCTAAGTGTTGCCATTTCAATGACTCTGCTAATGCCAGTTTCCTCCCCCAATTATTGTATTATTTCATTACAGAAGATAGGAATGCCAACCAGTGCTTTTTCCCCAAAGTGGAAAGACATGATTGCGATTTCAGTGCAGGCTTCCTCTCTTTCTGCATACCTACCAACTTCCTCTATTCACCCCACCAGCTTTGTTCAACACTTTGTCATGACATCAACGGTAATTAAGAATCTCCCTTTTCCTCTTCCTCCTAAGGACTATCAAATAGCTCTATTAGAACCACACTCTTTTGTTCCACATTTCATTCCTCTGTATACATTTAAGTCTTTTCATTCAACACTAGCTGGGATGAGGAACATGTATTTGGAACATTAATTCTATATGCTTATAGTAATGCAGAAGCTATAATTAACTAGTACAAATAAAAGCAACAAGAGAAATAGTATGGATGAGAGAAAAAAAGTAAAAAAAAAAATACATACAACAATACAGCACTACTCACAAAGCTTGTTGCTTTCTCTTTCTAGTACTGCGAATCCTGTCAAGTATTGCTAAGTTTTGATACAAATAGCAGCTAAAACAAATGCTTTGCTGAACAGAATTAAACACACTGATGGCCAATAATAATTAATCAAGGGTAAATATTTCTCTTCTCCCTCTTCCCCCACTTTTTTTTCCTCTTTTCCTTTTTAAAACAGCAGTGAAGGTGCTTGTCTGGGGTTCTTTCATTAAGGCAGCTTGCTGGATACATGCACCATCTCGTGCAAGGTCTTCTAGACACTAGCCTAACAATTCTCCCCACAGAAGAGCTTCACTTCTCATATCCCAGCTAGGGACACCACCAAAGTGCAAGGTAGTAACAGGACTTAAACATAAGCAAATTAGCTAACTTGGAGGCCACATGCTTCAAAAAACTATTTGCAAGAATAACAGCCCAACTTCTTTTGCTACATTATATAAAGTGACATCTCACTCCCCCTGAAAACGGAACTACAGAGGAACATGGTTGAGCACAGATAACAGCTGATTCAAAGCTGAACATTTAAGACTTAAGTTCAGACTCAGTTTAACTTGCTAGGCCAAAATCAATGAACAATCATGTTCTCTGAAGCTATGCTGTGATTTTTAAAAACCAAAAAGTGTGCTGTAAGTAGGCTGCCCAACATGCTGTGTCACTACATGAAAGGACAAAGAAAACAAGACTGAAGAATCCCTAAAACGATTGACATTGCTCATCCAGACCTTGCTGGCTTTCTGGCCCTGTAGACGAGAGGAGAAAAAAAATCTCAACATAAAACCTGGCTGTTAAAATGCCTTTGGGGAACTTGGTTTCCGAGAAAAAGAAAGATCACAATCTCTTTTACACAGAAGTCAATACATAGTCACAACAGACTGCAGAAGAACAAGCCACAAGCCAATGGAGTAATTGTGTTGTATAATAACCTATTGCACAACTTTCCCTCACAGTGACCTAAATAACCATTTTGCTTTTTAAGCAAGAATGATTACTTTGGAATAACAAAACCTCTGGTAAAGTAAAGGTAACTGTTGTGAAGCTATCTATCTACAACGACCTTTATCCAGTATACCTCATTTCATTCTATTTACACATGTAGATGAAGTCCAAAATTTGTTTGCTGTTGTCAGCAGAATTTAATACTTAATATCACCAGTTTTAACAATTAATTGCATCAGCAAGACTCATCCCAGGTAAGAATCTAGCTATTTAGCGTACAGATCTGCATATAAAGTGAACCAAAACAACAAGAACTTGGAATTTTTTCACCGCATATTCTCAAAGACCACCTTCTCACATAAATGTCTTGATAAATGAGAACAGCAACCCTAAATCCAAACCATTCTGGACTTCTGAATTAACACATGGAATCCTACTATTAGTGGACTAGGAAAGAACTGCCTAACGAGCCCCATTTTCCTTTGGTCTCCTAAAACCTGGCTTTTTGTGCCGTCTAAAACACACCTCGTTTTTCATCTATCACACAATAAACATAGATCTTCTTCACTCAGAAGAACATGAACTGATTATCTAGGCAGCAGGACTGCAGAGAAGGATCCAGGAGATCTATCAGATCAGAAGCTGAATATAAGCTGACAGTGCCATGAAAATGGCAAGCACCACACAGGGATTCATAAGGAAAAAAAGTACCTGTAAGACAGCTGAAAGTTCCTCCTCTATCATAAAGCCCCCATGGGAGTATGGGAGTACCATATCCAAGAAACAAATAGGTGAAGAGATTCCAAAGAACCACAGCAAGAATGGTCGGACAGGCTAGAAAACAGGACTTCTGAGAAAAAGCTGAAGAAGTTTAACTTCCTTAGTTTAAAGGAGAGACCGAAGAGAATAATGAAGACAGACATCAAATATATAAAAGGCAAAAGTACTGAATAAACTCCTCTTTGAGTCAACTGCTGGCAGCACAAAGAGTAGTAAGATTAAGTTACAGAAAGAAAATTTTAAAGTACCATTTTTTCCTGATGGCTAATAGTAAGGTTATTTAAGCACTGGATAAATTGGCTTGGGAGCTGTGGAGTCTTCACTGCTGAAGGTTTTAAGAGCAGTTATCTATGTCAGAAAAGACATATGCATGTCATTCAGCAGTAAGTGGATTACAGAAGCACCTGGCATTCCTTCCAATGGTATTTTCTACTATTTCAGCACTACATTTTAAAAATAAACGCAACATCTTTTAATTTTAAACACAGAAGTACTTTGATGCACACTGTTTCAGAAGCTAGATGCCAGACCTTCTGAAGAAACTAAGGCCCAACCCTGAACAAACTGCTTGTAAACCAAACCGCCACTCTCAGAGCTCATTGCAAAACAAGGTCTAGAACTAACTGAAAATCAATTTCAGCTATACAAAACCAACCAGGATTATAAAAAGTTCTGGAGTACCACGTTATCTGAGCTTCAGGTAAGACAGTAAGTGCAAGAAGTTGATATAGTAACAAGCATTAACCGAAAGAAAGATTAAATAGTGACAAAAACAAAACCCCGAAGGACATTCTAGAAATGATTTTCAGCATTTTATTTTAGCCTAAGCTAGACTTACAGCTTGGATCAATAATTACGTGGTATCAGCGTTCAGCAGTGCTACATACTGCATAGAAATGATTGAGGAACCTGAATGAGAGAAACATCAGGTTGAAGGTTAAGTGGGAATGTGTAAGAGTGGCTGACATGTCAAAAACTTCAACTAGTGCTCAAATAAATCAAAATGTGTTAATAGAGCATAATTTATTAAGTTGAAAGGAAATCTATGACATGACAATATCTCAGTGTATACATCCAGTGGTATCTGGCTAAACCAATGTATTTAGAATAAATGCAGCTACCAGAAGAATAAGTTAGTGAATGAACTTCCCTAACAAGGAAAAGCTCTGGAAAAACAGACACAAACTTCATATCAGGAAAATCTAAAATAATAAAAGCCCTTGTACGAAAAGCAGAAAAAACTTCTGGGAAGCTGATTTCTTAAGGCCACATGAGCAAGTAAGGAGCAACAGGAGGGGAGAACAGAACCTGGCAAGTCACGTTACTCAGTACAGCACTGCCTATTGATTAACCAGAGATGAATTCAGGAATTTAGGTGTGGTTCTTTTGCTTTCAAGCAGGGGAAAGCCATCAAACAAACAAAAAAAACCCCAAGTAAGCAAGGTGGTTGATATTTTTCATTATGCCAGAAGAGAAACCAAACATTAAAATTCTAAACCAGGAATTGACATACGGAGTAAGTAAGGACAGCTACACAAGGTTGTGAGGTGCCAAAAGCTACATATGGATTAAAACAGCAGTAGAATCAAGCAGATCAGGTTTTCTTATAAGCTCTCTCTTAATCTATTAGACATTTTTTTCATATTAATGAAATAACTTGTTTTCTACTCGAGCACTTTCAACACTCCAACTGTCCTGGAAAATCCCACCAATGACTGCAACCCAATGTGATCCTTAATCAACTGCAGCATAACCAGCACTATACTGCCTGCAGCCAACTGCTGAATTTGAAACTGCAAAATTTCAACAGATCAGCTTAACTCAAAAGCTCACAAAACACTTAGTTTTCTAACTGTGAGAACCAGCATAAGGCAACTTACTTTCTTATCTGAAAATTAGTAACATATTTTAGAAGTAATCAGAATACATTCTTCACAGTTATTCATGCATTTTATAAAAAGATTTGTTTGAAGCTTGAATATTTGAAAAAGTTAAGTGTTAAAAGATTTAAAGAGTTTAGTGGATTACTCATTTTAGGTGCACTAAGGTATAAGGAAGTAAGATAAACATGTCTTTTACTGGTAAACAAAAGCTGACTATAGTACTTTAGTCAGTAAGTTTCAGAAGTTAGTGAATTGATCAGGGAGTCCAAAGTTCTGCATAAGTCCTAAGAAAGAGTCTGAGAAAAACTGAAAAACTTCACTGTTCAAATACTGGAAAGATAGCATAGCATATCAAAGCTGGGTGACACTTTGTAAAAAGAGATCAGCTTTGCAAAAGATTTCAAATATCATAAGCAGACTAAATTGAGTGAGCAATTTAACTATTTTCCAGATTTTCTGAATTGCGGCCACTCTGTACAGCATCCCTTTCCGGACCTCTTAACTATAGCAACAATTTGTAGGTGTCCAAGAGACATACCCTCTTGCAGGCTTCCTAATGAGAGTGTGAAAAATGGGGAGCATTCCCCATCTGTTCTAACAGCAAAGCACTTTCACTTGACCTTGGCTGCTTCCATTTCATGTGAAACTAAAGCATTTCTCTTCATTTTTATTAAGTATATTTACTTTATAAAAATAGATTATGAATTCAAAATAAAAATTTAAATATACAGGGTTTTTTTTTACATGACAGAATAAAAACATTTCAGTAAGAAAGTTTTTTGTCAAATAAAAAGCTTACAAAAACATGTAAGTTTGAGTCAGCTAAAACTAATATCAAACATGTCCCAAGTCAATGACTTCAAATAAAAACCAAATTGGAAAAGTTTTCGAGAAGTCAATATTTTTTCTGAAATAGCATTCTCTCTTTGAACAACCTAACCCTCAAGCCCTCTTTTCTTTCAAAAAATGAGAAGAAAAATTTGACTCTGAGTTAGCTTAAAATATGATTCAGTATGTTCCATGATTCTCATAGGTCAATTTGTATCAGATGCCTACTGATCTGTAAGGTGCAACTCTGGACCGCTATGATAGAAACCCATATGGGTCAGAGAATCTCTCTCTCTTGTTAACAAGCATCCTCCTTACGCTGCTGTGGCATATGAGCTGTAGCAGAGGGCTAATGGCACACGTTATACTTTACTACGCAATCTTCTAAGGCAGTAATAGACCTTCAATAGTTTCTATTTGCACTTTGCTCACTGTGCACAGGTGTAGAGTGGCTTATAACTTCAATTGTGGTATTTTTTACAGCTACATTCTTATACAAAATATCATTGATATAGACATGTCTGGGAAGAAGAGCAACTAACACTTAATACCTGAATGCAGACAGAACAAAAAATTTAAATCAGAAACCAACCCCAGATCACATATGAAGCGACAGGGCATCTTAAGCATTCATATAGGACAGAAAAGACTCGAATTTCTAACATCGTATTAAACCGTAGCCAGTTGTGTACAAAACAGCAGCAATTTTTTAATTCAAAGATAACATAAGCTTACCTGACTAAAATAAACCGGCACAACAGCAAGCTGATGGCAGAGGCAGAAACTGAACCCACGAGTTCTATCTTCTTAGAGCAGACTTCCAAACGCTGCGCCCAAATAATTCAGAAGGAAAGACTGGTGACAAGTACTTGACTGGAAAAAAAGACAAAGAAGAAGACAGGTATCAGGAAGCCAAATGTACCACTAAGTCATCTGCAAGTTGCATATATGCGAACAGAAAACATCAAAACAATCTCAAAGCAGAATATGCAAACACTGCAAGACGAACAAGCACATTACACACAAGACTGGCTGTTCTTTCACACTGATACTCAAGTTTCCATTTACATCTGGAAGTTTCAGATCCAAATGGCCACTACATAAGGAGAACTGAGCAGTTTAGCTTCTGTACCCATGCTCTCACTACTCTTTCGCTTCCAGCCGTTGAAAGTGTGTGTGATAAGACAAATACCACTGGTGTTAGCCATCCACCCCATTCCATTCTTCTGCTCTTAGTCAAAAGCCTCTTGTGTTTCAGGTGCACAGTAAGGTGCCTGCCTGTTGACTCACTGTGCCCAGGAGGGAACACACCAGCTCCCCCACCACATTTTTCCTTTTGTTCATTCTCTCAAGAGAAAGAATCACAAGTAATTGGAGCCACTTGCACCTCTCCCAATCATAAGCATACACTGAGGAGGAACATCATCTGCATGAGGCAAAGCAACCTCCCAGTTCATCCCTTTCTACACATATCTATTGCTCTACATACAGAAAAAAAGTTGGCATAAATGGAGTGAAAAGGCTGGTAAAAGCTATAGCATTCATAAACCAATCTGTTCTGATGAGACCAGCTCATTAGATTACTTACATTAGCTGGAGACCAGAAAAGTGAGTAACAAATCCTACAGACAGCCTGATGCATGGATACCCTCCACTCCAACACAGAATATTGCACATGGCTCTAAGTCACTTTTATAACTGCACTAAGGCCACATGGATTCTGGGGAACAGAAATCTTTTGAAACTGCTGAACACTGAGCAAAATTAAATGATATGAATGAGTTTTTGCTTATAAATTTCAGTTTATTCCAATGCCCAATCCCCCATGTCAATTCCTAAACTATAAACACATACAGCAATTTGAAACCACAAGCAGGGTCTACGTTTCCCTATACCCAAAAAGATTCCCTTTCTACCCAAAACTGATTTCAATACAGCAAGGGAATTTGCAGGCTCTACCTCGAAAAAAGCACACCACCAAGCTAAATTTTCCTTTTATCTTGTTATTGGAGAAAGTAATTCCAGTGCATCAGAACTCTTCTGGAAACTCATCTGAGGAACTTGCTAACCAAGGATTCATTATAAAGCCAAGATTCTTATAGCTTTCCATCACAGGCTCAAGGATTTATTATACCTGAAGAAAATCAGCCAGGATCAAAATTTGACTTGGAACCAAAAGTAGACTCAAAGGCAGCTGTATATTGCAGTAGGGTTCATCAGGGTTATGTCTCATCAGACAAAAAGAGAGCTGTCCCATCATATTTATGTAATGAAGTAAAACTTAGGCTGTGACCTACAAAGTTTTTTAAATATATACACAGCTTTCCCTAGTACATCATCCCACAACACAGGTGAAAAGCTGGGCAATTTCTTCAGAGCACTAATTCAAATAGCAAATTGTAAAATTGAGTGTAGATGTGGAAGACAGCAATCTCACTCTGACCTTCTTCATCAAGGTGAACATAGGCATTACAGGGAAAATAAAGAAGAACGTATGTTTGTAACAGTCCAGAAACTGCATAGGTATTATTTAACATGCCTGAAAGAATAACAGGTTGCCCTATAACCTATTCATGCTGTATCTGCCAGATAATATACATTCATGCATTAACTCATGCCACTCTCTTTCCTACAAAGGGAAATGTAGTCAAGAGTCCCTTCCCCCCCAAGGGGCAAATTTACTTTCAAGAACGCGAGGGGGCTATTATCTGTGTCTCGTTCCCAAATACAGAGAGATGGAAAAAGCTACAGAGCTGCAGCCACGTTCCCCTTCCCTCCTCCCACTCCGCTCACGCTGTGGCTCAGCCAGGGTCAGAGCCTGGCTCCCACTCCTTTCACGTATCTCCACCTAGTAATAAACACCAAAACTATGAATTATCCTCTTCATGCCCACGTTTTAGTATATATTCATTAACACTTTTTTAATCACAGAATGCATTCCCCATCTTAGCAGAGATTTTTTGATCATGCCCAGGTCACTTTATTATGTAGTATAAAATTGCAGCCTTTTTCTGAAGACAGGATGAAAACACGTATTCTGAGAACGCAGAGAAGTACCTATTGCACAAGGACAGAGACGGAACAACTGGGAGAGGAGAAACAAGTCAAAAGCAGAAAGACAGGTCAAATCATTCATGCCTTAACCTAGAGATGAATCATTAGGCAACTTTTTTTTTCTTTTTTTTTAATCTCAGCTGGTGCTCTGACCTGCACAACAGTCTGGTAGAAGCTGATTCCACAGAAGTACTCAGATGACAGCAACATCACCTCAAGGATAACTGCGGTTAGAAAACATTTCTGCCTTTTATTATCAGTAGGGCTGCACAGTTCCTGCACTAACACACCCTGTGAGCCTATCTGCAGAAAAGCAGGTGCAGAACAGTGTTGCCACTGGGAAGCTGGAGGAAACAAAAACTGTAGTGTGATCCCTCTCCCTGTTCAGTCAAATCGGAGGCTGGCACCTACTTCTAACGCAGTATAAAATACTGGTTTTACAGAGAATGGAAAAGCGAATATACCACCTTACAGAACAATTTTCCTCATTCGAAACCTCCCCTAGCCACTCAGGTACAGTTCCAAAAGGCTGGTCTTGCTTTCAAATAGCCCCCCCCACCCCCAATTCAATAGTTATGTCTGTATTTGCTTAAAGTATTTTTGAAATTGGAATGTCAGTATAAAGAAAATACATTCCGATTTAAACTAGAACTTTTATGTCGGTTATAAGAAACCTTTATGAAAGATAAATCTAGTTAGCTACAGGAAAGTTTGAACTGGCCGCTCTGGCTGCGTACCACCCGAGAGCGAGTTCCCAGCCATATCCGTTCACTGGCCACACAGGAGCGTAATTACTAGCACACAAGGGGAGATGGCAAGAACATTCCTGTGCGGGCTCACAAGCAGATCGCAAAACCAGACCCAACATCTCACCCCGTCTGCTTCTGCTTTCAGAGAACGTCATTCCAAAACTCAGAATCAATACACAGGCGCTCTCAGCAAGAGGAGCGTAGTTTGTTACAAGAATGTATTAGGATGATTTGGAAAAAAGTACACAGTTTATCCTCCACTGTAAGAAATATTGCTGAATGTGAGTTTATCTGAATACACTACATCTGTTTGCTTTTTAGAGAATTTTTATTGACATGGAACAAAACACCAGCAAAGATGCCATGCAAAAACAATACGGGTAGGAAAACGAAGTAAGCCAGCCTACATCTACTGATTCACATGAAGAACAAGGTGGTAAAGTAATTAAGAACAGCATACTTCTTGGAGGAGCATCAGAAGTGAACGTTTTATTAGATTTCTTAACAGTTTTGATTTTTTCAGGACTTTTATTAAATGATATATTTGTCAAATCAAAAGAAACATGTGCAAAGTCATTCATGTTTCTGCTGCAAGACAGCAGATCTCAGAGCAGGGACTTAATAGCTTCTACACGATGACGAAAGATACAGCGCTGAGAACCTCCCGCTGCGAGCAGCGTAGGGGAAACGGGGCTGGAAGGAGGCCGTACAATAGCACAGAGTATGAGGGGATTCAGCTGAGGAAGCGTGCAAGCACCACACAGGAAAAAAAGCAGAAGAGCCATACGGCTGCCAGGAGCACAATAGCCAAACCACCGTCTCCCTGCCACTGCCACCCGACCCTGAAAGCTCGCAGCTTGTCTGAGAAACTCCTGCCAGACACTGGACTCCTCCTGCTCCATCGCCAGCCCAGCCACCTTCTCCTGGATATAATCTCCTTCACACACCTCCCCACGCGCTCCCTGGGGTTACTCCAGGAGCGTACGCACCCCAAGCTGAACGACATCACATACGCAGCTCTCAAAGTGCAGAGAGCAGCACAGACTGCATTTGGGGGGCAGGAGGTGGAAAAGCAACAAGGAAAAAAAAATCTTTGGAACCAAAAAAACCGGGGGCGTTGACTTGCTCATTGTTACACCTTTGTTACCAGGGCAGCCCGCGTGCCGCCAAAGCCTAGGAAAGCAGCCACCGGGAATACCTGCACAATCTGCCGTGACGCAGGCAGACGCAAAGAATGGATTAGTCAGAAGGAAGCAGAGCCATGACAGGACAATATTTACGAGAAGGAAACAAAAGGCATGACAAATAAGCCAGATAACTAACACAGAATTTCCCCACAGGAACTGTAGCTAGTTGTACGTAACTTCGTAACGGGAACAGAAGTAGGAAACGCAGAGCCAAAACGGAATACGAAGTCAAAGGGCCTCGAACAACTTATCTACGTTGGTCCGAAAAAGGGGGTTGGTCCAAACGACCTCCAGAGATCTCTTCCAACCTAAATTAGTCTCCAATAATGTAAAAAACAGAAGTGAAGTTGCTGTACTAGAAAAAAATTACAAAGGCCCAGTTCTGTTTTTACCCATACATTAAAAACTAACTAAAAACAACTAAGTTATGACAAAACTGACACAAGAGCAGAATCCATCCTTCAGATATAAAGAAAACAAACTCGGTTTGCTTTAAGGATTTCCTCACTGAGGACTGCTCTCAAGAAAACTGCCTTAATTGCTGGGCTGCCCCATTGCTGGTCAGCAAGGCACTAACTCATCCCAACGCACACAGCCCAGCAGCAACAAGAGGACCTGCAGCAGCTATCAAATACTCCTTCTGCCCCGAGTACTATTGTAAACCTAGTGAAATGCAGACTCTGGATCAGTATTTTGATACAAAAAGGAAGCTCTGTTCTATTAGCAGACCTGACTTCTTTCCATACTTCACAAGGCATAATGCAAATAACACAGGACTTTCAGACTATTTTAAGGTAAGTTTGATTTTCTTGCTTCACTATTTTCTGCAAGATGCTCTGGAAACTCAATCTGTCCTGGTTAGAAGCTCTGTAGTAAGTTTTAGCTTTAGCTCATAACCAAATACGTCTACATTATCCTGCAAGTAGTTCTTTGACTATTTATATATCTTAATATTTATCCCATATACTTCTACGAGTAACCTGACTAGAGTTCGCAGCTGTCAACTCCTGTTTGGTAAATGTATGCCAGTTTTATAGCGTCCATACTGCCTCCTCACCCCTCCTGTCTTCCCCTGCCTGTGTCAACAGTGCTGCACTTCAGGACCACCCATCTTCTCTTTTTTACATGCTATCAGGTAGTGCTTGAGCAATAATCCGACAGCTATCATGCACCGGCCAAGGAGTGGGCACGGAGCTCACAGTCAGGCAGCCGGTCACCCTCACTATCTCTGCAATCATTCAGGTCAACTCCTCTGCTGAAGTTAGTAACCACACTTACTTTCCTTATCCTATCTACCACCTACAGATGTCCACATACAAAGAAGAAAAAATAAAACTGTTGCTGATTCCTGCTCTATTAAACTATTTATTCAGATCTGCCTCCTAGCCTCAGTCCAAAATCTCTCCATTAAACCCTCAACAAGCCTAAAGCTCTGTATGCACATCTCCAGATTGCAAACTACAAGAAAAAAAATGCTATCAGATGCGCAACAAAATTTCTAAGCAACAGAAACAAGTTTACTTGTAACCCATGACTGCATTTCTCTTACCAAAAACAATTCCTGTACAAATTTCCACCGTCATTCTTCAAATTTTTATACCAGGCCTCAGGAAGCATCTCTCGATTTTCCACCTTTTCCAACCTTGTCTCTCACGTCAAAAAGCCCTTTCAACAACTGAAAGATGCCCAAAGAGAACTTAGCAGCTGCCAAAGAGCAAACAAACAGAATTTCAGGGTTATATATTATCTGCCTAGTGCTGGAGAGTCTGTCAATTAACACAAAGTATATGCAAGACTTACTGCACAAGCTTCCTTCACAATTACGGAAGTCTCTTCTTGGAATGCAGAAGAAGAAAAATCTCTGGAACACTGCTGATTACCTTGCTTATACGACATCGCTTTCAGCAGGACGTCAGTAAAACCCATAAAAAATTCTATGAAGAACTCGTCATGAGCTTGTTCACTGCTCTAGCTTACACAGGACTAACGAACTAATCTGCATTGGAATCACAGTAATACATCTGCAAACATTGCTAATGTTTACGTATATCAGTAGTCCTTTGGCGTTCCCACTTGAGCAAGCAGAAATGCAAAAGGCTTATTAGAAAGGGAGCTGGGTATTCGATCCAGTTGGGAACTTGAAGCAGCAGCGCAGCTAGGACAGACAGCGGTCCTGGCACAGACGGACAAGCGTGGCTGCAGGTGCACTGCATGCACAAACAGAGCTGTGGCAAACCGTAATTTCCCTGAAGACAGGCTTGGTTCTTGACTTTCACAGTATGATCATACTAGCACTACAACTTGGACAAGAAAGGACAACCAAAGATGACTAAACTCAGTAAGCTTTTGAAAGTATTTGTAATTACAAAATATTCCAAAGCTATATTTTTAAAAGCCACTGTGCTCCTGTTTTCTTCAGAAAAAAAAAAAGTTTCCCTGGTGACTAAAACACAGACTTGAATGTTTATCTGCCCTCAACGACAGTTACTTTTGCTGTACAGACACTGTAAAATTGAAGACAATATCATCTCTACTTTATTGAAGAACAATTTCTAAAAAAAATCTACACTCTTTAGTAGAATTCAAGATGGTAACTAGCCAAGGTCATGATTTCCAGCACAAGCAGTTCTAGTCTTGATACTTATGTTGAGTACTTATTTTAAAATGATGTTGCATTTTTCATTTTTTGCCACTAGCTTTGGACAGCTGGTTCTATTTAAAAATGACTGGTTTTTTTCTGTTTTCTTAAGACATTCAAACAGATCGCAGGTCTTCAGCATGCTTGGCAGCATCACTAGCATTACAACCACCTCTCTTCTGCCCCCCCCCCTTTTTTTTTTTTTTTAAGAAGTTCTGTTCTGAGGCAGAGATGAACTTATCTGTATCAAGTGCCACAGAAAGCAACGGTACAAAAACAAAACTAAGTATCAGTCCCTTTAAGTTACCTATCAAAACAGACTTTCTTTAAGAAAGCCCAGAATAACAGGAGGATTACAAAGCGACGTCTTCAGAACATGCAGTATTGTGGAGGCAAACCCCAACTGAGTTTTCAACAGAATTTTGCTACTGTCCCTTCTGCTTTAAATGTCAACTTCAAACAGGTATTTGAACTATTCCTGCATATACCCAAAGCAAACAAACATCTCACAGTCTTGGGCAGTACTTAAAGTTTAGCCTGGGGACATGGGAAAGAGAAGGTAATAACCCACCTATCTACTTGGTATAAGAAAAGCACCCGGGAAGAATAGCTTGCAAAAGCAGATTTCCTAACACAGACTGGCCAAGAAAATATCTTGTCGTCTCTCCCTCACTCCTGCTAAGATTTGACACGATTTAACCTGCTTGCACAACTCCTACTCAGCCGTCTTCCCTAGAGACACCAGACTGCTCTTCGGCAACATCGGCAGTCGCAGGGGCCCCGCTCACGGCAGTTTGGGACGACCGCTGCTCTGCAGCACCTGGCATTTAATGCAGACTAATGGCTGTTTTTTCTTCTTCAACAATCGGGCAGGATATACAGGTTTATCAGTGCTCTCAGGATTTTTCCAGAGTGTAGCAATAACCCGTTATTTGCTCAGGCCACCATGTCGGGTAGCTGAACTCAGGACAGTAACTTTTCCTTCTTTACCGAACTGCTGAGAAAAGTTAGGTTAAAGTTGTGCAAATTTGTCAGCAGTCTGTGGAACAATAAAACTCGGTAAAAACTAATAAATAACTAAATGGTCTTTGCTACGCAGTTATTTTGGTAAGACACCCGATGCCACAGGGGCCCTGAGGAGTTTCACGCTGGCCAAGCAGGAACCGCGCCGGGCACTCTGTCCTCCTCGGCCGAAAAGGCTGCGGGCACGTCACACGTCACGCTGCCGCCGAGTAACCAGCTCGGAATAACCTGCCGCCGGCCGAAACCCCGCGGCCGGGCCCCGGCTCCCCGCGGGGCAGGACAGCGCGGTCCGGAGCGGAGCGGAGCCGCCCCGCAGCCCGCAGCCCGCGGAGAGGGGCGCTCCGGCGCAGCCCCCCCCGCCGGGGGCAGCCGACTGCACCGCGCCGCTTCCCACCACTCGGAGCCCCGCCGCGGAGCCCCGCCGGGCCCGGGCCCGGGCCCCCTCCCCTCCCCTCCCCTCCCGCCCCGCCCGGGGTCGCGCCGGGCCTTGCCCGCCCGGGAGCGCCGAGGCTGGGGGGGGGTGGGGAGGGGGAGGCACCCCGCCGCGGCCCTTACCGCCCGCCGCCGCTCGCCCCTCGGGAGCCGCCGACCCCGCCGCGCTGGCCCGGCCCCACCCCGCGCTCTCTCTCCTCCCCTTCCCCGAAGGGCTGGCGGCGGCGGGGCCGGGAGGGGAGGAGCGCAGCCGGCGGCGGGCGGCTCTGCGCCCGTGCTGCAGCAGGCGGTGGGCTGCGGGCGGCCCTGCAGCCCCCACCGAGGGCCTTACCCGTACGGCCGGACCCCACACCTCCTGGCGCTGGGGAAACGGTCCGTCCCCCCGCTCTGCAGCACGCTGGATGTTACCGGGATCGGTTACGTCAGACAACACTGGATGCAACAAAACATAAATAAAACGGTTAGAGAAACCTCCGAACTAGTGATTTTCAACCAGCTTCCTCACAGGCAGTTAATCAGATTCAGTCTGGAAGCTCTATAGCGAGTACGTCACACCTTCCCCTGTCCAACCCAACTCAGAAATATGTACCCAGATGTAACAAAAAATGAATTACTGGCTAGATCCATAAGAGGAACGTGAGTACTGCTTGACCTGCTGCAATTTAAATGAACCAGTTGATAAGACCTATTATTTAAAGGCTTTAATCAGTCTGCTCTGGACGGGAAGGAGTCCGGGAGCATCCACGTTCCCGGAGCCCCGCAACCTCCCGGGCGCAGAAGGCAACCTGCCCGGGCCGGGCTTGGCGGGGACGCCAAGTTACGCCTCCCGGATGCAAGTGTCTATGCTCTGTTAAAGTCCTGCTTTGGTGTTTAAACCCCTTCTTGGGCTCAGCCCTAAGAAACACATATAAAGCTCCCGTTCAAACCCATCTCCGAGCCAGCATTCAAATGTCATCGAACAAAAGGTGATCTTATTCCAAATGACAGCAAGTCCAACAGGAAACTCCACGGTCAGATTAGTCCATTGAATTGTCCACAGGTACACGCGGAAGTTTCATGGGCTCTGGCAGCGTGAGCACTCCTGACCCACTAATCCTAAAAAGAAATCTGGGTGACATCTTTTGAATCAGCAGCACTCAATACTTCCTATTAGGTAGCATTTGAACCTGAAAGTAGAACCAGACTTAGAGGTGAGTAGCTTTTCATCAGTACTGAGAAGATCCTCTTATATAGGATGACATTTTTCTCAGAAGCAGAATATGAATGATTTTAGCTTTGGTGCCCCGGTTTAACTAAAATTGGAGTAATTGTTTTCTTTGTAACAAACTCCTCTGCCCCAGGTGGATGTGAGCAGCTTACAGTCCACAGGAGAGAGAAACCAGCACTGAACAGTTCTCCTTTGGGAACTAAAACATGAACTTCAACTGAAGACATTCTTGTTTTTAATTAAGGATGTTGTTCTTCTAAATTTTATAAATATAATTTGTTTAAAAAAAAAAGAGAGAAAAGGGAAAAGGACACACTGAAATTTTGGAAGCTTCAAGTAGGTGCAAATGCAGTATCTTATAACTAAGAGAGCTCCACCTGCTTCCAGTGGCACGATGTGCTGAACAGCCTGTACATCTGTGTTGGGCTGTCCTGCTCGTCACCACCCTACCCGCCTGTAGCCAGCTGAATTACCCAAGAAACACTGCAGCATGGAAACATACATGTATGTTATATGTCTGGTCATCACACTAATTGCACATATTTTATTACAGGACACCAGTAGATGTCAGTTTAACCCCAAAAATAAATGTGGAAAGCCTTTGCTTTTACTACAGTAAGTTTCCACCAAAAAAGTAAATGAAGTTTAGAAGTTGATATATATTTAAAAGCCTGTTAGCCATATTTTACGCACTGTAGTATGCCCTCAATGTGCAAAATAAGAAAAGAAAACAAGTTTTAAATTTTTTTCCTGCCTGGAAAGCACAGGAACTGCACACATACAAATCCTTTTGCAGTCATTTGTTGTGGCTGGAAAAGATTTTCCATAAGTTTTAATCATTTCAGTAACACTAGACATTTAAGAAAGGTTGTGCTGGAATGCAGTTTCAGACCACTGGTCAATGTAAGTCCACAGATTTACAGACAAAGCAGGTAGATGACACTGAGTCAAATAATCTAAAAGCATGTTTTTCTTCAGCGTTGCAATGGCTGACTCAAGTTGCAAAGCAAACAGAACAAGCATTGCAACACAATGTGAACAGTTAGTATAAGAAAAACACAGCCAGTCATTCTGGTATTGTAATCGCCATTCAATATATTGACCTACAGAAACAGCAAGAATTTAAGCCACTGATAAGATATTTATATTATGCAAACCAAACTTAAGAGAGAAACAGCGTAAGATTGATAAGATTAAAAAAAAAATTAGGGCCATCTAGAAGTTTAACACTGAGGACAGCAAATATTTTGGAAGATTTGTATTCAAAACGATGCAATAACTAACAAATTCCAAATGATCCTTCTGACATCATTCATTGCTGCAAGCATCAGTTGGTTGAAGATAATCTACTTCAGTGTCCCAAAGACAAGAACTTCCAGATGGGATCAATACCAATGAAGAACAAATTACTTGCACTTACAATGTCAGATGATGTGGTCACCACCTAATCACATTCAGTATCTGCCAATGGGAAATGCTGACTGCCAGAGAATGCAGGATATAATTCGGTAGGCACCTCCCAAGGTAAAGAGCTCTGCTACTGTAACTAAGCTACTAGAGCTACTGACTTTGCTAATTCTAAATCTTTTATACGAATTCTCAAGCTAAATTCTTTTTAATGTACTTTTGTACGTAACATTGATATAAATCCTCTCCAGTTTTGCTAACATTTTATGTAATTATTAAAATGAGGCAATATATTTTCTTCCCATCTTGCCCTTTCCCCCCCCCCATCTCTGGTATCAGATACTGTTCTGAGAGGTTTGTTACTGCTAAAGAACGTGGATAAAAAAAATCTTCTAGGAAATAAAACAAGTTGACCAGATTTAACTGTACAAATTTGTCAAAATAATCAGTGTATAGAATATTTAGGTTTTTCTTACATTTTTCTCTCATTAGACAATATCGATTTTTATATACTTAATTTGAGTATTAAAATGCTAATTGGGGAATGATAGATTTCTTCAAGTTCAGGAAACTCTTACTCCAAATCATTCCCTGCATTACAAGAATGAAAATATCAGATGGTAAAGAGCTTTTAAATCAAATTGAAAAAAGCATAGTAGAAACCTATGTTCAGGGGTCAAAGCGCAGAAAATTGAAGATGAATGTCTTCTCTTTTTCATTTCAACAGTGAAATGACCAACCACTGGAACAAACTGACAGAAGAAGCAATAGATTCTACATCATTTAATCACCTACAAACTTAGATGACTTCCTGGAAAATATATTTAAGACAAACCCAAATTATTATAAGCCATATACATCACCCATGTTATGTAACACATCCAATTGGTAAGCTAATGATCCCATTTAATTTAAAAGATGAACGTAAAAATTTAAACATTACAGTAGCACAAATTGCTATTATGTCATTTGATTTCTGATGACTTTGGTCAAACTTCGCTTCTTAAAAGTTGACCTGCATTTTAACTAATAATGAAATACACATACCGTCAATGCCACAGGCATAATGTTCTGTTCCACAGGTCCAAGATAAAAATGAAGATGTCCTGCTGCCTCTCCAGCTAACAGCAATAGATCTTCAGTGGAGATTTGCCTCTCATGTCACGTGTTAACTTGCATTGTCATAGAGGTTTGAGGTTCAAGCTTCAAAGCTGAAAATAAGATATGTCAGTAGACAACAGACATCCCACATTGCAGTATAAAGTGCATATTCATGTTGATGAGATATCTCTGAAGCACTAATAACACTTAGCTGTAGTCGGCTGGGCACACAGCTAGGCTAGGTGAAGTGCCATTATCTACGCAGCTCCTAAATAGCGAGCTGGAGCCTGGAAACAGGAAGCTTGGCCGCCCAGGAAAAACCTCCGCGGTTTAGCGTGGGGCTGTTAGCTGCAAGCAGGCAATGGAACAAGCGGCTCTGAAACTGCATGCTGGTCAGCAGGAAAAAAACACATATTAGTCACAGCAGTAAACTCATTCACAGTTTCTGAGGCACTGTGGATTTATTAAGGTGGTATTTGTATATACATATTTGTATTCAGTATCCACAGAACTTTCTCATCCCTACTAAAGCACCAGCAGCACCCTCAGTTAGCACCCAATGCAATAGTATTGCTGTCCTGGCTGAGGCTCTGAATGCAAAAGGCGCATAGTAGAAAACTAGAGAGTCCCCTTACCTAATTCAATGTTTGTTTATACAGTGCTTTTAGTGTTAGTCTTGGAGAGGCCAAGACTTAAAAAAGTAGTTTCACTGCTCAGCATCACTAGGAGGAGGACCTGCTTCCACTAGAACGGAGCTGGCTAACGCAGAAGCTGAAAGCAATTCCTCGTTCCATAAGCCACTTTCAGTACTGCACCACAGAGTGACTTTATAAATGATCTCTGCTGCATCTGCAGAGCAAGTTATATTGTCAATTGCTGGGAAATAGAGTGAGTTTAAGTTACAACAAAAACAGAAGTATCATGCTAACCCAATTTCTGTAAATGTATGGGGTATACAGTAAAGGTATCTATTTTAAAATATGAAGACAACTTCATCATTTACAAATAACCTATTTGTACTTCTCTCTGGCTCTTGTAATCATCCTTTATCTCATGGAATCTGGATACAAACAATGTTACTCATAGTGTTGAGAAACTGGAAGACATGACTCAGAGGAAAAAGGAAAAAAAAAACAACCAAAGACACCCCCAAACCACTTATATCCAAATTTTCTCTCTTCTGAAAGCATTTTCCAGACTATGGAATGAATTAATCTTACTCTGAATACAGACAAGTACTCCTTGGAAAGCTGTTCTGTCCCCAAGACTGCAAACAGAGCAGAATTGTCCCAAAGCGGCTAGAGAAAGGGAATGGGAACTTTTTCCACTTTGGGAAAAATGTGGATAATAGTTTCCCCTTCAAAGGTACTGCGATGTTTAAATTAGAGCATGAAATACTGGGGTGCTACATCTGAAGAATTTTACTACCGAAGTAGTTCATAAGTTTGAACGTTCAGAATAGACCTAGCCAGGAACACCTCTAATTACCAGAAAGACACTTGAGCTTCAGTGTGGTATCTACAAAAACAGTCCCAGCCTTTCTTCTTGTACCGCTTGTTTAGATAAGGCTTCCGAAAAAATAGTCCAGTGTGGCAGGAACTAAACACCAACTTAAAAAAAAAATCTAGAAGTCAACTGCATCCAACTCATTAGGTATCTCCATGTTATACTTCAAAATTCCCAAGATGTTTCCAGTGTTGTTATGTGCAGGCATAGAAATGTCCTGGCTTGAGACACTAATGTGATGCCTGTCTAAGCTTCATTTATCTTGATCTAAGCTCATTTTTAATTCTTTTAACTTTGTCTAAGCTTGAATTAGAAACAAGGTAGCCATGATTCCTGTTGAATATGGCCTACAGTGTGTCCTTTCTTGACTGCATGTAGGCCTTTACTAACAGTCTCTGTTTAGGTTAGTATTACATCTCAATAGCAGAAATCAATATGTGGGTATTAATAAGATGCTAATTGCTGCTTTGCCCAAGTAATTAAAATGATTTGCAAATTATTTGGAATATACATACATGTATATATATATATATAAAATATTGCTTCACTCTATAGCTAGATCTCAATTCACTACATTTTTTTCATTACATGTGTATTGTGTGTATACATATACACGCATATTTATATACACATACACACACACACAGTGAGTATAGTGCAGAATATAGTGAATCAATATTTCCCAAACGAAGCTTCACAAAATTTGGGCTGCCTGGTAATAAGCCAATATTGGCTTTAGGGAATCAATCATCCCTTCCTTCAGCTGCAGGGCATTCAGTACAAATTCAGTCTATTGACCTGAATTAACCAGCAGTCTGCAAAATAGCAAGTTGCTTTTCCAAAATCCATGAAACATCACATTGAATCTCATGGCCAATACCACTAATTCATTTTGCTTGCAAATGTCTGTGGAAATAAGCAAAATGAACATTTTTAGAAACTTTATCTGAATCCCAATCAATTCTCCTTATGTGATTAAGGACTTGAAAATAGAATTTGAAGTGATTGGGTTTCGTAACAGGACTTCTCTATTCACACAGAACAGGACATTTGCATTCTGCGTCATTTTGATCAGGAAGGAAGAGATAGTGTCACTGTGTTTTGTTTTTAACTATGCACCAATTTAGGCCAGAACCAGGGCTTAGTGGTTTGATAAAACAAAGACTGGGACAGCATATTAGGTGATTTAGAAAGTATTAACAAAATTCAGCCAACTGCTACATAATAAGGGACAGGCAAGGGCTCTGTTTTGAAGGAACAGTGTTTCCATGTAATAATTCTGTCTACTCTAAAGTAGCTCAGTTAACTTCAGTATTGGAGAAATTCATTTCAACTTGAGTTAACCAGAGAGTGCCCAATGTGAGCTAAACATAGCAGGAATTGATCGCTGCATTCCCACCACTGCTCTTGCTTGCGGTCACAGCCAGCCCAGACGACTCTCTGCTGTCTCCTTTCCTGCGACATCCACGATGCAACCTGCACTTCCCTGACAGACCAGCTCTCTCGAATCAGAAGCCAGCCTTGCTCATTTGGGTCATCCCTGCAAGAATTACTTGATGGGGATCAAAATTGATTTTCTTTATGAACAGTTTTTTCTGCCTCTACTAGTACACCTGCTTTTTCACACAGCATACTAATGACCCTCTGCATTTTTTTTTCCCAAACTACCTATTAAGAAGTCCATAGATAAAAGTATAAAAAACTAAAAATATCCCTTACTACCTTTCCATATGTCAGTAGAAAAAGCTCCTAGCAAAAAAAGTAAACAAATGCAGAGAGTTCATTTCTCATACTGTAAATTCATTATTCATCAAGAAATTTTTGTTCTTGATATTAAAACTATTTAAAAGACTTAAGATTCATACAGTAGCTCTCCTTACCTTCTCTCTTAATCACTGTTTCTCTCAAATTTGTCTACCACAAACATTTTCATTTTCAATTAATAACAAAATCACTTTTGGTTAGCTAAAAAGCAGAGTTCATATTATTCCTGAATTTCTATACTCAGCTTAACCAGCTATGTAATAGATAAGTGGTGGAAAGTCAAAGACAGAATGACAGAAAGAGTTAAACCTACACATTTAAAATGAAGTGACTGAAGTCCTATAATATGGAGATAATCGAACACTGTTAATACATTCCATTGCTATCACCCCCAAATGGTGGGTGGTGGGTTGTTTTTTTTTTTAAATACAAAACTTTCCTTAGTTCAACAAAAAAATTTGCTACCAGGAATAAAGATTTCTTAATGCAGACTGCTATTCAACATGTAATAAAATACAAAGCAGTCCCATTCTGAAAACGTAATTGTGCTTAGGGGATGCCTGAAGTACTCTGTGGTCTGCACAGATGCTAAACTCTGAACCTCTGAACCTCTGAACCTCTCCATGGTTGTTGGACAGAAGCGTAAAAGCTGAAGTAACCATTTGAGCCTCAAGCTTTTGTTGAGCTCAGAGCTTAACAGTTTCACCACCTTCAAAACCCCTTCTGCAGTAATTTTTGAACTTTCTAGTCATACTGTGCAGACAGCTTCAGTTTTATTCTCTAAGCTACTTCTAACAACGCATGCACATAAAAATGTCTACAATAGTTAAAATAAAGTACCAGCATAATATGCTTCCTCTCATGTAATACTACAGAAATGATAATCACAAAATACTTCAAAGCTAAAAAAAAAAAAAAAGGCAATAATTAACAACTTTCTCTGTAAGCTGTTAATGCTGATGACCTTCCTGCATTGTTTATGCTCGAGCGCGTTAGCCGTGTTCAATATAAGCAAATACACTGACAGGAGCAGTTAACAAGAAGTCTGACATTATAGGTGGCAGCTCCATTGGAAAGCACAATGCAGTTTGTGTGAAGTATGAGCACAGTGGGGGCTGGACGGCTGCCAGGAAGTGGGTTACTTTAATTGCTAGCTTCCAAACACTTAGCTTATTTTTAAAAAACTGTGATAGGGAGCTTTGAAATGTTGATTTGGGTGTTAATAACTTCTTTCAACTTAAATTAGCTCTGAGTAAACCTGAAGAGTGTGATAGTGGGGGAGGAAAAAGAACAGAGGACACAAATACAGCCGTCCTTTCAGAAACTACTTCATGAAGAGAAATACCTGATGACTGACAGCATCATCACTTAGATCCATGCATCACAGTACAGCTGGGGCTCCATACCGATACAGAACTGCTAGGAAAAAACCAGCCCAAACTCAATAGGACAGCCAAGTCATGGCTTCAAGTCAGCTCCCAGGCACATGTTATCTCAACTAAAATCATCTTCTGTCTTAGTTCCCATTTTCTTCCAATTTCTTTTGCACTTCCCCTGGTGGTTTTTTTTTCCTTTGGGGGTGGGAAGGGGGAAGGCGCCAGAAGTTAATGAGAAGAAAATGGTGAACTCTCTAAAAGTTTTGAACTTCAGTTGAGCATAAGCTGCCAAAAAAATGGTATTCTTAGGCTAAGCCTGCCGGCAGCTCTAGCCCCATCCTGCCATCAGCCATTCTTCGTCTTCCCGCGGCCCAGCAAGCCCTCCCGCAGCCCCCGGGGCCCGGCACCCCCAGCCGCCCGCTCCCTTGCCTCTCTGGTTGCCTCCGTCCTCTTCCGCCAGCTGCTCTGCTGCCAGTCTCCTCGCCCTGCGCTCGCCCTCGCACACGGCCGCTCCGACGCTGCCGCCCGACGCGCTCCGACGAGGCGGGCGAGAGACTTGGCGGTTCTCCCGGCTGCTCCTCTTCCGCCTCTCTGAGACTGCGGCTGCCCGTTTTCCTTTTTATGGAGGTGAAATTATTTTTCCCCTTTTATTAAGGGAAAAGACATTTCTTTTTTCTGCATGTTGGTAATAGGTGGGGTAATATGCTCATGAAGGACTCAAACATTAAAGGATTTACTATGTGAAACAGAAATAACATATCCAGTCTGAATGCTGGGGCACAAACTGCAAATGATCCTCCAGGACTGCAATTGGTTGGCAGAACTGGTAAATTAATCCAAAGCTAAATATTAATACTGCACTGTCCTCCTTTTAGTATTGCTTCCTGCCTAATTACTATCTCCCATAGTGTTATTTTGTCACCATAACAGCTAATTACAGCTGCCAAATTGCAAAATTATTTTGCACTACAAAAAACAATGAATCATATCAACTCCTCTAGAAAACAACACAGCAACGGGATGTCAAAAGAGGTAACGCTACATTCGCTTTTCCCAGAACACTTGGCACCTCGTGTAACAACTGCAAGCAGGATAATCACTCACTGCTACTGTGGCTCTCTAAATATAAGGAGAAAAGTCAAAAAGAAAACAGTTATGATAGAAAAGCTTCGCATTTCAAAGCTGGCAGATCTGCTGCAATTAACTCATCCATTATTTGATAGACTCTCTAACTAATGCCATCAGAAAACAGAGAGGAAAGTTTTGATTCTCTAACCATTTACCCTTCAAATCCATTTTCCCATCCCCTTGGCAGAGTAAAAACAAACAAAAAAAGCTGCCTGATTGTTTTTCACACAGATAGAACTGAAGCATGATTTAAACTTCTGCGGTACCATGCATGAAGTAGTGCAAAAATCTTCTCTCCCTTCCTCTAGACTAATCCCTGCTATATTGTTGGGCCAAGCTCCTGCTTTGTAAGTCTTCTTTGCTGGCTTATGTTGTCTCCAATCACTGGAACTACTAGATCTTAAAGTTAAAAATAAGTTTCCTGTTATTTTACTTAAGGCAGCAGCCCGACAGGTTAATGAACTGCTTTGTTCCAACTCTGTGAATCTAAAATGAGTAAAGCATAATACAGAATTCATCCATGTATAATTCTGACATAATATTCTTTCTCACAGCTGCTATCTGCATACCAGAATTATTACAGCCTAGTTGGGAGTTAGGCAAGAGACACAGAAATATATACAGATATTAAGACTTCATTGCTAAAATTTATAGTTATTCAATGAGGCTTTAAGGGCTCAAATATTCACTTCTCTGAAACTCTGGTCCCAGCATCATCCACACACACTCTGTGCAAAACTGGATGCTGGTAGGTATTTCGTTTTTTATGGTACTCTCACTTCATGCTGTAAACATTTCAAATTAGCTGTAGTAATACCTCTGCAGTTCAGGAAAATATGTTATTGCTGTTGAATTTTGTCTGGGCCTATAATCTCTTAGTTATGTCATGTCATAACATGTCATAAGTCATGTTACATGATTTAAGAATAGCTTTGACATAAAATTTAATATTTCAGTTCCTCCCACATCTGGCAAGAGCTCCTGATCAGCTCCTGATCCTCTTCATTAAAAACACTTTAGGGAATCTCTTAATTCTATATACAAATTAAATGGCCAACAACCTCAGCTGGGAAGGTATCAGTTTCTGTTCCAGAACCTGAAATATTGAATATCATATCTTGCCGTTTGATATTACTTATCTGCAGGAAACAGCCTAAGTGCAACAAACCAGAAAGCCTAACTCTGGGCACCAAATTAGTATTCACAGCCACAGAGCAAAAAAGTGACAGCAATGGAAAGACTTGCACCAATCTACCAAAACAATTACTAATTATGGTGAAACGCTTTGTAATCTTATCATCCACTATTACACATTGAGAAAGCACTTCACCAGATTTGCTGGCTGCTTTGAGCGGCTTGTTAGATAGGACACCAAAGGTTCAGGACAATCCTCGGCTGAAATGTATCCTCTATCTTTTTAGACTAACTGCAAGGCCAAAATCCTGTGTGACATGCAAGGCAATCAGCAAACAACTGAATATCACTACAGACAAACACTGCTCTAAAATAAACAAACCAGAAACACTCACATGTGATGGTGCTAAGTGGCTGAAAGCACTTTGGGAATTTGAGATCTGGCTAATCTATGGTAGGTATAGATTCTGCAAGTCTTGATTCAACGCACAGCTCTTCACTTGAATTTGCCCTGTAGCAAACTCACGTAATCTGTGCTACAACCAGAATAGAATATCACAGCTACTGAAGATAAACCCCTTCTCTGTAAATTTGTGACTTGAACAGTTCAGCTCAGCACATCAGTAGCTTTTCAGCATTGGTCAGCAAACACAGACCCTGATGATTATCACAGGATGCATGATCTCAGTTTCATACAGATGGGTGATGTTAGTGTCTTTAAACTCTTGTGATACTTTAATTTGGTCCCAGATCTTTGATTAGCGAGTCATGAGTTTTCTTATCGGCTTATGTTCTCCACACTTGTATACCTCTACAGGAGTACCACCTGGGACAGCTTCTTTGACACTCACTCGATAGTTTTTAGTAGTTCAGATGTATTTGGCAATATTGGGAGTCAAATCATTACCAGAAGCAACTCACATCTCTGCAGCATCGGTTCTGTTAATAGACAAACAGTTGAAAAACTTATTAATCAGCCATCTTTCCAGTATTCTTGTATAGCCAATTAACAACATCTAGTCTGAAGCTAAGAAATGGCCCTGCTGCAGACTACACAGAGCTATCAGTGCAATAAAGTCTGTTTAACCAGCATTTGATTGACACTACTTTATTTCTCCATCAATTTTCATTCAGGAAATCAAGTTTTAATTATACACTTTTTAAACATAAAAATGCTTTTAACTGACTCTAAATTAGATTTGAATGTGATCAACTGTTTTTTGCATCTTTTTGCTATTAGACTTCTACTTTCAAGCAAACAGAAAAGACTTCACTTGCAGATAGCCATATATGCTTTAGCTTTTTACATACTTGGTTTTGGAAACATTTACTGTAACTTTGCCTTATTTGAAGTGTTAGAAAAACAGGCAATGGGCTAGCTCTGCTAACAGACTTCTACAGGACAAGAGGCTGCTGATCTCCAAGATCTCCACGAGAAAAGGGAAATGACCTTATCCAGCACAGCATAATATTTTCAGAAACACTGGGGTTTTTACAGCCTTCCCTGTAAAACACATCCCTGTCGCTTTGGGAAGGGACGTTTCAGTCACAGAAGACTGTCTTAAAAGTTGTCACTCGCTTTCCACCAACAATCAAATAAAGTAGTATATGTCATTAAAGAGTATAGTTAGACTGACTTCAAGCAGAAGATATTTGTACAAGTTACTTATGTCTCAAATAAGAAGAATATTTGTCCTTTCAGTTCTTGAAGCAAGAAAACTTCTAAAATGATTTTCTTTGTATTAATATTGGCTTGTAGCAGTTCTGCTTTGGCAGATATTTCTGTTTTATTTCTGATTTGTTCCCAGATGAACATACTTCTAGGCTATTGACTCAATTAAGTAGTACCAAAGAATTTTACATTTGATAATTCTACATATAGTAACATATGATTCATAGCTTTGCAAAAGAAATTCTACTTCCTCAAAAGTAAGGGAAGCAAGCAAACTCAAATAACTCCAGTTACAGAAAAATTAATGTCCCCAAAGAGGAACTGTTTGCATTGAGCTACAAACTTGTGCTATTTCGCATACTGCACTGCTAATCAATCTTATGACACACACACAAAAATACCACGGTCTTTAAATGTTTGTCTCAAGAACTCAGACATGATGTGACTTGTTCACAAGACAGCACGAACTGTGACCAAAAAGAACTGATACAGCAAAACACTTTGCAGCATCTATCAGACAAAAGGCTTCAATGTAATCATCCTTCTTTATGTTATTAACCCTCCAGACAGCCAAAGAAGAAAATTTGACTGTGATTATTTTCATTATTTATCTAACCCAAAAATCTGCTCGGCTCAGAGGTAAGCAGAGATTTCAAATCAAATGGAAAACAGGAAGTGTCTGTGATCCAGAGGAACCGGTTTTCCTCATCTGATGAGGAAATTTTGCTCTCTTCTGTTGTCTGAGTGTGACAAGCAAGGAATTTCCAAGCCAAAGTGTGGGTTCTTGCTTCAGGAATCATGAGCTCTCTCAGCAGGAAACCAGAGAACTTTCAAGCTTTTTCCTGGGCAAATTTGTGAGCACTAGAATCTGGAAACCTAAAACTTGGGTCAATTTCCGAGAGGATCCGCAGTAAGAGCATACCACCGAGTTTGAAGATGGTCTCCATGAGCCTAAAATCCTTGGGGATCTAAAAACAGGTATAATTAAGTAGTTCGAAATCAACTCCCCAAAAAAGCAGAGGAGGTGCTTAAAGGAACATCAGATTCATCCGTGACTTGCTCTCAAGACAACAAGATTTAATTCACATCTGTGTCTCCAGATATGTTTTTAGTAATTTATCCATTACAGATTTTTAGTAAATATGACCTGAAAACATCCCCCTCTGCTGTGCAGCACCAAGGAAGGTTAGAACAGCATCTAATTCTGAAATCATCTTCCAAGTATCAACATAGGGAAATAACAGTTTATTTGCAAAGAATGTTTAAAAAATGATGGATGAGCATATAAGAAACAGAAAGAAGTACTACAGATGAGAAGGCAAATTACAGTGAGCATTACACAATATTTGTCAGGAATACATTTATGCTCCAAGAGATGTGGATACGGCTGTTGCTTAAAGCCTGATTTTGAGGGCTTGGATTCTTTTCCAATACATTTGAATTCAAATGAAAAGATAACAAGAAGCTGTGTTCTTCAGATAAGATTTTGATGTGATCATCATAGCAAAAAACAAAACAAAACAAAAAAAACAAAAGAAAACCCAAGCATGTTGGTTCTCTGTTTACTTCAAGACAAGTTTTGATTCTGTACTGCAGCTTTTTAAAAACAAAAAGCTGAAATGCTTGGATTTGTTCTTTAAGTTGACAGCTTGTATGTAAGAATCGCTCATGGCTACTAGCCCTAAAGGAAAAGCATAAAAATCTTATATATTTTCCATTGCCCAACCCAGCTCTTAATGTATATTTTTTTCCTGGAAGTAGCAACTCAAGGCCCGGATAATGTTTTATTGAAATGCAAATTCTGAAGTACCTTTTCCAGCTTTTCATAGATAGATAATCAAAATGGAATTTACTCAGTCAGTAAGGCCAAATGCCACATCTTAGCAAAGACTGCTGTATCTTTGTTAACTCTGGTTGCCTGAGCAACTTTCATGGCTTTGAAGAGCTGAAGGTGTAAGTTACTGAATTGGGTGAAATCTTTTTTTAAGCAAATTAAGACAGTATATATGATGATTCTGTTGTAAGAGTTGTGTCACATTAGCTTTGGGTCTAGCTGGGGATGCTGATTAGAGTTTATCGTAAGTTCTTTGGATGGATGGCCAGGCAAGGGAGGTACTGAAATCAGTCCTTCCTACCACCGAAGGTAAATGTTTGTGGGATAGCTGCCAGTATCCTGTGCTGCAGAGGAAGAGGGGAACACCCCACCCCCAAAAAACAAAAAAAAACCCTGACTTATCCCCCAAGAAGCATCCAATTTCCAGATCTCTCAGTAGGTCTGTTCAAATTAAAAATAAAATATTGTTCCCTTCTTCCCAGAGACACTGCTAGAAATAGAAACGTTAAATGGATGTAATCAACCCATCTTTTCCCTTTGGATCTTATAGTTATATTGGACTATACTTGTTGAGATAAGGTTTGTACAGACTCACCTATGTAGCTGGAAAAGCAGACAAGTTTTCAAGCCTATATACTGTTCTTCAGATGAGGTCTTACATGCCTTGAAGTTATTTTGTTTATGTCAGTTAGCCTAATAAGAGGAATTGCCACCCTGCAAACTTGAACTGGTTTCCATCCACAATAGCTTTAACACTATTGCTATAGCAACAAATTTTGCACTAAAAACAAAACAAAAAAACACACCCACGCTATACTTTGGGGCATTTCCCAAGCCAAAAGTAAGGCTTAAATGGTCATAGGCACATGAACATGTCTTTATGACACCAGACTGAAGAACAAGAAGGACATGGAGCTATCTGGGGGGATGCTCCCAGCTTCTGCCCCCTGCCCCCAATCTGGTGCCAGTTGCAAGCAGTCCGCATTCCTGTGCCTCACACTCCCAACAGGAGATCTCAAGACTTTGAGATAAGGCCTGCTTGGGCACCAGGACCTTGAGAAACCAAGCCTGCTCTCACTGCTGGGGCAGGGCTAATTATGGTGGTCTGGAATTACCTCCTCCTCCTCCTCCTCCTCCGGACCTTGAGAGACAGCACCTGCTTCCACTGCTGGGGCAGCGTCAATCATTGCAGACTGGAACTAACTCCTCCTTACCCCAGCTGTGGGATCTCTCCTTGGGACCACCACTGCACGAGCAAAGCAGTCATTCGCAGTCACTCAGGCTCCTTCCTTCAGCGCTGAAGAGCGCGGGAGGCAGCCGGCCTGCCGTCGGGGTGCTCGGCCACCCCCCACCCCGTGACCGCGGCTGCGACCGTCATAACGACGACAGAGCAGGGTTGAACCCTGCAGCAGCCCAGAGCCAGGGACTGCCGAGACCTGCAGCTGGCCTCGCGCCTCCCCCTCCGCCTTCCCCTGAAGGCCACGAACAGGTTGGCCCCGGAGGCCACCCTGGGCCCTTTGCAGGTGGCGGCAGGTCTGCCAGCTCGCGGGTCCCCTCGGGACGGCGTCGCCCTCCCGCGGTCACCGCCCTGGGGTTGAGCGCGCGGCGGCCGCCGAGGCAACGCGCGGGTAAGATCAGCCAGAACTGTTTTGCCTGGTTCATCCGTCTGGGCAGTTACAGCTGGTCTAAGTTAGCTAGCTTTGTCTGTTTGCTGAGCAGTTGCCATTAGCACAACTTTTAGTGTAATTAGAAAATACGTATTCTAGTTGAGCTAAGTTTCTGTCAATAAGAATTGTTGCTTTGTACTGTTGTAACTTGGGCAGTAAATTTTGATCTTTGAGACAAGTTGTGGAGTCATGCAGTAAATCTCCTTCTCCCCCTCCTCCCCTGCCTCGCGCCACACCAGACCCACACGGTCCGGGACCGTAAGGTAGTCAGCCCTCCCGCGACAAGCTATCTGGGCTCCTAGCACAAAGCGATGCTTTCCCAGCTGTCACAGAGCTGGGCTAAGAAACACTGGCATCAAGTGGCTGAAGCGTAAATGTTCCGACAGATACAAGACTTTCTTGGCAACTTGGTAAGTGTAGGTTTGCTGTTAGTGCAAGGTGAGTATTTTCCACTTTCTTCTTCAAATGATTAGCAAAACAACCTTGTAATCCACTCTCTAGTCTTCTTCAGATTGTTGACATTTAAACACATTTCTAATAACACTGAAGGCAGCTAAAGAGCTGGCATGCTGAAATTAGTAGTGTAAGTCTTCCAGCTCTGCAAAGCAGCTAAAAGACACTTACTGTAAAAAACATATGCCATTGAATGCTACTTATTATTTCTAGGGTACTTTTAATTTAAAGGCAGCTGCAGCTAAAGCAAAGCTGGAAGATAGAAGCATAGGGCTATTCTGAAACAAAGGATTCACAATAGGATACTTATTCTATTCCAAATGCCTGGAAGTTATTTAAGCATTTTATTAAAAAAAAAAAAAAAAAAAGAGAGAGAGAGAGAGAGAGAAACCCACACTACCTGGCACTTTTCTCACCAGTTTTTACTTTAACACACTGAAATAGCTTAAAACACTTTAACCCTTACATGAAAGGCTAATCTGAAGAGAGGGATTAATTTTCTGATGATAAAGCCCTGATGTCCTAGTACATCTAAACCCAAATTTTATTGTAGCTATTTCAGAAGGTAGACAGTAGTAGAATTAATTTAACGTAGTATATGGTGATAGTGTTTCATGTGGAGTGTGTGGCTATATGAAATCATATGTATCTGTCCTTTTTTCTGCCTCCCACAACTAAGGCAGTTATCCCAGTCCTTTAGTGAAGCATTGCACTGTACAATCACATTTTTTCCACAAAAGGTCAAACATGGCTTCCAGCCCTAGAGTTTCAAATTCAACACAAGTGCTACAGCATCAATGGCTTTTTTCCCCCTCCACATTAACGCTGTCATCATTGCAAACTGGCATTAGCCTAGAAGACAACTGTTGGCCAGGTTTTCCAATCCAGCTGCTTTTAAGCAGAGGGAAGAAAACTGAATTACCAGTTTTCATCGATGGCTCTTCAGAAAATTGAGATGTATTTTGGTTTCTGTCCAATAAACAAGTTTTCATGGGAGTAAGAAAGTCTCCCTGCTAGAATTGACAATTCTATGGGAAATCTTAGATACCAACAAGGGATTTGACATGTCACTTGTGAGATATTTTCAGCTACGTATAGATGAAGCAGCTAAAACCCACAGAATTATAAAGCCAGCAATTACAACAGGTCTGATTAATACAAAGTCACTTCTACAGACCAAGGTCTCTTTCTAATGCTGACATCACCTTTCGAATCACTTTTGGTCACTTCACAGAAATGAGCAAAGAATTACTAATACATCAATACAGAAGCAAGTAGGAGGGCAAAAATTACTTTGTATAAATAGCGTTTCCTCTATCAATTGTGGCTGAAATTTTGAGAAGAAATCTGCTAGGTGAAAAGAATGTTCTGAGTGAAAGGAAAGTTTCTGCTCACCCCAACAAAGGTATTTCATATCTGAACACTGAAACAATCAGGAATTACTATGGACAAATGTATAGTCAGTGCTCAGAGCTGGGAACTTGCTAATAGCAAGTGTGAAGCAGAAGTGACACTTCAAAGAAATTTATTTCAAGGTTAACAGTTCTACAGAACTTGTGAAAATGCTCAACAGTATTATAAAAGAAACAGATGTGCACTAAAGGCACTTTTGTTTTTGGCATTCAAAGTGAAGAGACCACGGAAACTTCGGGCTAAATTTGATCTTACATGTGGTTAGGGCTCTTTGTGACACTGAAGCAGTTTTATCGCTTGCAACTATTACTCACTCCACCTCCTATGTTGCACGCCTATCCTTTGTTCTAACTCATAAGTTCTCTTAAGCATACATCATGTCTCTATTTGCAAACTTGAAGAAACAACAACAAAAAACCCAAGTACTTGAAAATAACAAAGCTACATGGGGGAAGGTGGCATCTGATAGGTAGAATAAAAAATTAATAGTCAGAATATATGAGTTTAGCTTCCCACTTCCTTCACTGAATTGCTCAATGACAAAGCAAGTAACTCCTCTGCAGAATACAACTACTGACAAAACAAAATTAATTACCTTCACTTAGGAGAGCCAACAAATCGGACTTCCAGCAAATTACATGGGAAAGCCAAGTTTACTGTTTGTCTCCTACCTGCAAGACAAGGTGAATCAGATAAGAACATGGAAGTTCTTTTGTTGAGAAGAGCTTATTTATTAAGAGAAAAAGTCAGATCAATTTAAAAGTCACCCCAGTGCAGAAGGAGAAGTTGCACCCATTTTCCTTAAAAGATACCCCCCCACCTTATATCATTTTCATATGAAACATACTCTGCAACAATTACTGCAAGTCCAAAGTGGGAGCTACATGTCAGTGTAATGTCTCCTCTCCCCTTCAAAACCAGACAATTGATTTACGTAGTGTGCAGTGGAAACCCCCATCAGAAAACCCAAAACCCATTCGGGCACCCAAAATTCTCTTTGGTAATTCATGTTCTTTTAAATTATACCTCCATGAGGTTACTGGCAACTCTTAGCAATGATATCAGTACACTATCTATCCTAAGAATTTGAAAAAATGAGATCAGTTGCTCTAGCAAAGTAGGTATTTTGTCTTCTCTTCTGTGTGGACCTATCACTGTATATGATACTCTTAATTCATTAACTACTGAGTTGGAACATGCTTGCATTGCTCCAGAATGCCCAAACTGCTCAATGTTAAGCCATGCTTGATTAGTTCAGACACTGGATTTGGATACCCAGAGGAAAGGCCAAAATGTCAGTTACAAGAGCAGACTGGAAGCACAATATTAAATCAGAGTGAAATCAGCACTTGATTTCCCCGTGCACTAGAATAATGGCAATGCTACATACTTTTTAACTAAATGTTGGCCTGTCAATATTTTTCAGAGTAGTTATCAATATGAAAAATTCCTAAGAAAAAGGGAATTAAAATGGACAAATTACATGAAACTTGTGCAGATATGCTTTGTTTCTATTCTCACTGTCCTACCACAAGTGTTCTAAGAAACAGATTATCTATTTATTATAGTAATGAATCAGCTTACAGACTGTGCATGTAAAGGTGTAGAGGAATAGGGTGTATTTATTCCAGCTTTCTCAAGGCTATTCCAACAGAAAATTATTTGCTTTAGTATCTGTTGCCATCCCCAACTGTTTATGAAAGAAAAGCAGTTAGAAGAGCTCCACCTGGTATTAGGAGATAGTACTATACCGTGAAGTATGTTTCTAGGTCAGACTTTATTACAGATTCAATTGTTAGTTGGGGGCTAATGGAATGAGTCCCACTTAATGTGAATGAATTAGTTACTGCAGGGAAAAACAAACAAACAAAAAAGTGGCTTTTAAACCAGATCAGTGGGAACTGTGTTTTCATACCAATATGTCCTATGCCTGCCTCCAAGGAAGGGCACTGTATGGCAGATTGGGATTAGGAGTTTGTTGGATCATGAATCTGAAACAGCTTCTGCCAGGTCTTACTGTTGCTACCGCATGTATAAAAATTGGCTTTTTGTCTTTTCTAGTTTGATAAGCTGAATGCAAAAACTCAGTACATATTCCATTAACATTACCTGGAATTATTACTGTTTCAGAACTTGCACAGTCTCTTCAAGATTCTCCAAATACTGCATGCACATAGAGCTCAATTACAGACCTCTCTGAAAGTGGTGAAGTTAGAAGGGCAAGAAACGCTCAGCCAAAGATAACAGGCTAATTATGCTGTATCAATAGGTCTGATTGAGGAAACACAGGTGCAGCTGCAAAAGGTGTTAACTGAACATCTCAATAGTCAGCTATTGTACTATGGAGCAAGAATAGAGGATAAAAAGGAAAATTCAGGATGGCTATTATGAAATTATCTCCTCCCTCTCCACAGCAGAATTTTTAATAGTCCTAGAAGCTTACAGAAACTTTCAATGCTGTAATCTTCAGTTTAGATCACACAGAGGGAGAAAAAGTATTTAGCTCATCAATTTAACAGCAGGCATGAATTTGCTCCAAAGACTAACTGTTTTCTCAAATTCAGACTAATGAGAGTGAGGCAGGCTGCAAGATGCTCAACAAGCCCAGTTCTACCACATTCAGCATTTTGTAGGATTAGTCTGTCAGAAGGGAGAGAGATTTTGCAGGGCATGAGACAGCTGACATAGATCAGAAAGAATTTATTTATCTGGTATCATTTATTCCCCCCATCCTATACATAAATAATGGATACAGATATGAAAGATTCATAGATTGATTCAGATTTTTTCTTCTTCTAAGAAGCACTGACCAGTTTTGTGTTAGAGTAGGTGGTGTATGTTAACAGGTTCTTGCTGAACTATTTGGACTGTGTAGCAGGACTCTTACGT
Source organism: Dromaius novaehollandiae (assembly GCF_036370855.1). NCBI lineage: Eukaryota > Metazoa > Chordata > Aves > Casuariiformes > Dromaiidae > Dromaius > Dromaius novaehollandiae. The sequence goes on along the minus strand of NC_088111.1, from coordinate 13,087,865 downwards.
TGAGGCTAGAATTTACAGTGCTCCAGTGTTGAGAATTTACGCTGCAGTATCATCCTCTTGGAAATCAAGCTACATGTTCAACCATACATTACTATTCTGGGAACTACCGGCCTGAAAAGGAAAAGGCGGGGGGGGGGGGGGGGTGCGGGGGAAGCTTCTCTTTGCTTCACTATGAGCACTCTAGATGCTGTTTAGTTGTTTTCTGACGTACTTACGAAATCTCAGTGCAGCCCCCCAAAATTTTCTCTTCCTTCAGCAAAAGCTGCATTGAATTCTCAGTTATACAGTAAAAACAGGATTTTTTTGATGAGTGATACCAACTCTGCCAGGACTGCAATGACAACACTTGGGTTGAAATTCTGCTCTTTTGTTCCCAGCAGCCTGCAGAAACTCTAAAACACAAGTGATTCACTGAAAACTGCAGGATACATTAGTAAAGCTGCCCTATTTGGGCTTGCAGGCTAATGTAAATGGGCTTTATGGGTAATGATTAGAAATTATCACACCATCTCCTTTCACTTGAACTGCATAAAGTTAGCATCTGAGAAATGTGATAGTACAAAAAGATAGTGCTCCAGGGCTCTACCAGGACACTTCACATCAGAATCCTTCCAAAAGGAGATCAAGCATCGCCTTTTATTTCTTCTTTCAGGCATTTGTTTGCAACACAGGGTTAGCATGTTTTCCTTTTAAAAGGAAGGCTACAGTTCTGGCAGCTAAACTCCCAGCAGATTAATAAAAGCTCACAACAGAAGTATGAGATCAGCAGCAAAAGAAATGGGTGAAAGATCCTTGAGAAAGCATCATACCCCTTTTTGTGCATTTTTTCCCCCCTCCTTTTTTTCCATCTTCCTCCTATCTTTCTCATCCTTCAGAGATGTAATTTTGTGAGCACCAGCTTACTTCCTGGCTCTTCTCATGCTATTAAAGGTTAAGAAGTGCACTAGTCTTCCCCCACCCTGAGGTATTCTTGGTGCCTCACTCACACCGATGCTCTGTGTCACCACCTCTTGGAAGCATTCCCCATAGCCTCAGACTTCACAACTGTGGCAGCAAAATCCACAGCATGAACTTCCTGTGAGCTTAGAGGAATTACCCACAAGCAACTTGTGTGACAAGTTACAATGCTAGATGTAAGAGAATTCACTGATTAAAATTAGGATAAGAGAAATATGTTTATCAAAAAAGTAAATTTTAATCCATAGAAATATCCAGAAAAGGATAACAAACCCCAGGGTCAGAAGTGACTTAACTTTGCCTCTAAAGAACATGGATTATTCTGCACTTGAGGAATTAACTTGCTTATCAGGCACAGATGGATGCTTACTAAAGCCACACCACAGTGAACAAAGTGGATGAAGCCCATTTGTCAAAAGTAATGGAAATAGCGCTTCATCACACACCTTAACATAGGCAAGCTTTACACTCCAGTGGTAAGCCCTCAGGTAAATGATTGCAGGAAAGGTATTCTGAGTCATGAAAAAAGAAAACAGTACCAGTATTTCTGTGGGAATTTGGCTGCATTTCCATAAATAGCAGCAGAATAGAAATACCTTCTTAGACTCTTAAAAGATAGGATATAAACACTTTCTTCACAGCACCCAGACACCTTTCCAGTGTTATTGAGAAGTCTTCCCAATCACAATCTTTCTGAAAATATAATACAAATGCCCTGGTTTCCTTCTCCTGTTCTTGTGTGCATACAACACTCACCATGTATCCCAAGCTCTAGAAGAATAGTGGAACATGCTCAGTCACCTCCCAGCTCAGACACTCTGGGTTTGCCCAGCTCTGACAGCTGTTGGGCAGGAGCAGAACGGCAGCTCTTTAGAGTGGATAATATAATGATCTGCAGCTGAAAGGATCCTTTTGAAACAAGCTTCAGAGCTGTATGCAGCCTATCCACACTGGTCCAGCTCATCTGGAAAAGAAGAGATAAAAGATCCCATCACTCTCTCATAAGTTGCCTGAGTTACTGAAGTCCCAGTAATGACACAAAATTGACTGTATCAGTCAATTGTAGGTTTAGGTGACAGGATAGCATATTTTAAAATATTTTCTTTTTAATCACAGTATTTGCACTAGGGAGAAAATTCAAAGCTCGTAGCAAATATGTTTTTTCCTTTTCTTTCTAGCACATGTAAATCCCATCAAACACGCCTAGATAACACCTTGCAACCAGTAGTGCCAAGATACCGACTGAGCTTTGTAGTTCCATGTAAGCAGAGAACAAGGTAGCTTGTACCTAGGTCATAATTGCTTAGCAATGTTTTAACTAATGTGCAAAATGTTTAATAAAGTGAAAACTAAGCTTTATGTATTAAAAGTAACACATTCTCTTCTAAATTTAATAAAACAACTCAGGAAAGATCCTTCCTCATAAGCACCTCATCCTAGGTACATTAAATTTCAGGCCATCCATTGCTTTCTTCCCAAAGGAGAAAAAAATGCACCGAAGGACTTGTACCAGTAAGTCACCAGGTGGCAGCCTGCTAGTCTCCAAAGGTGCATGGCTGAGTCAGTGCTACAGCAGAGCTCTTACATATTGACCTTTTCATCTATGTCACCGTTAGCAATAGAGCGAAAGGAATCTCTGTTGTCATCAACAGTGCTAGAAAAAGTACATTGCCTAAAAATTACAGTAAAAGAGCAACATGCCTGGTACATAGGTTTGCTTGGATAGTAGGAAAACTTGACACAGTTATTTAAAAGAGCTTCAAAGCCATGAAGTATTCTTACACGCATAACATTCAGCCTAGACTTTGGAAATACAAAACCAAAACACTACAGATAAATTTCATGTACCTCTCCATTGTGTTCCATATAGTTACACTGACTGTATGCAGGTAAGCATTTTTCATTTTGCAGATTTTCTTTGTAAAACTAAAGCTTTCATATGTAGTTTCTGAATATTAAGAGCCAGTGAATGAAAATTCTCCATATCCAACAAAACATTTGAAGACCAAAGGAATTGCTAAAGCATTTGAAGACAAAAAGAAGTGCTACACTTCCAAACCCAGTACACAAGCCTAAATAACGAAAATACCTTCTCCCCACTGTCCGCTGCAAATCCCTGGTGACTGCAGGAAATAAATAGCATGGCCTTCTCAGTGATTCTGTAACACAGAGACAGAAGACAGCACTACATCAGGAACTATGGAAGAGAGAAAACAATTTAAGCCTCACAGGAATTATATGAATTTTCAGGTTATTTATACAAGTATACTTCGCAGTTACGGGCCTGAAACCATTTTTTGTTCTGCCTAGGCAGCATGGCATATGATAATATCACAACGCTGCAGTATGGTACTGAGTGCGTTTTTTTAATTTAGACAAATAACTCAAGCTTTTCATAAACCAGGCTGAAGCCTTTTTAGTGTCATTCCCCACTGTTAAGTTACAATAGTAGTGTATGAAGTTCTGGTATAAGTACTGGCACTTCTATAAAGTACTAGTACTTTTTTACATAAAAACAAAAATCTAACGGTAATGGCATGTCTTTGCTTCTCCTTCTCAGGCAGTTCAAGTACCTGTTTGGTCAAAATAACCATTACGTTCTCCTTTCATGGAAATTATCATCAATAGTACAGAACTGGCTGCAACACTGAAACAGCACCTGCCACTTGTAACTAAAGCAAGGATGCAGCATGCACTGAAAATAGTAGCAAGGCTTTGTTTGGCATAAGCCTTAAACATTGGTATATTTGTGTGTATGTGAGATTGCAGACTTCATCCTTGCTACAGTTCTTTTTAAGCACAGTTAGCTGCAGAAACCCTAGCAAATCAGGTAATTAGCTTTAATTGTTTTAGGCCTAGATTCATCCCAGCCAATTTCAGGCATCTGAACTTGTAGCACAGTCACCCTCAGGTGACATCCTCTGTGATCAGCGGAGTTACAGGGCAACCTCCAGTAGGTGATGCTGATCTTAGGTGGGATAAACCACCTTCCGGAGGTGCCACTCTTACTCTTTTGCTTCTAATAATGAAGAGCAGCAATAGTTCCCACTTCAGCCAGGTGGGATGAATTTAGGTCTTACTGTTCAGGCTAGATACAAAGGAAGGGATACAGTGTTTCCCTTTCCAACCTACCGCAATTTCTTACACTTTTCCTGTGTATTAATGTGAATAAAGCCATTTACCAAAGCTATAGTTCATACTAGATGCACAGTCTCTACATGATATGGAGTTTATAAAACATTTTTGTTCCATGTAGTAGACCAAAAGGTTATAAAAATAGCTTATTGGTAATTCTTTCGAGAGCAGATGTTAGTACCAAGATACCCTATGAGGCATTTTTCAGAAAATGGAGAACTCCACCAATCTGGCAATGTGGACTCTTAATCCAGCTTGGGTATGAGCTTGGAACATTTTTATTCATATTCATTTAAAATAAACCTGCTCTTTTACAAGACTTTGAGGGACCACTTGGCCTATGTTTTAAGAATTGTCCCAGCTTAGCTACAGCTTGCAGGGAAAGAGAAGAGCTTTTGTTAACTCATCTGATATGAGATACAAAAGCAGATGACTGCGTTTCCATATTTCCTCTCCATACGGCTTGATTCTCTTACACCTTTAGGTCAGCATAGTTACAGCACAACTACTACCACAAAAATCATGGCCACTTCACTTTTATTTTCCTGAAAGTGAAACTTGGAAAATTGAAGAAAATGTAAGAAACTGTTTAGGTTCTCTAGAAGTGAATTCCTTCATGTTAACGGATGAGGCAGTTCAGGGCAACACTTTAACATAACATTCAGGACAACTACTGGCCTGAGAAACAACAACCTTTGACAGATATTCAGATAAACACAGAGCTGAGAGTGAATGCCAAATGCTTAACACTGGCTAAGAAACCACAGTGGACCACTTCCAACATTACGAATGACATTTCAAACTAGCAGTTATATGGTTACATAGCTAATTACATGGGAAAATCTTCCTGGAGGATAGCTCAGTCCAGTTGAGATCCTGAATAAGGATGAAGGGCCTTACTGAGAAGGCTCAGTGTATAGATGCATACCTGTTATCTTAGGTATCACATACCTATCAGCATTGTAAGGAGGGAAGGCTAGCTATGTTTTCTCTGCACAGGTTGCCCAGGCCTTTCTATTGGAAAAGTATGAGCTGACCTCTGATGCTTCCCTTCTTTGGGGCAGCTTTTGAAATTTGGCTCATGGATTAGACAAAAGTGGGGGGTTTGTTTGTTTGTTTGTTTCTCTGTTTCAATCTCATTGAGATTTTGGCTAAAATCCCTTTTTTCACCTCTCCCCACAATTACCCCCCAAAATACAGTAAAACACACACACATTAGCACCTCCTATGACTTCAACAACAAGCTTGGCAGCAAGAAACACCAGAATCTGAACATTTTAGAGTAGGCCAACACGTTTTCCTAATTCTAGAGTGGGACCTGCTGATCTCCCTGGATGGAGCACATGGGCCCAAGGATTTCTGTCTCTTCTGGGGTCAGGAGCTCCCATCTCCTCAAGGGAGAAACAGAGGTGAATAAAACTGTCTTACTGGCTGACATATTTAGTCTTGCAGGTTCAAAGTTCAAAATTCATGTTCTGCAAAGCCTTCTGGGCAGATAAAAGTGTATTTATCGCCTTAAGGAAAAATTCTCTGTCACTACATATCATAGAAAAGGAATTAAAATTTTGGAATCAATCACGCAAAAGGCATAGATTTGACTTTTTAACTTCTGTTTTGTACATACATATTAGATGTATGTAATTCTCCCAGATCTCCTGTCTCATTCATTGCACAAAATAGATGCACAGAAACAAGCTTAACTCCTGTATTCTGTGCAAAGTGCTCAGCTTTGTAATTTATGATTTCTTTTAATGCAGTCTCTCTGTATTTAAATGGCAAGTTTACTAAAAGATGGAAGCTGTCCTTTTCTACAGCAGTTCTATGGTTTGCGATTAGAACTTACTGCATGTCTGAAATTGGCATGTTTGGAAAGTACTCAAAGTTTGTATTCCAATGAAAAAACAGCCGTGAAGTGCCCTAAAGAAAACACGCCCAAGCCTTAAGCTTGAACCACAATCTGCTTCACTTCTAAGAGACTTTGGGAACAAATCTCAGTGTTTCCTAGGAAATGAAAGAGAAGGATGACTCTGCATTCATCCACCCACGAGAATCATACTGCTGGTTTCATTGTTAGACAGTGGAGATGAGAGGTCTTGTGATGTGACTTGGCAATAATGTGGCATCTCCTTTTCCTATTTAAAAAAAAAAAACTATTTGAAAACAAGTGGTACTGAACATGCTGGACTGAATAAGGTTGCATTCTGCTGTTGACTTAACACTGAGGCCTTGCTCACAGAAGGTTACAGATATTACAATTTAAATAAAAATAAAACAAAGTCTTATCCAGTCTAGTTAAATCAGTGGAAATCATGGATATTAATGTCATTACTACAGATTGTCTCATTGCAGTTCAGCTATTATAGATACTCATGGTTACATGTTAAAAGCTGCTTCAGGCTTGTTTCAAAAATGAATTTCAGTATGATTTGGAATGTTTGAAAACTTTATTTATTCTAAGTTACAGATGCCCACATACCTTTTTGTATTGCTCTAAATGCTCAAAAATTACAAGTTGAATGAGTGTAAACAGCTTGTTACTGGTTACAACCAGAATTGTTACCAGTGTTTCTTCATTAAAAGATCTTCCAGTATATCTTCCTGACAACGCTAGCCTATATGCATCTAGGGAAGCTGTGTTACTTGGCCTGTCCACATACAGTATTTCCACTGTAAAAGTGGAATTTTGCAGCTCTAAAGACAGACGACACAAGTATAGGGATCTATGTACCATGTAATTGGCAGAAAGAATCCCTGTTAGGATAGGAGGCCATAAGAAAAAGCATCACAAAAAGGGACCCAGTTAATAAGAAGTTAAAATCTACATACAGATCACAAAGGGGTATCAGGAGCCTGGACGGTGGTGATAAAGCCTGATATCTGTACTGCTGCTGACACACAAATGCAAAGCATTAGACCTCCAACCCACACAGATTCTTTCTTCTGAAGAAGCAAACCCCCCAGTGCTTCTGCGTGAAAACTTCACAAATGCCTCCACTCCGCAGTCTGTAGCAGGAGGGGCTGTTTAACAGCCAGGCACCTTCTGTTCCCGTAGATTCCCCTCTTCCTGCAATTTCCTCCACGGTTGCTTGCCTCCTTCTCAGTCACACCATTTCATCTTGTTAGTGTTAGCCATGTTTATTGGTTCTTCTTTGGTTCTAACTTTTTTTTCTTTCAGCATTTTTTTTCTTTCATCATTTCATCAAAACTGAATGTACTGGCTCTAATGGGGGCTAGAAGAGCAGTGAGTAGTTCATTCCTTACTGCCCTTGCAGGGGTCACAGCATTGTAAGTCTGGATTCACTTCTCACCTCATTCTTTCATTTAGAAACCAGGATTAAACACCTCTTTCACCACTTAAATACAGATGTGGGACTGATGAGACAAATTCTGCCTGGGTCACATCAGCATAAATCAGGCTCTGCTAATGCTAAAGGCGTTACTGCAGATTTACATCAGCATCAAAGAACTTGGCTTTACATGCTTTCACACACTTCCCAGACTCCTCTTTTTTATTGATAGCAGCTGTATCATTCACAGTCTTCCCTCTTTGTATTGCAAGGCTGGTCCGGATTTTAATAAAAGATAAAAACGCCTTTTAATTACATAGCGTATGGCCTACCATAAGAAACTAAAAATGCCTTTGTCTTATAAACTCTCCCTGTTTGCATATTTGCCTTATGGAAGTGGAGTTCAAATGTACTTTTGACTTTTACGTAGAGTTTCCTCCCAAAGTCTGCCTGAATTGTTTATGAAGGCAGGGTCCTCTCTGGAAGCAGAAATCATGTTTAGAGGCTGAGTTGTGGCCAAAGCTTACAAGACCGAGGTAACTGGGGAGCTGTTTCCCTCTCCTGCTTAGTAGGCTTTGCAGGACCCATGCAGCACAGCAGCTGCCTGTCTGCTGCCACAGCCAGGAGCTGTTAGAGAATGAGGGTCAGATCATCATGGAGTTCAGAGCCAAAAACAGGGAGCAAATGAGTACTTATATCATAAACGTCTTCTGCCACTAGCAACTGGTTAAATAACTTATCCAATGGCAGTCTTAGACAGCATTCATCAAACAAAAGAATAGGACATAGGAGCCAACAAAGCATTTTCCCCAGTTGCAGCATGTATACAGAAGATTTGTGCTTTACAAAAGATGGCAAGAAAGAAGAAATGCAGTAGCAGGTCTGACTAAAGGAATGTGCATGTCAGAGTAGGTCTAATATCAGGCAAAGGTGTGAAAAAGATCTAAAAGTGCAACACAGAATGATCAAAGCTTAAAGTAATCCAACTGTAACATACCCAATAGGATCCTACACTGGGAAGTGAGCAAATCGTGTCTTTCTCCAGTATTAGTAAGTATTGTGCATGTTCCTTAAACCTCAAAGAATTTCATCCCAGACATTGCAGAATCCTTTATGTCGTCTCCAGAGCACCTGGAAATTTTTGGAATTGAAGGGAAATATATAAATGTAAATTATTTCCCTTTTTGATGGCTTTGCTATTATCTCTCACATCATATCCACTGCACTTAATTTCTGTAAGCACCATTAGATTCTCTGGCAGAAAAAAATCATGGAGAAAAAGGATGGCACCATAAAGTAGGAGATCTAGAGGAAATGGGATAACTTTCACAAACACTTCAGTAAGAGCTTTAAGCTCTTCTACCTTACACCCAAAAAGCATATTAAAATGTAGAAAAAATAGCGACTAAATATATACTGTGCTAATTTTGCTCCTCATCTTCAGTGAGACCTTTAAACTCTTATATTCCAAAAGCATATTAAAATGTAGGGAAAATAGTGACTAAATATATACTGGGCTAATTTTGCTCCTCATCTTACATGTTATATCTTCTATTGGGCCACAATGAAATCTGGAGCTAAACGACAAGCTTCACTGATAGTGCCAAGATCCTAACGAGCTGCATTCCCAGCTTGCTGAATGAGAGCAAGATTCCTTTCCCATGGAAAATACCGGGGAACGGAGAGTGCAGCAAGGGAGATGTGAAGCTCAATCCATGCCAACAGTGGCAGAAAGACTGCATGAACTGTAGTGCCGGCCAAGGAATTCAGAAGGCAGCGGAAAAAGAAACTTTGTTTCACTCACAAAAGAGACAGTACAGTCACAGAGGACTCACAAGCCCCACACCAGCTGTACAATGCTCCATTCATTCCTTTGGAAAAAGGAACTACTTTCACCCAGACACACAAAAAAAAGCCAGATTCCCTACAAGAAAGTTTAGGGTATGTCAAAGCCTACATCATTGTACAGCTGATAAAAAACCCTGAAGTGTCAGAAGTGATGTATCTTTTATTTTGTTGATGAACTGCAGAAACATTTTACTTCCCGTATAAAATAATAAACGGAATTTTCTTTCCCCACACATACATACATACAGGGACTGCCATGCTGGGTTATCTAAACCCCACAGACAACCTGCAGAATGCTATAGGAAAAGTTAGGATATGTCACTTTTATGCTAAAGTCTCATCTTTGTAGAGCTCTCCTTCAACTGGACAAAATATAGCCAGCCCTAGAAAGAAGAGTTGAGGAATAGCATCTATAGAAATTAAAAATGAATGAGGGCTTGTGTCTTGCTGTTTTTTACGCATGGGCTCTTTAATAACGTAGAATTAACTATGGTCTTCCTGAATGCATGAACCATGCATACATCCAGTGCTTCCATAAAACTGAACACTGTGGTTTTAGATCCATGGGGACTCTTACACATGGGCTTGCTTCCAGGTATGCTACCAACCTGTAGGTAATATTCTTTGGAAAAGCCTAATATTCAGAATGAACAGATAAAGGCAATGACTGCATTAGTCACTAGTAAGATATTCTGGCTCCCTCAGGTTACGACACCTCAGTTGGACAGTTCTGAATGTACAAACCCATACAGCTTAAAAACCAAACAAGCATGCAATTTATGGAATACTTTTGCACATATACTCACAATTTCTTATAGCTTTCAAATGGGGACCACCTTATTTTTTTACCACTAGGCAACTTGGCAGGGAAAATACTGGAAACAAACTGTGGATACTTCATAAGACCACTACGAAGAGTAGAGGGAGCAGTATCTACTGCTATACCTAGCCTAGAAGATCCTAAAACAAGAGCTGCCCATCACTGCGAACGAGCTGCCATTTTCCTCTTTCCCTAAAGGTCTGTAAGTCCATTTCAAAGAGAGCTTGCGGGCTGCAGCAAGAAAACCTCTAGGAATTCTTTTAAAAATGGCCATGTCTGGTGTATAAAAAGCTTTCTGTACCACTTCGTTTACACAGAAAAATGAATTAACTTATATCAGCATTAAATTATGGACTGTGCTAATATTGCAACCCCTGCTGGAAAATCCGCATTGTGCAGTTCAGTTGCTAATCAGGTTTTCAGTTTAATAAAATTGTTTCCATTTACTGTTAATCACATTTGCAATTTGCTGCTGACAGAGTTTCTAACTGTTGTCAGAAAGGGTTTTCTGAACACTGGGGATCCGCATAGTCAGTTTGTGGTCTGATCCTACTTTTTGCACTCCATCATACAATGAACTGCTTAAATAATTATTTTTAAATAATTCTCTGGCTATTCAGTTGAAGTTCCATATTACAGGCTATAGCTAGATTGGAGGCCTTTTGAAGGCCTCCTCATGGAAGATCAAGAACTCTATTTAGTAGCAAAAACATCCATGGAAAGTGAATCAAATCAATTGCAGCAAGCTGACTGTGTGTGTATGTTTATTTAAATCACCAAAGTACCACCACAGGACTCTCAATTAAGCAGCACTGCCTAAACATAGAGATTGTGATCAGAAAATTGGAGAAATAGCTTGGAACTATTGTAAGCTTGAAGAAATTTTGAACATATACAAATGTATAAAATAATTTAATAAATGTTCATTAATTTTGTGCAGATTGACACAAAATTTAAGTAAGTTATTGGGAATAGTCTTCTCAAATCTTTGGATTCCTTTCTCAGGAAAACTGCAGCACAAGTTTTCTACTTACACAAGAATTCTGTGATGAATGAAACAAATACATGTCTCTCCTGATAATGGTGCATTTGAATTAAGAAGAATTTCTTACAGTCTGTCCTCGAGAATGTAAGACAAAAGCAGAAATTAGGTGTGGAATCCCACCAAGGGTTTGCTTAAAATACCAAATGCCATCCTTACCAGACTTGGTGACACTTGATGCATTTACAGAGAATCTATGTTCAGGCTTTGGATATAAAATTGGTTCTGTTTCAACATTATATCTTCCATTTTATTTTTTCCAATCCAGTCTTCCGTAGTGGTTTACCACAAACATATAATTGTACATAACCAATCTTACGAAACCAGTGTGAACACAGAGATTTCTACAGGAATGTTAGCTCAGCCTATTTAATTCCATTTTGCATACAAATTTCTGAGCACATTAGAATTTACTTATGCAAGAGCCTTAAACTTTGTTATGAAGATACAGAATGTCTTGTGACTAATTCAAAACATTTTTGCTCCTAATTATTGCAAAGGTATCACTCACTCCCTCTCTCCAAATAATCTTAATTTCAGCCTCAATTGCACCTATTCAGTACCTACGCTTTAGTTAGAACTGTAAGGGCCTTGCTTTGCACCACTGAAATCAATGACAATGTGCCCTAGATGAGGCCCCCAATCATCAATATTTGTTGAAGAGAGGGGCTAGGAAGAAGCACAGTTGCTGCTGACTACTAGTAACGTACTTCGCACAGGAAGAGCAAAAATATCTATTCTCAATTTTGGGCATCGAAACCATCACTGCCTTACTGATAGGGAAGCTAGTGGGCTGCAGAACATTATTTCCCTATTTCTGTCAGTTCCAAACCTTAGCCCTAACCTTTATTTGACAAATGGGTCTTGCAGCTGGCCATACTCCTCCCCATGACTTTGCTCAGGTCTTCAACTTGATGCTATAATGGGAAGAGTATTAGCAACAAGATGGTATCTCCAAAGATATTGGAGACAGCCTGTCTCATAAAATTTCTTCAAAACGCTCTGAAAAAATTACTGAAGAACCCATATTCCCTGCACTTTGCTGTTTGACATACTTAGATATCATCCTATCCATAAGGTTTTTTTAATTTATTGCCTTGCAAGAGGCTTTAGAAGCCTCGTACTAAGCTGAAGCTTACTATAGCTGAAGTTGACAGAACTTTCTCTCTTTTAATTCTGTTTTATTCTGATAAAGTACTTTCAGTGCCTGTCAGAAGGAGAAAAGTCCTCACACACCAAAAACCACCAAAAATGTAGAACAGAATGCTAATGTCTTAAAGAGATACACAAAATCTTTTGAGCGCAGTTGCTATTACACTACACTGGGAAAGTTGCTAGTCTCTCACACTCTAAAAGCTATTTCATTGCCACATAACTACTCAGGATTCTTTCTTTTACAGAGCAAGCCAAATCTACAATTACTGCCAGTATCAGAGTTACTAACAGAAAGATGCAGCTACGCACACTGTCCTTTCAGCATCCCCAAATACCGGAGTACTACGCAGTGAATCTATATGGGTCTAGATGGATTTAGATGGGTCCAGAGTAATCAGTGGTACCAGAACTGTTTGTGTTCCCAGACTTGACCCCATGGAAATGCAGGGGGAATACTGCTGTTCCTAAGATGTAAACGCAAAGGTACAGCCTAATGCATTTTTGAATGATCACCATTTATTTAAATACAAAGTTAAGGAAAGAGGAAACAGAATTAATTAATTGTGAGGTTCATTTAAAATATGCTGTGAAAAAAATTCTTAAGTCGATGGCATAGGAACTCCATTTTAAATTGATATTAGACCTCAAAATACTGGAGAAAGTCATCACTGGAGGAAGGCAGTTTGTGAGAATCTAGGATCCCAGGACCAGGTAGAATCCTTTTAAAAAAGTCTTTGAGTTCATTGCAAAAGTTCCTCTGCCACACAAAACGCTATGTAGTGAGGACACTATCTTTCACTTCAGGAAGATGATGTTATAAAATATAAAAATCCCAAACAGGAGTTACAACATAAGTCTTTTCTGTCAAATCTTAAATTATGTAGGCAGACAGCAGTTGGTAGCGGATGATCCAATGCAACACCACTGTTTTCATCTGCCTGTACTGTATAAGGTGTCTATTCCTTTATAGCTATTGTCTCTTCTGTATCATGAAAGAGTTAAAAGAGTTTATCACTTAAACACACTTTTCAAAGAAAACACAAGAGCATGTAAGAAGCTCAGCAAGTAGGTTCACTATTTGCAGAGTCAAAGATAGGCTACCATGCATAGGACCTTGAAAGGCTTTTTTTAAAAAAGCAGAAAAATTGAAAAGTAAGCTCATCTTCTATACATGCAATTTTCTTATGAAGTAGTAAAGTGATACACTGATGAAGAGAAGGCAGAAGAAATATGGCTGGCATTCTGTTAGAAATTATGGGGTGGATCTCCAGAACTTTGGGCACTTCTCTCATGCTCCTTTGTCCATTCCCATGTGAAAGGGGGAGATGTGCCCCTGTTGAAGGGCTGGCAGAGTCAAACTTCTGCAAAGCTTTTGACTGCGTAGCATTCATTGAAGATGAATATCTCTTCTTGGCTTCTTGCATGCATAGACCTTTAGCTTCACAATAATTCACCGTCAGTTAGGGGAGCAGATAGGGAAAGTCACAGTTAAGATCTCAGTCTACTCAAGTCCCGTCAAGGTCACATAGCATGATAACCTGAGGGAACTCTCTGGTTTGGATTTTCATCCCTCCCCTCCTTTCCACTGAGTGAAGGTACAAAAAGAGAAGAATCCTAGTTTAGTACCACCACTCATACATCCCACAGCTCTCAGTTTGAAAACGCTGACTGTGCAGCTCTGCTGTTCCCCCTGCCCTGTCTGTCAAGCCAATTTTTGATAGACTAATGAACACTTGGCCAACCTTTCTCCCTTCTGTCCCCTCCCTCATCCACTCATACAGCATCTGCTTTCACAGTAACCAGAATAAGCACAGGCATTCTTACACCCTCCTGTAACGAAAATCAGTAATGTTGTAATTTTGGTCTATCCGTCCAGCTAATACTAAACCTTTTCCCTTAAATATCTGAAGAGATATCTGCAGCAGAATGTATTTGTACTGGATGCTGTTTATTTTTCACTTACTCTCGTGCCTTTGTTTTGCCTACTGCTGTCTGATCACAACATAGATGACACTAAATTCATTGGGTATTCAGAAAAGCTTCTTCCCACTGGGATGACAAAATTCTCATTTCCAACACAAGTTTAGTGCACTCTATAGTCTGAAGAAGAGCTGTTTGCATTTCCTTGCAGATCCCATCAAGGCTTCAGCCCCAAGGCTGAATTCACAATCCAGAGCATGACCAAGGAAGTTTGTCTGTCTGTCTCCTGCTTGGGTTCTTTAGTGCCTTTTCGTGCTTTAGAAATGAGCTACAACACTACATAAATGCATATATTTGCTCTGTTTATAGCCAATATTTATTTTCCTGGGAGGAGAATAGTACCTTGCAGGAGTTTCCTATGGCTTATGCAATATGAGCATATTGGCACAAAATTTTTTGAAAATGACCCCAAACCATCATATCACAATATGTTTCCCTACACTGATATTCCATGTAATTAATCACCCTCTTTGCCATCATAAATACACATAGACACTACTGCACACATGCCAGAGACACTAATGAAGCTTAGATGCTCCGAGGAATATGTAAACATCCCTCAGTCTAAGTTCTTTTCTCCTGGTAAATCATAAAACCATTGAAACTCAGGTGGAAAAAAAGTAGAAAGGAAGGATTTTCTCTTTACATATGACAACCCCAGAAATTGTCATAGGCTCTCCTACAGGAAAAAAAAGAACAAAACAGGAAAAATAATTGATGCTAGTATTTTAGGATGCATCAGTGACTGGTCTATACTATATATGAAAGGTACATATATAGATATAGATAGATATATGATATACAGACAGCATAGCTGTGCCTTGGTTTTGTTATGCTAATGTAACAAAACCAAGGGGCAGCTGCATTGTCAGAACCCAGGTATCCCAGTTACCCCCAACGTATACATGTTAATCTATCCTAGTTCCAGTCGTAGGTCTCTGTGAGAAACTCCGATGTGAAATAAAAGACATTTGTCTTTACTTACCTCCAACGTGTGGACAAAAAAGATGTGAGGAAACCGACTGGCTGACAGTCAGGGCTTACTTGTGACACAGAACTCAAAAAACAATGTCATAGTACTCCCTTTAACTTGGGCCAAACACTCTGTAATTCATTCATGCAAAATCTATGTCAAGTCTACAGCTACAAGTATAAGAAGTTACTTTGTTAAAAATAATAGTAAAAAGTATAAGTTCTGATATTAAATGCCTACACACGGGCTTAGGTCTGTAGTTAGAGCAGCAAAATAGTTTCTGCTAATGCACTAGTATTAAGGAACCACAGTTTTTACTACAGCTAATGCTTAATAGATATATGAAATTCGATTAAGGCTTGGAGCGCTTATACTGCAAATATTAGTTTGGATTCCCTAGCCCCACTGTCTCCAATTATATTGGCAACAGGTGAATTTTCATAAAAGAAACCCTTATGCAAAAGTATGTAACAAAAGAAGTAATGCGGTTGTATCCCATTTTACAGAAAGATACAGAATCTACTAGTCAGCAAGTACATTAAGTCAAGCAGTCACTTAAACAATGTGGAGCTCCAGTACTGAAAGTTATTATTATTCCTTTATTTTTATTCTGTCAAGATACTCAAGCCAAAATAGATCACAGAAATCCATGTGACTTGTATTATTACTCATAGCTTTATTCAGGGAAATCGAATCTTTGATCTCTGCATGCGAGATGACCACACTGTGCAAGTGTTTTTTTTCTGATAAATTGTAGGGGGGTTGTTTTAGCAGCAAATGTTCACTGCCTAAAATAACACAAAAGAAATAGATCTAAGAATCTTTTAGCCTCTGCTACTAGGTGAGAAACTGGTTTTCCTTTTGCCACTTCTTACCAACTAGGAGATAACAGTTAAGGACTTACTTCAAGGTACGTTTATATCTTGGGGTGAGGCATGTGCTGCAGCGCTTTGTCAAACCTGCAGTAATATTTAGCTTCACCAATATGCAGCACAGAATTTTAACATAGCAAATACTGCTCAGGTGGCAGCCTGAGATGTTTGCTTTCATGTGAGAGAATGGAGAATAGTATTTATAGCAATTCTGTCTGTCCATTTGGACACAAAAGATTAAACAACAGCAGGAATGAAGATGTGTTTGCATACACAATCTACTGCTAATTTTGCTGCCATTAAGCAACATACTATCATTAAACTGTTTGACGAGATGACAGCCCACCAGCATTTAATGAGAATGAGCAACTGAAAATGGCAGAGCAGTACTGTGAAAGGGAGAGGAAAGAAATATTTTAAGAGATTATTTCAAAGTTTAAAAGAGAGAAGTTGCTTTCTTTTAATGTGGGACTCGGGAAATTTGTGCCCAAGCAATTAGAAACTTAGGAATATGAGTATTTTCTACTCCAAAACTTTTCAGAATTCTTCTGGTAAGGAAGAAAGAGTGACATCCACAGCACAGGCACTGTGGAAGTGCAACACATTTCTCTGATACATACAGTTCATTACTATTAATGTGAGAGAGATGGTTAATTTCCACCACTTCTCACAAAATCCACATCTGCATGTGGATTTTGCGTTAATTATGAAGATCAGTAATTGATTCAAACCACTTGTTTTCTGCTGGTGGAGTGTATGGTATCCGTTTCATACAAGCCACACAAGAATTGCAGATCATTAGCAATCATATTTAGACAACGTTTATTCAGATATAAGTGAGGGCTGGGGTAAATTCAAATTAGAGTACAAATCTGATTAGTATTCAGGTGGCATTCATTTGATAACAATTGACATTTCCACAGTAATCTAACACAGCCACAACATCAGCAGACCAATACTTTTGGAAGCCATTTTATCTTGCAATCCAATTTCCATCTAGTATTTGTTAAGACAGAAAACATCTGCTATCCCCCACATATGCTACTTTGTTGCTAAGCATTCCAGTAAGATGCAAAAGACTAATTGTAACTGTAAGGCCACTTTCTGCAGTGCTATGTTAAGGTATTATTTCTGAAGTCAATGCACCTGGGTGGATATAATAGCTTTTAGTTCATTTGCTGAAGAAATTCTATTTATTTCATGTTGTATTTGCTAATCACTGACTGTTCCTTTGCCACATTTACCCATAATGGTGACTGTTGAAGAAATAATTGGGTTTTTAGGAACGAGTGCTTATGCATAAAGTGATGCTCACTTTTTTTTGCATTATCTTTAGCAGCTCTTCCATATCACTGGTGCTTGTTCATGTTTTTTTCCTGTACTGTTATTAACAAAAGTGTCTACTGAAGAAATGCAAAAGACAAATGTTGAAATCCTTTAAGAAAAATCCTCCAAGAGTGAGACAGAGTATAAGTTTCCACTTCAAATTATGATAATACTAACAGACTACATAAACAACCTACTTGCTCCAGAAAAGCTTCAGTGAGATAGTAACAGTCAGAGAAGACAGTCAGCAAACATGGGTGAGCACAAACGAGCAGTCTTCTCTTCATCTCTAACAAGCTGTTGTCAACCAACAGATTTATGGAAATAAATGTTTTTAGCTACTGTACCCATTGTTAAATGATCTAAAAACAGTTGGGATTTAGGTGAATACAAGAACAGTACCTATGTGAAGATCAGCAGTAGCTCTTCAGACTGATTTGAAAATAATACTTCAAAATGCAGCTATTCACCTTGGCTTTTCAGTATCACTACATAATAAAACTCTTAAGTAACAATACCAGCATGGTCTATGGCTATTAAAACCTCCTGGTTATAATTATCTGGCCACTTATAAATTAAAAGCAAGAGCTGAGAAAAATTCAGATATTGCTTTGAAAGAGTGCATTTTCCCACATGAGTTACAGCAGACTTGCTGTGAATGGCTAGTGATGGGTGTCCCAGTTGGAGGACCAATTCCACCCCATAAAAGGCAATAAAGTCCTGAAAAGCCGATACAAGAAGGCTCTCATTTAATTACATTCAATGTGGCCACGTGAAACAGCATGTTTCCATGTGGCCATGAACAGCAGCCCCCTGGAAGAACAGAGTGTAAATAGTGCCATCACTTGTATCCATTAAAAAACCTGCTTCTGACAGAAGCAATGTCAGGCCAGGTCTGTCTACGCTGACGAGACTCCCGTGAAGGGCGGTAGCCAGGGACAGGCAACGGAGCAGGCCAGCACGCAGGCACGCACTGAGCCCTGCTGGTGGCTGCTGCATGCAGGCAGCGCCCGCACCGCCCGCGGGAGCAGCGGTTCAGCAAAGCCCGGAGCGATGCTGCAGTCACCCAGAGCTGGGGACAGTCAGTTATGTGCTCATGCAGCCAAAGGACACGTGGAATAACATGACACAGCTGTGAGATACTCCCACTAATAAGCAGCAAGCCAATCTGAGGAAACTTGGACTGTAACTCAGGCTTCCTTTAGAAACTAACCATGCATGGGGTACAAATTCTCTCTTTCCACAAAACCTAATTTCAAACAAGCATGGGGGCAATTTTATGCTGTTCTTTCAGATATTAACTTTAATCAGACTATTTTTATTCCTTGTAGACTTGACAGCTGCAGAATATAATTTTATTTTATAATTCACTTCCATCAATTGGTCTATGCCTGGTCTCCACTATGGAATCATAATTTGGGACAGATATCGGAGCTAAGCCAGGTAGTTCATATCGCTGGGGCTTAATCTGTCTCCTGATTTATTCCTGTGTCGCCTTACAATATATAGGAAAACACTTCTGTTTATTCCAAAATCTTAATTATACAATTACCAACTTGTTTTGATGTAAGCAAATTTGAGATTACAGTAGTAACGGGAACTGCAAAATAGTTGTTACATCTTTTCATAATTCCATTAAAAGTTTTTCTGAACATTATCCTTGGAAACAAGATTAGTCACATGAGTATGTCTCCAGGCAGAATAGGTTCTGCAATCAAAACTCTCTCTCATGGGGTAAAAATTTCAATCTTGCTAAATTATTCCAAGTTACATGTTATCCACCTTTCCTTGAACTGCAGACCAGTGAGTGCTGCACTACTAGACTCTCTAGACAAACAAGTTACCTGCCAAAAATGCAGCTGGAGGTGACTGAGTAGTTTCAGCCAAAAGAAAGAAAGAAAAAGTGGGGAAAAAATAATACAACATTTAGGTTTGTAGTATCTAAACAATGCTTTAGAAAACTTTACTAAATTAAAGAATGGAAGAGACTTTAATAAGAACAAAAATTGATGACTGTCAAAGACATTTTCCCCCAAATATTCATTTGATTTCCATAGAAAAATTAAACTGTTAATATAGATTTAGTGTGTAACTCCGCTGCTCTGAAATGCAACATGCTGTTATACTTTCTTTCTGCAGATTTTTCACAAAAATAAAAATGT
This sequence comes from Dromaius novaehollandiae, assembly GCF_036370855.1. Lineage (NCBI taxonomy): Eukaryota > Metazoa > Chordata > Aves > Casuariiformes > Dromaiidae > Dromaius > Dromaius novaehollandiae. Next base: position 13,068,308 of record NC_088111.1, on the reverse strand, counting down.
TTGCTTAGGGAACATTTGATTACAAAATGGCAACTTTAAAAAGCTACAACCTTATTGACTAAGATTGATTAGCTGAACATTTAGAAGCTTTTGACATACAGTGGGTTCCTCCCAGGATATCTTTCTCCCTAACACAACTCGGTTTTGCCTCAGTCAGACCTAAAAAATCTGGAAGACAGTCTGGCTAGTCTCATTCAATTGAATATTGAAAATCAGGCATCTAATTTCTGTACTGTAACACTGTTTTTTGCCTACCTCAAGCCTGCTGCCATCCCCGGTTTAGGTAAGCCATGCTGGTTCCTGAGCTTCTGCTTTATCACAGCTCCTGCAGCAGTCGGGAGCCCTCAGCGTTGCATGGTTCTCACTGCTGCTGTGGAAGTAGTTTCCGAGGAAGAGAGTAAGTGAACGATTGAGCCATTCAAATTATAAAATCACTGTGATGCGACTACCC